>NC_134216.1:32607500-33915000 GCF_965140235.1 Caretta caretta
TGAGGGAAACAGCGCGGGGGGGGCGGATAGCATGCAGGGCTGCGGTGGAATTGGTGGCTGGAGAGCCGGGCCAGATTTGTGGGGGCAAAGGAGCATGGTGTCGGGAGGTAATTCCCCTCAGCAAGAGGCCAGCCAGGGGCACGGTAGGCTTGGCCCCTCTCCATCCTGCCCAGTGCAAGGGCACTGTATACAAACCGGCCCCTGCCAGCATGCCCTTTCCCTTGGGGGTGGGCCCATGCCCTGCCACACAGCCCCCGACTCCCTTTGCCCAGCAGCCCCCAGAACTGATATGCCTAGCAGCCCCCCCCACACACACACGCACCCCGACCCTCCACCACAAATGCACAGGGGCTTGCACACCCGCCTACTGCCCAATACACTTCCCTACATCCCACTACAGCACCCCACTCAGACACCCCCAGCCTCTGCCCTACTGTGCGCGCGCACACTCCCCCCCCACCCCCCTTCACTGTGAGCCAGCTGCACAACTTGCAGCCACTTTGTTTCCAGACCGGGCAAACATCTATACACACTCGTGCTCCTCACCCTTGCGTCCTGCCCCGCCCCAAAGTGGTGGGACCTCCTGTCACCGTTAAAAGGTGAGGAACCCCCGTGGGCCAGCCTATACGCTCCCCTGGTCCCAAGCCCTGCCAGGGATATCAGTTGGTGGCTCCTTTATGAGGCCGTGAGCATGGGCGTGTATTTGGCGCAGTTTACACCTGCCCCTTCTGCATTGCGAGGGAGACCCTGGCGCACGTTTACTTGGAGCGCGCCAGGTTGCAGCCCCTATTCTGGCTCCTCACAAGTATTTTGTTATGTTTCTGGCTACACTTTCCCCCTCACCTCCTTATCTATGCACTCCCTATCCGTGGGCCCACAGAGCCACGGGACCTCCTGGCCAAAATGGCCAGGTGTAAAACCCGGGAGAGGAGGTTGGCCAATGGAGACTCCTATGACTGTGGGGCCTATTTCCAATCCTCCATCTGTTCACACATTCAGGCAGAGTTCCTCTGAGCGGCGTCCTCTCACTCTCTTGCCACCTTCGAGGAGCAGTGGGCGCTGTCTGGGGTTCTCTACTCGGTGGCCCCGTCGCATTCCCTTTGTTTGACCCTTTGACCACACTCCTGTTCCTGTTATTTTTTTAGTTGTCCCCTGAAATCACTTGGCTTCCAGGTCCTGTGAATCCCTTAGGGGGGAGGTGGGAATGGACGACCCTTTAGCAGTGGGTGGGCTTCTGGTCGCCTACTTCCTGGATCCCAGTAGGATCCCAACACACAAACCTCCCCCACCAACCCCCAAGAGACCCCTCACTGGCCAGCAGCCCCCCACCCCCCCCCACACGCACACACACCTCCAGAGACCCACTCCTTGGCTACACTCACCGGCCCTGCTGGAAGGTGACTGTCTGCCAGGCTGAGCTGGCAGCCCATCCGCAGGAGGTCCAGTGCTAGGGCAGGGAATCACTCCGGTGTCTCAGGAGTGTTGCCATTAATGAGGTCAGGGTCTGTCCCCCTGCTGGACAGACTCCCTCAGGACCCCACTTGCCTGGAGATAGGATGCCTTTACATCCCCGTTTGGCTGGGACAGTTCCCTTTTTCAGCTCTGTCCTGGCCCTCCTGACTTTTTTGACAAAAACGGGCATTTATCCCGTTTGCTCTTGCCAACTGATGAGTTGGCAAGATCCAATGCCCAGTTTACCAAAAATGTCCAGTGCGCCCCACTCGCAGGGCATGAAGGAATGTGGGTGTGGTGGGTAGCAACATGAGGTGTCAGGCAGCAGGGCTTGGGGGGGTCAGCCCCTGCCCCTAGCAGTGATGTGGGGAGGGTGTCAGCCCCAGCTCCTGGCAGTAGTGCAGGGAGCTGGGGCAACGGATGGATCAGCCCCTGTCCTGGCAGCAGCATGCAGAGCTCGGGGAAGGGGGGAATCAGCCCCTAACTGCGGCATGGGGAGCTGTTGGGGAGTGGGTCAGCCCCAGTGGTGGGTTTAGAGTTAGTGTGGCTCTGTGGTCAGCTTCATATTTGGGGCCCCTCCTTAGGACCCAGCCAAGAAAAAGAACACTATTTCCCCCTTCCCCGGTTTTTCATTCTTTTTTTCTTCATCCTCCTCCTATAAGTAATAGCAAGTAAATGAAAATAAAGTGAGTAATAAAGTACCTTGATTGTTTTTATAGTCTAACATTTTTCCACAGATCACTTGGAAATCGCTGAGGGTCTCAGCAGACCATTTAATGATCTTTCCAAATATTGTTTGTACTGTTATCCAAAGCGCTTTACAGTAGTTAGCTAAGAGCACTTTATAAAAAAAAAAGTGTAAAAAAACTTTGGGGTGTGGGGGTCTGGCCAGGACTTTGGGATGGGGCTCAGGGTTGGGGCAGGAGGTTGGAGTGTGGAGTGCTTACCTGGGGCCGCTCCAATTTGGTGCGAGGGGTGCAGGAGTCAGGGAGGGAGTCGGGGGAGTGCAGGGTCTGGGAGGGTGTTAGGGTGCAGGAGCAGGCTAGGGGTTAGGGTGCAGGTCTGGCCAGGAGTTGGGATGCAGGAGGGGGGCTCAGGACTGGGGCAGGAGGTTGGGGTGTGCAGTGCTTACCTGGGGCAGCTCCTGTTTGGTATGATGGGTACTGGTGGGAATGTGGGGGGGGGGGGGGTTCAGGAGCTCCCATTTGGTGCTCAGGGTGGGGATGGGGGGGTGCAGGAGCCAGGGCATGGGGGGGCTGGGGATGTGTGGAGGTGCTGGAGTCAGGGCTGGGGGTGTGGGCAATTGTAAACCCAGTACTGCTGGAGAGAATGGGAGCTGTATGCAAGTGGCGAAGGGGGGGGCGGTTAGAAGAGGGTGCAGGGAAGGAGTTGGTGGGGATGTCTTGTCTACGGGGGGGGGGGGGGGGTATTAAAACTAGATGACCTCCTGAGGTCCCTTCCAACCCTGATATTCTATGATTCTATGAACTGAGCACAGGGAAATTTGGGGATGGGGCTTGGGAGCTGGGCACAGGGAAGGGGGGGTGGGGGGGGCCTTGGGAAGGTTAAGGAGCAGCACAGACAGCTGCAGCCGCACAGGAGCTAGCAAACAGAGCTGTAAACAGGGGAGTTTGAGTGGGAGTTTGTAAGGGGAGTTTGTCTTGTGGTGCTTGTTTGGGTTTTTTTTTTTTGCTGTGGGTGGTGGTGTTTTGGGTGTGGTTTGTTTTTCCCAGATTAACAGGATTTAGGTGGCAAGGCTATGACAGATACAGAGGCAGCAGTGGGAACGACCCATGTAGCGGAAGACACAATGAGGATGACTGGATGTGGAAGCTGTGATATGTACATGATCCTGGAGGGGGCACCTGGTAAGAGTTTTGTCTGTATGAAATGCCATCTGATAGAGCTGATGGAGGAAAAGATCCGAGGTTTGGAGATGCAGGTGGAAAGTCTGGTAGAGTTTAGGAAGGGGTTTGAGCAGATTATGGAGCAAAGACATGAGGTATCTGAAGGGAAAAGCTCAGACTTGCAGGTGGAATCAGGGCTGGGGAATTCTGAGGGGAGACTGGTGAGGAAAGTGGTCAGTGGAAGCATGTGACTAAAAGAACCAGGCAGAGGAAAAGATGGGCTAGTGAAGGAGAAATAGAGCTCAAGAATAGGTTTGCAGAGTTGGAAAATGAAGAAGGGGCTCAGCAGGTAGTCACTGAAGGTGGAAGGGCAAGGAAGAAGAGAAGAGCGGTTAGTCCTATAGGAAAAGGGGAAGAGTTAATGGAGATTACACCAAATATGAGCCCCAGGAGGATACAGGATGGGTTAAAGAGGATTACAAGGGAGAATAGGAATGGAAAGAACTTGCAGTCAGAGGGAACAGGGGATAGACTGGAGAATAGCACCATCACTAGGAAAAGGCAGGTCTATGTGATTGGGGACTCTTTACTGAGAATAGACAGGCCTGTAACTAGAGCTGATCCAGAGAATAGGAGGGTGTGCTGTCTTCCAGGTGCTAAGATATGGGATGTAGACCTGAGGTTGAAAAGGATTCTAAAGGGAGCAGGAAAGAATCCCCTAATTATCCTTCATGTGGGAACAAATGATACGGCTAGATTCTCGCTGGCAAGTATTAAGGGAGACTATGCTAGGCTGGGGAAAGACGCTTAAGGAAATCGAGGCTCAGGTAATCTTTAGTGGGATTCTGCCTGTTCCTAGAGAAGGGCAACAAAGGTGTGACAAGATTATGACTATCAACAGATGGCTTAGGCAGTGGTGCTATAAGGAGGGCTTTGGGATGTATGGCCACTGGGAGGCATTCATGGACAGAGGACAGTTCTCTCGGAATGGACTTCATCTCAGTAGGGAAGGAAATAGACTTCTAGGATGGAGGCTGGCACAACTGATTAAGAGAGCTTTAAACTAGGAATTTGGGGGAGATGGTTGGGAGATGTCCAGGTAATCTCCACGCCGGATTTTAGCATTGAGAGGAAAGAAAACGAAGTAAGAAAGAATACAGCCATGGGTAGGAGGAAGGGCAGTGTAGATACCAGTCTAACAGGTTATACTGGCTGTAGAATGACCGTGCCTAATAGGGTACAGAATGTGAGTGAGGCCAAACAGCAAAAATTAAGATGTTTGTACACTAATATGAGGAGCCTAGGTAACAAAATGGAGGAACTAGAGCTACTGGTGCAGGAAGTGAAACCAGATATTATAGGGATAACAGAAACATGGTGGAATAGTAGTCAAGACTGGACTACAGGTATTGAGGGGTATGTGCTGTTTAGGAAAGACCGAAATAAAGGTAAAGGTGGTGGAGTAGCACTGTATATCAATGAGGAGGTAGAATGTAAAGAAATAAGAAGCAGTGAAATGGATATGACTGAGTCCATCTGGGCAAAAATTACATTGGGGAAGAAAACTATTAGAGCCTCCCCTGGGATAGTGCTTGGGGTGTGCTATAGACCGCCGGGATCTAATTTGGATATGGATGGAGCCCTTTTTAATGTTTTTAATAAAGTAAATACTAATGGAAACTGTGTGATCATGGGGGACTTTAACTTCCCAGATACAGACTGGAGGATGAGTGCTAGTAATAATAATAGGGCTCAGATTTTCCTAGATGCAATAGCTGATGGATTCCTTCAGCAAGTAGTTGCTGAACCGACTAGAGGGATGCCATTTTAGATTTAGTTTTGGTGAGTAGTGAGGACCTCATAGAAGAAATGGTTGTAGGGGATAGTCTTGGCTCAAGTGATCATGAGCTAATTCAGTTCAAACTGAATGGAAGGATTAACAAAAATAAATCTGCAACTAGGGTTTTTGATTTCAAAAGGGCTGACTTTCAAAAATTAAGGAAATTAGTTAGGGAAGTGGATTGGACAGAAGAATTTATAAATCTAAAGGTAGAGGAGGCCTGGGATTATTTTAAATCAAAGCTGCAGAAGCTATCGGAAGCCTGCATCCCAAGAAAGGGGAAAAAATTCATAGGCAGGAGTTGTAGACCAAGCTGGATGAGCAAGCATCTCTGAGAGGTGATTAAGAAAAAGCAGAAAGCATACAGGGAGTGGAAGAAGGGAGGGATCAGCAAGGAAAGCTACCTTATTGAGGTCAGAACATGTAGGGATAAAGTGAGACAGGCTAAAAGTCAAGTAGAGTTGGACCTTGCAAAGGGAATTAAAACCAATAGTAAAAGGTTTTATAGTCATATAAATAAGAAAACAAAGAAAGAAGAAGTGGGACCGCTAAACACTGAGGATGGAGTGGAGGTCAAGGATAATCTAGGCATGGCCCAATATCTAAACAAATACTTTGCCTCAGTCTTTAATAAGACTAAAGAGGATCTTAGGGATAATGGTAGCATGACAAATGGGAGTGAGGATATGGAGGTAGATATTACCATATTTGAGGTAGAAGCGAAACTCAAACAGCTTAATGGGACTAAATCGGGGGGCCCAGATAATCTTCATCCAAGAATATTAAAGGAATTGGCACATGAAATTGCAAGCCCATTAGCAAGAATTCTTAATGAATCTGTAAACTCAGGGGTTGTACCGTATGATTGGAGAATTGCTAACATAGTTTCTATTTTTAAGAAAGGGAAAAAAAGTGATCCGGGTAATTATAGGCCTGTTAGTTTGACATCTGGTGCAAGGTCTTGGAAAAAATTTTGAAGGAGAAGGTAGTTAAGAGCATTGAAGTCAATGGTAAATGGGACAAAATACAACATGGTTTTACAAAAGGTAGATCATGCCAAACCAACCTGATCTCCTTCTTTGAGAAAGTAACAGATTTTTTAGACAAAGGAAACGCAGTGGATCTACTTTACCTAGATTTTAGTAAGGCATTTGATACCGTGCCACATGGGGAATTATTAGTTAAATTGGATAAGATGGGGATCAATAGGAAAATTGAAAGGTGGATAAGGAATTGGTTAAAGGGGAGACTACAACGGGTTCATCCTGAAAAGTGAGCTGTCACGCTGGAGGGAGGTTACCAGTGGAGTTCCTCAAGGATCGGTTTTGGGACCAATCTTATTTAATCTTTTTATAACTGATCTTGGCACAAAAAGTGGGAGTGTGCTAATAAAGTTTGCAGATGATACAAAGCTGGGAGGTATTGCCAATTTAGAGAAGGACAGGGATATCCTACAGGAGGATCTGGATGACCTTGTAAACTGGAGTAATAGTAATAGGATGAAATTTAATAGTGAGAAGTGTAAGGTCATGCATTTAGGGATTAATAACAAGAATTTTAGTTATAAGCTAGGGACGCATCAATTAGAAGTAACGGAGGAGGAAAAGGACCTCCGAGTATTGGTTGATCATAGGATGACTATGAGCTGCCAATGTGATATGGCCACGAAAAAAGCTAATGCGGTCTTGGGATGCATCAGGAGAGGTATTTCCAGTAGGGATAAGGAGGTTTTAGTACCGTTACACAAGGCAGTGGTGAGACCTCACCTGAAATACTGTGTGCAGTTCTGATCTCCCATGTTTAAGAAGGATGAATTCAAACTGGAATAGGTACAGAGAAGGGCTACTAGGGTGATCCGAGGAATGGAAAACTTGTCTTATGAAAGGAGACTCAAGGAGCTTGGCTTGTTTAGCCTAACTAAAAGAAGGTTGAGGGGAGATATGATTGCTCTCTATAAATATATCAGAGGGATAAATACCGGAGAGGGAGAGGAATTATTTAAGCTCAGTACCAATGTGGACACAAGAACAAATGGATATAAACTGGCCACCAGGAAGTTTAGACTTGAAATTAGGCCAAGGTTTCTAACCATCAGAGGAGTGAAGTTTTGGAATAGCCTTCCAAGGGAAGCAGTGGGGGCAAAAGATCTATCTGGCTTTAAGATTAAACTCGATAAGTTTATGGAGGAGATGGTATGATGGGATAACATGGTTTTGGTAATTAAATATTCATGGTAAATAGGCCCAATGGCCTGTGATGGGATATTAGATGGGGTGGGATCTGAGTTACCCAAGAAAGAATTTTCTGTAGTATCTGGCTGATGAATCTTGCCCATATGCTCAGGGTTTAGCTGATTGCCATATTTGGGTTGGGAAGGAATTTTCCTCCAGGGCAGATTGGAAGAGGCCCTGGAGGTTTTTCGCCTTCCTCTGTAGCATGGGGCACGGGTCACTTGCTGGAGGATTCTCTGCTCCTTGAAGTCTTTAAACTACGATTTGAGGACTTCAATAGCACAGACATAGGTGTGAGGTTTTTTGCAGGACTGGTGGGTAAAATTCTGTGGCCTGCATTATGCAGGAGGTCAGACTAGATGATCATAATGGTCCCTTCTGACCTAAATATCTATGAATCGCCAGTGGCAAGGGTGAGAGCTGTGTGCAGAGAGGGACTTTGTGTATATTATAGTTTTTTGAGAGGGGCTAGGAAGAGTTATGTATGAGATACCAGGAATTTTTTGTATCTGTATGTAGAAATGCGTATGCAGTGTTGTAACGAGGTTGGTCCCAGGACAATAGAGAGACAAGGTGGGTAAGATGACACCTTTTATTAGCCTAACTTCTGTTAGAGAGAAGCTTTTGAGTTTACAGGGCACTCTTCTTCAGGTCTGGGCGCTAATACCAGGTGGAACAGATTGTTTAACAGGAGTAGTTAACAGATTACAGATTGTTGTAATAAACCATACACCCAGTGTTTCGTTCAGCCCATGCTTTTTCACGTCTAGCAAAGTTTTTAATTTAAGCTCCAGGCTCCTCTTTTGAAGTACACAGGTTTCCTTTAAGAATGAGGACTGAGACATCAGTGATCTTTTCAGGAAAAGTGTTTACCTACCGTTGATACAATGTTTTTATGATATTTCTGTGTTAGTTATTTGGAAACGTAGTGATCATCTCCAGTCACCCACATAGTTGCTTTAGTGCGCTGCATACAGTGTTGTGATGGACCCATGGATCTTGAAAGGTGTGGTTGTGGGAGGTGTTGATCATTGTAGCCATGGAGATGTGGCTATAGGTTTTGCATTTGTTGTTTTGGCAGTGTCTGGTCCCGCTTTGAGTTAGTGTGTCGTTGACCCCGGGGAGCTTGCTTCTGATGATGACCTTGGAGAGGTTGGGTTATTTGAAGGCAAAGAAAGGGAGGAGCCAGAAAGATTCTTTTAGGATGTGGTCCCCGTCAAGTATGGGTTGTAATTGTTTGATGATACTCCAGATGGGTTCCAGTGTGGAGTGGTAGGTGACAACAAGGGGTATATGGTCAGAGAGTGTTTTATTTCTGTACTGAAGCAGATTCTCCCAGGGTATTTGGGTGACCTATTCCATGATGTGATCTACTTCTCTGATGGAGTGTCCTTGTTTGTTGAAGGCGGTTTTGAGTGTGATAAAGTATAGGTTTTCTCTTCTGAGTCCCTAGCTGTAGATAATAGATTTCTTGATATAGGTGGAGTGGTTACTGGATCTGTGAAGGCAGGTGTGGTGATCCATTGGTTTCTTGTACATAGTTGTCTATTCCATTGCTGAAGCTGATTATGGGATCCAGGAAGTTGATGGTAGCATGGGAGCGTTCTAGAGCAGCAGGTAGCTCTTTGTCTCTTATGGCTCTTTGCAGCACATGATATGAAAACACTGTGTGACTGAATTATGAACCACTCTAAATTATTAACCAATCAGGATGCTTTTACTATGTTATTAACCAATTAAGTTGTTAACTGGCACTAAGTTATTTATTTGCTGTGAGAATCACTATATATAGTACTATAGTAAATGGAACGAAGTCACACGACTCTGGCTCTTTTGGGTAACTGATCACTAATTTGGTTCTTGAGCCACTGAGGTCTGAGTATCACTTTTCTAGGGAGAGTTTAAAGGATGGGGAGTGGTTTTTGAAGTTGAGGTTGAAATGTATCAATTAGTTTAGGTCATCTGTCCAGAGGATGAAAATATCATCTATGTATCTTGGGTATACCACTGGTTTCATGGTATACTTGTCCAGAAATTCTTCTTCAAGGTGGCCTATGAAGAGGTTGGTATATTAGGGAGCCATCCTAATACCCATAGCTATTCCCATGGTTTGGACAAAGTGTTTGTTGTTGAATGTAAAATTGTTACGGGTGAGGATGAAATGAAGGATTTTGGTGATGTGTTTGGAGTGGATATCTGAGTGTTGTCCATTATCCTGTAACTATTTCAGTCAGACAGCGCCATTGTGAGGGAAGTTGATGTATAGGGAAGTGATGTTCATGGTGGCAAGAATGGTGTTAATGTTGTAGTTTTTTGGAGGTCAGTTATATCCTGAAGGAAGTTGGCTCTTTGTGTGGTGAGTGGTTTTAGAACAGTTTCTCTGCGTCGCAATATTCCTTCAGTAAGAGTGCAGTGGCCAGATACGGGTCTGCCTGGCTTCCATGGTGTGTCAGGTGGTGGAGCAGTGGGAAACGGGAGATGGGGAGGCAGAAAAGGAGGGGAGCAGTCAGGGCAGTCCCTAGCTATTCTGGGGCATTATGCAGCCCCCCGCCCCGGGGAGGGAGGCCTCCATGGGGGGGGGGGGGGGGGGCTGGCTTGGGAGGTAGGGGGAACCACCCCCCAGCACTCACCGGTGGCGCAGCTGGGGCTGGGCTGCTGCACTTCCCGCCGTCAGTGCAGGCCCGACCCTGCTGCAGTCCTCAGGGGAGTGGGGACGGGGCAGGGCTGGGGCAGAGCAGGGGAGGGAAGAGGTGGAGCTGGGGCAGAGTGGAGGGGGCATGGGGAAGAGGTGGGGCAGGGGCTGGAGCAGCACACAGCTGCACAGGGCACCAGGAAATTTGGTGCCCCAAATTTCCTGGTGCTCTAAGCAGCTGCGTACTTTGCGTATGGGTAAGGACGGCCCTGGGAGCAGTGGGGGCAGGGAAGCGTGGGTGTGTATGGGAGGGTTCAGAGCAATGCAAGAAGGAAACACACAGCGCTCCCTTGCCTCTCTTCTTGTCATTCTTTCCTCTACTCTGCTGGACCAAAGGCTGCTCGGAGGATGATCCCTTATACATGTAATAAAAACATGCCTTTTAAAAGTGGAACTGGGTTTTCAAATCTTTGAAGGGTTTTTGAAGGAGTAGATTTTTTTCATGATCCTGGAAATGGTCACAGAAGGACAATAGTTCTCTAGGATCTCAGTATCTCAAAGCACAGCCCTAAGGTGGGGAGAAGGCAGGCACCACCCCAGTCCTGCAGGAGCATACACAGAACGTAAAGTTTAAGGCCAGGAAGGATCACAAGATCATCTAGTTTGACCTGTTTATCAGTGGCCCCCAATACCCCTCAGTCCCCATACACTAAACTCAGCAATGGAAATGAAATCGAAGTAAAGGAGACCCACAGGAGAATAGAATATCATGTGCCACAGGCAGCAAATAACAAGGACCAAGGTGCACCAGTGCTTGAGGTCCCTCCAATGGCAGGGAAATGATTAAGTGAGATATACCCAGATAATCCTGGCAAGTGATCCCCACCCACAAACTGCAGATGAAGGCAAAACCCCGCCACGGTCCTGTCAATGTGACCTGGGGAAAAATTCCTCCCTGGCCCCATAAAGGATGATCAAATACCCACTGAGCATGTGGGCAAGAACCAAACAGCCAAGCACCTAAGAGAATGTTGGTGTAACCTCAGAGCCCTGGCCCGTCCTGCCCCATATCCCATCTCCAGCCATGTCATCCCTAATGCTCCAGAGGAAGAAGACAAAAACACCTGAGAATGCATAGGGGGATGGGGACAGGGAAGGAATCCCTTCCTGACCCCAGCAGGTGACCAGCTGAAACCTTGAAGCATGAACTTTAGGAACACAAGACAAACTAGAAATGAAACACATGGCTGTTGAGCTGCTCCCCTTGCCCTATTACAAGCAACCACATCACACAATCCTACTCATAAATTGCCCAGCTCTTTTTAAAAACTAATTAAGTTGTCTGCCCTCACAACTGGTATTGGAAGGCTGTTCCAGGACCTCACTCATCTGATGGGTAGAAACAGATGGGGATGCACTCACTGAATGAGTCAAAAATAGTATGTAATCATGTAATTTAAGACTATATCATGCACATATGCACAAAGGGGCTGAATAAAGGTTTCACAGGCAGCCTTAATATTGGCAATTCCTAACTTTTGGGTGGTTGACTTTGCAACCTTAACACACTTATTTTGTTTGCAGTAGTTAAATATACCAGATATTTTGAAAAAAGAAAAGGAGTACTTGTGGCACCTTAGAGACTAACCAATTTATTTGAGCATGAGCTTTCGTGAGCTACAGCTCACTTCATCGGATGCATACTGTGGAAACTGCAGCAGACTTTATATACACACAGAGAATATGAAACAATACCTCCTCCCACCCCACTGTCCTGCTGGTAATAGCTTATCTAAAGTGATCATCAAGTTGGGTCATTTCCAGCACAAATCCAGGTTTTCTCACCCTCCACCCCCCCACACAAATTCACTCTCCTGCTGGTGCTAGCCCATCCAAAGTGACAACTCTTTACACAATGTGCATGATAATCAAGTTGGGCTATTTCCTGCACAAATCCAGGTTAATAATCCATGGGTGGGGGGGATGTGAGAAAACCTGGATTTGTGCAGGAAATAGCCCGACTTGATTATCATGCACATTGTGTAAAGAGTTGTCACTTTGGATGGGCTATCACCAGCAGGAGAGTGAATTTGTGTGGGGGGGTGGAGGGTGAGAAAACCTGGATTTGTGCTGGAAATGGCCCACCTGATGATCACTTTAGATAAACTATTACCAGCAGGACAGTGGGGTGGGAGGAGGTATTGTTTCATATTCTCTGTGTATATATAAAGTCTGCTGCAGTTTCCATGGTATGCATCCGATGAAGTGAGCTGTAGCTCACGAAAGCTCATGCTCAAATAAATTGGTTAGTCTCTAAGGTGCCACAAGTACTCCTTTTCTTTTTGCGAATACAGACTAACACGGCTGTTACTCTGAAACCAGATATTTTGAGACACACTCAAAAATAGACATTACAGTATTGCTACTTCTAACAGACAACTTTATTTTTTCAAGCATGCATATATTTAGGCTTGGAAGGATGAGATTTTTTTAAAAATCAATAAATGTCTGCAAACATCAATTTCATCGTACACACAAAAATTAAAATATTTCCATTGATAATCAAAATTTACAGATAGGCAAACTAAGAAAAATGGTGCTTGAGAATGTATTAGATTGTGATTTAAGGATATTCACTTTGAATACTTTGACATGTGATGTTGACAATTTGTTTAACAGTTATAAAGCTTTAACTTTTTGAATCTCAACATCAAGTGTCATTAAATAATTCCCTGCAACTGTGAAAATTTAAACTGATAAAAATTGAAAAAAGACCCTTAAAAATAAGCACAATTATCCAATGAAATTATAAAAGAATAAAAATCAAATTCTGCCAAGCCTACATATTTTCAATTAGCATTTGAACTTTCTTATACAAAAATATTGTAATTAAAGCTCAAATATTAAAAAGAAATTTTAATAGTTTATTAGGCACCAAAATAATTTTTTTTTTGGTTTAAAGTTCTGCATTTAAGGGACTCTATGTGAGTTACAGACTAAAGACATCATGGAGAAAAGCTTACCTTTTTCCTTTCTAGTGTTTTAAGATTTCTGATAGTTATTTCCTGCCACTACCTATAATTTCATTACAATTAATTTGACAGAACAATTGGTGTATTCAAGACTAAGTTGTTTCATTATATTTCTGCTGAGTGTCTAGCCAACGATTGATGGCCATTTTCAGAGTCCTATTTGGTGTAAGTATAAGAGATTGGAGAGGGAGATTTGTCATGGGACTAGATCGTCTCTTTGTGCTGATCCAGTTCTCCATTGCCTCTTTTTCATAGGAATAGCCATCTATAAAGAGAAAATACAATTAAAATTGCAGTAACATAGGAATGTCCATCCAAGGCTCTTAATGTACGTTAGATAGTAAAGATTAAGCTTCAACAATACCCCCTGGAATTCAGGGAAGGATTATTTCCAGATGAGAAAACTGAGACACAGAGGTTAAGTGACTTGCCAGAGCACATAGGATGGGACTTGCCAGATAATATGGGACCCCATAGAAATCAAAAGATCTTCTTTTTATTCACGACACTCCATGTTCTGTACAGAATGGATGTATGGTTCTGTATTATCATCTGACCCTTTATTTCTGCAGCAAAAGTGCAGTTTTTTCATGAAAATAAATAAGTATTCCAATTTAGATTTTTAACTACAGTGAACAAAGTACACCACCAGAAATTCTGTCATGTCCTACTGTATTGGTAGATCAACACCAAGTATAACTGCAGCAGATTACTTTTTAAATGATGTCAACTGTAGTTAGACACTAAGTATTTTAACATTGTTTTCTATAATTAATTTAAGCCTATCAGAAGCTCGAGTGCAGTTATAAAAAAAATTCTTGCAAATTTAACAAAATGCCACTGTTACAGCAAAGCCAGTTCACTGATGCCAGTATTAAAGACCATGTGTATTAAATGAACCCCTGTCTTAAGAGAGAATCTCATGGTAGCCCCAATGTGATCAAAGGCTGCCCCAAAATAATTCAAGGGCTGCTGAGATCAGATGAAACACTTTAGACTTCAGTGCCTAAGGTAGTATCCCATGTGATACAGAAAAACAGACAGGATTTGGGCCTGGTCTGCATCTGGAAGGCCTTTCTGGTATAGCTTTACGGGCATACTATCAGGGCAAAGTATTCCTAGTGTGGATGCAGCTTATACTAACAAAACTGCGCTTTTGCTTATTCGAGTCACCTGTGTCCCCATTCCCCCACCCCCACATATGAAATAAGTTATACTGGCAAAAGCACAGTCTACAGTAGAGGCTTTTGTTGGCACAGCTATGTCTGTCACAAATCACACTACATCACACCCCTGACTGATTTAGCAAAATAGAAAAATTTCTAGCATAGACCTGGATTAGTTGTGATGAATATAAAGAGAATTCTTTCTGGAGGCTACAGGACACTGACATCTTGAACTAAGGCCTGGTCTACATGTAAAAGTTTTACCGACATAGTTAGACTGATTGCGGTGTGAATTTTTACTGACATGGCTATGCTGGTAAAAGCCCTAGCATAGTCATAGTTATATCAGTATAAATGCTTATACTGGTATAGCTTATGCTATTTGGAGGGAACCAGTAAAAATCATTTTTATTCTGATATTATTGCATCTATGCGAGCAGTTTTTCTAGTATATCTAGCATAATTTTATCAACAGAACCTTCCTATTGTAGACAAGGTCTAACTAAATACAGTCTAATATAAGCACACACATTCTTCCTAAATCCTTCGCTGGTCTAAGTAGTCATGGAAGGGACTGCAATTGCGTTATTCATAAATTCACAGATTACACCCATCAAGTACAATACACCATCTGTGGAGGGGAGACTGTTCTCTGTGTATTGATTTAAGTTTTTTTTCTAAAACACAAGATAGAAATTAAATATAATAAACATTGTATGTGAAATTCTGGCCCATTGAAGTCAATGGCAAAACTCCCACTCACTTCAATGGGGCCAGGATTTCACCCTATACTTTTATGTCACCTCTGTCTAGGGATTACCCCCAGACAGATCAATATTTAGCTACCAGTGACCATTTATGCATCAAAAAATTGCTTTTATTGAGTATCTGTGTTCCAAGTATTTTACAAAAACGTGTTTGTAAAATGCTTTTACTGGATTCCCTTCAACCTTTCAAATAAATGTTCTCAGCCATGAAAGGCTGTCTTTGTGGGTTATAGCCCACGAAAGCTTATGCCCAAATAAATTTGTTAGTCTCTAAGGTGCCACAAGGACTCCTCGTTGTTTTTGTTGATACAGACTAACATGGCTACCCCCTCAAACCTGTCACATCTTATCTGTCCCTCGATTAGTGATTTTATCAGGTTTTACCATACACAAGGCATCCCCTATAGAAATAGCATATTCGTCCTGGATAGCTAAATTCCCAACATGTAGATAGTTACAGACAGACTAGAAATTGTTCCCAGCAGGGATGCAACAAAATGTAGTTAGCCATCCAAGATAGAAAGCTTCTCTCAATTGCAGTTTTTAAATTTTAATCTTGACTTTCCCTCCTTCTCCCACATAATAGGAACTATAGAAGCAGAGATAATCATAATCTTCTCATTGGTAGCAAAGCAACTGCTAAGCATTTTTATCACTATTACTGGTCTGAATTCACTCTCTGTGATTGAGCTACAGTTAAATCATCGATCATTTTGCTTGCTAGCAAAATTAGTACTATTGTTTTTAAACTTTTCATCTAGTCTAAAATGCTGTGTAGAATTAATACATACATGAAATGTCAATGTGAGAAACTCTGAAATAAAATGTTACATGAAACCAAGTTATGATAGCATTCATTTTATTCTTAGTATTTCTCTCAAGAATTTTTTAAAGCAATCATCTTTCCATGGAATTAAAAATATTATAATAAAACAAACTGATTCTGTGGAAGAATTAACAATATTTTCCATTGATGAACAAATACCTCCCATTGAGCATTTGATAAGTGAAGAAAGGAGGGATTCTCAGCAGATCTATTCTATCACTAATTACATTTCAATACAGGCTTTAAAATTGTTTTGCAAAGTTCATCACAAAGCTGTCAAAGGAATCATCAGAGCTGCTAGGCAAAGTCCCCTGTGCCCACAGCCTTTCACGTATAAATAAGAAGCACTGAAACAATGACATGACTAGCCAGTAAACTGCAATTGACAATCTGCATTTTAACAACACTGCTCACTCAGCTCTTTTAAAAATTCATGTATGCATTGACAGTTTACTGCAAATGCAGTTGGTTAGCTATATTTAAGTCAAACACATTTTCCCCAAAAGTAAACACTGACAATAAAACATTTTAGAGAAAATATAAGGCATTATGCTGAGCCTCAATAAGCATTTGCAACTAATTTTGTTTACAATCTACCTCTAAGAAAGTTAGAAATGCAGCAGAATATTTATATTTAGCATGCTCTAGGTTATTGATTCTGAGATCAGAGAGAGAAACTATAAAGGGGTTCTGAAATATTAATCACACATCAACTGTAACAGAATTGATGCATCCCACAAAATATAATTATTTCAGTGCATCAGTTACAAGTGAACTTCTGACTAAACTAAAGCAGAATAGGAAGTAAGAGCCGTGCTTTACCAGACTGCATAAAAGCGATATCATTATTTTAAAAACCCACCATTTTACCGTAACAAGATAGATTTTGTGAAATACAAACCATCAGATTTAATAATATTTTAAATCTCTTAAATTAACAGGGTCAATTTAGTTTAGTCCAAATCTTAATTTATCTTAACAAATATTATTATTTTTTTTATTTATTAACACACTTTTCTTAATTTAAACATTCCCCTCCAGCACAGGAAATACAAACAGAACAGCACTAAAAGACATCATAAAAACTAGAACCTGAAAACTGACTACAAACAGATCAGGCTTGTTTCATTTGCAATCTCAGTGAAATGCACAGAGTAACAACTAGTATAAATTATACACATTTTTAACAATATAAAAAAAGTGTGGGGTAAAATTTTCAATAGGCTCCTAAATCACTTAAATGCTAACAGACAGATTTTCCAAGGGATTTAGGTGCCTACGGTTGCAGATAGGGATTTTCAGAGCTGCCTAGAAATCAGTGGGAGTCAGGTACCTAAATACCTTTCAAAATCTGGCCCAAACTGCCTAAGTCACTTTTGAAAATGGAAATTAGACTCCTAAGTAACTTAAACACTTTGGAATATTTTACCCACAGGTATATAATTATTTTGATACTGTCTCTTCAAAACAAATTTAGTAAAATGCATAGTTATTATTAGTTTCTAAGCTCTCTGAGGCAAACACTGTCTTTTCCATAAAGCATCTAGTCTTGGGCATTACCAAAATAAAAATCATGATAATTCTAACATGTTCCTCATTGTACTACAGCACTAAAAGGAGCAGGGACTTTTAAATTCTTAAAGTCAGTAAAAGCAAAATGTTTTATCATGCAGCAGAAGTAATATATGGCAAACCCATTAAAATAAAAAAAGTCCATCTAGTGTTTCTTGAAATGAACTAAAGTATTATTTCTGTTTAGCATTTCCTAGTTTGGTGTTCCACTGCTTGATCTGCACAATATATTTTTCTGTCAACTTTCATTGAAAATCATTGGTTTTGGTTTTTTTCTATATAAAAATGTCATGAGATACAGTAACATGAACATAGATCAAACATACAGTGACTACTTCCAAAGAGTGTAAAAAATCTCATGGTATCCACAAGAGCTACTAAAAAAAAAAAAAGAAAGAAAAAGCGCCACATCCTCAAATCCACCACAGTTGTTTGCAATGCTCTGGTGAGGCAAATCAAGTTTACATTCACCCCGACTCCCTCTATGTAGGGAAATACTGTGGTGATGTGGCACCCTATAGGAGTGCCACTCTCAACTTGTTCCTCAGTGCCTTGGGAGTAGCAAGGCATCCCTACACTTCAACCATCTGCAGCTGTCTTACCAGCAGCTTACATAATATAAATCAGCCTTCAAGAAGTTCTACACTATGCGGGGCACTGGACCAGCACCCCAGAATCAGTGAGAGCACAGGAGACTTTCACAGATTCACATAGTCCAAGGCCAGAAGTGACCACTATGCTCATGTAGTCTGACCTCCTATTTAATGCAGGCCATAGAACTTCTCCAAAACAATTCCTATAGAATATCTTTTAGATAAAACATCCAATCTTGATTTAAAAATTGCCAGTGATGGAGAATCCACCATGACCCTTGGTAAACTGTTCCAATGTCTAGTTAACCTAATTGTTAAAAAAATGGTCTTATTTTCAATCTGATTTTGTCTAGCCTCAACTTCCAGCCACTGGGTTGTATTGTACCTTTGTTGGCTATACTAAAGAGCTCTTCAAATATTTGTTCCCCCATGTAGGTACTTATAGACAGTGATCGAGTCCCCCCTTAAAGTCACCTGCATACCCACCACTCTTGTGATGCATGAGGTGCACAAAAGTTGGATTGGGTTTTATATATATAATTTACACATAAAAACTATGTTAAAAGAAAACTAAGATTGCAGAACCAAGCTCTCAAAAGTTCGGAAATGCCAGAATTGAGATTGCCCCTGTAACTCGGCCCCCGGGGCATATGCATTCTGATACAGCTTTTAATTCCATGATCACATATTATTTTTCCACAGGATCTCTGCCTCATTTAGTGCATAGGATGGAGAGTGCTCATTTAATGAGCAGCTATCCAGTTTTTTTTTTTTTAATCTTCATTTTCCATGTGTAACCCTAGGTCTTATTTACTGCCCACTAATCAAGTCCTGTTGTGGAGACAAAATTAATTTCCTCATGGACTTTTTTCTTGCACTCATCACTGCAATTTCTGAGTAACTCACAAATAATTAATTTATTTTCACAACACCCTATAAGATGAGGGGGCGTTATCCAGGTGAGGATTGAGGCAGAGAGAGATTAAGGTCAAAAGAATCCACTAATTTTGGGTGCCTAATTTGACACACCTAGGACCTGATTTTTCAGAACATTATACAGGCACTTTATACAGTCAAAGCATAGTTTCCGTTGACTTCAGTTGCAGCTATAAGTGCTCAATGCTTCTGCAAATCAGAACCAGGGTCTCAAGTCAGGCACACATGAAATGAGGCGCACACAATCAGTGAAAAGTTTGGTTTAAGTGATTTGCCTAGCATCACAGAGGAACTCTGTGGCAAAGAGAGGGATAGAACCAATTACCCAGGGCAGGATTCAACTGTTTTAACCATGATACTATCCTTTGTCTTCCTGTAATCCCATCTTATTCACTACATACCTTCCAACTCTGCAACAAATGAAGAAGTTGTGCTACAGACAAGAATTAATTTCTGTACACAACCCTGACTCATCCCCACAGCAGGTCTATCCTGTGCACTGTATGAGACAGAAGTCCTGTGGAAAAAACAGCATGTGATTTTGGAAATAAAAGGCTATCATTATGGCTGAGTTACAGTTGCAAAGGCAACAGATGTATGAGTTGTTCCCCATCTGGGTACTTAGGGCCTAATCCCATAAACGTTTACTAACAGATGCAGCACATCTGATAAATCCAGGATCTATTTGAATTGCAGTGGGATTGTGGTTCTAGTTCCATCCAAGCTTTTTAGGTGACATAATACATTTTATATATCATCTCTATTTTTACTGACAGACATACAGTGCCAGGTTTTTAAAGGGGTTTACTTTTGTATGTGCTCATTTCCTGCACTTGTGCAAAACAACTGCATAATTAGTCTTGTAATTACACAATTTGCATAGGCACAAAATAAGAGGCCCTTTACAAAATTTTATGTATCTTAATACCAGAAGCATGATTTCACAAGCCAAATATTCAGAAGAGCAGAAACAAATTTATTTTTTACCTTGATGAAATTTGAATACACATAAGGATACTAGGAATTCAGAATGCATGTACTTATCATTCTTCAAGATATATATTGATTAATAGTTCCCCAGTATTCATCTTTACACCTGAACAATTTGCTTTAATAAACTTGAAGTAGCTCATAGACATACCTGCTGCAATGATAGGCTCCTTCATAAGCTCCCTAGTTATAGGACATAAGAATTCATCAGGAATACCAAGAGAAACAGAATCCACCTTGATCCTCAGTTCCTCAATCTTCCGGAAGACTTTACTGCGTAAACCTAGAGACTCTGAAAAGGGATGATAGATTAGAATCCTTGGAACATATTTCCTATTGGCACATTAACCTCTGAAACACAAACACATTCCCAGGCAGAGAGATTGCTTCTGGTGCAAACTGGAAGACCTTTCCAGTATTTCAGGAGCTCTGTAAATACATCGTTTCTAACTTTTTCCTCATGGTTGACAGAGACCAACTAACTTGTTTTTTAAGGCATAAAAGGCTATCTACACTATATACCAAGTGATGTTCAAAAATACATTGAGCAAAACTTGTTTCCCAGTGTATTTTAAAACATCACCTATTTTCCTAATCTAGCAGAGTATCGGGTTAACCGTGACGACCAGCTAACAGCTGATGTGCAGTCCAAAGTGCCACGTCATGTTTAACATAGCATGAGTTAACACGTGTTTAACAAAAAGAAAAGGAGTACTTGTGGCACCTTAGAGACTAACCAATTTATTTGAGCATGAGCTTTATAGCTTTATAGCTCACGAAAGCTCATGCTCAAATAAATTGGTTAGTCTCTAAGGTGCCACAAGTACTCCTTTTCTTTTTGCGAATACAGACTAACACGGCTGTTCCTCTGAAACACGTGTTTAACATGATTCTAGTGTAGACAAGCCCATGTCTGAAGTCATGCACTGGACTGCATTAGGGCTATGTCTACACTGCAGGTTAGGGTTAGGGTTTGAGTTAGTGCGCTGAAAACAGCAGTGTGGACATTGTGGCTCAGAAAGCAACTCAGGCTCTCAAATCCAGCCAACCCTCTGGATCTGAGCTATCTTGTATATTTACTGCAGCTGCAAGATCCACAGTGCTATTTTTAGCAAACTACCTTGAGCTGAGGCTAATGCAAGTCTGTCTACTTGGGCTGGGAGGCTTGCTCTCAGGTGCAGTGTAGACATACCCTTTCATGAATTAGGTGAGCCTGGGTAGGGTTAATCCCACCCCACTTTATGCAGCTGCTTTGCAACAGGAAGGAACCTCTGACAGTTTGACAGGAGCTGGCTCCTTTGCTAGTCCCTGTCAGGATAAAGGAGTGCTTATCCCCTATGGTTCCCTTAATGACCATCTGTGTGATTATTGTAGGAGTCCTTTAAACTAGACCCTCAACTCTGTCTATGGAGTTTCATACATGCATATCAACAGATTTGCTATAATAGCCTCATTTTCAGGTTGTTTCATCTTTTCTGACAGAAAGGCGAGTTCACAGACATCTGCAAAGGCACCAAAATGGGATATCCCCCAAATCAGAACAAGACAAATTAACAAAATACTCTAGATTTAAGTATTGTTGCATAAATATAGCATTTTCTTCTCAGGATTTCACATACTGTCATTTCCAAAATCCCTTTTATTCCCATCTAGGTCTTTATAAAGCCTTTTTCTCCTTTAATCATTTCCTCTCAGGAAACAGAGAGTGGCCACTTTGACTCCTATCATGTGCGATTTGCCACTGTGGCATCTGTTAGGTGAAGCAGTATGACCAGTCTTGCTCATCCTGGTCTAAGATATCTGTTACTGTCACAACTAGGGCTGTCAATTAAAAACAGTTAACTCACACAATTAACTTAAAAAAATTAATTGTGATAAAAATAATCCCAATTAATCGCACTGTTGAACAACAGAATACTAATTAAAATTTGTTATAAAATTTTGGATGTTTTTCTACATTTTCAAATATAATGATTTCAATTACAACACCGAATACAAAGTGTACACTGCTCACTTTATATTATTTTTGATTACAGATATTTGCATTGTAAAAATTGCAGTATTTTTCAGTTCACCTCCCACAAGTACTATAGTGCAATCTCTTTACCGTGAAATTGCAACTTACAAATGTTGGGTTTTTTTGTTACATAACTGCACTCAAAAACAAAACAAGGCAAAACTTTAGAGCCTACAAGTCCACTCAGTCCTACCTCTCATTCAGCCAATCGCTAAGGCAAACAAGTTTGTTTACATTTACGGGAGATAGTGCTGCCCACTTCTTATTTAAAATGTCACCAGAAAGTGAGAACAGGCATTCGCATGGGACTTTTGTAGCCTGCATTGCAAGGTATTTACGTGCCAGATATGCTAAATATTCGTATGCCCCTTCATGCTTCGGCCACCATTCCAGAAGACATGCTTCTATGCTGATGACGCTCATTAAAAAAAAAATACGTTAATCACATTTGTGACTGAACTCCTTGGGGGAGAATTTTATGTCTCCAGCTCTATTTTACCTACATTCTGCCATATATTTCATGTTATAGTGGTCTTGGATGATGATTCAGCACATGCTGTTTATTTTAAGAACACTTTCACAGCAGATTTGACAAAACACAAAGAAGGTACCAAGATGAGATTTCTAAAAACAGCTTGTGACGTTATTGACATAATCTGTAACTGTACAGATCACTGTTGCAACCAGTGTTATATATTTGCAGCAAATATTGTATAAAGGTTGTCGTGTAAGGGGTCTATGGAGAGGTTATGATTTGCTGGTTATGAGTATGCTAACAGTATGTATGCATGCATAACTTTTGTAGTTGAAGTTATAAATATTTGCTATGTACTTGTAAATCAATGTGTTTTGATTCTGAAGTAGCCTTAGTAAAGGAATTGGTCAGCTTCTTGAGAAAGGAATGTGCAAATTAAGTGCCCAATCAAGAAACACTTAACTGACAATGGATCTTGGAAAACTCCAATCCACATAAGAAGTCATCCTGGGAACCTGCAAGGTAGCATGTGGGCCATGGCTGCCACCTGTAAAGAAAGAAAAGGAGTACTTGTGGCACCTTAGAGACTAACCAATTTATTTGAGCATAAGCTTTCGTGAGCTACAGCTCACTTCATCAGATGTATAAAGTGGAAAATGCAGTGAGGATGTTTTATACACACAGACCATGAAAAAATGGGTGTTTATCACTTCAAAAGGTTTTCTCTGCCCCCACCCCACTCTCCTGCTGGAAATAGCTTATCTAAAGTGATCACTCTCCTTACAATGTGTATGATAATCAAGGTGGGCCATTTCCAGCACAAATCCAGGGTTTAACAAGAACGACTGAGAAACAGTGGGGGGGGGGGGGAACAAGGGGAAATAGGTTACCTTGCATAATGACTTAGCCACTCCCAGTCTCTATTCAAGCCAAAGTTAACTGTATCCAATTTGCAAATGAATTCCAATTCAGCAGTCTCTCACTGGAGTCTGGTTTTGAAGTTTTTCTGTTGTAATATCGCAACTTTCATGTCTGTAATCGCGTGACCAGAGAGATTGAAGTGTTCTCCGACTGGTTTATGAATGTTATAATTCTTGACATCTGATTTGTGTCCATTTATTCTTTTACGTAGAGACTGTCCAGTTTGACCAATGTACATGGCAGAGGGGCATTGCTTGCACATGATGGCATATATCACATTGGTAGATGTGCAGGTGAACGAGTCTCTTATAGTGTGGCTGATGTTATTAGGCCCTGTGATGGTGTCCCCTGAATAGATATGTGGGCACAGTTGGCAATGGGCTTTGTTGCAAGGATAAGTTCCTGGGTTAGTGGTTCTGTTGTGTGGTATGTAGTTGCTGGTGAGTATTTGCTTCAGGTTGGGGGGCTGTCTGTAAGGAAGGACTGGCCTGTCTCCCAAGATTTGTGAGAGTGATGGGTTGTCCTTCAGGATAGGTTGTAGATCCTTGATGATGCGTTGCAGAGGTTTTAGTTGGGGGCTGAAGGTGACCGCTAGTGGCGTTCTGTTATTTTCTTTGTTAGGCCTGTCCTGTAGTAGGTGACTTCTGGGTACTCTTCTGGCTCTGTCAATCTGTTTCTTCACTTCAGCAGGTGGGTATTGTAGTTGTAAGAATGCTTGATAGAGATCTTGTAGGTGTTTGTCTCCGTCTGAGGGGTTGGAGCAAATGCGGTTGTATCGTAGAGCTTGGCTGTAGACGATGGATCGTGTGGTGTGGTCTGGGTGAAAGCTGGAGGCAATTAGGTAGGAATAGCGGTCAGTAGGTTTCCGGTATAGGGTGGTGTTTATGTGACCATCGCTTATTAGCACCATAGTGTCCAGGAAGTGGATCTCTTGTGTGGACTGGTCCAGGCTGAGGTTGATGGTGGGATGGAAATTGTTGAAATCATGGTGGAATTCCTCAAGGGCTTCTTTTCCATGGGTCCAGATGATGAAGATGTCATCAATATAGCGCAAGTAGAGTAGGAGCATTAGGGGACGAGAGCTGAGGAAGCGTTGTTCTAAGTCAGCCATAAAAATGTTGGCATACTGTGGGGCCATGCGGGTACCCATAGCAGTACCGCTGATTTGAAGATATACATTGTCCCCAAATGTGCAACAGTTATGGGTGAGGACAAAGTCACAAAGTTCAGCCACTAGGTTTGCCGTTACATTATCGGGGATAGTGTTTCTGATGGCTTGTAGTCCATCTTTGTGTGGAATGTTGGTGTAGAGGGCTTCTACATCCATAGTGGCCAGGATGGTATTTTCAGGAAGACCACCGATGGATTGAGTCTGTAAAGAACTGAGTCATGCATGGACATGTGACTTGCCTATGTGACTCCAGACTCCATTTTGCTGTAATTTTCCACAGTAAGGACAAAGAGGTATCCTTACACCTGGAAGAGACTATAAAAGGCAGCTGCCTCATCTCCATCTGGTTTTCAATCCTGCTTCATAACTCTGGAGGGACTTCGCTACAAACTGAAGCTTTGAACAAAGGACTGAATGACCCATCCCAGCTGTGAATGTACTCCAGAGACTTGATTTGAACCTACAGTTTATTTCATCACTGCTACAAGCCTGAACCAAGAACTTTGCCATTACTGTATGTAATTGATGCCATTTAACGAATTCTAGCTGTCATCTATATCTTTTTCCTTTTATGAATAAACCTTTAGATTTTAGATTCTAAAGGATTGGCAACAGAGTGATTTGTGGGTAAGATCTGATTTGACTATTGACCTGTGTCTGGGGCTTGGTCCTTTGGGATCGAGAAAACCTCTCTTCTTTTACTGGGGTATTGGCTTTCATAACCATTCGTCCCCATAATGAGTGGCACTGTTAGTGATACTGGGAAACTAGAGTATCTAAGGGAATTGCTTGTGTGACTTGTGGTTAGGCAGTGGGGTAAAATCAAAGTCTTCTCTGTTTGGCTGGTTTGGTTTGCCTTGGTGTGCATAGAAACCCCAGCCTTGGGCTGTAACTGCCCTGCTTTAACCAATTTATACTGAATTGGCACTCTCAGTTGGGTCCCACCAGAACCAGCGTCATTACACAGCTACAGCACTCGACCCAAGGTTTAAGAATCTGAAGTGCCTTCCAAAATCTGAGAGGGATGAGATGTGGAGCTTGCTTTCAGAAGTCTTAAAAGAGCAACACTCTGTTGCAGAAACTAGAGAACCCGAACCATCAAATAAGAAAATCAGCCTTCTGCTAGTGGCATCTGACTCAGATAGTGAAAATGAACATGCATAGGTCCGCACTGCTTTGGAGCATTATTAAGCAGAACCCATCATCAGCATGGACTCATGTCCTCTGGAATGGTTGTTGAAGCATGAAGGGACACTTGAACCTTTAGCGCATCTGGCATATAAATATCTTGTGACGCCAGCTACAACAGTGCCATGCAAACACCTGTTCTCACTTTCAGGTGACACTGTGAACAAGAAGCGGGCAGCATTATCTCCTGCAAATGTAAACAAACTTGTTTGTCTGTCCAACTGGTTGAACAAGAAATAGGACTGAGTGGACTTTAGACTGTAAAGTTTTACATTGTTTTACTTTTGAATGCAGTTTTTTTTATATAATTCTACATTTGTAAGTTCAACTTTCATGATAAAGAGACTTCACTACAGTACTTGTATTAGGTGAATTGAAAAATGCTATTTCTTTTGTTTTTTTACAGTGCAAATATTTGTAATAAAAATAAATATAAAGTGAGCAGTTCGTATTCTCTGTTGTAATTAAAATCAATATATTTGAAAACATAGAAAACATCCAAAATATTTAAATAAATGGTATTCTACTATTGTTTAACAGTGCGATTAATCATGATTAATTTTTTTAATCACTTGACAGCCTTAGTCACAAGTTTTTCAGTCTCAGTTTCCACAGCTGTGCTCTCAGTTTCTGGGGTTGTCCATGATGATATTCTGTCTCACTTAGATGATCTCTATAGATAACTTTGGTCTTTGTCCTGGGATACAACTAAATTCTATATTCCACATAATTTATTTGCATAAGAACTGTATGGGACCCATCCCAAGGTTTATCCAGCTTAGGACAAGAGAAGGAGACCTCTCCTTAGGACTGTGGAACCAAACAAGGTTTCCCCTTTTAAAGTTCTCCCAGTGATCTTACATCATAAAGGGTAAAATTTTCAAAAGCACTTAAGGTGACTTAGGTGCCTAAATCTCATTTTCAAAAGACAGACAGACATTTAGGGATTGATTTTCATGACTGGGAGTTAGGTGCTTTAGAAAAATCTTATTAGGCACCTGTATGCCTGGGAAACCCTTAGCTGAAGTCATCTGCCCTGGAGCGCATATGATAAGATAGGTGGACTTAGTCATTAACTTTCCTTTTGTCCAGCAGCTCTTCAACTCAAAGGAACCACAGCCAGTGCCACCTCTTTTGCTGGCCTCTACTTGGACAAAGAAGAGAGCTTAATCCCTTTAATAACCGTGCTGGTAGAGTTACTGTATGGGGTTCTTAAAACTAGCCCCTAATCACCACCGTGGTTAACTCTTTTTATAGAGTTTTATATTGAGTATGTATATAGCGATTCATACAATGTATTTCATTAACACCTTGCCCTGAGATTTTCTATTATTTGTATTATTGTAAAGCCTAGGAGCCCCAGCCGTGAACTAGGTCACATTGTGCTAGGTACTGTACGAAGTGAACAAAAAGACAGTCCCTGCTCTGAAGAGCTTACAATCTAAATATAAGACACGAGACAACAGATGGATATAGTCTGTCAGGGAAGTACAAGGAAACAATGAGAATACTGGTCAGCATGATAGGCAATGGTTTCAGCACACCAGCAGCCTAAGCATTGTCAAAAATAATTTGTAGGCCTCACAAAAGAGAGTTGTAAGGAGGATTTTGATGGAGGATATTGAGTACGTTTTGCTGATATTTATGGAGAGCTTCTCCCCAGCGTGAGGGGCAGCATGGAAGAAAGCATAAAGGAACCTACAGTAACTCCTCACTTAATGTTGTAGTTATGTTCCTGAAAAATGTGACTAAGCAAAACGATGTTAAGCGAATCAAATTTCCCCATAAGAATTCACATAAATAGGGGGGTTAGGTTCCAGGGAATTTTTTTTTTGCCAGACAAAAGACTATATATACATATACACACACCCACTCTATAAGTTTTAAACAAATAATTTAATACTGTACACAGCGACAATGATTGTGAAGTTTGGTTGAGGTGGTGGAGTCAGAGGGTGGGACATTTCCCAGGGAATGCCGTACTGCTAAATGATGAACTAGCAATTGGCTGAGCCCTCAAGGGTTAACTCGTTGTTAATGTAGCCTCACACTCTACAAGGCAGCACGAATGGAGGAAGGGGAGACAGCATGGCAGACAGACAGAGACACACACCCTGTGTGTGAAAGAGAGAGACATACACATTTCCCTTTAGGTATGCTGACACCACTCTTAAGTACACTACCTTGTTAAAAGAAAAGGAGTACTTGTGGCACCTTAGAGACTAACCAATTTATTTGAGCATGAGCTTTCGTGAGCTACAGCTCACTTCATCTGATGAAGTGAGCTGTAGCTCACGAAAGCTCATGCTCAAATAAATTGGTTAGTCTCTAAGGTGCCACAAGTACTCCTTTTCTTTTTGCGAATACAGACTAACACGGCTGTTACTCTGAAACCTACCTTGTTAAATTAATCAGCAAGCTGAGACCCCAGCAGCTGCTACCAGGAAGCTCCCTCTGTCCTGAGCCCTGTTGTGTGTCTCCCCTGCTCTATGGAGATGGGGTAAGCAGGGTGCAGGAGCAGGGGGGACATTAGCCCTCCTCTCCTCCCCCCCCACCCCTCCCCCAAGCAAGCAGGAGGCTCTGGAGAGCAGCTCCAAGCAGAGGGCAGGAGCAGCACACGGTAGTGGGGGGAGGGACAGCTGAACTGCCGGCTACTAGCCTACTGGGCAGCTGCTGCACAGGGACCTTAGGGGAGCAGGGAGCTGATGGGGGGCTGCCTGTCCACCCTGGTTCCAAGCCCCCACCAGCAAGCGCCAACTGGCTGCTCTTCCTGCAAGCAGTGGACAAAGCAGGAGGCTGCCAAACGACGTTATAAGCATTGCACAACTTTAAACGAGCATGTTCCCTAATGGATCAGCAACGTAACAACGTTAACTGGGACGACTTTAAGTGAGGAGTTACTGTATTTGAACATTTAACCAATAGGCGATGGCAGGTGGCATCCTGGGCCAGTTTGAGATGGGAGTCAACCTATACTACTAAATGCTAAATAACAGGAACCAACCACTAAATATAAAAGAGATGAGAGATAATACAGGGAAGTAAGAAACAATTGTATTTATTTTCATGTTTGGCTGAGAGTCAGTTTATTCTCCTTCTGATTTACAAGGAAAGAAAACTAATATACTGATCTGGGTATTTGCAAACTAACACAGAATTGCAGTATTGTTATTATACTACATAAAGTACTACATTAAAATTGCATACGCTTAGCCCCACTACCAGAACAAAACAGGCTCCATGTAGAAATCTTAGGGCATGGCTACACTTGCAGGTGTAGAGCGCTTTGAGTTAAACCAGCCTTCGGAGAGCGCAATAGGGAAAGCGCTGCAGTCTGTCCACACTGACAGCTTCAAGTGCACTGGCATGGCCACATTAGCAGCACTTGCAGCGGCACTGGGCGCGGTGCATCATGGGCAGCTATCCCAACTTGCAAGTGACTGCAACGTGCTTTTCAAATGGGGGGTGGTGGTGGTGGAGCGTGAGAGAGAGCGTGTTGTGTGTATGTGGGGGGAGAGAGAGTGGGTTTTTCAGGGGCTGAGAGCATGTCAGCATGCTGTCTTGTAAATTCAGACAGCGGCAGACCCCCCTCCCCCCTGCCTCTCTCTCTCTCTCTCTCACACACACACAGCATTCCACACTAATGGCTTGCCTTGTCTCAGAGCAGATAAGCAGCTGGCTGTCAGAAACGGAGCTTTCAAAGGGCATATCCGCATTCCTGCAGCAATTCAAAAACAATGACAAGAGCGGCCACTTGACTTAAGGGGATTATGGGACGTTTCCGGAGGCTGATCAGAGTGCAGTAATGCACTCTCATTCACACCGGGGGTGCAGCAAACGTTTTTCCACTCGCCGAGGTGGAGTACCAGCAGCGCTGTAGCCGCGGAGTCAGAGCGCTCTACGTGCCTTGCCAGTGTGGACGGGTAGTGAGCTAGTGCGCTCGGGGCTCCTTTATTGCGCTGTAACTCGCAAGTGTAGCCAAGCCCTCAGTGAATGAATCAAGAGCATCAAATATATATTTGACTTAAACCAAAGAAAAGTAGTACCCACAAGGAAAATAGTTCTGACAGTATACATACAGCCTCCTTCCACAGACCAAACACCATTTTATATGAAAAAATAAAGCACAATTCAGACAATTAACACTTTTTTCATAAATGTATGATCAAAATGTACATTTGTTTAGTCATAGTTGTCCTTTTCTAGTGAAGCATAGTTACAAACTTTGACACATAATTAGTGCCTGCAATTGGGATTTCTAATTTACATGAATACATTATTGCAAATTCTCTGCCTGGTTTATATATTGCTTGCTCTACTAAGATTGAAGGTAGAACAGCTCACTGGATGCAACTGCAAAATCTAACCCTCCCCACAAAAAAATCCTCCCCCCATAAACAACTGCTATCCACCACTATGAAAAAGGGAGGGCCATAGACTTTTGGGAAGGGTTGATTAAAAAACTTTTCAGGGATTCCTAGATTTAACTGACTCCTTTTATATAAAGATGGTGTGTGGGAATTTTAAGTCATCACAGCCTCTTGCTGCAGAAGTGGAGCTCATCTGTTTGAGTCTGGGTCCATGCATAACTGCCAAACATTGGGATGTTTTTCAAGGAACAGCTCTCTAACAATGCTGGAGACTTAAGGGAATGACTAGCCTCCAGATATAGGACTACAGTGTGTGTGTATTCTGGTGATTTTTAGAGCAATACAATAGTGCATTACAAACTTTAACTGATTAACATAAGAACAGAAGAATGGCCATACTGGGTCAGACCAAAGGTCCATTTAGCTCAGTATATTGTCTTCTGACAGTGGCCAATGCCGAGTGCCCCAGAAGGAATGAACAGAACAGGTAACCATCAAGTGATCCATCCCTGTCGCAGATGCGTATGTTAAGCAATACCATAAAGCTTTCCGTTTTTTGCCTGTTGGTTTGAAGCTGGTTTTGAATCTGTTACTGGGTTTCCAGCAATGGGAGAGTACTGAATATAGCAAATGATAGTTCTTAGTCTGGTATAATTTTCAATCTTTGTTACTGGAGTAAAGGTTTGCTACCCAAACCATTCAGTCTAACTACTGTACTTTATCTGTAGACTGTCATGCAAAACTATCACGATCTGCCAACATGCTTTTAACATACCAGTGCTTCCTGCTTTACTGTACAATTAATCAACTGTCTCAGACAATGTATGCTAGAGGATTCAAACTCAGTCACATTGTTGTGGGAGTCATTTTAATCAGAAATGACAGCAGATGCCAGAGAGTAAGAAAAATCAGAAGCAAAATTGCCCCACATTTCTTTATAAGGTTGATATGACATGTAACACAAGGATGGAAATATGATAATAAATTCCTGTTTATTCTTAGAGCAGGGGAGGGGAAACTACAGCCCGTGGGCCAGATCTGGTCCACCAGGGCTTTGGATCCAGCCCACGGGATTGCCACCCTTGTGGTGCTGCGGGCCCCGCACAGCTCCCCGAAGCAGCCAGCACCATGTCCCTGCAGCCCCGGGGGGGGGGGGGAAAGGGGGGAGAGAGACGGACATGTGTTGCTCTCACCTGCAGGCACCACCCCCTGCAGCTCCCATTGGCCGGGAATGTGGACCGTGGGCAATGGGAGCTGCGGGGTGCAGTGCCTGCAGGCAAGGACAGCGCACGGAGCTCTCTGCCCTCCCTCCCCCAGGGCTGCAAAGATGTGGTGCTGGCTGCTTCCAGGAGCGGTGCGGAGCCAGGGCAGGCAGGCAGCCTGCCTGAGCCCTGCTGCCACCCCAGGGCCGCTCCAGGTAAGCAGCACCGGGCTGCAGCCCACACCCCATACCCCTCCTGCACCCCAACACCCTGCCCTGAGCCTGGTGCTGCACCCCTCCTGTGCCCCAACACCCTGCCCTGAGCCTGGTGCTGCACCCCTCCTGCGCCCCAACACCCTGCCCTGAGCCTGGTGCCACACCCCTCCGGCACCCCAACACCCTGCCCTGAGCCCCCTTGTACACTCCGCACCCCTCCTCCGCCCCAACCCCTTGCCCTGAGCCCCTTCCTGCACACCACACCCCCTCCCACACCCCGCACTCCCTCCCGCACCCCAAACCCTTCCCCCAGCCCTACATTCATGGCCCTGCATGCAATTTTCCCACCCAGATGTGGCCCTCAGGACAAAAAATTTGCCCACCCCATCTTAGAGAGTCTTTTGCATGTTAATATTGCAATAAGCCCAAAGGCGAATTTGCAACTGACAAAGGAAAAAAAAAAAACACAAAGGAAAGCAAAGCAAAACATCGTAATTTTTTTTTTTTACTTCCATACCTCAAAATCATATTTTTTATAACCATCTTTGCCCAATCTAGAACACACAGACAGGCTTCCTAAATTTCTGTCAAGCAGGATTAGGTCATCCCAGTTGCCTCCTCAAAAGCCCTCTCCTAGTTAAGCTCCAATCAAAACGTATTGAGCTATCTAAAACATTATTTCTGAAAAACTAGTTTCATAAAAGCCACATTTTCCAACCAGGTAGTTGGGATAGATTTCTGTTGAGCTATTCCCAGCCCAGCACACAGCATTACCATTTGGAATAAATGGTGTATGCTCAACAACTCTCCAAATCTCCACTGGGGGGACAAGCTGGAGAAGGTCTCAGACATACTGGATCCCAAGCACTCAGGATTCGTCTTTGGAATGTCACATTCAAGAAGGCACTAAAATCTACTCTACAGAGCCTGATAAACGTGCAACAAGACAGAAGGATGATCATTATGGAGACAATTTTGTCACAGTAAAAGTAAGCAAAATACATGGAACAGTCATGGGAAAAAAAATGAGGGTATGGTCATGGTGGGGCTGATGCTGAAGTCCGAGTCCCACCCACCCCGAGGCTCAAGCTGAAGAAGTCATGGAAATCTGTTAAAGTCTCTGTAACCAAATCATATCCTTAATTATCCTTAGCTCAGTAAATCACTATGCCTCCAGCTGAGTGAGTTCCAAAAGACCTAAGTGTCCATAGCAACTCATTTGCAATGTAAACTTCCTTCATTTTATTTATGAATCAAAAAACTACATTAGAAGAATATTACGGTTGCAATGTCAAGCACTCAAAAATTAGAAAATGCCAGAATTAGGTTTGTCTGTGCAACCTTCATTTGGTCTCCTTATGTATTCGCATTACATTAGTCTATGATTATACTGTCACAAACTATTTCTTTCCATAAGACATAGGTTTTTTGATTTGTAATTTTCCGAGTTTAAAAAACAAGTAAACTGAAAAAACGAATTCCGTCATGTGACGTCATATTCCCATGAATTGTAGTTGAATAACTGATAGCAGTAGTAGGCTGTCTTTGTCTACACGGACCAGCAGTAGAGAGGAATGAGATACATACTTTGCAATGGGTTTCACAGTTACTTGCTAGCAGCAGATGAATGTTTTGACTGAGGAATCTTGCTTTCCATTCCAGGTTCTGAAAGGCATACGCTCTAGAGGCTATAGACCTTTCAGTCCTCGTTCCCCTCAGACCTGACCCCCTTCTTCTCCATCCCCTCTCACCTACCCTATGTGCCAGTCCTGTCTCCTCCCCACTCCTGCCCCTAGCTCTTTGGTCTAGTCCATCTCATCGCTTAACTGGTCCCAGTCTACCAACCTAACTACCCACCCACCCCCCAGCTCTTCATCCCAGTCTTCCTCTATGGGCTTCCTGACTTCACTTTCCCTCCACCCCAACTTCTCGCTCTAATCTCTCTCCCCAGGCTCCTTATCTCAGTTCTCGACTCTGGCTCCATGTCACAGTCTCTTTCCCTAGCCAGTCAGTCTCCCTCTCATCCTGTCTCCCAATGTCCCCAAAACCCCTTGCCTAGCCAGTTCAAGTTTCATTGCTGGGTTCCTTATCTTCATATACTCTCTCCACCCCCATTCCTTCAAGGGTCAGCTCTTACCAACCCAAATGCAGAGGGGACATACCTCCTCCACACTGTCTGGGAACCAGCAATGGAGCACTGAGAGCTCAGGAGAGACAACTCAGATCCACAGTGCCACAGCAGCCCACAATAACTGGAAGCAGCAACTGCAAGAAAAGTCCTGCTCAGACCCCTGAAATCCTGGGCTGCAGCATGCTCAGTGCTGATGAATTTTTTACAGAATGTACCTGCCACGCACTAACAAGCCTCTGCTGAGCATATGCAAATTGAATTTTTTGAGATAACTTGGCCAAATTTGGGCAATTTTTTGTGGGAATACCCATAGGCATATTCCTGAAACCAACTCAACCGTCCTGCCAAATTTCAAGTAATTACTTCAAAGCATGGAGGTGCTAGAGTTTCTAAACTGAATGGTTATGAGAAATATTTTAAGATGGGCAAAGTATTTTTCCCTAATTGCATTTCTTGGAAATGGCTGAACCATTTTTGCTGAAACTTGGCATGGAAAATTTCAGCCTGAATAGTTAAAGTTTGGCAAAGTAATATGAAATTGAAAACAGGTTCTTATAACTGGAAGTGTCAGACAACTTTAACTATATGGTGGCATTACCAGCTCTGTCCTATTGACTGTCCTAAATTCCTGGGTGCCAGTAAAATAAAATGCTGACCAAGTCTGGCGAATGCCAAAAATTGACTGTGCCCAAGGCTGGATTCAGGTAAAAGGAGAAAAGGTAAATGTTCTGGTACTCATGGAACATGGAAAGAATCATGCATCATAGCCGCTATCACTTTTCACGGCACCTCAGAGATGAAGGATCGAGGAGGACGAGTATACTTTAAGTGTTCTATCCAGAGAATGGAAAAATCCCTGTTTTCCAGACCCTTACTTCCTTTAACTGACTGCAACATTTCTTGAGCTTGCTTCCCCATTGCAAACAGATCCATGTTGAAAGAACTCCACGTCTTGAAAACACAATGAAGAATTCTGGGGTTCAACAACCACTTTTGTAGGAGAAAATTCTGGTGACTGGGCCAGTCCACTTTGCTTCTGTTCTCCTGTTAGATGGGTAACACTGGTGGATGAAAAGTCTTTTTTTTTTCTTTTGGTAACCTAGTAAGTAATTTTCATGCCAGAGATGCACTTTTGACGCTCCTTATTTTTCCTGCTCAAGATACAGAGACTTCTTTATTGGTTGATATAATGTACCATTCAGACATAGAAGACATCATCAAGGATTCTTGATCTCAACTGGATGCAAAACCTGTTATCTCAAAACAATCCACAAATTGTACCAACTGGCCAAGGAACGCTACAGCCTAGAAGGCTGATCCCTAGGAGATTTCCTCTTTTGAGCTCCAATACACATAACACCTCTCTGAAGAGGTATTCCAAGTCCTTTGCAGGAAAGTCTGGTTGTGCTGGGAGGGTTGGGGGGGGTTCATCTGAAGCCCTTTAATACTACTTTTAATCAAGATTCACCATGTTTTTTTTGGCAAAGCAGAACTTGTCTAAACTCTTGGAAAACTGGAGAGAGATAAGGGACTCTGAGGGAAACCATGGCACCAGCACACTTGATTGACCTGTCTACTGGGTGAAACAACTCTTTTATTATTGGCTGGTGATGTGAGAAGAATATACTTCTTATTACTGCTATCTTTTTTCTAAGCTTGTCCTCATCATATAGCTGCAATGAACAGGCAACTATGTTTGCCAAGAATGCAAATTTTCTGCACCTTGTTTGACTATGAGACTATATTTTACTAGAAAACATGTCTGTGATGGTCAGTATCTTGCTGTCCAAAAACTTGTGAAATGTATCACTGTGTTCTTTATAAAAAGAAAAGGAGTACTTGTGGCACCTTAGAGACTAACCAATTTATTTGAACATGAGCTTTCGTGAGCTACAGCTCACTTCATCAGATGCATACCGTGGAAACTGCAGCAGACTTTATATATACACAGAGAATATGAAACAATACCTCCTCCCACCCCACTGTCCTGCTGGTAATAGCTTATCTAAAGTGATCATCAGGTGGGCCATTTCCAGCACAAATCCAGGTTTTCTCACCCTCCACCCCCCCACACAAATTCACTCTCCTGCTGGTGCTAGCCCATCCAAAGTGACAACTCTTTACATAATCAAGTCGGGCTATTTCCTGCATAAATCCAGGTTTTCTCACTACAGCATTTGCTCAAGAAACTTCCTGAAAAAGCACAAGATCAAATCCGCACAGACACACTCCTGGAACCCCGACCTGGGATATTCTATCTACTACCCAAGATCCATAAACCTGGAAATCCTGGGCGCCCCATCATCTCAGGCATTGGCACCCTGACAGCAGGATTGTCTGGCTATGTAGACTCCCTCCTCAGGCCCTACGCTACCAGCACTCCCAGCTACCTTCGAGACACCACTGACTTCCTGAGGAAACTTCAATCCATCGGTGATCTTCCTGATAACACCATCCTGGCTACTATGGATGTAGAAGCCCTCTACACCAACATTCCACACAAAGATGGACTACAAGCCGTCAAGAACACTATCCCCGATAATGTCACGTCTAACCTGGTGGCTGAACTTTGTGACTTTGTCCTTACCCATAACTATTTCACATTTGGGGACAATGTATACCTTCAGATCAGCGGCACTGCTATGGGTACCCGCATGGCCCCACAGTATGCCAACATTTTTATGGCTGATTTAGAACAACGCTTCCTCAGCTCTCGTCCCCTAAAGCCCCTACTCTACTTGCGCTATATTGATGACATCTTCATCATCTGGACCCATGGAAAAGAAGCCCTTGAGGAATTCCACCATGATTTCAACAATTTCCATCCCACCACCAACCTCAGCCTGGTCCAGTCCACACAAGAGATCCACTTCCTGGACACTACAGTGCTAATAAACAATCGTGCCACATAAACACCACCCTATACCGGAAACCTACTGACCGCTATTCCTACCTGCATGCCTCCAGCTTTCACCCTGACCACACCACACGATCCATCGTCTACAGCCAAGCTCTGCGATACAACCGCATTTGCTCCAACCCCTCAGACAGAGACAAACACCTACAAGATCTCTGTCAAGCTTTCTTACAACTACAATACCCACCTGCAGAAGTAAAGAAACAGATTGATAGAGCCAGAAGAGTTCCCAGAAGTTACCTACTACAGGAGAGGCCTAACAAAGAAAATAACAGAACGCCACTAGCGGTCACCTTCAGCCCCCAACTAAAACCCCTCCAACGCATTATTAAGGATCTACAACCTATCCTAAAGGATGACCCAACACTCTCACAAGTCTTGGGAGACAGGCCAGTCCTTGCCTACAGACAGCCCCGCAACCTGAAGCAAATACTCACCAACAACCACATACCACACAACAGAACCACTAACCCAGGAACTTATCCTTGCAACAAAGCCCGTTGCCAATTGTGCCCACATATCTATTCAGGGGACACCATCACAGGGCCTAATAACATCAGCCACACTATCAGAGGCTCGTTCACCTGCACATCCACCAATGTGATATATGCCATCATGTGCCAGCAATGCCCCTCTGCCATGTACATTGGTCAAACTGGACAGTCTCTACGTAAAAGAATAAATGGACACAAATCAGATGTCAAGAATTATAACATTCATAAACCATTCGGAGAACACTTCAATCTCTCTGGTCACGCAATCACAGACATGAAGGTCGCTATCTTAAAACAAAAAAACTTCAAATCCAGACTCCAGCGAGAAACTGCTGAATTGGAATTCATTTGCAAATTGGATACTATTAATTTAGGCTTAAATAGAGACTGGGAGTGGCTAAGTCATTATGCAAGGTAGCCTGTTTCCTCTTGTTTTTTCCTACCCCCCCCCCCCCCCCAGATGTTCTGGTTTAACTTGGATTTAAACTTGGAGAGTGGTCAGTTTAGATGAGCTATTACCAGCAGGAGAGTGAGTTTGTGTGTGTATGGGGGTGGGGGGGATGTGAGAAAACCTGGATTTATGCAGGAAATAGCCCGACTTGATTATGTAAAGAGTTGTCACTTTGGATGGGCTAGCACCAGCAGGAGAGTGAATTTGTGTGGGGGGGTGGAGGGTGAGAAAACCTGGATTTGTGCTGGAAATGGCCCACCTGTTGATCACTTTAGATAAGCTATTACCAGCAGGACAGTGGGGTGGGAGGAGGTATTGTTTCATATTCTCTGTGTGTATATAAAGTCTGCTGCAGTTTCCACGGTATACATCTGATGAAGTGAGCTGTAGCTCACGAAAGCTCATGCTCAAATAAATTGGTTAGTCTCTAAGGTGCCACAAGTACTCCTTTTCTTTTTGCGAATACAGACTAACAGGGCTGTTACTCTGAAACCTGTGTTCTTTATATTATGTTAGATGACAATTAGTCTGGGAACAGAGGCTAGTTCTATTTGCATGGTAATGAAGCACTCTTTCAAAGAGGTGTCAAAAACAATCAGAGGGGCTAATGAAATGTTATGTGAACCTCTGCTGGTTGCCTTCTCTTCGATTAAACGCCTTTGCAGGGAAGCAAAGAAACCCTTTTTATTAAATGCAAATCAGGACTCAAGTAAAGACTAAAGATGTAAAACTAACAGAAAACAATATAAGGAAAGACACCTATATTATATATCAGTTATCAACCATGGCTGAACTGCAGAAATAAACACACAATTACTGTGTAAGGACTAAAAGGACAATAAGAAAAGGAATACTTGTGGCTGTAGCTCATGAAAGCTTATGCTCAAATAAATTTGTTAGTCTCTAAGGTGCCACAAGTACTCCTTTTCTTTTTGCGAATACAGACTAACAGGGCTGCTACTCTGAAACCTGTCTAAAAGGACAATGTGGCTCCTTCACAACTGGCTACCTGAATCCTCGTAAATGCTGCATTTCCAGAAGAAAGGGAATGGGACACCAAGGAGTGGAAAAGGAGACACCCAGCCATCTTGAGACATGATACACACAGATTTCTAAAGACACACTTAAACTGTAAGTCAGACAGGCTGGGAGAAATCCTAAAAGCTTTTAGGCTGAGAGAAACTATTTTTATTTACTATCTATGCAACACTTTCATACTTTGCAATCCAAGTTGTGAGCCTATCGCAGATAAGAAAGAAGAGGTACTTCTATTGTAATTTTGGTTAGATAAAATAAGAAAATAAGTAATTGTGAATTAATTTTATTTTCTATCCTATGCCAAATAAATTTGTGGCCTAATGTTCAGAAGCACGGGACTTGTGAGCGTACAGCATATTGGAATATCAGGACACTGACTCTTATTTAAAGGGATACTATCAACTTGAATGATTTTAAAATTGGCTAATTTTTTAATATCCATTTTCTGATAGAGCACTGTTTAAACAGATATCCTAATATTTCCTTTCTTGAAAAACTATGTTTTTCAACTCCCTTGTTGATGTTTAAAGGGTCTTTCCAGCAAAGGAAAAGATGACTACAGAAATTGCTGTCAAATGCACAAAATAAACACCCTGAATTTTTTTTATTGCTGACTTCTTTCAGCTTTAATAATTTTGGGTGATAGGATCTGTGGCAGGCAGACCACTCCCTCACAGAAATGCGACTTTCAAGTTGATGGTGCCCCTTTGAAATAACTGGATGTACACTGTTGGCTTGTGGACAACTGCTGTTGGGCACCTTGGAGAGAAGAGAATCGATTCCAAAGAAATGCAGAACCAAGAGTGAGGTAGTAGATAGGGCCTGCAATTCCCCCTCCCCCACAAAAAGTACTGCAAAGAAGCCACTATCTGTAGCAGGGGTGGCAGGTTTGTAGAAATTTTGGTGGTGCTCAGAACCCACCCCCCCCAAACTCTGCCCCCCACTGCCTAAGGCTCTGGGAGGGAGTTTGGGTTGGGGGAGAAGGTCTAGGGTGCAGAAGGGGTGAGAGATTGGGCTCTGGGAGGGAGTCTGGGATGCAGGCTCTGGGGTGGAGTTTGGGTGCTGGATGCAGGCTCCAGGCTGGGGCAGGGGGTGAGGGGTGCAGGCTCTGGGAGGGAGTTTGGGGGCAGGATAGTGTATGTAGGAAGGGGGCGGGGGTGCAGGCTCTGGGACGGCGTTTGGGTGCAGGCGGGCGTGAGGGGTGCAGGCTCTGGGAGGGATTTTGGGGGTGGGAAGGGATGCAGAGGAAGGGGGTGCAGGGGTGAGGCTGGGGATGTGTGGTGAGGGCTGTGGGGTGGGGCTGGAGATGAGGGGTTCATGATGCAGGAGGGGCTCAGGTCTGGGGCAGAGAGTTAGGGTGTGGGGGGATGAGGGCTTTGGCTGGGGATGAGGGGTTTCGGGTATGGGAGAGGCTCAGGGCTAGGGCAGAGGATTGGGGTGGGGCAGGGCTGGGGATGAGTTTGGGGTGCAGGCAGGCTGCCCCAGGGCTGGGGCCAGAGAGGAAGACTCCCCTCAGCCCTCTCCCCACCACCAGCAGCGAGCTCTGAGGGAGGGGCCCCCTTGCATCCCCCTGGCAACACACTCACCCCACACCACTGTCACTGCACGAGCTCCTAGGGCCCCTCTCAGGTACAGGAAGCCCCCTCGCCTCCCCTGTGGTGGGTACCGGGGCATGAGGCTGCCATCACATGTGCGCCTCCTCCCCTGCTGCTGCCCCTCGCTGTAGACTCACTGGGGGTGGGGGATGGGGCTGCCCCTTGCCCAGCGTGGGACAGGAGCAGTGACTGCGGGCGGGGGGCCCCCTGTGCTGGTGGAGTGTCCCGCCAGAAAAAGGAAGGGTCCGAGGCGGAAGGGCAGGGTCAGGGTCAGCCTGCCCTGGCACTAGGGGTTGGGGGCACTAGGATCCTGTGGTGGCAGCTGATGCCAGGAGCCAGCAGAGCAGAGGCAGCAGGGAGCTGCAGTGGAGAGGCAGGGAACTCCGGGGCCAGGGGGAGGCGTAGGGGCAGCAGGCGGGGCCAGGGGAGAGACCCGGGCCCTGAATATTGCTGGAGCCAGGCCCCGGGCCCTGAATATTGCTGGAGCCTGGGCACCATGGGCCCATACAACTCACCCCCCCGGTCTGTAGCCATTTTGGGCATGAAAAGACCCGAAAAATCAGGTCTTGTCTACACAGGGACTCTCAGGAAAGGAAAGGTGAATAAACTAAAGGTGTTAATGGCATAAATTAAAGTGCCTCAAACCTCCATGTGGATGTTCTCCTTCAGAAGTAACGTGGCCTTTAGGGAATTAAGCTATTGTATATATTAAACTACTGTATTTCAGAGGATTACGGATTACTGCACATTTCAGTGTGCTGTAGCAATGCTCCCAGAGGTGATTACTGCACAGCAAGCTGGTGCTGGCTTGTTATGCAGTAACTTGCTGTGTAGACATGGCCTTAGTTACACTGAGAAAAATTCATAAGAATATTTTTCTTCCTTAGTCATCATTCCAATAAGTGAATAGTATATGTAAGTTTGCCAGGAAATAGAAAATTCTCCTTTTTGATCTGACAACCCAGCCTCAGTGTCAATTATGTTGTCAAATAAAATTTATCACTAAACTACCATCATGGCTGGACCACACAGCTACTATCAATAATGTTTCAAGGTCGTGTCTTATATGGCGCTTTACTCAGACTCTGAGCAGCAATGACAACTCCTCTCTCTCAGCGCTAATTCTGCTACACTGACATGGCACTCATTCCTGAGCCTGACTTCGTGATGATGGAATGTGTCCCTGCTCCAGATCTTGTTGTGGGGGGAAAGGATACACTTCACTCTACACGGAAATGCCTGCAACACCCAGTCAGCTTAGAGGATATATGGTTCCCAAATATTTAGCCTCTATTACAAGAGCATAAGAATGGCCATAATGCGTGAGAGCAGTAGTCCACCTAGCCCAGTATCCTGTATTTTGACAGTGGTCAGTGCCCGATGTTTCAGAGGGAATGAACAGAATAGAGCAATTTCAAGTAATTCACCCCCTATTGTCCCAGTCCCAGCTTCTGGCAGTTGGAGGTTTAGGGACACCCAAAGCATAGGTGTCCTAAACGGTATCTGCTTTCCCAGGGACGTGGATGAAGTGGCTCCTCCTGTCCCCGTCCAATTCTTGGTAGTAATTTTACTACACTTTTAAAGCAGTTGGGGATGGAGCTCCCCACCTGCTCCCCCTCTGGCCTTCTCTCTGACAGCACAGGCACTATTAACACTGCTAACAGACAGGCATTGGAGGTCCATGATGCTATAAAAAACAGCTACTTACCTGTGTTGTAACTTTTATCTTTGAGATATTGTTGCACATGTGTATTCCATTCCGGTGTGCACGCGCCCAGCACACTGGAGCTGGAGAGTTTTCTGCAGAAGTACCCATCGGGGCAGTACATTCTCCTGTCCCCTCCCAAGGCTATATACTGGTGGTGTCATCCTGACTTCCCTCAGTTCCTTTGCGCTACAACATGGAAAAACAGGTGGAGGATGGGTCATGGAATACTCTTGTACAACAATGTCTCGAAGAACAGTTATAATACAGGTAAGTAACTTTTTTCTTCTTTGAGTGGTTGCACACATGTATTCCACTCAGGTGACTTACAAGCACTACCTTTGGGAGGTGGGTCTTGGAGTCTACTTAAATAGTGACTGCAAAACAGCCTTCCCAAAATTTGCACCATATCTCAGTACAGTTTTGGTGTAATGATGAGTGAAGGCATGCATCGAGGATCAGGGGGCAGTCCTACAAATGTGCAGTATGAGCTCTTGTTGTACAAGCCAATAGTTTGTGGAAGAAAAGCTTTCGCTACCCCATAAACTGTGGTAATACGGGGCATAATTTATCTAGAAATTGTCTGTGTTTACTCCTTGACCACTCATTCTGATAATGTAAGGAACAAAATAGCTAAGGAGACAGCCTGGAAGGCTTAGTCTTGTTCAGATAAAAGGATAATGCTCTCATTACATACAATGTAGATGTTTTGTCCTCATATGAATATGGTTTTGGAAAAACTAAAACAAAAACAGTAAGTATATTCAAATTAAAAGCATATATCACCTAATTAAAAACTTCAGTTGGGGCTTCAAAGCTACTTTTGTTTGCAAAACATTGTATTTGAAAAACCCTGCCATGAGAGCCTGTAGCTCATCCACTCTTCTGGCTGATGTGATAGCAGTAAGAACACAGATGAGGCAAAGAGGAAGAGGCCACAGGCCCCAAAAGAGGGGGCATTAAAGCAGTTAATACAGTGCTAAGATCCCAAAGTGGCAATGCGTTCTTAACCGGGGGGGGGGGAAGGGGTGTGTGTGTCAAACAATCCCCGTTAAAAATCCAGAGACCATCTGGTTTGAAAAAACTGATCTCTGAATGGGACGGTGAACTGCTGAGATCACTGCTAAGTGAACTATCAGGTAGCTTAGAGGCATGAGGATTTGAGATATAACAGGTACTATAAAATTCCCTGAATCTTAGCTTCTGATGGAGGTATGTGGAGTGGACCAGATTAGAAACAGTTTCCACTTTGCTAAATAAGTGGATCGTTTTCTACTGGTAAGCAATACCTTCTGAACTGCCACTGGGCAGTGCTTCCCTGCCTAACCACTCAATAGCCATGCCATAAAGGTACAGGATTTTTGAGTCTAACATCCATCCAAGCTGCTGGGACAGTAGCTCTGAAAGCAGAGGCAGAGGCCATAGAAGTTGGATATTCACAGCCTCTCGATTCAAGAGCCAGCATTGTCTCACCCAAGTTGAAGCTAGAAGAATTATCTTGATGTAGTCTTACAAATCAACTTAAGGGTTGCCTGTGGGTTGGAATAGGGAAATTGTGTACATGAGACTCAGTCCCCACCTCAGGGGAAAAACATCAGTTAATGAGCCTGGACCTTGACTTGCTCGCGAACAGAACTGATGGCATTTCTTCTTGTCTTTTGTTGCAAATACGTCAACTGAAGGAATACTCCAGACCCAAAAGACAATTTTGAGTACACTGTTCTTCAGGGACCACATCTGATTTGAAAAAAATCTCCAAATGAGATAATTGGCCAGCTGGTTCTAATAACCTTGTCAGTGCGCAGCAATGGGAGAAATGCCCTTCTTGATGCAAAAGTCCTAGTTCATAACTTCTTGACAATGCTGATTGACCGTGCCCTTCTCTTGTCTGTTTTGTTAGTAGATTGTTGTGTGGTTCGTTTGGATGCCTGTGGCATGACAAGTCCATGGTGTGAGGGAGAAAAGCACATTAGCTTTGTGAATTGCCTGGAATTCAAGGACATTGACATGAAGGATCACTTTGTGTTCTAGCCATAATGCTTGGGTTCACAAACCCTCGCGGGACAGACACATTGGTAAAAAAACTGGCCCTTTGTAGTCAGAGTTTAATAAAAAAAAGAGCATTAAAAAATGAGGCATACAGGTGCAAGCCCAGGGAAACACAGGCCAGTGATTTGAACACTGAATATCTCCTTGGAATGGCAGTGGAATTGAATCTAACGCATGGAGGCCACTTCAGCCCAAAGACACAATCCTAACGCATCCTGCAGTAAGGAGAAGACAGAAAGATCCATGAAGCAGCAGATCTTCTGGCCATGTCTTCCATGCAGTCACATACAGAGCCTCTCATAGAGCTGGGCTCCATGCCCACTATCCAGCTGTCTCTTTGTATCACTGATTCTGCTGTTAAGGGGACCTCCACTATTGCAGAGACTGGGGTTGTATTTGCTCCATAAAGTATCACAGACATTTGCAAACAAATAAGAAAAATCATTGCGCTTGTCAAAATTTGGGTTTACCAACCTTGAAAGTATGGCTCAGATATGTGCCTGCATGTTTTAACAGCTCTCCTTGGGGTGCAGTGCTTGTAATATTAAAAAATGACATTCATATTTTTTTTTTTTTTTTTTTTTTGGTTAGAGTCAATTCCTGATTATTCTAACTCAAATATTTAAAATCAATACATTGTTTTTCTCTGCATCCTATAACCAATCCTTATCACAGGTTCTGCCAAATCAGATTTCATTTTCTTATTTGTAGTTTGTAATTAGTTCTCAATGGTGTCATCTTAGTACTGAGTGTGATATGTACAGTGGGTCAGTCCTCCTGGAGACTATCAGTCCCACAGTTTTCAATTTTCACATAACCCTGTAGACAGCATTATCTGATTAGTCTCAGCTGATTAGCACCACAGCACAGTTTTAGGCCATCTCCAACGTTTAATAAAATTTATACAGAAAATGAGTTTATCATTTGCTTTTCAGAAATGGTCTTCCTTGGGAGAACGGTCTTTTATGGATACCTACTCTCAGAAATGCAAGAGCTAACTACTGACTTCTAGAACCCAATGAGGCAGTTCATGCAATAATGCCTCCTGTGATCTGATATATACTAGTACCTCATTATAAAATATTTGTTGTGACCTTGTCTATTAGTGTGACACAGTGTACCTCAAAATAATACCCTGTACCCCCATACTCACCACTTGTATATGGTTATGATCTATTTGTACAAAGCATGCCTTGTGAGGTATCATTGGAAAAGTTATGGTCTTTTGAACATCACTGTCCTGTTAAAATCTGTGTATCATGGTACATGAAGTCATGAAATTTTGTTGTATGTTTGCTACTGAAACAGGAGTCTGGGCAATGTCCACAGACTCGCTCTTCAGTGGCAACAAAAGAGTGACCAACACCCAGCCAGGTGTAAAGCAACCATCACCGGCCATTCACTAGCAGGGGAGGAGTTGTTAACAAGAAATTTATAATTCACATGAAAGATAGTTGCTCGAGCACGTAAACCAGGGAGCTGCCTGACCCCATGACGCAGCAAGGACTTTTCCAGTAAAAAGAGTAAAGATATTAAAAGGGGGAACAAAGGCCCCAGACCACCTCTCCTTCCCTACCTATTCTGAAGGCAACAAGATCATCTGGAAGACAAAGGAACATTTGGACTGGGGGGAGTGGTCCTAACTGGAAAAGCTTTCCAGTTAGCACAGACTGCTGTAGGCAACTGGGTAAGAGAAACCTTGTTACTTCAAACTTAACTTAGCTTGATAAAGTTTAGGAATTAGATGTGATTTTACCTTTTACTTCCTTTTGTAACCAATTCTACACCACTTATCAATTAAAATCTATATTTCTGTGTTAATATACTTATTTTATGTTTTCTCTAAGCCAGTGTGCTTTTGACCTAAGTTTGGGGAATCTATTCCGGTTACAAGGGCTGGTGCATATTCATACCCTTTGATGGAATGACAAACTAATGAGCTTACTCTGATCAACGAGGTCTTGAGCAGTGTAAGACGCACATTTCTGGAGTGCCGTGCAAAGCTGGGGCTGAGGGATATGCAGGTGTCGCCTTATGTGTAATTCAAGAGTGGCTGAGCATAGCACTAGTAGTTGTCTGGGAGTGACTTGCACACTAGAAGCAGGGGTGAGTGGGCCAAGTGGCAGCTCACACTGCAAAGCAGGGCATAGGACACACCAGACTGGAGAGTTAAGGGGGCACAATGATTCAACAGTCCAAATTGTACCCTGGGGCCTCTCACAATTAGTATATGTATGTAAGAACTTGTAGGGCTAGAATCTGAGCCCATTGGGGTTCTGGGCCACTGACGCCTCCGCATTGCCATTAGAGATAGGTGTGCATAGGAGGACCCTGCAAAGATAGGCTCAGCAGGAAGTACCACCAACAGGGCCTAAGCAGAGGCCACTCCCAGCTCACTGACTGGCCAATACCAGTATATAAATTAGGAAGCCATGATGGTGAGCTGTCTGAGCAACAACAAGACTGCCTGCCTGCTTACTTCTGTTCCAGACCCTGTTTGCGACAGACCCTAGACTCCGGCCTCTGACCCTAATCTGTCCTTGACTTCACTACTGGACTGTTATCTGTAACCTGGCACCCAGCCCTGACTTCTTGGTATCCTGACCTGGTTCAACTCTGACATGCTAGTGCCCAACCCTGACTTCCCGGCTTTCTGACCTTGCTTGCCCTGCTATTGTCCCCAGTCACAACTCAGCAGCTGACTGGGCATGCCAGACATCCACAGCCCAGCCCTGATAGAAGAGTACTTCCTCTGGGCAGACTTCTGCAATATAGCTCCCAACTTTTTTGGCATAAAATTGTAGGACTGTATACCAGGTGTCTTTTTGATTAATAGCTGTAAAAACTACTTGTACCAAGCAAGCTTCTTCTAATCCCTACTAACTTTAGAAACTAACGTAACATCTATGGCTAACAGAAAAAAATCTAGCAAAAAGCACATATTTTTGTTTATGAGATTTCTTTCAATTACAGTATTTTCCACCCAAAATAATTCACAACTAAATCCAGGGTTGATGGCCTCTACATGTTTCAAACACACACAGATTCTTCAGACTGACAGGAAAAAATCAACAAAAAACAGTTCACTGCTTACATTAGCTAGAATCATTGACTATAGTGTGTACACGTGTCAAGGCTGAATCCTCACTCTGTCACTTTGAGTACAGAAGGTGGGGGCTCGCAAGGATTTTAAAAATTAATACTTGCCACTCCAGGTTTGTATTAAACTCCCAAGGTTACAGCTTTTCTCTGACCTTGGCTTGGTAAACGCTGCCACCACCCAAATGCAAAAAAACCCTTGGACCCAGGAAGGAGCATTTGGAAATTCCACCTTGTGGGGTACCCTGAAGACCTTTCACCTCCCCCTTCAAAGAAGAGCTGAGAAAGAAAATAAAGGAAATTAGCTGTTGCTACCAGCTAATCAAACAACATATGCACATACCTCTTTGGGACCAAAAATCCAATCCCGGTCTTAAAAAAGGTAAAATTTATTAAAAACAAAAAGAAAGGAAATATATTTGGAACTTAGGCTTTTTGCTAGATCTTAAAACAAACAATTACAAAAATTAAGCATTAAGATAGTTTTCTTGAGGTTCAGCTTAAAGGTTACAAGCAAAATAAAAGCATCTGGGGTTAGCACAGAGGAGATCCAAAGCCAAAATAAAGAAATAAACCTAATCGCGTCTATTTAAATATGCCCTGTCCAATGATTTCTTCTAGGTATGGAAGATGAATTTTTATACCTGATTCAAGCATTACACAGCATTCCTGCTTATAGCATTGCTGCTCCGTGTCTCCTTCTCCTGAGAACAACAAAGGGAAAGTTTCTTTCCCAATTTTAAAAAGTTCTAGCCTGCCCACTGGCTCTTTTGGTCAGGTGCCCATTTTTTATTTTTTAACCTGGGGAACTTTTTAACCCTTTACAGGTAAAGCAATTAGAGAACAGCTACGAAGAGGGATTTTACAGCTAACTGACTGGCTGGGTGTCCATCAAAGGGAGCTATGCCCCCCCCCACACACACACACACACTTCATTTATCACAACATGTATGTGTGTAAAGAAATTGAAATTACTTTCTTCCACCTCATAGATTTCAGAGTTGAGAATTATAGAATAGGAAACTTAGTCCACTCCCTGCCAATGCAAGATTGTTGTACATTTGTTGTCTCTAGGGATGGGAAAAGTTAAAAAAAAAACCCACAAGTATTTTGGATGAACAGAGTATCAACAGTATTTGGCTATGTACTGTATTTAACAGAAAAAAAATAGAGTGGCAGGATAACTGTAAACTTAAAGGAGAGGATACACCTACATGGAATTCCTGACCCTCCTTCCACCCTAAAAGTTCCTAAATTCCTATAAAAGGTTACGATTTTTTTGCCTTTACATTCTTACCAATTTTTAAGTCGTTAGTCAGACTGTGTTTTGTAAGACTCAGCAGCTCTTTGCCATCAATGTTATTCATCTTGAAAATCCCAACAAGGTCTTTTAAACCTTGTGCACAAAGCCAGACTGAGACCTCTTCCTCTGACCAGTTCTCAATAGACATCTTAGGTTCATCTTCCAGTCCACTTCCTTGGAAGCAAGTAGAGAAGGAAAATTTCAAATAAGAAATAAGAAAAACAGAACTGCTCTTGTGCATTGAAAGTTGCTCTTGGTATACCTTTGTAACATAGCTTTTATGAGCTAGAATGTTTATTTCCTGACTTATTTTGTCTATATTAATTAGCAAATAATTTTTTTCCTATTGCCAACTATGCTTGCAATTAACTTATATTTTCTGTTTCTCATATTATTTGTGTACAAGTGTCACTGGCAAAGTGTGTGTTGCTCTGGGAATAATATTTGTCAGTTAAGTGCTGCCCAGAGAGTAAGAAAAAGAGATGCAAGAGAAAACACTTCTTTTGTTTAGGTCTAAAATTTCCTTAAAGAAGGAGTGGTACATTTGAAAGATTTTTTTCTTCCTTCTTTCTTTTCCAACATACAGGACATTTCCCAATAGTAAATAACAATTTTAAGAAAGGTCAAATGTTGGGCCTATACTATTTAAGATTACACATTGAGCACATACTAGGGTAAAGCAGTCTGTATAGTATCTCCCAATAGGTTTACAACTATATCATACTGGACGTATAAAAAGAGTGGGTTTACAAAATGCATGTACTTACCTGCACAATGTTGCTTTGGATCAAATTGCCAGATATTCACAGTTTTATCCATTGAACCTGTTGCAAGTAATGGAATATTTGGTGCAAAGGCACAAGTTGTAACATATCTAGAAACAAAAGCAATTCAATAATTGAAATTTAAAATCACAAATTAAATACTTTACTTGGTTAATATAGGATTATACGGATTTCACACCTGGTATGCTGAGTTAAAGTGTGCAGGATGCTCCCAGTTTTCTGCAAATAAAAAGTATTGCATTTGTTAGGTCAAACAGAAATAAAAATCACAGTTAATCATTTTTATTTATATAGCAATTTTTAACTCAAAGCACTTTACAAAGATGGGGAAGCATAATGATTTCAATTTTGAAGATGGTGTAACTGAGGCACGAAGAGGTTAATAATGTGCCAAAAGTCACACAGAAAGTCAACATCAGACCCGTGAATAGAACTCAAATCTCCTGATTTGCAGCCCCAGGTTCAATCCCAACAGAACACACAGCTGTCCCTCAGTGTACCTGGCAGACAGAAATATAATATATTCAACTGACATTTCTAAAATTCTATATGGGCTGATTATTCATCAGAATAAAAAAAACATTTCTTCCAGAATACTAGAATTAACAACATATCACAGTGAACTGATAACTGAAACTCAAATAGAATTCAGGATGCAATCTTTAAATAAAAAAACAGGGTCTGTAACATCACAAGGACTATGCAACTGTAGTTTGCATATGTGGCCACTAGATGCTGCCATTCACAAAAACAAATCAATGATCCCAATCCTTTAAATAACGTTTAAGAGTCTCTCTTTAGTGTAGCATGATTCCTTTCACAGACATTGTCAGAATTTAAAAAAAAACAAAAACAAGTTATTTTAATTGACCTGTCAACTTTCCTGTTTTTCCTCTCATACTGTCCCTCATGAGGGATATGTCCCTTATGTTGGACTGAAATTTATCTCCATCCAATGCAGACCTATTGTTCTTTCACTGTCATTACTATAAAGTACATCAGATTTTTTCCCCATAATGTTTAAACAAGAATCAAGGTTAAAAAAAATATTCTGTCAAATAATTTCTTCCCTGTCACATTCATTATTAAACTTCATGCATTACTATTTTTCTGTATCTCTCATTTTCTTATTGTCTCATATTTGGATGCAGAAGGTTGAGAGTCTGTTTTTCCACATGCTTCTTAACTATGTTTCCATACACTCAGAAGATTCTGAGAACATGAAAGCAGCAAAATATTCTCATGATTGTGCCATTGGTATTCACCTGTTATTCAGATCTCACAATTTATCTGAGAATTATCTCCCAATTAACATTATAGGACTAAACAGAACTGTGGAACAAATAATTTATTTCTTTAAGTAGTCAGCAATCATGCCCTTTTTTTAAAAAAAATAAAGTGATAACTTAAAGAAAGCAATGAATCTTTCTAAACCTCACTATAAATCAATATTGACACTGATGAAGAAAAAGAAAATACAATCCATCCCAGCCTGGTTATCACAATTTACCCAGTGAGGCCATGGTCAGCTGGGACATCTCCTTGCAGAGGTCTCATGAGGCAAATGCCAAGAGCTCTTCTCCTCTCTAAACCAAGTATGGCCGATTTTGTACAGGCTATATGACTGGTTGGACACACCCTCAGACTCTGATTTGCTGGGAGGCTGGACATGCCTCCCTCATCACCTTTCGGCTGCTGTCACAATAAGCATAGAGTCCAAAACGTATTTCAGCAGCAGTCAGCGCCCAGCGAAGGCCTGGCATGATCCAGTCCCACAGGCACAGTAATTTGTCCACCATCACATAGGAAGTCTGTTTAAGAACCAGAAATAGAATTCACATCTCCCAGTTCTGTGACTTTAATGAGTGAATACGCTTCCTCTCCTATGTCTTGTAGCTCCCGGGAAGTTCAGGTCCAGATCATGCTCTCAGTTACATCACTGTAAATCAAGAGTAACCTCACTGATTTGTGAATTTACACTGGTGAGGAGACAGGAAAAATACTGGGGCCAAATTATGCCTTCGGTGTCATCTTGCTCATATTCTGATTAGGAATCATTCTTTCAGGTCTGGGTGAGCACTTTAAACCAACTGACATTTGAATACGTAAGGGACCATTACACTTCTATGTGAGACAAGAATTCCTAAACACATTCAACCTTAGGTGTTGACTATACACAAAAGTTGTACCACCGTAACTGTATAGGCAAAGTGTGTTTATCCTTCACGCTCAGGAAGACAGATTAGTAATTTTAATATTGTGAAAGACAAAAGTTAAATACTATGTACAGATGAATTAGTAAGGCTTTACCAGTTTTCAGTGGTATTATTCCTACTGTGAAGCAATAAGTCTAAGCAATAAGATGTAAAAAGTGTATGATATTAAAGAATGCTATTATTTCTTAACCACTCCCCTTGAATTGCCCATGTTTGTACATATAATATACTAAAGAATTCCTAAAACAACTATTACTGATACAGGAAACTCCAATTTTTTCCCCTGTATTAATAACTGCAATCTTGCATGCTTTTGAGGATATGACACAAGACTTACAAATTTCATCCACCTGAATGTGCAGATACATACGTATACAGTAGTGTGATTCGGTTGTACAGTACCAAGATAAGAAAAGAATAAAGTGTAGAAAAAAGTGGCGCACGCGAGAGTCTCTGTACTTTGATATGGACGAACACTTTCCTCACTCCTACTCCAAAAAAATACACACTAAAGATTTCAGGTCATATTTGCTATTCTTCTGTCTTGAGAAGACAACATTTTAGGTGAAGGGATATAAACTAAAAAAAAAAAAAGTTCAGTAAACTAATCTTGAATTACACAATACTTACAGTGTCATGTATTATGATGGATTTGTCCACAGATCTTTAAAAAAAAGAACACATTAAATTAAATGATGACATGGAAAGAGATGAGAAACTGTATAATTAAAAACTATGGGACAAATTTTTGTCCCATAAGGAAAGTCTAAACAGACAAGATTTGCTGGCAGCAACTATGCAGATGTTAGATGTAGCAATCCTCTTCACTGAAATCTAGAAGTAGGCCCTTAATATCTATACAGTAGCTTGAGGTACAGCCTAGCGGGAAGAGTAGTGGCTGAAGCCCACAGCTCCTCTCAGTCCACTAGGTTTTTGAGGCAGTATATCTGTGTAGTACATAAATCCACTGGCCATGTTACCACCACACCAATAGCTCTTTCACATTTGTCCACTCCATGCTCCTGTATAGGGAGTAGCTGCAAAGGTTGGCTCAACCACGTGTGGACACTGAAATCTGACTGAGTGGGCTCTCCTACCCTGGAGTACTGGCACAATTTTTATAGGGGGGGTGCTGAGAGCGATTGAACCAAACTGTGAACTCTGTATACGATGGAAACCGCTTCAGCACCCTTAGTTCCAGCACCTACGCTCCTACCCTCCAAGTATTTCTGTTTCAATTTGGACCTTGAATATCTGCAAAGCAGACTAGAGGAAGTGGCTCAATACAGAATATAAAATACTTCATAGTTAAAATATCACTATTTTTAGTAAAATTATCCAAATACAAAGAGTTATAGGTTTATTTTCAGCACATACAGTTCTTCCTGAGTACATCTATACAGATTGGATGCCAACCTCAAAAGATCAAAAATCATGAATCAGACCCTCAAAAATAATGCAACTGGCCCAAAACCTGGCCCCAAAAAATCTTATCAAATCTTGTGTTTTAGTTTGTCCTCTGACTTTCTCCTCTATTCCACTGTCAATGTATGTGAGATAATTTCAGGTTGAAAAGTCAGTCTTTAAGGCATACAAAAATGACTGCCTCTCCCTGGCTACTCAGACAGTATGTCTAAACAGTATAGAAGAACCTGCGCTGGCCTGTGCCAGCTGACTTGGGCTCACGGGCTGGGTTGTGGGGCTGTTTCATTGCTGTGTAGATTTCTGGACTCGGGCTGGAGTTTGAGCTCTGGGACTCTCCTGCTCTGCAGAGTCCGAAAGCCCAGGCCTCAGCCCACGAGCCCAAGCAGCCTGGCACAGGCCAACCACATGTTTTCTTTGCGGTGTAGACATATCCAGAGAGGCATGTCCTCACCCCTAAGATAGGAGAACTGCCATCCATTTCCAATTACTGTCTTGACCCAGCAGCACCACTTCTCTGTCTCCCTTTGCCCTAGGCTTTCTCCCCTGTCTGGTTCCCAGCACCATTACTCTGCCTCCCCAGTCTCCTCCCATATTTGTGATCCAAAAATAAAATATCAAAAAAGAGAATTTAAAGAACCTTTGGCTCCCCAAAACAAAAACAAAAAACACCACAAAGAAAAATGACAAAGAAAGTTATTGCCCTCTGGGATTTGTTGTTATGACTTTAATTACTGGTTAATCTACAACATTCTTTTTTTTTTTTTTTAAAGAAATCATTTCCTTAATTTAGAATTTTTTGGTAATAGAATGGAAATTAAAAGGGCATATGACTGAAGTATTGCTGGAATTATTTCAAGTTGCTACTTTGACAGCTTACAAGAGGTTAAGTAATTATCTCTTACAATGTGGAATAAAAACATGCATAATGTCATTAAAATATATGAAAACATGAATGATTATAAATATTCTACCTTACTTACCATTTTCTTCTTTTAAAAAAAACCAATGTTCGAATACAGAAAATAAGGAAGTTGATCCCACCACGATATTGGTTACTTAATTTAATATTACCAAAACATTAAAATTTTCCTTTCTTGTAAAACTATCCATAACTGTTTTCTCTCCCACCCTCACATTTTTATATAATACTGATTCTACTAGAAGGAACAATTACATTGCCAGGAGGCTTCAACACCAGTCTAGGATTTTTTGCTAATTCCTGATGAAAGCATTAGCTAGAGATGTAAATAGGGTTTAAAATTCTATTTTTTAAAGGGTTAACCATTAAGCAGTTCATATAGGTGGGGAATTATGGGCGCAAGGGGTGCTGCAGCACCCCCACGTTTTACACGGGGTCTGGCTGCCAGCCCTGCGCCCCCGGCAGCTGGCGAGGCTCCAGCAGCAGAGTTTAGTCATTTAACCAAAACCCGTAAGACTGATGCTAATTGGTTAACCAGTTAAAGTTTTATATTCCTAGTATTAGTGAAAGATTTCACTGTCTGAAACATGGTACCAAGGGAGTCCTATGTATCCTGAGAGAACTGTTACGTTACTTTAATAGACAGCACTTTTCACTTATCACAACAGCATTAAAACCCTAAGCCTATGTGTATCCCACCTTGCAAATCATACAGGATAACAGAAAAGTCATTGCCACAAAGTAACTCCCCAGGGGTGAATTATTTTACACATTGTTGACATGGAGTAGTAGATTCCATTTGTCTCCTGTGCTATTATAGAAAAAACATGGAGGGCATTTGAATTTTGCCTCCGATATATTTAAAAAAAACCCTAAAATCAATAATAAGATGTTCACATAAATAAGGGAACACTGCTTAAACCAGAAGAATCCACCCTCTACGAACATATTAAGGTGAACTGTAAAAGAGAAATATATTTATAAAATATTCTTTTAAACAGTAGGTAGATCTTAAGTACTGTTGATTCAATATTCACATGGCGGGGAAATATCAGAAAATATGCCTGAAATATTTATAAGCACATCTTTTTGCAATTAAAAAAATTGTATTTTGCACAGAACACGAGCATTTGTACATGCAAACTGTGAATTTGTACATATATCTACAAGTTTTATATATATATAATAAATTTGAGTTTTTCTGATGTGCCCACAAATATTATGAGTAAATTTTTGGAAAAGTACAGAAATCTAGCACCAGAAATAAACACTTTGCATGTGTTTTTCTCCCCCAAAAAGAGAGTGAATTCCTTTAGGTAGTTAAATGTTATAAGTCTTATTCCAACAGATTCTAGAACATCATTATAATACATATATCACTTTCAAACTGTGTGCGCATGTGTAGGTATATAAATTTTACAAAGGAAATATTTTAAAACAAAGTAATTTTTTTTAAAGTTGTAGGCCACTATTTATATTATCTTCATGTAATAATGCAGATAAGTGTCCAGAAAAGCTTTTCATACACCAAAGCTGAAATTGAGTTCTCCCCACTCCAAACACACTCATCCTATTCCTTAGTAATTTCTGAATTAACTTCAGTGCTTAAAAACAAAAACAACTCAATTTCCACTTCAGAAGGGGGAGATAAATGTTCATCTAAGCACAGACATCTACTGTAAAACTTAAATAACTAAAATTAAGTGAAACTGCTTACCCTGAAACTAACATCTGCCCATCACAGGAAAAAGCGCAAGCCAGGACTGGGGCAGAGTGTCCATTCAATGTGCATTCATATTTTAATTCACAACCTACAAACACAATTATAAAAAGTAGAACATGATTTTTCTAAACTTGTTAACCAATCATTTTCCTTTTAAAAATGTTTTGATTTATTACTTTAAAAGGACTGAAAATGTGAGAGCTTGATTGTAATCAAGTGAAGCCAGTTGGATCATTGGGGCATAGGGTCACCCTCCAACCACACCCTCTGTTCTTTGGCCAGGTCCCTTGCGCCATATAGTGTGCAAGAAGGGTGGACACAGAAGCTGTTATTATGGTCCTACTCTACTTAGAATTCCTGGATAAATTGGCTTTGTAGCTGTTTTGTGCCACCAAAGCAGACTCATGGATCTGGCCTCAGACCATAATGCATGCACAGAAGTGGGTAATTAGGATTACATAGGCAACCTTAACTTTAGTATTTCCTCACTTCTGCTGCTTCATTTTGAAACCTTAATATTCTTTTAAAATAGGTTTTTGTATGGAATTTATAATTATATTCCTATACAGTTAAATAACTACACGTACATACAGCCCACTTATGTACAGAACACAAAGAAAAGAGGAGGGAAGGTTTTCCCCCCCCTTTATTGAAAATAGTTTGAGCTCTCAGTTCCACTTCTACTGGTCTGGTACCTAAATCACAAAGCAACCACCCCACAGCAGACACACTTGTTTCAGTTTTAGCAGATGTCATGGATTTAATGGACAAATGAGTCACTCCTAGTGACTGTCAACTTTAGCTCAGGACTGGGGTAGTTAATACCATCACTGTCTGGACTGTACCTCTTTGGGAGAGATAAAGAGAGGACTCTGGTCTCCAATCATGTCAACCTAGCACCTTTCAACAGTTCTACACTCAAACAAATTATTGGTAGCTTCCAACAAATAAAATGCGTAACATAATTATGTATGAACTATTCTGTGGATTTGTAACATACTGTAACTGGTTACTGTACATCAGTTAAAAACTTTAATAAATAGAGGAGTTAAGCAAGGCTTGATCCTGCACAGTGTTGAGACCCTCTGACTCCACTCTAGCAAAGCACTTAAGTAGGAGCTTAACTTTAAAAGTATGTGATTAGTCTCACTAACTTTGTACCTATAACCTTGATAGATATGAGCTTATTAGCACTAAATTGTAACTAAATAGCTATTAATTTTGAGTAAAAAGAAAATTATTGCTATGCATACCTAAGACATCAGCTAGTGAAATAAGCCAAAGCTTGATCTGGTTATCCTGACCACAAGATGCCATTCGGAAATATCTGGATCCTTGTTCTCCATCTGATAAAATGAAAATGTTTTAAAGGGGACCAGAAGCACCGAAAAGAACATGACAGACCAGTACACTAGGTTACAATTCTAACATTTCAATTTGAAAATTAGCTTCCACATTCCTAATACCTTTTTAAAGTGTTGATAAAATAATTATACAAATTAATGTTATGATTTTGCAATCAAGTTAAATCATATAGCAGATATCATATTTAAATGTTGTTTCATGAATAATACAGGTGGAAGAAATCCAAAACTGAGCAGTTGTGACAATAAAAATGAGATAGCAGGCAAAGCTAAAGACTACCACCAGCCATTCAAGGTAGTTTAATTTCTCCCTGAGGGCCCCCCTCTGCACCTCCCAGGCCAAGTGGAGCTACAATGCAGGAAAGCATCTGCACATTATTTAAAGTTTTTAAAAAGTCTTTTTTTGTGATGTTATGACAACAAAAAAGAGTGGCTTCCATGTGTATTTGATCCGATTTATTTGTAAAGGATTTAAAAGTCCTACAGAAAATATATTAAAAAAACAAAAACAAAAAAAACAACCCTCCACCAAAAGTCACAAAACAGGAAACTGCAATGGTTTTATGAACATTTTTATTTTCAAGGATTAATATATATTATTTCATTTAGAGTAGGCCCAAATTTATAATTCACACACTAAAAACAATTTCCGTTCTAATTTTACAGCAACGACTTAAGTGTAGAAAGCCTTTTCTAAGACTTCGTAACTTCTACAATATATGCCACACAAACTAACAAATTATATTGTTATAAGGTAAATACTATGCGGTATAATCATAATTAAATCTAAAATACAATCATCAAATAAATGACTAAAGCACCAGAGAGATTAGGGCACTGGACCAGATGACCGATCGAGGTCCTTTCAGTTCTACACTTCTATGATACTCCAAGTTAAATATCTACCTAAGAAGGATACCATATGACAAGGGGACCAGGAAAAGCATGGTCCTTACAGACAGAAATTTCGATTTTCAAATTAAATGTACAGTGAATACAAACCATTAACCAGATCTCACATTTTTTCTAGTGTGCTTATTCACAAAATTCAGTAATTCACAAAGGGCCTACCAGTCATTAGTACAAATTAGCAAGCTTCTGCTGTATTTGAAAAAGGTGATTTATATAGAAGTTAGAGCTCTAGAAACAGATTCTACTGCCAATTTACTGTGATGATACAATTTTGTGACAAACCTGGCAATACAAAACTGTGGGGATGTTTTTTGTTTTTCAAAAGATACTCTGTACATTCATAGTTGCCAGTCTTGTTTTCTTTAGTTTTTGTTTCTCCTTCCTCCTACTACTCAAATTATTGACTACTTGAAGATAGGTTGATCAAAATGGATAATAAAGGTGGTTTCTTTTTTGTGTTGGATGAAGCCAGAGAGCCTTAAAACGTTGTATGCATGTTCTCTCCAGGTCAGCAGTTCTCAAACTTTAAAACCTAATGTACACATGTAAAATTCAAGAATACTTCACATATTTTCATAACTAATCAATTTAGTTACGTGTTCATATTCCTATAAATGAACCTATGTACCAACTGACTGCAAACCCAGTACCAGTTTGAGAAAAGCTGCTCTAGTTATTACAGATAAGAGACAATTAAAACAGTGCACATGAAAGAAGTTTGCTCTTTTAAAATATACAATGCCAATGAGTGCATTCCATTTCTAAGTATTCTAAGATTTTGAGCAGTGCGTGAGGCAGTTGTAACGGTATGATAAAACTGCTCCTAAAACCTAAGAAGTGATCAGCACTGACTGAGGGCTTGGTAGCAAATTTGTTTTAAATACTGTATATAACTGCTATTCTGCACATTAAAAAATAATGGGCCAAACTCATCATTAGTGTTTGAATAGGTAACTCCAACAACGTAAGTGGGAGCTATATTGGAGGGTGGAACTCTGCCTTTAGCTAGTTAATTTGTCTACTGAAGGTGCTGAATGCAGTCCAGTTTGGATGGCTGAAAAATCTAAAAAAAAGGTCACGCTCCTTTACTGACTGTGGAAATACCCGTCTCCTTGGCAACTGTTATATTATTTGTGTTATTTTAATCTTTAAAACTTTGTGCCTCATTTAAGATGATGTCTCGCTTTTTCATAAATTTTAATTTTGTATAAATCTTTCACACATAATTTGACATAAACCTTGACATTTCAAAACCAATCTGTATGCAATGGGTTTGGGGAGTAAAAACCTACATTTGAAAATCCAAAAATTCAAGAGAAGGAAATTTGAAGCATATGTTTATAACTTCTAAATGGTACCAAGCCTAACGGCTTTCTCCTGCCCTTATGCAAGCCTTGTTTAATACAGATTTTCATGTGATATTAATTAAAAATGGCACTTTAACTGGACAGTTAACAATGCAATGACAGTATGCATGTCTCCAAATTTGGTCTGTTTTCCCAGGAGAATGGCTGGATACAGCTCTGGGGAGGCGTGAAGGAGTGATACCTGTGTATATGTATAAGACTGTGGAGAATGTAGAAAAATCAGAGAAGTGACCCCAGACAACCAAATTACATTTATTCCTTTGCCCGACTTTGTTTTACATTTTGGAAAAACTAGATGAAACTTTCTCCTATAGAGCCTTATTATGTACTCCCATGACCTACATAGCAGCTAAACTCCTGCTCTGAATTAAACCCGACACACCCCAATCAGTAAGTCAGAACAAAATTTAATTCTAGTTCTCCATAATAATGGAAGCATATCTAGGGTAATCTGTCACACAGAAATAAAGATATTCTTGACCAGTTCTCATTAGAACTGGGTCCAAATCACAACCTCAGATCCAAAATCCACGAACTGTGCGTAAACTCAGATGCAGTTTTGAACTTTGCAGCTTTCCTCTATCTGTACAATGGGCTGACCCAAAGCCTTGGATCCAAACATCTTAAAGACAAGTTTTGCATAGGATCTAATCTTTGCAGTTTGGGCCTAGGATTATTTTCCTATTAGGTACAATCAGACAATGGGCCAGATCCTCAATCTGGTTTATGGCCCCTTGGCTCCACTTAGATGGCATAAATGGGGTGCAAATGTCCAGCAGAGAATTCCCTGTTGATGAGTATTCCCTGCTTGGTGCTGCAGTTGGGTCTTGCTACCTCCCTCCTCTTTGCCACAGTAATCCTCCATCAGCACAGAATCTTTTAAATACCCTGTGACAAAGGTACAATACATTGCTGCCCACCAGATTTTCTAAGCACGGACAGGGACAGGGCCGGTCCTGGGAATCACAAATCCAAAACAGGGCTCTCTGAGGCCTCCCCCCTCCATCTCCCATGCTGTGTGAAGATATCGTGCAGGAAAGAATCTGCCCCATATTTTAACTCTTATTGTTTCTGTCTCTTCTGTGCTATACTAACATCCAAGGGCTCGAATCTGCAATGTGTTAAGTACACTGGCTCTGATCCAGCAAAGAATGTGCTTAAGTCATTTGCTGGATTGGGGCCAGAACACACTTTGAAGGCTCAAACCCTAAAGCAGGAGCAGTTATTGAGGAGGGGAGAAACATTCATAATCTTTGTTTTAAAAACAGTACATAACGGTCAGTGGCCTGCCCTCCCCGAATATCAAGAAATCCAGTCAGTGAAACACCACATCAGAAACCCAATAACTGTACAAACCACAACTGCTGATGGGGGGAAGGGAGTGCTCCCCATCACATTTCCCTCAATAGTGATCATAAACAAGTGCCTTATACAATGCTTGCAGAAGCCTTATCTTCACTAGATAAAAAAGGTGTGTTCTTTACCCTGTTCTTTACCCTAGCTAACATGAGTTAAGTCCAAGTAAACAGAAGGCAGTTTGAGGGACTTTAGGCTCCCCCTCGGTCTTCAACTCGGAATGCTAATTTGTGTTAATGCTACAAACTTCCTTTTTTTCACTAGAATTTTACCTCATATTATTAACGTTACCTCATGTTAGCTAGTATGTTAAGAACACATCTCTTTTCCTAGATTAAGTCTTCACTGCCAAACCAGGTGTTGGGTTTTTTGTTTTGTTTACAGTAATATAACTAATACAGATAAGCGATCTCATTTAAAAAAACCACATTTGGGGGGCAGTGAAGACATAGTCCCAGCAAAAACAAGGCCATACTAAACTCTGACTTGACGTGAAGGGGTGGCCCACAATTTTATATGATGTAACAGCCTTATAAAGAGATATTAAGTTTTGTTTGTCAAGCACTTTGGGATTCCCGAGTATATGAAAGGAGTTGTGAAAAACAACTGTATTCTATCAAATCCCCAGGGAAATAACACCTTTATTCTCCATCAATAAATTATAACGAAAAGAAAGCACTTAAAATGAGAATGTATAGAACAAATTATGCACACTTTTCGTTTTACAGATCAGTAACAACATTGCTACTAACTCTGTTTTCAGCATGTTTTTCTAGTAGCTTTTGGGATTCATTTTCAATATTTCCTTTTTCCACTACTGAGATTTTTAAACCTAGAATGCTTGACTTTAAATAGAAACAAAAGCATACAGCTCTCTATCCTGCAATTGCAGGTTAACTACACAATTCTTACCATGATGAGAAGGAAGAGCTATTTATAAAGTGGATTCAATTCCAAGAAGCCAATTAGTAAACAACTACAGGGAAGTGAGATCATAGATTATCAGGGTTGGAAGGGACTTCAGGAGGTGATCTAGTCCAACCCCCTGCTCAAAGCAGGACCAATCCCCAACTAAAATCATCCCAGCCAGGGCTTTGTCAAGCCTGATCTTAAAAAAAAAAAAAAAAGATTTGATGTACTTGGCAGGATGGAAACAGAAGAATGGCTTTTAGTAGTTTTCCCAAATGAGAAGAAAACCATCTACAGTGCATCACTGTCAGAATGAAAAGAAAGAAACTATAATGATAACGTATGTCACAGAAATAGACAACTTGGAAAAAAAATCAAAATTAAATCTAAATCAACAGAAATAAAGATTCAACACAAGATTCTAGAGGAGAAAAGAAAAGTGCTGAATTGTAGAAATCCTAAACCACAATGTAAGCTTTTAAACCATATATTTTATACACTAACTTGTGGAAAAAACAACCTCCCACTTAACACAGCTGATTATTTAAATATAACAAAAGAAGTGCAATTTATCAAATCAAACCTTACTTTTTCCAGAGCAATTAAAATCTATATCTTCTGGGAAAAGAAGTGTTAAGATTCTAATTAACCATAACTAAATCCAATTTAAAGAAAATAGCAGAGTCATCTGTTATGAATAGCCTAATGGGTAAAGAATAATCAGAAACTTTGGTTTCATAGGTTGTTCTTTGAATTAGAAAGGTGAAGAAACCCAGTTTAAAAAAAGATTTTCTTTTCATTGTACTGGTAAGCACTGCTTTTATGAGCTTTGCAACCTTTTAAAGGCTGTTAGTAATACTGAAAGTTTCAACTATTAGCAAGAAAACTGAGGAAAACAATAAGATTCCAATAACATTTCATTTAAAAAAAATTACAATCAGTTTTCAAACTAAACCATTGGGACCAGCCAAAAAACAAAACAAAACGAAACCCTGTACTCTCATGCAGGGAAATGCACATTTTCTTGTCCATTTCTCTCTTACAAGGCAGAACTAACAGGAGGTAGCATTACTGGTGACACAACTTTTAAATCTACGAAGTAATCTTTGGAATATTTTCTTTCCAAAACCATGATCCACTTTAGGGGAAAGGAAATCACAGGAGCAAGGGTGTAAGTAATTCTTAGTTCATAACTGAATTTTCTGGGAGTCTTTCCCCTGTTTAGAGATTTTATTTAAACATCAAAACCCTTCTTATATCATGACAGAATAATTCAGTGCTGTCCCTCACAACTTGGAAATTATTCCCCTTATTACTGCGCACCTTTCAGTGGACACACACTTGACAGATTTGGTATTATCAATTGCTAACTTTTCACTCAGGAGCATGTGATCACTTTCTGCTTTCTCAAATTTTTCCTGTCTCTCTGCAGCAGGTGATAGTTAGAGCTTTCTGTAATATATTATCCTTAACTGTAACCAATGCTGTTTGGTAGTATGAAACATGCTTACTGTAGAATTATTATTTTTTGGCATTTTTAAGAATTTCCAATGGATACTTCACTAAAACGGGTTTCAGAGTAGCAGCCGCGTTAGTCTGTATCCGCAAAAAGGACTAACAAATTTATTTGAGCATAAGCTTTCGTGAGCTACAGCTCACTTGAAATCATGGTGGAATTCCTCAAGGGTTTCTTTTCCATGGGTCCAGATGAAGAAGATATCATCAGTGTAGCACAAGTAGAGTTGGGGCACTAGGGGACGAGAGCTGAGGAAGCGTTGTTCTAAGTCAGCCATAAAAATGTTGGCATACTGTGGGGCCATGCGGGTACCCATAGCAGTGCCGCTGATCTGAAGGTATACATTGTCCCCAAATGTGAAACAGTTATGGGTGAGGACAAAGTCACAAAGTTCAGCCACCAGGTTTGCCGTGACATTATCGGGGATAGTGTTCTTGACGGCTTGTAGTCCATCTTTGTGTGGAATGTTGGTGTAGAGGGCTTCTACATCCAAAGCCCGATGCCAACTGTGCCCACATATCTATTCAGGGGACACCGTCATAGGGCCTAATCACATCAGCCACACTATCAGAGGCTTGTTCACCTGCACATCTACCAATGTGACATATGCCACCATGTGCCAGCAATACCCCTCTGCCATGTACATTGGCCAAACCGGACAGTCTCTACGTAAAAGAATAAATGGACACAAATCAGACATCAAGAATTAGAACATTCAAAAACCAGATGAAGAACACTTCAATCTCTCTGGTCACTCGATTACAGACATAAAAGTCGCAATTCTTCAACAAAAAAACTTCAAAAACAGACTCCAATGAGAGACTGCTGAATTGGAATTCATTTGCAAACTGGACACCATTAAATTAGGCTCGACTAAAGACTGGGAGTGGATGTGTCATTACACAAAGTAAAACTATTTCCCCATGTTTATTTTTCCCCCCCTACTGTTCCTCACACATTCTTGTCAACTGCTGGAAATGGCCCACCTTGATTATCACTACAAAAGGTTTTTTTTCTCTCCTGCTGGTAATAGCTCACCTTGCCTGATCACTCTCATTACAGTGTGTATGGTAACACCCATTGTTTCATGTTCTCTATGTATATCAAATCTCTCCACTGTATTTTCCACTGCATGCATCTGAAGAAGTGAGCTGTAGCTCACGAAAGCTTATGCTCAAATAAATTCGTTAGTCTCTACGGTGCCACAAGTACTCCTTTTCTTTTCACTAAAACAGTGGCTGGCATATTTGTGAACTTTATTTACCACTACATGAAAGATCACAAAAAAAAAAAACTATGAACCTTGGCTTTATAAACAGATCTACAAAGCAGAAATACAAAATGATCAGAGTATTAAGGCAGGTTACATGCTAATAAATTGTCACTGAAACTAGGGCTCCTGTTTCATGCTATGGCCTCCCACAAAATCAAGTTATTATTTATGGGGTTTTCTAGCTCTTTATGAAATATGTTAGCCTTTCAACCTGCCAGATACTTTTGAACTTAACAGCTTCACACCTTTGTCATTCTTCTGGATTCTCCTTCATTTCTATTTGTACAGTTCTGCTGGTTAGGTAACTACTGTTATCTCTGCTGTACAAATTCAATGCTTACACAACTACACCACACATCTCTTCACAGCCATCCCTCATAAATTCTGCAATGAATCCTGGTTTGATGTAGGATATGAAAACTCTACTTGCTTAAGGCAAGTACAAAGCTTTCCCTGCCAAGTGTAGAAGCTGAAGATACCAATTTCTGTAGAACTTAAATTTTCATTTATAAATAAAAGTTAAATTTCTAGCTACTGCCATTCCAAAGATAACCTTCCAAATGTGAACGGAATGAAAATCAGTGTAGTGTTGTCTTTCTCAGGGCTGGACCAAGGCACAGGCAGTGTAGGCCCATGCCCAGGGCAACAGCTCCTGCAATTATGTCAGCATGTCAGATTTCATTTTTTTTAAAAAGTTTCTAGCCCTCTTGGTTGTGAGCAAAAGCCTGAAAATATGAACACAGCATAATAGATGTAGTGGTGTCTGCCTAAATCTGTAGACAGCCTGACATAATAGCGCTAAGAAGTTTGAATGGCCCCACATATTTCAATGGGGTGTTAACTATAGGACTCGTTATGCGACCAACAATACCCCAGTAAAGAAATGCATGTGTGGCAGGAGTAGTTGTCTTAGCCTATTCACCACCCCAATGGGAGCATCCTGGCTGCAGGAATAAGCACCAGTGAGGAGGGGCCTACCAGCTGCCACGTCTGCCTCTCTTTAAATGAAGATGAGGACCACTGTCAAGATGAGGACCACTGTCAAGCAGAGGGTCCAGCCACAGTGGATCCTACACTGTGTTGTGTCTATGGCCCTGAAAAAACTTAATCCAGTTCTGCTCTGACTCTGCAGACAGACATTACCAAATGCCAAGCAACAGCAGAGTGAAAACAACAAGACTGGTCAATATCACCGCTGTTATTCAGAACTTGGAGAAAGCAGTGAAACTGTCAAGAATGAGAGGGCAGGACTGACCTAGGAGAGAAGGACTTAAAAGCCAGGTGTTAAGTGACCAAGAGGAGCTAGCGAACAAGGGGCAGCAAACAGAGGAGTTTGAGAGGGAGTTTGTAGGAGGGAGAAAGAATAAAATCAGCATGATTTGGAAAGGCTGCCTCCCCAATGCCAACACTGCTCCTGGAGCCTTCACCTGCATCTATATGGAGACAGAGACTCTGACCATGGATTTCCCTACCCAGATCCTGGGCGTGGATTCACAGGGATTGCAGGCTGCATTTCCCTGTCACAGAAAGCCAGGCTGGGAAGACCATCCTGCATGAAAGGTGTCTATTGGTAGAATCTCTCAGGGAGCAGGTGGGAGAGCTACAGGAGGAGATGGCTAGGCTGAGGAGCATCCATGAAAATGAAAAATTCATTGAAAACATGCATATGGAGACTTCAAGGTTGAGGAACTAATCCAGCTGGAGAGGACTGCAGATGAACCGCCAGGGAAAGAGGAAACAGCTCCTTCAAACGGAGGAAGCTGGCTGCTGGTTACCTCTGGCAGCAGGCAATGCACCACCCCTACTCCAAACCCATTGTCAATAAAGATGAAAAACTGGTATGCTGCCCTGGTCCTGAGGGATGAGGAATGTCCCTCAAAGATGGTGGTGGTGCAGTCATTCACCCTCATGGCTGGGAGGACTGCAGCCATCGCTCTCAAGAGAAAACGAAAGGTGATGGTGGTTGGTGACTCTAAGGAGGATGGAGACATCCATCTGCCTGCCTGACCTGGCATCCCAGAAAATTATTTCCTGGGTATCTGGCTGGTGAATCTTGCCCATATGCTCAGGGTTTAGCTGATTGCCATATTTGGGGTCGGGAAGGAATTTTCCTCCAGGGCAGATTGGAAGAGGCCCTGGAGGTTTTTCGCCTTCCTCTGTAGCATGGGGCACGGATCACTTGCTGGAGGATTCTCTGCTCCTTGAAGTCTTTAAACCACGATTTGAGGACTTCAATAGCTCAGACATAGGTGAGAGGTTTTTCGCAGGAGTGGGTGGGTGAGATTCCGTGGCCTGCATTGTGCAGAAGATCGGACTAGATTATCATAATGGTCCCTTCTGACCTTAGTATCTATGAATCCTAGGAGGTGTGCTGCCTGCCAGGGCCCTGTATCTGAGACATTATGGAAGGACTGCCAAGGATCATCAGGCCCTCTGACTACTACCCCATGCTGCTCATCCATGTGGGCACTAATGATACTATGAGGGATGACCCTGAGCAAATCAGAAATGACGACCAGGCTCTGGGAGTGAGGGTGAAGAAACTGGGGGCACAAGTGGTGTTCTCATCAATCCTTCAAGTCAAGGGGAGGGGCCCAGGCAGAGAGATACACCCTGGAGGTGAATACATGTCTACACAGATGGTGGTGCCCAGAGGGCTTTGGCTTCCTTGACCATGAGTTGCTATTCCGAGAAGAGGGACTGCTGAGCAGAGATGGGGTCCACCGATCAAAGAAGGGGGAAAGTATCTTCAAATACAGTCCAGCTAACCAATTGAGGTGAGCTTTAAACCAGGCTGCACAGGAAACAAAACCCCACAGTTAAGTCCAAAACATGACTACCTGGGTGAAGGGTCAAAATCTGGGGGAAACATGGGCAATCATGGCAGGGACAAAGGAGATACAAGTGGGAATACAGAGGAGAACTATAATGAACATCTTAGATGTCTGTATACTAATGCAAGAAGTATGGGGAATAAACAGAAAGAACTAGAAATACTAGTGAATAATCACAAATATGACATAACTGGCACCACAGAAACTTGGTGGGATAATTCACCTGACTGGAATATCAGTATAGAAGGGTACAGCTTGCTCAGGGAAGGACAGGCAGGGAAAAGAGGGAGGAGGTGTATACACCTGCACTGAGGTTGAGATAGAAGTGGTAGGCAGACTTGTTGAAAATATCCGGGAAAGGATAAAACGGGCAAAAAAGCCAAGAGTGATGTCATGGTAGGAGTTTACTTTAAGCCTCCTCACAAGAAAGAAGAGGTGAATGAAGCTTTTTTTAAAAAACAAAACAAAACACTTACAAAATAATCCAAAACAGGACTTGGTGATAATGGGGGACTTCAACTACCCAGACACCTGTTTGGAAGTAATACAGCAGAGCACAGATTATCCAACAAGTTCTTGGAATGCAGTGGAGACAACTTCTTTATTACAGAAGGTGGGAGAAAGGAACCAGTGAAAAGGCTATTCTAGATTTGATTCTGAAAACAAGGAGGAACTGGCTGAAGGTGGGAGGCATCTTGGATGAAAGTGATCATGAAATAATAAGAACTCACGGACGACAGGAGAGATCCCAGAGGACTGGAAAAGGGCAAATAAAATACCTATTTATAAAAAAGGGAATAAGTGCAATCCTGACCAGGAAGTTTAACTTTGGTACCCAGAAAGATAATGAAGCAAATAATCAATCGATTTGTCATCACCTAGAAGTAAATAGGGTGACAAGTAACAGTCAACATGGATTTGTCAAAAACAAATCAAGCCAAAGCATGCCAAACTAATATTGTTCTTTGACAGGGTAACAAGCCTTGTGGTTGGGCGGGAAGCAGTAGATGTGATTATCTCGTATTTAATAAGTCTTTTGATATTGTCTCACGTGATCTTCTCACGTAAACAAAACAGAAATATAGCTTAGATGAATCTACTATAAAGTGCTGCACAAATGGCTGGAAAAGTGTACTCAGAGAGTAGTTATCAATGGTTCACAATGAAATGGGAAGGGCATATCAAGTGGGGTCCTGCAAGGATCTGTCCAGTTCAATTCAATATCTTATAAATTATTTGGATGAATGGCACAGAGAGTACACTTATAAAGTTTGCAGATGATACGATGCCAGAAGGGGTTGCAAGCGCTTTGGAGGACAGAATTAGAATTCAAAATGTTCCTGAGGAAATGGTCTGAAATAAACAGGATAAAATTCAGTAAGGACAAATGCAAAGTACTACACTTAGGAAGGAATAATCAATTGCACATATACAACATGGGAAATAACTACCTAGGAAGGAGTGTTCCTGAAAAGGATCAGGGCTTATAGTAAATCAAACTAAATGAGTCAACAGTGTAATACTGTTGCAAAAAAACCAAACATTATGGGATGCATTAGCAGGAGTGTTGTAAGCAAGACACAAGTAATTATTCCACTCTACTCAGTACTGTTAAGGCCTCAACTGGAATACTGTGTCCAGTTCTGGGCAACGCACTTCAGGAAAGATGTGGACAAACTTGAGAAAGTCCTGAGGAGAGCAAAAAATGATTAAATGTTGAGAAACTATGACCTATAAGGGAAGAGTGAAAAACTTGGGTTTGTTTAGTTTGCAGAAGAGAAGATTGAAGGGGAATATGATAACAGTCTTCAAGTACATAAAAGATTGTTATACAGAGGAAGGTGATAAATCATTCTCCTTATCCACTGAGGACAGGACAAGAAGTAATGGACTTAGACTGCAGCAAGGGAGATTTAGGTAAGATATTAGGAAAAACTTACTAACTGTAAGAGTAGTCAAACACTGGGACAAATTACCTAGGGCAGTGGTTCCCAAACCTGTTCCACCGCTTATGCAGGGAAAGCCCCTGATGGGCTGGGCCAGTTTGTTTACCTGACACATCCTCAGGTTCGGCCGCAACCGACCCGGCCCACCAGGGGCTTTCCTTGCACAAGCGGTGGAACAAGTTTGGGAACCACTGACCTAGGGTGGTTGTGGAATCTCCATCACTGGAGATTTTAAAGAACAGCACTTGTCAGGAATGGTCTAGATAATACTTAGTCCTGCCTCAATGCAGGAGATTGGACCAGATGTCCTATAATGGTTGCATCAAGTCTACACTATGTTTCTATAATGATATCACTTTCAAGGTGCTGTTTCTGCTGCTTAAAGAAAAACCGAAATGGAGGAAGGAGGATGGGGTAGAGTAGCAGAAACCCTTTCTCCCTCCCTTTCTCACAGTAGCTAGAGAGGTAATAGAGAGGTAGAATAGCAGAGACGTTCCCTTCTGACAGTGGTGTCTCTAAGGAATAGAAACGATAGCAAAGATTCTCCTCCCTCAGGGCAGCCAGGAGACTCTGGCCCTGATTCAGGAAAATAATAAATGCAAAATCAATGAGACTTAAGCATCCAATTAAGTGCTTTCTTCAATCAGGGCCTCTGTAGGGCAGAGAACACAGAAAGGGCCACCTTCCTCACCCTCCCTCTGCAGCTAGAGGGCAGAGGAGCTTCAAATGTATTAGACACCTGCTAACTAGAAGCTTATATGAAAGAGGGAATCCCTTATGTGCATTCAAGGAGAATATTCTGTTCAAAATTCCAGCACTCTGCTTTTTGGACCCACCTCTGCCCCAACTATCACACCTACCTGTACTTGGCAAGTTTAATTATCCGGCTAGTGGAAGTCTATTAATATAGACCCTAACTTAATATAATCAGCAACTGAATGATTTTATAAATATGCTGGACTACTTATTGGCTGAGCTTGCAAAGGCCTTACACTAAATTTGACAGCATTTTTCTGTTAGCCTGTCAGTATATCCATCTGTCTGTAACATGATTGTCTTTGAATGCCCCATCCAATCAATTCCAAAATTTCAGGTAATGTTCTAGGTATTAATGGCCTGAACCCTACTGATTTTGGGGAAAATTAGAAAATCAAAATGGGAGGCACACGAAGCCCCTCTTGAGCACAGCTACAGACTCAAGCACCTTTACAACTGTCTATAGATCAAACAACTGGTTGATGGCACCCATTACCACCTTCCAACATAACAATATCCATCTAATCTCGGCTCATCCTCCCAATAGAGTTTAACATGTTGGAGTGAAGTAATTCACAGGCTCAGACAGAAAGAAGAATAGTGGGGAGGGAGAATGTATGGGGTTCCATGGGAGAAAGGGGCATGCACACAACCCTTGGCATGCAGGGGTGGGGGAATGGGGCACAAAGTCTTTGGAATGGAGGGGAGTTGGAAGGAGGAGGCAGAGCCCTTGGAATGGTGGAGAAGAGGAAAATGGAGGAAAGGAAGTAATGAGAATTCAGAGTCCCTGCCATGGGGGAGAAGAGGAGACACTGCTGAAGGGGGAGAGGGAAATGGGGTAACACACAAAACTCCTTCCATGAAGAAGGGGAATGGGGGAGCTTGGCATGGGAGGAGGGGGATGGGTGAGAGTGGGAGGAAGATGGAATGAAGCACAAAGAACCCTGACAGCCCTGCTCACAAACCGGGAAGGATTAGTAGGGGAAGCAAAAGTGGATGGGAACCTGGGTGGCAGTGACCATAAGTTGGTTGAGTTCAGGATCCTGACACAGATAAGAAAGGTAAGCAGCAGGATACGGACCCTGGACTTCAGGAAAGCAGACTTCGACTCCCTCAGGGAACGGATGGGTAGGATCCCCTGGGGGACTAACATGAAGGGGAAAGGAGTCCAGGAGAGCTGGCTGTATTTCAAGGAATCCCTGTTGAGGTTACAGGGACAAACCATCCCGATGTGACGAAAGAATAGTAAGTATGGCAGGCGACCAGCTTGGCTTAACGGTGAAATCCTAGCAGATCTTAAGCATAAAAAAGAAGCTTACAAGAAGTGGAAGGTTGGACATATGACCAGGGAAGAGTATAAAAATATTGCTCGGGCATGTAGGAATGAAATTAGGAGGGCCAAATCGCACCTGGAGCTGCAGCTAGCGAGAGATGTTAAGAGTAACAAGAAGGTTTTCTTCAGGTATGTTGGCAACAAGAAGAAAGCCAAGGAAAGTGTGGGCCCCTTAATGAATGAGGGAGGCAACCTAGTGACGGAGGATGTGGAAAAAGCTAATGTACTCAATGCTTTTTTTGCCTCTGTCTTCACGAACAAGGTCAGCTCCCAGACTGCTGTGCTGGGCATCACAACATGGGGAATAGATGGCCAGCCCTCTGTGGAGAAAGAGGTGGTTAGGGACTATTTAGAAAAACTGGACGTGCACAAGTCCATGGGGCCGGATGAGTTGCATCCGAGAGTGCTAAAGGAACTGGCGGCTGTGATTGCAGAGCCATTGGCCATTATCTTTGAAAACTCGTGGCGAACGGGGTAAGTCCCGGATGACTGGAAAAAGGCTAATGTAGTGCCAATCTTTAAAAAAGGGAAGGAGGAGGATCCTGGGAACTACAGGCCAGTAAGCCTCACTTCAGTCCCCGGAAAAATCATGGAGCAGGTCCTCAAAGAATCAATCCTGAAGCACTTACATGAGAGGAAAGTGATCAGGAACAGTCAACATGGATTCACCAAGGGAAGGTCATGCCTGACCAATCTAAATCGCCTTCTATGATGAGATTACTGGTTCTGTGGATGAAGGGAAAGCAGTGGATGTATTGTATCTTGACTTTAGCAAAGCTTTTGACATGGTCTCCCACAGTATTCTTATCAGCAAGTTAAGGAAGTATGGGCTGGATGAATGCACTATAAGGTGGGTAGAAAGCTGGCTAGATTGTCGGGCTCAACGGGTAGTGATCAATGGCTCCATGTCTAGTTGGCAGCCGGTGTCAAGTGGAGTGCCCCAGGGGTCGGTCCTGGGGCCGGTTTTGTTCAATATCTTCATAAATGATCTGGAGGATGGTGTGGATTGCACTCTCAGCAAATTTGTGGATGATACTAAACTGGGAGGAGTGGTAGATACGCTGGAGGGGAGGGATAGGATACAGAGGGACCTAGACAAATTGGAGGATTGGGCCAAAAGAAATCTGATGAGGTTCAATAAGGATAAGTGCAGGGTCCTGCACTTAGGACGGAAGAACCCAATGCACAGCTACAGACTAGGGACCGAATGGCTAGGCAGCAGTTCTGCGGAAAAGGACCTAGGGGTGACAGTGGACGAGAAGCTGGATATGAGTCAGCAGTGTGCCCTTGTTGCCAAGAAGGCCAATGGCATTTTGGGATGTATAACTAGGGGCATAGCGAGCAGATTGAGGGACGTGATCGTCCCCCTCTATTCAACATTGGTGAGGCCTCATCTGGAGTACTGCGTCCAGTTTTGGGCCCCACACTACAAGAAGGATGTGGATAAATTGGAGAGAGTCCAGCGAAGGGCAACAAAAATGATTAGGGGTCTAGAACACATGACTTATGAGGAGAGGCTGAGGGAACTGGGATTGTTTAGTCTGCAGAAGAGAAGAATGAGGGGGGGGATTTGATAGCTGCTTTCAACTACCTGAGAGGTAGTTCCAGAGAGGATGGTTCTAGACTATTCTCAGTGGTGGAAGAGGACAGGACAAGGAGTAATGGTCTCAAGTTGCAGTGGGGGAGGTTTAGGTTGGATATTAGGAAAAACTTTTTCACTAGGAGGGTGGTGAAACACTGGAATGCATTGCCTAGGGAGGTGGTAGAATCTCCTTCCTTAGAAGTTTTTAAGGTCAGGCTTGACAAAGCCCTGGCTGGGATGATTTAATTGGGTATGGGTCCTGCTTTTGAGCAGGGGGTTGGACTAGATGACCTCCTGGAGGTCCCTTCCAACCCTGATATTCTAGGATTCTATTCTATGATCCTATGACAGGGGACAGATTGTGGGTACCTGGTATGGCGGGACACATACAGCCCCTGACCTGGGAAGCAAGGAAGTCAGACAGAACCCCTACCATGGAGGGGAATGGAGGACATGAGGGGGTGGTGAGAACAGCGGTGTACACAGAGCCACTAGTATGGGAGGAGGAGAGAATGTGGGACCCTGCTATAGGAAGATGAGGGGGACACAATCTCTAGCAGGAGAGAATGTGGGGGCAGTTGCAGGAAATTCCTAAAAAAATGGGGGATGGGACTGTAGCACACAGTGAGCTTTTGTGGGGGTGCAGGAAACAGAGGAATTCAAAGAACCTCTGGGGTGTGCAATAAGCTTGGTCTACACAAGCTATGAAGTGTACAACCATCTACTTAAATTCCTAGAACATTTCATCATCAACTCCAGCACAAGGGCAAATGCGGGGCACTGGGAGTAGTCTGAAACATCAAGAACACTTTCAGTTGCTATTCAGCCCTGAGCACTGATGATAAAAAAGTTATCAATAAAAGCAAGAGCTGGAGGAAAAAGTAATATGAAAAAGGAATTATTTAAAATATTAAAGTAACTAACCAGAAACTGCCTGTGAAGAAAAATCACAGCAGGTGACACCAAGATCATGTCCTTTTTCATTGTACAAGCATCTCATTTTATCATCCCAAATGGTTAAATCTCCACATGATGATCCAGTGACAAAGAGATTTCCATTAGGAGAAAACGCACATGCCATCAAGGAACCATCCTTAACGCTCCCAGATCTGAAAAGCAAGAGAATAAAGGATTGAGTTTAGGGAATGTAATACTCTGAAGTTTTGATCTCTAACTGCCGTATGATATAGAAAAAATAGTGAAAAACTGAACTGTTTCTAAATATGGAGCTTAAAAAGTGTAATAAAAAAGGACAGAAGATGACAAACTGTACAAACAGATGTGAAATAAGCACATATATAACATATGCACAGCGATTTACTCTCTGACCACAGAAGGAGAATAGGAGATGTTACCCCAAGGCAATATTCTGATTCAGTAATAAAATGAGCCCTGAACTAAAGCCCACCCTCATGGATTTAGTATTCCCAAGAGGAGGATACTGAGCAAATTACAACTCAGACATTTATCTAAATCAAAGATTAACATGCAACCATCACAACAGAGACTTAAATATACATAAACAGAAAATCACATTTATGAACTAGATAAGTTTCAGTCTGTCAGATCTGGGTTTTACTCCTCCAAAAACTCAAGCATAGATCCATATTATGTGTCTAAGAGACTAATATTTTCCGGTTTAGGACATGGGACCATTGCTGAACAACAGAAATGCAAGAAAAGAACTGATTTCTATTTTTTTAATCTCTTTTAAATAAAGTCAGTCTGAAGGATTTTTTTTTATTTATTTTTTTTTAAATTATTCTCAGCCTGAGGTTTTGTATGCCAAGTTTTAGTTAGGAACGAATTTGTACAACTCGCTTAAAAAAATATCTCTAGCAAAATAGGAGTTTATAGTGGATATGCAGGTTTGTTTTGCCTTCTTTCTAATGTCCAGCCATTAGCTCATATTTAATTAGTGGAGTGTCCCATCAACTGGCTGCACTCAGTGAGCCTACCTGATCCAAAGCCCAATGAAGTCAATGGAAAGTCTCTCATTGGCTTCCATGCTCTCTAGAACAGGCTCCAAGTTAGAAAATGGTGGACCACAAGCAACAATTCTATCCCGTGAGACAAAATTCAGTTTATCCATCTATTCAGTATGGATTACTGTATTGTGGGATAGTTGGTGGTTTTCTTTTGTGGATTACAGTTTTAATTATTTTCAGAAGTGCCAAGAGTTAGGCATCTCTTGTGGTTTTACAAATATAAATTAATCAATGAAATGGCTCTTCTCTCTCTCTAAACACAGACATAAGAGCTACACTAAGCTATTCTTACCTAAAAGGAACACTTGTGTGTATATATATACACATATCTCTTCCTACTGTATCTTCCACTGCATGCATCCGATGAAGTGGGTTTTAGCCCACGAAAGCTAACGCTCAAAAGATTTGTTAGTCTCTAAGGTGCCACAAGTACTCCTCATTCTTTTTACTCCTACAGTCTAACATGGCTACCACTCTGAAACCTTTTTCCATATTATATCCTTAACCGTAGCATCATGAATACTAACACAAATACACTCCCCCCTCCCCCACCTCTTTATAACTGCCATTCACTTTTCTCAATGCCAGCTAAAACGGAGACACCCTTCTTTTCTCCAGGAAAAGATCTAGTCAACTGTTTCTTTGCAAATGCTTATGTCACTTACTGGATCTTTTCTGAGGGACAGTAACTTAGCCATAACAATGGATACAAATCAGTTACACATACAGCATTCAAAGTGTGGTAATTTAAAGGTAAAGCAAACAGTTGATAAAAGACAGTTACCTTTTTCGTAACTGGTGTTCTTCAAGATGTGTTGCTCACGTCCATTCACGTTACGTGTGAGTGCTCGCCACATACACCGGTGCCGGAAGTTTTTCCCTCAGCAGTATCCATAGGGGAGCAGCTCTGGTGCCCTCCGCATGGCCTGGTATAAGGGGCACCACCGGCTCCCCCCACCCTCAGTTCCTTCTTGCCGGGAACTCCGACAGTGGGGAAGGAGGGTGGGTCATGGAATGGACGTGAGCAATGTATCTCGAAGAACACCAGTTATGAAAAAGGTAACTGCTTGCTCATGTCCATTCATGTTAGGTGACTCCCAAGCAGTACCACCAGAGGCGGATAGAAGTTCATGGACGTGAAGACTGTAACACAGCTCTGCCAAACCCAGTGTCATCTCTGGCCTGCTGGGTGATGGCATAGTGTGGCGTGTTCGTATGCACCGAAGACCACGACGCGGCCCTGCAAAAGTCCTGGATAGGAAGGTGTGCCAGGAAGGCCACTGAGAACGCTTGAGCTCTAGTTGAGTGGTCCTTCACAATAGGCGGCCGCTGGACCCGTGCCTGCACATAACAGGACTGGATGCAGGAAGTAATCCAGTTGGAGATCTTCTGAGAGGACACCAGCAGGCTCTTAATCCTATCCATTGTTGTGATGAAGAGCTGGGTTGACCTGTGAAAGGGTTTGGTACGTTCCACGTAGAACGCCAAGGCACGCAGAACATCCAGGGTGTGCAACTGCCTCTCCTCAGCAGACAAGTGCAGCTTAGGACAGAACACCAGGAAACAAATGTCCTGATTGACATGGAAAGAGGACACCACCTTTGGCAGAAAGGTTGGATGGGATCGCAGATGAACCTTGTCCTTGAAGGATACCGTATACGGTGGCTCCACGGTCAGGGCTTTCAACTCTGACACTCGTCTGGCTAATGTAAATGCTACAAGGAAGGCAACTTTCCACAACAGGTAGGAGAGGGGACAAGAGCCCATAGGCTCGAAGGGCAGACATGTGAGCCTGGCGAGGATCAGATTGAGGTCCCATTGAGGGACCGGGTTCCGAACCAGTGGGAAGAGCCTCTCCAGGTTCTTTAGGAACCTGACCGACATTTAGTGCAAGAAGACCGATTTCCCCTGTACGCTTGGGTGAAAAGCCAAGATGGCCGCTAGATGCACCTTAATAGAAGACAGGGCTTGGCCCTGGTTCTTTAGGTGGACCAGGTAGTCTAGGATAGACTGCAAGGGTGAATGCATCTGGGAGATGCTATGTTCCGATGCCCAGTAGGAGAACCTCTTCCACTTTATCAGGTAAGTCACTCTAGTGGAAGGCTTTCTACTCTCCAGGCTGTACCTGATCAGAGCAGCTCCGTTCCTCTGGATTCAGCCACATAGCATCCACGCCGCGAGGCGGAGGAAGGCAAGGCTTAGCAGTAGACGGGCTGTGATCCTGCGACAGGAGGTCCAGGCAGTTGGGGAGCGACCAGGGGGCAGCTACTGCCAGATCCATCAGTGTGGTGAAACAGTGTTGACCTGGCCACGCCAGGACAATCATGATGACCCGTGCTCTGTCCCTCTTGATCTTTGAGAGGGCCCTACTGATTAGCGGAATCAGTGGGAATGTGTACATCAGGTCTCCTGACCACGACAGGAGCAGAACTGATAACACTTCCTGTTCCATATGGTGGCAAATAAGTCCACTCGGGGAGTTCCCCACCTCTAGAAGAGCATCTGGACCACCTCCGGATGGAACAACCACTCATAATGAGAGATGAAGGACCTGCTAAGGCGATTCACAAGCGTATTCTTCATGCCAGGGAGGTGGTAGGCGGATTGCATGCTGGATGCGGAAGTCCCACAGACAGAATGCCTCTTGGCAGAGAGCTGACGAGCACGCTCCCCCTTGCCTGTTGATGCAGAACATCAAGGCCATGTTGTTCGTCAGCACCCATACCACTTTGCCCATGAGGTGCAGCAGGAAGACCCCAGAGGCCAATCAGACTGCCGTGAGCTCTTTGACGTTTATGTGCAATGCCAGCTCCTCTGGGGACCATGTCCCTTGGGTCCGCATCTTGCCAAGGTGTGCCCCCCAGGCAAGGTTGGAGGCATCGGAAATCAGGGAGACCAAGGGGCATGGATTGTCTAATGGTACTCCACGTAAGACTGCGCTCAATCAACCACCTCAGAGAAGTAAGTAACTTTGGTGGAATTGTGATGACCCTGTCTAGGTGATCTTTGGATGGGGAACAGACTGTTGTAGGCCAGTGCTGGAGGGGCCGGAGCCTGAACCTCGCGTGGAGAGCAACGTAAGTTCACACTGCCATGTGGCCTAGTAGCAGACCCAGGCCGTGGTGAGAGGGAACACAGAGTCTGGTAAGGAGATTCACCATATGCCGGAACCTGTCTTGTAGCAGAAAGGCTCTTGAACAGATGGAGTCGAGTACTGCTCCGATGAACTCTATCCTCTGTACTGGAACTAATGTTGATTTTTCCTCGTTTATCAACAGGCCCAGGGCGTGGCACATGCTTGCAGTATTGTGACATTGGACTGGACCTGGAGCAGCCCTTGACCAGCCAGTGGTCAAGATACAGATAAACCTGAATACCTTGACGTCTGAGGTAAGCTGCCACCACTGACATACACTTGGTCAACACCCTCGATGCCGTTGCCAGCCCAAATGGGAGCACTGCAAACTGGTAGTGAGCGGAGCCTATCGTGAAATGGAGAGAGCATCTGTGCCCATCAAATATCGCTATGTGGAAATATGCATCCTTCAAATCGAGGGCAGTGTACCAGTCTCCTGGATCCAGGGAAGGGATGATGGAGGCCAGGGAGACCATGCGGAACTTCAACTTCTTGAGATATCTGTTGAGGTCTTGCAGGTCCAGAATGGGTCTTGGACCCCCTTTGGCCTCTGGAATCCAGAAAGTAATTGGAGTAAAACCCATTGCCCCTGTGGTGTACAGGGACTTCCTCCACAGCTCCCACCAGCAAAAGGCCTTGTACCTCTTGCCAAAGCAGGTTCTGGCGAGAGGGGTCCCTGAAGAGGGAAAGGGAGGGAGTGGTGAGGGGATGAGAAATAAACTGGAGGACATAACCCTGAGCCACAGTACTTAGGACCCATTGGTCCATACTTATAGAGGCTCAAGCAGGGAGGAAAGGGGACAGGCGGTTGAAGAAACAGTGGAAAGCAGATCTGGACAAATAGGTTTGCCAAAGCAAGGAACATTCCAGCACCGTCACTGGTGGTAAGAAAGAACTGAGGGTGGGGGGAGCCGGCGTTGCACTTTATACCACTCCAGAGGGCACCAGAGCCAGTCTCCTATGGATACAACTGAGGGAAAAACTTCCAGCACTAGTGCATGTGGCAAGCACACACACCTAAGGTGAATGGACATGAGCAAGCACTTGAAGAAGAATTAAAGCTATCAAAAGGCTTAAGAAAACTGCATTTGGGCTTCTAGATATGGAGGTTTAATAATAAAATAAAAATGAATAATACTTCACACTCTAATAGCATCTTCACAAGACTTTATGAAGTTAAGTGTACCAAAGACAAACTAAAAGGTAATCCAGTCACACAAACAGACTTGATTAAGATTTTTCGGTTTCCCTTGCAGCAGTTAATGACAGAACACCTAAAACTGTGAGAGGAGCATTCTTCTCTGTACTCTCCTTTAACCATTAGTAAGGCCATCAAATGCTGCAGGAGAAACAAAGGACCATAGACCTTGCATTTGGCAGGTAATTAAAGGATGAAATTATTTTCAGCTATTTTTCTCTAAGCTATATTTCTTTGTAATTTTAACTGCACATATTAGGCCCCATTTTTATAGAAGTTTGAGATCAATGCACATTTGTGTGCACGCAATTGTGCATGCAAATGCCCAATTTGAGAATGGAACTACACACAGTTGCCAAAAAAAAAAAAAAAAGAAAGCGCAATTGCAATAAAAGCCACACAAGCAGTTGGCCCTCCAGGCCTTAAAGTTGAATCTGCAAAGGCAAAAAATGGGCTTTTGTTCTTTTTTGCCTCTGTATGATTTGTAAAAGCAGCCTACAAAGGAGTTTTTTGTTTGACTTTAAATTGTTCGGATTGCTTTTTACATTATAAATTCAGCTTGGAAGATACTGATGACCGGAGAAAGCACAATGGTGACATCACATACGTTAAGAGTATGAAAGTAATTGAGAAGGGAAAGGATTTTTAGTGATAATGTTTTTAACTGGTTTTGTTAACATCCACTTAACTTCTGAATAAACTAAACTTTTATTAAAAATTCAATGCTTTCATCCTTCAGAGCTCACAATAAACATGCTCCGAGATCTCTCATTGGTCCACTGAGCAAAGTGAGATTTGACATTCCTAATTTTTCTAAATTATAGGCAATTTTAAAAAAAAAACCACACTCTTCAAGCCTTCTGTATGCATTATAAAGAAGCAAGAAATGGCTAAAGCCCACTTTAAAAAAAATGTATATGTCAACCTTTACATGTATAGGATTTCAGACATTTAAAAAATATTCAGTTTTGTAAAGTTTTCCAATTCACCTCTAAGTCACTATGACGAAGGCAACAGGAAGCTAATCCACTCATGCAGTAACACTTCTACAACAGGTAAAAGACAGGTTTTGCCTACACAAGCTGCTAATTCACTCATCTTGCTGTCCAGAAGCAGCAGAATGTTAATTAAATGTTCTCCAGGTACCCTTCTTTTCACAAAAAGCCCTAAGAAATGTGCTAAACCCACAGGGCTTTTTAGTGCAAAAACAGGAAGAACTAGTCAGGACAATGAAGAAATGAAGGAAGCCTTTATTAAATTTCTAACTCCAGGGTCAAAACTTGCAGTCCCTCTCTAAATTCAAACAACATTTTCCCAAAATACAGACTACAGGATTTGGCCCAGAAAGTTAATTATCTATATCTCTGGACAAACTGGATAAATCCTCAATAAAATCTTTTAAAAAATGTACATTTCACTGTAAACAGAATCACTGAAAAAAGGCCATTTCCCATCCTTATTTTTGTAAATAATTAGTTGCTCATGAATAGCAGGCCAAATCCTGTCCCCACATCCCTTACTGATTTCAGTGGTAGTTTTAGATGTGCAAAGAAAAGAAGGATCAGGTCTGCTATTTGTACCATTCAACTTAATTCAATTGAAGTATGCCTTCTGCAAGTGGTAATTGGGAGGGATAGCCATCCTTTGATGGCCAAAAATCTGGGGTTTCACCTCTGAAAAGGCTTATAACTCTTCAACCCTAGATAAAAAAAACCAACAGCAATCCACAATAAATAAACTGGAACACTATTCTATAAGCAAAAGATAGAGGGCAGGGGGAGGAGATAAATAGTGGACATTTTAAATATACTGCTTACAAAATATCCTTTTCCAGCTTCATTTGTGTAATAAACTATAATACAATACAGCATACCATTATACTATGTATGTTTAGAACTAGATTTTAATCTGAATTATGCAATACAATACAAAAAGGGTAATACACAAGCATACATTTCCTAAAGTGTATTCTACTCTCGCAAGTAAAAAGGTATGAAAAGTGTATAAGTAATCTGCTAACTTATGACAATACACTAATGTATAAACGAAAGGAATTTTTATTATTATTTCTTAAATAAATGTAATATGTTGACTGTCTCATTAATCAAATCTGACACAGCCCCAATTTGTAGTCTCATTGTCCCTTATTCCCAGTTGCCATAAATCAATTCTATTGAAGGAGTATGATGTATGCAATAAATGACAAGTCCTGATCACAAAGGAATCAGGATTTGGCCCTAGAAGAGCTGGGCTAAAACAACAGTTAAATCAAATATTGCATATCCAAGATGCCATCTAATTTTTCATACTAACCAAATATAGCTGTGGCATTTGAAGTGTTGAGATTTTATCCATCTTAGTTCCTTCTTCCATACCTCTATGGGCCCAATTTCCTCTTCTCTGTGTTAGGCAATGTGGTGGTAAAAATGCATTATCCATGTCTACAGTACAATTTCCACCACAGATATACTACCAGTGGAGTAGTATACTGGTGAATTATACTTTTGCCAGTGTAAACAAGGCCTAAAGACTTGATCCTGAGAGGTGTTAACTAGTACAGCTCTCAGTAAAGTCAGCAGGAGCTCAGCACCTGTGATGATCAGGCCATAAGAATGTTATATTTCCAAAATGCCTTCTTAGTTATTATCAGTAAAATTTGGTATTTACCTGTACAATTTCAATGACTGCACATTCCAGAGAACAATGCTACCATCAGCTGCACCGGAAACTAGGTAAGCAGAGTCAGGGGAAAATCGGCAGATTCTTACAGGGCTGCCACGGGGCTGCTTCAGCACTGCCAGCGTCTGACCATTATGAGTATTCCACAGCATCGTGGTACCATCTGTCGAACATGAAGCTAAAATATGTCCAGAAGGAGAAAAGCAGCAGCAGTGGACAGCATAAGTGTGACCTTTTAATGGTGAGTAGGGAAGTTCAGTAAAGTTGTTTAAAGAATAGAGGCGGATTGTTTTGTCCAGGGAGCAAGTAGCCAAGCAGGAAGAGGAGAAGGCACAATAGTTGACATCATCACTGTGATCAGCTAAGGTATGAATTAGTTTTACCATTGTATCTGCTTTAAACCAAGTTACCTGAAATTAAAAAAAAATACAGTTAATACATTTATCTTAGTTCTTCTACTTTAAAAATGACATACAGATTGTTTCCATTCAGCCAGCTACCAAATAGCTAACCAAATAAATAAATGTCCATTTCAAGAGGCAGTTTATATTCATTCAAGGTTTATTTTTGCCTCCACTAAAGTCAATGGGAGCTATGCCACTGACTTCAACAAGAACATGATCAGGTCTTTATAAGTTAATTACAGGGTGAAAATTTAAATTTGTACAGTAAAAACTACATTTTGAAATAAATACAACAGCTGAGCCCAGTCTTTTTTTTAAAGGAAGTGAGAGGAAATTAGTTTGAGACTACCCCAAAACTTGTCTTAACATAATTAATGAATGCACAGAGTGGTTTCACAGTCTCCTTTGCTGACATTCACATCCTCACTGTGACTGAATCTGCTGCAAATGGGCATTGTAAAAGAAGCTGATCAATCTAATGATTTACCACACATATAGCATGTTGAGAAGAAACACTTTTTACTTTATGGAATGAGATCCAAGTTTAAAACCAAGAGACCTTAATTAGGACCACCTCTGGAGTGGGTCACTTTATTTTCCTACACTACTTTTAAATGAAAGAGTGGATTCAAATTTATTTTCCATCACAGATGGGTAGGCGAAATTGCACCAGGTCTGATATTAAATCATTTTCTCTAATTTGGAACTCTGTCTGATTCCATACCATCTACATTCGTTCCATAGATGTCTATCATGAAAAGATGTCCACAGAAAGCCAAATATGGCTCTTTGTTGCACCAAACTACAGTTGCAGTAAGGTTGCATTTTATATAATAGCGATCAAAATCTGACCTGACATCTTTTATCACAATAGTTTATTATCTTGAATAAATGTATTACTGTACTTTATTAATCTGCCTGAAAAAGAGCGTAAAAGTCCTGCAGGCTGTATTATGTTAACCTTTTGTAGTTTTATTTTCTTATTTGTACACAATAGTGCCTAGAGCAGTGGCAGGCAACCTGCGGCCCGTCGAGGCAATCTGCTGGTGGGCCACGAGATTGTTTGTTTACATTTGCACAACTGCCCGCAGCTCCCAGTGGCCATGGTTCGCTGTTCCCAGCCACTGGGAGCTGCAGGCGGCTGTGGCAGCCTGACAGCGGATTACCCTGACGGGTCGCAGGTTGCCCACCACTGGCCCAGAGACCCCAATTAGGAGCAGGGCTTCATTGTTCTAGGTAGTATATAAACAGAGTAAAAGTCAGTCTCTATCCCAAATAACTTACAAACTCACTTAAAGGGAAACAGTAAAAAGATAATGAATTTAATTGGCCCATTATGTGTAGAAATAAATGGTTTTGAGGATATGGGGGGGTGTTTTTAATATAAATAAGATAATATATTTGTTCACTTCCTATGTTTAAGTTTTCTTAAGTTCATTGTAAACTATTATGGCCAAATTTTTCAAAAGTGACTAGTGATTTTTAGCACCTCAGTTTTTCTGTGCCCAACTTGAGAGCCTTAAATGAGCCTGATTTTCAGTCACTTTTAAAAATCTTAGTGTTATTAATACTGGTGAATTTTATAGATACTCTACCTGTTTCTGATCTCATTTACTGAAGTCACTGATATTACAGCAGGATAAATGAGATCAGATTCAGGAATGAAACATTAAGGGCGTAATACAAAAGATAATGGTTATAAATTCACAGCATCCATCCACTCTTTTTATCCACTATGAACTCAATCACATGAGATGCTCAGCTACCTCAACTCCCACTGACATCCAGGGGAGTGGAGGTTAGTCATCATATGAAGGATCAGAACAGACAGTACAGCTGTATTAATATTCTATTACAAAATGTTTTCTATCATACATCAGCCTCATCTTAGTGGTGAAAACAGTCTTTTTTTTTTTTTAAACTAGACTAACATATCCTATCTGGTTTCTCCATACGACCTTTTTTACTCTTCTAAAGGGTTAGCTTTAAAATGATCAGTGGGTAAAGCTAATAAGGAAGCAGGTATCAAGTTTCCTACTGGAAACTGCTCTGAGCTTCGAAAAAAAATGTATTATTCCAGCAATAAATTATATCTTGCAAGTCATATAGCATTTATAAAAATATAGCCTATTAAAAATAGTACCACTTTCTTGGGTCTTTAAATCAATGCACCCGCATCTCTCCAATAAAATATACTGCACTGTTTGGATGTTATATTTAGTGCTGTTATCCAAAAGAACCAACTTAGGTTGAGCAGTCAGGTGAGAGTAAGAAACTCTCACCTACAGAACACCAGCCAACACCAAAGCTCCTGAGGATGCAGGAGCACAAAGCCAGAGATAGCTTTATAGGTCTCAGGCTTCTTGTGCTGTGCATGTTCCAGACGGAAGGGCCCCATACTGTTGCCCTTTTGTTCTGGTTTAACCAGCTCAAAGGAACTTAGGGGTAACCATGATTTGGGCCATTTGTCTGTAAAGTGATGTTTGCAAATCTCATATGCTCTCAGACATCCTCAGGTCAGATCCAGGAACTGAGAAAGCACAAGACTATGCAAAATCTAAACCGCGGCAAACTCACCAGGAAATGCCAGACTAGCAGAAAACACACCATAGCTATAATGGGAAATGTAAACAGACAGTGGGAATAATGAAGGCAGAAGCAATTGGTACGGGTAAGTGGCAGGCTTCATAGAAGGTCACCTAGTCCAACCCCCTGCTCAAAGCAGGACCAATCCCCAATTTTTGCCCTGATCCCTATGGCCCCCTCAAGGATTGAACTCATAACCCTGGGTTTAGCAGGCCAATGCTCAAACCACTGAGCTATCACTTCCCCCCCATGTTGAATAGAGGGGAATGATCATGTCCCTCCATCTGCTGGCAATGCCCCTACTTATACAGCCCAAAATGCCATTGGCCTTTTTGGCAACAAGGGCACACTTTTGACTCATATCCAGCTTCTTGTCCACTGTAACCCCTAGCTCCTTTTCTGCAGAATTGCTGCCTAGCCATTCGATCCCTAGTCTGTAGCGGTGCATGGGATTCTTCCGTCCTAAATGCAGGACTCTGCACTTGTCCTTGTTGAACCTCATGAGAGGATTGGGCCAAAAGAAATCTGATTTGTCTAGGTCCCTCTTGATACCGGCTGCCAACTAGACATGGAGCCATTGATCACTACCCGTTGAGCCTGACGATCTAGCCAGCTTTCTGTCCACCTCACAGTCCACTCATCCAGCCCATACTTCTTTAATTTGCTGGCAAGAATACTGTGGAAGATCATGTCAAAAACTTTGCTAAAGTCAAGGAATAACACGTCTACTGCTTTCCCCTCATCCACAGAGCCAGTTATCTCATCATAGAAGGCAATTAGATTAGTCAAGCATGACTTGCTCTTGGTGAATCTATGCTGACTGTTCCTGATCACTTTCCTCTCCTCTAAGTGCTTCAGAATGGATTCCTTGAGGACCTGCTCCATGATTTTTCGAGGGACTGAGGTGAGGCTGACTGGCCTGTAGTTCCCAGGATCCTCCTCCTTCCCTTTTTTAAAGATGGGCACTATGTTAGCCTTTTTCTAGTCGTCCAGGACCTCTCCTGATCGCCATGAGTTTTCAAAGATAATGGTCAATGGCTCTGCAATCACATCCGCCAACTCCTTTAGCACTCTCGGATGCAGCGCATCTGGCCCCATGGACTTGTGCTCGTCCAGCTTTTCTAAATAGTCCCGAACCACTTCTTTCTCCACAGAGGGCTGGTCCCCTCCTCCCCATGTTGTGCTGCCCAGTGCAGCAGTCTGGGAGCTGACCTTATTTTACATTCAAAGCAGTTTGGGTTTGGTTTGCATTTTGTGAGCGAGTAAGACTCTCTATGCCTTATTAAAGCCACATGGAGAGAGCGGGGAGCCGCTGCCATTGGGGCGGGAGGGGAACCACCGCCACCGAGCTGTCTCCTGGCCCAACGCCCTTCCCTGGGCAGCGCCAGCTCCCCCGGGCTGGTGCCGCCGCGGGGCGCTCTGCTTCCAAGGCAGCGGTGACACCGCCCCCCACTAGGGCACCGCCGGTCCCAGGGCCGAGGGGTTTGCACGCGCGCCACGGGCCCACGCCAGCCCGTAGCCGGGGGGACGCGCGGGTCACGGGAGAGCAGCAGCCGCAAGGCCTCAGCGGGCGGGGAAGGCCCCACAGGAAGGACACCCCAGGCCGGCTGCGCCAGAAGCGCGGGGCCCGACCGACGCGCGAGGAACCCCAGAGCCCCGGCCGCATCACAGCCACCTCCGCGCGGGACCCCTCCCCCACCTACCTCGGCCGGGCGGCCGGGCGCGCGCCTCCGGTGCAAGTCACGTGACACGGCACCGCCCTCCCAGGTGTGACTGCGGGGGCGACAAGGGCCAGTTCCCGGCTCACCTGCGCCCACGTGACCCCGCAGCAGGGCTGGGCCGGGGCAGCAACCGAGCGAATGCCACCGCCCCGCGCTGACCACGTGGGCGGAGGCCGTCCCCTCCCAGCTGATTAGACGCAGGGGTCCTGGCCCTGAGGCGGGGCCGGGCGGGAACAGCCCGACTCTAGGAGCCGCCCCCTCTCTACCGCGGCGGATCGGTGCCTGCAGGGTGAGGGCGGGAGGAGTCTGCCCGGCCGGGGTTTAACCGAGTCATGGGGGCGGCGCGGTGGCGGTTGCATCGTGTCAGTCCCTGGTAGTCTTGCCCGGAAAACGCCCGCCGGTGCGACGGCGGAGGAGGAGGTAATAGCGGGACTGGCCCAGCTGCTGCTGGTGAGAGAGAAGAGCTGTGTGGCGCTGGAAAGCTTTTCTCGCTCACCAGCTGCAGGTGGCCCAGTAAAATCTTATTCCCTCAGCCCCCTTGTCTTTCTAATAGCCTAGGAGCAACATGGCTACAACAGCACTGCATCCAGGCAAACCCTGGGTGAAGGTCATGTCACCTCCGTGTTAAGTCAGAGCTGGTCCGGCCCTAAGCCCCATAACGATCATAGGGCCAGATCCCTTATCTAGCCGGCGAGACACTTTCACTGCTTCATGCCTGTGTCAAGCCTCCTAACTTGTTTGAATTAGACCATGTCATTCAGAAAGACATCCCATCTTCATTTATAGACTCCCCCCTGAGAGGGAATCTCTCACTTCTCTTGATAAACTCTTCCAGTGATTAGTTATTGTCACAGTTTAAAAATTCGTTATTTCCAGGTTGGATTGATGTAGCTTGATTGGATCTTGCTATGCCATTGCTTGCTAAATTAAAGAGTTGATTTATAGACTCATCAATTCACTCTTTAACCTTATTTTTGATAGCTAGAAAGATTGTCCTTACCTCCATCACTTAAAGGCATGTTTTCCAGACCCTGATTCATCACTGTGGTTCGTTTCTGAACTCTTTCCAGTCTTTCAATATCTTTGTTAAAAAGGGGGTGCCAGAGCCCCTGAGAACAATAGGGCAACCTTCCTAGGTCTGTGCTATATTCCCATTTATATCAACGCATTGCTCAAGAATCTTATGTTCAATTAATTATTTCCCATGACCCATACATCTTGTTCAGGATACCGGCTCTGTCATAAATATAAAGGGATGGCTAACCACCTTTAAATCACTCCTGGCCAGAGGAAAAAACCCTTTCACCTGTAAAGGGTTAAGAAGCTAAGATAACCTCACTGGCACCTGACCAAAATGACGAAACAAGATACGTCCAAAGTGGGGGGGAAGGGTTCTCTCTGTCTGTGTGTTGCTTTTGCCAGGACCAGAGCAGGAATGCAGGTCAGAACTCCTGTAAAGGGCTAATTAGCAATCTAGTTAGATATGCGCGAGATTCTGTTTTGTTTAAATGGCTGATAAAATAAATTGTGCTGAATGGAATGTATATTCCTGTTTGTGTGTCTTTTTGTAACTTAAGGTTTTGCCTAGAGGGATTCTCTGTGTTTTGAATCTACTTACCCTGTAACATATTTACCATCCTGATTTTACAGAGGTGATTCTTATACTTTTTCTTTCATTAAAATTCTCTTTTAAGAACCGGATTGCTTTTTCATTGTTTCATCTCTAGAAACTTTAGAAAGCTGTCTCACACACACACCTCCACCTTTTTGCTGTGTGTTTGCACAATGCTCAGCACAATGGGGTCCTGCTCCATGACTGGGGATCCTATCATAGAAGATTAGGGTTTGAAGAGACCTTAGGAGGTCATCTAGTCCAATCCCCTGCTCAAGGCAGGACCAACACCAACTAAATCATCCCAGCGAGGGCTTTGTCAAGCTGGGTCTTAAAACCCCTTAAGGATGGAGATTCCACCACCTCCCTAGGTAACCCATTCCAGTGCTTCACAACCCTCCTAGTGAAATAGCGTGTGCTAATATCCAACCTAGACCTCCCCAACTGCAACGTGAGACTATTGCTACTTGTTCTGTGGTCTGCCACCACTGAGAACAGCCGAACTCCATCCTCTTTGGAACCCCCTTTCAGGTAGTTGGAGGCTGCTATCAAATTCCCCCTCACTCTTCTCTTCTGGCCAGTTCCCTCAGCCTCTCCTTGTAAGTCATGTGCAACTGCAATACAAATATCATACACAGATACATATATACACTCAGAGGATTCCATAACCTACTGTTTTACCATTTTAAAAAGATTTTTTCTAACATTATTCTCACTGTACATTCTCTATAGCTCTGTTCCAAATTTAAGAGTCTGGGCAGCTAGTAGGTTACTCTCCATCTACTCCCGTTCCTTTTAAATAATTTTATTTGGCTAGACTCTGCCCAAGGTAGAGTGAATCATGTTTACTGCCATCATCTTTATAACAGTAGAAATGTGCCATACATCATGACACCAATCTAATGGTCTTGAACACGCTTGAAACACGCTACAGACTCACTATGTTGACCTGTGGCACCGTCACAGCTAACCAAATTTCATGACGCAAGTAATTTAAGTGTCATGTTTTGAGAGAGCAATGCTGTAAGTGAAATATAATTTTTTGGTACTTACATTACATCCTCTCATCTGTTTTTTTTAAATATATTATTGATTTCTTGATAGCATTAATTTGAATAGACTAAACGGAGTTTGATAAGCATGCATTAAACTCTGCCCATATTCAGTGTATATCACTGGTATATAACTGTTTAAAGCTTTACAGTGTTTTTCTTTTACTTTACAAACATTTAAGCTTCATCCCACATGGGCAGAGTAGGTAAGTCTTATACAGAGGAGTCAAATGACACAGAGGTTCAGTAAATTGTCTAAGGTCATCTAGTGAATGATCACATTAGAACGGTAACCTGAGAACAAGAACAGAACCCAAACATGCTGAGTCAATTCCTCAGCTCTTATCTCCCTTCAGAGCACTAAACAGGACTGTGGGAAGAAAAATGTTTTAAAAGTAACCATATATTGCATGAATTCCATGTGGGGTAATTATATTTCATATGGAGGAAGCTTATCCTACATCTGCCTACTGTGGACTAGCCTGCACTTTCTGTGCAGCATGTGGTGCTAGCCAGGGTCAAACACAGGATACCAGATGAGACAGACCACAGGTGGGATTCAATATAGCAATTCATATGTTCCTATTATAGCTACCTAAAGTACCGCCCCAGTCTCAATTGCAGAATTAGTTCTTCAGCTCCTCTCGTAAAAACAATCATGTTGTATTGTTGGCATGTTCCACCACAGAAATAGCTGCACTTAAGTAGTGCCAGTTCTGTTTCCTATAAAACACTCTGACAATGATCTTACACTTTCCTCTGCAATGTATTGTGAATTAATGTCATTATTTTGCTTTTTTATTAATAACTTTACATTTTGCAGAGAGCACTATCTGCATATTTTAGTAATGAGGTTGCTAAACATGCACAAACATTGATAAGTAGAACAAATCTTCTTATAAGCTCTATATAGTAGAGATAACGGTACTGATTTCTGATATGGATAAAGCAGAAATCCTGCTAAATAACTTACTAAAACCGCTCCCTGTTCAAATGTATTTTGGACACTGTTGCTGTTTAGGTATGCTGCTTATCCACTACAACATAGCTAACACCTCTAAAAAGTTACCCAAAGATAGATAAAAATGTCACACCTTTAAAGACCACTATCTTGGGACTTTTCAGGACTTGAAATAGACGCTGCATTTCATTGGACACTATTGGGAATCTCCCTTTATCAGTGCTAGAAAGCTCTTATATCTAGCCCTGAGATATCAGATCTTAAACCTGTCACAGAAATAAAGACTGAATTATGTCTGTCCCATGCTGTAGGCCAGTGCAAGTTTTTTGAGAAATATCTCATATAGGGGAGAGAAACAAACATTTTTGTGGCTCACTGATTTCAAATGAACAGCATCGTTTTGCAGTTTCTCAGAAGTTTGGAAGTAGCAGCTATTCCAGTGAAGATGGATAGTGTGCGGGATACCTCCAGGTGATCAACAGACGTTTGTGTAATAAATAAGGGTGTTCTCATATAGGTTTCACAATGTGTATTTTATGAATTTATTTTGAAACTGTTCTGATTGAGCACAGAGGGTTTGTGTGACTAAAGATGGTATAACCTTTAACTCCATACTGATACAATGGGACAGTAGTCTCATGGACAGAAGGCAACGTCCTCCATCAGTAGTTATCACATATATGATGCGGTGACGGACTCCATCATTAATCCTTAGTTTTCTGGCAAAAACATTTTATTAAACCAAAAAAATATAAGCAGGGGGATTGAAGGAAAAAGATCCCCTGGACCAGTAGTTCTCCACATTATGAAAAAGACTGACTGCCTCTTCACAGCATGGGTGTCCCACAGATGTCTTTCCTATTGCACAGAACACCTCCCCCTCTAATAACTGTGGCAACTACTATAATCACATAAAAAAAGAATTAAGAAAATACTTATGCATTTTGTACTATATTTAATGTGATGCATTTTGCTTAATTAGGCTGGTTGATCCTCCTTGTTTCCAGCTGCTTCTATAGGTATCCAGACTCTTTGCAAAGAAGTGGTACCTGTAGAAGCAGCTGGAAAAAGGAAACAAAATCATCCTGTGCCCAGACAGTTCTTTTGTGCCAATTAGTAATTGGTCCTCAGACAACAGTTTCGGAATTGCTGCCACTGGAAATTCTCCCAACTGCTCCAGGAAAAACAGAACGAAAAAACCCCCTCAAAATTAAATTCAGGCTAAATAGGCCAAGAGATTTCCTTTGCACTCCTGTCCTTCCCTTGGTTCAAAGGAAAAGCAAGCACACACTAAAATCTCTTGCCTAAATAATAATGTATTTTTAAAAGGAAGACATTTGAAGTTAGCATGCAAAAACAAACAAAAAAAACCCCTAGTTGCGTTTTTGGTAGCAGGAAAGCACACTTACCCTTAACCTTTCCTGTCATACCTGGCTGTCCTGCTTTGTTCTATGCATACCTCACAGTGACATTTACAAGATATTATCTCTTCAAATATAAGGATTCTTGTCAATTTCACTTCACTGCCTTCATAACAAGAATAGAGTGGCAGGCACAGTGGTGAAAAGTTTTTGGAGCACTTGAGATTAGATGGGAAAATGGCAGCCCGGTTTGTTACTTGTTTCATAGTAAATAAGTGTGTTGGAACTCTATTTATTTAAAGGACATTACCAGGACAATGTGACTTGATAATAATACATCTTTAAGGAAGGTAAAATTGTTGGCAGATTGTATTAACCTTAGAAGAGTCTTCAGCTTTTTCAGTGTAGGCCTTGTAGCATATGAAGCAAATTAGGACAAAGACAACGGAAAATATAAAAAAAAAATTTACGACTATAGAACTATGAGAGACACTTATCAAGTATCTCACCTAGACTGATGAATCAATTAAACAGATTTTAGATACTTAAAACTTTGCTTTTCTGTAGTGCCGTGTCATATTTGTTTTTCCCCCCACCTCTCAAAAAATTGAGTTTTATTTCATGTTTGGGTCCTTGCACAGCTAAATACAACTGAATTATTCTTCCATTAACTTTTTGAAAAACTTTGATTTGATTTATGGAACAAGTATGAATCAGAACTAACTTTAAGCAGAAAGATAGGCCTTTCTAACTTGTAATAAAGCATATGTAATAATAATACCTACATTTAATACAGAGAGATAGATACACTGGTAAAAACTGTGCGCGCGCGTGTGTGTATATATATATACACACACACATACATACACATACACACACACACACAGAGTTTTTGCTAGTATATAATATATATATTTATCATCACACTTAACATATAAAACATTTTAACATATAACTGTACAAATATTAATCAATCTTAATACTCCTAAGAGGTAGATGGGTAAGATTATTATCCCCATTTTTCAATATTTCTTTTATACATATATCTCGAGTACTAAATAACCAAGAAAAACTGGTTTGCAAAACAGTCTTTTATTGTATCCGTGCCACACATACTAGTGAAAAATAACACTCCTATAAAAAAAGAAAAGAAAAAAGAATGCTACCTTTTCCACAACGTTTTTGTTTTAAATAAAGCTTCAAGTACTCTTACATACGTACAAAAAAAAAAATTCTGATCTATCTGCCTCCAACAGGCCACCACAACACACAGTAGATAAAACACAGTGGTTACAAATGTCTTTTGTTATTTCTGTGGCAAGGCAAATGGAGGGAAATGTTTCTATGAAAAAATACTGTGTGCGTAAGAAATTGTCACAATTTTATTTCACATGGATACAAATGATTATACTTAAATCTGAGGCCCTGGTGGCTTGAAATTATATAACAAAATAGAAAAATGGAAAACTAATATCCCCTACACCCTGTTTTAAAGGCAGGCACTACCAAGATTAAGGAGACCACAGTGTTGGTAGAGGATAATTACTGTACAAGCAGTATAGCTATAATTACCTTCAGACTAAAATAAAATGCTACAGTCCTTCTAAGGCATAAACAATAATGTCTGCAAATAATATGTACACATCATACATATTTAAAACAAGACATAATATAAACAATAATGAACAGTATATACATATGTCTCAAATTTTCTTCACTGTCTTCAAATACAATTTTACTACACAAGTGATGCAGCAACATATATATATATAAATGTACTTGTAACTCTACAGTAAAGTTTTAACTTTTAGTGCTTTTATAGCACATCAGTGTAAACAGTTTTACTTGGCTTTGTTTTATATTTTAAAACATTCCTTGTTGTATTTTCAAGATTTAAAGCAATTTTTCTAATTCTTCCTTTTCACAGAAAACGAAGATTCTGGATGCTGTTTAATCATAAATAATTCATAAAATTAAATACATTCACTAAAAAATAACCTACAAAGTAAAAAAATGAAAAATAGATATTTATTGAAAGGGAAAAGAGAACCATTTCCCCAAGTAGAGCTCTGGTGGTTGAATATTCAGTGCGTTTTGATATATTTTAAATTGCTATTGCACTATAACACCCCTTTCTTTGAAATTCTTTGGGTGTGCTTCCCTGTTCTACCTAAATTAGTTTGATAAAACACACAAACCAATAACCAAGGGCCATGGTTGCTGTAGGAGTGAAGCCTTTAGAATTAGTATCACTCTTCTGCGATACTTCTCTTTAAGGAAAAAAAAACAGTCATTAGTTATGTGTGTGCCTTGCACTTCTTATGTAAATACAGTTCACATTGCTGGTCTCATTTGTCCTTGTTTAAGGAAAAAAAAAAAAAACAACTGAGTTCTCATAAATTCAGCTCACTTTGAAAATCTCTGTCCATTTCTTTTCAAAATATTTCCTCATGTTGTGGCCAGCCCTGCCTATGTCAGAATCATCTTCATTAAAGGTTTCACAGTTGTCAAAAACAAGCCTGATGTCTAGAGAAAATGCTTCAGGATTAGGGTACCTGAAAGAACAGAGAGGGTAAGGTTTTTTTTTGGAACACTGAGAATCCTGGGGGAAAAAAACAACAATCTACATACATCAGAAGGGAATGTAAAAATACAAATTAATGTACAGGTGACCATGAAATATTCAGTATATACTGTACATCTCAGTTATAATTTTGACATTTCTAGTTTTAATATTAACTAATTCCAGGAAAATAGTCTTTAGAGCAAAAATGATAATTTCTATTTTTGTTTTTGATGTTTGCATAAAGTAGTCTAGAAGGGAGAATCCCACGTCTATAATAGAACCAACACCAATTTTCAACCAACGCTCTTCCCTCAATAGTTTTCTGGTTAAAATAATCAGGAATTATTCCCATTTTACTTCTCCCTTATTTGGCTGCATCACTGACTGTTTTAAGTGGACTAAAGAGTTCCATTTACTTTTCTTGTGATAGCAATCTGTACAGCATACAGACCCATATGGGTATGTCTACATATCAAAGAAAAACCTGCAGCTAGCCTATGCCAGCCAATTGGGGCTCCTGGGCCTCGAGCTGCAGGATGGAAGGGTACCAGAGTTCGGGCTCCCGCCCGAGCCTGGAAGTCTACACAGCAATGAAACAGCCCCTCACAGCCCAAGCCCCGCGACCCTGAGTTGGCTGACAGGGGCCAGCCATGGGTTTTTCTCTGCTGTGTAGACATACCTCATGTAATGTAAGAGATTGTCCCATTGAGTAACTGGAGGGTTACAACAGCATTGCTTTATATTTCTGTGAGTGTGAGAATGAGAAGGGGTGAGGGAGAGAGAAAAAACAATGTCCCAACTATACATCTGGATGCCTTCAGTAAAATGGATTGGATGTTAATAAACTAAAATGTAAATGCAATATTGTAAATTATCATATGCAAGTCTTGTCTTAACCTTACTGATCTCACAGTGTGCCAAATCCTGAGCTAGACTAAGCAACGGAAAGAAGTTACTCACTTTGTGCAGTAACGATGGTTCTTCAAGATGTGTCTTTCTATAGGTAGCTCCACTGTAGACGTGTCTGCGTCCCTTCGCTGCTGATCGGAGAACTTCGGTTACAGTGTCCATTAGGCCTGCACGTGCACTGTCTCTCCTTGTGCTGTGCCACTAAGCTAGTCAGCGTGCGGGAGCTAACCCCCCTCAGTTCCTTCCCTACCGCAGAGTCATTGACAAGAATTCCGAAGTAGAGCGGAGGATGGCAGGTTGTGGAGCACCCATAGGGACACAAATCTCAAAGAACCATCGTTACTGCACAAGGTGAGTAACAACTTCTTCAAGTAGTGTCCCTATGGGTGCTCCACTGTAGGCAACTCCTGAGCAGTATCTCTTCTGGAGGGCTGGGACTTTGGAGTCAAGTCAATTATAGATGACAGCATTCTGGAGTTGAAGATGGCATCAAAGGCGGAGTCCCCAGTGATTGCATAATGTTCTGCGAAGATGTGGACTGACACCCATGTCGCCACTCTACAGATCTCTGAGATGGGGACATTCTTGAAAAAGCCAACGGATGAGGAGCTCGACCTTGTGGAGAATATACGAATAGTATCTGAAGGGGTCATACTGCAAACTTGGTAATGGTGTCTGATACAGTTTGAGCTCACTTGGAGCTCTTTGGGCTGATATTGCTGAGCCCTTGGCTCTTTCCATGATGGACAGGAAAAGCCAGGGGGACTTCCTGAAAACCTTCGTACTGTCCAGGTAGAAGGCTAGGGCTCTCCTGATATCTAGTGTATGTAATACAACCTCCCTGTTGTCTCAGTGACGCTTGGGGTAGAAGGTTGGAAGATGAATTACACCTCTACCCTGATATAACGCGGTCCTTGGGAGCCAAAAAAATCTTATCGCGTTATAGGTGAAACCGTGTTATATCGAACCTGCTTTGATCCACCGGAGTGCGCAGCTTCCCCCATGGAGCACTGCTTTACCGCGTTATATCCAATTTCGTGTTCTATCGGGTCACGTTATAGCGGGGTAGAGGTGTAATTGGTTCATGTGAAATAGGGAGGTTACTTTGGGAATGAATTTCAGATGTGCCCTGAGAGTAACCTCGTCTCAAAAGAATACTGTGCCATCAGAGCCACTATTTCTCCTATTCTCCTAGCAGAGGTGATCGCTACCAGGAAGGCCATTTTCATTGAGAGGTACATTAGCAAACAGGTGGCCATGGGTTTGAAGCGAGGCCTAGTCAGTCCTTTCAGTACCAGGTTTAGGTTCCATGTGGAAGTAGGAAGTTGAGGTGGTGGGAAGAGGTTTATTATACCCTAGAGGAACCTTTTAATAGTCGGGTGTGACAGCACCAAGTATCCCTCTACTGGTTGATGGAAGGCTGTTATAACCACTAGGTGGACTCAGAGAACTCAGAGATAGCCCCAATTTTTTTTAGTGCATAATCTAAGATACATGAAAGAGTCAAGGATGTTGGGGAGATTTGTTGGGAAGCACACCAAATCCAAAACCTGGACCATTTTTGCAGGTAGGTACGTTGTGTCGAGGACTTTCTACTGTGTAATAATATCTCTTGCACCTCTTTTGAACAGGAGCTTTCTAGGTGTTTGAACTAAGAAGGAGCCACGCTTTGAAGTGGAGAACCCCAAAGCTGGGATGCAGATTACATCCTCTGTCCTGGGAGAGAAGGTTCGGAGTGACTGGGAGAGAGATCAGCAGGCACATTGCGAGCTATGACAGGTAAGGGTACCAGGTCTGTCTCAGCCAAGTAGGAGCGATCAGAATGACGTGTGCTGTCTCCTTTTATTTTCAGCAGGGACCTTCAATACTAGGGGAAAAGGAGGAAAGGTGTAAAGGATGTCCAGGGGAAGAGGAGAGCATCGCCCAAGGTATGTTTTCCTATTCCCACTCTGGAGCAGTAGTGTGGACATTATTCAGGTAAGTGGTGAACAAGTCTGTGGTCAGCGTCACCCATCTCCTGAATAGATTGTGAAGTACGACTAGGTCTAGGTCCCACTCATGGTCATGTGGGAATTTGTGACAGGCTGTCCACTATGGAATGCTGTGTGCCCAGAAGGTAGGCTGCTGACAGTGTGACATCATGGGAGATAAACCAGTTCCATAGTCTCATTGCTTTTATACAAAGGGAGGATGACTTGGTTCCCCCTTGTCAATTTATGTAGTATATGCAGCTATGTTCTCCGTTAGAATTCTTGTGTGTGATCCTTTGATCAACAGCAGGAAGTGGGTGCAGACGGACCTCGAGGAGATTGATGTGAAGGGAGATTTCCATGGGTGACCATTTGCCTTATGTGGTGAGGTCATTTAGATGTGCACCCCATCCTATGAGCAATACATCAGTGGTGGGAAGAACTGAAGGGTGAGGTTGCGAGAAGGGAATCCCTCTCAAAGGTTGGCTGGGCCTTTCCACCAGTTTAAGGAGTTTTTGATCCTGGAGGGTAGTGACGGGTTTCTCTAACCTGTCCCTGTGGTCTGCGAACTGAGCTGAACCCCATCTGAAGCCATCGCATGTGAAGCCTGGCATATGGTATCACCGCTGTGCTCGCTGCCATATGCCCCAAGAGTTGGAGGCAGGATCTGGTTGATCTTTGTGGGCTTCTTTGTACGGCCTCTATGAGTGTGACCAAGGATAGAAATCTGTGTTGAGGTAGCAGAGCTCTGGCCTGTAGCAAGTCAAGGTCTGTGCCTATGAATTCCAGACACAGTACTGGAATAAAGGTTGACTTCTGGGCGTTGATCTGTAGAACCAATTCTGTAAACAGGCATACTGTAGTTTTGGTGAGAATCTCTAGGAGAGATGGGGCTCTGAGGAGACAATCGTCCAGATACGGGTAAATCATGATCCCCTGGGAGCGTAAGTGCATGACTACTACTGAGAGAACCTTGGAAAATACTCTCAGGGCTGATGATAGTACAAAGGGGAGCACTGTGTACTGGTAGTGGTTTTGTCCTAGAGTGAATTTGAGAAATCGTCTGTGAGATATGAAAGTAGGCGTCCAGAAGATCAACGGCCGAAAACCAGTCTCCCTGTTCTGACAATGGAATGACTGTTGCTAGAGCAACCATCTTGAATTTTTGAGCTTTGACAAACTTTTTGAGAGCTCTGAGGTCTAGTATGGGTTTCCGGCCTCCCCTCCTCTTGGGTATTAGGAAATACCGAGAGTAGAACCCTTTGCTTGAAGATTTTGAGGTACCTGTTCTATGGCTCGTAACTGGAGGAGGCAATCTATCTCTTGTAGTAGTAAACTCTCATGAGAAGGGTCCCCGAATACGGATGGGAAAGGGTGTTGTGGAGGGGGTAGGGAGGTAAAATGGATGGAGTACCCAGTGGGAACGATCTCTAAAACCTATTGGTCCAATATTATGTGTTCCCAGGCACTATGAAATGATGCTAATTGGTGGCCCAATGGGTGTAAAAGCATTGGTCAGACATAGTAGTTGGGGGGGCGTGGTCTATCGACGCTGCAACTAGCCTGTCAAAATTGGTATTTGGATGTAGACAACTGGGTCAAGGAAGATTGTGACCCAAATGGTTTATGCCTAGAAAATTAGACATAATTTTCCTTTCTCTGAAGTTCGTACAGGCTTTGAGCTGGATATTGGAATGTGCATAGTCTATACAAGGACTGGGGACTAAATCTCCGTTTTTGTCCTCGTGTGTAGATGCCCAGCAAACAGAGAGCGGTCAGAGTCCTTCAAGGTATGAAGGGAGGCCATCAGTATTTTCTTTGAAGAGCTTTGTGCCTTCAGAAGGAAGATCTTCAACAGTTGACTGTACCTCTTTTGAGAAGCCCGACAGATGGAGCCATGACGCTCATCGCATCACCACCACTGCGGAGATGGACATAGCCACTGTGTCGGCTGTGTCAAGGGACGATTGCAGTGTCGTCTTTGCCACTAACTGGCCCTCCTGGATAATGGCCTGAAATTGGTCACAATGTGACTCTGGCAGCTGTTCAATAAAATCATTCAGTTTTGAATAATTTATATAATCATATTTCACCATGAGGGCTTGGTAGTTGGCTATACAGAATCAAAGCGTGGCCAAGGATTATGCTTTTCTTCCAAAAAGGTCCAGGTGCTTCCAGTCCCTATTGTAGGGAGTGGACCTCATCTGGCATTGGCAGCCACAGGCATTGACTGCCACGGGATTTGACAGGGTCTACCACAATGAAGTTGGGTGGAGGGTGGGAGAAGAGGAATTCAGATTCCTTAGCTGAGACATATTTTTTGTTTGCCTGCTTGCAGGTAGGTGCTACCAATGCTGGGGTTTGCCAGACGGTCCTTGCCAGGTCCAAGATGGCCTCGTTAATAGGAAGCGTGATCTTTGAAGAAGAGGATGAATAGAGAATGTCAAGGAGATCATGGTGGGTGTCCTTGACTTCTTCCAGTGGTATTTGGAGAGTGTCTGCAACGGTCTTTGCCAAACCCTGGAAGAGACAAAAGTCGTCAGCCAGAGATGGTGGGGAAGGCATGACAGATTCACTCAGGGAGGAAAAGGATATGGTCTGTGGGGACACTTCTTCCTCGGCACCGCCTCCATGTTCCTCCATGATGTCTTTTGGAGGAGCCGAAGCTGCGGATGTTGCGGCCAAGGGGATGTGCCTCAAGGATTCTCGGGTGAGGCTCGAAGCTTGAGAGGCATGCTGGTGATATGCCGCCCAAGGGTCCTATTATGGCCACTGGGGTGGTGGTGGCGGCATAGAAACCAGTGGTGGTTCCCATGGATGGCTATTCCAAGATGGCGGAGGTGGAGCCATCTGAGGGTATACTCTGGAGCCCTGCTGATGTTGGGCACCATACAGAGCCTGAGAGGAGTACTGTGACGACGCCTCCTCTGGCTCACTGTGTCTTACCCTTCACTAAAGGGCGGGAAAGCATGGCATGGCAGCGGGGATGATTCCCATGCTAAGCGGACCTCCACACTGAGCCTCCCAATACTGAGAAGTAGGGACTCTGGTACGTCCAATACGTGGAGGTCTCTGGAGTTCCACCGGTACCAATGGCAGTACTGGGGGAGACAGGGATCTTGTCCATACTGGTCACTCGAGTGCCAGATGAGGTGTTGATGATGGTACTGATACAGACTCATGTATCAGGAGTGCCTTTTTAGCGCAGTGCTTAGTCCTGTCCCTCAGTGCTGATGACTGTACCCATCAGGTCCATGGGCATGTCAATGGTATTAGCTGCTGTTGTTTCTGTGAGCCGTGGGTACCAGACTGGGAAGGTCTCAGTGCTGACCGAACCGAAGATACCCAGTGTGATGAGGATTGGTTACAGCTATCTCGGGGCTCACTACGGCGGCTTCCTGCCTTCTTCTTTAATGACGTGTGGGAAGGGTCACCAGCTTGCTTCTTCGACCCACAGCCTTTAGATGTAGAGGGCTGTGGGGAAGACTCACGTCTGCCAGGTGACTTGTGGTGCAGATCCTGAGAGGATCTGAAAGCTGCCTCCATGAAGATAATCTTCTGTCGGAGCTCTCTATCCTTATGTGAAAATGGCCTGAGCTGCTGGCAGAGACCACATGTCTGGTGGATGTAGCCTTCCTCAAGGCAGCGAATGCACTGGGAATGCTTGTCTGCAATAGGGATTGCCTTCTTGCAAGTAAGGCACTTCTTGAAGCCCGGTGAACCAGGCATACCCCATAAGGGAAAGGTCCCCAAGAAGGAAGAAAAGCACGTGGAAAGGAGGGGGTTAAAGTATTTTTAATTTTAATTTTTTATTTTACTTTAAGAGAAAAATGGGGTCTAGAAAAAACTACAACTACACTAAGAGACAGACTAACTATATAAATGGAAATAGAAAGTAATGTTCCTAATGAATTGCAAATAGCTCTGTCTCTAACCAGGGGCAGTTGAGAAGGAACTGAGGGGGTTAGCCTGCGCATACGGATTAGCCTTGTTGCGCAGCACAAGGAGAGAGAGTGCATGTGCAGGCGTAGCGGACACTGCTGTCAGCAGCTCAGGGATGCAAACACAGTGGGGCAGCCATAGTGACACTACTTGAACAAGAATGTTGCATTTCCATTGTACTGGTAATCCCAAGCAACAAGGAAAGTGCCCAAGCATCTCTGCACCTCTGTATTTGTATATCCTGTGGATCTGACCTCACTAGCAGGGGACAATCCTGCACCAGAAAAGTCAGTGACAAAGCTCCAATTAACTTTCAGTGGTACAGGCCCAGACCTCCGTAAATCACTAGCCCCCTTCCAGATCAAGTAGCTACTAATGGGCCACTTGCAGATATTCTAGCTTGTAACATGGATATGCTGAAGATTTTGTTCCTCAGCCTTATGCCACTGGAGCACATTTTTCCTATGAGCTAGACTGTACTTCCACTTTATGATTTGGTCCACTACTTGAAATTTAGTCCTAGATCCTTATCACATGGAGGGTACTGATGCATTGTGACAGTGAGTGATCCCGTAAACAAAGGAGAATTCTACTATTCAAAAGGGGTTTGTTTGGTTTTTTTTGGATATCAATGTACTACATTGAAAAAAGTATATTCTGCTATTTTCTCAGTCCATAATCTGATTTAAGCCTTCTTGATATTATGTACATTTGATTGCATGAGTTATTGACGTTTGAAAAGGTGATGCATACATTGCATTAACCTTTTTTAATAAGCACATTTGTATATGCATCTTAGTGGCTCATAGTATGGAATAGCACAATAACAACTGACATGCAGATACCACAGCAATGGGCAAATATAAAATAACTAGATAGAGAGAAAACTGATTTCAGAGTCAATAAGGCTTATTGAATTATTTGGATATATTTGTAAAAATCCTGTGACCTACTTTTATATGACTTTTAAAAGACTTATTTAATGCTGTACTTCATTTTTGGTACTGGTTTGGATATATGAGATGCTGAAGTCAACTCTTCTGAGTTGTCTAACCATCACCTCATTACTTCAAAGCACTGTTTTCAATATTAAACCAGTTTTTTAAAAAAGAAAAAGGAATCAGGCAAATATGAAACTAAATCCATAACATGACTTGTGCCGAGGTACGGAAAAATCTTGCACAAATACAATGTATAATCCTCAGTCCATGGGCCAAGTATGTAATCCTCATTCAAGTAAATCTTCCACTGGTTTTAACAGGAGTTTTCTCTAAGTAAGGAATCCAGAGTCAGGCACCATCTGTGCTTCAAGTCTTAGGTGTGAGAATGAGTTAAGAATGAAGATTCCCTTACTTCTGTGGGTTTAAGTTGAATATTTATGGATTGCCTAAACAGAATTTGCACCAGTTTCACTTAAATAGCTTTAAAAAACAATTTAAACTAGTGCTCACCCTGTGTGGCCACTCATACTGGTTAAAACCTGGATTGTATCCATTTATCAGCTTGCACATGGAAATTATAGTTGCAAATTAAACCAATATAAACCAGGGTTTAAACCAACATTATAATCTCAACACAGAAAAGCTGCAATAGTTTAACTATTGGCATGTCTAAACTACAGCTGATACAGATGCAGCGCTATAGCTGTGCCACTGTAGCACAATGGTGTAGATGCTTCCTACATCGACGGAAAGGGTTTTTCCATCGACGTAGTGAATCCACCTCTTGGAGAGGTGGTAGCGAGGCTGATGATAGATGAATTCTTCTATCACCTTAGCAGCATCTACACTGTGGGTTAGGTTGACTTAACTACAGCATTTTGGACGTGAACATTTTCACACCCTGAGCAACGTAGCTAAGTTGATCTAATTTTTAAGTGAAGACTAGGCCTAAAGCAGTTTAAATACAACACCTTTAGCTAAACTGGTACACTTAGTGTGTAGACCAGGCCTTAAGGGCTGTCACTTGCCACTGCCTTGTACTCTGATATTTACACCAGCGCAAAATGGGCACAAGATGTTACCTACTCAGAATTCTACACTCATGTTGTTGGGTGCATTTTACAACTACTTTGCACTAGTGTAAATGACTACATAAGGTGCAAGGCAATGGAAAAACAGGTACATAATATTACTTTAGCATTTTGTGGATGAAAATTAGTTTGTCAACACATAAATTATATTCTTAACGGCCTGATACTGTAAATCAGTGTGCTTTCCTGTCATCTGTGATCACCTATGCATAATAGTATTTTCTTAATATTTTATTTAACTTCACAAATACCTACAGTATAGTAAAAGCAAAACTATTACTATTATAATTTTACTTCTGAATTTGGTTGGTTGCAGTGAGGACTCCATGACATCCGTGGGAATTTCAGGCTATATTTCCATCATAATCTATTGGGTGGCAAGTGTAGTAGCATTAACAGGCAGAATCCAATTTTCTGTTTCTTTGGTATTCTTTGCATTGCCTGTTCTGGCCCAGTGACTCTACAGCATGCCAGACCTATAGTACTACTATAAAGTATTACCTATAGTAGTCATTGATTATTAAGAGGAATGGTTGAAAAGAAAGGCTTATAGTTGTACATTTTAATAAGAGTGTGTGTGTGTTTAAATCTGTCATAGGATCAAATTCAGCTAAATGTGGGAGAGTGCCTTGCATTATCCTAGCAAACCCTCCACAGCCTGTTCTGAATGGAGCTAATGGACTCTGAAGTGAGTCTCTCTCTTCCTCCTTGGCTGAAAGTTGCTTCAGTGTTGGTTCTTAAGATTGCAGCAGTGCAAAGTGGAGAGAAATGACATCTGAGATCTTTCCATGTGAATTGAAAAAGGGTCAGCGGAAGGGGTAAATAATTGTTCCCGTTATTTATTTTAAATTTCTCTAACAAAAGGACTATGAAACAATTAACCACTATTTGTTGTAATGTTTCATGCTTTCCTCTAGTACGTAGCTTTGGAATTAATTATAATCAATGTACAGTAATACTTAAAAAGATGTCTACTTAAAAATCACATTCCTGTCTTGAAATTAAAAAACAAAAGCAAAAACAAACACACAAGTAACTCAAAAGACTACTACAACTGAAATAAATAAATCATTGATTTTTCAGGGTTATTTTGTGCATTTAGAGCACTTTGTGAACAGTCAGTTTTACTGTTTTCTCTGTGAAGTTTGTTTCTCAGCTTCCCATGATGTTTGAAAGGGTATTTCACATAGGAACAGGGAAGAGAGAAATATTTATAAAACATGAAATTGTGAAGAACCATAAAAATTAGCAGGGGAACTCCAGGGCACAAACAGCATCTGAAATTACTTTAAATTCCTTGTTTTTAAAATTACTAGATTTCAAGTTGATTGTGTCATTTTAATTTTTTTGCTGAACATTCACAAATGTAATGTACAATATGTTTACTTACTGTCCACTGCTTAGCTTCTCTCTGATGGTGGAAAAGTCCATAGGTTTTTTAATAACCTTCTTATAACCAGGAACAAGTTTCAAGTTTACAGGAAGTAGAAAAGGCCATGCATCTTCATGAGTTTCCAGTTCAGACAGGATCATGCTGAATAAAACAAGATTTTAAATCAATACCTTCAGCTGTTGGCTCATTTGCACAGGATGTTCACTGTCATGTACATTCACAACATGTTGTCACTCTAACTTTATTAGGGAGAGCATAATATTGTCATGTATAGTGCATAACGCACTCAATAAGTAACATTTCTCATTAATGCTCAGTTTATCATTTATATCTCTTTGAAGCAGTGGTTCTCAAACTATTGTACTGGTGACCCCTTTCACATAGCAAGCCTCTGCATGTGACCCCCCCTTATAAATTAAAAATACTTGTTTATATATTTAACACCATTATAAATGCTGGAGGCAAAGCGGGGTTTGGGGTGGAGGCTGACAGTTTGCAACCCCCCATATAATAACCTCACAACCCGCTGAGGGGTCCCGATCCCCAGTTTGAGAACCCCTGCTTTAAAGTTAGTTCTCCAGGAAGAAATTCTAATTATTTTTTCAAACAGAATACAATGTATCCATGTAAATTTTCCACAGGGTGATCTTTAACATAGCTCATTTACGTCTATGCAAATCAAACAAGTGCTACTAACTTTCTAAAACAGTCTAAAGGCTTAATTATGCCACTTGCCAGTGAGAGCCAACCAGCAAGGGGAAAAGGTGCACCACAGGAATGGTGGGGCCGTTTGTGGGGCAGAATGCTTCTTTGGCATGTGCTGGGCATCTGGATTTCCTACATCTTTAGAAAGTTGTAGTCAACACTTCTCTCCTCAGTGTCCCCCTGCCAGCTCTTTTTAGCACACAGGAAAAAAGGGGGTAGGATTTCATAGCTACACCCCACCTTGCTACACTCTCATGAGGATACAAGTGTTGTAACAGGTAACTTTAGCTGGGTACTCCCACCACACACACTTGCAGTCCCAAATGGCTGTAATCTAATTATTACTGCCTCCTGTGTGAGGCACCATAGGGAACAGGCCTCTGTGCTCTCTCTACTACAAGCACACTAACAGAGCAGCAGGTACTATTTGGCTTCAACAAATATCTCACAAAAGACAGGCAGACAGTACCTGCATATAGCCAGGTCCTTGGATTCATCTCTTTTAGGTTTCTTCGTAGGAGTGAAGCTTTCTTGTTTTAATTGGTTAGAAATATTTTCATCTATTTTTCTTTTTTTGGGGTCTGTTTTTCCTCTTTTTAAAGAGCTGCTTGTAGTTGCAGAGTCTTCATCCTCCGTATCTCCTGTTAAAGACAATTTCCTGCCTCTCTTTTGTTCATTACTTTTTTTCCCTTTGATTTGAAGTTTTTTTATTTTTAGGGTTTGACCACTTGCCTACAATAGAGAGAATCCAAGTATGTAACAAAACATAACCAGATTACACAGAAGTTTGTATTATTTGTCAACAGAAAACCCATGAAGGTCTGACACACTAAACAGTATCAAAATACAATCGCTGCATTTAGTATGATAAACAGAGAACAGGTAGATCACTTAATTCTTTTTAATCTCTGAAGGTCGTAGACTGTATAATTCATAGGCCAATATTTTCAGAAGTGACTAGGAATTCTGGGTCCTCAATTTAGAACATTATAAAGGCACCTGATTTCCAGAAGATATTGAACAACCATGCTCTAAAAGCCACCAGGCCACTTTATGGCATTTTAAAGTTGAGCACATAAAAGTTGAGGCAAAAAAATATCACTAGTCTCTTTGGAAAAATCTTGGCTACAGTCTTAATTCAAAAGTCCATTGGAATTCTTTAAAGCTCTAAGAAAAAAGAAAAGGAGTACTTGTGGCACCTTAGAGACGAACAAATGTATTTGAGCATAAGCTTTCGTGAGCTACAGCTCACTTCATCGGATGCATTCAGTGGAAAATACAGTGGGGAGATTTATATACACAGAAAACATGAAACAATGGGTGTTACCATACACACTGTAAAGAGAGTGATCAGGTAAGGTGACCTATTACCAGTGGGGAGGGGATGGGGGGATGGGAGGGGAAGAGATGGACCTTTTGTAGCGATAATCAAGATGGGCCATTTCCAGCAGTTGACAAGAATGTCTGAGGAAGAGTGGGGGTGGAGGAGAATAAACGTGGGGAAATAGTTTTACTTTGTGTAATGACCCATCCACTCCCAGTCTTTATTCAAGCCTAAGTTAATTGTATCCAGTTTGCAAATGAATTCCAATTCAGCAGTCTCTCGTTGAAGTCTGTTTTTGAAGATTGTTTGTTATAATATTGTGACTTTTAGATCTGTAATCGAATGACCAGAGAGACTGAAGCTATATATATAATGGGCAAAAAAATACAATTTCAGACTACATGTTCAAAAAGATTAAAAGGCTGGTGAAGTAATGGTCTTCCTCTAAATGGCTTTGGTACAACCACACCTGGAATACTGCATTTGTTTCTGACCAATACTACTGGAAAGACATTGAATATTGTGGAAGATAAAGATTTTTATTTAAAGGTCAGTAGACAAGGAATTGATTGCTTTATGCAGAAAGATTAGAAGAGTTAAATATGTATAGTGTGGCAAAGACAATGAAGGGAGAACACAAAGGAAGTCTACAAATACATGAATGGTATAAACAATATGGAAGAAAGGAAAATACATACATACATACATATATAAGAATAATGGGATGAAACTAAGAAAGTGAACATGGTAGACTAAAAAGCTGAAAGCTTCCTGACAGCAAGATATATGAAGCATTGGAAAAATGTGCTAAAAGAGGTGACGGCCCTATCACTGCAATTTTAAAACTAGACTGGACAAAACACTAGATTTTGTATTAACAGACACTATAAAAATATCTAAATATAGACAGGGAAAGGACTGAATGATTGAATAGGTCTTTTCCATCTCTACTGTCTAATTCTAACAGATCCTTTCTTGATTAAAGACTCCGAAAGCCTTAGTTTAGTCTTAATACCAGGATGCCGGAGGTCTAGAAAACAGACTAACAATTTAGTAGATTAATTACAGTGAAATTCCACAACTAGACAAAGGGATTCATTCAGAGGACCACATCATCTTCATGCAAAGTGAAAGGGACAATGAGATGAAAATGCCTGCATCTTACTGCCTTTTAAAGATCAATCTTATTGCAAGATTGAAAGCTAAACTGAAAAGACCATGGGGAGAACCACAATCTTTCAAGGATGATAAACAGGATGTAAAAAAACAGCCCACGTCTGAATAGGGGAGGACAGATATGCAAAAGCCTTTTAAAAAGGAGCCATAGCAGGTTGAGAAAACAAGAAGTGTCCAGCAAGCCTATGCTGAAAGGGGAACATCAACAGATTTATAGATTGCATTCATGAAGTTTCATTTAGCTGCCTACGCAATGATAATGAACTCCAAAATTTCCCTTATTTGATAAAACGAGGGTCCAAGGATGTCTGTAAATGAAAAATCTCAACTAAACATTATACAGATATTTCCTGATAAGTCTGTAAACAGGGTTTGGGTACTGAGAGCACCAAAAAACCCCATTACATCTGGATTCTCGCTCTAATCTTAACAGGGATTTCCTAAATCTAGAAGTCAAGTACCTAAAGCTACTGAAGAGACTACACTGAAGTTTTCCTAAACTCATCCAACCAACTATTCTCCAGCCAATGTGTTATAAAATTAAGATAATATCAATGAATAAAAAGAGACACTGTCAAACTAAAAACTATGTATTAAAAATGGTTGTGTTACACACACATCTTAGATAATTTAAACAAGAGTTTTAAAAATCAGATTTAGATTTCATAATATTTGCTGTTTATTGACTTTCTATACTTCATTCATCTCTATTTAGTAAATTTTGCTTCTTGTTTCTCAAGCACTAACAAAATGCTATTATATTCTGGGGGCAAATACTAAGAAAATGTTTAAATACACCCAAAACCAATTTCATTGGCACTTTAAAACACAATTTTCTAACATTTGTGTTAGGTTTTGTAAAATGTTATTTTATTTTTTCAGTCCCCTACTTGTGGTCTAGTGTTCACATCTGATTGTATTTTATTTATTACCAGGATACAAGCAATAATGATGCTGGAGGCCTTTTTTGATATCTGGGTTCTCTGTTTAGTTCTCTAAAAAACTGTATGTTACACATTTTTTCAGAGCATGATTATGCAGAATTCATTACTTACTGTAAATAGTTATATCATTTGCCTATCTATGGCATGAATGGTAAACACATTGCTTAAGCATTTTGGTCCTGATAAAGCTGGAAGGGCTGACATTGTTGCACCATTTGTATAAGATGCAGAGAATATGAATGAATTATACGAGGAGAAAAAACTTAGAAAAACTAAGAATTCCTTAGCTTTAAAAACAGAATACTGCAAAGATTTATAAATGACTATGAATTTTCTATACTATTACCACACAGTGGTTTCTATTTTTTCTTGTTTTAAATATAGGGAAGTACTCTAGTATCATACACACATACCTGTATGTGGCAATCGTTGCAAAATGCTGACTTAATGGTGACCCTGTTGGAGGGTCCTTCAGATGACAAGTCAATTGAAGAGTCATGGGAATGGACCAAATGTCCTCGCTGAAGGCCTGAACATGTGAAGTGCTGTTTACCCTCAACTTGCAATTAAATTAATGGGAGCTGAGAGGGCTTAGTGCCTTCTTTGTCACTTACCTCCTCACGGGATCAGGCCTTCAGTAAAGTTAATGGCAGTTTTGCCTGAGTAAGCCCTACTTGAACTTGGTCAAACTGATATCCCTTAAACACTTATTTTATCTGGAATTAATCTACAGAGGTAGCAAGTCAATGTCAACATTTGCCATCAGTTGCCACACAGAAGTATCCTAGATAAAAGTGTTTCCCTGTACTTACAATACAAAATAAGTGTGGTATTACCATTACATATGGTGATGTTACATTTGTAAATGTATTGCCGGCATGCATCTTTATCTTTATAAAACTTGTTGGCTGAACATTCATAATAAAGCAGATGTTTTATAACAAAACATGCAATTAGCTGAAAGTTGCCCAGTTTCGGTTTTTGTTACAGGGAAAAGATTTATGAAGTTTTCAGCAAATTTGTATTGAGCTTTAACCTAGACTGCCTGGATTGATTTACAGTTTAAGGTATCTACAAAGACAACAAGGAGTCCGGTGGCACCTTAAAGACTAACAGATTTATTTGGGCATAAGCTTCACTGCATCTGAAGAAGCGGGTTTTTTTACCCACAAAAGCTTAGGCCCAAATAAATCTGTTAGTCTTTAAGTTGCCACCGGACTCCTTGTTGTTTTTCTGGATATAGACTAACACAGCTACCCCCTGATACTTGACAGTTTAAGGTAGACATCATGATAAATTTGGTGGGTTTACAGAATTTTAGACCCAAATCCAGCAAATCTGGGAGTCTTTTCTGAGTTGCACCTTTAGTTTCTGGCTTCCTTTATACCCAAATGTTTCAGTAATTTGGGAAGGAGGAAGGAAACCCATGATAAAAGGTACAGGGTGCTTTATACAGCATAACACTGTCTATGGCAAAGCACCAGTTAAGGGACACTATTAAAAGGAAGTGGTGAATTCTCCATCTCTTCACCTCTGCAATTCAAGACTGCATGTCTTCCTGGAAAATATACTTTAGTCAAACACAAGTTGTGCTTTAGTCATACAAGTTTTTGGGATGAATTCTGGGGGAAGAGTGAAATTTAATAGGCTGTGATATACAGGAGGTGAAACAAGCTGATCTAATGGTCCCTTCTGGCCTTATGCTCTATGAAACTATTATAAAATATTAAAATAAACTCAGTTTTAAAAAAATGAGTTAAAAGTATCTTCAGGTACTACAATTGTCCTGGAATTCCCCCCTTTCCCTGTATTGCCAATTTCTGTGGTTTTACATTTCCATTTTCCTTTTTTAAAAAGATAGGGTTTCTCTCCTTTATTGCTGTGTGAAACACCCATGGAAACTAAAACGCAAACTGATTGAATATAGCGAGAGAAAGAGCCAAACTGATTGTTAACAAAGTGTTATGAAATACAAATACAGAGTAATTATACAGCAACCTTAGGTGTTACTTGTAACAATAGAAGGTAAAAGATTTGTCTGAGAGAAATATAATCTTTGATTAGCACTATATGAGAACGACGGAAGTGACACACTAACATCATAATACTCCTACATTTGTTTTCATACTGCATATCTGTATGAAACATTTGTCTGTCAACAGTTATATCAACTTTGTTTGAAAGGTGAATGAAAAAACTTATTTTAAAATAGAGAAAAAGATGCTTAGGATATCAAATTTGTAGCAGCCTATGTTTAAATGCAAAATTACTGATGAGTACAATTAAAAACAAAGTAGCTGAAAGTCATATCCTTTGCCAACACCTTTATTAAGACTCTATTCTTCTCTTGCAACACTTGAAAGCATCCCTAATAGTCACCCAAGCCAGTATAAGGCACGCAGATTGCTGCTCTACTTTAGATGTTTGTCAAGTTGTCAGCAATTGCTGGAGAAGCACAGAACTCTGAACTCAGGTACTGGAGGGTCAAAAACATTTCAATTCATCTTTAGGATTAATATTACCTTTGCTATGCAGGCAGGACAAAACCAGTCACCCTCTGGTATAGTAGTGATCTTCGGCCTATGGCAGTATGTATGACAGCCTTTGTCACAGCCATCACAAAGAAGCAGCAGTTCCTCATTATCTCCCTTTCGACATATTTGGCAGTACTACAATACATGCAAAATCACTTTAATTCAGTAAGCCTCCCTTAAAAAATGTTCCTGAAATGTAGTAATATATGCCATACATTCAGCACTGGAAAATATTTTCCACATTATCTTACATACGTACAGTAGCCACAGCTATACATGTGTATACATCTATGTATTTCTATAATTCTCTCTCTCATGTATATGGACAACTACATAATAGGTTGTGGTTGCACTGGGATATCTGCATGGCTCGTGTACAGTGTGAGGAATTAAGCCAAAGGGGAAATGCTTACACATTACACACTTGAAAAACACATCTACATTTAACACTGATGTCAAAGCATACAAAGCAATTAATACCTTTTACATTTGACTAAATGCTGCAGAGGTATTGGATAACCACAAAAACCACTGATAGCACATATGCTATCTCAGCGACTCTGTCTCCACTTATGCCCTATGGTGGAAGTCACAATCAATTAGAATGCTCTTGTTGTCTGTCCCCAGGGTTGACATCCTAGCGCTAGAAAGCAGGGCATCCTTAGATCCCTCTGTTCTGGATCTACTCTCTTATAATCTGCCAATGCCAAGATTGGCAGCCTTTAAGATGCAGCAAGACACATCTGTTTAGTCTCACTTTGGATTTTTCATATGGTTCAGCAGCTGGTAGGGCATTCACTGTTTGCAGACAGGGCACAGCACTTATGGGAACTGATCTTCCGTATGACTAGGCATTGGCTAATAATTGTTGGTTTTTCATTGTGTAGGAAATGTAATCAATTTTAATTTTACATAAAAACAAGTTCACATGAAACAAAAGACATGACCAAAATTTAGGTTGGCCTTATACTGGGCATATGGCTAGGAGTATGTAAGCAGAGCTTTATTTAAAAAGTGAATAAATTTAAAAGTAGGTCAGTAATATGATAATTATTTGATGAAGTGAGCTGGGTAGAAAAAGAATGAGACACCGCATCCCTAAGGTTTGTGGGGAAAAACAGTCTGAAATTTTTATTTTGCATATCTTAATTGCAAGATCTAGTATGTTATATGGTTTGTAGAACTTTATAAAGTAATTACATTTTAAAATTAGTACACTATTTTAGAAAAATAATCAGAAAGGGCCTGATCCAAATCCCAAAGAAATCAATGGGAAAAATTAATAAGGCTTTGGATGAGCTCCTAAATTAACTTAATACTAGCACTAAAATAATTCCAATTCATTATTAATTTTCCCACAGACTCCAGGAAATCGTGATACCTTTATATCTCTGGAGTTGTTTCTCATTACAACTTTTTTTTTGTTTTGTTGAAGTCTTAGTAAGTCCATTGCAAAAACGCACACTAGCAACAACTGGATACAGAATTTACACTAAAGATACAGCATTAAGATGGAATAGCAGCATGTTTTAGTGGTTGGTTAGTATAAGTCTAAGATGCATGTAGCTTTATGCCTTCAGCTGCACATGGTGTGGATAAATGGAAAAATAAAACACAACTAGACATTTGATTTACATTTTAAAAATAGAAAATTTGGTATTTTTATTTTCTGTGGGAGGTACATTTCTTCTCTGAGTCTCTTGATGTGGAGTGGGTCTTTAAAGTTTCAGAGTAACAGCCGTGTTAGTCTGTATTCACAAAAAGAAAAGGAGTACTTGTGGTACCTTAGAGACTAACCAATTTATTTGAGCATGAGCTTTCGTGAGCTACAGCTCACTTCTGAACCGCCAAGGTGACGGGAGGGACAAAAGTCCATGGTCCTTGTACAGACCAGACCACGTAAATGACTCCTCACTTTCTCAACTGGAGCCAACCAGACATGTCCATACCAATACAAACAGACCTGCAATTTAGGGATTCTGATTTCATGGACAGTCATATTTGAACTCTTTCTAGACCGCTATAAAATTGAAGGTCATACTGTAAAGTGGTCAACCTGAAGAACTTTCCTGTTTTGTATTGGCTAGAAGATACAATACCTCAGCATTTGCTATATGGCGGGGTGGCCAAACTGTCGCTCATGAGTTGTATGCGGCTCTTTTACAGTTAAAGTGTGGCTCCTGGAGCCCCCCACGCTCCTCCCCCATTCTCCACCTCCCAGACTTGGGGTGGAGCTCAGGACCTCTGCCTTGCAGCAAGGTATTGAAGTAGGGGCTTCTACCTAGCAGGGAGGTGGGTCTCAGGGCTTCACCCTGGGGCACGCCTGCTGGGGCTTGGAACCTCAGAGGGCCGAGCCTGAAGCCCCAAGCCCTGGCAGGTGCCTCCCATGGGGCAGAAGCCCCAAGCCCCAGCAGGCACGCCTGGGCTCTCGAACTTCTGAAGATTGTTGTTATGTTGCTCGGTGGGTCAGTAAGTTTGACCACCCCTGCTATAGGAAATACTTGGGAAATAATGCAAATAATGAAGTAAGTATTTAGCTAAGACAATAATGGCAAGTTCTTAAGTGTGGCTACTGTATATTATTCAAATGTAATTTTTATTTAGACCTCTGACCTCAGTGTCATGAGGTATTAATATTTTTCACAGATGTATTATACAGGCAAAGAGACAATTTGCGTAGCTTTGCTAGAAATGTATTAAATTAAGTGCTGGAAGTCATGGCACATGTCAGTCAAAAGCCACTGCAAATGAAAAATCTAGGCATTGAAAAGGAGCTGCTTAATAGAGAGTTAAAATACATTATTGTTAGTTTTAAAATACTGCAAATGAAGAGCTGTTATAATAAGCCTATTTAATTTTTAAAAATATTTTCTAAATTATTATTAAATACAGTCCATTTTAAATTAAACAAGTTACAGTTTGATAATCTTTGGCTGGACTATGCAGACACTGCTTAGAGAAAATTCTGTGACTTCAGGATCAGAGCCAGATGTGTTTGCAAATATTTATAAAATAGTTATTAAGAAAAAGGCAATGGATCAACCGAGGACAAAGCCAATCGTTCGAGTGCCTGATATAGCCATTTGGACCTCTCTGAAGTCGTCATACTTTTAAAGTAGGAAAAACTTCATTATGTAATATCTACCATATTATATATTTCATTTTATATCTTTACATTAATGTATATTTGAATTTTATATATTAATACATATTTACAATTTATATTTTTATAAAACTATATATATCATTTAAATTTATGTAAGCTGACAGTCCACAACTGAACTAGACAAGTGAGTTTTACATGCAATTATTTTAGAGTACAAACATATTTTTGATCAGATATCTATTTGTGGGAAAAGGGGAGAAGAAATGACAGTAGCCAGCAGCATAGGAAATGGAACTCTTACTAACTTCAGCTACTAGTTGCCACTTCCAAATTCATTAATATAGATACTGTTTTGGTGAATATAGGGGAAAGATTTTAAGATGATGGATGTTTTAGACTATTCATTTGACTTATTTTCTCTAGTCCAAAGTCTGTAACTATAAAAATATGAGAGAAAAACACGAGAAAAACCAAAGTGCAATTTAAAAAAGGAAGAGGAAATTCTGAATTTTAAAAATTGTCCTATGCAATTAAAAAAAATTTTTTTGGTGTAAGTAATATCAACACCTTTCAGGACTGAGCCCTTCTACTAAATACCCACATTTCCTGTGTGATTCAATGGACAAACCCAATTGAGAAAAACTGTGATTTAAACTATACCTCGCTCTCAAAGTCCCAAATTACACTTTAAGCCATTTCCGTGGTCTTTTGGCTCCTCTCGTAGTATCCATAATCTTTTGATAGGAGCATAAAACCTTATAAGCATAATTTGTATCTGTAAATTATCCTTCAATTATCTATCTAGAAATACAAAGCATACCTAATGGGTAGAAGTGGGATATTACTTGCTTGTTCAAAAATGAGGAGAGGGGCTAATAACTAAAAAAAAAAATAAAAAAAATGCTTTCTACAGTGCCACCTTATTACACTGACAATACTGGATCACAATATTGGGTCATAAAGCAATTTTGAGCTAGTTTTAACAATCCAATAATTGGATGAAGATGTTTACAAGTTAACATTTCAACATTATATACTTAACACTTAACTGTAAAAGTTCTCTTTGATGAATGTTAGAGCAGTCTTAAAACTTAATTTTCAGAAATTTGAGGTTCAAAGGTTCATGCAAATTTTTACACATGCATTTGCATGCTTTTTTGTATGTGCAATTAACACAGCTCTACTTGTTAAACGGGCATGTGTATGAGGAGATGGACATTACAACTCACTTGCTTATATATCTGCCCAGTTTGCATGTTCACTCGTGATAAGTGGGCATGGAAAGAAGCCACATACATTTTGGAGCATCTCAACTTTCTGAAAAATCAAGCCTTTAATTACAGTATGTGACAATGAGTCTTCATGAAGCTAACATCATAGATGAGTAATTTTCAGTAATATGGTGTCCTCCACGGAAATGCCTATTTTATACCTACATGTTAATTTCAAAGAATAATTGACACCTTAAAAATAAAGCAACCAGTGGAAGAGCTTTCCATTATAGGAAGTTTCACAATCCTGAATTTGGCAAAAGTGAAATCTGTACGATTTATGCTCATAAGTGCACTACGTACAGTTTAACTGTAGTAAGTTTTAGAAGCGGTAAGAGAGACATTAGTAATCACAGTATCTTAAAGTGGGGAAATAGGACACAGCAAAGTTTAGTTACAGTATTTCTTAAATGAAAAACACTTACAACTTTCATAATAGATTTTTCCCATGCTATTGATTTCTGTAACTGCTGAATGCACAGAGCTACCTGTGCAGCACTGCGAGCTTCTGACAATGCCCTTCTCCATACCCTTAGCCCTGGAGCAATATCCTCTTCAATTCTGCATTGAAATACAGAGAAATTAAGTAGGTCACATCCATGTTTGCTGATCTCTGAACATGGAACAATCATTATCACATTGAAAGCCAAGCAATGACGAAACGTACACAGCCAATAAGTATAAGGTTTAAGCAACTAAATTTGATGTAGTGCACAGACTGTGGCTACGTGCCTCAAAGCTTAGTCACAACCAGTTAAATGTAAGATAACTTTGCAGGATTATCAACATACATAACAAAAAATATTTACAAAGCACCATGCAGAATAACATGATCCATATGGATCACAGACATACAAGAAGATACATAGATAACAGGCAATAGAAAATAGGCTCCAATTAGCAAAGAAGCACAATAATTTTTCAAGTTAATCTCAATAACCTACCCGTCACCATCACCACTAATGGATGGTGCAGGAGCAGGGACAGTAACTGTGCCCACATTATCCAGTTTGATCTGAATGGTGGTACTTAAGGGGCTCTTCAGATACCTTCGCTCTATGTTCCGCTCCAAGTCAGCAAGCCTGGTTACAGCTATATCTAGAGGGTTGTCACTCTTCCGCTCTAGAGCACTGGTATTGCCGCCTTCTCCTCCAGCACAGTCTCCATCATGCTTCTTATACAATTTAGTAAATGACTTATGTTCATAATATACCAGATCTTCCCTCTCCGATGCAGGCTCGGGACACATCCAGCCCTATATTTAGTAGAGAGGTTTACACATTGTTTGGTGCTGTAACTGGATAAGTGTGGGAATAATGGAATTTTGTATTGTATTAACCTAAAAAATTCAGGTACCGTCTTCAGCAGATGTCAGTAGTTAGTAATCCGCTTTTTACCCTGTCTTTCTCAAACTATTCAGATAATTAAAACAATGAATCCTAAAATATAAGCATAGCCAAACCATTAGCAGAGTGGTCTCTCAGCAGTAGCATTCACACAGAGCCCTCTGGAAGCATCAAGTTCCATTAGTCTCTGAGGGCAGACCATTACAACAGATTTCTCATTCTGACAGGAAGGACCTTGCCAGGTCCCAGACCTCAAACCACAGGAGGCAATGTGCAACCCATGACATGGAAATAACATCCAACTCTCCACTCTACTCCAGTCCAAACATCATATCCAGATTGCAGAAAGACTGCTGGGCCTACAATCATCTTGCATAACGCCATGATTGTAATAGTGACCAGAAAGTCCTGAGCTGCTTCAGATTCACAATCCATGTGGTACATAGTTCCTCATATGCATGGGGTGTATTCCATTATTCCACCATCCCCAAAACAAAGAAGTTGAAATGCTCTTTTATTTATTTTAAAGAACAACAACAAACCCACACGGACATATAATGGTGGCACAAAGTGCTACAGCTAAATGACTAAGCTATCCCATACCCATCAAATCTTTGCAGTTAAAAACAGGTCATCACCCAAAATGGCATTATTCCCACCACAATGAAAGGCATAGGGCTCTGTGTGCTATAAGGGAATATTCTGGGGGCTGCCACTCTGAGGATCTTTATCCAAAGATTTAACTGTAATAAAAAGTAATACTATACTCTATGTTTCCTTTGATGTTTGAAATAGGAAGAGAAAGTGAGAAAACATTCCAGCTTCTGTGATACAAATATAGTGAAATTATATTGGATTTGTTCCATTTGTGGACTATAAAATTAATGAGAAGGCAGTTATCCCTAACAGCAAAAGAACTGCAAATACTGGTTTTAAATTCTTACCACTTTAACAACAACATTTTTGAAGAGGGATTTTACTGAAAGGCAGTTTTACCTTAACTTGCAAACTAGCTGATACAACTCTCCGTTCTAGGTCTTCCACCTGGTGAAGAATAGCCAGATCAATCTCCATTGCTTGCTCTTCTACTGACCAGTTCTCCACAACGTCTCGAGTTACCTGGTTTTCCTCATTTTCGTTTATTTCAATAATTGCAACTGTATTTGGGAGTTGAAATTGTATTATTTTATTTTAATTAACATTGTAACTGATTTTTGCAAACTCAAACCTGTTACGTTAAAAAAGTGTTTAATGGTCATTATATAAACTTACTCTTAATATATCCAATGTGACCGCTTAATTTTGTATTGATCTTGTCACAGATGCTTAAAGAATTGCAATATCTAAGGTGGGGGCACGTCGAGTATGCACTGCAGTATGTAGCACTGTGAAGGTTCCGGGCAGGCTGAAAAGATTGGCATAACTCAGTCAGGTCCCCAGGACTATCTGTGTTACGATGGCGGCTCTCCAGCTACCAGAGCTATCCAGTATCAAGAGGGTACAAAGGTGTTTTAAAGACACTTTAAACCCCCTCCTCTCTGGCTGCAAGTTCTGTGTTGAAGCCAATATCCTTTTTTCATGAAAAGAAACATACCTAGTTAAGTGAACTAATTATTAGATATTGGCCTGAACCAAAAGCTCACATCTGGACAAGCCGAGCGTTTGAGAAGTTCTAGTCTGGATCCAAATGTACCTCAGATTCACCTCTATTTATTATCCTTATACCAATCAAACATTCATATCAGTTACATACCATCTTTGTTCTTGATGCAGGCCAAAGTAATGTAATCCATGTGTTTCTGTATTTGCTTCTGTAAGGCCTTCTCTCTTATTCCCCTGAGATGTAGTACTTTAAGCAAAGCTTTTAGGTCCTCTGGATCAATAATTCTCCACCAGCCAAATTGCATTTCTGAATCAAGACAAGTTTGTAAATCTTTTACAAGCATTTTAAACATGAAGCACTATTACAATCAGATTTATTTCAAGAAATCATGCAAACAAATGTTCTGATAGTGCAGCAACATTAGAGGAACTCAACATTTAGACAGTTCTGGCACATTACTGCATTATGCTTACCTTCTGGTATGGGTTTTGGGCTAGGATAATCTACTGGCTTGGCTACTTCAACTCCTGTAGAGGGAGCAGAAGCTGTTTTTTCAGTTTGTGGTACCGGTGATTCACTTTTACTTGTAGGAACATTGGGTGTCAAAAATGAGTTACCATTTCCTTCTGACAATCCTAACCCTGATCCAACACTAGGTAAGGGAGATGAAAATGGAAGGTTTGAAGTAAGAACTCCTGTAGGCCATCCACAAAATTGAAGTCCCATTATAGGTAATCCAGTCTTCATCTGCTGTATCAAAAATATTTTTAAAACATTACTATTAATTCTATTACTAGTGTGGAGCCCCCAGAAACCTGGATTAGGATTAGTCAACCCTTGTGCTAGGCATAATAAAAACACAAAAGAAGCCTTGATCCCTGCCTTGAAGAATTTAAAAACCTAAGATGCCAAGTCACACAAACAGCTAGTAACCCTATATGGTGAATGTTTAGAAAACTGTTGATTCTGATGACCACACTTCCGAAAATTACTATTAGTAGTTATATTTTTTTTCCATTCAATTGCCAACTTCTTTATATAAACACAAATGATTTGAAACAGTACACACAAAATCACACAAATTGTTAATTTAAACATCCCGGTTTGCCTACTAATCTACCAATCTAAATCTTTTTAGCAAATAGTACTTGGCTGCATAAAAAAACATTTCTAAGAATGAGCTACATTTTACAATGTTTTTTAAAAAAAAAAAAAAAATACAAGGAACAAAGGTACAATTTCAATGGTATGATCAGCTCTCAGAGGGAATTTTGCCTGAGTAAGGACTGCAAGATCAGAAACCTTAGATTGTAATTAAGTACCAACCTGAAGTGATGATAATGCAAAAGGACTTATTCCCATAGGACTCTGTACAGAGGTTGAAGTGATATGAGGAGATGGAACTGGTGAAGGTGATTTTGAGGGAGGATTTGAATGCAGAGTTAGTGAAGAAGAAGCAGCTGGTGTATCTGAATGGGTAACTGATGTATCATCACATGGTATTCTCGGTAAAAGGCTGAACCACTGTCTGCTCTTTTCTGTAAGAGTCTTTAACAACTGGTCATTTGGAATTAATGGAGAATTGTAAAACTTCCCTGGCCCACTTGCAATGGGATTAAAAAGATTATTAGAATCTGACTTTTCAGAGCTGCTTTGTGATATGGTGGGCTGAAGGCTGCAGAGAGAGTTTTTAGAGTTATTTTGATAAGATAACGCACACCCATTTGCTGCACTGCCATTGGGTTTTTGTGACATAATGTCAGATTCAGGAGACATCTTTGCTACCTCCAACAGTTTGCTTAGCTTTGAAAAAGAGCCAGGCTTCTGTAGAAACAAATTAGTGTTATCCTTTTCCTTAAGATCTTCTTTCTGCTCACAGTGACTTGTATTTACACAGTTTAATTTTTCCTCTGAGGTCTCAAACATCTCTTCTTTGATATGTATACTTTCTGCTTTTTTTAACTTCTCTTTTTCTTTTGCAATTTCTTCTAGACCTGAAAAATTGAAAAAACTGTAAACTTTAAATATCACAGAAGAACCATATAACTTAGATCATTCCTGTAAGCAAGTTTTATATAAAGAATAACTTCATCAGTCACTTCCACGTGCTCTAGACCGTCATGTACTCTATGAAATTGCCTTCAAGCTCTAAAAAATATTTTGTAAAAGGATACACAACACTCAAATATACTTTACACTGTACCTCAGTGTGGACGAAATTTCACAGCCAACTCAAAACAGTTTGGAAAGAGGTTTATAACAAAAATGCTCACAGACCCTTCTCATACTGTTGTAAATTGTATTGTGTTTTTTTCCCCTCACCAAATCTAAAACGGATTTAAACTTTGCTATGCATCAGAGATGAAAAACTGGACCCACTGAAATTAGTAACAAACTCATATTGAGTTCAACAAGGCCAGGATTTTGCCCAAGAGATTGCTAAGAGATTCACTTAACTTGCATACAGAACACCACTGGAATTCTGAAGCACTTTGTCACTTCTAATTTCTTTGGAAGGGACAAAATTTTTCTAGCTTTGTGCTTGTGAAACTTACCATTGACTGCAGAATTACCAAAAAGTTTCACGTTCACACCAGGAGAGTAGGATATTTGCTTTTAAGTTTATAGGCTATTTCCATAAACTCTCAGCCCATAGTGGGGGGAGAAGAAAGAATGAAGACCACAAATAAATAGATAAATAAATAAATAATCTATTTCACAAATTGGATGTCTCCAAAGATAGAAACAGGACATTAAATTCCCCGCTTTCTTTTAATTAAAAAATTAATTGGGTGGATTGCGAATTTTAATTACCAAATACTAGAGGCTACTTGTACCTGTTTTACTCATTACCTGAAATAAATTATTTGAAGAACCTACACAATGTAATGATTGGGATATAGAGATAGATAAGTATATAGATGGATAGAATAGTTTAAATAGCTAAACAATTTACAATACAAAATCCTAAGGTTCAGCGTCCATGTCAGCTTGAATATCTTTGAGGTGGGGAAGGACCAGATTTATAAATGGGGGAAAAAACTGTTCTGTTCTCTCTTCTCTCCCATTGTCCCTTCAATCCTCTATCTTCCTCTGCCCATATTAACATATGTCAACGAGCATTAATAAGAATCTTCAAAAAGAACAAAACAAGGAGAAATGGTAGGAACAGGGAGGAAAGAGAAGGAAAAGCACTCAGCATGGCAGCCATTTGCTTAGTTTCTGCATCAGTTAGTGCAGCTGCATAATTACAGATAAACAGGGCCCCTATTTATCATCTATGGCTGGTAACTCCTGCAGGGGTTATTTGCACATTCTGCAAAACCAGAATAATTTCAACAAGGAAAAAAGCACAATAGCAAGGAAAATGCACTGCTATAATTTTGCATCTCTCTTTCTGAATTTTTAATGCACCCACCGCTCTAGTAACAGGTTTCAGAGTAACAGCCGGGTTAGTCTGTATTCGCAAAAAGAAAAGGAGTACTTGTGGCACCTTAGAGAGTAACCAATTGTGCCACAAGTACTCCTTTTCTTTTCGCTCTAGTAATGTATCTGGGTACCAATAATGTTGAATTTACCAAGAGATCCAAAACGGGCTTGACAGGAAAAAACAATTTAGGGAACTGCACAGGTAAAAGCGTTAGAGGGAGGTATTTTTGATAACTGGACAGATGGCTTAGAGTTCTATGCATCCAGTTTCAAGTTACCTACACCCAGGAACTATCGGTTTCAAAACTCAGCAGGGCCAACCTCATCCTTCTGAGGTAATAAACTGACTACTATGCAATTTACTGAAAAGGGGATAAAGTGGGCAAGGAGACATCTTGCAGATGAGATCTTAAAAACGTAAGTACCCTTGATCTGCACAGACCTTAACAATCCCTCTAGACTAATTTATAAGAACATGGGTCTGTCCTGGTGTTTTTGGCCAAAATTTCCATAGCACCTCCAGAGAGGTAGCTCTAGTTCCGTGGTTCTCTGCATATAGTTTGTAAAGCTCTTTGGGATTCCCTAGGCTAAAATACACTATATGGAATACTATTACTGTACAATTGAAGACACTTTGGAAAACAGGAAAAGAAACACAAGCACTACAGCATTTGATAGTCAACTTCTACTTCCATATGACTTTTGGTGTTTGCACAGCAGTTTCTAATTCAGAGCATACTATAATGAGCGGATGGTGAAAGAGAGGCCCTACAGAGCACACACAATATTAGCAAGCTACCTTTGGGATCATGATTAGGTTTAGGTGAGACTTTGTGATTCAGGTTTCAAGTCAAATCAGGGCTCAGGTTTCACTCTGATAGTACTAAAATCTTTGGGGATGGGTGTGAGAGATACCTAGAATGCATCTTCCGAGGAGTTCTTGGAGAGATTTTTGCCATCTTGGGCCAAAATCTTGTGAAAATGGCGGGTTTTGGCTGCATCCAAACCAGAACTGAAAAAATGGATCTGTTTTGGAACCAAAATCATGGGTTGGATCTATATCCAGGAATTCTAATGAGTGAATTCTAAAATTCACATGCATCTAGACTTGAGGTTAATTAAAAAAAAAAAAAGTTTGTGGAATAGGTATATATTAACTATCAAAATCAGCAACTCCATTTAAATTTTAGTAAAATAGACTTTAATGTCTCTTGGCGGGGAATTCAGGTCACTCAGAAAAAAAGAGGAGCATAAAACCATGTTATGGGTTAATAAAGAAATTATTGTTTTAGCAGAGAACTGAAAAGGCAGTATCTTATTGTATAACAATTATGTTCCATTTTATTTCACACCATATATGTAATCTCTAAACACAAAACATTCTGAATATCTGCATAAACCCTGAGAGAATTAAAACAAACAAAAAGAAATGCTTCTTCATACATTCTGTGGTCAACCTGCAGAATTCATGGCCACAGAAAATAGAGAGAAATAGTTTAGCCACTGTCAAGGCTGATTCCCCACTAAGGTGGGGGCCCACAAGGATTTTAAAAATTAATACTGGCCACTCCAGGCTTGTATTAAACTCCCAAGGTCACAGCTTCTCTCTGACCTTGGATGGGCAGATGTTGCCACCACCCAAATGCAAAACCCCTTGAAACCCAGGAAGGCACTCTTGGGAATTCCTTCCTGTGGGGTGCCTTCAAGCCCTTTCACACATCCCAACCCCCCAGAGAAGAGCTGAGAAAGGAGAACAAAGAAATCAGCTGTTGCCACCAGCTAACTAAAAAACATGTGCACAAACTTCTTAAGACACAAAAATCCAAATCCAGTTCTTAAAAAAGTTAAATTTTATTAAAAACAAAAAGAAAATATATCTGAAAACTGAGGCTATTCCTAGATTTTTACAAGAGCAATTCCAAAAATTAAGCACCCAAAATAGTTTCTGGGGGTTCAGCTTAAAGGTTACAAGCAACAAAAGCATCCGGGTTTAGCAGAGGAATCCACAAGCCATAAGAAATGAACAAAATAAACCTAATCATGTTTTTCTACACATTTTCTGATCTACTTACATATCTGGGTTCCAAATAAGCAATTCTAGGTCTGACTGATGATTTTCATACCTGGCCTTCAGCTTCTCACAGCATAACTGCTGCCCTGTTCCCCTCTTCTCCGGAGAGCAACAACAGACACACAGAGAAAGGGAAGTTTTTTCCCAATTTTAAACAGTTCTAGCCCTCCCATTGGCTCTTTTGGTCAGGTGCCCACTCCCTTCTTTTTACCTATGGGATTTTTTAACCCTTTACAGGTAAAGCAAGTAGAAAACAGCTACCAAGAGGGATTTTATAGCTAACTGGGTGTCCTTAAAAGGAAGATCTCTTTCCCCCTGACCCCCCGCTTCATTTATCACAGCAACATTAAAGGATTTCATATGCAGCTACACTAGCTACAACACTAGCTACTACACTAATCAAAAATTAACAAAAGGATATTAATTCTCTGTTTCAAGCGATAAATTAACCAACTGAAAATCAGAAAAACTCCCCTTAGCCTCATCAAACAGCACTGCACAAATAGCTAGGGCTATCACAGGTTAGTTTTTAGCCTTCTCCTGAAGGTAATAAGCCATTTTTGGAGACACAATTAACAGACTAGATGCACAGGTGGTATACTCTTGTACGGTAATTTCTAGAATTACTCCTTTATGGTACTTACCTTCACCACTTTCCATGCCTTCCACAAAAATACCCCCACACTGGGGTAGAATCCAATACCGGCGTCTGTAACGATCCTGACCAAACATCATTGACCGTAAAGAGTGAGAGGCTTCAAATAACTTCCTTCTGTATTGGCTTTGTTGCTGTTTAAAAAAAAAACAGGGGTAGGGGATTATAATTCAGTGGGGGAAAAAAATCAGTTGTTACAGTATAAAATATCTGTTCAGGCAAGGTCAAATGACAGCTCAGTGGCCACATGAGCATACGGTTTCCCAGACACTTTACTTGGGATATTTCACACAAGTGTTTTATCTAAAAAGCCAAATTGTCTTCAAATAATCAGCTCGGGCACTCTTTGATATATCCTAAATTTATCAGCGTCACCGTAAGGATGCATTCTGCAGTAGTATGTTCTGTATTTTAATATCAACGTTCAGAGAACAACAGAATCCATGATTTCATTGTACTGGAACAGACAAGATCCTATCAATTATGCAATACAGTAAATGGTGTTCGGAGTGCTGAAGGTACCCAGCGCAGCGTGAGATTCTGTAGCTCCTGATGAGAAACCAATGAATATTTCAATTCGCTTAGAGAAATGAGTTCAGTAATATCTAAAGATAAAGCCTGTATTCAAACACAAAGTACTCTTTGGGAGGAGTGGAGAAATCTAACAGGAATTTCAGTTAGTTTACCCTCTCCTTCCTCTGTTAAACTGGCACTCTTGGAAGCAGTGTAGAATTCCCAGAACTGGGAGTTTATTGCAGCTGGGAGCAGTAGGCAAACCAATGACAGAGGCTGAAAGGATGAACTCTCTTTTAATAAATAAATAAATTAATTAAATTCAATTAAATAGGTACACTATAGAATCCCAATTTGTCAAATTTTCCCCATTCTATTCTCCTTATCTACTAACCAGTTTCCCTTCCTATACCGACTGCCATTATGTAAACACCTGATTCTACTGTACTACTCAAAAACATATGCAACTCTTCAGAAACTGAATAAGCAGCTATTCAAGTCTATGCAGCTTTGGGCCATAGTCTAGGCACCTGGCTATTTTAGAATTCAGGAATGGTCTTCACCATTGCAAGGTTCAAAACAAATTTGACTTGTCTTCCTCACCAAAAAGTACCCTATAAATCCTACAAATTTATAGAGGGACTGATATTGTAGAGGTTTCTTGCAAGTTTCTTTGTGCTATTATCTTAAGTAACTCCTCACTTAATGTTGTAGGTATGGTCCTGAAAAATGCAACTTTAAGCGAAACAACGTTAAACGAATCCAATTTCCCCATAAGAATTAATGTAAATGGGGAGGTTAGGTTCCAGGGAAATTTTTTTTTGCAAGACAAAAGGCATTATATACATTTTAAACAATATTAAATAAGGAATTTAATACAGGTATTAAACAGGCTGGCAGCCCCCCAAACAGCTAGTTTGCGGCATTCAGGAGGCAGGGGAGGGAGGTGGGAGACTGCGCGCCGCGTCCTTGCTCCTCCCCCCCCCAGCTCTCTGAACACTTCAAACCAGCTGAATGCCGCGGGCAGGAGGCGGGGGAGACTGCGCGCTGCGTCCTCGCTCCTCCCCCAGCCTCCTGAATGCCGCAAGACAGCTGACTGCTGCGGGCAGGAGCAGCACGGGGAAGGCACTGATCTTCGGGGTCCGCCGGTGGGTGGGAGGCGCTGGGGAGAGGCATGGGGGGGCTGCCAGCCATGGACAAAGCAGGCAGCCAAACGACGTTATAGGGGAGCATCGCACAATTTTAAACTAGCATGTTCTGTAATGGAGCAGGGACGTAAGATCGAAACAAAGTTAAGCGAGACGATGTTAAGTGGGGAGTTACTGTATGTGTCACCTCTAGTCTATTCTTCTTTGTTCTCATCTTTCCTTTCCCTATAACATCACAGTGCTTTTAATACCCCATAGTATTTCTATGGACAATGGCAGCACTCACTCAGGAAATCCTACAGAAGTATATTCACATTTAACCTTACTTATATTGCCTCCATCCTTTGGAAAACATAAAGCTATTAATACTAGAGCTCACCCTTTAACTGGTGGTGACAAATTCACTTAGCACCCCATGTGCTTAATTTAAAAGCAATGGGCCAAGTTAACTGGTCTCCTCTCTACAATGCCTGGGAACTAGGTTCTGAAGGTCAACCAATAGCAGGAGTGAGCAAGTAATTACAAATCAGGTTTGAAAGGGAAAATCACATACAGGACATTTCAGGAGAGCAGGTCTCTTTGTATTAATTTAGATGGAATATATGGGCTAAAGTTGTTAATGTGACCCTGACTGTCCAACAGTAAGCACTTTTAAATAAGGTTCAGGGTCTCATCCTGCTTAGTACATGGCAATCACACTATTAAAGATATAGAAAATAAGGGAAAACAGTTACAGCATTTGAAATGTAAAGCATTAAATAAGACTTTCATTTTAACAACATCCCTTATTCCCTCTCTTGTAGCTGAAGATAGTTTTCAGAAGGAAAAAACCAGTCTTTTAAATGGTATTTCGGAGGCTAACAACTGTCCTTTGGGGGGAAAGAGAAGTTAGTTAGCTGAGATGGGCTGGAGCTGTTATTGTTGCTGTTGTTAAAGCCCAATCCCATTTCCTAAGACAACAAACACGCAAAAGGAGAGAGAACAGAACAGCAAAGATAGAAAATGCACCTTCTGTCTCTGGTGTTGACTTTCACTCGCAATCTCATTGCTGGAAAAACAGCCATGGCACACGATCTTACGAGCCACTCCGAGACCTGGCAAACTTGTACAACCATTGGCCTATTTCGGTACTGCTTATAGTTGCCACTTTCTGGTAACAAGCTTACAGCAGGGTTGCAAAATATGCAGTCTTGGTTGGCTAAGCCAGACTCTTATTAAACAAGAGGCAAAAGGAGACAGGAAAGAAAAGAAATAAGGTGGGGAAGGAAAAGAACACACAGAGGGTGGGTGGAGGTGGCAAAGTCACACATCCCAGCTGGTGTTTGGGATTTAGTTGGAGGTGGCAGAGGTGGTGATGTCATCTGGGTAGGTCTCTTTGTCCTAGTCTGGCCAGAACATCTCTCAGGATCAAGATGAAGAAGGCCTGGTGTCCCACAATATGGTGGGGGTGGCAGCCATGATGGTGAATCTCACTCCAATGGCCAATTTTTCTCCTTGAAGTCTCTTTCTCTCCTAAAAGGGAGTGGTGGGTACAACAGCCCGTCGCCTCGTTATTTTATCCACACAATTGAACCTAAATTTCCAGCACACCAATTCTGGTTCACTGATCTCCGGTTCCACGCTTTTCTTGTTTACCAAGCATTATTTTTACACAGTCCTTGAGTTGTATCAGTAGGCCTTTTTGTTCGACTAACTTTCTCGCATTGGCAACTTTTCCTATCAACATTTGTAGTTATAGGTTATTGTGATACTTTATGAACTTCTACTCAGTTTTCACAGTTGAGCTCACAATTAGGGTAAATTTGCAGGTCCAAGTATCGCAAAAGGCCCCACTATCAAGGGATGGGTTCTGGACAGTATTCACCAGGGACTGAGAGAAAAGACACCTAAAGAAGGGTGGTTGGTAAACTGATATCCTGCGAGAGTGAAAGTAAAAACATCAGCAGTAGATAAGTTGAGAGCTGATTAACTGGAAGTAAAAGCACTAGTTAGAAGGTTAGGGAGTTGAGGAAATACGTGAGGGTTGGGAGGGAATCAACCACAAGTACATGGAGAATGGGAGGAAAAGCAACAATGGGAAGATAAGCTGGGATCTGTGTCTCCTTCTGCCCTGTCAAAGAAACCCATGCAGAGAAAGTGCTAGAGGCAGAAAAAACAGATAAGACAGACACTAAAACTGATGGAAATCTCTTACCTTGGTGAGTTTTTCAATCTGTTTCTCTAACTCTTCAACACTTGCTGCCTGGTCCCCATCATCCTACACCCAATAAATACAAAGTCATGATAGTTTATGTCAGGATAATGTAATGCTACTACATCCTACTAATGCTACAGTACAAGAGCTTCATGTAACAAATATGTCATGTCGAATCTGTGGGACAAATTCTACCCTAAGACATGGATGCAACTCCCATTGACCTCAGCGGGAGTTGTGTGGAGAAGTTGGAACTATTCGTTTGTGGAACATATGTGATATGCAAAATATACCTTTACTTCTACAAAAGTATTATAAATCTTCCTTCCCAAGATGTATATGTATGGGGAGAGTGGGTGGCCAGTCGACTTTGTCCATTTACAGGAAAAAAATAATTCACCTTGCAGGTGCACACTTAAAACTATAATTTAGTTTATTAAGTTTAATAAAGTTGTGTGTTCTTTTACACTCATTTTTAAGAGTTTTTCTCACATTAAATAATGGAATAATGTCAGAATCTGATCAATCAGTATTTGGAGAGAGAGAATTTGGAGTCTTCTTTCAACATTCACAAGAAAATGCAAAGCCACTTTAAATGACAAAAACTTGTATGGGAATTACTAGTACTGCTCTTATTGATTTTTAAAGAGAGACCTTCTATGATTGAAAACTGTAAGCTTTAAATTCTGCTTGATGAAATTACAACTAGAAATAAGGATCATTTCCATAAGAATTTTAATTCAATTCAGTGAGCTCTGGGCGAACTATAATAGAACTCTCTTGGAACCGTACAACATTCCTGGGAAGTCTCAATTACCCCTCACCCTGAAGCAGAAGATAGTAGCCTCCCCTATGTGATTTTTTGTGTGAACAGCTGAAATTATACCTCATATACTTTAAAGGTGAACTGAAAAGCAAAAATGAAACTGGAGTGAAACCCAGAAATGCGTGTTAAATTCCAACAATAACCATGATGCGGTGGTATGAGGAAGGGAGGCATTCCACACAGAGATAAGATTTAATTAACCTTTACAAAAATCATTCTAACCTTTTGTGAAATTCTTTTTGTACTTCTTGGCTCACAAACGCAGCATTGTGAAACATCACACATAACATGGGTTGCAATGGGACTTTCTGTATTTATCACAGATATCACATTCTGGGATATCTTAAGTGAACCAGAAAACACCAAGACTTTTTCACACAGTTAAAAATAATTAGAAAAGGTTAGTTAAAGATTATTTCTCTGTTGAATGTCCCCCACTCCTGGTACCCAGCCTGGTCACTGTGGTATTTAACATAGTTTTAGGGAAAACTCAAATTTCATTTTTGCATTTAATGACATCAGAAGTCTGTAGGACTGATTGATATGGCTGTGAGTTAAAGAAGACACACAGGTCCATGGAGTCTTCCAGTCTTCACAGATAAGACTTTATGAAGTAGGTCTTCCTGCTTAAACATTATTGTCTACTGTCCTTTTTTTGCAAGCTATCCATATTTTGTATTTCCAAGAGGATTGCATTTCTAAAGGTTCACTCTTTTTGCTTATGGGACCATTCACACACAAAGATTTTCTGGCAGTATCTCCTATATTCATTCACAAGGACAGAAAGACAGCAGGAAGGGATTACTATAATTCCATACACAATCCAGAATGGTGGCCAGAAGGAGAGTTCCTGCAGCTGATGTTTACTTTTTAATCAAAGGTATTTGTATGGATTTGAGTGTAACCACTAGTTTGCATATAAAGCACTGTACAAACATTAGTCAGTCATTCTCACAACACAATTGTGAGGTACTGTAGGTAAAGAAATACAACCACCTTATTTTACAGATTGGTAAAATGACAGAAAGAAAGGTGATGTGACTTGTTGGAGGCCATATAGCAAACTAGAACAAAAGGCAGGATTCAAATTTAGCATTTTTTTGGCTCCTTTCCCAGGCTTCTTCCACCAGACCACACTGTTGGACTTGTGTGATGTTGCTTGAGATTCTGTGGAATTTCTATAAAAAGCTCAGTTTGCTATAACAAAGACAGTTCAGTTTAATAAGGTAATAAATATTCGTAATGACCCGCTGTCATAAATATAAAGGGAATGGTAACCACCTTTCTGTATAGAGAACTTTAAAATCCTTCCTGGCCAGAGACAAAACCCTTTCACCTGTAAAGGGTTAAGAAGCTAAGATAACCTCGCTGGCACCTGACCAAAATGACCAATGAGGAGACAAGATTCTTTCAAAGGCTGGGGAGGAGGGGGGACAAAGGGTCTGTCTGTCTGTGTGATGCTTTTGCTGGGAACAGATCAGGAATGCTCTTCAGAACTTCTGTTAAGTTAGTAAGTAATCTAGCTAGAAATGCGTTAGATTTCCTTTTGTTAAATGGCTGGTAAAATAAGTTGTGCTGAATGGAATGTATATTCCTGTTTTTGTGTCTTTTTGTAACTTATGGTTTTGCCTAGAGGGATTCTCTATGTTTTTAATTACCCTGTAACGTATTTACCATCCTGATTTTACAGAAGTGATTATTTTACTTTTTCTTTAATTAAAATACTTCTTTTAAGAACCTGATTGCTTTTTCATTGTTCTTAAGATCCAAGGGTTTGAGTCTGTGTTCACCTATGTAAACTGGTGAGGATTTTTATTAAGACTTCCCCAGGAAAGGGGGTTTAGGGCTTGGGGGGATATTTTGGGGGGAAGATATCTCCAAGTGGGCTCTTTCCCTGTTTTTTGTTTAACACACTTGGTGGTGGCAGCATAGGGTTCAAGAACAAGGCAAAGTTTGTACCTTGAGGAAGTTTTTAACCTAAGCTGGTAAGAATAAGCTTAGGGGGTCTTTCATGCAGGTCCCCACATCTGTACCCAAAAGTTCAGAGTGGGGAAGGAACCTTGACACCCGCCTTCTGACTTATAAGGATGTTGGGTATTAAAATATGAGAGCAGGTGATCAAGTACTGTGGAACTGCAAAAGACCATTCCTCTCACCCTCATCAACCTGCAGAAGTTGTAAAGCCTCAAAGATCATATTCTCCAACAAAATTCAATTATTCTGTAACTTTAAACACACACATACACACACACACACACACAGAGTTTCAGCTGAAGCTCACAAACAACCCTTCCCTTCTTTCAGCTTGTAATCACACCTGACACCTCAGTTTCATAGTGGATATTTAAAAGCAGCAAAGAGTCCTGTGGCACCTTATATCTAAATTAATACAAAGAGACCAGCTCTCCTGAAATGTGCTGTATGTGGTTTTCCCTTTCAAATGTGATTTATAATTACCCGCTCACAATTCTCAGGCATTGTAGAGGGGAGACCAGTTAATTCGGCCCTTTGCTTTTAAATTAAGCACATGAGGTGCTAAATGAATTTGTCACCACCAGTTAAACGGTGAGCTCTAGTATTAATAGCTTTATGTTTTCCAAAGGATGGAGGAAAGATAATTAAGGTTAAATGTGAATATACTTCTGTAGGATTTCTTGAGTGAGCGCTGCCATTGTCCATAGAAATACTATGGGGTATTAAAAGCACAGTGATGTTATAGGGAAAAGAAAGATGAGAACAAAGAATAGACTAGAGGTGACACATATAGTAACTCCCCACTTAACATCGTCTCGCTTAACTTTGTTTCTATCTTATGTCCCTGCTTCATTACAGAACATGCTAGTTTAAAATTATGTGATGCTCCCCTATAACGTCGTTTGACTGCCTGCTTTGTCCACGGCTGGCAGCCCTGCTATACCCCCCCTCAAGGATAAATGGACACAAATCAGATATTAGGAACGGCAATATACAAAAACCTGTAGGGGAACATGTCAACCTCCCTGGACGCACAACAGCAGACTTAAAGGTAGCCATCCTGCAGCAAAAAAACTTCAGGACCAGACTTCAAAGAGAAACTGCTGAGCTTCAGTTCATTTGCAAATTTGACACCATCAGCTCAGGATTAAACAAAGACTGAATGGCTAGCCAACTACAAAAGCAGTTTCCCTTCCCTTGCTGTTCACACCTCAACTGCTAGAAGAGGGCCTCATCCTCCCTGATTGAACTAACCCTTGTTATCCCTAGCCTGATTCTTGCTTGCATATTTATACATGCCTCTGGAAATTTCCACTACATACATCCGACGAAGTGGGTATTCACCCACGAAAGCTTATGCTACAATACGTCTGTTAGTCTATAAGGTGCCACAGGACTCTTTGCCACTTTTACAGATCCAGACTAACACGGCTACCCATCTGATAGTGGATATTATTTATTATAATTTCTCTCTGTACCAATGACTAAACTGAAGCTATCCTGATAATTAACACATCCCCTTCTCTACTTTCTGGAAAGCTACTTTCATGCTTATTTACTAGAAAATAATTGGCTCCCTGGATCTGATTTAGTCTTTTCCTCTTTGAAGAGTCTACATCAGATAGTAGGAAGGCAGTCCTCAGAGAAATGAAAATCAAGATTAAGCCAAAACATGCAAACAAAAAATAAACCAAAGATACCTGGCTAAAGAATAAAGAAAAGAATAGCCTATCAAAGAACTTAAAATATCAAACAATTAAAAACAAATCTGACACAATCTCACTTTATGATTTTTTTCCTTTTTATAAGATTTTTGACAAATGTTGTCTTCAAATCTATCATATAAAGGAGTGGAAAGAAAATTCCATTATTTCACATTTAAAAAACAAGTTATTTGTTAAATTAATATTCCCTACCTCATCTTCACAAACTTCTGCCTTCTTTCCCTTTTTGTCATCTTTGTCCTCTTCATCCTCATCATCTTCATCTGCTTGATCATCACTATCATCGTCGTCATCATCATCATAATCACTGTCTCCTCCCTTCCGTCTCCTTTTGCGGCCTGGGGTGGATGTACCCAATGAATGCTGTTCTTCTCCTATTTCACCACCCACTGTAGTATCTCTCTTGCCGGTTTTCTTTGCATGAATGATTCTAAGCCTTTAAACACATGATATGCAAGTGGTATTACTGACTGTAGTTGTAGCATACACATACTCTACTCTGTACTTCATTCCAAAGTGCACCACTCATTTTAAACTCAAATTTACTTCTGTCCTACGACAACCTTCTGCTATCTCACTGTTTGTTACCAGTGACTGACATAAGAAATTCACATTGTAGAACACTTCATACAGAATTCTGACCCTTAAAAATATATTCAGTTCTGCACTGGATTTCCTGTCTTCAGGGTAATTTCTACAGAGTAACACAGAACGCCTGTATAAAAGACATGCAGGACAAGAGGAATTTTAAATAGCCAGCCCTGTAAGCTAGAGAGAAGAGCCCATTTCAATCTTCCTTCTCTATTAATTGATTATTTTTTCTCTTTTTCTTTTGCACTGCACCTGCTGAAATCTGCATTTTACCCACCCATTTAAAAAAGTCACTATTAAACATGTGTATCTAGGAAAGCTGAAAACTGATGATAGTAAAACAAAGAACATCATTTTGCTGAAGTAATCTTAGCACTAGTAAGGTGATAGTAAACTTGACCCTTGATCCTGTATTTTTTTAAAATAGAACTTTTTTAGGTGTTTTTAGTCTATTTTACATAATGTTTCTATTAGTCTTTACACTTTGACTGGTCTTTTCACATTCGGGACACAACACTCTCTCTAAGAAATCGTAACCAGCTAAAGTAACTAAGAGGTTAACAGATGTGTTAATTTTAAGAAACAAATGAGAAACTTACATACCAGTATTTATGATTGTTGTAGACCTTCCTCTTCTACAAAATCCTACAAAAAAAGATTCCATAGAGCAAATGTTATAGTTCTACCTACCAGGAAGCTAGCAGGCAAACACACTGAATCATAGAAGATATATATAACCAGGCTCAAATAGTCATTTAAAGAGCAGGTCAAAAATATAACTGATCTAGAGTAGATATAAAAAAGCATGTAGAAAAGGCAAATATTTTGTTAGAGAAGAGGGGAGGGAAGGAGGATGGGAAAAGTGAAAGGATTACGACAAACACAATTACCAGCAAGTAATTTTTCCTTGTCGTACTTCCCTATTTCTCCCATCCTACGAAACAACATTCCATACAGCAAGTGGCTATAATGAGAAGTGTGAAAGTAGGTGGCTTCTCAAACAGCAGCCTAGAGAGAGAACACTGACAAAAATGACAGCTCTCCAGAATGCTCATGTATCTAGCCAGTAATGAAGGTCAAAAACTGAAGTGAGGACTGTGCAGTATTCCGACACAGAGTAGATCAATTATCATTGCCTCAGTTCTCACTGCTCAAGAGACGATAGTGCCTTTAGAAGGCTAAGGCTATGTCTACACTACAGCTTATGTTGGCATAACTTATGTCGCATAGGGTAGTGAATAAGTTACACTGACATAAGCACCAGTATGGACAGCGCTATGTCGTCTGAACAGCTTCTCACACTGACATAGCTACTGCCACTTGCGGGGGCTGGAATAGTTAAGCCAATGGGAGAGCTCTCTCCCATCAGCTTAGAGTGGCTACACTAGAGAACTTACAGTGGTGCAGCTGCATCGCTGTAAGCTCTCTAGTGTAGCCATGCCCTGACAGTGAGAAATGACCTACCTCCTGGTAGGACATATTTAAAAATATCTTTAATCCACTTGAAGATTTAGAAGATGTAGAAGATCTTAGACCCTTCTTTTGCTCATAGAAACAGATTTTTAAACTTTCTAATGCACTTTGGGTAAAATTTTCAAAAGTACTTACGTGACAAGTACCTAAGTCCCATTTTCAAAAGGCACCTAAGTCTCACTAAACATCAATGCCTAAGTCACTTTTGAAAATGGGACTTAACATCGTAAGTCACTCAAGCACTTTAGAAAATTTAATCCTTTTTCTAAGAGAAGTAAAATTTTACAGCCTTCACCACCAGTCTGGAAAGTTTTCTGTGCACAAGACTTAACGTATCAGGCAAAAGCATAGGTGAATGAATAGGCTGACTAACATAAAATTCAAAACTTTAGGCATAAAAATCCAGAGATAATCTGAAGGACAACTTTGTCCAGAAACATCAGCAGATAAAGAAGTTCAATAACCAGTGAACGCAATTCTCAAATGCATCTAAAAGAGAAGAGGGCATGTAAAAAGACCACTTCAGTGGAAAGAAAATGAACAGATACAACTCTTAAGGATACAAACCGAGGTTTGCATAACACTGAAAATGAAAAGTAGAGAAATGAATCAAAGAAGGCACCACAGACATCAAAAGGCAGCATTCTGCACTCCAAGGCCCTGGTGAACTCTGGTAAAATGCAGTCACTATGTTGTAAGGAGCAAGTGACCAATGAGAACTCTTCCCGAGAGCACAACTTAACAAAAATGCTCCAAATAGGACAGAAGGTGACAAAGGTGAAACGTTTCCTGATTGTGTCTGGCCACTTTGCCCAATCAGGGGAGAAAGCCTTGTCTCAGAAAGCTGTCCCTTTAATCCTCTTCACTTCCAGGCACATACAGAAAGAGGTGTTTGAAGGGAATGACCTCCTGCATAATCTGACCTCAGCGTGGACCTAATGCAAGGTCTACTGGGGCTGCAAACCAAAGATACTCGGCCAGCTAGGTACCAACCTACCTATATTAAGAAAATGACATAAATACTATCTGAGCTGATCTTTACAACATTCCTGGAATCAGGCAAGGGAAAAGAATAGGTCTCCATGGTCTAACTTTTCAAACAGACCTTAAATTCTAGATGTCCACCCTGAGATACCTCAAGGTTTTTAGAAGTACTGAGTGCACATGCCCTCTAAAAGGCATGCTTCTAGTTGAGCACCTGAAAATAGAGACACATAAAATCACTAGTCAATTGTGAAAATGTTGGCCTTCATTCCTTCCCTGAGTCCCAAAAAGAACAAACAATGCACTTGATCTGTGGTTATGGTTTACAACTGAGATGGCTTCTCTGTGAGAAGGGAAACTAATCTACTGTGGGTCTCCCACAGCAACAGCAAATCTGAAGGATTTGATTGAGACCCTGCCTGAGGTACTTCAGTGTTCTGCCCAGAAGCATGAACTCATTGGTTCTGCAGCCAGCCGCATGCTCTTTGTCTCCCTTTGCCCACTGATCTAAATGACAGTTTGATGGAGGGAGAGAGATAAGAACGAGGAGTCCCTGAGGAGATAAAGATGGCTAAGATTTCTTGGCTAAATCAGAGCTTCAGCAGCACTGTTTCGACCACATACCCACAGGAGACGACTGGCCTGTTGAGATCCAGATGAGATGGGAGAATGATTGGGCTTGCCCCAAGAGATAAAGCCATTACACCTATGTAGTTTGGGAACCAGCAGTATTAGCGGAGGTCCATAGCTACATTTTTTTTCCTGTAATTTTTTTTTTAAATGGTCAGGTTTTTTCCTCTATCTCCCTCTTGTCCTTCTTCTTTACTTCTTTCTTCCTTCTGAGACACATTAAACGGAAAAAAGGGAAAAACAGGATTAGAAACAAAGTAACTGAAGCAAAGGACAGAGAAAGGATTCAGTGCTTCCTGGATAGGAGGCAAAGATGAAAAAGGGAAGGGGAGTGGAGCCTGGCTATGTACATCCCATGTGATTCACAGTTTCTTTGCCTTCTAGCCTCCTGGTAAATGGAGCTATTATGCTTGCTGTATGGAATTTTGTTTTGTACGATGGGAGAATAGGGGACATAAAGTGATTACCCTTGAAAATTTGCCAATGTTGCCTGAGGTAAACAGATGAGATTACCTCAGTATCTGCATTATTCCCAACACTTACCATAGGAACACTGAGGATGTACTGCAAATAGTGAGGTAGCATTATTTAGTTATCAAAGTAACTGGCAAGTTTTTAAGGGTGTCCATTGTAACAACAATCAGGCCCTTTATAAGTATATTTAAATTGAGAAGTGTGGCAGGTCCAATCAGTCTCTTAACATCAATAACAATTTGACAGCTAAAGTAACCTTCAAATAAAAAATGGCTTATTTCTTTCAAAGAATGCAAAATGGATTTGATTTTCTTCCAATTTTGAGGCATAGTAACCCACTGAATCTCATGCATCTTTAAACGATTGTAAAATACTGGCCTTGGGACAAGTTAAATTAATATCATTTCTTAATTAAGTATTGCAGTTACTGGTTTTTGTTGTTGTTGGGTTTTTTTTTAAAACACAACTTAGCTGATTTTTGTCTTTGGAACAAATCTTGATAGTAGAAATTTAAACAAACACAAAAGAAATACACTGAAATATTTAAGGAAATATAACTTACTTCCGCAATTTGCCTTCAACCATCCATTTATCCCTTCTTAAATTTGACATATAATCAATGTTTTTATCAATTTCACTGTCAAACACAAAAAACCCAGAGGTTTTAATTAGTTTATGAAATATCACCAACCAAGAACATGCATATGTCTGAGATACACACACTATATATTATATATATAAAAATTACATCCAAAAACACTTCATTAAAAGAACAGGAAGATTGCAAAGGCAAGCACTCAAAAGTTAGGAAATATCAGAATTCAGGCTGCAAGTGTAACTTGGACTTCACACACAGTGGCTATTCTTTTAAAAACTTTGAGCAAAATCTCTTCAGCTGTTTTTGAGTAGGGAGAAGGAGCTGGTTTTAAAGAAATAAGAGTGAGTAGTTATTCAGTATTTCTTTTTATAATCCTCAGTAGCCTCAGGCCTTATTTGCCACAGACTATTCAAACCCAGGACCAAACACAAAATTATTTATGTCCTCTGGGCATTTCTATGGTGCTCTAACCATGGTGTCTAAGTGCTTCACAAATATTAATGGATTTATCTTTGAAACAGTCTTCAGAGAAGAGGTGGTATTATCCCCATTTTACAGATGGGACACAAACTCAGAGACATTAAGGCCCAAGTTGTCAAAAGTGTCCACTAACTTTGGATACCCAACCTGAGAAACCTAGGCTCTAATTTTCCACAATAATTAGCATTTTTATAGAGCATTATACGTTGAAAGCACAGCTCCAATCGCTTTTAGTTGAAGTCGTGAGCAATCAGCACCTTGAAATCTGGCTCTAGGTGTCTCATGTTGGACACCCAGAAAATTAGGTATAAAGGTAAGTAACCCTCTTTTAGCAACTGATGTTCTTTGTGATGTGTAGTCCACATATACATATTCCACAGTTGGCAAGTGCATGTCCAGTGTGCACGTGCTGGAGAATTTTCTAGTTAGCAGTTCCCATTGAGGCAGCACATGCATCATTTTGTGACGGTATAAAGGGAGAAGCCACCTCACCCTACCTCAGTTCCTTCACTATTGAGAGAGCCTGTGACTTCAGGACTTTGAAGTAGCAGACATGGCAGGTGGGTAGTGGAATATGTATACAGACTACACCGGTCTCAAAGAACATTAGTTACTGTAAAAGGTAAGTAACCTCTTTTTCTTCTTTGAGTGCTAGTCCATATAGATATTCCACAATTGATAGACCTAGGCAGTATGCCTCCCTTTAGGCTAGTCTCTGGGTGTACAAACTGCAACACAGATCTTCCTTGTGCATTCCGAAAGGATATAAAGGGCAGAGCCACCAAGTCTCAGTTCTTTCTCTACCACCTGCAGTGCATGTCAGAGCAACTCTCTTCAGATTTACCTCCACATTGGTGTTGAGAATGTGGTCAGATAGATGCAGGCACATGCCATAGACAAAGGCACCTTTCCCTATGTTTGCTGGCAGTACCAGCCAACATGGCAAGTCCCCAGGCTTAAAAACTGCCCATCCTGCAAAGCAGTTATGTCTGTGGATGACAGATACAAAAGGTGTCTGTTTTGCCTCAGTCAGGGGCACACCCAGGAGTGTTGTGAATTCTGCAGGTCCTTCTCCAAGTGGACCCAGCAGTTGAGGGAACCACTCCTAAGGGCTTTTCTCATGGAGCAGGCAACTAGGTGGGGACTCCAAGCCCAGATTCCAGGCATCTAAGCTCAAGGGCGACTGATTGTAGTTGAAATCAGTCGCAGCATAAGCTTCAAAATCATATGAAGCCTCCTCATCTAGAAGCCATACAGATAGGTCAGATTTGGACTGCAAGCCTTGAAAAGCGAAGAGGCAAAGGTGGCCCTCCCTTGATCTGGCTTCAAGGCAGGATAAAAATGACCAGGCTGTCGGATGCTGAGGGTGCCTCAAAACTTAGGGCTAGTCTACATTAGAAGTGCTACAGCACACAGCTGCACCGATGTAGCTGCACCACTGCAGCGGGTGTGGTGAAGACACTGTAAGCCAACAGGAGAGAGCTCTCCCACCCCAGCCTAACACCACCTTCGCGAGAGGATGTAGCTACGTTGGCAGAAGAAATTTTGCCGCCAATATAGCGCTGTTTACCCTGGTGCTTAGGTTGGCGTAACTTACACCGCTAAGGTGTGTGGATTATTCACATCCCTGAGCAACATAAGTTATACTGAAGTGTTAGTGTAGACAAGCCCTTAGAAAAAATTCTCTGAGTACTGGTGCCAAACGGACCTAACTGTGATAGAGACACCTTCCACCTCCACAAAGATGGCACTGCATTAGTCTTGTATTGAGGCAGTTGGAACGGTCCCTTCTCTCCCCTCAGTGGGGATTGCGGACTAGAAAATTCTCTGATGTGTGCAAATTGGTGAGTGCGCTTCCCATTGTGGAATATGTACACCGACTGGCATTCGAAGAACACCATACAATTACTGGCCATTTGTGAACATTTTGATTTAAGTGACTTGCCCAGCATCACATATGAACACTGTGGCAGAAGCAGGAATATATTACACTTCTCCAGGGCAGCATTCAACTTCCTTAATCCTGGGACTGTCTTTCCTCTTCCTGCAACCCCCTGCCTCATTCACTACACACCTTCCAATTTCTGCAACAAAGAAATCCTACGAACAGCCTTATTCTGAATTATTACTGTGGTAAGCAGCCATACCACCTCCGCTGATGATCTTATTAATCCAACTGGTACATAAAGGAAGGAATAGGCAAGTATTTGGATTAAAAAACAGGGTGCTGCATAAAGGTTAGCTGTTCAACCTTTTTTGAGTTATTTCCAAAAGGAGCTGGGGACATTTCTTTAAAATCTCCCATAACTCAAAGATTTTGCTCAAAGTCTTGAAAAGAACATTCCCTCTGGGCATAAACCAAGTATGGAAAATTTCAGATTTCCCAAGGTAATTCTTTAGAAAAGTTTTGAGTATATGAAAATAGGGAGTTATAACAGAAATCAGCTCTCACCCTTTGCTGCAGCAGGGGCTAACAGAACTCTACAATAACAAAATATGATATACACATTATGCATTACATGGTATATTTGTACAGCATGGATAAAGGTTTAGAAAATCTTACCTCACTACACTTTTGCTGCATGCTAACTCATTAATAAGGAAAGCAAGTACCGATGCTTTCTGAGCTGGAGTATGTGCCTGGAAAGCTTTGGTCTTTAGACTTTCGGTAAGCTCAGTTTGCCCAGAGTGAGCTTCCATAAAAATCTGCAGAATCTCAGAAACATTGTCACGGTTGACACCAACATTTAACAAATGTTCCCCAAGAGTAGTTTTGGCCTAAAAAATAAGTTTTTCAGTGAATTACATAAGAACAATAAAATACTATAACAGACCCAATAATACAATATGGTTAAAAATAATACTTTTTTTAATTTATTTAGTTGAGTTGAGACAGCACAGTGCAACAAAATGCCTGCATCCATTGTATGTTTCAAAAAACTGAAATAACACTAATGTACACTAAATAGGTTAAGCAAAAGCAGACCAACATGCCAAATGGTATTTGTCAGAGAATTATAGATAGTGGTTAGCACAATTCAGAATGTTTAGAAAGGGCTTCAATAAAAGGTTACATTAGTCCAAGACAAAAAAAAAAAAAAAAAGGTAGAGAGAATCATGGTGTCAATCAGCGTTTTGACAATGGGGTTAGAGGGAAGGAGCAGATTTTGAAGGAAGCAGCTATAAGATTTTCTGAGAACCTGGAGGTGAGGGTAGAAGGAACAGGAGGAATCAAAGATGTATCTATAGAGGTGATGGTAGGTCATGGGGGAAGGTGTGTATGGGGAAGAGGGGGAATGTAAGGATCAAAGACAGATCTCTGGAAAATACTGACAAAGGGTGAGAGTGAGGAGGAAGAAGTCACTGAAGGTACAACAGAAAGAGTGGTCAGCAAGACAGGAGAAGCACTAGGAAAAAATAGTTATTGGAGTCCAAGGAAGAGAGACTATCAAGGAAAAGTGTGCGATTTTAATGGTTACTATTACTACTTTAATTACTAATATTATTTGTTTACCACTGTAAGGTGTTTCGGGCTTTTGTTTTTTTACCTTGTATCCTGTGATTAGTCCTGGATCACAAACAGCAGCTGAGAGGAGCCTTACAAGTAAGTCTTGTACTTCTCCCATGCTGTCCCCTATGTTTAACAAGCCCTCTTGAAGAATACTTAGATTAGGGACATCCATATTCACATCAAAGCCGAGAACTTTACCAAAGTTGCGCAAGAACTGCACCACCATGAGACAGTCTGAAAATGTGCTTCCAGAGAGAACAAGTCCTGGAATGCGAGGCAACTCTGGCAAAGGCTGAAAATCAAAGAGAAAAACAATGAGATTCAGTAGGATCTTCCAAGATCACTATAACTTACAAGACTTGATGTTAATAATAAGCTACAAAAGGTTGGTGTCTGAAAGGTGAAATAATTCCACTATTTTCATAGTTGTAGGGGGCAACAGGTTATTTACTACTGACACGTTGGGGTAGATGTGACACTCAGACTCTACTCTGAACTATAAAGCACTATAAAAGTGTGTGTGTGAGAATCTTATAAATCTTATAAAATGAGAAAGTACGCAGTGTTGTCACTGTGTCATTCCCATGATATCAGAGAGAGAAGGTTGGTGAGGTAATATCTTTTGTTGGACCAACTCCTGTTGGCCTAAACTCGAAAGCATCTCTCTCTTACCAACAGAAGTTGGTCCAACAAAAGGTATTACCTTACCCACCTTGTGTCTCCAAAGTAGCTCTCCGGTAGACAGAACTGGGAACTGAGACAGTCAGGTCCTGAGGGAACACTCAAGCTCAGGAGAAGGATTACATTGGGGAAAGGAGTCCCAGGAGAGGCCACGCCTACGGAGAAGGCTCCAGCTTGGGTTCACGTAGTGAGAGAGACTATAATTCTTTTACAGTAATAATTGTGATGGTTATTTTAATATTTTAAAGTAGGAAAGCATGTGAATTTTTGGCAGCCTCAAAAGTAGGTCAGCCTCAAAAGTAATTTCATTAGATAACTAAAACAATATTGCCTCTGTATTTGTAGTATCCTTTAGTTAATGCTTACATTAAATATATAGATAATACTGCAAATATAGTTATCTAAGGCAAAATTAGAATGTTTTTAGGGGCAGCTGCAGTAAGAAAAATTAATTATTGACACAATGGCAAGAGACAGAGACGAGAGAAACAGGATTAAAAAGGGGCAAGAAAATAAAAAGTAAATTTACATTATTATGATTACCTTCTGGTCTGCTAAGCACATATCTTCATTAGGCTTCTTTAGCTCCTTAGCCATTTCTAATTCCAATCTTCGCTGTTCCAGTTTACGCTCTTTATTTAATCTTTTTTCATCGCGTTTCTCTTGCTTTAACCGCTCTTTCTCCTTAAATAGAACAGAAAGGAAAGAAAATTAAACCCATGCATTATACTTACAATGGAACAATTTAAGAATTTGAAAAGTACTAGTTATATAATCTTAATAATCACCACAGCAATTAAAGCATTTGAATTAAAAGAAGGCATGGGGAGAAACTGCCATCCCCAGCACTGTAAACAGAGTTAAATCATCCTGTCCGTGAGCAGTTCCGAGATCTGTGACAGAAATAATTTCTTATATTGCTTTCCATGTGCCAGCAATGGACATTTAATAGAGATAGCCATACTCCAAATTGGTCTCTAAAGTAGACATCAGTGCACCCTTTCCGAAAAAGTGGGGATGGCTTAGCCAAAGTGGAGTCATTCTGCCTCAGCACATCAGAAAAAAGATTCTTCAGGAGCAAAAGATTCTTTTGCGTACTAATGACTGATAGGCAACTGCTCCAAATGTGAGGTTATCAAGTCAGAAGGATAAGCGTATATATCCTAACACACATCTGCAAAGAAGGGTCACTGCAGACTGCAGCAGTCCAGAACACCATGCCATTATTAAATCTTCCCTGAAGATGTATAGTTGCCAACAACCCCACAGCAGGGAAAACTGTTTGACAAGATATAAATCTAACACTGTGCGGCCACTCAGTAACAGTCCTTTTTTAAAACAGAAACATCATGGTTCACCTGTAGTTTTTTACTGTCCAAATCACACAGCAAAATGTCCGTACTGCGTCAGAAGGGCAATGACAATTGAACCCACTTATTGTTGCCTGCTACCCAAAATAGTGCTGTCCTAACACTGTTGATGGCATAGGTAGCCATTCCCTTACACACAATTTACCCCAAGGTGCTTTCCCCAGGTATCTTGCCTTTGGAGAATTTAGGAAAATCCTACCACCAGTCAAGCTCAGCTATGTCTGCCATTTATAGCCATTCAAAAAAGTGTAGACGGAATGGTGATGGGCTGCATGTAGAAAGTGAGGACACTTATTCCATGCAGATCTATCCCATGTGGAAGTCTGGATAGTTATAGTAAAAGCAGTTAATATAAAAATAAATATGAATGTATATGTCTATGGAACACATTTTAAACCACTGACTTTACTTTTTTTTTTTTAAATCACACAATGTATACATTTTATAAAGAGAATAAGTTAGTGTGTGCAACTTTACTGCTATAAGATTATTTTTGTGTGTTCGATGCACACAGCTTTTGGGCTTGCATCACTAAGCAGTGAAGCATGCAAAAATCTCACCACTGCACATTCAGCCATACGTTATTCTATACGCATAAACATAGCGACAGCCAACTAAATGGTCAGCTATCTTTGTCTCTCTTGCTCCTCAAACACTTTCTGCATTATGTCACCTTTTATTATATTAACTACATCTAATCAGGCATCTGGTATGACTGATGCTGAATTTGGAGCTCTCTTAGATTCAGGACTGGCTCTAAGGGTTCTTCTCCCCCAGGTAAAGTGGTAACCTTCGTCCCTGCCAGCCCACACTCACCCACACAAACAATGAATATTTTGCTGCTCTTGGTAATGCATGTTTTGTCTGCATGATTTATTCCATACCTCTGCACAACAAATATGGGATTTAAAATAATGAAAAAAATTTACATGGACTTTGCAATCATTCTCTAACATCAAAATCAACTCTTCTGCATCATACAAGGGCAAGTCTACAAATCCTCAAGAACCTAATGCCAGGAGGATTAAGATAGCACAGTGCGTATAGCATCAGCCTTTCACCTGTAGTGACCAAGGGCCAGACAATGGAACTAAATTGGTTCACACCAGGGGCAGAACTGTTCCCAGGAGTCAAAATAATTTGGTGGTTTTAGCATAACCTCCTTTGTCTGCATTATAAAATAACTTCAGAATTTTGCATAACTGTCTTTTGATGAAAGGAAGACCTAGGATTGCAATAAGAGACATGCTGAAGGGCAGGACTGAGGTCTATTCACAGAGCTGCATGGAGTAGCCTCCAAATTGTCTGTCTTCAGTCCTAGGATCACTGACTGGACTATTGAGAAGTGATTCAAATAATCTGGGTACTGTATAGGGCATACAATCCTGGAATGCTATTTATATAACATCCGAACAGTGGAAAAAAAGACATACATTTTCTTTGTGTGGGGGACAAAGCAGCAAAGAGCAGAGCTCGATGACGACCTCTAATGTGATGTGTGTACATGTGGAATGTGGTAAACCCAGGGCACAGGGAGCATCTACTGGCTCATAATGTTACCTGGAGAGACAAAGTAGCCACATCCAGAATTCCCTACATATCCTGTATTAGGTGCTGCAGCCTGGCCATGCCAACACCCTAACCAGTTGAAGATTCCATCCCTCAGCCCTGTGACTCTTCACAGGACACACCACTTTTACTTATGCTTTGTTCCATTCACCAGAACACGGGTCAGCCTCTAGAAAGCCAAAATACATTAAAGCTGTATACAAAAATCCATGCCCTTACTGCAGTTAAAATGCTCTCAGAGCGAAGCATATCTGGGAATTAATGACTGGTTTGGTTAAATGCTACTCTGCTGCATCTTGGGCCTCCAATACGCCCAAACTCGTTGGTATTTCTTAGAAAATATCCTCTACCTGGCCATTATTATTTACATATTTTTGACAATTAGCAAAATGCTATGGACAGTTATGGGAAGGGGAAGTAGATTTATTTTAAGTAACACTTTCTGTACAGGTTTCAGAGTAGCAGCCGTGTTAGTCTGTATTCGCAAAAAGAAAAGGAGTACTTGTGGCACCTTAGAGACTAACCAATTTATCTGAGCACAAGCTTTCGTGAGCTACAGCTCACTTCATCGGATGCATAAAGTGGAAAATGCAGTGAGGATTTTTTATACACACAGACCATGAAAAAATGGGTGTTTATCACTTCAAAGGTTTTCTCTCCCCCCACCCCACTCTCCTGCTGGTAATAGCTTATCTAAAGTGATCACTCTCCTTACAATGTTTATGATAACTTTCTGTACAGTTATGATCAAAAAGGCAATGTTATAAAAATGGTACATTGTTACTCAAGAGATCTGCTCCCTGGGTGTATTGAGAGTAGTCAGTTTATTTTACCTACTAAAATAAACATTTACTACCCTTTACTTTTGTTAGTAATGTTAGCACGGAACTAAATATAACTGTAGGAGAGTGAGCGAATTTCTTCTACTGCTCCTCCTCCATCATAATACTTAAGTGAGTTTCACATGGAGAATCTTTATTATTGGTGATAATGCATACAATTGAAAGAACACAGCTCAACCCTCAGTTCTTAGGCTGAATCTGCAGGGCTTGCAGATAGAATAGCTTTTTTTTTTAATTCTTCTAAATGCAGCAAATTTGACACAGAAACCACTGAAACACACATAGAACCCATGACCCCATTTATTAAGTCACATTTCAGAGAACAGCACACTTAAATAATTTTGCATGAAAATCACTATTTAAATGGACAGATAAATCCCTCTTGCTTTGAACTGAATCACAAAAACACAAAAACAAAACACAGAAAAAAATTCCCTGGCGTTTTCCAACATTTGCATTAAGTACAGCTTTGAGTTAAGATATTTAGCCTTATTCTTAGAGGTATTTTGGGAGAAAGGCATGGTCCTTTGGTCTGACCACCACAGCTCTAATCCTGGATCAGACAGCAACCCCCTCTTATTTAACCTTTCCATATTAGTTAATAATGCTAACTGTACTGACACCTCACAGGGTATTCTGAGGTTTAATCAGTTAATGTCTGCAAAGTGCTTTGAAGATGAATCTCATTATATAAAATGTTAAAGTATTATTAAGTTCAAACTCAGACTTTTAATAAAACTGGTTCATGGGAGGTAGAGACTATTCAGATTAAAGAATCAAAGTTTTCCTGCCACTTGGAAATATTTGGACAGAAAATCTAAATACAAATTTTTCACATTAGTCACTTGAAAAGAACAGTTTGTAGAAACAGGTTAATACCTTTTTTCAGAAGGCCAGGATTTAAGAATACAGGATATAATAATTGATTTTAGGCCAACAATACTGTGAAAAAATAAATTTAGGACAGAAGAATGTAAGGTGGCTTTGACCAATTGTTACAAAACTTTATAACATATGGGACTGTTAAGCCTCTGTATTGAAGCATTTGCCATATAATCCACTGAAATGGATTTGCATTTTATGATTCTTTTGGGTCCTTTACATTTTTGTTCTCGGCATAATTAAAAGTGAGAATATGTTTCTTCTGACAGCAACTTATACTCAAATTTAAAAGGCATAAATAAAATTTAATATATAAGGGAATGCTGTGGGTTACATGGAGAATAAAAATGAGATTAATAAAACAGAGGTGATAGGAGGCAGATATAAAAACAAAAACTGCAAATGTTGTTGCATTAGGCATAAGACGAAAATGCAAGTTTGTCTATAGCAATTAATGTTATAAAAAATCTAAAGTAATATTTCAATGTAAGCATTTCTATTTACTAGGTAGTAATAAATGTTCATTCTTTTAGTAATATTTTAGATTTATAATGTATTATTCAGAGTGATTTTAGGGACAATGATATGTACAAAATATGGAATCAATGGGTTTTTTGCAGCAACAGTTTATTCTGTTTCAATTAAAATTTTACCCTATCTAAAGGATACAGAAAGATGTGCCTGTATAAAACAGCCGTATTAAATTATATACATTATTCATTCCCTGTTGCTACAGAAAAATCACCTCCATGATCTTTATCCCTTTGTATCTTTACTTGCACAAACATCAAATTAATCAGATATTCTTGGCTGCTACACCTATAGTTATAGGTAACTGTCCAGTTTTAAATGGTCAGCTTACATATGGGACATTTAAAACAGAAAGGTTGGTTTAGTTAAGAAAAACTGACAATTCCACATGGTATTTTCACTAAGCATATATTTATGGTATAAATCCTCATTGATGCAATGTGTGCAACTATTAGAATCACTAGAGTGCTGTGAATTCCATTCTACTTTCAAACTGCTTATTAGACAACTTCTGAAACCTGAGGTACTCCCATATCATAGTGAAGTCTACAAAACTGCTGACAGAGACCTTTAGCAATAAATGCATGTTTAACAAACTTTTGTTGTTTACTGATCCCTGAGGAATTATAGGGAAAAAACCTCTGGTACAATTATGATAGTTTGATATGATAGATAAAATGATTACAAGTTTGTGTGTGCTATTGTTTGAAATTTAATTGCTAAAATGGAGGAACTCAGGAGAATCCTGACTAAATTTAATCTATTTGATACTACACCCTGCGTTTTACACCCTCTGATTTTCTTGTGCTTTTTAATGCTGGTAATAGAGGACGCTGCTAGGTCAAATCATGAACTCCATAGTCAGTCAAAACTTCCATTAAATTCTGTGGAAAATGGGAGATTTGCATGAGTATGGAATGTAGAGTTTTGTCCCATATTAGCTACTAATACCTCTGCTAACTCATTTGTCGAAACACATGATGCTACTGTACTGACCTCACAGTACTGAGAATAGAAGAACACTACAATGTTTAGTTTTAAGAAAAACATTTCAATGTGTTGATATGCTCCTTAATGTTTGCAAACAACAAAAAAAATTTTTGAACCACTAGTAACAAGAACTTTTAAGAAAAAAAATCAAGAAATTATAAAAATTAAATTTCTACCACAGCAGTTTTCATTGTTAACCCAAATGGCACCACTTCAGAGACCACTCTACTTTCAGGATAGAATTTTTTCACCAGATTTTTTAGTGAGATTTTTCCGGTTTAGATAAATAGTTCTTTGTTTTTTTTAAAAATTGTATCAAGCTAAAAATACATCACTAGTGTTTTTTTTCAGCTAAATTGTGGGTATGACAGAATAATGTTATTTTATGGGACACTGCAGTAGCTTACAAACTATTAGAAAAGAATGTAATCCAACTTTTCGATACAGAAGAGCAGCTAGGTAGCCTTGCACTTTCCAATTGTTAGGCATTATTTTGATGTTAAACACAGAATTAAGCTGCTAGAATTAATTTTGTTTAAATTTATAAACAGTTTATTTAGCCGAAGCTGCTTTTTACATTCTATAGAAATGTGTTTAACGGAAGCCTACTCTTGCTACTAGTCATGGTTTTGATATTCCTTTTACCTTTAAATCTTTTAGTTGTCTGTGATTTGTATTTGATTATTTATTTTGTTACTTCTTGGTTTACCAAGAGCTTTAACATTTTTACAGTTAGATATTAACAAAAAAGTAAATAAATTAAGCTATAGAAACAAAAGGCAAGGTTTGCAATGTTTTACCCTTGAAGCTCTCAGAAGATAACATCATGGTTAAATCTGAAGATAGTGTCAGACTGAAATACGAGATGTAAATTAGTCCATCATGGCCTAACAAAAGTTTAAACAATAATTCTGTACATTGCCTCTGGTTTTATTATCTATGCTATTCCAGCATGTAATTTTATTAACTCCTTTTTATTTTTGCGGTCTACACTCTGTTGCAATACAAGGTATGGTATGATTTGACATTTTAACCACTGGAGCTGCAAATGTTGATGGAAGTGTTTTATCTAATAAATCTCTAATTATTGCAGTCTACGTTGAATAAACTGAATAGAGTACTCCTGAAAAAGCTTATTGAACATAAGCAGTTTTGTTTAATGTTGTTCAATCTCAAGTCAATTCTAATGACTTTTTTCAATTTCTTTCTCTTCAATTTCTTTCCTGGCCAGAATTATTTATGTTACTTGCAAGTGCTACGTACATAAGTGATTTATTCCCTTACAGGAGGCTCATAAATTTTGTTCTGAAATGGGAAGGGATTTAAAAAATAAAAATTCTCATAATTACACAAAAAAATACTTTGATATAGCATGACTTATATGTGAAAGAAAGAATGATTGTTAGTTAAATATGTGTAAATAGAAGTATCCACCCTCCATTTTGGATAACTTTATGCTTTGCTTGTCTATGGAATTTCATGACCATGGATTTTTATTGCACAGAATGTGTAAACGCAAAAACCTACTTGTTCATGGAATACTGTAGCTGCAAAATTTAATGCAGAAGTAGAAGAGAGATAATCAGGGTGAGGGAGATAGTGACAGAAGTATATTATTTATCTATATTACAGACACAGCGACATTTTCTTTCGGCTTGATTGTCAGAGCCCTTACTTGACCACAAAGGGATGCAAGAAGGGGTAAGGCCTACAGGACTATGATGGGGAGAGCAAGGGCTACTTTGCCCAATGCTCCTTGCTGAGAGCAAGGGAATGAGGAGAGGGTGAAGAGAAAACACAAGGAGGAGTAAGCTTCTCCACAAGAAGAGGTGAAGTAATTTACTACTTCCCCAATAAGGGGGGGAGCAGGGTGGAAATTGTGACTCTCCAAAGTCACAATTCATCCTCTGATCATCTCCTCGGCCAGTGCAGTTAACATGCATATTCTATATGCATAGTCTGTAGGAAAGAACACATAGTTGTGGTCTTGAGCTTCACATAGGGAGCACAAGGATGTGGATGCAACTTAAGAGCACCCAAGAAGAGCTGTATGTGGTGCTACATCTAACATTGCTCAACCAGTGCAGCCAGGACACCTTCCTTTTGTTTTTATAGTAGCCAAAGCTCTACTATATGCAGCCCGTGCATCACAAAAAGGTATAGGACTGATGATAAAGAAAGGAAAGCTTAACACAAATATGTCAGACAAGTACAGCAGACAAACAGGCCTTCTCAACAGCAAGATACCAAAGATGTTTCAGAAAATAAAGATTTAGTGTCATAAAGATACTTCTTTTTGGACACAACTAGAACATCCTCATCAACTGCTAATCATCTGGCTTGATAACAAACAATCTCATGCAGGGAAGGCAGAACTTATAAAAGGTACGAAGGGTGCTAACTATATTTACTATAATCCAGACTTCTCATATAATCTTCTTGTACTTCCACATCAAAAGCTTTCTCTGGTCAGTGATAGGACATGAAATTCAAAGAGGAGTTCATGATATGTATTTATTTTTAGGCATTTCTCTCAAACAGGTTTGCTGTTTACAGCTTGGCAGGAAAATCCGTTTAAAAGAGTGTGTGAGTGAAGATTGCTACCCACATACTGTACATTTGTTACGAACCTCTTTGAAATGTATGGAATGTAATGATATTTTAATATTTACTCCTTTATATATGTTTCTATGAAGGGGTATTCTACTATTCTGATAACATTAATCAAGAAATCTATTTTTCTGATATCCCTCTACTTAAAAATATTTTGCTGCATACATAAAACAGAATAAAGCAGCATTAGCACTAGTGTAAATGCAAGTTAAAATATCTTGATTTTTTTCTTTTAAAAATGTTCCCTCATCAACATATACTGTATCATCTTTTAGTATGTGTTCTATGTGCAGCTGTTGGAAACATCCATGCTTCTGGATTTACACTTATATTCTCAAAGCTAGCTATCAATATACAAATGAGAAATTTGTTACTGAATGTGGTGTGCTTTTTAAACACAGATAACTATCAAATGAAAGCCCACTCCTGCCAACACTCATGCATGCAACTAACTATACACATGAGAATAGCCTTAAAGACTTAAAGGGGACTAGAGAGACAAAGTGGATGAGGGAATATATTTTATTGGATGAACTTCTACTGGTGAGATAGACAAGCTTTCAAGCTTACAAGGAGCTCTTTAGGTCTGGGAAACTACTGGGACTACTCACATGTGTAAAGTTAAGAGCTCGTGTATTTGTTTGCAAGATCAGAGTTAAAGGGTCTATCCTACAGTTCTTTCTCAGTCAAAATTCCCATTAAAGTTTATGTAATTTTGCTGAAGTAGAACTGTAGGCCGTGGTCTCAAGAAGGTAAATGGCAGAAAACTCTGATTTATACTTTGCCATGATGCTTTCTTTTTTCAGTGTGTATATTCTTCCATTTTATTTTACTCTTCACACCATTTATTGTGAGTATAGAAATAATTCTAAGAATAAACAACAAATCGAGACTAGACTTTTTTCATGGATTGATTTGCCAGGTAAAATTTGCTTTCAGAATAAATGATAATAGTTTAAGGCATAGCCTGTATACACTTGTGAAACTGTTCTTGTTTGGAATTTGTTTCATTCATTGGATCAAGCTCAATGATTATTTAGAGCTTTAATGAGACATGTACAATGTACATGAAGTCATTTTCAAAAGAAAGGAAACACGGGCTATTGTGAATCTAATTACATGCCAGCCATGTTTTGGCTATTCTAGTTACCATTACATAGGCAAATTGACAGAGTTAAACTACACAGCATATACCCACTGTTATCTTGAAACCTAATACAGATGTTCAATTCACACCATCTTTAAATTAAGTAATTGGGCCAAATCCAACCCACTGTTATGCAAAAATATCATAAGGGATGCAGTCAGTCTCTTATTTCTATTTTAGCTAAATCTGCACTGGACTGATCAGTCTTCAGCAGTTTTGGCCTGTTGTGGAAGGGATGTGGAGTAGCTCCTCAACAATTCTGTGGGTGAGAAGCCTCTGTAAATTAACTTTGCATGGACACCCTGATCACCGCTTCACACATCCTGACCTACAGCTTGTGGGGAGGCAGGAATTCACAGAGGAATCAGTTCAATGCACAGATCAGTCCAACACTTTTATTACAGAATCACAGTGTCACTGAAAGGGGCAGTTCATGAGAGTATATTAAATTCAATGCTTCAGGAAGGAACCTGAACTGCCATCACTGGACAGACAGTCCAAACTGCCCCTTGAGCTTCCATCTCTAATCACTTATTAGGGCACCTCCCCCTTCCCAGGGATAATGGCCAATTCTTGCATGTAGCACAAACTCATAGTGACCATACCCTCAAGACTGCTCCCTAGGCCTGTCTCCCAGCCTAAATTCTGACTCTGGGTTTCTGCCACCTCCCTCTCCAGCAGTCCACACAGTCATCTCTTGAATGGCATCTATATCCTCCAGTGGGAAGAGAGCTGGAAGCAAGAAGAGGAGATAGGATTTTCTTCCGAACTTCTAACCAATACAGCTCTAGAGGCAGAGCCAGCCTTCAGAGGGCTGCTGCTGACATGTGGAGTTTAAGCAGCAAAGGCTGAGTGCACTGAGAGCCACTAGATGGGAAGGTGACCCAGCGAAGGGAACTTGCTAGGCTGCAAAGCCACACCAAATCCCTTCCACAACATGCGCAGTCTCCTGAGAATCATCTGGCCCAGAAACAGCTGGTAATTTCAGGAAAAGACAGTTACCTTTCAATAACTTGTGTTCTTCAAGATGTTTTGCTCATGTCCATTCTACATTAGGTGTGTGTGCTCGGCCACATGCACCGGTGTTGGAAGTTTTCCCCTCAGTAGTATCTGTAGTGGAGCAGCTCTCTGGTGCCCTCTGGAGTGGCACCCGCATGGCATGGTATAAGGGGTGCCGCCAGCCCCCCCCACCCTCAGTTCCTTCTTGCTTGAAACTCCGACTGTGGGGAAGGAGGGCAGATTGTGGAATGGACATGAGCAACACATCTCAAACAACACCTGCTACGGAAAGGTAATTGTTTTTTCTTCTTCGAGTGCTTGCTCATGTCCACTGCAAATTAGGTGACTTCCAGCAGTTCCTGTGGAAGCAGACAGGAGTTCATGGCTGGGCAGATTATAATACAGCTCTGCCAAATCCTGCATTGTCTCTGACCTGCTGAGTGATGGCATAATGCGATGAACGTGTGGACTGAGGAGCACGTCATGGCTCTACAGATGTCCTGGATCAGGATGTATGCCAGGAAGGCCACCGAAGACTCCTGTGTTCTAGTCGAATGGGTCCTGACGATCAATGGTCGTGGGACCTTTGCTAGCTCGTAACAGGTCTTTATGCAAGACATGATCCAGTTGGAAATCCTCTGCAAAGAAACCGGAAGGCCCTTCGTCCTGTTCACCATAGCAATGAAGAGCTAGGTCGATTTACAGAAAGGCTTGGTATGTTCCACGTAAAAAGACAAGACCTTCTGGATGTCCAGCTCGTGCAGATGTCTCTCCTCAGCAGTCTTGTGTGGCTCAGGACAGAACAGAGACAGGAATACGTCCTGGCTCATGTGGAAGGAAGATACCATGTTCGGTAGGAAGGCTGGGTGGGGCCGCAGCTGGACCTTGTCCTTATAAAACACTGTGAAAGGCAGTTCCGAGGTCAAGGCCTTAATCTCTGAGACTCATCTTGCTGATGTCACCACCACCAGGAAAACGACTGTATTGAGGACCCAGCTGTCCGAAGTTATCGTCGACCACGCCGGGAGGAAAAAGGAAAGGTGGCTGCAAAAAACTGGTAAAATAGGATCCAGGAAACAGACTGGTAGGTCACCCCAGGGTGAACCCTAAAAACGACTTTTTAGCTCCTTGCTTGGAGTGGGTCGAGCCCAACTGAGCAGAGGGTGGGAGCAAGTGGCTCATGCACCATTTGTAGCCCTTGGGCTTTTTGTGCAGCTGGTCCTGCCGGGGCTGACTCCCTTGCCCCTGGGGAAGTTGTGGTTTGAACCGCTTATGGGCCGAGCCCAGAACGTAGCATTCAAAGGTTTTTAGGGTGGTTCGTGAGTTCTTCAGCCCATTTATCTTGTTGTCCGCAAACAGGGCCTGACCATCAAAGGAGAGGTCCTGAATCGACTGCTGAGCCTTGGAGGACAACCCGGAGAGGAGCAGCCAGGACGCTTGCCGCATGGAAATGGCGGACACCATGGTGCGGGCGGCAGAGTCTGCAGCATCAGATGCTGCTTGAAGGGCCACTCTGGCAGCGTCCGTGCCCTCTTCGAGGAGTGTCTGGAATTCTTTACAGGAACCTTCCGGGAGGGCATTCTCAAACTTGGCTGTGGTCTGCCACATATTAAAGTGGTAATGGCCCAGGAGGGCCTGGTGGTCAGCCACCCTCAACTGTAAGCTAGACGAGGAATAAATTTTTCATCTGAACAAGTCTAGTCTCATGGAGTCTTTATTTTTTGGGGTAGCTCCGGGTTGCCCCTGGTGTTCTGTGTGGTTAGCTGCCTCGACCACCAGGGAATTTGGGGCAGGATGGGAGTAAAGGTATTCGTGCCCCATAGTCGGGACAAAGTATTTACACTCTGCCATTTGGAAATGGGGGCAAAGAGGAGGGGGTTTGCCAAAAGGCGCTGGATATCTTCAATACCCCTTCATGAAGGGGAAAGGCCACTCTAGCAGGGGCTGTGGAGAAGAGGACATCACACAGGGAGTTCACTTGCTCCTCCAACTCCTCTGCCTGCAGGCCAAGGTTGGACGCAACCCTTTTCAACAGTTCCTGGTGTGCCTTAGCATCATCCAGAGGAACCAGGTGAGGGGCTCTGCGATGGTCTCGTCCGGCGACTATGAGGAGGAGGCCAGTATCAAGGGTCCCACGACACCCACTGGTGGTCCAGCAGGTTGTTCCCCTTGGTCCACATGGACTTATCCTGCCTCAGGCACCGGAGGGAGTTGGGTCGTCGATGCCACTGGCCTGTCCGAGGCTCCTAATGCTGAGCTGGCAGGCTGGGAGGGCTGGGTGAACCCCCACGAGTTCCAGGGGTACCATGGACCTGACCACTGGGCCTGGGGCCATCGGGCAGGTTTCAGTTCTGATGATGCAGGTGGCACCAAGAGTCTGGGAGGCTGCCCTGCCGATGTGGAGCCTTGCTCCGTAATGGAGCCATATCTGGAGTGATTGCTGCCCAGTCACCTGGATCCACTGGAGCGGCAACCCCGGGCCTGGCGATAATCACGGTCGCATCTAGAGGAGGACCGGTCCGAATGGGACGTTCGCTTCCGTGGGGACCTCAGTGACCAGCGGTGCTCGGTGGATCCACAATGGGAGACTGGTAATTGACACCTCATGCTTCAAGACTGATACTGGGAGGAGGAGCAGGACCTGGAGGTATGGTGGGCCGGGCAGGATCCGTCTCGGGGATCATTGGCAGAGCCCGTGGCTAGTCCTCCGATCGTTCCAGGGATCTGTAGTGGCATTCCAGTGATGTGAAAGGCCAGTCCCAATGTTCCTGCTGGGGAGCGCGTGCCTCTGTGGGTCTGTGCCAGGTAACCGGCAAATTGCTCCTCGAATCCCGCTGCTGGTGCCCAAGGTTCGGTGACCACAGAGGGCTCCAGTGCATCTGCCACCTTAACTCTGAGGCATGACGGCTTCGAGCGGGTGAACGGGGATGAGATGTCCCCCACGATGGGAAGCGGTACCGTTGAGGCGAGGGTGGATGGAAAGGTCCCAAGGGGGGCTTACCCTGAGATCTGTGCACTGCTTGGGCCAGCACCGGAAGAGTCAGGATCTCCTGCACAGCCTGGAGCGCTTCAGGTATCAATGGCACCTGAAGCTGATGAAGGCTCGCCTCTGTGTCCAGGCTTCCAGGCAAGGAACGGGGAGGGATGCATCGATGTTAGCTGAGGTCCCACTTCCCGACAGGGGAGATGAGCCGCCTGGCGCAGGTCTTAGCTTACCCCCAGCCCTGTACTTCCCCTTGCGGGGAGTAGGAGACCATCCCCTATTGGCTTTCTTCGACTTCTTGGACGGGGCCGTGGGCAGGGATTGGTTCCGGCTCATCAACGGCGGGGCACTACTCACCGATGCAACGATGCTGGGTGCTGAGTCGGACCTTTGCTCCGGGGCTGGAGTGAGCACTGACTCCATCAGGAGTGCTTTGAGTCTGATCTCAGGCTCTTTCTTGGTCCTAGGTTTAAAGGACTTACAGATTTGACACTTATCACTTATGTGCCCTTCACCGAGGCATCTGAGACAGCTACGATGTGGATCGCTCATGGGCATGGACCATTTGCAGAGACCGCAGGGCTTAAAGCCTGGGGACTGGAGCATGCCTCGTCCCCCAGCTAAGTCCCTGACAGGACTAACAAAACTCTAACTACTGCTAAGGGCTAACTAACTCGATTACTATGTATACTAACTTTACAAGAACTCTGGTTGGTACAAACGAAGCCTAAGCAATGCAAGTAAGAGCCGCGAACGTTTCATGCACCCTCACTGGCAGCAAGAAGGAACTGAGGGTGGGGGGAGCCAGCGGCATCCCTTATACTGTGCCATGTAGACTCCACTCCAGAGGGCGCCAGAGCCACTCCCCTATGGATACTGCTGAGGGAAAAACTTCCAGCACCGGTGCATGTGCCAAGCCCACACACCTAATGTGGAACGGACATGAGCAAGCACTCGAAGAAGAATTAGTGTTTTATACAACCATTACTTTTGTGGGACTGCAGGCCTGGATTAGGTCATTAATCAGAAATTAGCTTTCTCTGATCCAAACCACAGTACTGATTTAGTGTAAAATTGCAGGTAGAAACTGCTCAATTGTCATCACATTTAGGAGAAATAAGTAAACAATCTGAAGATGGAAGTCTTCATAGATCCATAGTGTGGGGTTATTTCCTTAACTTTGAAAGATATTATAAATTATATTTTTATATGCATAACACAGCCTTTATTCTGAAAAATCTCAGAGCACTTTGACAAACTTAATTAATATACAAATTATACACAAGGATCACTTCACTAAACACTGAAGTGCAGCCATCTCTAGGGTGGAACTTGGCAAACATATGACAATACAAACTCTATATAAATGTTTTGCAGAGGAAGCAATACCTTCTGTAACTGCACTGAAGGGAAAAATTTGGTAGACAAAGTGCTATTATGTGAGCTTCAGTTTGGCTAGGGCACAAGAGTTAAACATTTTTGTTTTTTGAAATATTACAAATTGAACTTCATTTTTACATCTCATCCAAAAGATAACACTTCCAGCACTATGCTGGGGCATTGGTTCAGTGCTATCTCAGAGCAAGTAGTGCCAGCTACTGACTCAAAAAGCCAAACAGATTTATTTGTGAGGGTTCAGTGTGTACAATATACCTTAATTTAATGGTTCATTTGAGTGAAAATATACAAGGAAGGGAGTGTGGCTACCCACTGATCTAAGAAGAAAACTACCATACCTCAGAAAAAAATGTAAGTCTTTTCCCTATAGCCGAATAGGAAATGCCTTCAAAATCTCTATGCAAATAATTATTCAGAACAGAAGTATTTATCATAGTGGTATAAAAACCTTTAATTAAGAGATGCGGGAATAGATGTTCTTCCTTAATAATACCACAAATTTCAAATGCTTTCTGAGATACAGCATACTAAAAGTGCTTACGGCTTGAATTTGCTCCCTATTCTTCAGCTTTCAGCAGTAACCATACTATAAAATCAGATAGGTGAGAGATGCTCCAATTTTGTGCTTTTGTTGTCATTCAGGAAAACTGAACACTTAGGACTCTATCCTTGCTGCACTGATAACCCAAATCTTGACTCCTTTCACAGCATTATGTCAACACTGTTTTGTAACTATATGGCAAGGATTTCCCAGTTGCAACTTTTCAAACTTTTCCTAGTAAAAATTATGTTGATCATTAACAGTGTTGCCAACTTTAATGTATACCTCAAATTTCAATTCCACTAGAGTATAGCAATAAAAAAATACAAGCAAGGAAGCACTAGAAATGCTTTGTACACAATGCACTAAACTAATGTGTTAATTTTTATTTTAGGAAGGACATAAAAAACTGGATGGACTTAAAGGATTTGTTGAAACCAGAAAGCAAAACAGCTCAACAGCCAGCTTGTAAAACAATTCAACAGGACTGGTATGAAGGAAGACAAAAAGGTTGGCAGAAAAATGGCCAGGTTATTACAGAACTAAACATCTCCTTAAAAATAAACCCCAAAAGAATATGAATAAATACTTTGTCTCGAGTATGTTGATTCCAAAAAGTCACTGGCCACCTGAAATGCAATCTGCCATACAAAATACTTGAGCTCACTAATTCAGAGTCTCACAAAAGGGTTTACGGATCTGTGAAGCATTCACTTATATCCTATAACTCTATGGGGTTCTGACGGCTTTAAGTCCATTGTTATCTTGATATATCAACTACTAGATACCAGAGGCCAGTCTGTAATTGGTTTATCTTCCACAGAGTAATGAAAGGTTGTAATTGAAGCTAAGGTAGGTGAAGTCCAGATTCAGACAAAGACAGGAAGTATAGGTCATAAATCCCCCAAAAAAACTGCTTGTGTAAAAAATATGCTGTAATTGTTTGACCTAATATCAGACAGCAAACCTTTTTCACTTAAAGTTATAAGCTTTCTAGTGAGAGAAAGAATTCATGGCGAATAGTAATAACTGCACTTTGGACTTAAGAGTGTTTTTCATCCACAGATCTCAAAGTGCTTCACAAAAGTGACCTGCTTTATAAAGAAGATTGACCTGCTTCTGGTGTTCAGATTGGACGTTAAGAAATTTGGGAATTCTAGTCAGAATAGCAAGAGTGACTTGAGACTTCCATGAAGCTGATGACCCAAATGATGTCTTCTTAAACAAATACATTGAGATGCAGTGTGGCTTAAGATCACTGAGATCACTCAATGTTCTTTAAAGATTCTCCCACATTGAGGTAAATCATGGCCACAAGGGAGGCCGACTGGTCATGATTTAAAGGCCTGATCAGTGCCCACTGAAGTCCATGGACTTTGCATCAGGACCTAGAAGTAGTGACTGCCAGTATCCGCTGAATCTATTTTAGTCTATCCAGTAAAACCACAGCATCTTGAGTTCCTTCAATCACAAAAAATATTTTCATTTGAGTTACGGGTAATAAAAAAATATAGATTCTGCAGTTGCTTAGATAGAGTATGCTGGAGTTTAGAGAATTAGAGAATTAAAGAGATTCTAGCATCAATATAAATTGCAGTAGTAATTTACAAACAGAAACAATTATTCTGTAACAATAAAAGAGGAACAGTTTTCAAGTGGCATGGGCACTAGAGTGGGACTCAGGAGACCCAGGCTCAAATACCTCTTCCTTCACAGACTCTCTGTGACACCATGGGCACTTAGCCTTGCTGTACACTTAAAATTTAGATCAACCTAGTTATGCTGCTCAGGGCTATGAAAAACAACGTAGTTAAGCTGACCTATCCCCCAGTGTGGATGTGGCTAGGTCAATGAAAGAATTCTTCTGTTGGACTAGCTACCACCACTCACGGAGGCAGATTACCTACATCCGTGGAAAAACCCCTTCCTGTTGATGTAGGAAGCATCTACACTATAGTGGCATTATGTGCAGCTGTGCCACTGTAGCCCCCATTGCATAGCCATGCCCTGAATCTCTCTGTGCCTCTTCCCCATTTGTAAAATGAGGAAAATAGTACTTCATGACCAGTGCTCAGATGCTACTGATGGGGCCATAGATTTACATAGGCTTGGAGGGATTAGATTGTTATCAGTAAATGTTGGAAAATGTCGATTTCACCAACATACACAAACCAATGAAAAGCCATTTCCATCAATGATCATCTAAATTTACTATTAGGCAAAGAAAGAAAAATGCTGCTTGAGAACTTAGTGTGATTTAAGGATATTTACTTTGTACATTTTGACATGTGATGTTGATAGATTGTGTTTTAATGATTGTAAAGCTTTAACTTTAGAATCTCAACATCTACTATCATTAAATATTTATTCTCTGTCCCCCCTTAACTTCTCACAACTGTGAAAATTTAAAATAAATAAAAATAGAAAAAAATGCTTAAACCCCATAATTTTACCCAACAATGACAATTTAAAATTAATAATTTCAAAATAAACATTGATATTATCCATCAAAATTATAAAAAAATAAAATTGAACTCTGCCTAGTCTAGATAGATAGATGTGCTATTAAAAAAAAGCATAATTCTTTCAGTTTTGGGTTGTTAATACAATCTAAGATGTTGTGTACACACACACATGCACACACAGCCAAATTCTACTTTCAACAGCAGTGGCATAAATATTGAGTATTTTCATTCAAATAATCTGAGTTGCTTTGGATTTAAATTGGAATTGCGGAGAACACAATTTGTCCTTTTAATATTTAGCAAAAGTTAACTATTAGTGTTTGCTTTTTATTTACCTTACACAATAAGAAACTGAACTGATTTGAATTTTGCTGAAATGGATGAATAAAATACTTCATAAAAAAAAGTAATATTAATTTAAAATGCATTTTGTAAAGGATAGTGACGTGAAAAACGCTTTAAATATATGTAGACATTACTTCATTTTCGTCCTGGGGGGGACTAGCCATCGTCCCGGACATAGGCAGCATGTTGTGGTTGGATCCCCGCTGATCCTAGCAGAGCCACTACTAGGCCCTTGGCCCAGTGGAGTAGGGAGGTCCCGGGTCCCCCTACCCTAGGCCACCACCCTCCCCCAAGGGGCAGCCCACTACCCTGCGAATCAGGGACGCCTCATTGCCTCTGGCCACTAGGCCTGCCTACCCTGCAGCCCAGGGACTCCTCATGGACTCTGGCTGCTAGGTCTGCTTACCCTGCGAACCAGGGTCTCCCTCAGAGACTCCAGCCACTATGCCCAGGTACCCTGCGAACCAGGGAACCACTAGTGACTCCGGCCACTAGACCTCGAGACCCTGCGAATCAGGGACCCCCGACAGACTCAGGCAGCGAGGCCTTGACCCCGCGAATCAGAGATTCACCACTGACTCTGAACCTTAGGTTTTATTGCCCTGGGATGCAGGACAATCTTGCCAGTGTAAGTCCATCGGGTATCCTAGCCCAAAGAAATGAGCGCTCAAGGGTTGGGGTGTACTCACCTCACACTAGCTGGGGACCCGCACCCTGTCACAATTACATATAATTTTGACTCTGATTCTGCAAAGACTTATGCATGTATTTAACAAATCCCATAAAACGTAAGGGCTGTGTTTCATAGTAAGCAATGGCCACTAGAAAACTTTGTGAAAAAACAAGCTTATACAAATGAGAGTAATCATTATGCATATTGAGGAGCTTTCCTCACATCAAATTTGCAGACATTTTGAAAATATTTTTTTCAATAGAAAAAAAGTCTAAAAATTTAAAAGACCAAAATTTAAAAGACCAAGTCTACAAAATTTCACATTATTTTTCTTTATTTACTAGTTTTCACAGAACAGTTTGGTTTTACTTTGGTCTCCCTTATCAAAAACCCTCATTAGGTCAGAAGAGAAAACAAATTTAGTGATTTGGTTCTAGGGTAAAGTGTGTTAAAATGTTTACACAGTGTAAATTACTGTAAGGTGAATGCACAAATAGTTGAAAGACAGAATTCAGTGGTTCCTCGTGGGAGGGTGTACCTAGAGAAGTCTCCAAGGGGTCAGTCCTGGGTCTGGTACTATTCAATATTTCTATTAATGATTTGGATTATGGAGTGGAGAGTATGCTTATAAAATCTGAAGATCACACCAAACTGGGAGGAAATTAGGATCAGAATTCTAAGCAACCTTGACAAATTAGAGAATTGGTCTGAAAACAACAAGTTGAAATTCAATTAAGACAAGTCCAAGGCAGTACTCAGAAAAATCAAATGCTCAACTACAAAATGAGGAATAATCGACTACGTGGTAGTACTTCTGAAAAGGACCTGAGGGTTATAGTCAATCACAAATTGGATATGAGTGATGCAGTTGCTAAAAAGGCTAATATCATTCTGGGATATATTACTAGGAATGTCAGATGTAAGATACAGGAAGTAAATGTTCCACTATTCGGCTCTGATGAGGCCTCAGCTGGAGTACTGTGTCTAAAATCTGCATGCTACACTTTAGAGAAGATGTGGACAAACTGGAGAATGTCCAAAGGAGAGCAACGAAAATGATAAAAAGTTTCGGAAACCTGACCTAAGAAGCAAGATTAAAAAAAAAAACTTTGCATGTTTAGTCTTGAGAAAAGAAGACAGAGGACCTGATAACAGTCTTCAAAATATGGTAAGGGCTGTTATAAAGAGAACTGTGATCAATTGTTCTTGTCCACTTAAGGTAGAACAAGTAGTAATGGGCTTAATCTGCAGCAAGGAAGATTTAGGTTAGACATTAGGAAAAATTTTCTAACTATAAAGGTAGTTAAGCTCTGGAATAGGCTTTTAAGCGAGATTGTGGAATCCCCAATATTGGAGGTTTTTAAGAACAGGTGGGACAAACTTATGTCAGGGATGGTCTAGGTTTACTTGGTCCTGGCTCAGCACAGAGGATTGAAATGGATGACCTCTCAAATTCTGTTCCAGCCGTATATTTCTATGATTCTATGAAGCCAACACATTTGGGACTATTTGCCTGTTTGGGGCTATTGCCAGTGCAGAACTTCTGGTACTTTATCTTTGCATTTTTTCAGTAATTTTTGAGAATGAAAACTGCCTTTTCTACCAGTTAATTATGCTTTCCACTTGCTGAATAAGTTGCAAACCTAAAGTTTAGTGAGGCTGCAGCATTAGCAGTTGCTGTGTTTTGTAGCACACAATTGTGTACCAGACTGAATATAGTGGTTGATGCTGTGAGACCTACCTCCCGCCCCTCCCCCTTTAAAAGCCCAACATTCAAGGACCTAGAGAATAGTCAAGGACACACTTGTTGGGTGTTGTAAAAACCATTACTCATTGCAGAGAGTTAAAAAGGTTGAGTGTAGCATAGTTTTCAACAGAAACGTTTGTGATTTTTGTTTTCACAAAATTTTCAGCTCTACTCCACTTCACAAAAACACCACATAATTTGGCATAATTAGCAATCTTCGAAGTTTCATCTATACTGGAAGGAAGAGTTGTGTTAGCTAATATGTTTTACTTATCACACTGTTAAACACCACTTAACATCTAGGACAAGCAGTGTGTTACTTAAAACATGTTAGTTTACGTGTTTTCTAATACAACTCATTTTCCAAGTACAGATAAAAGCCTGAGAAGCCCATGACTGGAACAAGAAGGGTATTTGAACAGTTGTCTGGGGAAATCTATGCGGCATATGTCCAACCTTATGCCTTGCTTTGGACAGTACGATTACTGTCTTATTTTTAAAGCATTAAATTCTCACACAAACACACAAAACGTGTGTGTGTGTTGGGGGGAGAATCACATTTGCTAGGAGATATTTATGGTGGCTCTGAAGTCTGAAATGACCTACACAGAAATATTCTGTGATGCAAAAGTACTTTCTGACTCTCAAGTCAGCTGCTTGCTTAACATATCATTTGTTTATAGAAGTTCTGTGTCAATGTTCTGCTCTATGAATGCAGATAGATAGCAGTCAAAATGTTAAGAAAGAAACTGCACACTTTTCAGAGCTGAATGGATACTTACTTCTGCTTTTTTACGTGCTTCCATGGCTTTCATAAGCATCATATGTTGCCTTCTCCTCTCTCGTTCCTAATAAAGCAGATAAAATTAGAACAAGACTCAACCACAGTTACAAAAGTGTCTTTTTTATTTTAAAAACTCAGTACAAGTTTAGCATTAATAGACAAGTCACAATAAATACTATATATAGGACAAGAATGGCCAAGTCTGTGCATGTTTTAGTTCAGGTTTAGAAAGCAAATACAAGAACAATCAAAAGCAAAAAGGTAAAGCAATGAACATGGAGACAGTGTAAAACAGAAAGCATACAGCTTTACTTATGGTCAGTTGTGATGCTCCTTCATAAGCTGGCAGAACAAAAAGCATAATGGTTGGCTGGAACAGGTCAGTTACCTTACATCTGCTATTAGAAAGCTTGCAATTACTAAATGAATAGCCAATTGAACAGAAGGCTGTATTTCTGATCATTTAAAAATATAGTGAAAGGCTGAGTTGAAAATCATTTTAACTTCATGTTTAATTAAAATCTTGCTGGAATCCAATATGCCACCAACAAATAAGTATGCTGAATTTATCTGTATTGAGACCAGTTTTACTTAAATTAGCCATGGTTCATACGCAAACATGAATAAAATAGGATATTCCTATTTACTGATGCCTGTTCCTCAATGCAAAGCCACAAAGGCTGCGCCACAGATTATGTTAACAAATTTAAATGGAACATGACTTATTGTACTACAGAAAAAACTAGATAAGTTCCTTCAACTTTAAAGTTCTAAGGTAAAATCCTGGCCCCACCGAAGTTAATAGGAGTTTGTCATTTACTTCTATGAAGCCAGGATTTCATCCCTAATTTCATTTTTAGATTAAAATATTATGCATTTACCATTTATTGAAAGCTAGTGTGCTCAGCACTGGACAAATCTGGGGAAAGACATGGTCCCAATTTGTACAGTAATTCTAACCCAATTTGTAGTGTTCTAATCCAAAATTATATTAAAAGCTTTATACTGAAACCCAACAAATGGGATAAGACTTGCAAAATTTGTACAGTGATTTCCTATTAAAGGTAAAATGCTAATTTTGCATAAATTCATCACTGATTTTACATAATGGTCCAACTCATGTTGTGACATCAGTAATGTAGATTTCCAGTCAACAGCCTCATATATGGATCACAGAATTCAATTTATAACACGTCTGAGACAAGTCATACTTTTTTCTTTAATAGACAAGACAAGCAGATGTATGCAATGCACTGTGCTGTAAAGCCATGCAGCAGTATGTAATATGACAGCAGCCAGTGCTACATTTTATGCATTGCTATGACAACCATATCACAACCAAATCACAATGCGGTGTTAGATGTACAAAAATAAACATACCCATACCATATCTAGTCTATGCCTCTCCAACTCCTGGGAGAAAGAGTTGGCACAACATTATGAAACAGAAATCACAAAGTCGTAAAACCACTTTATAACCCCCACAAAGAGACCCCAATACCAAAGAAAGTCAATAAACCATAAGATGAAAGAAAAATTTATGCAGGAATCAAAATCAGAAATTTATACCAAAAATATTTTGAAGACTTTTCCCCCAAATAGCTTAAGCAGAAGTTAAAAATTAGCATTTGTTACTGTTCTGATAACTGTATGCATACCAACCTGATGTTTCAGAAGAACAGCCTGCTGCCTTCGCATCTCTTTTTCCTTAAACATAAGAACAAAAAGGTGCTTCAAATACCTGACAAATATTATTTAGCAGTAAGATGCAATTTTTTGAGCCATGCTAAAATAGGAAGAATCTGCATTCTCTCTTTACTCCTTTATTTTCAAACACTTCACATAATATAGGAACAGTTTATGCTACCAAATCTACTGAACTGAGATCAGGAGATGCCAATAACATTTGGCTACACTGAGAGTGCATGATTTCCAAATACAGCAAGTAAGTTTTTCGGCACTGATAGGGATAAGTGGGATATTTGACTACAACGTTACACAAGTAGCAGCAGAGTTTTCCATTATACTCAACATAAAACAGAAGCGAAACTGTACGCAGTGCTATTACATAAGGGTTTGGTGAGCACGTCTAGAACTGCTCAAGCCAAGCATAAGGTACGGATAACTCTAGTATTGACACTTCTATTTATTTATTTTATATTATATATATATATATATACATACACACACACACACATATGCACGTATATATGTATATACACACAGACGCGCGCGCACACGCACACATATGCACAGTACTTACTCTACATTTCTATTACAAATGTAATACCTTATGAAAAAACATTCTGCCAAACCTACAATTCTCATATTAGTTCACAATTATTATGCACAATCACACAGTTTTTATTTTTGGAAAATAAAAACTCTGATGCTCATCTAAACTAACCTTTATTCGTTTCTCAGCCTCCAATAATTTGGCATTTGCCGCTTCTTCCTTCTTTTTCTTTTTAGCCTGTGCATGCGAAACAGGTCTCAAGGTCATGCAACAACACCACTAAAACTTGAAAATAATCTCAGACTAAATAAAACTACATGCCTCACAAGGTGCAAAACAATACCACATATTATGTGTACATTATAACAGATTTCTTCCCTAGTACACTTTGCATTATCAGTAAGTTCACAATTAACTTTTTTTTCTTTTTAAGGCAAGCCAGAATTATGAAGTCACATTCAAGATTTATTTTACTTGGATATTTGTAACCAAGATACACAGCATATAGGAAAATAGTTATTTTTTAAATATTGTTGGAAAGAGATTAAAATTCTAATCATTATATAAAACGCTATATAAAAAACTTTAGCAATCAATGGTTTACCAGTTTTTTCCATTTTAAAATACATATTTGATGTAACTGAAAATGTTCAGTTGAAGCCAATGTAAGGACTGCTCATCAACACATTTTCGGAATAATATTCCCATCCATTTAATTTATATCAATATCAGTTTTAGTATAAAACAACTGAAACCAAAAAGAAATCTGTTGTCAGACAGGTCAGAAATGATGATCTGAAACAGAAATCTTAAATTTAAATTCCTTTAATTTAATTGTATGTGACATGGCTACATTATATGAAGCAACCATCTGCAATATGGAAGCTTATGTCTTTTAAAAATAGATCATGCACATTTTTGAAGATCAGAATCATGCTGTTCAAATATCAACTTCACAGCCAAATGTTAAATATTTTCCTTCTTTGTTACTGTAATCTAACTTTTAAAAACAAAGTTTTAAATCCATTCCACAGTCAGGAACTAAATTCCATATAAGGCAGACTGCAATACTATTTTACTCCCTGATTCTGCAAATACATATTTTCTTAACTATAAGCATGAGTATTCCTTTTGTTATCGATGAGACAACTGTCATGTTTAAAGTTAAGCATACGGAGAGCAACTGCACGAATGAGACCATAGTTTAAATTATGGATCAATATTCTTAGAATTTCTGAAATAGTGAGACAGTTAACAATTTGAATCAAGACTGTGGAATTCCTGAAGTAGACCTTACTTTAATCCAGTGGCAACAAACATGCAGTTAAGACTTTTTTCTTAATTATAATGTTCTTGAAACGTATGAACACATTTAAAAAAAATTATACTTAGTTTATTGTTTCTACCTCTAAAATTTGCTGAGCCCGAAGTTCTTTTTCCATTCTGATTTGTTGAATTCTCTTAATTTTTTCCTGCAAGGGGGGGAAAAACATCTTTTAACCCTTTTAAACAACAACAAAAAGTATATAAAAGATTTTTTTTTACATGAATGAAAAAAAAAAGTGAGAAAAGAGCCATAATTATTTTTAAAGGAATGAGCACGTGTACATAAGTACACTTTTTCTGAATCTTACACACATTCCAGTTGATTATTTTGAACTACAATTGTCTGTGTTTGGTATTCTACATTAACATTAGCAAATATTTGATACATCTCTGAAAGCACTGAAAATGGAATCTATGACTGTGGGTTTATGTTTAGGCAGTCACAACAGTTTTTCTATTATACTAACTTAGAGAAAAGGAAGCACCCTGATGACCGCACAAAATATACAGTGTAGGCCAAATCCTGGCTTGCAATGGTGGAGATGTGTAGGGATGGGTAGAAATAGGGGCTGTGGTGCTCGGACACAGTCTGCTTATGCAGGGAATGCTGGGGGCTGTGAAATCTTCATTGCTCCCTGCTATCTGTTGTTTAACTCTTGCAGACATCGGGGGCTGGGAGCATAGCCATTCTTGAACCTTCACTGATCAGGCTACCTGGCATATTGCATGGCCCAAAGTACCTACCCAGTAGCAGCCAATATTTAGCCTAGCCATATCTGATCTGGATGAAGTATGCACAATTAAGTGCTGTATACTTTTATTTCCACTGAAAACTAGCCTATCAAGATGGATAGTCTGAGTTTGGACAACCTTACTTGTATTTCTCAGAGGGGTGTGTGACGTTATGCACTATAGAGTAAAAGTAAATAAATAAGTAAATCTGGAAAACAGTCGCCACAGCACTTTCAGTCATGGTCATTCCCAGAGACTTCAGCACGCCTGTGAGCTCCTGAGGCATGGGAGGAGCCTAATGCAGTCACTGTACAGTTTTATTTTACATGTCCTGTGTTGTATACTTTGTGCCTTGTAAAAAGAGATCGTATGTGCTGCAATTGAAAATGTTACGGCATCCTATTTAAGGGTTTATTGTCTCAGAACAGCTGCTTGAGGAACATCAATTAAAAGAGCAGAGCATGTCTATGGATGGATATTCTGTTATCTGGACAAACAGGAGAAAATATGAACCACAGAACTCAGGGCATAGCAAAGCCCTTAACTTATTCCAAGGGATGTCAAAGCAGCTTTCATCAGGCTGTGTCATACAGACAAGCATTCAAATGGACATAGTATCAAGGCACCTGTAAGAGAAAAGTCTGAGTATGATATGAGCCATCAATTCTCTATTCTGTGTGTTGGAAATTATGTCACCACTGTATTTTTTTGGAGTCTCCAGAGAATAAATATGTCATGAAGAGGAGTCAACTTCATCTCCTCTCAGGGGCATGGTGAGAGTTCCTGCACAGTACCAGAAGTGGGCTCACTATGGTTGGAACAGTTTACTAAAAACAATATTATGCCACCTCTATGTTCTCTACTAAAACTTTCTAAATTTTAAATATGTTAAAAGTCACTCCATTTTCTGTGCTGGAGGCTAAACACATGCCAAAAAAGACTAATGGGGGGGGGGAAATCCCCTCTTAACCATACCTTGACCTCCCAGGAAAGAGAAGTGTGAAAAGCACAAAATTAATCCTCTAGAGTCACCCACAGTTTTACCACCATAAGTATATTTAATTAGATTTCTTTAAAATGTGTCTATCCAAAGCTCAAACATCTCAGCTACCCTCAAATGTCACCATACCACCCAGGGACAGAGGCAGTGAGCACAGATCAAAGAGCTTAGTTGCAGAGTGCCCTGTGGATGAAATTCTGTTCTATGAGCAGGCAGGTAGTTGCACTCTGCCCTAGCTGCAGTTTCCAAATAATATTAAAGGTGTAGCCCCAATGTAGAGTGCAAAATGGCAATCCAACCTCTCTCTTAATACACTACTGACTGCACTCTCTCAACTGGAAAATCATTCCACCAATTCACTAATCTCTCTTAAAAAAAAAAAAAGCCTCTTACCTGCTGTATGCCATAGTCATATTTAAACAACACTTATGTCCCCTCATTTTAATCTAACAACTTCAAGTAGATCAAGTTGAATGAAATACACTTAGTTTTGGGACAATAGCACTTCAAATCTTAAAAATTACCATTTTGTTGCTCTCCTCATACGCAAACCCTCTCCATTCCATTTATTATCTTGGTATCCTACCCTTATTCTCTCCATTTTAACAAACTTTTTCTTCAACTAATGTGACCTACACTGAATATTTCACAAATGTGGTACCAATATACTCAGTGTTTTTTGTATAAGTTAGCTAGCATAATATCCTCTTGACACAAGCCAACATACTCTTAGCCTTTACTGTACTACAGAGTGGACTAAAATTTTATATGTTGAGTTTCTCATTTCAAATCCTTTCCCTCTCCTTTCTTTACTCATTCAATTCTATTTTGACTATACTTAGCCACACAAAAAGGAGGACACTATGTTGTATGTGTTAGGTGAAACAGTCCTTTACCATGTAAAAGTTTCTAAATGCCATTATCTGAATAAACTGATTAAGTTAACTCAGACTGAAGAGGTTTACTCTCATGCACACAATTGCCAGTATCTTCAAATATTACTTTAATAGGTAATCTCTTTCTATTAAAATGTTTGGGTTTTTTTGTATTCATGTTTACTAAGACATTGAGGCCAAGATTCTGATACTACTACTCATAGTGATTGAGTAGCACCTTACTCTGTGAGTGGTCCCAACTGATTCCATGGACAACACAAAGAATAAAGTACCATTCATCATTGGCAGAGATGTTACAATCTGTTCCATGGTTCACTAAACACTACTGCCCTAATCAGAACTGCTCAACTGCATATACTGCTAAGTCAGAGGAGACTCTAGGTGAAGCGGTAGAGTCTTACGTTTTTGGAACAAGAGACTTACGTCCTTTTTCCTCTTTACCATGACCCTTGCTGGGTCCTCAAACTATCCTGTCTGCCTCCCCAGGTCCCCAACTACAGTCTCTTGCCAGTCTCTGTTTAAACTGGGGAAGTCCCAGTCCAAACAGGGCTGCACTGTGGCAAACTTTAGGAAGTCTGTTAGACAGGGACAGTGTCTCCTTAACAGTGAGCAGTTCTGTTTCTCAGTTAGCTATCACCTGTAAATCTTTCGTTCTCCTTGACCCCTTGCCCAGTTTCCCATTCACTTGGCAGCAACAGGGCAATCACAGGGGACACGTAGAAAGAAAGATATGTACATAGTTATCTGAAAAGTGGAGCATCTATTCCACTGGACCGCATTAGGTATGCCAGACTGTGCCTCCCTGTGAACATTATTAGGATCATGACTTGCTGGAGAATCTAGGGCAGATTTGCAGGAAAAGGCAGATTGGGGTGTTGAGGAAAAGGAGGCAGGGCATGTGGAGGGGAACAGGTGCACAGGGAAAGTGTCTTCTTTACGCTAAACTTTAGTTAGTAAAAAGTTTCAACATGGATAAAAGGTTTCCCTTATATTACATCCCCACAACCCCATAACAATATCCCACTAAACTCTCATTCCCAGCCTCCCTAATGTACAGATACCACACAGAGACATACAAAGGTGTGAATAAGGGGAGTCCCACTGCAGTGAGCAACTTTGCTATGCAAGTTTGTGCTTTGTTCTGTCTGTCACAATAGAGCTGCTCTCCCACAGTCTTTACACATCAGGTGCATTTAAAAAAAAAACACATGGAAATCCCTATCCAAAGCTGTGTTAAGTTATAGTTAAGGATGTTCAAGAGTACATTTTCTATCTAACGAAATCACTACAAGGAAATCACCACTTAAGGCAATATTAACATTCACACCGCAGCTCACCACCCAAAAATCACATTGCCCACAAAAATTAATTCGGATTCCTCGTGTCTACATAAATCTAATTTTCACTTCCAGCATTCACACACTGACAATGTACACTATCAAGGTTCTCTGAAATCCCATTCAACTGCATAACCTTAACTCTGACCTCTTTTTTTAATTTTTCCTTTTTTTTTAGGTAGAAACAAAACAGCACACAGGTCTTCATCACAACTTGGTGGCATGTATTTGTTACTGAGGTCAGAGTTAATGCTGCTCATAGAGAAATAAATATTAGAATTCTCAAAGTTTTGAAGTTGAAGTGTGCTTCAACAACAGAAGGATTGTGTTGTTACTACACAGGACCCAGATCGTGCTATGCAAGAACTAGAGCTGGGCAACATTTTTCAGACAAAATGGGGTTGGGGGCAAAAAATACAGATTCAGTGACAACAAAATGTTTTTTTAATTTGTGTCAATTTTGCTGAAATGTTCATTTAGGAAAGAAAAATAGAAAACATATCAAGATATTTCAACATTTTCAAAATGAAACCTTTTGATTGTTTCGTTTTAATGATATTTGTTTTAAAATTGCCTTAGAAGTGATTTTTAAAATGTCAAGGACATTTAAAAAATGGTCAAAAATTTTATTTAACTCAAATTATTATTTTTTTTATTTGACTTTTTGATTCCCTGAAAATTTGAGAAATGTTGGTTTTCGGTCAAACCCAGGTTTTTTTTAACTACTTTTTGAAATTGCCAACAAATTGAAAAATATGTTATTCAGCCAGCTCTAGTCAAGACTGACTTGTAATCATTTCTAGATGGTGAGACGATCAGAGCATACATTTTTTCATCCCCATTAATGACTCCCCAAAGCCAAAAACAAATACAGAGAGATCTGGGTTTACTTGTTTTCTGTAGCACTTGAATGCACAGTCCTATTATGTGAGAAGATTCTATAAATAATATAGGCTGACCTCACTTAAATTCGGGTTGAGCGGCAGGCACTTTTTCAGTATGCTGAGCAACACTCTAACACAAGCGCCTTTTTTTAAAAAAACAACTGAGCTACAAACGCAATTGATCAGCAATACACCGTTATAAGTAAGCTCCCTGGGGCAGGGACAATCATTTTGTTCTGTTTCTACAGCACATAGCACAGTTGTGTCCTGGTCCATGACTGGGGCTTCAAGGCACCACTGTAATTTAAATAATAATAAAATCTATAGCAGAAATTGATCAGAAAGGCAGAAATTTATACCAATGTTCACTCTCACAGGTTACAATCAAGATATGGTATCAAGAATGTGATAACAAATCCCGCCTTGCACAGATATCTGGTGAAGCCTGTTTAAAAAGTGCAAGGTATTTCATCTGGAATACGTTCCACTGGCTCCATGGTTGGGTTTTATTATTGGATTGAAATGGAAATCTCAAGTAAACGCTGACTCTTCTTTCCACGCACAAATTAATTAAGGTACTTTTGTGTTTCATTTTCTTTATAAATCAAAGAAATATTGTAACTGTACTGCACAATACAAGGACAGTCAAAGAAATGCTGATCAGGATATCCTGACAATCTTAATAAAGTTCTCTATCAAAAAATCAGAATGCCTAGGTTTTAACTATAAACACACACAATTTAAGCTTCTACACAAGCAGCAATGTTTCTATATCAATATGAATACAGAACTTAAAATAGCGCAAACAGCAATAATTTAAATACTTTCTTCAAAAACACAATGCACACCACACACTATTTCAGAAATTAACGTGTCCAGTTCACTGCAGGGAAAAGAATGAATGCAAAGAAACCCAGTAAAACAATTGTTTTTAGAATTTCAGGCTTCAAAAGCATTCATTTAATACTTCATTTATTGGGATATTTGTTCAAATGATGAAAAACCTGCTTCCACAAGTAGCTTAATTTATTAATGGCTAAAATATGAAAAATCTTCTTGCTGTTGAAAGTATTACATATGGTTAAGAGCATTTGCTATAACAATATTTAACAGTAATTTTTTATTTAAAAAGCAAGCAATTTGTACTTTAATTCATCACTATGCTTAGATATAATTGTTCTTAAGCAATCCAAAATCACTGGCAGTTTCCTCTCTAGCAGTTTTGGCTGAGCTATTTTGATGTTTACATAAGCAGCTATATCACTATTTCTTTTTATAGAGCCATAGAGTAGTTGAGCATATAACTAACTGGAGGGCCAGCTGTGCAACCCTTATTCACATGTGTAGTACCACTGAAGTAAACATGATCACGCAAGGGACATATTCACCAACATGAGTAAGGGCTGCACAATCTAGTCTTTCAAAATAAAATACAACATATGTTCTTTATAATTAGATAACTAACAACTTCAAATTTTAACAAGTACACTCTATAACCTATCAAATATATTGAAAGTCTGAGTTTAAATAAATAAATAAAATACAGAGCTTATTTAATGAATACACAAAATTTACCTGCTGTTTCATTATCTTTATCTGTTCTTTTTGCTTCCGCTTTTCTTCAGCAGCCATAATAGCTACAAGTAAAACAAAAAATGTAACATCAGCAGAAAATGACTGAAGAACAGTAACCTAATCTCGACAATTCTAAAGCTCATCTGCAACTATGCACAATCTCTTAGAGGTTTACTACTTACCTTGCTGTTTTTTTGCTTCTTTGGCAGCTCGAGCCTGTTCCTGCTTCTGAAGTTTTCTCAAAAGCTTTATTTGTGCTGCTTGCCTCGCTATTTCTGTAACACAAAGAGGAAATATTAAGCACATAGTCACAGCACTGTCTCACATAAAAGATCTAACTTATGTGTTCAGGCTTTTTCACATAAAGAATGAGGAGACAAAGAAAATAGTGAGTTTATCTTGCACATATTTATCTTCAAAATGTTTAAATATAGAATTCTTATACCAGGATATCTTTTATAAACAAATACCTCTAACAGCTTCTCAAATGAACATAGATGCTTTCTGTTATCTACACAAAAATTATGTATAATTCTGAAAAATGAAAATAATTCACTTTCAATCAAGTGATAACATCAGGATAAAAAATTCTGACCCACCTCTTTGTCTCTTTATAAACTAAACTATTCCATACAAACGTCTAATCCTTTTTGAACAATCCCAGGAGAGAGGGTTCAGATAGCATGTACTACACAGTACACTCTCATAAGGTTAGATTTTGCCACTCTTTTTCATGTTGATTACTCTTTCAATACTTCCATTGATTTTAGTGAGACTATTTGTGAAGTAAGGTGGTACTGAAGTGAGTTAAATTTTCAACCTGAGTCACAGACACATTACATTTGTTCATTCTTGTTATTTTCCCTTAATCTAAAAGATAAGTAATTTAGACTAGAAGTATATGGCTGCTCTCTGTGTATGACAAAATGTAATAAAATTTCAGGGTACAAGACGAGGATGTAAAACAGCAGAACTCACAATGAGTGACATAATAGTGAAGAGGTCTACTGGTTAAAAAAGAAAAAAAGCAGAAAAAGTTAAAATGACAGTTTATGGACGGTTTATCGTGTAACCAAAAAGAGGAAAAAAATGTAAGTGTATTTTAAGAGAATACATCAGTATTTCATGTAAATGCTAATGAAAACTGAAAAAAAATCAGATCCTTTTTCTAACACTGAATTACAGAAGGGTGCTATTTGAAATGCCTGAAAAACTTACGTTTTCCAACAAAAATAAGAGATGGAGTATAAGGATTTAAAGATGCAGTACAGACAAAAATAATTTTTTAGCAGTTACTCTATACATAGGGTGGGATTTTCAAACACATTCAGGACTGGTGTAACTCTGCTTCCACTGAACTCATTGCTTAAACTCCATTTGACTTCAGTGGGAACAGAGTTAGGCCAACACTAAGTGCATTTTCGTGTAGCCATCATAGAATCATGGGGGTGAGGGACAAAACAAAACAAAAAACAAACTAACTTACTTATAACTTCTCAAATCTTTTGTAAGAAAAACCTGGCCTTACACTGGGTATTTATGAAACTAAGAGTATTGAAGGTCTTGGACTTCTGGAGACTGTTCGTTCAAGCTCTGGAATTTAAGGATAGGAGTTTTTATGCAGTCAGCTCTCAGTGCCAAAGGATGATCTGAAAGAACAGACCCCTCTACTTCTTCACCACAAGAACTCTATTTTGCATAATTTGAATCAGAAATGAACCTGGAGCTCTTTTAATCTCTTAAAAGACTGGTAAAGGAACCAGTCATAGAGGACTATCTTTTTGGTGCAGTAGGAATATTCAACTGAGACATTTGGGCTTGATTTAAAAAAAACAAAAAACAAAAAAAAACAACAACCCACCACCAACGATGTGCAATTTAGTTTTAGTTGGGGATTGGTCCTGCTTTGAGCAGGGGGTTGGACTAGATGACCTCCTGAGGTCCCTCCCAACCCTGATATTCTATGATTCTATGGAACAGCAACAACTACAATAGCTTTTTATACTATTTGACTACACCACACAAGAATCCAAAGTAAAAGACAAATTAACTTATTTAGTCTCTAAGGTGCCACAAGTACTCCTTTTCTTTTAACTTATTGACAGAGATTAAGCTACTCACAGAAAATTTACTCCAGAAATGCACACTCTTTAGAAGTATGCACATGTGTCAACTTGTGAAACTGAACTACTGAAATGAGAATTTCTAGAAAGGATGACGTGTGCCCTGAATCACACGCCAAATACTTATTAGTATACTTTTCTACCCACATAAGCTCCAGGAGATTGCCTAGCTCCATAATGTTGACCACACAGTTGAGACACGTATTTAACAGTAGAAGAAGCGAAAAGCCCTGAAGAGCCTCGCTCTTTAGAGGAGTTTACTATCAAAGAACAGAAGTTACAAGATTGGTAGGAAATGTTTCTCATTCTTGGGATCCCATACATAGAAACTGCATTCTTTGGATATTGAAAGGCAGGAGTAACTAGACAAGGAAATGTGCATCTAAGAAGCTAGTCTTAAGAAAATATTTTTGCAGTACTACCATGCCAAAAGGAAAATAGTCCTTTATATCAGTTTTACAATGTTTTACTTGTCCTTCCTTTGGGAAAACTATTTTTTTAAATAGGTGAATAAAATATTTTTATTACCACACCAGTAACCGAGTGTGAGGAGATTTTATACCAGGACTAGTAAATTTTCATGATGATTTTCTAAGGAATATTTACACAAAGTATAAAAAGTTATCATCTACCCATGCAGGTATTTATAACACACACTGTATAGGTATCTCGCTGCAGAATATGAATGTCCGACAAATTCTTCGAGTAAGTAAATGTATGGCCAGAATTGGTATATGCTTAAGAAAAACTCTGGATGCCACCCATGAAATGAGCCTGGAACCCCCCTATTAAAAACACTTTTTTCTTTTAGATAGCCTGACATATCCAAATACATGGAGACACAGAACAGTTGATAGGGAGAGTGCCAAAATGCATCTGATTGGACTAGCAGTTCCTAGTCTATACCATTATTAATTAGTAAAGATTCTGAAAGATTGAGATCACAAGACATCAGGTTGAAATCGATATTACTCTCGATGCTTGAGAACCTGAGTAGGGAAAAGGAAGCCAAGGTGGACATTAACAGGCATAATAGGTCCAATACTAAATATAAAGAACCTCCTGTAGCCATGACAGGGCTATGAGAATCATCTGTCCTTGAATGGAGAAAAACAGACAAGAGAGTGCCTCCAAATACCTATCTGCTTGCATGGCCTCTTTCAGTGTAGTATCTGGACACCTCTATGAAATCTCAAACAACAGGAAAATTTGCAAACAGGGCACAGGGAGGGATATCTTTTACTAATACAATAAAGTCACTAGAGAGGAAATAGTCACTGCTGAGGAAATACACCCTAATTTGCTCTCACGTTACTATTGTAGGTAGAGGGCTGAAAAAGGAGGCATTGTGGTCTAGTGGTCGGAGTGCAAATCAGGAGATCTGGATTAATTCTGGCTCTGAATGGGCAAGACACAACCTCTCTAGCATCTGTTTTTGCATTTGTTTTTGCACTTCACAGGGGTGTCATGAGGCTTACGCTGTTAATATTTGTAAATTGCTTTGAGATTATCAGATTGAAAGCAATATACAAGCAACAAGTACTATCGTGTTGAGTGGACTCTAATGAGATAGAAAACGATCTAGCTACCTTACCTGATATCCAGCCCCAAGCAAAAAATACTACCTACAAAAGGTATCTTTAAAAATGCACCCTGTTTGTTCAGGTAGAACATTTCAATCATCTCCAATGACTGGCTCTTTGTTGTGTAATGCTCTTTGCAGGCACAGGGGGAAAAGGCACAATGAATCTCACAAAGAGGTAGTCAAGGCTTAGATATTTTATGTATGAATCCTGTGCAGCACAGCAACAGACAGCGTATGTTCACATTCACCATATAAGCCAGATCAATCATGAAACCCAAGAGGAAAAATAACCCTGAGCCGTAAGAGAATTTTGTAGAATATTAACTTCTTTTAGGAAAATGTGATGCAATTTTGAAGTACAGCACTGGGATGAAGGTTACATGCCTGATGCTTATTTTTCGGATCAGATTCTCAAATCCGTGTGTATTTTAAAAAAAAACTGTCAGTGGTACCCAGATGTCCACTATTACATTGTATAAATTTAAATAAAGTTAATATTGCCCAAGCTTATTCATTTATTACACACACACACACACACACACACCCTTTACACCTCTCTTTAAAGCACGTTTATATCTACTTGGCTTTAAACTGAAGGTCCACGTCACACTTTTGACAAGATTTCAAAAAGCAACTTGCAAGGACATACAGTAGCAGAAATAAATGATAATACTTGCCTTTAGGAAAATGGAACATCATTACTTTCAGGTTGTGGAAACTATAACAAATTTCTTACCTTGAGCTTGCAACTTCCTTAACAGCTTTGCATCAGTGTTGTCTAAAAATTCAGTGCTACCAACATTTGGAGGTCGGCCTTTCCGACGCCTCATTCTTGATTCCTCTCTAGCACGCTGTCTATCTGGATTTGGCGGTCGTCCTCTACGACCTTCCATAGCTCTGATACGGGGAATGACTTCCTCTTCTTTCAGAAGACACCACTGCATACCCTTTTAATTAACATATTTCATAGCCATTATAAATAAAAGTGAAAAGAAAACAAAAACATACATCCACAGATCTGGTCATACATGCAAAAATGCATATGTCTATATATGTAAATATATTTACCCAAAAACATGAAAGTTGGTATTAGAATGACAGTGGTGACACAGAGCAATTGCATAGGTATTGTGGGATTTATCAAAAGCATTTCTACAATTTACCACTAAAACTTACAAGATCTCAAAGCTAATTTACTGAGTGAAACACCATTTGTTATTACATATGTGCCACTACTATATTGCTTCTAGTTCTCTCTTGCCTAAATAGCCCATTCCTCAATTTAGTAGATTAGGCAGAAGAACAGATTTTCCCTTAGCCTATAAACTTCAAATTTAACTACTACGCCTGCACTTATCCATTAATCAATGTGATGTTTAAAAATCTGACAGGCTATATGTAAAAACCATTCTGAAATTTATAGAATATAAGGAAAACAGTAAAAGCAGGAGAATGGATTGTGATTTTTACTTGTGACTTTTGGAGGGTTCGATATCTCAGTTTTATAATAAATAAACTGAAAAACCAGAAACTCATTTCTACCTTGCAATTTTATTTAGTACAATTTAGTTTTCACCTACTGTGAAAATTAATTTGTCAGTCAACTAAAATTAAAAACTAATCAGAAGTTTTCAAGTAGTTATAATCTGCTCTATGACCTTAATTCAAAGCTCTGGAAATTGTACAGTCTCCTGAACAAGGTAAGAAGCACTAAATTCAACCCTTTTTAATTTCTCATGGCACCTAAATTCCTGTTGCTATAATACCAAGAGGTTAGTTTTTAGATAGCTTTCATTTAATTGACACAAGAGGGAACCTCATACTGTGTCTATTAATTAAAACAGTTCCTTGATCTATTTGATCTTGCTTGATTGAGCTTGATCTATTTGGAAATGTGGTATCTCTCACTGCTTTTCCAATTTTTTTGGAATGATAGGAAAAAATGATAGCTAAGGTTACTTCTGGGAGCACGTCATTTACTTAATGAAAGCTTGTCAAGGACTCTGAAAATGTCTGCCAAAGCAACTATGAAGCCAGTCGCATCTACTTTTTTAAAAACTACAGTTGATTCGCAATACTGAATTTGTGAATTAATAAGTCCACAAACAATAAAATCAAGTATGATAAACCACAAAATGCGTTTTGTTAATTTATTTTGTCATCTATGTTTAAATTATTTATGCTAATCTTTCATAATATGCTAAGAAATGTTTCATAGAACATTCTGTAAAAGGAACTTTTTAATAACATGATACCCTCACATCCAAAAGCAGCTACTAACAGAAGTTGCACTGATATTTTTCAACTCTGCAACCAATATGAAGTAAGATATCACAAGAATCCATACTGTACTTAGCATGCAGATCTTCCAAGAGGCATACATATCCAACTGATATCCAGCATCAAGTGCAGAATCCATCTTTGTTAAAAACTGATTGAAGACTTCTCAATCCAAAATCAGTATCTGTACCACTTGAGCCAAAGTAGTATCTTAAATATCTGTCAGCAGGAGTACCATTTATAATATATATACACACTATATTTTTTTTCAGGTGTCTAATATCTCAGGGATCTCCCCCTGTAGTTTATCATAGACTATTTGTCTTTTTGAGCCATGTAAACAGGACTAAATATTGTCTCTCTATTGTCCATACCAACCTGCAACCTAGTAGACAACTTCTCATATGCTTATTCATGAGTGAGGGAAAAAAATGCAAAACAAGATTCAGAAACAGATGAAAAAAAAAATCAATCATGGTTCAAGGGTAGTTCAGATTGTGCTGTACTCGTGTTTTCTCTCCTTTTGTACTGTTTCCAGCAAAAGATACCACAAACTGAGGGACATTACATTCAAATACATTAACCTTTGAAAAATCCATCATCATCAAAAGTAAGAAAAGCCATATGGATTCCGCCTTTCCATGCAACATTTGATTCTATGGACAAGATTTTTCCACTGGTGTAAATAAACATAATACCATAACAAAAGGAATATTGATTTATATCAGATGACACTCTGCTCCTGTATCTATTTTATCCCAGTTTTTTAGAATGCAGAACAGGAGATATTTGCAGGACATGACATTGTTTTAGAACAAGAGTCTAAAGGAAGTATCTCTTTCAGGTCTTCTTGAGGTATCGAATAATGTTGGATGAGTAAACACAGACTGGGAAAAAGTAGGCCGAAATCTCATTGTAAATTTCCATCATTTTAGACGTTGTTGAATTCTGGGAACCATTGCTTATTCAAAAAACGGAATCTGACTATTCCATTTAGACTCCTACATAAGTTTAGTACCAGCTTTCAGTGGTATCTTCAAAATTACATGCCTTGTCTCCACTAAGATTTTACATCAAGATAGCTAAATCAATGTAAAAGCACACCTTTTTTTGCAGTGGAGACATAACTATAGTCCATGTTAAAACAGCCTCAAGGCTACTCTAACTTATTTTAGCTAGTAATCGACTTTTAAGGCTGTTACATAGCTGAGGATTGCTGAAGTGCAAATCATTCTATCCCATCACTCCTACCAGCCTTGACACTACTCATATGCAAGAGTAACCCCCTATGTCCTGTGATGCTGTAACACAACTGAGGATCAGGACCAGAGTTCCTGGGTCCCTGACTTGCATTCAGACCACTAGACAGGACATATATACCTATAGACATACAACTGTTTTTTGTTTTTAAACAAACACAGCAGAAGACCTATTCCCAGGTAGTGGATAAATGTAATCTGAATGATATCATCAAAGTATGTATTTCACAGTTGTAACACAACATAAGAGGTTTTAGGAACAGGAAAATGAAGTTGCTTACGTTTACAGTAACAAATGTTCTTCAAGATGTGTAATCTGTACATGCATTCCACAGTTGGTGAGTGTATGTCCAGTGTCCACAAGTTTGAGACTTTTCCTGTCAGCGGTACCCCTAAGGGTAGTGCATGCATCATTCCACAGGGGCATAAAGGGTGAGAATCCATGGTCCCAGGACTCTGAAGTAGCAGGCACAGAGGTAGGTAGTGGAATATGCATACAGACTACACATACTGGGTCAAACTGATGATCCATCTAGCCCAGGATCCTGTCTTCCGACAGTGACTGGTGCCAGATGCTTGAGAGGAAATGAAAAGACCAAGGCAATTTATTGAGTTATCATGATGTCCAGTCCCAGCTTCTAGGAGATCATCCCCTTGTCATCCAGACCCAGCTACCTGGCTTCTCGAAGAACATCAGTTACCATAAAAGGTGTGTAACCTCTTTCTTCTTAGAGTGCTAGTCTGTATGCATATTTGTGACGACTCCCAAGCAGTTTCCCCTCACTCAAGTCAACTAAGAGGTGTCAAGAGTATGGACTTCAACACAGACCATGTGAATCTTGCATTGTCCCTAGCAGCCTGCACAACATACAGTGTTTTGTGAACATGTCAGTCCACCTTCATCCTGGGTCCTCTGCACTGAGGCCACTGTGTGGCCCTGGGGATGCAGCAGGGATGGGTCTAGCCTCAGGTGTGTGGGTGACAGTCTTAACCTGCGATTCAGGTAGTACGACGATGGGGCCACCTGCTCTACATTCCAAAATCAAAAAGCATGAGAGATCATGGTGCCAAGGACCGGCAATCCCCACACTGCATAATAGTGGTACCACACTCTCTCCTTAGTCCTGGGTACACACCTTTTGACTCCTTGGGAGAGATCTAGACTGCTGAATCCTGGGATCAGGCTGGGGACAGCTGTTGGCTGTCTTGAGTCAGAGGACAAGACAGCAGTGCTCTGGAAAAGATTGTGCCCGTCCCATAAGCGCAGGGGGAACATGACTGCATGCTGGAAACACTGAGGTCACTGGGTCCAGGAATCTGGAAAGCATCAGGAATTAGTGTGACTCCAATAGCCGCATATCTCTGGGGCCTGCAGCTAAGGCCCTGAGTGGTGGAGCCCCAACAGGTTGGTGTGGCAGTGACTGCGAAGGTACCTGAAAGCATCAGGATGGCCTGTACCAAAATCAAACTTTTACCAGGTACTGAAGTAGCCAGTGACCACTCTGAGTTCTTGGTACCAAGAAGGCTTATACAGCTGTGACAACTCGGGGTGGGGGGATGCAGGCTCTGGTGCTCAGGGAACTTTTTCTAAGTTTTGAGGCACCCTTGGTGTCCAACAGGCTGGTAGTTTTATGTGGCCTTTACTTTGGATCAGGGGAGGGTGATCTCAGCCTCTTCTTCCTCGAAGGCTTCCATTCCAAGTCTGCCCTGTATCTGACCACTCACCTAGCAGGGTCCTAGAGCCCGGGTTCCAGCCCAAGCCCAGACACCTACACAGCAATGAAACAGTCATGCAGCCCATGCCCTGCGAGCCCAAGTCAGCTAGCACGAGCCAGTCACTGGTGTCTAGTTGCTGTGTAGACTTATCCTGTATGTCTTCCAGACAAGGCCGCTTCAGACAGTTTTAAAGTCTACACTGGGGCCAATTTCAACAATCTTTGTTCCCCCGCGGGCCTAGATGCCTAGAATCTGGAGTTGGAGTCCAACCTCATTGCCTACTCCATGAGAAAAGCCTCAGGCATGCCTCCCTTGAGTGCTGGGTCCACTTCAAGAAGGACCTGCAGATTTCACAGTACCCTGAAGTATATCCTTCTCGAGACAAAAACAGATATCTCATGTGTCCGTCATTCAGAAACACAACTGCTTCGCACAATGAGCAGTTCTTAAGCCTGGGGAATTGCTGTGCTTGAGCATAGTGTCCCACACCACCTGCAAGCTTGGGGAAGGGCTTCCCTCCCCCTGTGGCTTCCATGTGCAGCTATGTGACTAAACTCAACACTAACTAGCCAAAGCGGAGGTAAATTTTAAGAGAGTTGCTCTGACATATACCATGACCAGTACAAAAGGAACTGAGGCATAGCAAAACAGCTCTGCTCTTTATACCCTTGTGTAATACACATGGAGAGGAAGGTCCTATGTGTCAACCCACCCCATAGATATTGCCGATTAGACAATTCTCTAACGCATATACATGAGATGTGCGCTCACCAACTGTGGAGTATGTATCTGGACTTGCACTCAAAGAAAAAAAAGTTCCTCCAACCCAACAAGTTTACATTTTAAAAACAAATCTTAATCCCACTTTTTTGCTACCCTTTCCTTCTTTTTCCAGAGAAAAACATACAGGCATTTTTAATTCCTTAATTATGGCAAGAAGATAGAGATTCCACAAATAAGGATGAATGATGGTTTCTATCCTTAATATTATATATTTCAGTTACTTACCTCTATAACTTATTCCATATATCAATTAATATTTTCATGAAGTAGCTTGGCTCAAGTCCCTGTTAATCCTAAACTAGAAAACTAGGAGTTATGTACCCCTTTTTTTAGAAAATTGGCACCAGTCTAAAAATATACTGTAAATGACAACCATATCAGTTCCTTTCATAATATAGAAATCCTTTATTATGTACCTCAAATATTCTTTGTTTTCAATTAGGAAAAAAATCTCTGATTGAACTAAAAGAAACTTTAGGAGATTACCATGCTTTCAAATTCTTTTTTTAAATTCATTGTACCGAAAAACATTAAGAAATGCCACTGTCAATGCAGTAGGAAAATCCAGGTGGATTTCAACCTGGAAAATTTAGATTGGAATGTTCTACTGTCTACAACTCATCAAACCATGCCCAAACTGTAAAAAGTGGAGGAGATGGAATCAGCAGGAAAAAAAAACTATCTGATGAGCAAATTTCTGGAATAAAACTGATAATTTTCTATACCAATAAGATATAGATAAATTATTGGCACTTTCAGTATTACAACAGGACACTAAATTTCAGTAACGTACATACAGATACCATTTTCTTTAAGTACTAGCTTAATTTGCTGAACCGACTAGAGGGGATGCCATTTTAGATTTGGTCTTGGTGAGTAATGAGGACCTCATAGAGGAAATGGTTGTAGGGGATAATCTTGGCTCAAGTGATCATGAGCTAATTCAGTTCAAACTGAATGGAAGGATTAACAAAAATAAATCTGCAACTAGGGTTTTTGATTTCAAAAGGGCTGACTTTCAAAAATTAAGAAAATTAGTTAGGGAAGTGGATTGGACTGAAGAATTTATAGGTTTAAAGGTAGAGGAGGCCTGGGATTATTTTAAATTAAAGCTGCAGAAGCTATCGGAAGCCTGCATCCCAAGAAAAGGGAAAAAATTCATAGGCAGGAGTTGTAGACCAAGCTGGATGAGCAAGCATCTTAGAGAGGTAATTAAGAAAAAGCAGAAAGCATATAGGGAGTGGAAGAAGGGAGGGATCAGTAAGGAAAGCTACCTTATTGAGGTCAGAATATGTAGGGATAAAGTGAGACAGGCTAAAAGTCAAGTAGAGTTGGACCTTGCAAAGGGAATTAAAACCAATAGTAAAAGGTTCTATAGTCATATAAATAGGAAGAAAACAAAGAAAGAAGAAGTGGGACCGCTAAAAACTGAGGATGGAGTGGAGGTCAAGGATAATCTAGGCATGGCCCAATATCTAAACAAATACTTTGCCTCAGTCTTTAATAAGACTAAAGAGGATCTTAGGGATAATGGTAGCATGATAAATGGGAATGAGGATATGGAGGTAGACATCACCATATCTGAGGTAGAAGCGAAACTCAAACAGCTTAATGGGACTAAATCGGGGGGCCCAGATAATCTTCATCCAAGAATATTAAAAGAATTGGCACAAGAAATTGCAAGCCCATTAGCAAGAATTTTTAATGAATCTGTAAACTCAGGGGTTGTACCGTATGATTGGAGAATTGCTAACATAGTTCCTATTTTTAAGAAAGGGAAAAAAAGTGATCCAAGTAATTATAGGCCTGTTAGTTTGACATCTGTAGTATGCAAGGTCTTGGAAAAAATTTTGAAGGAGAAGGTAGTTAAGGACATTGAAGTCAATGGTAAATGGGACAAAATACAACATGGTTTTACAAAAGATAGATCGTGCCAAACCAACCTGATCTCCTTCTTTGAGAGAGTAACAGATTTTTTAGATAAAGGAAACGCAGTGGATCTAATTTACTTAGATTTTAGTAAGGCGTTTGATACTGTGCCACATGGGGAATTATTAGTTAAATTGGATAAGATGAGCATCAATAGGAAAATTGAAAGGTGGATAGGGAATTGGTTAAAGGGGAGACTACAACGGGTCCTACTGAAAGGTGAACTGTCAAGTTGGAGGGAGGTTACCAGTGGAGTTCCTCAAGGATCAGTTTTGGGACCAATCTTATTTAATCTTTTTATTACTGACCTGGGCACAAAAAGTGGGAGTGTGCTAATAAAGTCTGCAGATGATACAAAGCTGGGAGGTATTGCTAATTTAGAGAAGGACAGGGATACCCTACAGGAGGATCTGGATGACCTTGTAAACTGGAGTAATAGGAATAGGATGAAATTTAATAGTGAGAAGTGTAAGGTCATGCATTTAGGGATTAATAACAAGAAATTTAGTTATAAGCTAGGGACACATCAACTAGAAGTAACGGAGGAGGAAAAGGACCTTGGAGTATTGGTTGATCATAGGATGACTATGAGCTGCCAATGTGATATGGCTGTGAAAAAAGCTAATGTCATCTTGGGATGCATCAGGAGAGGTATTTCCAGTAGGGATAAGGAGGTTTTAGTACCGTTATATAAGGCACTGGTGAGACCTCACCTGGAATACTGTGTGCAGTTCTGGTCTCCCATGTTTAAGAAGGATGAATTCAAACTGGAACAGGTACAGAGAAGGGCTACTGGGATGATCCGAGGAATGGAAAACTTGTCTTATGAAAGGAGACTCAGGGAGCTTGGCTTGTTTAGCCTAACTAAAAGAAGGTTGAGGGGAGATATGATTGCTCTCTATAAATATATCAGAGGGATAAATACCAGAGAGGGAGAGGAATTATTTAAACTCAGTACCAATGTGGACACAAGAACAAATGAATATAAACTGGCCGCTAGGAAATTTAGATTAGAAATTAGACGAAGGTTTCTAACCATCAGAGGAGTGAAGTTTTGGAATAGCCTTCCGAGGGAAGTAGTGGGGGCAAAAGATCTATCTTGCTTTAAGATTAAACTCGATAAGTTTATGGAGGAGATGGTATGATGGGATAACATGGTTTTGGTAATTAAATATTCATGGTAAATAGGCCCAATGGCCTGTGATGGGTTTTTAGATGGGGTAAGATCCAAGTTACCCGGGAAAGAATTTTCTGTAGTATCTGGCTGATGAATCTTGCCCATATGCTCAGGGTTTAGCTGATCGCCATATTTGGGGTCGGGAAGGAATTTTCCTCCAGGGCAGATTGGAAGGCCCTGGAGGTTTTTCGCCTTCCTCTGTAGCATGGGGCACGGGTCACTTGCTGGAGGATTCTCTGCTCCTTGAGGTCTTCAAACTACAATTTGAGGACTTCAATAGCACAGATATAGGTGTGAGGTCTTTTTTTAGGAGTGGTGGGTGAAATTCTGTGGCCTGCATTGTGCAGGAGGTCAGACTAGATGATCATAATGGTCCCTTCTGGCCTAAATATCTATGAATCTATCTATGAATCTATGAATTTTTTGGTTATCTTACTGTAAATGGTTTGTTAGCTGTTATCAGTTTAGTTCAAATGTTTACATGACAATTTAATGAATCAAAATCTGATTCATGAATATAATTTTAGAGCTTCTTAATCATACTAGGTTTTTAGGCAATATGTTCTCTTTAACTCCATATTTTAAAAAATATATGGATTAGAGTAGAAAAACAAAAATATACACACTAAAAATTACCTGATTGAAAAGCTGGGCTGATGCCACATGTAATAAAAATGCCAATGAGGAATGCTTAAGTTTATTTTTGTCATTAAAAAAATAGATATGAAAACAAATTGGCTAAGAGATTGAGAGACAACCTAAGCCTCTAAAAAAAATCTAGATTTACTATTTAAAATGTTTGCAGTTTTAATGGTATTTCAGATAAAAATCAAGAAAAAACGTAAATATAAGATTCACATGCCAGTTATGTCTGGAAAGTGCAAGTGCTCATGACCTTAGTTTGAAATGGATCAGATTAGTCTGTGGTATTCAATGCTGATTGGTGTACTTTAAAGTTAGGTAACACAACACTCACAAGTTACCTTCAACACAGATAAATTATAAGAAAAATGGTGGTCGTGACACAGAATAGACATTCTGGAATCACATCACACACCGAATATATTAGGATCATGCTTTGTAAGTACCAATAAAGTACCAATAGGTATAGAATAAAATTAGAAGTAGGATCTGGGCTTGTAAGCATAAACATATATAGACATATATAAGACAACATACATAGAGTGTGTACACACACATGCGCACACACACACACACAGTATAAGCATTTGGAAATATACTACAATAACTTGAATGATTATGTATGACAATGTAGCTACTGGGAACAAACATTACTCTCACCAAAGATGTTATTCCAAGCACACCTATGTTATAATAAAAAAAGCATCTCCCTAGTGACTAAAGGATAAAATTACTTACCTATAATTATTGTTCTCCAAAGACAAACATCCTGTACAGATCCACTATTAGTCTAATATCTCCAGAAGGCAGATATTGCTAGGGCTTTCCAAGATTCTGAAATGGCTCCCTCCTCCACCCAAGATGAAGGTAGCAGCTTTGAGTTTCAATCTGAGGAATCTGCAAATTCTTCCTGTTTGCTTGTCAGGATTTGGTCTTTGACTAAGTCAATGCGCATTATCTAGTTACATATCAAGCATCACAGTTTAGCTTCTACACTGGAAGCAAGGGGTTGTGGGGCGGGGAGGAGCAATGCTTTAGCGGTACACTTTAGAAAGAAATCTGGATGAATGAGCCACAACTTCTCTTGAAGTTCCTGAGACATGTATATTGCAGACCCTGTTCTGCCATCCTCCCATGTGGTACGGTGTGTGCTCCTTCCCAGCACCCTACCATTTCTTCTATAAGGTATGGAGGAAAGATAAGGCCAGGTCCCAGCTCTTCTAGACCAACCAGCAGTGGAGCTAGGAGAGAGCAGTGTTTGCATACCCAGTAGTATTTAGCATTTTACCTGTAAGGGTGCACAAGGCAGGAGGTCTTTTGTGGCCCCATCCCCTTGCCCACCTGTTATAAATTGGGGACAATCCAGCCATAAGAATGTACATGTGTAATCTGAGACCACTGGAAATCTCAATGTCTTTTAACAGTGTATTATGGGGAGGTGTGATCTAGGTGTGATAATAGTGCTGAGGCCATCTATACCACCATCCCGAACAGAGCAGTATTTGCTAATACCTACTTGTTCTGTTTTAGCCTCCCCTTTCATGACATTTTTCTTTCTCCTAGTAAAACTGCTTTGACCTGAGCAGAATGTAGCAGAAGCAATAAAAACTGGAATTTTTGAATGATATTTAGAAGAGGTTTGGGATAATTCATTACCCAGCCTTGTGATTGAACTGTGGCCCTTCCTCAGTTCCTCCTTTCTGAAGTTTTGCAGTCCCAAAGGAGGGCAGGGAGTGCAGTACATCCCACTAGATATAAAGTAAGAGGGGTGGAAAGAAGTAACTAAGGCTGGGGACATGTGAGATGGGAAGAATATAATAGACAGACAAGAAAAAGAAAAAAAGAGGGGTTGACCTGATGTCCAGGAAACTAGTAGCTACTTAAATCTGAGGTTCAATAGCGAGGTACATACCTACATGATTTATTGATCCTGACTTATTCAACCCTGGGTTTACAGTGGCTGATGTACAAGGGGCCTACAACATTAACTTCCTCAAGGGGCCAGAAGTCAGCCAACGCCACCCCAAAGTGAGCAATTTGACATGGCTTCAGTTTTATTACAAACATTTATGCATGTTTTGTAGATTGATGTATACTCCTATAGGGATTCAACTGCCTAGGCAAGGTGTTTTGAAATTCCAGGAATTGTTGAGCACATTTTCCTGATGTCTGTCCACATTCATGTGGTGATATACAGGGAAGAGTTATCTTTAACAATAAATAAATAAATATATTCACTGACATGAGATCACAAGAAAAAATGAAAGTCCCTAAGCTGGACAAAATAGATGGTGGTGTCACACAGTTCAATCATAATTTATTCTTCTGTGAAGTGGCTACTTTATCCACATAAAGCAAAGCAGAGTTCTGCCACACTCAAGTAGAATGTTTGTTCATACAACTGTGCATAAAAACTGGATCCTTCAGAAAAGCTAATACTGTATTCTCTACATAGTAAATACCTGTGTTTTAAGTATGTATTTTAGATACCCTAGACCAGGGGTGTCCAATCTGTGGCTCCGGAGCCACATGCAGCTCTTCAGAAGTTAATATGTGGCTCCTTGTATAAGTACCGACTCCGGGGCTGGAGCTACAGGCGCCAACTTTCCAATGTGCCGAGGGGCGCTCACTGCTCAACCCCTGGCTCTGCCACTGGCCCTGCCCCCCTCCACACCTTCCCGCGCCCTCCCCTGAATCTGCCATGCCCTTGCTCCTCCCCCTCTCCCCCCAGAGCCTCCTGCACGCCACGAAACAGGTGATTGGGAGGTGCGGGGAGGGAGGGGGAGGTGCTGATCCACAGGGCTGCCGGTGGGTGGGAGGCGCTGGGAGCGGGGTGGGGGAGCTGATGGGGGCTGCTGACGTATTACGTGGCTCTTTGGCAAAGTACATTGGTAAATTCTGGCTCCTTCTCAGGGTCAGGTTGGCCACCCCTGCCCTAGACGGATGAAAATACAAAGGAGACATGATACACACATAAACAGAACTTCTACAGATATGGAGTTCGTATAACAAAAGAAGAAAAAATTTCTACTCTAAGAAATATCTGAACGTGTTCTCTTATAAAATACTTAGCTCAAAGCTCCTTCTTAACTAGACAACTATCATTTCAGAGCTGATCTTGGGACATACTGAGCACCTGAGACCTGAGGAAGTCAATGAGAGTTGTAAATTTTCAGTACCTCCTAGGATCAGACCCTCAACTCTCAACAAAAGCTACTGTAAAGTACTATGTACGACTGTAAGAATGAATTCACTAACAACAGGCAATGCTCCAGAGTGTAGTAAAAATTATTTCACCTAGATTTATGTTACTACTCCTTGGATCAAAGACTTTACTTTTTAAAAAGTGGATACCTGCGGTCCATCTCTGGCTTCATAGAAGTCACCCACTCCTATTTTTGCACTGAAGCTGAAATTGTCCCTTGAGATATCCATTATTCCATTTCTGCTGAGATACTGAAAAAATCACATATTTTTCCACTTCAGGTTTTAAATAATTACAACCCAGCTTTGATGTACAGCTAACGTCAGGAGTCAAATGTTTTGCATATTCTATCAAGGGATATGCCTCTATAGGAGGTCAATTTAGAAACAGGTTAAGGTACATTAGCCTCACATCACAAGACATTTTGTATCAAGGAACTTTATTTGAGGAAGAAGTGCACTTTTTTATTGTACACATGCTTTATGGTACCAGAATGCATACAAATTGAAAAAAATGTATGTACCTTTACTACTTCAGGATACTGTCTCAGTTTCTTTCCACATGGTGCATAATATGCTACTTCTCCTTGAAGACGACCACCAAAATTCCTTATTCGTGTTTCTCTTTGCCAGCTGTAATAATAGTAAATATAGGTGTGTGTTAACACTCATTTCTTGAACTAATTTATAAACCTCTATTTATTAATTTTACATTAAAGTCAAGAGACAAATATATAAAGTGATTAAGGCAGAAATGTGACCAGGCAAAAATGGTATTGTATTAGGTTACGTTATCAAATTTTTTTTTTTATACATTTTAGCATTGTAGTGCACACAAAGTTCTGGGAAAGTGAGCAGATTCTATTCTGGCTCATGAATTGTTAACAGAACTACTAATGAATTTTCAGTTGCAAAATAATTAAGCAACACATCTTTACATTTGTAAATAAGCAAATTTGTTTTGGAAGTAATTGAGAGACAATACATAGGAAGGCTGGAATTTTCAAAGGGAACAGAAAGTGTCACTGCAAGTCAAAGGAGTGCTTAAGTCTGAGAGTCCCTTTGAAAATTCTATGTCAAATACTACAATGCCCTTTTTTAAAACAAATGACCATTCACTTTATGAGACACTATATGCAATCGCTTCCCAAATGCCGTTTAAGTAAATATAAAACATACCCATACTCTAAAGGAATACGCAACTCTCGTTCGTCTGTTACTCTTCGCCTTTTTGAAGTACCTTAAATAGAGTTTAATTGATTAACATTGGAAAGCAATGAGATGACAGAGAACCAGTTTACTGAAAACGTGTATTCCATTACTCAGATCCCCAAACCAGAAGAGCAACTGAATTTTATCCATCATCATGTATACGACCACACCAACTGAATGGAAATTTGTACCCGCTACTTTTTCCACTAGGCTCTCTCCAGTCAAAGACTTCTGAGATGTGAGTACAGTAGAACCTCAGAGTTATGAAGACCAGAGTTACGAACTGACCAGTCAACTACACACACCTCTTTTGGAACTGAAAGTACACAATTGGACAGCAGCAGACACAGACACACACACAAAAAGAGCAAATATAGTACAGTACTGTGCTAAATGTAAACTACTAATAAAAATAAAGGGAAAGCAGCATTTTTCTTCTGCACGGTAAAGTTTTAAAGCTGTATTAAGTTAATGTTCAGCTGTAAACTTTTGAACAACCATCACTTTCTTTTCCAGAGTTTCAAACATTTTAGTTACAAACAACCTCCACTCCCAAGCTGTTCATAACTCTGAGGTTCTACTATACCTCCTCTGTAGTATGCAATGAAAAGTGGGCATCCTTGCAATGAAGAGATATCAAATTTATCAGAAACTAAAGTATTTATAGTATTATTTACATTTATTTCATATGTCCTTTCTCACTGAGTACCAGCTTTGGGCAAAAAAATAAATACATGGACACTGCTTTCTAAGAGTGTGCACTTTTGATGCAAGTAAACTAAAGACAGAGGAACAGTGGAGACTGGATACAGGAAAGCAAGGTGAAACACATCTTTTTAGGTGACTGACTAATGATATGATGGACAAAAAATAACCTTTGATTCCAGAATGGTGGATCTGAGTAGGCAGAAAGCATTATACCATATACTAAAGAAAACATTTAACATAAAACGTATATCAGCTCCATATATAAACAAAATATAGACAAACATGGACATGCCAATTTTTGCACCATGTGTAAACTTATGTTATTAAATAAAACTAGTGCCAGCCAATCAGACTGCTGAAGAGCAATATAAACTTCAGGGGATCAGAATTCAGGTTATTCATAAGATACAGTAAATCTTTATAAACTATAAAACCAATAAGCTTGCATCTAACTGAAAGAGAAAAATAAAAATACGTCATTTCAAAGCCAGTCTTGCATAACAGCAAACAACTTTTCATTAATGGTTAAGCAAGCAACTCTTATTTCACTGCACTCTAAATATGAGGATAAACTGGTTTCTGATTCAACGTCCTTATTTAAAAAACAAAACAAAAACATGTATTTTCATGAGACATATGTAGCACTTTGCTAATTAGCAGCCAAGAGACTCATTGTGATAATTATTGAATATTATGAATTAGCAAGTAAGGGAATGACCATTTACGCAAAAAAAAGTTAAAGATAATACAACACCAAGTGTACTTAAAATTTACTTATTTAAAAGTGTGTCATAAATGTATTAATAAATGGTCTATTGTGAATTTTGCAAAAATAATGAAACTTGTAATACTACAAGTCACTACAGTCAATACTCCTGTTGTGAAGAGTGGTGAGATGGGCAGTTTTTGGTGCAGTTTACAGTATGTAGATTGGCAAGGTTCTACTGTAACGGGAACAGAAAAATACTACTGCCTAGGTCTTGTACCGTAGATCTCAAAGTACTTTAGAAAGGAGATCAGTATCATTATTTCCATTCTACAGACAGAGAATGTGAGGCACAGGGAGATGAAGTGATTTGTCCGAAGTTCAGAACAGAACCTAGACACCCTGAGCCCCAGTCTAGTGCTCTATCCACCATTTGTCACATTGCCTCCCAGAATGCTTACAGAGAGTAATGATCACCCCAGATGTTTTGAATATAAATGCCATATAAAGGTCATATGAATTGACCTTAGCATTCAGGTCCTGGTCCTGAAAGGTGCTGAGTACCCACAACTCTGTTTGACTTCAGTGGAAGTTGCAGGTGATCAGTACCTCTATGGGTCAGGCAAAGGAGAGGAAGGTCAGTATCCAATTGCAACACTGTACGTTATGGACACTGTTATCTTGATTACACTTTTTGAAATACATTTATGAGACACATTTCTCAGACACTACACTTTGTTATATAAAAGACAGTAAGATACCACAGTGTGTACTTGGAGTAAGTGTAGAAGAAGGTGTCCCAAGAAAAACTGGTGACTGGGATTCAGGACATAAGGCAGCAGGAGCAGAGCTTGGAGTCTTTACTACTTGGAGATTAAGTGGTGTAGAGTGAGCTGTGAGACTGATGGAAGAGCTTTTCAGAGAGGAAGTCGTTTTATTCAGTTTCAGTGGCATTTTCTCTCCTTCAGTATCGGTATCAGATTCATCTTGATCTTTGTCATCCTCATCATCATCTTCAGACCCTTCTGTATCTGACTCTGAATTACTGTCAGACTCTGTGGGAAAACAGTAACAAGTACAGGTTACAACTGGACAACCAACAGCACACTGAGAATTGTTCATTGTAGCTTTTTGTCATTCTAGCATTCCTCAAGTCTGTGGATACATTAATTAACAAATGTTTTAATATCATTTACAAGATCATCGTGAATTTACCCAGCCGTTGACATGACTGGAAGCCTTTTAGTATCATTACAAGATCATCGTGAATTTACCCAGCCGTTGACATGACTGGAAGCAGTACAGAACTCAACTCAAGGAGTTGTGGGAGATGTGTTTCTTCATAAAAAATTTAGAATAAAATCTTTAATTTTTTTATATAGAAAAGTCAAATAATAACCTGATTGACTATCATCAGAATCCTCATCATCTTCATCTTCATCATCATCATCGTCATCATCGTCATCATCATCCTCTTCATTTGAGTCATCAGAGTCTTTGCTACTTGGAATGTCAGAATCTGTTCCTCTAAATTGTTCCACTAAAGATTTTGAAGAATGAAGGCGGTGCTGTGTTTTCACTGCTGTTATTGCATTATTGCTGGCTGCTTTTTCCTTTCCCAGACCTGGTAACACAGGAGAGGTAGAGGGCATAACAGGTGTCCTGTTACCAGGTGTTTTTTTCCCACATGTACTTACATTTCCTAGTGAAGAAAAAGGGGCACTGCTAGAAGTAGCTATGTTTTCATTTATCTTGGGCTGGGATTTGGATTTGGTTGTAAGTGCTAGAGGTGCTTCCTGGATGACACTCTGAATTACTCCATTGGGTTGGTGATTACTTAAAAGTGCATTTGTCAAGAATGGATTAGAATGATTGTTTTCTAGAGACGTGTGTTTCTGATGAGCTGGTAAACTAGAGCTTGGTTTTGGACTTGACAAAGCTGTGATAATCTTCTTCAGGTTCTTAGATGATTCTTGTTTCTTTAATTGTGCTGGGAATGTCTGTTTATACTGTTCCTGTAGAAACAGAGAGGCAACAAAATAAAAAAAAGACTGCATCTCACAGGGAAAATTATATTTGTTTAGCCCTCACTATTTGCATCCACAAAAAGCAGTTTTAGAAGGTGGGAGGGTAGGTAGCTCGAGAGCTGGGTAGATGATCAGGTATCAAGTCTAGACTCTCCCTAGATGTTTCATGATAAATCAAATAAAGAAAGATGGCTGACCCAGGGATTCAAGATATTAAGCTGATAGGAGTATTGGTGCAAGCTTTTGAAGCTTCTACTTCAGACTGGAGAGCTATTTTCGCTCTTATCACCTGCTACAGTTATAACTGGAAACTGAGAGTTTACCTCTTATGAAAATAAGTCAATAGGAAAAAAAATTACATGAAACAGGACATGCTCAATGTAGCGTTTATAAGATTTCCATAGCAATTAAAGAAAAAATCCTGGTTTTCTTATTGACACCCAGTAAAAGTCATACAAGTGGATGCAAATCAAATTGTTAGGCAATTCATAAATCTTAAATAATAAATATAACACAGAATACAAAATAATAATGGCTACTAAAAATAACAGGAGATTGAAAGAAGACGGCTGGAATAGCAAAGTTTGACACAGGAATCAATAAAAATATGTTGAACCACTGGGATCATTCCAAAAGTGTTATGCTAGAACACCAGGTTGTTGTTATAGAGATGAGCAGTGGCTGAAAATGCTCAAAGGCAGCATAATTACCCCTTAATTAGGGAAACAAAGATGCTCTTGAAGTCACTCAACAACAACCTTTTTGGAGTGCATGGAGCGGGACTGACAGGCTCCAAAGGGAATCCCATTCCATCCATTTTAACTAGAATTAAATCCTTATCAGGGATGCAACAAATCGGGAAGTTTATAACCTTCATAATCCAGCAAACTGAAATCCTTCCAGATGCACTTACACTGTCTTTAGCGTTTTTTTTTTTTTTTAAAGATATTATATTATGGTATTTCAGACTCCTCAGAATTCTGCGATGTCAAGATAGAAGATACGAAAAAAATATTGCCTCACTTTTCTTCGGCCTGGTCTAAACGACAGGCCTATATTGCCATAACTACATTGCTTGGGGGAGCATGAAAAATCCACACTCCTGAGTGATGTAGTTATACCGACCTAACCCTCCCTGTAGACAGTGCTTTGCCGAGGAGAAAGCTTCTCCCGCCAACATATGTACTGCCTCTCGGGGAGGTGGATTAACTATGCTAATGGGAGAGCTCTTCTCCCTTTGGCATAGAGCGTCGTCATTGAAGCGCTGCAGCTGTGCCAGTGCAGCATTTTAAATGTAAACTTGCCCTTAGTGGATGTCAGACCTTACACATTGCCTTAAAACATGAGTTTCTATTGTTTTATTATTAGTGTCACGGTCCTTTCCCCCTCCCCCCATAGGTCAATGTTTGAAAGCCCTACTGGAGCTTGAAGAAACTCCCAAGTTTTTGCCTTTGCTAATTTTTCAAGGGTCCCCCAATGCAAAAATCCAACCCAATGATTAAGGACTGGAGACTACTCCCAAGAGAGCCAAACATTTTATGGGCTGCCTTCAGAAAATATCCATGTCATAGCCCCCATTAGGTTAGGGCAATGATTTCAGGTGAGACTAACGCTAACACACTACATTATTCTTGCATTGCTGTCTTAGTGCTAAGTTAGGGCTTCCCCCCATTACACTGGTGAGCATTCACACAAATAGTCTCACTGGAATCAATGGCTACTCGTGGAACTAAGGGCCAGATTTTTTAAAGGTATTCAGGACCTAAAAATATAGATAAGTAACTAGTGGGATTTTTAAAATGCCGTAGCCACTAACTTCTATTGATATCAATGAGGGTTGACATTTGTTAAAGCTACTAGATATCTAATTCCCACGGATATCAATAGAAGTTAGTGGCCTATACACTTTAAAAATCCCACTTGGCACGTATCTATATCTCTAGGCACCCAAATATCTTTAAAAATCTGGCCCTAAGAGCTTACCAGCATGAGCACTGGTTGCACAATATGGGCCACAGAGACTTACTGTAAACCTTGTGTGGCACTTTCATTGGCATTCTACTGACATTCAGTGGACTTGTAAGAGACCAGTGTCTGCAGAGTATGAAACTAATCAACCTTGAAACCAAGTATTTTCTGAAAAGCAACTACCGTGGATACTTCATGAACATGTTAGGATATGAGTTGATTTTTCCAAGCTATTGTTTCAGAATACTAAAAGGCACTGCTAATTTACACTACACACTCAGGAACATAAAACCTTTTACCTGAGGTTTAAGATTAGCTGTTCTAAAAGGCAACCAGATAGCATTAAAAGTGATATTAGTGCTCAACCACAAAGATAACCTTCACTAATAAACATCATTCAAAAATCCACATAGATTTTTTTTAAAATATGCCAAGATTAAGTCCTGTGTAATTTAAAACAACAAATATAATTCTCCCACAAAACCCGGATTTTATAACAAAGGACTTGAGAAACATAACGCTATAATTTGTTAAGGAGGACATGCATATAGACACTATGGCTGTAGAACAAAGTCAAGTATTGCTAAACCAGCAATTTCTACTCACCCGTTTTGATCTTACATCACTGGTTAAAGGGCTAGATTCTTCAGAGGTATTTTTATTCCCTGCTTTCAGTAGATCAGGAGAAGGAACTATACGTTTTAAATAAGTTTCCTTTTTGGCTTGATTTACCAAAGACAAAGGTTTCACACTGGGCACCAATCCCGTAGACTGTATTACACTTGTGTGTTTGTTCACAGATTCCTCCTTTGCCTGAGAGCTTTGGAAAATAAAGGGAAGCTGCTGTGACAAAACCTGAGGCTGCTTCTGCTGGGATTGGAATGACGAGGGAGTCTGGGAATCAGACACAAGAGGTATCTGCTGGTGTGTTCTCTTTTCCTGGGACTTTTCATGTGTTTTTTGTCCATCTGCTTTCATGTCTGTTACACCACTATGCATTAGCACCTGTAAAATATTTTACAAAATTGTATAGATTACATACACTAGCCCATTAAATATTTAAGATGACAAACAACATTTTATATAGTTAATCTCCATAAGCAACTACGATTTCCTCAAAACAAGGTAACACATTTATTTTAAAATAATCTTACAATATATTTGATTGCTTGATCTTTTCCCCATAGGAAGTCACTGTTTAATATAAAAATAAGGCCAAAAAAAATCAGTTTTGAAATGTATTCTTGATTATAAACCTAATGGAATGGTAAAATTCTGATATGTATGGGCTATTCCGCTTCTGACTGCAGTTTTCCGAGGCAGTTCAAAACTGTAACAGTCTCTGTGCTAGCCATGCCCCCTTCTCTGACCTGCTGCCAGATGATTCATTCCAAAAATGAGTAAAAACTTCACAGAATAAGATAAGTAAGAATAACTTCAAAGCCAACCAATAAACTACGTACAGTAGGCTATAGCCTACAGGCATAACTATCAAAATTAAACATTGTCCCTTGGCTTGGAAGCTAGCCAGGGAGGGTAGAACTGTGGGAGACACTGTAGCAGAAAGGAAATCATCAAGTAAGAAATTTACCATTCCGCAAGCCCAGCCTATCCCACAGTTCTGATATAGATAGGAAGCAGTGAACAGCCAACCGACGTAGGGAGGGATAGGAAATACAGAATGAGATAAGGAAGAGCCCTTGGAATTAACTGGCGATGCTATTACTGAATCCCTGCATGCAGCACCTTACTGCCAAAGGAGGCTTCTGCAGAAGACATTAAGTCCACTTTGTAGTGTCTAATGAAGATTTTAATCAGTGAAGACCACTTTACTACCCTGCACATCTCTTGTAGTAGAAGCACAAGCTCTTTCCGCCACAAAGTCGCCACAGACCGTGTGGACTGTGCCTTGATTAAGTCTGGAACAGGAGCACTTGACGCACTGTATGCCTTTATGATGCATAGCTTGATCCATCTAGCTAGTAATAACTTAGATACCTGAGCCCTTGGCACTTCAGATGAAAAGTGACAAACAAGGAGCCCGATCTTCTTGTCAGTTAGGTGCACTTGATATAGATCTTCAGTGCTCAGATAGAAGAGGTAATGGTGGTGGCGCCACACTGGCCAAAAGACATGGTTTTCTAATCTGATAGCACTGAAATTGGAACCCGCACTGCAGCTACCAGTGAGACCAGGCATCATTTACCCAGGCCCATTTCTTCATCCAGACCATTTACAACTCACAACATGGTTATTGAAAGGAAAGCGTTAGCTTGCACTGAGGTGATCTTCCAAAGTGATTGGAACTGTACTTTCCTCCAGCCGAGCTTCAACATTAAAGGCCTACTCCTCCTTCTGGACTAGGTTTTGCTCATGGTGTTAAGAATGCAACAAAAATCCTAAGGATCCTGGTAACCCAGTTATCCTGGACTTGCTTTATGAAGCCCGCCACAATATTGCCAGGTGTCAACACAGTGTCATATTCACAGGATCTTCTGGTTCCTTGACAGAGAACCCTCAGGTATCCAGATTTCTCAGAGCAGCCACACTGGCTAAACCAATATTTCCTAAGTGGAACCTACCACTGGTGTTAAAAGCCCTAGCCACATATTTTTTGAGCCACTGACATCAATATCTCCATTCTACCTATCCATCAAAACCTGTTTTCTGGTCACTATTATATCTGCTAGATGAGTTTCTGAACCTGGCAGCTTTATCCCCACTGTGTGTTCCATGACAACAAAGTGGTACTAAGAATCTCAGAATCATTCTTGCCTAAGGTGAATCCATCTTTCCATGCCTTCATTCTGACCAAAGTGACAGCACCCAACAGAAAAGCTGTTGCAAACTTGGGATAAGACTTTCTCACCTCATCTTCTGGATCACCTTTCTTAGAAGTGGAAAAAGTGGAAATGCATATTGCAGAACTTCTGGCCTTCTGTGTGAAAGACCATTCATTCCCAGGGAGGATTTGGGGTTTGTTTCCCTTGTGAAGTTCTTGGACTGCTTTGTATTCTTGTGACTGGTGAATAGGTTAATTGCCAGAAATCTGAACTTCTGACAATCAGAGTGAGGATTTCCTGATTCAGGCACCATTCTGAGTTGTTGACTGCATCTCCTGTGCTGAGTCCTCTTTACTCATTTCATTATCTCCATCACTTCTGCATGTAGAGTTAACATTCCTTCTTCCATCTTGGTTACTGATATATGCCACAGTGGTCATGTTGCCCAACTGGACCAAAACGTGTTTGCCCTCTACATAGTTCTGGAATTTCCATAGGGCTAGCTTGACAGCTCTGAGGTCCAAGAAGTTGATTTTCTTGTTCCTTTCCTTGAAGTTTCAGGTACCTTGCACTGTCCTGTGCCCCAGATGCATTCCCCCTCTCATCAGGCTGGTATTGATCGTGAGTACCTGTGGGTCTGGAAGGCATATGGGAAGACCCTTGTGGATGTACCATGGGATTGTCCACCATCTGATAGTGTTCAACACCTGGCTTGGTACCCGACCTGATCTTGCATGCATTCTGGTGAATGGTTCCATACTTTCAGAAGAAAGGCCCAAAGGCACCTGATATGGAACCTTTCCCAAAGGGTGGCTCCTATACAAGAAACCAAGAGGTCCAGTTGCTGTGGACAATGAGCTATGGTCAGCCTTGCATACTTTACCAACACGGATATCAGGTTCTGGATCTTGGCGAATTTGTCCAGCGATGGGTAAAGCTTTGCCACAGAAGTGTCTATTTCCATTGCCGGGTGAATTCTCTGTGTGGAGCGAGTCAAGGAGCTCTTCTCGATGTTCATCACAAATCTGTGCGCTTGAAGCAGTTCCAGCATCCAGATTGTGACACTGTGTGCTACTGCTTGGGTCAGAGCCCTGATCAACATGTTATTTAGGAAGGGATACAAGTGAGTGCCCTAAGACCTGAGTATGGCTATTACTACCGCCAACATCTTGGTAAAGACCTTGGGGGGCAATAAGAGGCTGAATGGGAGCATTTGGTACTGGTAGCAGGCCATGAAAAATCTCAGCAGTCTACAGTGGGATGGTCGTATGGGAACATCTGCTAGATGTTGTTACTTGCTAGGGTGGAATCTCATTTTCTTCATCCACCTGTTGAGCTGCTTGAGATCCAGAACAGCTGTGAATCCCACCCACACTATCTCCCCTCCATCCCAGTGCTCTTCTGGACGATGAAGAAAATGAAGTAGTCCTAAGAATCTTTCTTCTGAGGAAACCCTCTTGGTCCTATGACCAGGAGATTTGAGATTTCATTTGACACCAGCTTACATTTGACAAAGTTGCTCAAGATGGGGGACTGGCTGAAGATGGGATGGGGTGGGGACCTTAGTTTGAGGGAGTATCTGTGATTCAGTACATCTCTCACCCACTTGCTTGTGGTTGATCAAGACCATATTTTTTGAGAAGTGAGAAATTCTGCCCTCTAGATGCAGTTCTTGGTGGCTGCACATTCCTTTGTTGTTATGTTGGGCTTGTAGAGGCAGTGGATCCAGCTCTTGATTTTTCACCCAATCCCTGGTTCCAGGTTTTTCCCCAATACACCTGTTGTCTTTCCTCTGGTACTTTTGTAAGGATGACGGATGAAAGGTGCATTTTTTTCAAGTTTCTGGGTTTGTAGTCCCATCTCAGAGCACTAAGTGGGATGGGAAAGGATTGTTTGAGTTTGGCAGTGCTTTCTGCCACTATTTTGTCTAGCTTTCCCCCAAAGAGGAGAGAACCTCTGACTTCAGATGAACCCAGAATTTGTTTAGAATGAGCATCAACCTTCCATGAGCCTCTGGCTGCTGAAAATCTCACTGTATCCATTTTGGCATCTGCCACGAAGGCTGCTGCTCGGGAAATCTTCTTAAGCATGCACTGGAATTCAATATTTCTCCACCCAGTGTTCGCAGAGAGAAAAGCGTAGCAAAACTCGATGAAATTGTGTGATACGCCACATCTACCATTAATTAAAGACTTGCATGGTTGTCTGCCCTCACGGCCCCCCCGTGGATAAGTTTACTGGGTGAGGTATTTATGGTAGAGCTTCATGGTCTGCAGAGAAAATGACAAATTATCATCTTGTCTCATACCCCACTCAACATCAACCTGGGTTTCATTTACCTCGAAGGCAATGGAGCCTTCTGAACCAACCAGTTTTATACCAGACATGGAATTTGTACTGCAGCAGAATTTCGGTGACGTTTTAGACACAGTCCACTATGTCAATGTGGGCAGTTACAAACCAGGAGGCACATTGTTGAGGACTGCAAAATGACTCAACTTCCTGGAGGTTTTCCAATCATAATAAAAAGGCTGTGGCTTGGTTTGACCAGATTACATACGCCAAATAAATACTGGAATTCAGGATGGTCTCTGTTCTTCAGGGCCTTAAGGTCCTCCAGCCAGGACACTGTGGTTCCTGCAAAGCATGTAGCTGCCACAGATGCTCTAAGTATGGCCAACAAAGCTTCAAAGTACCTTCTGAGAATGGCTTCCATCTTTTTGTATTAGTTGTATCTTTGGGGAAGAAATCCCCTATAGATGGGATTACTCTATCTTTTGCTAAAGATGCCACAGCAGCATTGCTCAGTGGTATATCTGTAATGGCATTTTTTGGTTCTTGCACTTTATAATACCTAAGTGCATGCCTGCTAGTGCATTTACCCTCATCAGGGGTTTCCCATTCCTCTTTGATCGCATTCTAGAAGGATGTCTCGGATTATGATTTAGAAGGCAGGTACTGTATTTGCCTTTAGGATTGCCCTCTAGCACCTGCTCAGGTTGGATCTGGATCATGGCTGCAACCTTTCTGCACACTGTTTCAAACATTTTAAGAGGAAAAAAACCTTTTTTGTATTTTTTCCACGTCCTGCTCAGAGCCTGAATCTGAGCATTCCCCTTCCTCAGTAGAGACGGAGGCGTCTGAGTCAGAGGACAAATACCTCTTTGTTTTTTGTTGGGGGTTTTTTTTTTGGGGGGGGAGAGGGGGTTAATACTATCTCCTTTCTTTTTTGCTCTTTTTGAATTTTTTAGTTTTTTAGCCCTCTTTCCAGATGTTGCCATTCAGCTGTGGCTAGGGCTTACCTTTTATGGTTTGCTTTATGCAGTGCTTTGAGTCCTCCAGATAAATCTTCCTCCATGCCCTCCCCCTCAGGGTCCCACTCTCCCAACCTGGGAAATGGGGTTTCATTGCCAGAGTTCCCTGATTCTAGCTCTGAGTACAAGCACTGCTTCTCTCCCTAGGGAACTTAGAGGGAGACCTGGAGCCCTTTACAGGTTTTTTCTTTCTGGTCCTGTTCTGCCCTGAGACTTCCCCCCTGGACTGGCTGGTTGAAGTCCTCCTAGTCATTGGAATCTCTCCCCGCTCTGCTTTGTGTCCACAGATTGGGCTTTTCTATGTTGGAGTGGTGCTTTCTTGGGAAGGGGGGGGGGGGGCGGACCTGAAGTGCCTATCCAACTTACAGCCTATGCACTTGCAGTAGAAGGGCTGGCTGGCTCAGAACTGGCAAAGCACAATTCGCCTTCTGAAGAGCCTGTAAAAGCTGCCTTGCAGAACACCACTTGGATTTAGCTTGATGTTAGCATGACAGCTCTGCCATGCAAGGGGCAGAGGAATCCCACAGGGAGACACTGAAGTGCCAGTTCTGGGTGGCTGAGACCACCCCACGGCTCAACGTCTGATCCACAAGAGGGAAAAGAAAGACAGGCTGCTTACTTTTGCTACTGTCTGAAAAAAATTAAAAAAAACAACCTGTCAAAGAAAATTTGGGAGCAAAGTGAACCTCCACTTGACTGCTGCCACAAAGGCAGAAGATCAGGCAGCAGGCTAGAGAAGAGGATCTGGCTAACACGAAGCTGTGCTACAACTTTGAATTGCCTCTGGAAACTGCAGACAAGAAGGGAATAGCCAATATGTATCAGAATTGTGGGAATAGAATATTGAGATTCCCATCCTGCTTTACTGGGTTTGGGTAGGGTAAAGGGTATACTAAGAAAAGAGCAGCTATGAACAGAATGCAGTATCCATGGTGACATACAGTTCAACTAAACTTTACAGCACAAAGTACTTAATTTGTCTCTACATATAGTATATATTTTCCAGTTTATAATAAAAATTACCTCCAGATCAAGCATTTCCTAGAAATTAACAACCAGCTGAGTTAAGGGCGCTTTTTACTTTGAGCAAGCCATTAACTCCCAGGAAATGCTCTTCCCTGCCAAGTATTAATTCTTAAACAATGCCTCAGCTGGTACAAATCTGAGTTTAATTTTTCAGAGTAGCAGCCGTGTTAGTCTGTATTCGCAAAAAGAAAAGGAGTACTTGTGGCACCTTAGAGACTAACCAATTTATCTGAGCATAAACTTTTGTGAGCTACATCCGATGAAGTGAGCTGTAGCTCACAAAAGTTTATGCTCAAATAAATTGGTTAGTCTCTAAGATGCTACAAGTACTCCTTTTCTTTTTTCAGTCACAAAATTGCTAGCTGTACAATCACTATACAGCTATCATACCTTATTCTTGTTTTTATGTTGTGCTTCATTCTCTGAATCAGAATCATCATCTTCACTTTCTTCAATGCTTTGATCTTCCTCCTCCTCCTCCTCCTCCTCCTCATCTTCTTCTAGATCATCTGAGTCACTACTACTAATGCCTTCACTTGAGGTGTCCGAAGAGGAGCCTGAATCACTATCACTATTGCTGGAGCTTTCTACTGCTTTCTTTCTTGGTTTCTAGAGAGAAGATAAAAACTTTATTAATGGTAATCTTTAATTTGTTACATTATCCATCTCTTCTTGACATGGTCTTATCGGTCTTGACTAATATTATCAGCAATTCTCTAGCGTACCTTATTCTCCTGATGTTCTTCGGAAAGAAGAAAGAGGAACTATAAAATGAATACATTAACCATATCTGGTGACCTGTATCCCACTGAATGTGAGAACACACTGTCATCAATTTTAAGGACAATATGAGAGATTCTTTGTGTAACTGCCAAATTCAGGCCTAGACAATTGGGTGACTACACAGAGTGTGTGTTCTAACAAGCCTGAAAACAATAAAACCTACAATAAGCTCCATCAAGATATTTCAATAATCATGCTGTGACAATTTGGTTAATCTGTCTTTGTACAACGTATTAATTTTGTTTGATATTGTGGCCCCTCTATGTTGTCTGTGTCAGACTGCAAACTCTATTTTGAACGAGGGGCTGGTTGCCTTCTCACTTCCATGTTGGACTTAAATGCTGAGGGGTGCTGAAGGGAAGTGGGGGGCGGGGCAGGGAATGGTGCCTACAAGTCTGTCTTTGAAAGGGACAGAAATTAAGGGCTATTAACTAGTTATTAACTAGTTAAGGGCTATTAACTAACATAGTGTTTCTATTGCTTAGTGCTATAAATTTGCATGGCATTTCCAGGAAGGAAGAGATGGCCCCTGCGTCAAAGCGCTTAAAATCTGTAATAGGCAAGCACAGGAAACAAACAAGAGAAGGTAGCAACAAGGTGACAAAAATACAGAAGATGACATGAAATATATATTGAAATTTCAAAGAACAGATTTTGAAATGTGATAGATGAGGCTTGCAAAGTTAGCCAAACAAGTGTATTTGCTTTCAGGAGGGACTCTTGAAACATTAAGACAGGGATGTCACATCAGATGTAAGGGGCAATGTGAAAAAAAAAGGCATGAATGCACTTACGGTGAAGGCAAAAAGCATAAAGGCAAGTATTGACAGAGTGCAAGTTATAAAGGTAGAGGGTAGGGAGAAACAAGGTTTAAGATGTAGGCAGGGACAGAGGAGTTGAACAGCACCTTGAAAGCAAGGATGAGATGTGCGTAAACTAGATACAGATACATGGAGCACTGAAGAGGTCGTAGGGAGAATGAGATAGTGTCAGACCAGTATGAAGGGAAAATAATTTACACTGCACTATGCAGACACATTGAAGAGCAGAACATCAGGGTGTCTGGAAAGAACAAAGTGACAATACTTTTAAGTTACAATAGTAATGGGAATGTCTAAGAAAGCACCTTTAGAAAGAATTTTTTTTCTTTACTTCCTTTTTAAAAGGAATATATCAGAAGATTGGTATAGTCAATTAGCTTTTTATCATGGCTACTGAACAGTAATCATATTACTGAAACAATAGGAGCCTAAAAAGAATTGAGAATTCTATGCTGAAATCCCAAAATTTGTTGTTTTAAGAGGATTTATTGGAATTAATTGTATGGACTGCTAACCATGTATGGACTGCTAACTTGTGATACACCTGGGCTGAATTTACACGAGGGTGGAGCTATTTGGCATTTGCGATAGTTATTAAACACAGCATTTAGAACAAATGAACGTTTAATTATTGGTCAATCATAGAGTTTTCATTTCTGTTCTGGGCTTGTCAAGATTGGTCTGACTGCTTCAGTAGGGCTTTTGCCATGTCTTTACCCTATATGCAATACTGTGACTCATGATATTTAAAACACTATAAAACAGGTACTTATATCCTGTGCAACTGGTTTCAGTGGAGCTGCTTCTGTTTATTCAAGGTCAGAATCTGGTCCTAGATGTTTAGTGATTGATCCTCTTTATATCATATTTAAATGTCTTTATCTTCCTTTCAAATACTAGGCACAGAAGTAGGATGTGTCTTCATGAAGGTTAAGGTCTTAAAATGAAACAGAACACCATGATTTGCAAGCAGTAAAATGAGCAGAACTTCCTGAGATCAGATATATAGGACAGTATTTAAAATGGGTGTTTACCACACAATGATGATATTTACCTCTACTGTGATACCCATCAGGAACAGTATCCCCGATAATGTCACGGCAAACCTGGTGACTGAACTTTGTGACTTTGTCCTCACCCATAACTATTTCAAATTTGGGGACAATGTATACCTTCAAATCAGCAGTACTGCTATGGGTACCCGCATGGCCCCACAGTATGCCAACATTTTTATGGCTGACTTAGAACAACGCTTCCTCAGCTCTCGTCCCCTAATGCCCCTACTCTACTTGTGCTACATTGATGACATCATCATCATCTGGACCCATGGAAAAGAAGCCCTTGAGGAATTCTACCATGAGTTCAACAATTTCCATCCCACCATCAACCTCAGCCTGGACCAGTCCACACAAGAGATCCACTTCCTGGACACTATGGTGCTAATAAGTGATGGTCACATAAACACCACCCTATACCGGAAACCTACTGACTGCTATACTTACCTACATGCCTCCAGCTTTCATCCAGACCACACCACACGATTCACTGTCTACAACCAAGCTCTAAGATACAACCACATTTGCTCCAACCTCTCAGACAGAGACAAACACCTACAAGATCTCTATCAAGCATTCTTACAACTACAATACCCACCTGCTGAAGTGAAGAAACAGATTAACAGAGCCAGAAGAGGACCCAGAAGTCACCTACTAAAGGACAGGCCCAACAAACAAAATAACAGAACGCCACTGGCCGTCACCTTCAGCCTCCAAGTAAAACCTCTCCAACGCATCATCAAGGATCTACAACCTATCCTGAAGGACGACCCATCACTCTCACAAATCTTGGGAGACAGGCCAGTCCTTGCCTACAGACAGCCCCCCAACCTGAAGCAAATACTCACCAGCAACCACACACCACACAACAGAACTACTAACCCAGGAACCTATCCTTGCAACAAAGCCCATTGCCAACTGTGCCCATATATCTATTCAGGGGACACCCTCATAGGGCCTAATCACATCAGCCACACTATCAGAGGTTCATTCACCTGCACATCTGCCAATGTGACATATGCCATCATGTGCCAGCAATGCCCCTCTGTCATGTACATTATCATATACATTGGTCAAACTGGACAGTCTCTACGTAAAAGAATAAATGGACACAAATCAGACGTCAAGAATTATAACATTCAAAAACCAGTCGGAGAACGCTTCAACCTCCCTGGTCACTCAATTTCAGACCTAAAAGTCGCAATTCTCCAACAAAAAAAACTTCAAAAACAGACTCCAATGAGAAACTGCAGAATTGGAATTAATTTGCAAACTGGACACCATTAAATTATGCCTGAATAAAGACTGGGAGTGGATGGCTCATTACACAAAGTGAAAACTATTTCTCCATGCTAATTTTCCCACTACTGTTACTCACACCTTCTTGTCAACAGTTTGAAATGGGCCATCCTGATTATCACTACAAAAGTTTATTTTCTCCTGCTGATAACAAGTCACCTTAATTGATTCGTCTCGTTACAGTTGGTACGGCAACACCCATTTTTTCATGTTCTCTGTGTATATATATCTTCCTACTGTATTTTCCACTGCATGCATCTGATGAAGTGGGTTTTAGCCCACAAAAGCTTATGTCCAAATAAATTTGTTAGTCTCCAAGGTAACACAAATACTCCTTGTTTTTTTTACAAATATAGAGGCATAGTTATTTAGTTATCTAAGGCAACTGGCAAGTATTTAAGTGTCCAAATTCCATGGACATCTTTGAAAATATCAGCCTATGCCTCTCAAAGTATCTCAGGACTACTTCTTGATTCCACTTTACTACTGAACTAGGAAAAAATGACCATCTTCACACTCCTTTTACCTTCAGACAAGGCACAGACATCAAAAATAGTGAAGTACTCTTTAGCATCAGACCTTTCAGTGCAGTCTTTACTTTTGCCCATTTGTTTTCCTCCAGCAATCTTCCATGTGCCCAACAGATCACTCAAAATCCCACCCTAATCCCTTCCCACATTTTTAACTTCAGTTCAACTCCTCAACCTTTGAGTTTCTATTTAAAATGACAAACACAAACCGGTAAGTGACACAAAAGTACTCCTTTTCTTTTTGGGAATACAGACTAACACGGCTGTTACTCTGAAACCTGACAAATGTAACAATTGCTCCAGGTACAGAAACAGGGGAGGGAAAAAATGTAACAGAAGAGGGGATTGCTGAGTTCTTGTTTATAGCTTTCTGTATGTCTTGACACCAGTGGGTTGAAACCCAATTGAAATCTTCTATTGATGAAGGGCTATCAGGTCCATGGTGCTTCTGATCCAAGCCTGGATCTGTGGAGAAGGGTTCAGGATGAAGAACACTAACTGGGACAGAATTAGAAAGTTCTGATTTAAAGAAAGTCAGTATCATTTACAAAAAGATATGAGAACCAACAAATCTAGGGTTACATTATGAGGGAAATGACAACAGAAACATTTTGACAGACAAAAGCTCTGGACATTCTGTAATTTACCCAGCTTTGGATGCAATAGTGAAAACAGTCAAATTGTGTAAGTAGTATACATGGCAAACTATCGGAATAGATAAAGAACTGTCTTGGTTTTAAAGCCAAGTGATACTTGGTGAATTGAAACAATAGAGGTGGAAGGTGGCACCTAAGAGCAGTCACACGACAAAATCTACCGATGATTCAGACCTGGTAGTTAAAGGAAACAGACAACACAAAGAAGAGGGGAGGAGGGACTGTGAAAATCAGAATGATTTCTACAGACTAAAATCAAAGGCCGGTAATTGGCTTATCCAGCTCAGTTTGGAGACTGAGGCTTAGGTCCAAAAGATGAAATGTGAATGATTTCTACTGTTTCATGGTTATGCCACAAACTACTCTGCAAGAAGAGAAATTTGGAGGTAATGACAGATAAAATTCCAATACCTTTGGCACTATGCTTAATGGCAGTAAAAAGCAAGCAAACACCTGGGATACATAAAGAGAGGTATTATTAAAGATACTGTGTCCTGGGAAATTCCTTACTTGTGTATGAGGCAGAAACGTGGCCACATTTGCATGCAAATCTTATGAACTGATACAAAATTATTCTTCAACTGCTCCATTTCTAAATTTAATCTACAAGTCTGGAGTATCTACAAAGCATAATAAGATTCCAACATGTATAGCAGAACATTCCAATGCATTTGAAGGTTGTTAGAGGGTGCATGTTTAAACAGTATTCTGAGGTAAAATGTGTTTTATACTTTTGGTGGGATGGATTTTGTGAAAAGACTCCCCAGATAAGCTTGGCATCAAGGTAAAAGAGAGTAAGGAAGTTATCCAAGCCTGCATCTTAAAACACCTAAAAATCTTAGATTTTTAAATGTTTTGCATGTCCCAAGCCACACAAAAAAATAAAATTAAAAAATATAGTGTTTGAAAATGTAGTGTGGAACAGCAACGATCTAATAAAAGCCCATATCGAGAAAACTCTAATTAAGATTTTCAGGACTAAGTGTGAGTATTTTAAGGTAGATTGCTGGATATAAACATCAAATCTACTTCAAAAATTCTGACTAAAGTTCACATTTAATTCATTTCACTTAGAGCATTTGGAGCATATAGACCGGGGTGGGCAAACTTTTTGGCCCGAGGGCCACATCTGGGTGGGGAAACTGCATGCAGGGCCATGAATACAGGGCTGGGACAGGGGGTTGGGGTGTGGGAGGGAGTGCGGGGTGCAGGGAGGGGCTCAGGGCAAGGGGTTGGGGCAGAGCAGGGGTGCAGGGTTTACGAGGGGGCTCAGGGAAGGGGGCTGGGGTGCAGGAGGGCTGCAAGGTGCGGCAGACGGCTCAGGGCAGGAGGCTGGGGTGCAGGAGGGGGCTCAGGGCAGGGGGCTGGGGTACAGGAGGGGGTGCACAGTGCAACAGGGGCTCAGGACAGGGGGTTGGGGTGCAGGAGGGTTGCGAGGTGTGGCAGGGGGCTGCGCAGGAGGGGTGCGACAGGGGGCTCAGGACAGGGGGTTGGGGTGCAGGAGGGGGTTGAGGTGGAGGCAGGGGCTCAGGGCAGGAAGTTGGGTCCAGGGCGCAGAAGGAGTTTGAGGTGCGGGCTCCGGCCTGGCACCGCTTACCTGGAGCGGCTCCAGGGTGGCAGCGGCGCCCCATGCTCCTGGCCAGCAACACGTCCCTTCGGCCTCTGGGGGAGGGGAGGCAGAGGGCTGAGCACAACACAAGAGCAGTGTGCAGAGCCCTCTGCTGCCCCTCCCGCAGCGGCTGCAGGGACATGGTGCCAGCCGTTTCCTGGAGCAATGCGGGGCCCGCGGCACCACAGGAGTGGTAATCCCGCGGGCCAGATCCAAAGCCCTGAGGGGTCGGATCCAGCCCACAGACCCTAGTTTGTCCACCCTTGGTATAGACCATTGTAACGGGAAGAGGCAAGAAGGTTATGGTATCAAGTGACTCACAAAAAGTATCAGAATTAATGCACTTCTGTCCTTTGACATTTAATCTAGTTATTGGCAGCCGCTGTCCAAGTGCCATCCTTTCCAACCACAAGGAGACCGAGTTCTAGCCTCCAGTTTTCTATTGCTTGGACATAAGTAACTTGGGACTCAGTGAAGCGAAGTACTTAAACACGTGTCTAACTAAGCATGTGAGTAAGCCTACTTCAGTGCAACTACTTGTGCTTAAAGTTAGGCATATGCTTAAGTACTTTGCTGAATCGAGGCCACTAACAGTACTTCCATTCCCTCATAGATAGGAACTCCCGCATGGGAAGATATATGAATCTCTTCTCGAAGTGCCGGAACATTCTTTTTGCTATGAAATTCAATGTTATCTTCCCATGCATGACCAAGTATGACTGATCTACTCAGGTTAGCAGAACGTACACATAAAGCTCTATGCCCATTAACTAAAAACCAGCATTAATCAACTGGTGCCAGGTGAGAGATCCTGCATTAGTGAAAAAGGAAATCCCAAAACATTGGCAAAGGGGAATAAAACACTTTATAATATAATCTTCATTGCAGACCATGGAGTTTTAAAGGCCAATACTATAATCTTACATCTTTAGCCATGAATCATCAGCTTTTTTAAGTTATTTACCTTATCTTTGATTTTGTCAGCTCTGGTATCCAAAAGCTTGTTTTTGTTTTGTTCCTGGTTACATTTGCGACCTCCCCCTCCTGAGGTTATAGCCTTTGCTTGTCCTGCAGAACTTGCAGTGGTAGTAAGCAATATGGATGTGTTGACCCCAGATACTGATGTTGTACTGTTCCCATTTACTGATCCATTCACACCTTAGAAAAAAAAATTAAAAACTGTGGTTTACAGAATCGTAGACATAAAGAAGTCACTTCTGTGGTGAGTTATGGTCATATTAGCCTATATTAGGGGTACCTGTAGCAAGAGGTACAGATAAAGACATATTTAAATATTCAAAGACATATTTAAATTCTAAAATATACTGTCCTATAAAACACTGCTACCCCAAGAAAAGGAGTAATTTGGAAGAGGGGGTTGTTGTTTGTTGTTGTTTTTGAGGAAAACATGACAATACCAATAAGGAGACATAAAAGACAGGCTTGAATAATTTGTAGTTTACTGTCAGAAATCAAGAATTGTCTGTTTTCAACAATACACTTAGACATTAGTCAGTAAAGATATAATTTACTCTGTTCAAAATAAAGAGCTTAAAAACATACACTGTGCTAAGCCTCTGCTAGGAGGAATCCCTTCATATCTTAAAGATAGAGAGAGAAGTGTGTGTAGGAAGCTGCATCCACAGCTTGTTATTGTACAAGGCCTGTTGGGGAGTGGAGAGATATCAATGAAGAAAAAGTGAGAAACTTGAAAGAATTTCATTTGAAATCAGACAAGTTTTAGTTTTGCATATTAGTTTCAAAAACTAAGTTTTTCAAGAGGTAATCCTTGACACACACATAATTTCCCATTCTGGGGTTCTGGAATCTTGAGCACGTGGACTTGGGAGCATGGAAGAGGATGCTAAAAACTTCCTGATTACTGCCCATCCATCAAGATCTCAGTTAAACAATATAAATTATAATTTATACTATATAGAGAGAGGATATGTGATTGCACTGGATAAAGGTTTTATTGGTGAGAATTTGGAAAGATTGCAGTAAGAAATCTGAAGGCCATGTTCGCTGCTGCACCTCCATCTGTTTTAAAGAGCCAGCATTTAGAGGCTTGCACAACTAAGGCACAAGTCCTGAACTCGGCACCTGACCCAAATGCCTGGGCTTAATGACACACAGGGTGCAGGTGTGTGCAGGGGGAGGGGTCCTCTATCACTACCACCAGCCAAATCTCCTGGGGAAGCGACGTGAAAAACAAGAACATCTGTAAAATTATGATATCCCATGGCTGTTCCCCGCCTTTCCCTGCATGCTGCTGCCCTGGAGGTGGGTACAGTCCCCCACAGCCAGCCCCCAACTTTGACGACGTAATGGAACAATATTCGCTACAGGTGACCAAATATAGACTTATATATCAACCTACTCCTTTAAAAACAAATCTGCTATGCATGCTCGGTATGCAGTGATCTAGATATAATCATAGAAAAACAAGAAATCAAAAATATATGTCCTAGAAGTGGTATTCAGTGACTGAAAGCCCATACTTAGATACCTGATGCCCCACTGCCAAAATAAACTCATACTAAATTGTTTAGATATGGCAAGGATGATGATGATGAATTCAAAGTAAAACTCATGCACACTACCAGAAACAGATGGTATAGGGCTCAGGCTTGTTTTATTCACGTTACAACTTCAGCTGTTACCTTTTTCTAAACCACCTCGACTATTTTTCCCTGTATTTCTTGAATGGAATGAACTGGAATCATGATTCTGGGCAGGAGGAGCAAATAGTGGTGGAATTCCCAGAAGAGGTGGAAAAAAAGCAGCCCCTGTACGAGTGTGCACATCTGTTCGCCACCATTCTGAACCTCAAAGAAGAAGAAAAAGGAAAAAACCCAAACATTAGTTATCCCACTCAATTTATTTTTTTAATCTTCATCTAATGAAGCTTCTGTATGCAATTTACAGCAGATCCACAAAATAAATTCTGCCTATTTTAAAGTGGGGACAGGATTTATCAAAAGTGCCTAAGTGACTTAGAAGGACAAGTGTCACTGACTTTCTCTGGAATTTACATTCTGAAGTCATTTAAGAGCTTTTGAAAATTACACCCTTAATTTTTATTCATTCCCATTTTGAAAACAAGCATGTGAAAAAAAAAACAAATAAGTTGCAATACTGAGGTGACCACACCAAAATTACATTGGTCGAAAACACCATCAGGAAACACAGTCACTTTTGCATGCTTATTGTCCACCCCGTGAAGAGTGAAAGTGAGTCACTGCTGTGCCTCTTAAGAGGTACAGCCCAGAACTCCCAAGCCAGGGAGACAAGATGCTATGGTGCCTTTATGTAAGGTTTGAATCCTCCCAATTTTGATCTACTCTTGGTTCTATATCGTAACTTGAACACCCCTGGGGACCTCTCCAAGTTGAGACAGCCTGAGGCTTCCCTGTGGTAAACAATGATGCCAGGAACCTGATGCCAGGAACAGCTCGGCCCCATACATGACCATTGAGCCCCCAGCCCTGCCTCAGTTTGCCCCCTACACCAACACTTGGGGGGAAAAAAAGGTCCTTAAAAGGCAATCTTTTTGTTGTTTTTTTACAGAGCATGCACAAGGGGGTGGGGGGGAAATCCTCCCACAACCAGAAAGGGCTGTCAGGGCTCCTTTATGCCACTCCTGGACTTCTACACAACATAAAGAGGTCTGAGTAGGGGATGAGAATCTCACTTTGGAATAAACTGATATATCACGTTGAAATAAACTGATAATGTAACATGGTTTGTTGTGTTTCTAACAAAACAGGAAATCAGTTTTAGTCTTGATTAATTCATGAAATCTCCTTTTTTCAGGCAGATCAAATATACAACCATTTGACATGGTCCCTTTAAAATTCAATTATTTTGGTTACTAACAGAGCAGCATCTTCGAATTTTTATGGCATCTTTCACCTGGAAAGTGCCCAAAATACTATATATTAAATATTGTACATAAAACAGAGACATGGTGGGTGAGGTAATAATATCTTTTCATTGGACCAACTTCCGTTGGTGAAAGAGAGGAGCTTTTGACCTTACACAACGCTCAAGCTAGTCCAATAAGAGACATTACCCGCTCTCTAATATCCTGGGACGAACACGGCTACAACATTACTGCAAATAGACTATACATATGGCACCTCAGACACACAGCCATCTCTGATGCAGAGATTAGTAGTGAGGTAGACAACCTGTGGACCGTTCACTGCCCAACAATGTTGATGCCTGAACTTGCAGGGGATCCATGATGGCATACAGATCAGCCCAAGAGAATGGTTTTGCAGTATCAGGGCCATACTTTGTAATAGCTGTTGAAGTTACTACAGTGGAGCCAACTTAAAAACACTTGTTAGAATTAACACATTTATTCAGCAACAAACCAAAACACACAGCATAATCCAGAAAAAAACTTTTACATCACTTCTAAAGGAATAAAACTGTTAAAAGAACAAGCTCCTTTGCTTAGAAAAATAAAAATAAAATAAAATAAAATAAAAAACCAACCCCCAAAACTGGTAAAACAACTGGTTCATGTTTAGGCAAGGGAAGACCTTTTAGAAGCTTCACTTAAATAAAAGTGGGGGGAAGTCATGATTTTATACTACTTGTAACAAAGGAGTGACAGAAATAAGATCTGTAAATGCAAATATAACATAGGTACAAAAGTTTGGACTTAATAAAACAAAGCAGTTAAGCAAGTCTGTACTGCTACATAAAATACTGTAGCTTCTGAAAGAGACAGGGAACTTACAGTTTCCTTCATGGCTTGCCACACTGTTTTTTTGTTTGTTTGTTTTTGTTTTTTAAGTGGTGGTAGCAGCTCTTTTGATTGGGTTGATCAACATTAAGGAAAGAAATTGTTATAATATATTATGCTATTTTACTCACCAAAAACCCCCCAAATAACCTCTCTCAGCGTTGCTGATCAGGCCAATGGAGCATAAGATTATAGAGTAAGCTTCCAAGGGAAATAATGGAATCCCTATTACCAATATGATTAAAAGTATAGACTGACAGAGCAGTAGAAATACACAGTAGGGAACAATCTGCACAGGTAACAGGATAGACTAGATGACAAATAGGCCTTTTATATCTGATTCATGTCATTTTCTGAATTAGTGTCCTCCTCTTGGAAATTGCTCCTTTAAGGGTTTCTGTGTGCAATTATGCTTTAAAATATATATATATAGATACACTTTAAAAAAGCAGCAGGCATATGCATCAGCTTTGAGTAAGTTCTGTGTGATCAAGTTGAGAACCTGAAGAATCCAGGATTAAACAAAGACTGTGAATGGCTAGCCAACTACAAAAGCAGTTTCTCCTCCCTTGGAGTTCACACTTCAACTGCTAGAAGAGGGCCTCATCCTCCCTGATTGAATTAACCTCATTATCCCTAGCCTGATTCTTGCTTGCGTATTTATACCTGCCTCTGGAAATTTCCACTACATGCATCCGACTAAGTGGGTATTGACCCATGAAAGCTTATGCTCCAATACATCTGTTAGTCTATAAGGTGCCACAGGACTCTTTGCTGCTTTTGAAGAATCCATTGCTCCACTCCACAGGAATGCTTTCATTTTTAAAGAGATGATACCAACTTCAATACAGTTTGAAGATGGAAATTGTACCAACAGGAGGCAAATTCTGCTGTTATTTACACGGATGTCAATTTCTCTAGTGAAGGTAATAAAGTTACACCTGATTTACACCAGTGTAAGGGAGAGTAGAATTTAGCCTTTTATTTTAAACAGTCATTTACAATTACTATTCAAGAAGAGCATTTGGAACGGAAGGTTAGATTACGTAAGTGTCACGTTTTACATTCACTGGCTGACACTATTAATGGTTATGAAAACTGGATTGTGAACAATGCCAGTGACAGACAGTCTGAGCTTTTAACCTGCCATGGTGTCACTCAGTATGGAGTATGTAAACAAAACAAAGAGCAATGAATTCATAATAAAATGTGGTGATTACTGCTCAGGAAAAGGTAAGAATATTTGAGATGTATCAAGATGTGGAGACCACCTGAGAAAGAGAATGCACTACCATGTGCTAAGAAGGGAACACAAAGAGAACAGCGATAGGGAAACACAAAGGATAGAATCGCACAAATACCAACCAAGAAAATTGTTTGTCCCTGGTGCGAAGGGCCACCTTCAAAGATTCAAATGACACAGAATGGCTATGTACAGTTATATAGCTATGTATAGTTATGTAAAGTTTCTATATTGTCTGATATTATAACAAATGGGATGTATGAACTCAAGACAGTCTTTTAGCAGGACAGCAAAGCAAAATTGTCTGAGAAAACATAAAACTAAAAATTCTCTCTCTATGCAAATCTTAGTCATAAAAAAATTGTACCTTTATAGATAAGATGCTTCCAGGTTAACTGAAGCACCCAAGAGGTCTCTTTTCCAAGACCATCACTGAAAAGCAGATAAGTAATGATTGTGGGCCTGATCCTAAGAGATGCTGAGGAAATGCAACTCTCATTAAGAAAATTGTTTATTTTACTTCAGACACAAAGGATTGACATCTATGGTAAATGTGGATGTTAAACATCTCTCCGAATAAGGCTTCGAGTAAGTAACTGTCATTCTATTGCACCAACATCCAGTAGATAAAATGGTTACAGCTGCATGAATCATTCAGCCATAACAGAGACAAATCACTGAATGACAATATTGTCCCAGGATCAATGTCTCCTGCTCTGAATATAATTTTAACCTTCTAGACTTCACCTCAACATGCATTTCTCTAAATGCCTTGCCTCTGCCTAGGTGTGGACCTTTATCTAGTGACAACGTTCTACTTCTGTTTCATTGATATGATTTCTAAAAAATAACTAGGTCATTTTGGCAAACAAAGTAAAAGATTACAAGAGAACTAGCTATAAGGTTTGTTCAGAGTTTTTATCAAGAGAGAATGAGTAAGCCAAGTGGAATTCTGCAGGTAGAATTCAATTCTTCCACATTCTTTTTTTTTTTTTTTAAATACAGTCTTTACACAGTGTTAATCCCTAGAAAAGAGAATTCCTTTCTCATGAAAAAATATGCTGTTGCAATCTACAGAAGACTGAGTTAGGAAAACACTTCGCTTTATCAGGAGACAAATTTTGACACTCACACTTCTCTAGGATGCTCAATGTGTATTAAGACATGAGGTTTTGTTTCCTCAGAGAGGGGATTTAGAGAGTTCTAAATACTAGCAGAATTAGGATGTGGGAAAATACTAGCAGAATATCTGACACCCTAAGCTTGAAGTCAGATGCTACTGATGCACAACCATCTCCCGCAGAATTCTGCAATTTGCTTTAGGATAAGGCTTATTAGAGCTTATTGTACAGATTTTACAAGATGCCACCATGAATAAAAATTTATTACCAGTAACAGTTATCTAAGGGACAGCAGCAATAATCATCATTACCCTACAGCAGTGTCTATAGTAGTTCCATACTTTGGGACCCTACTGAGTTGCTACAACTTGACAATTTGTAGGTACCTATTCACCTGAGGCAAAATTTTCAAAATTAGCTATAGAACCCAGGTTCCAAGTCCCATTTACAAAAGTGACAGGCACTTAGGATCCTAAGTCCCATTGACTTTCAATGAGACATGGGCACCCTGAGTCATTAAAGTGCTTTTGGAAATTTTACCCACTGTCCTTGACCCCAAAGTGAAGAAAAAATTCATGTTTCTTATCAATCAATCACAGCTTGAGCTGACAAAAGGACAAGTAAAATCAACCATTATCTCTTGAGCTTGGTTAGAACTTTCACTATTACAGGTGTCAGACAGAAAACAACTGAAAAAGTTACCCCAAAAAAGGGAGAATAGATCCATTACCCTTCCAACTTTTCTCCATATTAAATAAATACCTTCCAATCTTATTGTTTGTGATAAATACATCCACCTAATAGAAACAAAGACATGTTAAGATGGAAAAAAACCAACAAGTGTCTGTCTGGTTAAACCTCACTATTGGCAAGAACATGTACTACTTCAGTTACACACTACAGTGATTCTTAGAGAACCACTCTTGAGGGGCTATTAGTGAGAATCTCAGCCAATCTGCAATGTTTTCCTTTCCTCACATTGTAAATTACACTCAGGAATCTCCTAGACCTTGCCCAGTCCTAGATCTTGAGGTCTTTGACACAGGAAAGTTGAACCTCTTCTACTTTGCTTGTTGATGTAAAATAAATCACTGTCTATTTGAATTAGGACAGTTCATTGTTTCTTCTTCAGAAGGTTGAATATTCTTTGTAACAGATGTTTACCTGGAAAAGGTGCTAGATGGGGATGTGCTGCTAAGGCTGTGGGAGTACCAAGTGTTCCCAAGCCACCAAACTCTGAATGCCCTGAGCTGGCTGTATGTAGACCAAAGACTGGGTGGCTGACCATTGGGAAGGCACTCGACACTGTGGACAGGTTACACGGTTGATCCCCAGCTGTTCTGAATAAATGTCCTGAGGGGAAAAAACAACACTTGAAATTCTACTATCAAAAACAGATACTAATCATGTGAAGCCCAACCCTCATGCTTATAGAAAGTTTATAAAACTCTTTTCACATTTTTTAAAGAACTGTTGTGTAGTTTTACATGTGGTATCCTTTGTTATTGCCATTTGCTTCCTATAAAACACAGATATTATCTGGAAACATTAACAATCCTAATACAAAATTTGAAATATAAAAGATGGTAAAAAGATATAGCATTTATCACTGTAATTATTTTAGCAGGTGAAAGTTTTTCTATTCCTTTTAGATAGTGGTGCAGGATCAGAGATAAACCATGGGACCTGCATGACCACAACTGACAACAACCAACAACACTGCCATATCTATCCTTATATATATATTAGGCTGTATTCTGCAGTCTTGACTCAAGCAAACTCCCATTTTACTTCAAATAGGAGGACCTGCAAATCAGGCCTTGTACAAACAAACAAATCTAAATCATGTTTTGAGTATTTAAAGTTTGTGTATTTGTTACTACAGCCCAAAACTTTCAAAAGATTCTATAAGTCTTTCTGGAGCCATAAAACAAGCTGTATGAAAACTAGCTTCAGAAATCTTTTCCCTAGAGTAATCTCCATTTCAATCAATGGGCATCAACTATTGATTATCCTGTTAAAAAAACCAGAGTCCAACTACATGTACGCCAGTTGGTTCTCCTACATCCAATATTCTGATGGAACACACAACACAATTCTAGTAGATTGGAAAGGAAAATAATACTTTTCCTTTTCAGAAAGTATGTTAGTATGTCTCTAACATATCATGTTCAACTCTCTATTTAGCTATTGGTTCAGACAATGTATCAACTAGGAACACAAGGCACACTGTCTGTAATTCCCAGAATCATCCCTAATACCTTTTATAAATATATGAAAGACAGGTAAAATTGTTACCCACAAGTCATCTGTTAACAGTCAATTTTAATGAGAGAATGTATATTTTTTATTAGCAGCTCAGCCACTTCATTCCTAAATTCCTTCAGAACTCTTATAGAATACCATCATGCAGTCCTGGTTCCTAGCTGCTGTTTGGCACTTCCTCATCTGACAGACACCTCAATGTCATATTTGAAAGGACTACCTCTGAGGCAGACACTGTTTAAAGGCATGCTTTTGTGACTGTGATATAGTTTCTTAGCTAGCCTCCATGCTGAGTAAAGATTTTAATCTTTTTATTGGCTTCATTTTAAAAACAAAATACCGCTTTCTAAAATGTAAGCACTAATTGTTGGTATGACCCTTCCCATGTGGTGGTTGAACTTAATTATACTGTGGTCCCACTTAGTGGTCCAACTGCAGTTACCTTTTGAAACAAATCATGTCCACCTCTTCTGTTGTGGACTCCAGAACCACCTCGTCCAAGAAGATCAGATAAACGTATTGATTAATTGCTTTTCTAAATACTGTTCTGTTTTGAGACACGAGCAGTTTATATGGAAGGTAGGTCACTCATTATTAGTGCTTTATTAGATTTAATTGCCTCCCGCCTCCCTCTCATTAAATACTCAATACCTCTAGTCTCCACATTAAGTACTCAATATCATTTGCCCTAATCTAGAGACTGGTAATAAACCTACTAGCATATTTGTATTCTTATGATTTGGGTTCTGTATCTATACAGATTATACTGTGCTTTCTTCCACTAAGAAACTCTCAGATTCTATTGACTCTTCTAATGACAGTACTGCCCTGCCACTTCTACAATCTAATTTATCATTTTTGCATAGGTTATAGCTGGCAATTCTAGTATTTCAATTTTTTCGTAATTCTACCATATTTAAGAAATGTGTCTTAGTCTAGAACCAATATTATGTCATTATTTCCTTACACTCCCCGGACTGTGTGCATCCATCTCTTATCGTTTATTACTTAGATTATAAACTCTTTGGTGCAGGGACCTTCTCTGTTTGTACAGCACCTAGCACAATGGTCCAGGTCCTTGACTAGGGCTCCTAGGCATTATGGTAATATAAATAATCACAATCACCACAGTCCCATTCCATTACCAGGGCTTCTAGTTCACCTACTTCAAAGTTTTTGCTGTTAAAACACTCATTCTTGCACAATTTCATCTCTTTCTTTCATTGGTTTTATCTTGTCATAATTCTAGATTATGAGCTCTCTGGAGCAGGGACCGTCTTTTTTTAATTGTTTATATAGCATCTAGCACAATGTGGCCCTGACTGGGTGATGTAGGTACCACTGCAACACAAATGATATACATCACCACTTCCTTATTCACCTACACATGGGGTATACAGTTTTTCATTTTTGACCTTTGCCCATATTTATCTCCTTTATCTGACACCTTGTTATTTTTCAGGCATTTATGTCAGCCATTCAGAGATTCATTTGTTTTAATGAAATACCCAGCAGATACTGTTGTCTGACTTGAGTTTTTCCTTAGTGCCTGTTGATTTCCCCCTAGTGCCTAGTTTAAATAATTCTCACAAACCTTGTCACAGCTTTCTGTGACAGACGTCTGATTCCACTGCAATTAACATGGAGCCCACCCCTTCTGCCTAGGCTCTCCTTTCACCCACAGTGCTTAACAAATGTAATTAAATGCTTCTTCTTCACATGATGTTCTCATTCACACCTTGAGACCCTGAAGTTTCTATTGTCTAACTCAGTGGTCTCCAAAGTTTTTGGATCGCGCACCCACATGGTGCCGCTGAAGAAAGAAGCCGGGAAGACCTGCCGCAGGCGCCGCTGAAGAAAGAAGATGGGAAGACCTGCCGCAGGCATGCTGCTGAAGAAAGAAGACGGGAAGACCTGCCGCAGGCGTGCAGAGCTGCCGCTGGAGAAAAAAAAAGGTTGAGTGCCATCCGACGGCACTCCTCCTGCCACACACCCGCTGGGATCCTCTGGGGCACCCCCTGGGGTGCGCACACCCCACTTTGGAGACCACTGGTCTAACGGACACTGTGAGTGCACCTGGAAACATTTCAGAAAAACGACCACAGATGCTTAAGACTCTTCTTGATAATTTAAATTTAGCTTCCAGAACCGCTTTCTGACACCACTACAGCACTGGTACCAATATACAGCATAATCACAGGCTCAGCACTCACTAGAATTTTATCTGGATATGTCATGAGATCCTGCACCTTTGCATCCTGAAGACATGTTGCAAAACCGTTCAAATGACCATTTCATATTTAGCTATTTCTAATGATCAAGTCCCCCATCACCACAGTCTAGCTGTGTATCAGAATGGTAATTGCATCCCCTTGATGGACCTCTTTGGTGCATGAAGAACTTTCAGTCTCCTCTTTATCTATTACAAAGAGTGTTCCAACTAAGACAGTTTGTTCTTTTGTCCCTACATGAAAATTGTACCGATAAATTTTTTAATAAATTCAAACATTTATTCTGATGCCCCACAGTACAGGTGCAGTTTGGGTCTGAGCGGAGGGCAGCAACAAGTCTTAACACCTTTCAGCCACTAATGTTTCATTTTCCTGCTGTATAATAGGAGGCTTCAGAGAAGTGATCACAGAGAATGAAGGGTGTCTGTAGTCACCTTTGCCTTCTGCAGAACCACTTACAACTGGCTGTTCAACACGTTACTGCTGAATGTCCCATACCATTTTCCAGGCCTCCAAAGGGAAGGTCTATGTCTGAAACCTGTACCTTCAGGGATTTATTCATCAGCCAGCAGCTCCACCCACTATACCTACTTAATTAAATGGTCCCCAGATCTGACACTCAAAAAAAGTCACCACACTCTTGGGCAACATATTCTTTCTCATGGGTCTGCTCTCAAGAAATAAACTCTGCCAACGTATGAGGCTTCTTCCACCTTTCAAACCTGATCTTTAGCCATGCAGTTTCAGTACATCTGCATTTCTCAGACAACAGAAAGAGACATCACACACAAAAAACAGTACCAACAGCTGTGATCCAGGGCACAATGCTGAGAATTTTGCTGATCCTTCTGCTGACCACAACCAGCTGAACAACCAGTCTTTCACATTGGAGTGTACTGGTGGAAGGCATCACTGGCACGGTCTTTGGATAAGACGTACTTTTTCTCCATCTACTGCAGCAAAGGGAAAATGAGAGGTGTGGTGTCCTCCATGCCTTTTCCATCAGCTCATCAACAATAGGAAGCATGGCATGGCATGGCAATTCTATTTGTAAGGGGAGCCTGATACACGTATCTTATCAATCTTGGCTCCTTAGGATTCCTGAAAGTAATTTAGTTCTAATCAGCTACTGAAACCAGCGGGGATATCAGTTCCTGCAGGGCACAGTCACTGTATTATTCTCCCTCTGTGGACATATATTTAGCACCTCACTAATCTGCTAAAATCCAAACAGCACTCATCTCTAGGCCCATCCCACAATCGTAGCACAAGAAGAGCTAGAAGAGTCAATGGGGTATAAACACTGGCTGTGCCAAGAGCTTCAGTGCAGGTAAGCATAACCAAGAAAATGCCAGTGACAGTATATCCAAGCTCCAGAGCACAAACATCTACCTCAGTGCAGAAAGGGCTTCCCCAGCACCTCTTCCAGATTTACTGTTTGATGCAAAGATTAGTGGTACTGTCATTCACATATGTGATGGTGTTATCCATGTGATAAATTGCAAAGCCAGGTTATCATGAATGTTCTTCACACAAAAGAGTGGAAGGATCAGGAATAGTGTGGCAAAAAACCCGTTTCCTCTATCTTTTTCAATACTCGATTATATATTTTAAAATACAACAGAAAACAAGCGCCCATTTGAATTAATTTTTTTAAACAAAAAAAGGTTGCATGGTGACTTCTTACTAGAAAAGAAGTATACGTGAAATATGTTTTACATAAAAATTCAGTAGGGCATAACCCTGTAAAAATACCACATGAAATAAGAATGACACTGTGCAACAGGGTAAAGCAATCACAATCTTTTAAGGTTACTGAATTGGAAAACATTAAGAACACAATGCGAATAAGACTTCTGACATAATTAAACCTGTATCCACAATACTTACTCCTGTGAATAATTCCATTTATTTCAATGGAACTACACCATTCTAGTGAATAAGTTATGTAGGATGAAACTTATTTTTTAAAAACCTTTTGAATATGATAGATTTCATCCTATAAGCAAAATACAAGTTACCAATATTAACTAAACTTCACTACCTTGTGAGTTTTACTTTACCAATGGTTAAAGAGAACTAACTGTTCAGAAAGGTTAAGTGACTTACCCACAGTCACACACACAGAGTCAGTGACAGAGTCCGGCATAAAACAGAGTCCCAACTTCCAGTTCCCTACCCTATCCATTAGACAGCATTCCAATCCAATTAAACATTAATCAGAAACAAAAGTATGTGTTGAGATGCACGAAGACTATGAAATTCTGAACAACACAGAAACGCTGGATGTCAAACTACTTGAAAGGTAAGAAATTCACCAAAAGAAGGATGCAGACTTAATTAAGATGAGTGTGCATTCTGGAGAAATTTCTTCACATGGGGAGAATTAATCCATTGAATAGTATACCAATGGAAGTAATAGGAGCTGATGCCTTACCTATCAATGTATGTGTGTTTTTTATTTCTTCATTTTTAAAGAAAGCAAGACAAGCAGTGAAGGAATGGAGGAAAGCCTCAAGTAGGGAGGCAGGCTGATGTAAAACAGAAGCATAGTATTTTTCCTAGTCAGAAAGTTCCTGTGCAAACTTTGACTAAACCATGCTTAGTTTTTACAGTGCTACAGTTGCAACTGGTACATGCTTTTTCTGAATATGACGGGGGGAGCAATAGGGGTCATCAGTTTACCTGAGTTTTAAAAACACTGCTGAAGATCATGAGCTCAGCAGGTAAAATTAAACAGTTTATGAGGGTCATAGAAACTACTAGCAATTGAATAAATTATGAATAAAAAGAAAACTAATTGCAATATATCTACATGCACAAACATATTCACATTAAACTCCTTGTACGTCTTGTCAGCACTAAACACTGTGCCAGGAAAATCCATCTCTAAGCATTAGAAAGTTTACAGATAGTATCTGTTGTGCCTTCTGGCTCCACCATAGCAGGCTCCTATTCTTGCTAGAGGGGCCTCCTCCTTCTACTGTTCCAGAAGAATTTTCATTAATGCAACTTCACCTGACACCCTAGGAGAATCTGACTGAATACTATTTTTTCTTATCTGTCATTTTCCTTCAAGCCATTTTCTTCTTTTCTGATTTCTTCAGTTTTCCCACAATCCTCTCTTTCTTTATAATAATTAATAGTTATATAGTAACAAATTTGCATGGGGCTTTTCCAAAAAAGAGAGAATCCCTGCCATGAAAAGATTGCAGTCTAGAAATTAGATACTGCCATTCTTTCTCATGTTGCATAGTTACTTACTCTGCAAAGAGACCTACTTAGGTACAGACCTCAGCAAAGTGAGAGTAGAGTAGCAGTATCTGGCCCTATATCAGAAAAGTAAAGGAAATGGAGACAAAATAAGAGGAGGAAGGGAAGGGAGAGATGAGAGTTAAAACAACGTCAATGTGAACTGTAATCTATTCATAGATTCTAAGGCCAGAAGAGATCATTGGGATCATCTAGGCTCACTTCTGCATAACACAGACCCTAAAACTTCCCCCAAAGAATTACCAGAGTTTATCTTTTAGAAAAATCATCCAATCTAGATTTAAAAATTAGCAGTGATGGAGAATCCACCAAGAATTTTGGTAATTGTTCCAATGGTTAATTACTTTAACTGTTAAACATTTACGCCTTATTTCCAGTCTGAATTTGTCTAAATTCAACTTACAGCTACTGGCAGAGCCGGCTCCAGGCACCAGCTTTCCAAGCAGGTGCTTGGGGTGGCAGTCCGTGTCCCGCGGTGACAATTCGGCGGCAGCTCCACTGCTCTTCCCACCGCGGCGGTTTTTGGGCAGGAGCTCCGCCGCTCTTCCAGGCGCAGTGGCAATTCGGCAGCAGCTCCGCTGCTGTTGCAGCAGCAGCAATTCGGCAGCAACTGCTTGGGGCGGCAAAATTGGTAGAGCAGCCCCTGGCCACTGGATCATGTTACACCTTTCTCTGCTAGATTGAAGAGCCTATTATTAAGTATTTGTTCCCCATGTAGATACTTATAGACTAACCAAGTCACTCCTCAAGCTTTTCTTTGTTAAAATAAATAGATTGAGATTGAGGATGAACCTGGTAAATCCATTTATTTATTTTAAATAAAATAAAGAGGGAAAGAGGGAAGGAGCAGATAGAGCAGGAGCAGAGATCAGCAGTGGAAGACAAAGTTGAAGTGTTTTGTAAGCAAGACTTCAAAGATCAACAAAGAGATGACTGGAACACTGGAAGTGGGCAAAAGGGCAAGTGCAGCTGCCAGCCCTGAATGCTCTTTTGTCTACTCCCACATATGTATTTGAGCTTTCTTACAGCTGCCTATTATATCTGGAACTTTCTTCCTGAATTTATCCATAAAGCAGCTACCCTCTCCTCCTTCATGACCCACTTCTGCTGTGATGCATACAAGAATTCTGTCATGGTGAGATTAGGCAGTAGCCAGGCTGGCTGGATTTCTCCCTCTCAAAACTTTTCAAATGATTTAGAATCTCAACTTGTACAACAGTCAACCTCCATACCCATGTGATCTTACCTTTTCCCTCCCACCTTTCCCTCCTATTGTCTGTCACACTCACTTGCTGTATCTCACTTCAAATCAGACTCTAAGCTCTCCAGAGCAGACACTGTGCCTTACCTATTTATACAAAGCCTGGCACGAGGTCCCACGAGGATTGGGGCCTTTGGGTGGTACCTCAATATAAATAATATTAGCACTCACAAGCAGGTGGAAAGACATGAAGATGAAAGATGGAAAGCAGAGAAGAGGAACAACAAAGACAAATGTAGTTGGCAGAGCAGAGGATGTGATATGGGGAGCAGAAATAAGTGCTGACATGCAGGCAGAGGCAAAGAGTTGTACAAGGCTTAATACCAAGGAGTTTAAATTTGGAAAATGGCATAGAGCTAAAGAAGAAGTCAGAGGAGGGGAATGAGTGACATGCTTAAAGTGGGCGGTCTGTGCTGGTGGCCTATGATCTGTGGAACAGGACGGGGAAGAATCTGTTCCTTGCCCAGATATGCACGAGATCTCACCATACTTCTGCTGTTTTGCACACAAGTCCAGTATTGGCTCTTACTGAACTCTCTCTCTTGGCTAATTTTACTCCTTCCTCTGTTTTTTCCCCCCAATGCAATACTGTACCAATGCATGTAAAGGATAACTAAGAATAATGCTTTTGATCATCACATCTTATGACATCACATGCTCTGTACTCAGACATTTGTCTGTACTCGGAATTTTTAAGTTTTGTTTTATTAGCACGACCAAGTGACAAGTGAAACATTATGCCCAATACTGAAAACATTATGTGCACAGTAGTTTTAACAAAGGTGAAGTTAAAACCTTGACAGTGATCCCTTTAAACTGGTGAAAATTGTATTTCCTGGTCACCCATTGAAAAAATGGTTACTTACCTTTCGTAACTGTTGTTCTTTGAGATGTGTTGCTCATGTCCATTCCATGTTAGGTGTGCATGTGCCATGTGCATGGCTAACAGAGATTTTTTCCTTAATGATATCCATAGGGCTGGCTCTGGTGCCCCCTGGAGCCCTGCACTCATATGAGGCACCACCGGCCCAGTGCCCTCTCAGTTCCTTCTTGCCATTGACTCCGACAGTGAGGAAGGAGGACGAGTCATGGAATGCATGTGAGCAACATATCTTGAACAACAGTTACAAAAGGTAGGTAACCGTTTTTAATTCTTCGAGTGCTTGCTCAGGTCAATTCCATGTTAGGTGACTCACAAGCAGTATCCCTGGAGATGGACTCAGAATTCATGGTTGTGCTGCTTGCAACACTGCTCTGATGAAGTTGGCATTGTCCTGGGCCTGCTGGATGATGGTGTAGTGGGATGCAAAGGTCTGAACCGAAGACAAGGTGGCGGCTCTACAGATATCCTGGATCGGTACCTGCGTAAGTAAGGCCGCTGATGAAGCTTGCGCTCTAGTGGAAAGGGCCATCACCATGGCCAGAGGTGACACCCCTGCTTGTTCACAGCAGGCAGTTATCCACAAGGAGATTCTCTGAGCGGACACAGGCAGACCTTTCATCCCGCCACCACCGCGATGAAGAGCTGCGTTGACTTATGGAAGAGTCTGGTCCTCTCGATGTAGAAGACTAAGGCCTATCTAACATACAAAGAGTGTAACCGACTGGTCCTTGTTCAGCTTGTGAGGCTTCAGAAAGAAAAGCGGTAGGAAGATGTCCTGATTATTGCGGAACTGTGACACCACCTTAGGTCAGAAGGCTGGGTGGGGCACAGCTGGACCATATACGGGAGTTCAGACATCAACGCTCTAATCTCTGAGACCCTGCGGGCCAAAGTTATATCCACCAGGAAGGAGACCTTCCACGAGCGGAGCATCAGAGAACACGAACCCAGCAGCTCGAAAGGAGGACCAGTGAGCCTTGATAGGACCAGCTTTGGTGCTTGCGATGGAGCAGGTAGTCCACAATGGATCGTAGAGAGAGATTGGCCAAGTAAGTTGCTCTCATGGAAGGCTTCCTGCTACCCAACAGGATGTGTTGGACTTACTCCGCGCAGGCCTGTTCCTCCGCGCAGCCATGCTATGAGATACAGTGACATTAGGTTCAGGTGGAGCAGACAGTCTTGATTATGTGAGAGTAAGTATGATCACAGTGGGAGCTCTGGCATGGTTACCACCGAGAGGTCAAAAAGCGTGCCGAACCAGTGCTGGCATGGCCACACCAGAGCTACCAGGATGAACTTCGCTTTGTCCACCTTGACCTTCAGTAGGATCTTGTGAACCAGAGGTATCGGCAGGAAGGCATACAGCAGTGTTTCCGTCCATGGGAGCAGGAAAGTGGCAGACAGGGAAACTCTGGCTAGTCCATGAAACAAGCAAAACTACTGACATTTCCTGTTCTGTCTGGACATAAATAGATCCACCTGGGGAGTCCCTCACTTTCGTAAGATCACGTTGATTAACTCCAGGTGGAGTGACCACTCGTGGCGAGAAGAGAAGGACCTGATGAGGCAGTCTGCCAGTGCATTTCGGGTGCCGGGAAGTCGAAGCCTCAAGATGAATGGCATGCTGTACACAGAAGTCCCACAGTCAAAGAGCCTCTTGACACAGGGCAGAAGAGCGAGCTCCACCTTGCTTGTCAATGTAAAACATTACAGCTGTATAGTCCATCAAAACGTGTACCATTCTGCCCCTTAGATGGGGAAGAATGCCTGGCAAGCCAGGGTATCATCCTGAGCTCCCTGACATTTATGTGGAGGAAACGATCCTCCTGAGATCAGAGATCCTGAGTACTCCAGTTGCCAAGGTGGGCTCCCCATCCCCCAATCCGATGCGTCACAGACCAATGTTACCCTTTCAAAACAGCTCATGGTTCTGTCTACCAAGTCAGAAATGACAGGACGTTCGATGGAACTGTGACCACTAAGTCTAAATCATCTCCGCTGGGAGAGAAGACCTATGCCAGTCATGTCTGTAGAAGTCTGAGCCGTAGCCATGCACGTTGAACCACGTAGGTACACAATGCCATGTGACCCAATAACTTGAGGCATAACCAGGCAGTCATGAGCGGGTGAGCTCTGACATGTGCAATGAGATTCAACGTAGCTTGGAATTGGGACTCTGGCACAGGTGGAGTTGAATACTGCTCCTATAAACTCTATTCTGTGAACGGGGGTCAGAATCGTTTTGTTCATTGATAAGCAGGCCTAGTTCCTGACAGGTGACTTGCACCAAAGAAAGGCTGGGCTGCACTTAGGCCTGTGACCTTCCTCTGACAAGCCAGTCATCAAGATATGGATAGATCTGAACGAGTGCCTCAAGTAAGCAGCCACCACCGCGCCATGCACTTTGTGAAGACCCTCAAAGCAGAAAATAAGCCGAAGGGCAGTGCCGTGAATTGATAGTGGCGCTGCCCACCACAAAAATGGAGGAATCTCCTGTGGCCATGGAAGATAGAAATATGGAAGTAGGCATCCTTTAAGTTGAGGGTGGCATACGAGTCTCTTTGATCCAGAGGGGATGATGGAGGCCAGGGAGACCATGCAGAACTTCAACTTCTTGAGATATCTGTTGAAGTGACACAGGTCTAGGATGGGTCTGAGGCCCCCTTTGGCCTTCGGGATTAGGAAGTACCAGGAGTAAGACCCTTTCCCCCTCATATCTTGAGGAACCTCCTCCATGGCCCCCAGACATAGGAGGGATTCCACCTCCTGGATGAGAAGATGCTCGTTAGAAGGGTCCCTGAAGAGGCACAGGGAAGGAGGGAGGAACGCAGGATGAAGACTTCAGGGTGTAGAGCACGCTGTTGGTCCAAGGTGACCCTGGCCCATTCAGGAAGGAAGGGAGAGAGACGGTCCAGAAAGTGTCTCTGTCTTTCTGAGTGCGTACCATAAAGCCCTTACAAATTTTGCACTTCTCTTTAATGTGCGATTCCCCCAGACATTTCAGACAGCTTGTGTGAGGTTCACTGACCAGCATGAGTTTGTGACAAACAGCACACAGTTTGAATCCTGGGGACGAGGGAAAGGCACCGTCCCAGGGACAAAATCCCTGAGGGGACCACTGACTATTCTAACCTGACTACTTACCTAGCTCACTCTACTTAAGGTAACTATATACAACTATATACAAAAGCTATGAAAGGGAAACCACTAAGAGAACTTTGCAAATTACAAAGAGAGAAGGATATTCCTGCAACCGTTACAGGCAGTAAGAAGGAACTGAGAGGGTACAGGGCCATCGGCGCCTCATATACCGGAGTATGAGCACAGGACTCCGGATACCACTTAAGAGAAAAATCCCTGGCAGCTGTGCACGTGGGCATGCACACACCTAACATAGTACTTGAAGAAGAATGTTTTTATAATATAATGCACTTAACATAAACAAAGGCATAACATGGGAGAGTTTCAAACAGGCCTTTTGAAAAAACATTATTATGTGGTAACTGAGCCACTCTTTAATGTGCCTAAAAAACAGAAGCTATCAATTTTTAAACATGTATTTTAAAAAATATTTTCAAATTGGAACTGTCCTTCCATTTGTCCTCAAAACAAAGTCCTTTTACAACAAACTGGATTATAATGACATTTTCCTTCCAAAATAATCATTATCTTTCTTTTCTAAGATACATTAATATTCTGATTGTAGATTAATATTTTTTTCCGTCTCTATTTAAGTTGCTGGCTTACTGTGTGCATGTTTTGCATAATGAAATTTAATACAAAACTGCATTGCCTAAGACTCTTGACTTACATTTTAATAGGCAGAATATATTTGAGCAGAGCTTTTGAAATTCTACTAGCCAGTACACAGATAAATGATTGACAGCATTGCCCCAAAGGCCAGCATCCATTTCTACAACTCTGGTGTCTTAATAACAAGGAATGATAACTGCAAATGCCTTTATTAATATTAATGAACTTCATGCTGAAATAGAACAATGCTGTTCAAAAGAATTAAAAAGGGATAAATACTTAACTAATGCCTTAAATATAAAGCAACAGTGAACAAAATCCTTCATCTATCAGTCGAAGTACAAAAATGATTAGCTAGACATTTTTGGAAACAAAATTTAAAATACTAGTGATGCCAAGACATTCTATCTTATAGAGAATCCAGGAGACCACTTACTGTGACAGAAGTGCATGTATGTTATTTTCTCTGTTTTTCAAAGTTCTTTAATCTTTACAATGCTATAAAAGCTTGTTGCAACATGTCTTCCAACATTATGGTCTAGCTCTTTCAAATTGTATGCATAATTTCACAGCATTGGTGATTGTGCCTGCAGTGTAACAAGCTGAAAACTGTGGCTAATCAACAGAAAAGGTTGTACTCCCAAGTAAAGGTCACATACTTTAATTAACATTTGTAAAAACTGAGTGAAACAAACAAGTGAACTGCATCTAAAATGTTTGTAAATTAAACTGAGCCTCAAAGTGCAGCCCAAAAAACTGGCTAAAGTATTAAAATATTTACACACAAAATATTTACATACAAAAACTTGCATATTATTATAATTAAGAATCAAAATTTACACACACTCTCATTATGGAATCACAGAAACAAGACCATGATTAAGTTACAAAGATAAATGCCATTTCTAAATCTCCATTTTTAACTCCCTCTTATAATGCAGGGCCGGGGGTGTGTGTGTTCTTTTTAGGCTTAAATTCTCAGACAAGATTTTCAAAATTCAGTGCCTAAAGTTAAGCTCCTAAAACCAGATCCTATGCCCAGTGAAGTCAGTGGAAAGGCTATCATGTTTCAGCAGATAATTAAGGCCCAAATCCTTATGCATATGCTTAACTTCAAGAGCAATGGGTAGCCAATGGAACTCCTCGTGAATAAAGTTAAGCACATCCATACGCATACATAGCACTGTAGCCTAAGTGGCCAGATTTGTAAGAGTGCTGAGTATACAGCCATTCCCAATGAGATCTATGGGAACTGCTGAGAGCTCAACACTTATAAAAAAAATTGACTCATTATTTAAGAATCTGAATATGAATTTAGGAACCTACCTATTGGGTCCTGAAAATCCTGGTGTTTATTTTCTTTAAATGTAGATTTTATTGAAGACATATCTATATATATATCAGACTAAAATTACACATTTCCAAAATACACTCAAACCCATGCAGTCATTTTTATATTTTGCATGTTTAATCTTAGCCTAGAGACTTTTTTTTAAAAGTCTGAAGAATGTGAGTCAAATATTTTTAAGTTATATGGCTCTCAGATTTTTTGTTATGTTTGCTTTCATGTTACTCAAAAATGACCTTTAAAAGCTAGAACTTGTCATGGACATGGTATATGTTTATTATGATTACTAAATATGTATATTCCTGTAGCACGCTCTACTGGCACTGTAGGCACATAGATTTGAAGACAGTCCCTGTTCCAAAAAATGTACACTTTAAAAGACAAGATTGAAGCCCGAATGAGGTAGGGGCCCCGTGGGGGAAAGAAACAGTATGTGATCATGTAACTGAAGACTATCATACAGCATATGCACAAACAGGCCAAATTAAGATTGCACAAGCAACCTTAATTCTGGCATTTCCTAACTTCTGCACACCTAACTTTTTAATGCATTTTTTTGGATGTACTATATTAAATATTTTGCATAATGCTACAGGAGAGTGAAGTATGAAGTCTTGTTAGTATCACAGGTGGGAGAAACATTCAGGGCCCCTAACTCACAGCTGTGCTATTATGGGATTACTACCACGCACCCACAAACTCCACCTATCTTTATCAAAATTCACTTTTATTGGGAAAAAAGCGTTTTCTATGTTTTTAAAACACCTAAATAGTGTCACACAAAATGAAGATCCTGTAGCCACTCAGCATATAGAACTATTAATAAATTCATGGGAGTCTGTGAAAGGACCGCAGACTGAGGCCCAAATGTTTGGCAAAAGTGAGTTTGACAAAAGCACTGAAGTCAAAGGCAATGGAGTTATACAGTTTACATTTTATTTACTAAATCTGCTATTACTCAACAGTCACTGAAGCTGCTAAAGGATAATTTGGGATTGAGATGGAGGGACATGAAAATAGTTGGTACTTAACTTTACAAATTCTTCATTGCTATAATTTTAGCTATGTAAATTGGAAATCATCTAACTCTTCAATTAAAGCTATCCACTTAGTTTGGGAATCTATGTTCACAATGCTACAGGGCTCACTTTCCCATGATTCAATTTGGGAGAAATCCTGAACTCCAAAAAGATTAATGAAACTGACTTTGGCAGAAGCTCTTGGTTTAAGAATTATTTACATTGACGTTTTATAAAAAATTAATGAACTTCCTTTATTTAACTCCTCAAAGAGGTCAGACTATTTAACCAGAATTTTTCTGAAGTTTCTTCACTACCGATATCACCAAAATAGTAAGGGAATTGCTCGTCTTTCATTAGCTTTGCTTTGGGCCCAGTCCTGCAACATTTGCAAAAGTATAACCATTGAATTACAGAAAGGTTTATTCATGCGAGTAAGCACTTGCAAAAGTGCTGACATCTCATCAGGGTGCAAAAATTTATTTTCCTTTACAATGTTCTTTATTATTTTTCACCAATGGACGACTAGATAAAAAGGCATCCAACGATCTACTCAGTTGCTTGTTTAGATATTTGTTCAGTGATTAAAAACATAGTAGCAAATAAAACAAACACCATAAATTTTTGCATCACTATTATTTTACTCCCCCTAAATTGCATACATAGGACTGTTGTATTTTTCTCTGTATTTTCTCATGCATGCTTTTTCCATTTGAACTGGGAGAACCCGAAAATAACTTATTTGTAATATAATCTTTTTAGTACTGCATATAGAATTCCCTATGTATTTTAGGGATTTGTATGATACCTGTACTGAAGTTTATATCACAGACTACTTACAAGACTATTGACTACTGAAAAGGAAATAATTACACCGAACTGGAGGAAATGTGAATCTCCCTAATTGTGCCTCTCTAATTATATGCACAGTTTAAAGTGTTTTTGACTTCATGCCCTTAAAAACAATAATTGTTTATGCTAAAGAAACCTGAGCAATTTTATTAGACCTGGAAGAACTATATTGGTAAAAGATGTAATATTATAATTAACACAATGGAACTGATGAACCCACAATCATTGGTGCTTTTTTTTTTTTTTTTTTCAAAAGAAGTTATGTGTATGAATGAGATCTGAGGTTGGAAACTGAAACAAAGGTGACTATTTTATTCCATCTTGTCCACTTAGAATATCTTGCAAATTTAATGTAGTAGTGATTTAATGAAACCATGATACCAACTGTATGTGTATTGTGGCAAAAAATAAAATAATGAATAAAATAAACACAAGCTTTGTTGCTTTGGCTCCAGTTTAGAGACAGAGCTAAATATTTTTGGGGAAATTTCTCTAGGACACGGCAACTCTCAAGTAAAAACTTGAGGTGCCCTTCCAAATGTAAACTGTAATATGTTATGCCAATTAGACTAAAGGAAGAATCACCTATAAAGTTTATGGAGGAGAAGAAGGTTACAGCAAATCAAATTCCAGCCTGTTCGGAAGACTACAACATGCCTGTAGGAAAAAATACACCTTTATGAATAGGGGGTAAACAAAAAGTCTGTCCTCAAACCAAACAGAATGAACTATTCATGGTATACTGGAGTTTCTGACACTGTCCACTACCACGATCTGTGAGACAGGAGTATAAAAACTCATGATTAAAAAAAACAAAACAAAAAAACAAATTTTTTTTAATTTAAATCAGATTTTTATTTAAAACCAAACAAGTTTATAAACCCATTTGAAATTGACAACCTATGTTAAGGCCAAAGCTTCTTATAATCTATTAATATCATTTAAATTATATATAAAAATATTATTAAGCAGTACATGTTTGCTGCCAGGTTTTAATGAAAGTCAAACCACTGAACTGGTGAAAGTTAAAGCCAAAGCACCTTGAACCAAAGTGCTAAACCAGCTTTTAACAGCTGATGCAGACAGAATATTTTCTTCCTTTCAGTTTATTTACCTATACCAGTTCAATGACTAGTTCATTCAAACCTGAGTAACCAGTTGGGAGCTGAAAAGACAGGAAAGCTTGTTTTCCTCTCTCACTTTATGAACAAAAACTAGGTGTGAGACAATTTGCTCTACTAGTTCTAAAATCTTGAAAGGACACAGTTGCCAGAACAATCTGTTCAATTCCCTAACTGTAGATTATATTTCCTCTGTTCAATAAAATCAGTTTTAAATGCAAAATATATTTTGATAAAACTTTTTTTATTTATCCAGCACATTAAAGGTAGTTTTACTCACTAGAAAAAGTAAATTAAGTTTTTACACATTTTTAATTTATTTGAATTTCCATTCAAATACAGTTTGACAAAAATCACAGATAAAAAAAATAATCTAGTATATAAGAACTGCATTATTCACCACTTCCTATCATAAAAAAAGTAAAAAAAATCTAGACTCTAAATAACTAAACTACATAATTACTTAAATCAATGTAAATAGATATAGTGTGTTTTTGTTAGCAAAAAGAAACACCAATTTAGGCTAAATTTAGTTGCAAATTAACATGTTTTAATGGTTACCAACCAATGTGAAGCAAAAAAAACCAAACAGTTACTAACCTGTTCTGTAACTGTTTTTCTTTGAGACACGATGCACATGTCCATTACACTTCAGGTATGTGCATGCCCAATGCACAGAAACCAGAAATGTTTTTCCCATAGCAATACCCGTTGGGGTAGCGTATGTGCCCTGTGCACGCTCATGCTGCTAGCCAATGGTATAAAGGGATCAGAGCCGCCCCAAGCCTCCATCAGTTCCTTCGTACTGGATATTAGTAAGTTAGACGGTGATACAGAGGGAAAGAAGGTGGGACATGGAATGGACATATACAACACATCTTGAAGAACAACACTTACACAATTTGTTACACATTTTTCCTTCTTTGAGTGATTCCACATGTTCATTCCACTCCAGGTAATTCACAAGCTGTTCAGCCAGGAGGTGAGGTTCAGAATCTACTTTAACAGAGACTAACACTGCTCACCTGAATTTGGCATCACCTCTTGACTGTTGAGATATAGTGAATATTTTGTGAAGTTAGGCACCAACAACCAGGTTACTGCTTTGCAAATGTCCCCTATAGATACATGACCCAGAAATGTAGATGAAGCCCCATGAGCTCTTGTAGAATAAGGTGGGACTGAAAACAACATCAGGATACATATGTGTGACACACTCTATATGATTTTATGAAAGTATGCTGATGAGTGTGAATATAATGTAACTAAAATATGCTTCATGCAAAAGGTCTTTTGTAAGGTATCATTACGAAGCTTATAATCTACTGAGTGTGGTCATCCTATTTGTATAAATGTATCACTCTTGTATCTGAAACTAGAAATATGAAATATAACTCTGAGGGCCTATTGTAATTATGAAAAGCGGAGGCCATTAATGGCGGTTTGGAATCTTGATGGCTTCCACCAACCAGGACAATTGACTGTGGATGGCTCTGTTTGCAGGCAGGCCTTCCTGTGAGTCAGGCTGGGAAGAATGAAGGCTTGGGGGGGTCTTACAGGACATGTGATCATGTCACCTGAACTGGAATCCATCTTTAACCTGGTGTTTTTCCATGGAGAAGAAGGGGTGGGAACCCAGAGGGACAAAGGATTCCTGCCTTATGCAAAAGATATACAGGTGGGTGGAACGGACCAAAAAGGAGCCATCATGAGGAATCCCCTAGCTACCACTTGAGCTGGAACAAGGGCTGTACTAGGGGAAAGGATTGTGCCCAGACTAGGAAGGTGCCCAGTCTGTGAAAGAAACTTATTGAAACATCTCTAAGGGTGAGATTAAATTTGTATTCAGTTTTTATTACTGTACTAGACTTAGACTTGCGTGATTTATTTTATTTTGCCTGGTAATTCACTTTGTTCTGTCTGTTACTAGTTGGAACCACTTAAATACTACTTTCTGTATTTAATAAAATCACTTTGCATTTATTATTTAACCCAGAGTATATATTAATACCTTGGGGGGGGGCAGCTGTGCATCTCTCTCTATCAGTGTTATAGAGGGTGAACAATTTATAAGTTTACCCTGTATAACGGGCGGGCAAAACTTTTTGGCCTGATGGCCACGTCGGGTTTCGAAAATTGTATGGAGGGCCAGATAGAGGAGGGGGGCATGGCCCAGTCCCCACATCCTCCTCTCCCCACTTCTCACCCCCTGACAGCCCCCCCCCGGACTCCTGCGCCATCCAACCCCCGTTTCCTGACACCCCCCCCAGCACCCTGGCCCCATCCAACCACCCCTTCTCTCTGTCCCCTGACTGCTCCCAGAACCCCTGCCCCATCCAATCCCCCTGTTCCCTGCCTTCTGACAGCCCCGACCCCTAACGACCCCCTGCCCACCCCCCCCGAACTCCCCTGCACTCTATCCAACCCGCCCTGCTCCCTACCCCCTTACCGTGCGGCACAGAGCACAGGGTCAGGCCGGGCTCTGCAGCTGCACTGCCCCAGGAGCTTGCAGCCCCATTGCACCACCGGGAGCATTGCGACGGCAGTGTAGTGAGCTGAGGCTGCAGGGGAGGGGCCAGGGGCCAGGCAGGAGGGTCCCGCAGTCCGGATGTGGCCTGCGGGCCGTAGTTTGCCCACTTCTGCTGTATAAGCTTTATATAGGGTAAAACGGATTTATTTGGGGTTTGGACCCCATTGGGAGTTGGGCATCTGAGTGTTAAAGACAGAAACACTTCTGCTTTCAATTGAGCCTTCAGCTGTTAGGGGACGTGGTTCAGACCTGGGTCTGGGTTTACAGCAGGCTAGCAGGTCTGGTTCAAACCAGGCAGGGTGCTGGAGTCCTAAACTGACTGGGCAGGAAAGCAGGGGCAGAAGTAGTCTTGGCACAGGAGGTGGCAGCTCCCAGTGGATTTCCGTGATTCCAACCCATCACAATATGATCTCACCTCTGACCCCAAAGAAGAGCCAAGTAACCCAACAGCCAGGGTGGTGCAGTACCATGCAATGCAGATGGTTGGGATGTGACCCGACCCGGTTAGTAGCAGGGAAAGCATGCTTGGTTTACTCTAAGAGGATACCAGATAGCTAGGCCGCAACTCTGTAGAAGTCTTGCTTGCCGTAGTACCGAGGTCTGTTGCACCAAAACTGAAGTGGAGTGGAACACCACTGCTGATGAAGTGTGTACTACAGCTTGTGAAGTAGACTGTGCCAACAGCGACATCCAACACATTTGTAGAATCCAGTACTGAGTCTTTATCCGCTGCATCTGCCTCTGACTTTGTCAGTACCAAGAGAACAGTATAAGCAGAAGTCTGCTGCATAGATAAAGGAGAAGGTGCAGCCAATAGAATCAATCTCAATGGTCCTGACGTTGGAGCTAAAGTCATCACCTCTGCCTGATGGGTCAAGAAAGCATGAAATACTGGGGAGCGCCGAGCCAGAGTTGGTGCTCTACCTCTGGTATCCACACTCCTGCTTAGGGGTCCCACCAAAAACCTTGGGCTTCTCTACATGGTACTACAGTCCAGACTTTTGGGGTACGATCTGTACAGTGTTCTAATGCACTGCGCTCCAACTGCCCGGTGTAGACCCTGCTGGAGCAAACGCAAAGGTACTTAGTTCCCACTGATGCAGTCCCCTTTAAACAGGGTTAATGCAAACTAGGTACCTTTCAATTTGTGCCAGTAGGGTCTACACTGCCAGAGCACTCTACAAATCACACACTACTAGTCTGGACTGTGGCACAGAGCAGACAAACCCTGAGATCTCCTAGAAGAAAGTGGCCTTCTAGTTCTAGAGGCACATAAGTCATCTGTCTTCATCTCCTTACACAGTACCAGGGAAGGGGGAAAATGGCTTTTTCTCCCTTCTGAAAATCTCTAATGAGAAGACACTGCAATGTTCGGAGGAGTGCTCCCAAATGGAATGGAGCCTCTCCGTGCATGTACCAAGCAACTTGGCTCTGAAAGAGGATGCGAATTTGCTTACATTATGATGTGACAAAGCCTCACCTCCCTATCTTTCTTGGTCTGAGGCTTAAGCCCCCTGCAAAAAAGGGATCCATTCTGAACATGACCCTCAAGTACACACTTAGGCACCGAGAGTGAGGTTTAACAACTAGCATGGATTTCTTACAGCTATCATAGGGCTTTTGAGGCCAGAGACCTAGGCATGTCCTGATATCAAGTGTCCATGCAGTATCGCAGAGAAAAAAGTCTGATGCTCCACCCCAGCTTCCAGAAAACTAAACTAAATGAATGAGTACCACAATAAAGGTAACTATGCAGCTAACTACTAACTGTTTACAAAGTTTAATAAACCTTCTCCAGAGGAGAGAGAGAGAGAGAGATTGTATAGACAAGCATAGACACTCAGAATTCTGGCCACAGGCAGTGAAAAGAAACTGAGGAAGAGTCAGGGTAGCTTCTTTACCAGTATGAGTGTGAGGAGGACAAACACATTACCCCGATGGGTATTGCTATGAGAAGACATCTCCAACTTCAGTGCACTGGGCACAAACACACACATCCTGAAGTAGAATGGACATTTGCAATCACTCAAATAACTTTTCTTCAGGCAAATAACTAAAATGTTCAAATGCAAAACATTATTAAAATAGATTATTTAAATCAAAGTTTCCTGCTTGCTGATTTGAATCATAATCAAAATTGGTGATTTAAATTGCTTTGATTTAAATCAATCCATGGTCTCTGACAAAAAAGAATGGTCTTGTATAAAGAATAAAGTCAACAATCAAAAGAAAAGCTAGTGAAACGTCTACATGCTGACTCAAAAGATATGCAAAGGACTACTGAATTTTCTAATGAAGACAAAATAAACTTAGTCCTGGTCTACACTACGAGTTTAGGTCGAATTTAGTTCACGCTGAGCTGTTCACATTTGGCTGGCAGGGATCTTCCCTGATACTAGTCACGCAGTGGGAGGAGGGGTGAAGTGATCATCCCAGAGAATTGGGGGTGGGGGGTTAGTTGGGTTTGTGCTGCACGTTAACTCAAAAACCGCAGCCCCTCCTTTTAAATGGCCAACCCAAGGAGTGCTTGGTATGGGAAAGGAGGATGCTGCTGTTTGAAACCATTCCCACATGTTATGAAGTTGAAGAAGCCAAAAGACTGTGGCTTACCATAGCTGCCTGCAAGCCGAATTCTGCTGCCCGGCCCTGCGTGTGTGATCTCTCACATCAAACCGGCAGGCCCTCAACATAAGAGGCAAAATGCGACCTTGTACTGAAAGCACATGTGCTATGTAATGTTAACAGCCTGGTTCACCATGGAAGAGTCTACACATTGTTCCCTAAAATGTGTCTTTTTAAATACTACTCTCCCTTTTTTTCCTCCCGCAGCTGAAAATGTTTCAATGCTCCCCCATCATCTCCATCCCAGAGGCTAGTGCAGATAAGAACGCGAAAAAAACGCATTCGCAGTAAAATGCTCTCTGAGCTCATGCAGTCCTCCTGCACTGAAAGAGCTCAGCAGAATGCGTGGAGGCAAACAATGGCAGAGTACAGGAAAGCAGAAAATGAATGTGAGGACAGGAGGGACGAGGAAGATGAGAGGTGGTGGCAGCGCGATGAGAGGAAGCAGGAATGCAATGCTGAGGTTACTGGGGGATCAAACTGATATGCTCCGGCGTCTGGTGCAGGAAAGGCAGCAAGAGCAGACCCCTGCTGAAGCCCTTGTGTAACTGCCCATCCTCCTCTCCAAGTTCCATAGCCTCCTCACCTAGATGCCCAAGAACGCGGGGGGGCTCTCCGGGCACCCAATCACTCCACCCCAGAGGACTGCCCAAGCAACAGAAGGCTGGCATTCGATAAGTTTTGAAGTGCAGTGTGGCCTTGTCCTTCCCTCCTCCCCTCCCCCTCCACGCTTCCCAGGCTACCTTGGCAGTTATCCCCCTATTTGTGTGATGAATTAATAGAGAATGCATGATTTTCAAACAACAATGACTTTATTGTCTCTGCAAGCGGTGATCGAAGGGGGGAGGGCAGTTGGCTTACAGGGAAGTAGAGTGAACCAAGGGGGTGGGTTTTCATCAAGGGGAAACAAACAGAACTGTCACACGGTAGCCTGGCCATTCATGAAACTTGTTTTCTAAGCTTCTCTGATGCGCAGCGCACCCTGCTGTGCTGTTCTAATCACCCAGGTGTCTGGCTGCACGTAATCAGCGGCCAGGTGATTTGCCTCAACCTCCCACCCCGCCATAAATGTCTCCCCCTTACTCTCACAGATATTGTGGAGCACACAGCAAGCAGCAATAACAATGTGAATATTGGTTTCGCTGAGGTCTAACCAAGTCAGTAAACTGCATCAGCACGCTTTTAAACATCCAAATGCACATTCTACCATCATTCTGCACTTGCTCAGCCTATAGCTGAATAGCTCCTTACTACTGTCCAGGGTGCCTGTGTATGGCTTTGGCCATGGCATTAAGGGGTAGGCTGGGTCCCCAAGGATAACTATAGGCATTTCAACATCCTCAACAGTTATTTTCTGGTCTGGGAACTAAGTCCCTTCTTGCAGCTGTTCATACAGACCAGCGTCCCTGAAGAGGCGAGCGTCATGTACCTTTCCCGGCCATCCCACGTTGATCTCGGTGAAACGTCCCTTGTGATCCACCAGTGCTTGCAGCACCATTGAAAAGGATCCCTTGCGGTTTACGCACTGGCTGCCAAGGTGGTTCGGTCCCAAGATAGGGATATGCATTCCATCTATCACCCCACCACAGTTAGGGAATCCCATTGCAGCAAAGCCATCCACTATGACCTGCACATTTCCCAGAGTCACTACCCTTGAGAGCAGCAGCTCAGTGATTGCATTGGCTATCTGGATCACAGCAGCCCCCACAGTAGATTTGCCCACTCCAAATTGATTCCCGACTGACCGGTAGCTGTCTGGCGTTGCAAGCTTCCACAGGGCTATTGCCACTCGCTTGTGAACTGTGAGGGCTGCTCTCATCTTAGTATTCTTGCACTTCAGGGCAGGGGAAAGCAAGTCACAAAGTTCCATGAAAGTGCCCTTATACATGTGAAAGTTTTGCAGCCACTGGGAATCATCCCATACCTACAAGACTATGCGGTCCCACCAGTCTGTGCTTGATTGCTGGGCCCAGAATCGGCTTTCCACAGCATAAGCCTGCCCCATTGCCACCAGGCTGTCCAAATTGCCGGGGCCCGTACTTTGAGAGAAGTCTGTGTCCATGTCCTCATCACTCTCGTCACCGCGCTGCCATCACCTCCTCGCCTGCTTTTGCAGGTTCTGGTTCTGCACATACTGCAGGATAATGCATGAGGTGTTTACAATGCTCATAACTGCTGCGGTGATCTGAGCAGGCTCCATGCTTGCTGTGGTATGACATCTGCAGGATAGCAGAGTTGCACGGAAGTGGTGGCTGATGATGGATGCCACAAGAATAGATATTTATAGAGAACATGAGAGGACCTGCGAGATGGATTCATGAGAGCAGAGTTGCAGCGGAAATGGTGGAGGATGACGGTTAGCACAGCGCACATTTCCCAAGGAAGAACACACGTACCCGGGAGCCCATGACAGACAACATGGAGAAATTCGCTATTGAGACAATAGCAGCAGAGCAGAGTTGCACCGGAAGCAGTGGATGATGACGGTTAGCAGTCCTACTGCACTGTCTGCTGAAAGCAGTATGGCGTCCGCACGGAAAAAAGGCGCAAAACGTTTGTCTGCTGTTGCTTTCATGGAGGGAGGGGTGACTGACGACATGTATCCAAAACCACCCATGACAATGTTTTTGCCCCATCAGGCATTGGGAGCTTAACCCAGAATTCCAATGGGCGGCAAAGACTGTGGGAACTGTGGGATAGCTACCCACAGTGCACCGCTCTGTAAGTCGATGCTAGCCACGGTAGTGAGGACGCACTCCGCCAACTTAATGCACTTAGTGGGGACATACGCAATTGACTGTATAAAATGGATTTCTAAAAATCGAAGTCTATAATATCGACCTAATTTCATAGTGTAGACATACCCTTAGATATTTTACTATCCTAAACATAACTACCAACTTTATTCTCTCTTTAAAAAGATCTTTATTGTATTTATTAATTTGTGTGCAAATTACCAAAATACTTCTAAAAATATACTATACTACAGGAGACACACAGGGACAACATAAATAGGGCAAGGAGAGTAAAAAACTCTGGTAAATCCTCAATGTGACCTAAGAGATTTTAGTCACATGTAAATTAACTCCTACTGTATATTAGGAAACCACCATATAACCAGAACCTTACAATGCAAATGGCAGTGGCCAATGAGGATGGACACACACATCTGTATTTTTTGGAACAGTGTGGAAAAAGAAGAGACCCTCATCAGCTTAGCTGGTCCACTTAAAGTAAGAAGCTCCTCTAGTGGCTTCTTTTCAAGCAATTACAAAGAAATGTTCTTCAGATACTGCCTCAGACATAGTAGACTATTTTGTTTTTTATCTTCTCCAGAGCAAAGCTGAGAGTGAGTGGCACCAGGCTGGGACAGAAACAACACACTGGTTTTAAGTGATCAGGGCAGGAGCATTCTTCAGTTTGATGGAATAGGCTTCAGCCAATTCCACAAGAAGGAACTACATTTACTTTGGACTATGGTGAGCTACTTGCATTATAAGGTCCTATCTACAGACCTTTTCATTTGCTGTGCTGTATTAGGACCTTCAACATTAATAAAACTAACAGACAGTATATTTACATGAACTTTTCCCTAGAAAGAAGGGACAAAGCATTGCAAGTTTCTATTATACAGGTGACTGACATCTTCATATTCTAGATCGTCCCTGAGTAGGGAGAGCCTGAAGTGCTGGTTTATTCATGAGTTGTTGTTCCAGAGATACAGAGACTTGCACTCCTATAGTAATTGAGACGTCCAGTTTAGAACTCCCCCATATGGCTTTCCCAGATGAGTTTGGATGGTCAGAATACAGTAATTTCAGGCTGTAATGTTTGGAATTGCAAAAATTTGACCAGGAGGTCCATTAGAGAAAGCCATTCTCCTACAAACCTCTTCAAAAACCACATCAGAGAACACACAATTAGGGTAGTGACTGGGCTTAACTCTGACTAAGAGACGTACATTCAGGAACCTGAACTTTAGTTTTATCAGGTCTATTCCTAAAATTTCTATCCTTATGTACAATATATGTACACTTGTGATCTGCTGCACTGATTTTTCGTGTTGATTTTCTCTGCAATACTAGTGAGGTTGCTTTATAAATTAAACAGTCTTTCAGAGTTAGCAAAACATCATTTTCAATCTTTTGGAGGTAATGGTTTCTATTGTATAATTAACACATAGAAACAACTTCAGCCTGATATGCAGTTTACTCTGTAGCTTTGATTTTCATTTGATGTACCAGTTTTATCTTATTACACTTAATCCTGTACTACATGCAGCATTCTGAAATTGCCTAAAATATGCTACATACATGCAAATCATACTACAAATTAATAAAGTAAAAATTAATTAAGAATATTTACCACATGTGTTGATTGTGGAGCTAAGTGATGCAGCTCCAGTGGAAAGGCCACCTTTTGAAACGGCTGACGCTACAGAAGGTGTAGAAGATGCAGGAGAGGAAGTAGCTGTAGTAGAGGAGGCTGATGATGATGTTAGTCGCTCTCCTGACTCCATATCTGTAAGAAACAGAACATAAAGAATAAATATTTTTCTACCCATTAAGGAAATGAATGGTAGGTGAATTGTACTAAAATACAAATATACATAGAATTACACCTAAGATGTTTAAAGACGGTTAGCGAAGGAATAAATTAAAAGAACAAATTTATAATCCATCAAAAAGCTAAATAAAAAAACCCAGGAAATTATCTTCTGCAAAGATTAAAAGGACAATGATAATTTTAGATAATTCTGTTATACAATGAGAGTGATTTATTTAAATTCTGCTTTTTCTGGGTCTTATTTTATTTAATGACTTTCTTCTGTATTTGTAACTGCACAGGCATTAGCTGTTCTAAGTACATTTTAAGAACAAGTTATTGAAGTGAATATAATTTGTACACTGTAAAATGTTTAATATTAAAGAAAACAGTTTACTAAAATGAGAACTGTAGCTGCTTTAAATAAGCTATTTCCTTTCCACATAAGATCCTTATCCAGCATCTTCCCTGCTAGCTAGAGCAGATGAAATACACTATATATGTGCACTAAATGGTCTGGCACCTACTTATCCAAAGGACAGCTTCTTTTCCTGTGCCATACTGGGGGCATGGATCAGCATTCACGTCACACTCCCTGTCAGTACCCAGCCCACGCCAGGGAAGCTAATGATCCAACCGGTGGACAAAATTCGGTGATGAATTCTGGTTACATGCCACCGGAGGCATGCTGCACATATGCAAAGATGACGACTGCCACATTTGCAATCAGCTGAAGCACGCCAATTCAGTGAGAGAGAGCTGGGTCAGCCAGCAGTGTGTTCTCTAGGACAGCCCCTAGCGTTGGAACTTGCTCCCTCCTTGATTTGAAACCATGTCCAGGGCATGCTGCAAGGACCATCTGTTCTCCCAAGAGGTAAGAGATTGTGAGGGTTCTGGTGGGAAACTAACTGTAAAGATCTTATAATGTTTCTTGTGCTCAATGTTTATGTATTGTATACAGCACTTTAAATGCGTTGTAGAGAGTCTATAACAAAGGGTAAGGGCCCCTTTTTAAATTAGGGTACAGATGAAAATAAATAAATGTATTATCAAAAATAATTAATACCAACAAAATATTGAAACCTGTTGGAAAATTGATTTCTCAAATATATTTATAGCAGTTACATCCAGACAAATGAAAGAATAATCATAATGACAAACACATGGAAAACTGAACCAAATAGCCATTTGAGCCAGTCTGTCAAGTCTGCAGGAAATTCAGGATAGGGTAGAAGTGGGGATCACAGTGTCTCTTCCCCAAACCCCATAATGTTGATCTATTATTACAACTAGACGGAGACCCCAGAGTCAGTTCCAATAGTTCTGGGGCCTCCCATATATCTGCATTAAGAATGTTGATACCTTTTAGTTTTAAAAGCAGTTTGACATATCCCTTTGTACAACAACCCCATCATCATGGAATCCCCTTCGGCCTCAGAGTTGGTAGCCTGGTTCAACCAGCCCTGGGCTGGGCTGACAACTGGATGGGGATCCCAGGTCTCTGAGTACAAGCCATCTGACCTCAACAACAGCTGAGACACACACTCTCACCTTTAAGTTTTTTAGAACAAGGACTTCCTCTACTGTGTATATTGTATAGGGCAGACACACTGTCAGTTCCAAGCAACCAATTAAGTAAACAGTAATAATTTCTTAACTGTAAAAGGGCAGTTACTCCTGATCTGGTGGTGGAGTAACTGATGAATTCCCAAATGGTTATTTGGAAGGCCAGCATACAGAGCACCTCCACTTGGACCTCAACTCACTCCCCCTCTTCCACAAATACACAATTTCTTGTGCTATTCGGGCAGTAGAAGGCAAGGATTAAGGATAAAAACAGGTGAGTAAGGCCTGGTCTACACTGGGGGTGGGAGGAGAGGAATCGATCTAAGTTACTTAACTTCAGCTATGTGAATAATGTAGCTGAAGTCAACGTACTTAGATCTATTTACTGAGGTGTCTTCAGTGCGGTAGGTTGACTGCTGACGTTCCCCCATCAACTCCGCCTACGCTTCTCACTCCAGTGGAGCCAATGGGACAGTGCTTCACGGTCGATTTATCGTGTCTTCACTAGACGCGATAAATCGACCCCTCTGGATCGATCGCTCCGGAGGTTAGTGTAGACATGCCCTAAGTGACCTACTACCAGCTATGGAGTGTTCACTGCTGAACACTGTGCTACAAAGAATACACAGAACCCAGACAATACACAGACAGTAAGTCCTGATTTGGACCAGAACTATGGATCTTAGACTAGTTGGGTTTAATTTTAAAAGCTAACTATATTTAACACATTGTTTAATCACAAACTGTCAGTGTAAATAACTGAAGTTTAACTATAAGTATAGCTGTGTCCAAGTCTAGATTATACTTTTTCAAAGTTCACAGAATTCTTTCTATTCTTTCTTGACTTTTTTGAATAAAGATAAATGATTCAGTGCTGTTTTTCATAAAAAAATAAAGCACAACACTTGCAGCCCAGCATTCATAAGTAAATGTTATATTAACAAGCTCACGTGTGCACCAGTGCAGAACGTTCAAAGACGAGTGCTAAAGAAGCCTGCTTGAGTTCCTAATGGCTTAAATACACACAAAGAGGCAAAAGCTGCTTAATCCAAAAGGAAAGGAAGATGGACTTCTGTGTAACCAGAATTCTCCAAATATAGGTCTCTATAAGAGTTATGTGCTATGCAACTCAATCAGCAGTTCTTAAGGCAGTTTCATCATTAGTGGGCTCATACACACTGACTTATGAATGTGAGGTCCCAGAGTTATAAAAACGCCTTCCCTCCCTGACCCTGCTGAGTTCTCTGTTTCTTGTAAACAGAGAATACTACAAAGAAGCAGGGGAAAAGGGAGGCTCAACATGGATCTGTATATACAACGTACTTGATATATACTAGTACCAGATAAGTAATCCACATTTCTCCTTTGTGAAATTGCCTCTGAACACAAGATGCAGCCTTACAACGTTGTTAATTTCAGTGGGAGTAGTGTGGCTAAACCCTGTAGTTGGCTTTGAAAACCTCCCCAAAAGTCTTTCTGTTGTTAAAACTTCTCACTGCTTAATAGGCCATCTGGATAATCTCTAGGCAAAGAGAGTTCAATGTTTAGAGTTTCTCTCAAGGCTACAAACAAATGGGATGACCTCAGAAACCGTTTGGTCCTTTCTAAGTAATACAAGGGTCCACTAGCAGAGAATTTAGGCTATCTAGGCTCTTCATGCATGCTACCAGGCATTGAGGAAAACACAAACAAAACAGAATTTGATTTCATTGAAACTTGGATATCACCTTAGGCAGAAATTCTAGATGGGGATGCAGCACCATCTTATCTTTGCAATCACTTCTTAAGAAGAGTCCACCATTAAACTCTGAATTTCGTACACTTTTTAGGCACACCTGATAGCTTCTAAAAGGAAACTTTAATGAACAAAGTATAATGGCCAATACCCCCAATGGTTCAAAGGAAACAGGGCGGGAACCTAGAAAAAAACAAGTTAATCTCCTGAGAACTATCATGCTGATAAATGTGAAGGGAAGGAGTTACAGGTGTAAAATAGCTGGCAAAAATACTTCAGATCCCGAGGGGTAAAAATTGCACTCTTTTAAACTACACGAATAATGATAAATCTGTAACCTCTTGTATACAAATTAAACCAAGACCTTCAAAACCAAGATGATATCATTAACTACAGTATTACCTATTTTTTGCTGAGTCAACCTGATATAAGAGTGACCTTCCTTACTGCCTTCCCTGAGTGTTGTACCTCCTACAAGTCATCCCAATAGTTCTACCTATAAAGAACAAAAAGGAATTACACAGAATATGTAGCAATTTTATAGGCCATGGAAATAGAATTTATGGATCCATGGTTTGCTGATGGAAAACAAAACAAGACATTAACCTCCCCAAATGGAAATTCTGTAACTGGGAAACTAAATTTAATATAGCTGGAACAAGTTTCATTTTATAGAAACTCAAAACAGCCACACAGCCAACCACTGAACAAGCTTATTGGTTTTATTCTTTACAACCTAATTTATTACAAAGAAACTTTGCTCCTTCAGGAGATCAGACAACATTGAAGCTGCAAATATAGAAACATGCTATCAGATCGCTCAATGTAGTGCCAAAATTCTCAATTACCTCTTGGCTACTTAGGCTACAAAAACTTTTCCTACAGGACAGGAGCAAGCTAACTTTACAGGATGCACAAGGTGAAAATACCAGATAACTCCTGACCTTAGACATTTCACCACGGCATGACATGATTAAAGTAAGGCGCTCAGATTTTAAATTCAGTCTACCTTCTTAGGATTTCTAATAATTAGACATTTCCTACACAGTTACTAAAGGAGACACTCCACAACTGAGAAAGAAGTGTCCAGTTTTCAACTGGAACACCTGGTTGAAAAAGTACCCTGACGGCTCCGGTCAGCAATGCTGTCTGGGTTGTTAAAAGTCCGGTTGGTGGCGCAGTGGCTGGCAGGTTCCATGCCTGGCTCCGGGGAAGCAGCCGGCTCGTCTGGCTCCTCGGCAGAGGGGCAGCCGGGGGCTTCGCACACTGCCCCTGCCCATAGACTCTGCCCCGAGCACCAGCTTCACAGCTCCCATTGGCCAGGAACAACAGCAAATGGGAACTGAGAAGGCGGCGCCTGCAGGTGGGAGCAGCACACAGAGTCCCCTGGCTGTGCCTCCGCTTAGGAGCTGGAGGACCATGTCACTGCTTCCCAGGAGCTCCCTGAAGTCAGTGCTGCCCAGAGCCCACAACCCAATTCCCTGTCCCTGCCTGGAGCCCTCTCCTGCACCCTGGACCCCTTATTTCTGGCCCCACCCCAGAACCCACACCCCCAGCCCACAGCCTCTACCCCCCTCCCAGACTCCAACCCCCTGCCCCAGCCCAGAGTCCCCTCCCACACTCTGAACCCCTTGGGCTCATGCCCCAGCCCAGAGCCCCCTCCTGCACCACAAACCCCTCATCCTCGACCCCACCCTAGAGCCTACACCTCAAGTTAGAGCCCTCACCCCCTCCCACACCCCAACTCCCTGTCCCAGCCCAGTGAAAATGAGCAAGTGAGCGGGGATGGAGGAGAGCGAGCGACAGGGGGGGGAGGGGATGGAGTGAGAGGGGACAGGGCTTCAGAGAAGAGGCATGGCATGGGTGGGGTCTTGGAGAAGGGGCGGAGCAGGGCAAGGGTGTTTGGTTTTCTGCAATTAGAAAGTTGGCAACCCTAGAACTTCGAGATGGATGTTCTTAACTCCATTGTAAAACATCATCGGGAAACACTTGCAAATGTATACCACAAGTTCTTTATCCTAGACTTGAAATACTTGAATATCCCTTTAAAGTTTCCATCTGCCACACCTGCAATCAAACACAGTATTCCATGTTGCAAATAATTTAGTATTTTCATTTGATTTTGAACAAATCCAGAATATATATTTGATATTTTAAATATGATTTCCAATCATGCTCACTCTTCCTTTGTGTATGTAGCTGCCATTACATACACATATCTGAGGTACTGCTCCGCTGTTTTTTTATGATCTAAGATGGCAACTGACTTAGGACTTGTCTGCATGGTGGGGTAATTCATTCTAAATGGGTGTGACTTCTAAAGTATACTAATGTGTCGCACGTTATTTGGTTCATGTAGAACCTGATAGTGTCCTTTAACATAGTATTGTTTCAAACAGCATTACATTGTAGACCTTGCCGGTGTGCTGTTTGAAACAGTACTATGTTAAAGGATACCAGCAGGTTCTACACGAATCAAATACCTGCAACACATTAGTATGCTTCAGAAATCATGCCCACTTAGAGCACATTACCCCACTGCCTGTAGTGTTTAATCCTTTACGATATCCTCTGGGAACTGCCCCATGGAACCAGCTCGCTGGTATGGATTTAAGTATACAGAACACAGATATCTATAGCGGGCAAAAGGTGTATACTAGGTCTACTGTCTTCCAGCAAAGCCCACATTACAGATAGGATAATGTGAAGTCTGAATCTACCTTAACCTACAAAAATATCACATCAGTTCAATAACAGCTAAAGAAAGATTCTATAAACTATGGGAGCACATATGTAAAGTATCCCAATATTTATTAAATGATAAAACAATTGCATCTCTCTCTAGATAAATTAAAGTTATAGTCAAACAAATGTGTTTCCAAGATATTAGCACATTTGATTTTTAGATGTCTAATTACTATTAGATGTATGTAAGGGAAACTGTATTAAAATTTTTCATTACTGTGTTAATATTAACTTGCAAAAGGAAAGACAATACTAAGCATTCATGTAGACATGATGTAGACATCATGATTTAATACAGTTTCCGTTTTACTTCTATCTGATAAAACATTTCATACTCTTCATTTCCTTTACAAAACTGTTCCTCTTTCTGTTTATCTTGAATGCAATAAAAACAATATTAAAATACTGCTTCCTCAAACTAACCAATTGTACAAGTAGTGCTTTTCTTAAAGCTACCGGTAAGCCATCCAAAGTTTATGATACCTTACATTATATACTGTACTGGGGAAGATAGCCTCAATAAAATACTGTAAGGTTTGAAAAGCTACTTACAGAATTGTTTTCCATATCTATTTTTATTAAGATTTTTACTAAAACAAATTCTCTGATAGTATTGGTAATGTAGCACAATATGTCATGTATATTCTTAAAGATAGTTATTGTTAGTTATTAAAACAGCAACAACATTGAAACAATAATCTGACTTATAAAAATTGCCCTTTACATTAATTTTGTTGTTGTTGCTTTTAATGTGGCATTTCATTCAGTTTTTTTTAAAGTCAGTACAGTACGACATTGACATTTCTGATAGGATTTAGAACCTAGAAAATATTGCTCTGTTCCTAGAGACATAGTTTTGCTTTTAAGGCAAAACCTTAATTGTGTTTAGTTAGTGTATTACTCTAAACCACAACAGATGGTTGACACTGTAAAAGATAATCCCTGAAAGACTCATTAATGAGGATCAGCATTAATTAGATGATAGACCACATGTCTTCTGTAACTAACAAGTCTATGGACAGCAACAAATTTACAAAAAGCCACTGCTCTCTTTGTAAAGTTCAGCAAGTATATATTAATCCTTTGTTGATCTACAATATATGTTGCCAACTAATATTTAGATCTGTTACACATTTTATACAATATAACTTCAACCAAAGAAGTTAAATCAAAAACACAATTACTTCTGTTTCCCAAGCCTACACTAGCAGTTTGTGCCAGTTTCCCTAAACTCTCTGCCTTAAGTGCCAATTTATCTTCCTGGCTGCTTACTAATTAACCATATTTTCTGAAGTAGATGAATAACAATTTGTGAATGCACACTGAACCGAATGTAGAGGAAAACAAACTGAACTAGGTGCATCTTTTTATAAGCAAACATTAGTCTTTTCCTTTTACATGCAAAAACCTGTTTAAATGCTGCCTAGAAACCATGAGTAATAATGGAAAATACAAAAATATTCCAAGTCCAGTTGAAAAGAAATATTCACACTAGTAAATTAACAACAAATTTTATAAGGTAAATGTTCCAGTAATTAAAACTCCATATAATTTAGTTAAAACTATATTCAAGATCGATGATCAAATCCCTGATCAAATTAAGACTTTATAATATACACATTTACACTACATAAACACTTGTTTTTATTTAATAACTATTTGTCTTTTAAGTATTAAAATAAAAGCTTAGTTGTGAACAGATACTGACAAATCATTCTTTTTCCAAGGAGGCATCAATATGTATATCAACCAGAAGATCAGTATGTGGTAGGATGTTTGAATACCGTGTAGCTATGCAGAAAGAAAATTAAGCAATACTCATACATAAGCCTACTGATGTTCAAATAGAACATGTATATTCTTATAGCTATTTCTATTTTAATACCTAACATTAACCCAACAGAGACCAGAAGTCCAGAATGCAAAAATTAATACTGATACACAATACACATTTTTTTTTATCAAATTTATAACGAGCAGCTACTGGGCTTTGATCCTGCAAGGTGTTGAACCTCTGGCCGCCACTAGCAAAACATTTAAGCATACTGTGTAAATATAATAAATCGATTATTCCACTGAAGTCAATGAGACTGTTCACATACTTAAAGTTACACACTTAAGTGCTTTGCTAGATCAGACCAGGGTGCCCAGTCCCTCACAGGATGGAGCCGCAAAGGTACAGTGCTACCCTCAATAAATTTGGAAACAATAAATATCTGGAAGGTTTAATGATAGTGTTTGATATAAATACTGAATGAATCCTGTTAAACACTTGGAGTTTAGGCTCATTTTACAAAACACAATCCACATCTTGCTCCCGCCCTCTCCATGGGTATATGCCCGAAAAGACGGGGGCACACGTGAGTGGCTGCATAGGGTCAGCAAAAGGCAGGGGGGTGATCTGCACAACTTGCGTGCCAGCAGAAAGTAGGGACTCCAGTCTGCTGTGGTATACAGAGGTTTGGAGGATGAAGTAGGGAAAGAACAGTGACACTGCCAGTGGATCCACTACAATATAGATGCACTGGCCAAACTTCCATACAGTCACAGAATGGTTTCCACTGATTCTCCACAGCCCTGGGCATGAGGCAGAACGCCATTTTACCAACTCCTGCTGAGTACCACTGTGCAAATCCTGTTTCTAGGCCCTCATACAAATGAGAGATTTTCTTTCTGCCTAAAGAGATTTTTTTTAAACTCAGTAAGAGTGTTGCCATTCTTAACAAGCCTTAATGATTAAGGTTCATTCAGTGCTTCAAATAAGTAAGTACCATATAAGTGCTACGTATTATTACTGTTAAAGGAAATATTTGTAGTAATATCACCTTTCAGAACTTACGTAGCATCAGCACTTTCTTTAAAAACTCCTCTTTAGGACAAGCACATTATATCACACCCTGACAAGCTTGAAAAATGAAATGTTTTAGCAGAACTCAATTAAAAAATTCCTGTTGATTTTCTGCATTTCCTTTCCCATTATGCCAATTACCAAGGTACTTGGGTCAAGGAATAAGATTAATTACCTTTAATTCTTGTTCTCAAAAGGCAGCAGAATTAACCCGGGAGCCAGGATCTATTGTGCAAGAGCAAAGGTGTATTGTGACACTTAGCTCATATTTCTCTAGAGGTTTCCCCTTCCTACTCATTCTGCTGGATTCATTCAGTGATGAAACAATTCACTGTTTGTTGAATCACAATTCATAACCATGGAAGCAGCCATGATATCACAAACACTAAAGTCTGATTCAGCAAACCCTTAAATGAGTAGTCTTTACCCACATTAACAGCCCCATTCAAGTCACATAAGAACTGCAGAATGAAATCCTACATTTGGCATCACTAAATAAGCCTGGCAGAAGGAGAAGGCTACTTAAAAAGGTAACACTTTGCTAAAAGATAATGATGGAAGCCATTTCAATGGAATCAGGATAAAATATGGAATTTGTAGAAGGCTCTCAGTGAAAATATGTCTCTTTTAGGAGGTCAGAATATGGCCATAGAAATTAACCATGGGATATCTGGCAAATGGAATCCACTCAAAACATTTATTTTGGATGGACAAAAAAACCCTGATTTTCCTCCTTGTATATCTGGCTGAGCTATTTTAATGTCTTTAACAAGAAATAAACCTAAGTTTCAGACATTTCTGCATCCATTTTTTAAAAATAATTTATGCTTACATGTTATGCTCATAAGTGATGGAAGCCAAGTATATTTTGGACATCTATTGAGAAAGTTTCTCCACAATAGTCTTCCAACAAATCTCATTCAGAACCTACAAACCATCTCTAGTGCTAGTCTTAGACTTTACCTGAGACTTTCTTGCTACATAAAATTATGCCAAATTGTGAAATGGCTTTGTAGTTAATTGAAATATTCATGAAGGACTAAGGCTCTGGTCCTACTCTCATAAAAGTCAATGGTAGAATTCCTATTGACCTCAGGGATCCAGAACTAGATTCCAGGTTTAGACATCCAAACTCTATATACCAGTGACCTACATAAAAAAATAACTCTAAAGGTTCCAGATGTGAAAGACCAGTGTTTTTGAGATGTGCCCATTATTCTACCTAATCCTTGTAATTCCAAATAATGATTAGAACTGCACAAAGCGAGTCATCTTTCCTTCTTTGAGTCGTGTCCCTATGAGTGCTCCACTTCAGATGACTCATGAGCAATATCCCCTGAAGGAGGATAGAGCTTAGGAACTGGATCCAATAATAAAGAAAGGACTGCCATGACAACAACAGGGTCTGATCTAGAGGTATGTACCAAGGCATACTATTTGGAAAAAGCATGCACTAATGCCCAGGTTTTGGAAATTTCAGTATGTCAGTATATTTTTTCATAGTGCAATGGAGTTAGCTTGGGATCTTGCAGAATGGGCAATTATTCTCAAAGGAGGCTAAACATTAGCAGCCTGGTAACAAACAAGAATACAACTAGAAACCCACTTTGAAAGTCTTTTGGTGAAGATTGTGGATCCTTTAGATCTGTCCGCAAGTGAAATAAACAGTCTAGGAGGCTTTCTGAATGGTTTGGTTCTGTCCAAATAGACACCCTTCTAATATCCAAGGTATGGAGGACAGTTTCCTCTCTAGTTTGCTGTGGCTTTGGGAAAAGCACAGGAAGGTGGATAACTTAACTAATGTGGAAATCAAAGGATATTTTAGGTACAAACTAGAGATGTGAGCATAACTATACCTTATCCTGAAAGAAAACAATGTAAGGGGAGAGTGGAGGAATTCCCCAACTCTGCAAATAGAAGCGATGCCCGCTAAGAACAGCAGCTTCATAGACAAGTGCATCAGAGAACACTTAGCTAGCGAATCAAAGGGAGGTTTCAAAAGAAAATTAGGATACGTCGACACAGCCCTCAGCAGTAAGCCTTCCCGCCCAGGTTGACAAACTCAACTTTGCAAGACTCACACTAGTGCTCTAAAAATAGCTATATAGACAGTGCTTTGAAGTCATGGCATGGGCTGGAGCTCTAACTCTTAAATCCACCCCCTCCCTTGTCTTCAGAGCCTGAGTTCCAGCCCAAGCTGCAACATCTACACTTATTTTTAGCATGGTAGTCAAGCCCCGAGTCTGGCTAGGAGGCTCGCTGCCATGGGCTGTGTAAACATACCCTTAAGGACCAAGTTCAAATCCCATATAGAAGCAGGCTCTCTGATTTATGGGAAAAAGTTAACCAACTCCTTGATTAATCTTGCCATTTGTGGGATAAGCAAAGATTGAGGCTATGTCTACACTATAATTTATGTCGGCATAATTTATGTTGTTCAGGGGGATAAATAAATCATCTCCCAAGCGACATAAGTTACACTGACATGAGCACCAGTGTGGACTGTACTATGTTGGAAGGAGAGCTTCTCCCACTGACAAGCTACTGCCACTCATGGGGGCTGGAGTAGTTAAGCCAAGAGAGTTCTCTCCCATCATCTTAGAGCAGCTACATAGAGAGCTTATAGCGGCGCAGCTGTAACAGGGCAGATGTAAACTCTCTAGTCTAGCCATGCCCTTACAATCCCTGCCCAAGGGAATGAAAGGCTGTAATAGCTGTCAAATGAACTCTGATGGAACTCATGGAAAGACCTCATAGTCTTTAAGGTCAAAAGGGACCACAGTGATCATCTAGTCCAGGGGCGGGCAAACTTTTTGGCCTGAGGGCCGCATCAGGTTTCAGAAATTGTATGGAGGGCCGGTTAGGGGAGGCGCTGCCTCCCCAAACAGCCAGGCGTGGCCCGGCCCCAACCCCTATCCGACCCCCCCGCTTCTCGCCCCCTGATGGCCCACTGGGGACTCCTGCCCCATCCAACTCCCCCGTTCCCTGACGGCCCCCCCGAGACCCCTGCCCCATCCACTCCCCCTGCTCTCGGTCCCCTGACTGCCTCCAGACCTCCACTCCAACTGTCCCCCGCTGCCCCGTCCTACCCCCCCCTCCTTCCTGACTGCCCCCCCCAGGACTCCTGCCCCATCCAACCACCCCTTCTCCCTGTCTCCTGACCTCCCCCGGAACCTCCACCCCTGATTGTCCCATCCAACCCTTCCTCTCCTTTCTAACTGCCCCCCTGCCAGGACCCTTGCCTCATCCAACCACCCCTTCTCCCCGACCGTCCTCGGAACCCCTGCCCCCATTCAACCCCCCTGTTCCCCACCCTCTGACCTCCCCGACCCCTAACCATACCCCAGCCCCTGACCTCCCCTGTCCTCTGTCCAACCCCCCTCCCTGCTCCCTGACTGTGCTGCCTGGAGCACCAGTGGCTGGCGGCAAGGCTGCACCAGGACAGGCAGCTGCGCTGCCCGGTTGGAACCAGCCACGCACCACAGAGCACTAGGTCAGGCCACGGCTCTGCAGCTGTGCTGCCCAGCAAGAGCTTGCCGTCCCACTGCCCAGAGCACTGCGCCAGCGGCTGCGAGGAAGGGGGAACAGCAAGGGAGGGGTCGGGGGCTAGCCTCATGGGCCAAGGGCTCAGGGATCGGGCAGAACGGTCCCGTGGGTCGGATGTGGCCCGAGGGCCATAGTTTGCCCACCTCTGATCTAGTCTGACCTCCTGCATACTGCAGGCCACAGAACCTCACTCACCTACTCCTGTAATAGATCCCTAACCTCTGGCTGAGTTACTGAAGTCCTTAAACCATGGTTTAAAGACTTCAAGGTACAGAGAATTCACCATTTACACTAGTTTAAACCTGCAAGTGACGCGTGCCCCATGCTGCAGAGGAAGGCAACCACCACCGTCCTCCCCCTACCCCAAAAAAACCTGGGTCTCTGCTAATCTGACCATGAGGGAAATTCCTTCCCGACCCCAAATATGACCTGACTTCTTTAAATCCAACAAGTAATCAAGAACAGAGGGAATAGCTAGGTAAAAACTGTCACTGGATATACAAAGATTAAATCTCTTTCATTTTTTGAAGGTAAGTATGTCCGATAGATATCTTTCTGCGGTTTAATACGACCTATTGTACTTCTGTTGAACAGGAAACCTCTGTCATAGAGGGTCATTGAGGAACCAAGCTCTGAGATGGAAGATGGCCAGGTTGGGCTGGAGAGTCCCACCAGAGTACTGACAGCAGATGAAAAATGGTTGGAAGATACAATGCTTAACAGGAAGTGAGGTGGATCAGGTAAGGGTACCAGACCTGGTTCAGACAAGTTGGAACTCTGGCTTTGTCTTATTTGATCTTGTTCAATATCCCCAGAATCAATGGTATCAGAGAATATGGACAGAGAAGGCACCTTGTCCAAGGAACGAGAAAGGCATCTCCCAGGGACTGATGACCCAGGTCTCATCGCAAGCAGAATTTCTTACACTCTCTGTTGACAGTGGTCACTGAGAGATCCACTTCTGAAAACTTCCAGGTCAGGAAAATCTGTTTGAGGGTCCAGAACCCATTCAATCTTGGGAGGAAATGTCTATTTCAATAATCAGTCATGGTGTTCACAGAGGGTAAAAGGCTGAAATAACAATGTGATTGGCTATAGGTCAACTCCATAGCTTTATTGCTTTGGCACAAAGAGGAGATCTTGCTCCACCCTGATGATTTATGTGGAATATGCAGGCTATGTTGTTTGTTATGACTTTCACAAATTAGCCTAATTAAGTGAAAGAAGTGGATACAGGCGTTCCTGACTGCTTGTAATTCTAGCAGGTTCATGTGTATGAGAAATTCTTGAGGTACGCCATTTGTCTTGGATGGTGTGTCCCCTTAGGTATGCTCCCCATCCCATGAACAATGTTCCCTCTAATTTTTGACAGGCCGTGTGCACAAAAAATTCCTTCTGTGCAAATTTTTGTGTGCGCAGTGTTTTGCCGTGTGCATGGGGTTTAGGATCTGTGTGTGCACACACACGCACACAACTTAGAGGGAACAGTGCCCATGAATTACACATCTGAAGTTATCGATGGTAGGAGGAAGCTGGGTGAAAGGAAGTCCAGCAGAGACTTTGGCTAGCTCCTTCCACCAACTGAGTGAGTCTAACACCCTACCAGGAACAGACACCAGCTTGTTTAGACCATCTTTGTTTGAGATATAAACTGTTCTGAGCCAACCCTAGAAGCAATTAAAATGTAACCTGACATGTTGTGCTATGAAAGTACAAGCTGCCATATGAAGCACTGGAATGGGTTACCTGGGGAGGTCGTGGAATCTCCTTCCTTAGAGGTTTTTAAGGTCAGGCTTGATAAAGCCCTGGCTGGGATGATTTAGTAGGTGATTGGTCCTGCTTTGAGCAGGGGGTTGGACTAGATGACCTCCTGAGGTCCCTTCCAACCCTGATATTCTATGATTCTATGACCCAGCAGTTGGAGGAGATTTCTTACCTTCATCTTGGGGCTTGTTTGACTCTTGGCAATAAAGTTTGTCAGTGTCATAAGTCTACTTTCCTGTGAACAAACTCTGGATGTTACAGCAGCCAAAGAAGCTCCTACATAATTTCGCTCTTGAACTGTAGTCAAAATGGACTTTTCAATGTTTGAGTTGAAGTTCTAAGTTGTGTAATGGGGACACGGCTGTCTGCATTGCAGAGAGAACTTCAATGTACAACCAGCCCTTGAACAGCCAATCATCGAGGTAGGGATGGATGAAGGTGAGAAGCTACTACTGCCAGGTCTTTGGAGATAACTCTTGGGGCAGATCAGAGGCTGAAGGTGATCTCTCAGTACTGGGATTAATCTTGATACTGTAAAATGAAGAAGCCTTTTGTGAGAGGGGTGAATGATGACGTGAAACTATGCGTCGTAAGGGCCACCAACCAAGCTCCAGAATTTAACAATGGAATTATAGCTGGGAGAGTTACCATCTTAAATTACTGTGATTTCATGAACATGTTTAGAAGTCTGAGATCCAATACCAGTTTCCATTCTCCACTATTTTTTGGAACCAGAAAATACTTTGAATAAATTCCTTTCCTTCTGTGCTAGAACAGGTTCTATCACCCCTATGCCTAGAAGAAGTTACTCACCTTGTGCAGTAATGATAGTTCTTCAAGTTGTATATCCCTGTAAGTGTGTCTGAGTCCCTGTGCTGCTGATCGGAGAACTTTGTTAGCAGTGTATGTTGGGCCTGTACATGCACTGTCTCTCCTTGTGCTGCACCATGAGGCTAGCCAGCGCACACAGGCTAACCATCCTCAGTTACTTCTCTACCGCAAAGTTGTAAGTGAGAACACCGAAGCAGAGGGGAGGAGAGCGGCTAGTGGATCACCAATAGGGACACACATCTTGAAGATTCCAATGTTATAACCTCCACAACCCATTTGAGAGATGTAATTTGCTCAAGCTAAAGATACCCAAGGAGCGGATGGTCCAAAAGCTTGACCAAGCCCTTCAAATTGATGTTGTTTTGATGAGGAGGGCTGGAGCGGTGGTAGTGGTCACCATGGGAGGCTTCCTCTTTTGATATCATAGTTTCCTCTTAGCTGGTTCAGCTAGTCTAAGAAAGCCAGAGAATAGGACCAGATGGGATCTCTTGCCATTTGGGATCTGTTAAATTTTCTTTTATTTGCATGTATATATATATCAACAGACCTTAATACTTCCAGATGCGCAAGGATTCATTGACAGACTCACTGAGAAGTTTCAGTCTGTCAAAAAGAAGGTTCTATGGTACTCTGAACCTCCCTAGAAAATCCCAATAGATGCAACCAAGATGTTCGACACACAATGACAGCAGTAGAGATGGACTGAGCTGCAGTGCTGGCTGCATACAGGGGGACTCGCAACATTGTCCTTGCCAAGAGCTGACCCTCTGCTATGATGACCTATGATGTTCCTGATGTTCCAGCGGAAAACAATCAATAAAAGTGTTGGTTTACTGCAATTGGTGTGATCATACTTTGACAACAGAGCCTCATAATTCACTATTCTAAACTGGAGGGTTGCAGAAGAGTCGATTTTACACTGGAAGTATGAGAAAATGCCTGGGTACTACTGTGAACAGTTAATGTAGAGGTCTGCTTAATATGCAGCTGCAGTCAGAAAAACAACAACAAGAAAATGTTAGGAGATGAATGGGATGGAAAACATTACAATGCCATTCTATAAATCAACAGCATGCTTTCACCTGGAATACTGTGTTCAGTTCAGGTCACCCCAACTCAAAGGACGTAGCAGAAATTAAGAACATTCAGGGTTGGGCAATGAGAATAATTAAGTAATCCCATCACTGGAAGTTTTTAAGAACAGGTTGGACAAACACCTGGCAGGAATGGTCTAAGTTTACTTGGTCCTGTCTCCATGCAGAGGGCTGGACTTGATTACCTCTCGAGATCCCATCGAGACCTACACTTCCACAAGTCTATGAAAGTCACTTCATAAATGTGTAAATAATTATCAAAACAAAATGTAGTACTAAACTGGGAGGAGTGGTAGATACGCTGGAGGGGAGGGATAGGATACAGAGGGACCTAGACAAATTGGAGGATTGGGCCAAAAGAAATCTGATGAGGTTCAATAAGGATAAGTGCAGGGTCCTGCACTTAGGACGGAAGAACCCAATGCACAGCTACAGACTAGGGACCGAATGGCTAGGCAGCAGTTCTGCGGAAAAGGACCTAGGGGTGACAGTGGACGAGAAGCTGGATATGAGTCAGCAGTGTGCCCTTGTTGCCAAGAAGGCCAATGGCATTTTGGGATGTATAAGTAGAGGCATAGCGAGCAGATCGAGGGACGTGATCGTTCCCCTCTATTCGACATTGGTGAGGCCTCATCTGGAGTACTGTGTCCAGTTTTGGGCCCCACACTTCAAGAAGGATGTGGATAAATTGGAGAGAGTCCAGCGAAGGGCAACAAAAATGATTAGGGGTCTGGAACATATGAGTTATGAGGAGAGGCTGAGGGAGCTGGGATTGTTTAGCCTGCAGAAGAGAAGAATGAGGGGGGATTTGATAGCTGTTTTCAACTACCTGAAAGGGGGTTCCAAAGAGGATGGCTCTAGACTGTTCTCAATGGTATCAGATGACAGAACGAGGAGTAATGGTCTCAAGTTACAGTGGGGGAGGTTTAGATTGGATATTAGGAAAAACTTTTTCACTATGAGGGTGGTGAAACACTGGAATGCGTTACCTAGGGAGGTGGTAGAATCTCCTTCCTTAGAGGTTTTTAAGGTCAGGCTTGACAAAGCCCTGGCTGGGATGATTTAACTGGGAATTGGTCCTGCTTTGAGCAGGGGGTTGGACTAGATGACCTTCTGGGGTCCCTTCCAACCCTTATATTCTATGATTCTATGATTCTATAGTCTTTATAAAGAGAATCAAAAGAAGACTTCTTATTAAAGTCTTCTGCATTTACTTGATATGGTTACTTTATCAATATATTTGATTTATCTAGCAAGATGAAGTTAACCTGACTAAGCAATTTTAATTTCTTGAAGTTCCATATGCTCTACTGAGAAAGATTACTAGCAGTCATTCTCCATTAATACACACAGGGATGCACCTTTGACCCTACTTTGTGCCACCCACGAGGCTGTCCCACAGATCTGTGGACTTGCAGGATCGAACCAGAGCTGGGAACTTCACTACACAACACCTGGTGCAATTACATCAACCATGGTCACTCTAGAGGGTGCAAAGGTCCTAAGTGGACTACACATTTTTGATGATGGTGATGATTTTATATTTGACTTTGTAATACAAATAACTTATTAAAAATTATCAATATTTTATTTCACAACCACACAAAATAATTTTCATCTGACAGTCCTCATGAATGAACGGAGCAGCTGTCAAAAGACTCAGACATTAAAGCAACTGTATTGCCTTCAGAGTGAAGCACTTTCATTAAATCTTGACATTTTCTCATAATAAACTATTTTTAAAATAAATATAGCATTGTGTGCTAGAGGCCATACACATAATCCTGAAGGTTATTTAAATTCGTAAGACTGAAGGAGAAATAAAAATTTTGTTGCTTAACGAACACATGAGTATTTAAGGTAGCAAGGCTCACATTACACAGTTGATCTATTCTGTTAGTCTGGTCTTCTGGTTTTTCATGTATTAATTGTGATTTCAGCATGGCAAAAGTTTCTCTGTGTTTATAATAAGCATATTCATTGAAACTAGCAGACTAAATTACTATTGGTTAATCCAGAAAATTTAACTTAATGCACAACAGAAACTAAATACTAAATATTTGTCTCACTAAGGTCAATAGAGTAGATATAAGACAATGCACAATTTAATCATTTTAGGGAAGTTAAGGCCGGTATCTTAAATTAAGCAAGTTTAGAGTAATTACAATTGCAAATAATTCTGAAAGTCCATTACACTAATTAAAATATCATTAGTGTAACTACTTTATCTTTATACCATAGTGAAGAATTAGTTGATTTCCCCACAACTAATATTTTTAAAACATTCTCTCTTTACTAGCTCCAAGTTTGGCAACAAGAACAGAAAATTCACCATCACCTTAAAAAAAAAAAAAAAAAAAGTACAAAACCATCTTTCATTCTCTCTGCAGAGTCAGAATCCCTCAATTCTGAAACCAATTAGATGCCTAAATTCTTCAAAATTTTTGAACCTTTAAGAATCATTTGTTTAAAATGTTTGGATGTTCCTCCTATTGCAAATCCTATTACACACAGCAACTTTTCTTTGCCCAGTGGTATCCTAGCAGAAATTAAAATAGCACGTTGTCCCCATCCACATAATGAAATTCTAAAAACCTTGAATTACCAAACCATCTCCATCCCTCCAACTACATTAACACATACCAATCACCCAGGAAGTTCAATATATCTACAAACATCTCAATAAATCCACATTAAATCCACATCAATATGGTTCCTGTTCCCCTTTATTCAACCAGTACTATCATGATTCATTTTACATCTTATACTCATTCAACTCTGGACAAGAAGTTATTATATACAATCTTTCTTGATTTGTAAAAAGCATTTTTACAGATTGCAACAGTGTCACTGTTCAAATTAAAACCACATTGGCACACACAGCACAGTAAATTATTTGTAGTATTCACCTGTCACCATTGGACTCCAAAAGCATCAAGCTTTGCAAGTAAAGAAACGTAAATCACACTTGGAAAAAATGCTCTAATACTACGGTGCTGGGAATGTTAAAAAAAGTAGAAAGGTCAGAGACAAAACATGTCTGTTTTTGTACCATTAAACAAAATAAAGTCTGGGTCAGTAACCTTTTAGACTGACTCCAAAGAGGGTTCTAGATGTCAAAGTACAGAATGTTTCAAGATCAATATATTTTCTCAAATACACCTCATAAATCAAAATTCTGAATAAACTAGAAGCAGAGTAAAGTTCATGTACAAATAAAAAATTGACATCACTAGTTCTAACAAGAAGTGAAAAAACTTGAGATTTTTAGTTATGTAGAATTATATGGTTCTAAGAGTTGTTCCTTAGCAACAGATAGATAGAAAAAACAAAACGATAACTTTGTCTCAGTAATGTACTGTTCACGTGCTAAAGCAAGGGAGGTAAAGCAGTTTACAGAGCCTAGATTTCAATCTGGCCTCTAAATCAAGACAATTGATTTCCTATGTCTTGTGAATGTAAATCTGACCTTTAACTTCATTTTGTGTTACATTTTAGAAACACAGAATCATAGGACTGGAAGGAATCTTGAGAGGTCATCTAGTCCAATCCCCTTGCACTCATGGCAGGACTAAGTATTACCTAGACCATTCCTGACTGGTGTTTGTCTAACCTGCTCTTAAAAATCTCCAGTGATGGAGATTCCACAACCTCCCAACCTTACTTTTGTAAGTATATGGGATAATATGAATGTTACAGCACTTAGTTACTTTGACCGTCATATGCATTTTCCGTGGTTTCTTTAACCATTTCTATAGTCCTCTCTTCATGAGGTTACAACCCCCAAGAGCAACAGCTATCATATGGAGCTTTTACTACATTTTCTTGTGAATACTCAAGTATGACTGTTTTGGTCCTTTTGAAATGTATCTTCATTTTCAAAAACTTCTGTTAAGATATAAAAATCTCTTTTCTATTAAATATACATATTTATTTTAGCAAAAGTAGGAACTCAAACAGATGCTGTATTCCTAAGCAAGTACTATGTTAATCTTTCTCAGTGACATCAGAAGTAAGTTAACCGCTGACGGAAAACAAAATTCTACAATGTGTAGCTTTTGGTCGGAAGGCATGTAATTCCCACAGTGATTTAAAAATCTCTAAAATGCCTCAGGAACTAGTTGAAAAGTATTTCTCGTGAATTTTTTAACGTACTTAACTCATTAGCAGTCACTATAGGGCAAAATCTTGTCATTAAAAGAGGTTACATTTTGTCTCTTTACCATACTGACAAGTAAATTTAGTTCTTACAATATTGCTCCTCGAGTTTTAACATCATTCACGATCTTGCTTCTTAAAATTCCAAGAAACACTGAATACTTGCTTCAGCAGGAAACTATTTTCAGAACCACCACTACAGTACAGGGTGGTTAGAATACACTATCTCACTTGCAGCTTCTACTGACTTATCTAACTGGGCACTAATCTCTATATGAATGTTGCAGAATTAATTGCAAGAATCAGTTAAGCCACAGTTACTTTTGCATTTTTTTTAATGTATGAACCATATTTATAAAACCATCAAAATTTTAGTTCAAGTTTAATGGTTTATCTTTTTAATGATTAACAATTAAGCTGTCCCTGTGAATAAAGAGAAAGGGAAAGGTAGAGTTCCATCATTTCCCTCTGATGACTGCTCTCCAAAAGGCAAAAATCCACAGGTTTCTGCACTTTTGTCTCTGGCAGGCAGACTCCAAAATGCATACTATTTTCTCCAAAAATCTTTGCATCTATTCACATAGGAGACTATACTATTGCAAGTTTTAAGAATGCAGTATTAATTCTATATCAGACTATGGGCCTAATCCTACAAACATGCACCTTGCTTACATGAATAAAGTGCATATTTAAGCATTTGTAGGATCAGACTCCATGGACATTTTCTTAATACTTTTAGGGTGAAATCCTGGAATTTTACCATTAATTTCCATGAGTTCAGGATTTCACCCTTAGTCTCTAGTGCTTACAATAAGGTCATAATATATAACGGGAACAGGGCCAGTCTCAGGGATGGCCCACTTGGCATAATCAAGAAGGTATTGTATGGCAGCGCAGGGGGTACATGCTGCTGGTATGGGGTCAGAAGCAGCTCCTGGCTGACAGAAGAGTGCCACATGAGGGGTGCCCAGCTTTCTCCTTGCTTCCTCCCAGCACAGGAACATGGGAAGGGGGGCAAGTGGTAATATACAGATAGTGCTCCCCCCCACCCAACATTCCTCAGCACCTCTCCTAGGAGGTTGTGAGGGGCGGGGAGGAGTGAGAAGCAACACCAAGTGCTCCATGCATGCAGGTCACTTTCCCCACCTGGACTGTGCTGTGAGGGGAGTATGTATGCAGGTCACTTTCCCCACCTGTCTGCCCTCCCCTTACGCAGCCTAGGTGAGGAAAGTGACCTGGAGGCAGGGAGCCCTGATGTCATTCCTCACCTCCCCTCTCACAGACCCCTAGGGGTGCATGGAGGAGCAGCATTCCGGGGGGTTGGGGGGAGGGATATCCAAGTCAGTTTCCCCACATGGGCTCAGGAAGGGGGCACAGGGGTTAGATGTGAAGGAGGCACAGTGAAGGGGTTAGGGTGCAGGAGGGTAGTTCAGGGGTTAGGGGCACAGTGTAGGGGTTAGGAGCACGGGGGGCAGGGGTTAGGGGTCAAGGGGGAGTGCAGGGATTGACGTGAAGAGCGCACAGCACAGGTGTAAGGGGACTGTTGTCCTCTTACTAAAACTCAGTGGGCGTGTTTTGGTTGGCTAGCTCCCAGTACTAAAAGGGGAAGGGATGATGGGAAATCAGGACCCTGAGACTGAGTCCCCAGGAACAATGGGGAGAGGCCAGTGCTCCAGGTGAGCCTGATTGACAGGGTGCTAATCAGGGAATCAGAAGGCCAAAGGGGGCCCTGTCCTCCATGTGAGCTGGAATTGCCTGGGTCGGGCAGAGTGGGGCCAAGCTGAGCTGGGGCGCAGAGCTGCAGCGACACAGCCCAGAGAGAGCAGATCCTGTGCTGGGAGCAGAGCTGCAGCCACAGAGCCAGAGGGCCAGAGAAGCAGCCCAGGGGGCTGGAGGCAGAGCACCATCATCAGTGCTGAGGTACAGTGGAGTGGGAGCCGGAGCTAGAACAGTGGAGCTGAAGCAGTCTGGAGCCAGGTGTGGTGAGCAACTGGGGCTGGCCAAGGGGGGATTCTGGGCAAAGGGCCCAACGCCTAAAGACACCCGCAGCCAGAAGTCCTTGCAGGCCAGACTGGGAAGGGGATCTTAACCCGACGGGGGGCTGATGCTGGGAAGCCTGGTTCCACCACCCAAAGTCCAGAGGTGTACGGCCACCACCAGAGCAAATGTCCAACCCGCAGCATCCCTGTAGCAGAGCCAGGGCCTGAGAAGAAGGCCTGGGACCTACAAGGAACAGACTGTGAACTGCCCTGACATTCCAGACACAGTTTGTAATGTTCCCTGCCACCGAGTGGGGTGATGTGTTTTCCGTTAACCTTTCCCATTTTTCCTTATTCTTTTTTTAATTAATTCTTGACTAAATAACTTGTATTTGCTTTAAATTGTATGTAATGATCAGCAGTCAGGGAAGTGCCGAATGCAGAGAGAGTACCCCGAAGTGAGGACACCTTAGCCCCTGTCCTAGGTGACCACAGCAGGGTTGGGGGTCGAGCCCCCAGGAATCCTGGGCCCAGCCTTGTCGGGGTTACGAGGACTCTGCCAGACAGGAGAGTGTAAGGGGAGTCCTCAAGGGCAGGGAGGCATCTGGGTAATGGAAGTGGGAGCGAAGACTCAGATCCTTTCGCTAGCCCATTTCACAGGGGTAGTACAGAAGCCAGGAAAGTTCCCCGCAATAGCAGGACCATTCACCCGCTTACACAGGGGTTAGGGGCACAGGAGGGGATGCAGGGTTTAGGGGCGAAAGGGGCACAGTGCAAGGGTTGGGGAGCCTAGGAGACCATGGGAGCCAGGGACAATGGGGGGGCGCGACACCCATGGGGACCAGGGGCACCAAAATACAAGTTTGCCCACGGCACCATTTTTCCTGAAGCTGGCCCTGGAGAAAAACTGTGAGTGCTGAGATGGCCCACCAAAAAAAAAAAAAAGGGACAATTATACACTGCATTCTAGCTGCATTTTAATTCTATTCTGTTTAACTGAATGGCTTATAAAAAAGAAATCATATTTTTAAAAGTACTTTACACAAAAAACACAAAAGTAATAAACATCATAACAACAAAATATTCATTAGTACCAGTCACTCTTGCACGTGCATCCCACAAGCTATGTGACCTACAATATTGAAATATTTTAAGATATTCTGAACAACTAGTATTGTATGAAAGTAAGAATTTACAAGAAGGATTTATCAGAGAAAATATGATGGCAGCATGAAGCATATACAACATGCAAAAGACTATATTAAATTAACATTATTACAGTTTCAAAGTCAGGCACTCAAGAGTTAGGAAATGCCAAAATTAAGGTTGCACAGGCAGCCCTAATTTGCCCCCCTTGCATTATAATACAATCTTTAATTTAGGGATGTAAAATGTTAACCAGTTAACTGGTTAGATTAGTCTTACTGGTTAACCTGCCTTAAACGTTAGCGCCCGGGCCAGCCAGCCAGCCCCAGCAGCCCTGCGCCAGCCAGAGTGGCCTCAACTGCAGCAGCCCCAGCTGCGCCAGCCAGAGCAGCCTCAGCCCCAGTGACCGGCCCTTTAATCAATTAACCATTTAAATGAAATATTTTTTAATCATTTAAACGGTTAACTTTTAAAACTGTATTTACATCTCTACTTTAATTACTAGGGCTGTCAATTAATCGCAGTTAATTCATGCTATTCACTCAAAAAATTAATTGCAATTTTAAAAAATTATCACAAATAATCACCGGTTTAATCACAGTTACACAATACCAATTGGAATTTATTAAGTATTTTTGGATGTTTTTCTACATTTTCAAATATATTGATTTCAGTTACAATACAGGATACAAAGTGTACAGTGCTCACTTTATATTATTTTTATTATCATTTTTACAGTGCAAATATTTGTAAAAAAAAGAGTCTTTTTCAATTCAGCTCATACAAGCACTGGAGTACAATTTCTTTATCATGAAAATGCAACTTAAAAATGTAGATTTTTTTGTTACACAACTGCACTCCAAAAATCATAATGTAAAACTTTAGAGCCTACAAGTCCACCTAGTCCTACTTCTTGTTCAGCCATTCGCTAAGAGAATTAAGTTTGTTTACATTTACGGGAGATAATGTTGCCCACTTCTTAATTACAATGTCACCTGAAAGTGAGAATGGGCATTCGCAAGGCACTGTGGTTGCCGGCGTTGCAAACTATTTATGTGCCAGATGCACTAGAAACTCATATGCCTCTTCATGCTTCTCCCACCATTCCAGAGGACATGCTTCCATGCTGATGACTCTTGTTGCTGACTCTTCATGCTGATGACTCTTCCATGACACTTGTTAAAAAAATTATGCATTAATTAAATTTTTGACTGAACTACCTGGGGGAGAATTGTATGTCTCCTGCTCTGATTTGCCTGCATTCTGCCACGTATTTCATGTTATAGCAGTCTTGGATGGTGACCCAGCACATACTGTTCGTTTTAAGAACACTTTCACTGCACATTTGACAAAATGCAAAGAAGGCACCAATGTGAGATTTCTAAAGATAGCTACAGCACTCAATCCAAGGTTTAAGAGCCTGAAGTGCCTTTCAAAATCTGAGAGGGATGAGGTGTGGAGCACTCTTTCAGAAGTCTTAAAAGAGCAACACTCTGATGCGGAAACTACAAAACCCAAACCACCATCTGCTGGTGGCATCTGACTTAGATGATGAAAATGAACATGCGTCGATCAGCACTGCTTTGGATCATTATTGAGCAGAACCCATCATCGGCATGGACACATGTCCTCTGGAATGGTGGTTGAAGCATGAAGGGACATATGAATCTTCAGTGCATCTGGCACGTAAATATCTTGCAATGCCAGCTACAACAGTGCCATGCGAACACTTGTTCTTACTTTCAGGTGACACTGGAAACAAGAAGTGGGCAGTATTATCTCCTGCAAATAGTAACCAAACTTGTTTGTCTGAGCGATTGGCTAAAGTAGGACTGAGTGGACTTGTAGTTTCAAAAGTTTTCCATGGTTTTATTTTTGAATGCCTTTCTTTTGTACATAATTCTACATTTCTAAGTTCAACTTTCATGATAAAGAGACTGCACTACAGTACTTGTATTAGGTGAATTGAAAAATACTATTTCTTTTGTTTTTTACAGTGCAAATATTTGTAATAAAAGTATAAAATGAGCACTGTACACTTTGTATTCTGTGTTGCAATTGAAATCAATATATTTGGAAATGTAGAAAACATCCAATAATATTTAAATAAATGTTATTCTATTATTGTTTGACAGCCAGATTAATTTTTTTAATCGCTTGACAGCTCTATTAATTACATTATCACACATCATTTATCCCCCAGACCCTCTGCCTCAGTCAGTGCACAGGATGGACCTACACTGGGTTGTCTAGTGAAGACGACTTGTCAGTAAAACTCCTGCTTCATTGGTTACCCAAGGTGTGTAGTGAATGAGGCAGAGGACTGCAGGAAGAGAAAGTAAGGTCTCCAGATTAAGGCATTTGAACATTGTGCTGAGCTCCATGCCTGATACAGATGGATTCTTCAGGAAATTTAGTTGCTAAAATCCAAGAAGTCTCTACTGAGCACCTACATAGTGCAATTTTTCAAAGGCTCACATCTTGGCCAGATTTTCACAAGGATGGCAAGAGGTACACATTGCTGACAGAGGTCAACTCGAGACAATTTCAAGTCCTTGGCCCAGAGCATGGGGGCCCTAGAGCTTATCAAAGAAAAGGTCACCAGAATGCCTTTTTTTACCATGGGCAAAACGACTTATTTTCCCCTAACTTCTGAACTGCTTTAACTGACATTTTCCAAAAAAATTCAGCATGAGGCATATAGCCAGCATGGAAATACAAATTAAACAGAAACAGTTGGCAAAGTTATAAGCAACTGAAAACACAGTCTTAAAATCGGAAGCGTTGGGCAATCTTAACAATAGGAAGCACTACTAGCTCCATTTATAATAGTGTGTGTACATGACAGAGAAAGAGAGAGACAGACAAACAGATAGCAACAGAGAGAACACGTTCGTAGTATGTCCAGGCCTTCTTGAACTAGTAGAAGTTTTAAAGAACAAAAAGACAGTAGCAGAGCCTCATTATATGCTGCATGCTAGCTATAGTATACCACAAGGCCTGCCATAACAGCAGTTTGATTCTCAATGTTGACAGTCAGAACAAAAATTGACAAGCTTGTTATTTCATACATTGTGTAGAGCCTGGCTACATTAGACATGGTGGGAGAAGTCACTTCCCTTGATTTGGAGGAAAAAATGCTCCTACACCCAGTAGTGCACATAAATCTACAAGGTATGGCTTTCTGGTCCATACCAAATTTTGGTTTCATAACACAAAGATGCCAAATTTAAAGGAATAGCCGCAGCTGTATTCATTCTTGTCATAGAATAATTACTGAACCCAGAGTACTTTCCTTCACTGTTAGACATTTGATCATTTATATATAAGAAAATATCCAGCTGAATATCAAGGTTAGAATGTGGTGGTAATAATATAGGTAACAATATCTTTACTGTGCCCAATTTACCTTTTTTTTTTTTTTTTTTTTTAAGTGTGCATCAGACTAAAGTTAATTATTTTGTACTTTGAGGCATCTCAGGTATAACAGAAAAGAGTCTGTGTTCAAAGAATGTGAATATGTATACAGGGATGTTCTAACACTCTTAATTAGATAAACAATGTGTTTCTTTCATGAAGGAATATTGTTTCAGGTAAGTATGTTTAGTAAAAAAAATCCAATAAAAAGTCAACACGTTCTAGGTCAGTTTAACTGTAACTGAAATTGTGAAATGTATTAACAAAATATGATGTGCCAACGCCTCAGTTCTGTTTTCCTTTTCCTACCAATTTAGCTTCCTGTGGTAAAAAGACAGACATCAAACCACTCATACTACAAGTTTCAGCTACTTTCCCCGAGACCGAAAATGTGCAGTCAACATGCCTGAATATTAGATGTCTGCCATATATTGCAAGTATAAAACATTTTTAAGTAGATGCACCTTAACAAAGAACAATCATTTGTATTTCTATCACATTAGGCCCAAGATCAGGTCCTCTGCTGGAACAACTCATGAGAGGGCTAAAGTTAGGCAGAAGACTCCACACTCCCTTAAATCATGGGAATGCTACTGTGCAATGTGGCGAATGTGTGCAGATTTTTGCACAGTACTGCACACAGACTGCAGGGGGTGCACACCTCCGAACCTATAGTTCTTAGATACGGAGGTCATGAGAGAGATTACAGATGGTCTGAGCAAACCCAGCAGCACAATTCCATCTAGAACAGTGCTGATGGCTGAAATCTAGCCCTCCTATGTAAGGGGGTCTGAATGTGCAGAGGGGCAACCCATATGAATTAAGACAACTGGATCAGTATTAATCCAGGAACTATTTCCCTGTGAATTTGAGAGGGTGGGATGCTGCAGAGAGTGTCTCCCTAAACTCATGGAGAATCAAAACACATGGCAAGTCTTCCACAGGGTTAGAGGTAAGGATGATCGTAGACTTGACTCCCTTCAACAGATCTTGGTCTGTGTTATCTAATTTTCTAATATATTCATGCCTTCCATCCAAAAATTCAAAAAGGATGATTCTTCCCCAAAACAACTCACAGGGAAGTATCAATCCATGTACCCTGACCGGAAACAATGAGGCGCTCAGACCTTACATCAAAAAGTCTTAGCAGGGTACTTTAGGAGAGGTAGATAGGCAAAGGTTCTACATTTACACTTGAAGGGGCCATTAGTACCCCAGCTTTTGGAGTAGGTTCTGTTCTGAGATGCATAGAGTAGATAGAATTTTAAATGCCATTGCCTCTAATATTATCAGTCCAATTTACACTATAACAAAAGAGAACAAAGTAAAATTCTTAGTAATTTATTCAGTTCTCCTATATAAGTCAAGAAAATGAATTTTCTCTCTTCTTGTCCATCAGGTGAAGACAAAATTAACTGGTCTATTAACATCAGCTTGCCTAGTAGGTCATTCCACCTTCTAGGTGTTGGCACCCTGTTTAATTTATTTCAACATTCAGAAATAAAATTTTGGACTTCGCAAGCACCTCTTGCTGGCAGGTAGCAGGAATCTCAAGGTTTCTACACAAACACCTTAATTCAGCTACACTTTTCCAGTTGCCTGGATGTTAACTTAGCACTAATTTTTATCAGGTCACATTTTCCCCCAGCAGTAGGAAGGAGTGCTGAAATTACAGGGCACTTGAGCTCCAAAGGAAAGCAGCATCTCCTACTGCTTTCTATCTATTCTGGCAAATGGTAGGGAGACACCTCCAAGCCTCCTCAGACAAAAGAAAGGCTTGCTATAATGGTAGCAGGTGAAAAAGAAGGAGGAAGCTCCCCAGCAAGAGAGGAGAGGAGAGAGACTAAAGCAAGGAGGAGTGAAGAAAGATTGGGTGGGGTTAAGATACGCTCAATTATTCCTCAAACTTGTCATTATCACCAAGCATCTAGTTTCTCACAGGTATCATAGCAAAAGTGGGTCTTCAGGACTAACCTGACTGCAGAGAGAGGGTAGTGTTGTTGTGGGTGAGCTCAAGAAGGGCACTGCACCCCTTGTCAATGGCCTGGAAAAAGGCATAGAGATTTTTCTTGTAAGAAGATGACTGACAAAGCGAGAGCAATGTGAAGAGACCATTTTCTTAAACAGTTTTTTGACTAGTCTCAGTGCTTCAGTAGGTAAGACCTTAAAGATAGTAAGATCACACCTAAAATTACCCGAAAGAATATCAGTAGAATAGCTAGGCTAGCCAACCAAAATCTGCAGTTATCCTCATTTGCCTTGAGCCTTCCACACAGAACACCAGAGTCTGTATTGACTGAAAAACACCTCTTGATAACTGGTACTCTCCAAAGTGAAGGGGATCTCCACTTCGTGTAAGGACCAAACTGAACTCCACTGACTGCAGTAAAGTTCCACCTGCTGATACCTGGACTGAAATTGGTCAGAGCCAAATTCATCATCGGTGTAAGGTGCAGCTCTGCTGAAGTCAATAAAGTGTGCACCCTTTTACAGCAAAGCTGAATCTGATCCCATGTGTATTGTTCCTTCTAGATGTAATGGTACAGAACTTGAAACAAGATCTGAGTTACAAGAAATCAGCCAAGTGATGGTGCCATAGCAGTCAGGGAATGCTTGTTTTTAAAAAGTATAATTAACAAATAAAAACAAAACCTTTCAAACCTTTCAACCTATGCAGGTGTCTGATCTTGTCACAGATGCCCACCTTCACCACTTGCTATATACTATTTGTTTCGCACGTTGCATATTGTTTCAAACTAGATAATAGGTTCTCTGGGGCAAAGGCTGCATCTTGCTACTTGTTTGTATAGTGCCCAGCGCAATGAGGCCCCAATCCTGAAGGGGGATTTTGGGCACTATTGCAATATAAACCGAAACCTCTAGACAAATGAAAAAAAGAGGAAGGAAAAATTATGAAGTAGCTGCTGGTGGGTGATGGGTTCTCTTTTGGAATTTTATTTACACAGGATGCAAGGGCCACAGAAGGGTCCTAAGCTCAGTGGAACTGTAGCAGTTCCACTGCACGTGAGCAAGGGACTGTACATCAGGCACATGCACACTGGAGCTGGACTCCACATTGGTTCCACATAACCCTACTACAAGTTTGGGGAAACATACAGATGAAAGAGTAAGATGTGGACAATGGCTCTCTAACAGGGGTTGGCAAACTACAGCCTGGGGGCCACACCCAGCCCTCCAGACATTTTAATCTGGCCCCTGAGCTCCCGCTGGGAAGCGAGGTCTGGGGTTTGCTCCACTCCAGCACTCCAGCCAGAGAGCGGGGTCAGGGGCTTGCCCCCAACTGCGCGGCTCCCGGAAGCAGAAGCATGTCCCCTCTCCGGCTCCTACACGGCTCCTCCGCACGCTGCCCCCGCCCAAGCACTACCTCCATAGCTCCCATTGAGAGGGAACCGTGGCCAATGGGAGCTGCAGGGGCGGTGCCTGCAGACAGGGCAATGCGCAGACCCTCCTGGCCATGCTGCCATGTAGGAGCTGGAGTGGGACATGCCGCTGCTTCTGGGAGCTGCTTGAGCTGGGACCTGCATGGCTGACCCCCGCTCCCGCCCTCCGAACCCCTTGGTCCCAGCCTGGAGCACCCTCCCACATCCTGAACTCCTCATTTCTGGCCCCACCCCAGAGCCCTCCCACACCCCAACCCCAAATTTTGTGGGCATTCATGGCCCGCCATACAATTTCAATAACCAGATGTGGCCCTCGGGCCAAAAGTTTTCCCACCCCTGCTCTATAATCACATCCACTGATTAGATCCATTTACACACACCTTATGCAAGGGTTTGTTGCTAAATTGTTCTACATCTTGCCCAAAGGTTAAGGGTGGGTATAACTCATCCCCCATCTAGCTCCCAACACAAAACCTGCTTACTCTTTGTGCATGGAACCAAGAGTGGTCAATCTCTCCATCTCAAGGCACTGGAAAGCCATTTCATTGGAAAACATAAAACACAATCAACAGGTCAATAACTTTTTTTTTTTTAAATCTGTATGGTGGTAGTATCTAGAACCCGCAATCATGAACCAGGACCCCCACTGTGCTAGGTGCTGTACAAACACATACCGAAAATGATTCCCGTCTCAAACAGCTTACGTTGTAAGTAAAGTTCTTGTATTCATCACTTAAAAGGAATATACTAGATGCCTAACAAACTGCAGAATCTCCCTTCTCACCTGGTTTGAGTTTTCAGAAAAACAAATCCATACTCTCTAGCTGCACAGCAGTTCAACTGGTGCAATGATAGCTATCTATTTCCACTGCTAGAAAACAAACAAAAACGTTAAAGAAGAAACAGAATACTATTCTAGCAATCCTAACTCATGCAAATCTGCAACTGATTTCAACGTTATTTACATACACATAAAAAGAAGAGATTAGAAAGCAAACAGAAAACTAAACAGATCTTACAGGGGAAGTTTGTCTCCACCTGCTGGATGGAACGAAAGCAGCAAACTATCCATGTGTAGAAGGTACAAGAACAAATTTACTTCAGAACTTGCATCTACATTTCAAACACTGCACAGCCATGTGACGTTCAATATAAATTTCTCTAGAGTCTAGACTCTCGAAATATGACTCCATAAAATATGGCAGGTTTTGTTTAAAGATTAGTGGTTATTTTCTTGGCACCAGAGTTGAATAATGAAAACAGTAAATAATGCCACCAAGCACTTACATAGTGCCTTTCCTTAGAGGATTTCACAGCACTTTGCAAAACTGGGTGATCACCATTAGCCTCATTTTATAACAGGTTAGATGACTCCTCTCCCCAAGAGGCAGGCATTGCACAGGCACTGGCAGATACAGCTTACCCACCCTGCCACACTGTTTTTCACCAAAAGGAGACCACTCAATGGTCAAATACAATCTAGACTATCCTAAGGATTACTGTGGAGTGAGTGCCAGCAAATGTTCCCATTTAATCCCAACACAATTAGGCCAGGAAGTGCTAAATGCAAAGGGGAGTTTTCTTATGTTGGCAACCTCTGGTTGGTCAGACATGCCATCTGCTTTACATGTTCCTTAATATAAGCAATTTAACCCTAACTAACGTGCACACACACACACTCTCCAGAAAATATTAATCATGTTTACTAAGGAAAATTCCATTAATCAGTTGTCAACCTATCTTGCACCGATTACTTCTTTTTCTGGCGTTTTTAAATAGAATTCTTTATCATTTTTTATCCCAAATAACTTACTATCATATTTAATTCCAGCACTTTAAGACAGCCATATTGATTTTATTTTAAAAATCCGCTCCAGCCTGTTTTTAACTTAACTGCCTACTGTAGAGGAATTGATGCCAAATGTTCACTATGGCAGCAAAGAACACTGGTGCAATCCTATTGTCCTCACCTATTTTTGGAGCCTGATTTGGCAACTTTCCTGCCCACTGTGAAACAACTGAGAAAAATGGTTAACTGTGTATGGTATACAGCCTCAGTTATGTTATGAGGGTATATGGCGCACACTGTGCACAAATTATACTTCCAGTTACAAGTGTGTAACTATCAACTTCAGTGGATTCTTTTGTATCTGTATAATGAGTAGAATTTGACCCTCAATCTCCTGGAACCCCATCTTCTGATGGTATTAAATCTCAAAATGAAGTTTTGAGGGTAATATAAAAATGGGTCCAGGCACAGAACAGCAGGAGTTACTCCTGCCTGCTCTCTACTATAAGATTGCCAATTCTGCATTTACTTGACGGAAAAATAGCTAAGTTAAACTATCATGAGTACAGAAATAGAGATCTAAATAAAATCTAACCAAGAAATTCCACATAATACTTTATTCCCAAACTGATAGACCTATGCTAGATGTAAAATAGATGATACAGGATAAATAGACCACAAATTATCAGCATTTATTCAGCAGTATTGAAAAATACTTTAGATATATTGTTTGTAATATCAGGGTTATTCCTTTGAACATATACCAGAATTGTCCATAAAATTAAGAATAGTTGAGAGATTTGCAGCTAAATAGAGTTCAATGTTAAACACTCAACATCTAAATGTATTTCAGACAAGTTTGTATTAAAACATTTTTCAAAGGAGTATTAAAAAACACTAGGCAACTTTCTTACTTCAAAAAGAAAAAGATAATCCTTGAAAATAAAATAACTGAAAAGTCTCTCTAACTGTAGGCTCTCACTTCAACCAATATTTATAAACATTTTAAATTGATAATTCTCTGGAAAAAAACAGAAAACAAAAAAGAACACTGAACACTTGTCTTTAGAGGAGAGTAGATATATAACATTAACAGCTTACTGTGGATAGTGGTTTAATCAGGAAGTAGCCATTATCCTTTCGCTACAGAGCAGTAACAGCACTCCAAAACAACAAGCCGTGGTATTTTTTTTCTCAGTTAAGAGGACTGAAAGAACACATGCTATTTTGCTCTAGCTTTGCTGACCCCAAAGGTCACCAGATGTCTGTTATCAAAAGGTATCATGAAAACATAATCCAAGCAAGTATTTACAATGCTAGATTTGTGGAAACATCTAAAATCTGTCTAACACAACCTCCCTCTGTGTGTATTACTCACAAAACATGGCTGTCTTATTCAGAGATTAGCAATTATTGTAATGAGATACTGTCGGAGAGGGTCAAATAGTACTTCCTGCAGTTTACACATCTTGATTTCCTGGTAAACAAACTGAAAGGCAGGTGGAGCACTTAGATCACTGGTAAACAAGTATGCTCACATGACCAAAACCAACCCAGGTGAACTAATTAGTTACAATACAATGTATAATAGTTCCAACTTAACTGCATCAGAAATAAAAACAACTCAAAGCAAAATGCAGATTTTTTTTCTCTAATACTGGATAAATGGCAATTCTGTACTACCTGATTATCTATAAGAATCATTTAAGTTAACTGAAGTTCAAATATACACATGCAATAAACTGCTGCTGAAGTTCTGTTAGAATGAGGAATCAGTACACATGATAAAAACAATCACAAAAGTTATTCTTGGAAAAATCTGAAATCTGAGCAATAATTACTAACAGCTGTATCTGGAGGCTTATAATTTTCATCCCCTTTACAGAAGAGAAAGGAAATAAACAACAGAACTTTCTAAAAAGATATTACATAATATATTATTTAGAAGCAACCAAAAATTAAATCTAAAGTGCAGTTTAAAAGAAAAATAAAAAAACAATGGTTGGATAAATATTTCAATTGCAGGCTCCTTCACAGCACAGAGCAAGAGGCTAGTTGGTTTGATAGCTGGACACAAATCAAAATTGTCACCGATATTAGCTTGGAAGGTTGTGATGTTATTTAAGTGTCTAGAATTCCCACACCTCCTCACCTGCTGAAAAGGGGGGGTGCAAGAGCCTCTGGTAGAGAAGAATTTGATCAACAGATATAATCTTCTACTCCAGATATTTAAAAAAATATCTAATGTGCCAGAAGTGGGAGAATCTGCACTTAATTTCTCTAAAATACATTTTTGTTGTAACTGAAAGCGATAGACTAATGTCCAATCCAAAACAATTTCCTCAACTTCTTCATATTTCAACTGGATACTCTTCCCTCCTCGCCTCCAGTGGAGGCAGTGGTCACTGAATGCCTTTGACTGCCTAAGACTGTTTTCCTCCCAAAAAATCTTAGTCACAGAGGGGATTGACATCAGCAGGAGAAGGCTATTTCTTCCCTATTTACCTGATAGAATTCACCAATGAAGAAAAAAGTTAAACAGATCCAGTTTACAATCAGGCTCTCCCTGATGGACCTTCTTCAGGAGTTGACGGGGGGCCATGACACTATGAAGAGTAAAACCCCACAGAAACAGTGACCAATGGGAAAGGAAGCCTGTTACCCTCAAGAGTAACATGGGGAGCAGACAAAAGGGACATCAACTTTCCTCTCTGAGAAACAGTTCAGCATGCAGCCACAGGAAAGCAGCCAATTGACAAATCTGGAGAATGAAATCCAGGTACAGAATGGGCATTGGCAATGCAAATCTCTACTAACTATATTGTCAATGTGTCCCAACCCTATTTCAAAATCACCTCTAAGAACAAGGACCTGATCCAAAACCTATAAAAGTAAATGGAATGAATCCTATTCACTTCAGGGGTAGGGTTGGATCAAGCCTAGAGAGCATATCCTAGGCTGAGGCCTTGTCTACACTAGAAAGGTTTGCTGGTATAGCTATATTGGCAAACCCTTCCAGTGAAGACACATCTTATACTGGAAAAAGAGTTCTTTTGCTAGTGTAGCTAATACCAGTTCCACAAATAAATAAGCAGTATCATCAAAAGGACATTTTTGCCAGCACAACTGCGTCAACACTACAGCTTTTACCAGCCTACCTATGTCTGTTAGGGAGTGTGTTTTTTTTGCATTCCTAACTGACATAGCTATGCTAGCAAAACTTTAAAGTATAGACCAGGCTTGAGTGCACATTCAGTTATTGGAGTTTCTACAAAGACTGCCAACAATGGTACCATCTCAGTACTAAAAGTATGATGGTGTTTTGTGAGTGGGACACCTGTCCAATAAACCAGGCCCCATGATTAAATGTAGTTTGTAAATTAAAAACATTCCAAAAACTATGCTAATAATATCAGCAAAAATAGTAATGAGGATTCTTCTTGTAAAATATTTATATTTTACACTGTTGATTTAAAAGATTATCTTGAGATTTTTAATAAAAGATTATTTCATGCATTAGTATGGCCACAATTGTCATAACAAAATGCAGAGAAAGAACTCATTCCCTTAAAAAAACGATTTCAAAACATCAAAATTGTATTGCTAGAATCTGTTGGGTTTGTTTGTTTCTTTTTGCTTACAAAAAGCAATTCTTGTCAAAAGAGACGGTTAAAAAAATACAAATCTTCAAGCAGAAATAAAGCCTTGTGCTTAGAGAAAAATCTCAGCAGAGCTCTCTTTACAATAGTTTAAAAAATACCTTTCCATAAGCAGTACACAGTTCATAGTGATATCAGTGGGAGTTTGCCTCTGACTTCACCATAAGCATAAGAGATAGTGAGTTAGGGCCTTAACGTTAGAAACTTTTCATCCAAAAAATACTTACTCACAAAAATAGTCCCAATGAATTTAATAGGTCATATACAATTAAGGGTTTTTATGGGTTGGGACATGTGTACTAGAGTTATTATTCAGATTATTAGCTAGTGAGGTGAACAATTCTTCTTCGATCATCTCAACACACATTACCCACACTGCAAAACATAATTATTAGGTAAAGTGTGTCTTTGCAATGGAACATGAAATGAAGGAGGATACACACACACACACACACATATATATAACACTGGCAACAACAAAATAGGGTACATCTTTGGTAAATGTTTCCAGCTCACCCTCAACTCCAAGCCAGATACCAGTGTTAACAAGATTACACACAATAAGGGTTATTTTCTGCCCCTTCTGACCACCAGAGGCCCTCTCGGGACTCATCTCACCTCACACTTGTCAGTCGCTTGCTTAATCGTATAATGCTCAAGTATCATGAGGCCCAAAAACTGCTAAAATATTGGAAAATTTAAAAAAAGATCTGACAAGATAAGGAAACTGTTTTTGTGCTTGTTTCATTTAAATTAAGATGATTAAAAGCAGCATTTTTCTTCTGCCTAGTAAAGTTTCAAAGCTGTATTAAGTCAATCTCCAGCTATAAACTTTTGAAAGAACAACCATAACGTATCATTCACGGTTATGAACATTTCAGAGGTACAAACAACCTCTATTCCCAAGGTGTTTGTAACTTTGAGGTTCTACTGTAGGCATATTTTTACTCTTATCTGTACTTTCAGAAGGCAAGCAGTCCTGCGCTAATAAGAACATTTCAGGTTGACCTTCAGAGGTGGCGCTGAGTAGAGTACACTGCAGCAGAGAAGGGTAGAAGTAACAGAAGTCATGGACTGTTGGATTTCTATTGTGCAGTCTACATTAGAGAGGAATGGCTACAATCTCCAAGTAAACTGCAAATAGTGAAAGGCACTATGGCCAGGGCTTTGCATTTTACATTATTCCTTAGCCACCAAATTTGCTGCAGAATCCACATGTCACTCCAGAATATAAAACTTTCCTTTAAAACAAAACAAAAATCTTCTAGCTGATATAGCTGTGAATATAACCTCCTGAATACGAATTGAATGAAACTGATGCAGTCATCTAAGTATACAGACAACATGAAAAAATGGCTCTGATCAGTGTGAATTTCCCCCATTCATCTCCATGATGTGTTAAACCTGAAAGTTAATGCTGATGGTTTCACATCAGTGTGGTTAAATCTTTCACTGCTAATGATCTGAGCAAAAATACCCAGCTAACATGTATATCCATTTATGTTAGCTGAATGGACAGATATTCATGGACAAGGAGAGACCAATAGGCCAGCTGAATACTATCAGAATTTGCTGGGGTGAGGCACCAGCAATTCAAACCATTCCTACGTTCCCTGCCCCCTAAAATCTCAAGTTACTTCCAACTCTGCCCACCAGAAGAAGGGAAAGTGGAGATGCAGATTCTTCTCCTCTACCCAAAGTCTCAACCACCTCTTCCAAAAAGCCCAAATGCATCTTACTTCTTTGTAAGTGACAAATCTTTCAGCTGTTCCCTTTCCAATGAAGTGCAATTCCCACTTCCCAAGCAATCTGGAACGAGTGAGAAGTCTTACTCATTGGGCCAGATTCTAACATGCTTAAGACATCTGAGTACTACTTTATTTCATGAGGGCTCCCACCATGAGGCCATTCATAGAGTAAGCTAATATTCAACTTGAGTAAAGAGTGTCAGAATGTGGCCCTATATTTGGAAAAGACATTGCTTTAAAAACATGTAGCAAGCTAATCCCCTTTCTCCATAGTGCTTCAAACAGCTGATGCCAGTTCAGAAGGAGCCTCTTAGGGCTGTTCAGAAAGTGTGTAGCAGCTGAATTCCCCCTACCTGCCTTAGTCCTAGCCCTACCAGGGCATAGGGTGGAGCGGGGGTTCCTATAAGAGGCAGGAAGGAGATACGGCATCCTCCTCTGCTCTTCTTCCTCTAAAGCAACCTAGGCAGTGTATTGTGCCACAGGGCCTGGTGCTATACTCGTGATTTCTTTGGTTTTCGTTTACAGATTCCTCCCCCACCACCAGCCCCAATTTTAACCTGAATGCTTGAACATGGGACATATTAATTGGATCCTAACGTAATATCTTGAATCAAAAGATGCAAGTGAAATATTGCAAGTACTAATTAGCAAGAGCCACTAAAAATTATACATTTATTGCCCACTATGTCTGCAAATTGTCCTCAGAGTTTTTTCTTTGTAAATTTAATTAATTCTGCACTTACTAAAGGTATCAGAATGAGTGTTCTGGAGGCTGAATTTCTTTGTTTTTTCCATCATGCAGTAATAGTGCAAACTCCTGCCCTGTCACTGTATCCCAATCCCCAACTGCTCAAACGTCCCTCATTTTGAAGGAATGTCACTGATTTTAGTCTCAAAACTACCTACTTTCCACACAAATTTGGTATCCCCACATTTTTTATAGCTGAAAATGTATTTATATATGAAATAAAGAATTATGAAACCAAGGCCATAGAAAGAAACGGTAACTTTCTTTAACTGTGGTTCTTCAAGATGTGATGTAGATGTGTACTCCAAGTAGAAGTGTGCATACTAGAAGCAGACACTTCTGCCTAGCAGTACCTGTAGAGGGGTGGCGCTCAGGCCTCATGCCCGTAGCCCTACCCCTGGCTATATGAGGTGGTTCCGCCCCAATTCCCCTCAGTTCTTTTGCACCAAATGTCCATGGGAAGACTCCGATGCAGAGGGGACAAGGTGGGCCGTGGAATACACATCTGCATCACATCTTGAAGAACAACAGTTACAGTAAGTAATTGTTCCTTCTTCAAGTAAATGCAAACGTGTGTATTCCAAGTGTGTGATTACCGAGCAGTAGCCACATCCCCAGGCAGGGCTCAGTCTACCTGAGTAAGATTGCAGGACACTCTTCTGACATTAGCATCCGCTCTGGAAGAAGCGGTTATCCCGTAATAGTCCGTATATGTATGTATAGACAACCCTACAACCCTACAAATGCCCAATATGGAAATGTCATTAAGGAATGCCACCGACATTGCCTGTGTCCATAACTGGTGAGGAGCCATAGCCAATGCTATATCATATTCAGTCTTGATGCAAGATGTTATCCCTCAAGAGATGGTCTGCTCAGAGACCGCCTATCCCTTCATGGGGTCCACATATGATACGAACAGGCAAGGCAAAGCACGAAACTGTTCAGTCCTCCTCAGATAAAAGCTTTGACAGCATCTAATGTAAGGAGGCATTGTTCCTCTGGTGAGGAATGCAGATAAGGGGAAAATATAGACAAATATACTCTCTGGTTCAAATCAAACTGAGAGACCATCTTGGATACAAGGTGTGGCGGGAGCATAATCTTGTCCCTGGAGAACTGTGTGTAAGGAGGCCCGGCAACTCACACACCCTCCTAGCAGAAATAATGGTTATAAAAAATATAGTCTTCTGAGATGGAAGGGTGTGACAGGACCCCAGGGTATGACCTGGACTGTGGGACCTCTGTGCCCCCTTAACTTTCCAGCCTGGGCTGTCTCTCACAATGCTTTTCTAGTGACAAGCAGCAAACCTCTCCAGGCGCTGTTATTACTCAACTAACAACATGCAGAGACAAACCCAGCTAAGTTGCATAAAAGCTCTCCAAGCCACTCATTAACTATACAGAGGGAGACCCCAGCAAATCCCCCCAGCCTTGTACCCCAGAAGTGTACCATCTTACACTGCTCAAGACTGTTTCTTGAACAATGCAAGCTCATTAATTAGTTCGCCACTTCGTTGAAGGATATTGGCCATGCACCAGCCTTTGTAATCTAAGCAGATTCCCTAAGCAGTTTGGACAAACACACTGGTAAGGATAAAAGATTAAAATAAGTTTAACTACAGAAAGATAAATTTTAGCTGATTATAAGTGGAAGGCATAAAGGTCAGAGACAGTTACCTAAGAAAATAAAAAATAAACACGCATCCTAAATCCTAAACTCCCAGACTAAGCAAGATTTGAATCAAATGGCTTTGATTCAAATCTGGACGTTGCAGGAGGTCACAGTTCTTAACACACAGTCTATGAATTTCCTTCTCAGCGTGAGACCAATCTCCTCAGTTTTATGTCTCTGTCTTCCCAGAATTCTTGTTGCCTTCAGCGTAGGTGGGGGGAGGAGAGAGGTGATCGCCTAGTATCACTATCCCTTATTTTTATACTCTCAATTCAGAGAAGATACTGACCCAGGCATGTCCTGGTGGGCCTTGCTAAGTCATATAGTTGAACAATCCTCACTGTGTAGTGCTTGTGCAACTATTTCTTACAAAATTGTAAATCTCTTGTTTACAATTCTCTTGTCAGTCAATGGCTCGTGATAGTAGCTTAACACCCATTTGGGTGTGGGTCACCACCTTTGTTGTCACTGGAGAACTAGCAGTGGGCATCTCCCAGACTCACAGCATATTTCAATAACAACCACATACTGGGTTGCCTACTGTCTAGTCACACAAACACAAGCACCCTTGTCCTGCCCCCTGCCCCAAGGCTCCGCCTCCACTCCACTCCACCCCTTCTCTGAGGCCCCATCCCACTCACTCCATTCCCCCCTCCCACCATTGCTCACTCTCCCCACACCCTCACCCACTTTCACTGGGCTGGAGCAGGGAGTTCGGTCGCGAGAGGGGGTGTGGGCTCTGGGCTGGGTCCAATGGGTTCAGAGTGTGGGAGGTGGCTCTCACTTGAGCTTAGGCAGGGGTTTGGGGTGCAAGCTCTGGGAGGGACTCTGGGTGCTGGAGGGGGTTTGGAGTACTGGTTCTAAGAGGGGGCTCAGGGCTGGGGCAGGAAATTGTGGTGGAGGAAGGGGAGAGGGATGCGGGCTCCAGCCAGGCAGTGCTTACCTTGGGCAGCTTCCGGTCAGAGGCACAGCAGGGCTAAGGCAGGCTCCCTGCCTGCCCTGACCCCACACTGCTCCTGGAAGTGCCTGGCAGGTCCCTGCGGCCCCTGGAGCCCCCTCTTGCTTGCAGGCACCGACCCCACAGCTCCCATTGGCCACAGCTCCCAGCCAATGGGAGCTGTGGAGTTAGCACTTGGGGCAGCGACAGCGCCCAGAGACCCCCTGTTCCCCTCCCAAAGGCCGCAGGAACATGCTGGCTACTTCCGGGAGCAGCGGGGAGCCAGGGCAGGCAGGGAGCTTGTCTTAGCCTGCTGCGCTGCTGGACTTTTAGCGGCCTAACATCTCCCGTTTTGGCTTCAGTAGCCTCCGGGAGATAGAACCCAATTCTGGGAGACTCCCGAGGAAACCATGTGGGTTGGCAACCCTAACCATATAGCAAAAGTCTCATCACTTCATACACTAATGATTATATGTATTTTGACAGAACAATGCGTTTCAGCAGATCATGACCTTTCATATGGTATCTTACACGTAAGATACCATTTGAAATATCACAACCACATACAAATGATGAATATGGGGATTACAAGGTGCTACTTTGAGATCTAGTGCATCACAAAGGGGCAGCAGACAGGAAGGAAGAAGCTCAAATGGAGGCCCCATTAGAGCTGTTAAAATGGTGTTCAGGTCCCACAGGTGGACCAGCTCTTAGACTGGAGGATGCAGGTGAAGAAGTCCTTTCTCGTCGCCCAGGGAATTGGAGAAATTCAATTTCCCTTGGATATGTGGATGAAATGTCGATACTGCTGCCAAATGCACTCTCAGAGAACTGAGTACTAAGTCCGATTTCTGAAGGTGAAGCAGGTACTCCAAGATGTCCTGGATGGAAGACCCCGCTAGATGGGTCCCATGAGCCAAGAACCACACTGAAAACCTCTTCCACTTTGCCAAGTAGGTCATTCTAGTCAAAGGCTTCCTACTGTTAAGTAGGACCTGTTGGTCAGCCTGTGAGCAACGCTATTCACCTACACTGTAATGTACAGAGAGCTGATCACCAGATGCATGGTGCAGCCACAGTCCTGTGTGATAAGGTCAGAAAGGAGAAATAAGATGGGAGATTGAACTGACAGAACGTGTCTGAGAATCAGCACTGCCTCGGCCACGCTGGGGCAATCGGGATGAGCCAGGCTCGATCCGCCTTGAGTTTGGTGGTAAGTTGAGGAACGATCAGGACAGAAAAGAATGTATACAGCAGAGTCAAGGGAAAGCATCAGAGAGGAAGCCCAGGCTGAGCATCTCCTGAGAGCAGAATAGGCAATACTTCCTGTTTTCCCTCATTGCGAAGAGGTCAATCATGGGGATGCCCCACACTGCTAAAACTATTCGAAGGACCTCCACTTTCAGGGACCATTCCTGACTTGGGGAGAAAAACCTGTAGAGATGATCCACGAGGCAGTAAGAGGACAGCTATAAGGGTAAGGTCTTCTTTGATGCTGAACTGCCACCGGTTGATCACCTTGAGGCGGAATGATCTGGAGTGGGCTCCCCTTTGTTTGTTCACATTGTACATCACAGTGGTATTGTCAGTGAGTATGTGAACCAGTGAATGTCTGATATGTTCCCGAAAGGCATGACACACATAGATGGCCCAAAGCTTCAGCACACTGATGTGGAGCAAGGCCTCCTGTTCTCACCAGAGTCACTCAGTGAGTCCAGATGTGCCCCGCCCAACCAAGAAGGGACATCTCAGTAACCACTGACTTGGTCGGAAAGGGCTGAGCAAAGGTACACATTGCATAGGGACTCCCACCAGCACAGGAACTCCAGGACTGATAGACGAAGGAGAACCAATCAGTCCAGAGAATGCAGGGCAGGGCAGTAAACCATCTTGAGCCAAATTCGAAGAGGGTGAAGATGAAACCTGGTGAGATGGACCACCTGGGTGCAAGCGGAGACATGGCGCAATGGGCTCAGACACACGTCGACTGTCATGGATGGTTGTGATTGCAGACTAAGACACAGCTGTTGAATCACCTGGAAGCGGTCAGTCAGCAGGAACACTTTCGACATTGTGGAATCTAACAGGGGCCCAATGAACTCTATTTACTGAGTGGGAGCCAAGGTCAACTTCATAGTGTTTAGAATGAGTTCTAAATGATGGAGTAAATATAGCATGGTGTCGATGTGAGCGAGAATCTCCTCTCTGGACTCAGCAACCAGTCGTTGAGGTGGGGAAGGTATGGATTCATTTCCTCCTGAGGTATGCCATGACTGCTGCCATACATTCAGTGAAGACTCAGGAGAGATGCCGAATGGGAAAACCGTGCACCGAAAGTGTCAGTCTCCTACCAGGAAATGAAGAAACTTCCTGTGGCTCGGAAGGATGGCCACATGAAAGTAAGTGTCCTGAAGATCCAGAGCAGTTGTTTTGAAACAAAGCAAGGATTATAGCTGATATATGAGCTTCTGTATGGTCACTCTATTTCATTTATTTGTTGAATCCATGGAGGTCAAGGATGGGTCTCATCCCATCCAAGGATTTTGGTATCAGGAAATACCCACGATCCCAGTGTTCTCACAAAACCTCCTCCAATGCTCACAACATTAGCAGAGAGCTGACCTGCTCAAAGAGCAGCCTCCTGAGAGGGGTCCGTGAAGAGGGACGGGGAAGGAGAAGGGCTGGAGAGGGGGCATGGAGAGGAACTGGATGGCATAGCCCTATCTGACAGCTTTTAGGACCTAGTTGCAGAAGGTAATCGAGACCCAGGCAATGTAAAAGTGGGCTAGCATGTCCCCAAAGGAACAGGCATATGACAAGGGAGGAAGAAAAAAGGGGAACAATGCTCTGGACCACCGAGTCAAAACAGGTGCTTAGCAGGCACCCAGGGAGGGGGTGCAGACAGGCCAGGCCATGAACCCGAGTGCTTTCTCTTATGGGACTTGTCCCTCTTCCTGGGATAGTCTCACTGTCTCGGAGGAAAAAGCTGCACAAAAAGGATGCTGCAGCCTGTATGACTGTTATTGTTGCGCCCCGTAGTGGCATCTCTGTGTGGCTGGCGTGTACGCCCCCAGAGACCTTAATATAGCCTTTGAATCCTTGAAGGAATGCAGGGTTTCATCAGTCTTGACCGAAAGCAAGGTTCAATCATCAAAACACAGGTCCTAAATTGCTTGCTGGATATCCAGCGTGATCACCGAGTTCTGGAGCCAGGAAGCCCTCCCTTATAGCAACTGCCAATGCCATCGTCCTGGCTGAAGTATCCGCCACATCAAGGGCAGGCTGCAGAGATGTTATAGCTACCCAGCAGCCCTCAGCGACAAACACCCGAAATTCATCACGGGAAGCCTTGTACAACTGCTCCTCAAATTTGGCCACAGCCAACTAACTGAGGAAGTCATATCTTGCCAACAAAGCTTGCTGGTTCACAATCCTCACAATCCTGTAGTGAAGAGGAGGTGTATATCTTTCTATCCAAAAGGTCCATGCACTTAGAGTCTCTGTCCTTAGGGTGGACTTGAACTTGCCCTGCCAGCCTCCAACATTCACCACCATGACCACCAAGAATTTCAGGGCTGGATAGGAATAGAACCCCTTGTATCCCTCCACAGGCACAACATAGCATTTCTACAAGACCTTGGCCATCAGCGGTACCAAAGCCGGCATACCCAAAGAGCTCTCAAAGGTTTGAGGAGTGCCTCATTAATTGGGAGGGCCACCCTTCCAGGGATGAATGTCCACAAGTTTATGGGTATTCTCCTGGAGAAAATCCTCTTGAACACGAGAGACGAGGCCACTCAACATAAAAGGTCCTGGTATGCCTTAAACTCCTCCAGGATGGAAGGGGAGGATGAACCAGGCAGCACTGCTTCGTCCAGGGACAAGGATGAGGCTGTTGGCTGGGCTAAAGGCAAGTCCTGCTCCTAAGGCAGCATCTCTGGATGGGGAAATTTCAGGAGCTCCACAGGAAGGGGAACCTCAGGCATCTGGACTTGTGGGTGATCTGCAGCCACCAATGCTACACAAACAGGTGATCTCGCTTTGAACTGGATGATGAGCAAGACCTCCAGGAGGAAGGAGTTTCCCAGCAAACCCAAGGGGAGCATTGGTATGGGTAAGGCATTGGTGGCCAGTAGGAGATGGTCCATGGGTCTCCATAAGGGCCTCAGGGCGCATGCCAATCCTGGTAGCCCTTCAGGTCTACCACTGGCTTCAGACCTCCTCTGATGAAGTAGAGCAGGAGGACAAGGATCCCAATTCTGAAATAGGGGAGTCCCAGGACCTGGGAGACATAGGAGGAGTGACTCTAGAGGGAGAGAGCAGGCAATTCGACTCATCCGTGTCCCAAAACAAGGTCGGAATCGGCACTCCTGATATAGTCGGCACCACCAGTGCCAAAAATGCCAGTGCCACAGGCAAAGTCAGTCCCAGTACAAATATTGGTACTCAATATTTGGGCACAACGTTGGGCACAGCAACGTTGGGCACAGCAACAACCTCCATGGAACCATCAGCGGCGTCGATTGCATCGGTGCCGAGGAAGGGCCAGTGTAGTGGAGCGGTTGCCCCACACCAGGAAGAGGAAGGGTTAAAGCTGGCCAGAGGGAGCCTATGCAGAACCCTACAATTAGAAGAGGGCTCACTAAGTGAGCCAATCGGGAGGTGGCTTCTTGCAGCAGCCAATCAGGGCCAGCGGGGGCCATATATAAAGGGCTGCTCCACAGAGCAGAGGACAGTCTCTCCCTGGCCTGCTAGGGAGAAGGATTGTCTGCCTAGGAGCACCAGAGCTAGAGCAGTGCTGGGCAGGGCAGCAGAGCAGGAGGAGCTTCTGGCTGACTTCTGCCAGACTGAGGTCCTGGAGAAAGGGCAGATAAAGTGCTAGGGCTTCCCCCACTTGCCCTGAGGGAAGTGGACAACACAAACTGGAGTCGGGCCAGCGGCAAAGATGGGACCAAAAGCCAGAGTAGGTCCAACACAGCCTGGTACACTGATGTCATAGATACTGTTGGTACCGGCATTCTTCCTGTAGTTACTAGACTCAACGGACGCCTAGAGGCCGGAACTGGAGTTGATGGTATAGGTGTCTGCCCTCCCTACCCTATACTGAGGGAGGGTCAGAGGCACCTGCACCATCCCGCATGCCAGAGCCTTCCTGGTGCTGGTCTGCGCTTTTCTTAGGGGAGGCAGAAGAGTCACCCCAGGACCTGGAGCACTCGCGATTGGTCTTCTGAGACCTCATATTTGGCACCGATGACAGAGAACAACTCCTGCGTCTCTTGGGGAAGCTCCTGCCCCAGAATGGGAGGCAGTAGCATTTTCCAAGCTGGAGGGCGATCTGTGGCCCGAGGAAGGCCTCAGTACCAGGTCAGTTCTGATGGCCTGTTCAAGCAGGTGCTGCTTGAGGCGAAGATCCCGTGCCACCGGAGTCCTCTTTTTGAACAATCTTAAGGTGGAACAGCTCTCTTTAAGGTGGGCTTCGCCAAGACAGAGCAAGAACTTCGTGTGGGGGTCATTATTGGAAATCACCACTCCACACAAAGGACAATGCTTGAACCCTGGTGAGGGCATCACTGGGGAGCACTACCACTATACTATTACTCTAATACTAACTAAACTATTAACTATGTACATTAAAATTAGGCTAGGACGATGAATTGTGAGGTTGTGAAATGACAACCACACAGAGCTCCGACTTCAGCTGATGGGCGGTGAGAAGGAACTAACGTGGGGTCAGGGCAGTGTTGCCTCATATAGCCAGGAAACGGGTTTCAAGCATGAGGTGCAAGCACCGCCTCTCTATGGGTACAGCTAAGCAAAAGTCTCTGGCTCCAACACTCACAACCTGCTTGGAATACATGTCTGTATCTACTCGAAGAAAAAATAATATTACATTAAAGAGAGAAATCCCACAGCATTTTAACTTTCTTACATGAATAATTTGTGTCCTCCTCATTTGGGGTCTTTGTCCATCAAAACTTTCCACCACTACCAGATATGGGCTAAAGCTTATGCTCAAATAAATCTGTTAGTCTTTAAGGTACCACCAGACTCCTTGTTGTATTAGTTCCTTAAGCCATTTAGCCTCCAACCGTCTTACATTTCTGAATTTAGCATTTTATAAATAAATTCAAGTCACATTAGGATAAACTATTTAATATCTGGATTTTCAATTAAACATTTTCCAGTATTTTCTCATTTATTAGAGCTTGAAAACTATTCAAACTTGTCTATGTACACACTTATTTGGGGATTTTTTTTACTAGCTAGTGGGAATCAGCTAGTGAATCAGCTATATAAAGTATCTACAAAAAAAAATACTTTAACAGCCTAGCATTTGCTCTTTATAATATAGTTTAGCATTAAACATGATTTATTTTCTCGAACTGATGGCCTTCAGAAGGTTTGCAATCTATATTTTCCTTCCAGAACACAGGAAGGGGTTTATTTAATAAATTAGATCTCTCACCATAAAAGCTAGGGGAACATTTTATAGATATTTTGTGTTAACAAGATACCTTTAATATGCAACTCTAGATATACCTTGAAAGGTTTAAGAACAAAAAAGAAATGTTGGAAGGCCATGAATATTTTTTAGAAAAGATACAAAAGACTGAAGAAAACTATAAATGTATATCCTTTCATTTATCTATCAACATAAAATAGACACACACACACAGCCTGTGAGAATACAATATTAATTTTACTGCAGAAGAACAGACATTGCATAACAATGAGATTTGCTAATGAAATCAGCCATCAACCTGGAATACATATGTATTAAACCAAGACCTCAGTGTCATTTTCTTTTTGCATCATTTGTTCTCTCTCTCTCTCATTTTTCTCGACCTTTCAATATTTTGTCCTCCTTCAGGTTTTATTGCTTCAAATAATACAATATTATACAATATTGCTGTAACACTATAGATGCAGCACTTTTCATTTTATCACATTTATTTTTGTTAAATGTAGAAGCTAACTGCACAGGTTCCATCAGCATTGTTAATGTACCTTTGAAAGAAAAATCAGTGATGCTAAAGAGACAAAGGAGGTTTATTTCTATGGAAAATTGAAGTAACACATCTAATAAAAATTGAATATTACTTAGTACATAAACCATGTAGAAACTTTTACAACTAGATCAGTGTTTACCTACCTGTTAATGCAGAGATTTTATATATAAAATATATATTACCCTTGTATTTAATGGTTAAATGTGGCCATAGTGTAAAACTATGACATGAATGAAAATAATTGTTTTACTAACTCCCCAAAATCACCATAATTTTAATATATTTAAATAAGCCATCACATTTAGTAACAACATGAACAGCATATATTCTACACATTGATTTGAAATACAGACACCGGTACCTGAAAAGTAGAATTCTTTAAAAAAAAAATCAAGATTATTTACTATTTATGCATGGAATGATGCACTTTGCAGCTGTTCACTACAGAAGATCAATGAATTACAAAAATCTGTAACATGCTACTCAGCTCACCGAGCACAATGATACATATTTTACTTTTCTGGGATATATTTGGCTCCATACTGTTTTGTGAAGATGCCATATTTAAAATGTTAAAAGCTTCCTACCACCTTTTGATGCCAGACCAGATTACCCAAACTGGGTTTTGAGCAACTACAAAAATTAACGGCATAACCTGCTATGGAATGTAATTGTTCTTAATTTATGATACTAATAATGTTTAGTTGGTAGCACTTCAGCTAATATTCCGCTGTTAACATAATATCTGTATCAAGTTAGCGTGCTTCATTTTCAGAGCACCCCATTGCCTACCTCCAAGTAGTACACGGCAGATTAACAAAAGCAGTAGAAATCACAAAGACGCTTAAAAAGCAAACAAACATTCTCTAGGAACACCTGAAATCTTTTTAGACTGTCACTTGCTTATAAAAATCAGGTTTTCACTACAGTGGTGTTATAGACATAATCTTATTGGTTTTCAGGGCATAAGGAAGAATCTATGTAATTCATAAAGTAATTTATGTTTTCAAAGAAAAAGCTATTCATCCTGCCACCTGATATTTCCCTGTCCACTCAGGAGTGGCTCTTCAGAGACGAGAGAAAAATCAGAAGGTAATTAATTAATTAATTAATTAAGGTGAGTGTTTGGGAAGGTCTGGAAAAATATTAAGAAAATTTCAGAATCTTATTACCTTCACCATCACCAGGGCCATCAAATGTACCAAGTCACTACTGTAGTTGCCAAGTAAGAACCCCATCAAAATATCAGAGAAAAGAACCACCAAGATACCACAGTGAAATAAAATATAATAAAAAAAAATATTCCTCAAGCATACACAAGCACATGACACAGCCAATCCTGCATTTTTATGCAACCAGTGCTTCCACTGGAGTCACTGAAAGTTTTGGGTGTTCACAAGATACATCATTAGGTCCCATTCTATCCTTCCATTTTCCCCCTCTTCCTCTTACATACCCCAAGTGTGCAACAACCTATAAGAAACTTCCAAGTGTCTATATTTCAAAGGCTTAGTGTTAATTTTAAAATTCCAGAGATTCTGAACATAGAAGATGTAGAAGATTGTTCAGAGTCACAATCTAGCAAAAATATTTTAAAGCTCACTTCTAAGCATTTGTCTTTCTCCAGAAATCCGTATATATTACATTTCCAAGATGAATGCGATTGAACTGGTCGAGGCACAATTAATTCCATTGGGCTCACCTTCTGGAGCAAAGACTGCAAGAACCTTGACCCTGAAAAGCATAGGGTCATTTTCTTCAGTGATGAACAGTGATTGCTTTCTGTAATTTTAACAATTGTCAAGTGAGTTAAAGAGTAGCACTGGCAGGTTATAGTTGTGAAATGCTTATACTTTTAATTTTAACAGTGATCTATTGCTCTGCAATATAGGTCAACTGTCCAATTCAACATCCTGTACACGAGGTTATATACTCTTGGGACCATATACTGCTCTCACTGACATCAACAGTTCCACCAGGGAGCAAAGGTAAAGTATGGCCCTTAAAATATACAGGTGTGCTAAAAGATACAATACTAATTCAAAAGATTAACTGAAGAAAGGATGTTTCTGAATTGTCCAGTTATACAGTACATATAACTTCTCTGGCTCTGGTTTCACAAATAACTGAAGGATTAAGCAGCCATGGACATACCTTAAATATACTATACCAACCTTTAACAAATCCATGAGATAGTCTCATGGCGTTGTGAAAAAATATTCAATGGGGTAGGAATATAAAAATTTCTTTCCAACTAAAATAAATGTGAACCCTAATTTTATGAATAAGGACTCAATCCTACAAACTGAAGTTAATAAGAGTTGAAAGGTGCTTAGTGCCCCCATAGCAGGTACTCAGGACCGGATGCCGCCAGGTGCTAACTGTTCTGTACAATTTGATCAACATAACAGAGCATGTTACAGTATTTTTGGGTTATACACCACCAACGCCAGTAAGAAAAAAAAATGCAAAAATACAAATAACTCTGAATTTATATTATGTATCCTTGTTTTCCAGACTTGTGAGAAAAAGTTTCAGCAATATCCCTTTTAATTTTAGTAAAAAGCATATCAAGTTAAAATATTTCTGGTACTTACCTCATTCAGAAATACTAGCTTACTTGAAAGCTTACTTCTTACAAATCTGGATAATAAAACATGTTTACGTTTCTTTATAATGAAACACCACAATTTGTACTGAATTATGATGACTACTATTTATCTACTTTAGGGAATAAAAAGCAGAGGACAATTTATTAAAGCACAAGAGAAACTCCTGAACACTACAAGGTTACAGCCTGTGAGCTGAGCTGCTAGCAAAAACATCTATGATGCTCCAAACCTGCCATTTTTCTTCCTTGACAAAGACTCCATCTGCCACAGAGCCATTTACAGCCTCAGAGTCAGAATATCAATGATTTCCAACCATTTTGCAAGTCTGCTTTCACCTTGACATCACCTCTGTAATACATCTAAAACAGATGAAACATATATTCCCTCTACAAGCTCTGAGCCCATGCTTTATTCAGCTGATAGGCATTTAAGTTGTCCTCTAACGTACCATTTTTTATTCTCACTAATTGTGTAAGAAGAATTTTAAAACTGCAAATTCCCTGTAATTTCTGTTGTTCTGCCTGTCTTAAAATAAGGTCCATTTGTACAACTTCAAAATAAGAAAAAAATATATTATGTACTTTCAAATACTGACTAAATGAAAAAAAATTACAAAACTATACGTATACATTTTAAAGTGTGTTATATTAAAATGGTTAACTACACACATGTACACAAACTTGAAACAAATACTATTTTTATTTTTCAATTTTTTTAAAAAAGAAGTTCCTCACTATGGGCCAGATCTTCAGACTGAATAAACTGGTATAACTTCACTGAAACCAACAGAGCTATATCTGTCTACACCAGCTGAGGATCAGCTCTACATCTCTGGACCCACATACAAATTCACAAGCTTATCCTCGAATTCTTCTTTAGACTAAAAACGCTCACTCACATGAAAGGGAGTTCTGCCTTGGTGAAGTAAGGCTTCCAAGAATTGTGTCTGCAGATAAACAGCAATATAATAAACTAAACAGAAATAGACTTCCCATCTCTTTAGACATAAGAATAAACATACCCCTACGATACCCTTCAGGCAAAGGCCCAAGTGAATGTATTTCTTGCAAGCATTACATTATGAAACCCAGTATTCAGTCAGGTATCAACCTTGCCTCTAATTTTGCAGGTACAATTTTTTTTATCCTGGAATACTCACAATTTTGGACTCCCAATGACTTATAGATGCAAGAGCAGCAATTATAGGTCAGAGTGAATGAATCTAGTAGTTAGATGTCCCGCTGTTGCCACTGGAACCCTCAGTTTGTTACTCATGCTGGTGCAAGTATTTGAGGGCAGCTACAGAATGACAAAGAACTTCTGACAATTCAGGTCTTTATATCTACAAAACACACATACCTAATTTTACAGGCACAATTTTGTGTGTTCTAATACACGCCCATCAAAAAGGCAAATAAGAGCATGTAGCATGGGGCACGGGTCACTTGCTGGAGGATTCTCTGCTCCTTGAAGTCTTTAAACCACGATTTGAGGACTTCAATAGCTCAGACATAGGTGAGAGGTTTTTCGCAGGAGTGGGTGGGTGAAATTCTGTGACCTGCGTTGTGCAGGAGGTCAGACTAGATGATCATAATGGTCCCTTCTGAACTTAGTATCTATGAATCTATAAGATGTGATGACAGCCATTTGATAAACAGCAACTATCCTAACTAGGGTTGACAGGCCTCCGGTTTTCGACTGGAACACCTGGTCAAAAAGGGACCCTGATGGCTCTGGTCAGCACCGCTGACCAGGCTGTTAAAAGTCCGGTCAGCAGCACAGCAGGGCTAAGACAGGGTCCCTGCTTGCCCTGGGTCCACATGACTCCCGGAAGCGGCCGGCATGTCCCTGCGGCTCCTAGGTGCAGGGATGGCCAGGGAGGCTCTGAGTGCTGTCCCCGCCCCAAGTGCTGGCTCCGCGGCTCCTGTTAACTGGGAACCACAACCAATGGGAGCTGTGGGGGTGGCGCCTGCTGATGAGGGCAGCGCGCTGAGCCCCTTGGCTGTCCCTGCACCTAGGGGCTGTAGGGACATACCAGCCGCTTCCGGAAGCTGCCTGAGGTAAGTGTCTCCCAGAGCCCACCCCCTGAACCCCCTCAAGCACCACAACCCCTTGCCCCAGCCCTGAGCCCCCTCCCGCATCCAAACTCCCCCCTAGAGCCCACACCACACATTCCGTCCCATACTCTGAATGCCTCGGCTGAAGCCTGGAGCCCCCTCCTGCAGCCCAAACCCCCCATCCCAGCCCCATACCAGAGCCCGCACCCCTAGTTGGAGCCCTCACCCCCACACACAGTCTAATCCCCTGCCCCAGCCTGAAGCCCTCTCTCCTCTCCCACACCCTGAACCCCTCATTTCTGACCGCACCCCAGAGCCCACGCCCCCAGCCGGAGCCCTCTCCCACTCCCGCAGCCCAACCCCCTGCCCCAGCCCAGTGAAAATGAACAAGTGAGCGAGGGTGGGAGACTGTGGTGATGGAATGGAGTGAGTGGGGATGTAGTGAGTGGGGAGTGGAGCCTCGGAGAATGGGCAGGGCAGGGGCGGGACCTCAGGGCACAGGCACAGAAGGGTGTTCAGTTTTCTGCAATCAGTAAATTGCCAACCCTAATCATAGAATCATAGAATCATAGAATATAAGGGTTGGAAGGGACCCAGTTAAATACCCAGTTAAATACCCAGTTCACACCCAATACCAATCCTAACCCTTTAACCACCTCACCTGCCCTCTTACCACTTATCTCTCATCGGGACTACAATTAATATTCCGAACCTGTGCATGATTTCATCAGCTTCAGACTTTTCTTTTTTAAAGCCATCAGGAGATGTTTCCTTCTTCCCCACCCAAATGTAGAGTTTTCCGTGAAAAGTGTCTAAACTAAACTGGCAAGCTGAAGCATCTCACTCAATTTCTAACTGCCTTCATGACACTGAGCATGAGATACAAACAAACAAACAGTATATTTTTGGGTGTAGAAGAACGTCATATATTCAGCACATCTCTTATCCCACAAAAACATTGTGTTCCTTTCTCCAACCCCAAATAATCCCAATATACATTCCATTTGTCCCTCCTTTTTCACACCCAATACCAATGCCCCCCCAGCCATTCCATCATTATTGCTGTCCAGTCATACGCTTGTCCTGGTAGTAGGAAAGAGGGGCATGCAGGCTACACAAGATCAGAAGGCTGATCTGTTTGGCTGGGTAGTGGTTTGCAAGTTGATGCCAACCTGGTAGTAAATTGAGCAGCTACCAACCAGCACTCTGTTGCTTACTCCCCCCTTGCTAGGCCATAAGGTCCACGCTGAGGAGGGAGGCTCCATGCTCTGCCCTGTTTCTAAGACAGCTCATGAAGACATTATTGCATTTGTTTAAATTTGGAAGTTTACCTTCACAACCAGAGGACTGGAAATATATTTTTAATCCAAAATCTTAAATCATGCATGAGAAAGTTGCTTATTTACCAAAATGTAACCAAAAAGGTTCTCACTCCACTAATTGGGAAAAATAATTGTAAAGATCAGTTATAATAGATCTATAAATATAGTTACAGACATTTCCTTTAAAAAAAACACCGATTACAGACAATTGTTGACCAATGACTTGTGTTTTGAAAGATTTTTGAACTTTAGACTTTGCAAGTAAACATAACTAATACGAATTCCCCCCCCCCTTTTTTTTTTTTTTTGCAAACCTATTACTGCTATTAAACAGATAAAACCAGCTGGTCTTAACAATAAAGTGATATTACAGAAAATTCACTTTACATCTGAACCCTTCCAGTTGCCATCTGTACAGTAAAGCTTAATAAACCACTTATTCTTCCTAACAGATGCTAATCATGGACTGACAATACACAATCAAAATCTGTTCTTTAACTCTTTTAGGCAAATGGCCATTAAGTCTGGTTATCAACAGCAATATCAACATAGTTGGGAATAATTATTCTTGTTCATCTAAAGCAATATTTATGTTACTATTGCTTTAAAATAGTTTGCCAACCCATCTTGAACACAAGACAAAAATGACATGTCTAACTGTAAAAGTAGACTGGAGCTGAGCTAAGCAAGTAGCCTCTAAAAGCCATTTAGATTTTATATTTTCTTGAAAGAAACCATAAGAAACATGAAAATATTTTTGCAGTTTCTTTCCACACTGCTATTTTCCTATCAAGCTGATTTGCATTCATCAGTAACAAAATATATATTTTATTTATTCTTATTGTTGTAATTCAAAAACATTTGCTGACAAATCAACACAAAGAAACATATTATTCACTGGCAATAAACTACTTTTATTTTAAAGTAAAGCAGTTTTACTACACACAATTGTGTAAATAAGGGGGAGAAATCTTAATTTTTAAAAGGTATAATTTCTTCTGCCTTCTACTTAGAACAGGTATGCTTATTACAAACACTTAAAACTGTGTTAAAAGAGCTTATTATTCTTAGTTTCTCAGTAAATTATAATTATTGTTATTATGCTTAAGTAAAGATGTAATTAAATCTGCAGGTGCTGAACCATGTACGAAGCAGTGAATTCTTATGCACTTTTTGGGATGCGTTATTTTGGAACATCTAATTTTTTGTCTCCATGTTTCTTGTTTTTAAACCAAAATGCATGTTTTCTTGCAGCGAAAAAACAGCCTGATATAACTTTACAAAAGCTGCAGAATCAATGCCACTCCCAGCAGTGGGAGGGGAAGGGCGTGATTTGAGGAGCTTATAAAGATCACTAAGGATATATCTATATTGCAGTTAAACACCTGCAGCTGGCCCGTGTCAGCTAACTCAGGCTCACAGGGCTGTTTCATACCAGAGCCCAGGCTACAGCCTGAACATCTACACTGCAATAAAACAGCCCTATGAGCCTGAGTAGGTGACATGGGCCAGCTGCGAGTGTTAACTGCAGTGTAAACATATCCTCACACACCACTAAGCACAACTCTATGAGATCCCCTGTGAGTAAGGTGTTTAGATCAGTGGCTCTCAACCTTTCCAAACTACTGTACCCCTTTTAGGAGTCTGATTTGTCTTGCATACCTGCAACTTTCACCTCACTTAAAAACTTGCTTACAAAATCAGACCTCAAAATACAAAAAAGTGTCACAGCACACTATGACTGAAAAATTGCTTACTTTCTCATTTTTACCATATAATTATAAAATAAATCAACTGGAATATAAATATTGTACTTACATTTCAATGTACAGTATATAGAGCAGTATAAACAAATTATTATCTGTATGAAATATTAGTTTGTACTGACTTCGCTAGTGCTTTTTATGTCACCTGTTGTAAAACTAGGCAAATATCTAGATGAGTTGATGTACGTCCTGGAAGACCTCTGCGTACCCCTCATGGAGAATAACTGGTTTAGAGGATGAAATAGGGCCAGTGAAGTAGCATATCTGCAGATATATTGACTATTCTCCAAGAAGAAAGAGAATGCAGTAGGCCCGATGTTGCACTGAAGCAGCAACGGGGCATTCTGGCAACCTAAGACTGGCAACATACAGTTCATTTACTCCTCCCATTATCAATAATTTCTCCTTAAAAGTTTCTGGTTCTCAGTCTTTATTCTAATCCAACTGCTATGTTAAATTCAGTTTTAAGCTGTACTTTGACCACCATATTTATTTTGTTCAGATTATGAATGGAATGCTGACAATCCATACTAACTGGTTGTAGAATAATACTGAGATGCTCATCTAACTCCCTTAAATGTAAACCTGACACTCTTCAGCTCACTAATTTACTAGCTTACAAATTCACACAAAGCAATAACTTCCCTATAAAAAAAAAAGTATTTTCCTTGGTAATTCACTTCTGGCTTTCAGAGCCAACAATCCAAACATTGGGGACCTCTCCAAACGTGACACTCGAGCTACCAATGGCTACAGAGCTCTATTTTTAAAAAGGAGTCCCAATCTCTTCTCTCCGGAGAGCACAGTCCTTCATATTTCTAGGCATTAATATATATGCTCAACTCTCCCTTAACTTCTTTTTTGATTTGCAAGAAAAGTTCTTGAATGGTGGCTCTGAAAACTAGGGGGAAAATACTACGTAACTTTCACCTCTAATTACTCTAAGAAGTCTGCAGCTGAATGCAATACCCACCAATTCTAGGAAGTCTGTATGGTAAGGTCTAGAAAAAGGTATAAATGGGACTCCAATTTGGGGTCAAATTCTAAAGTTAAAGCCTCTTCTCACTCACCCCAATTAGCCACTATCTCTTTGGTAAAACATGCTCCAAATATTATACCACCTTCTGCTCGGTCAGTCTTTCAAATTTAGGCTGCTATTTGTTTGGCTACAACCACATAGGAAGCTTTTAGTATATTTTCTTATCATTCAATCCAGTTTCCCATGAAGTTGGTAGAACAGAGGATGCGTAGAGCTCTCAACAGAGCAGCCTAAATTCTTCCCAGGAAAGCAAAGGGGAAAAATTGTCCCTTAGGAGCCACTTGTTCCTTGTTCAGGTACGTTAAAGTGGATGAGCTAGCACACATACACAATTGTCTTTTGAATGTTAAAAGACTTCCCCTGTTTCTAACAAATTTATGTTGTCTTTGTTTCTGGTCTGCGCCAGCAGCAGCCCAGCACCGGTTTGTATTTTGTATGTGCTCTCCAGTTTATCCAGCTGAACTCTGCTAAGGATTCTGGCAAGGCAATTACAAAGGGTTCCTTCTTTTCAAAGAGTTTGTACACTGGTGGTGCCTGAAGACAGAACTAAGGAAATTTTTTCTTTTTCATTTGGGTGCTACAAAATATCCTGAGTAGGTTTCCTACTTTTCTGGCACTGGACTACTTGGATCTGCAGTTTGGAAGTGGGCAACAGTTTACACTGCCTTTCTGAGGGCTCCTTAAGTAGATTTTGGGGGTTGTATAGTTCTCAATATAATAGCTTGAGAACATTACAGAAAGTAGTTATTTGTCAAAAGACAGACCTGTACAGGCATTCAGGAACCGGGTCAATCCTTATTATTTCTGATCTGGGACTAGTATGCATAGTTAGAAGCTCTCAAGTGGCCTTTCCTCTGTAGCTTGAGTACATGAGAATGAGTCCTGGGTGAAGATGGTAAGAGATGCAAGGAGTACCTGCTTTCACCAGGTGCAGGTTGGGATGATCTCTTACATGAACCTAAATTCCCTTTTACTCCAAAAGTGTCCTGATTTGGCAGGACTGAGATGGGAGTAAGGTTTTACTGTCTGCCATTTTTCTTGGGTGGTGTTCTTCTTGCTACATTGTAGCAGAGTAAATGTGAGTTTCATAAGAAAAGGTTGTGCCTACAAGAATGCAACTCCTGACTTATAGTATGTTTTTCCCTAGATTTAATTATTTTCTTTCTTTACCAAGCAATCCAAGAATTCCATGATCATAACTATATATGCAGAATAAACAGGTACAACGAGTTAGCACATGACCAGCATTCAAGATAACCTTGTACCTAGAGACCCCCACTGAGCACAAGCAAGCCTCCTCTGGCTATTTTCTCATGGATTTCTTTTCAGTGCTGAAGAGAAAATTGCTCAAAGCCACAAACCTATAAAAACAGTTACTAACCTTTCTGTAACTGTTATTCAAGATGTGTTGCACATATCAATTCCAATGTAGGTGTGCGTGCTTACCCTGAGCACAGCCATGGGAAAATTTTCCCTCAGTGGTATCTATCAGGTTGACTCTGGTGCCCCCTGGAGTCGCACACTCACAGTTCCGGTATAAAGGATCCTGCCGACCACCGGTCCCCTCAGCTCCCTTTTGCCAGCCAACTCAGACAGATAGGTAGGATGGAGGGTCTTGGAATGGTCATGTGCAACACATCTCAAACAACAGTAACAGAAAGGTTAGTAACTGTTTTTTCTTCTTTGAGTGCTTGCACACATCTACTCCAATGTAGGTGACTCCTAAGCAGTTGTGCAGGCGGAGGGGTCGGAGTTTATCGATATGCTGATTGCAACACCACTCTGCCAAATCCAGCATTAACTGTAGCCTGTTGGGTGGTGGCATAATGAGACGCGAATGTGTGAACTAAGGACCACACTGCCACTCTACAAATGTCCTGGACAGGAACTTGTGCTATGAATGCCCTCGAAGATGCTTGGGCCTTTGTGGAATGTGCTGTCAGGGCAGGAACCTTTGCCAGGTCGTAGCATGTGCAGACTCAGGGTGTGATCCATGATGAAATTCTCTGGGCTGAGATAGGAAGATCTTTTATCCTGTCTGCAACAGCTATGAATAGTTGAGTAATTTTCCCAAACATCTTAGTCCTTTCTATGTAGGAGGCCAGTGCACGTCTGACGTCTAGTGAGCGAAACCTCTGCTCTTCCCTGTTGGCATGTGGTTTCAGATAAAAGACCAGCAGGAAGATATCCTGGTTACTATGGAACTGTGAAACCACCTTTGGAAGGCAAGCTGGATGAGGATGCAATTGGGCCTTGTCCTTGAAGAATACTGTGTATAGTGGTTCTGAAGTGAGGGCCTGGATCTCTGAAACCCTTCTGGAAGAAATAATGGTCACTAGATAGGTCACTTCCAGGACAGGTAGAGCAGAGAGTACATTGCCAGCAGCTCAAATAGGGGTCCTGTCAGTTTTGATAATACCAGTTGAGGTTCCAATGAGGGACTGGTTGACATACCTGGAGGTATAATCTCTCAAGGCCCTTAAGAAACTGATTACAGATGCTGTTTGCTTCACCCATGGGTGAAAAGCTGAAGTTGAGGCCAGATGGACCCTAACAGATGACAGGGTTAGACCTTGTTGCTTCAGGTGTAATAAGTAGTCCAGAAATGAATGGTATTGATGACTGCATAGGCGAGACACCCTTCTGAGTAAACGAGATCAAGAACTTCTTCCACTTTGCCAGTTACGTAGCTCTGGTGGATGGCTTCCTTGTGGACCTGCTCTAAGCATGCTAGCTTCCAGACTGTCAGATGAAGGGATTCAAGGTTTGGGTGATGCAGGCAGCCATCGCCCTGAGAGATCAGGTATGGATACAAAAGGTAGAAGGATTGGCGTCCGAAAGGTCAAGGAAAGTGGCGAACCAGTGATGGCGGGGCCAGGCAGGGGCTATCAGGATGACTTGCACTCTGCAAGACCCTGTGTATCAGAGGAATGGGAGGAAATGCGTAGAAGATATGACCTACTCAAGGGAGGAAGAAGGCTTTTGCGAGAGATCTGGGGCTGTGACCCAGAAGTGAGCAGAATTCAAGACAGTTCTTGTTGTGCTTCATCATGAACAGATCTGTGGAGATCCCCACCTCTGGAAAATGGTGTTCAAGACATCTAGATGAATGGACCACTTGAGGTTAATTGGAGAAGGATCTTCTGAGGTGATCCGCTAGCTCATTCTGCGATCCCTGCAGATAACGGGCCTCAAGGTGGACTGAGTGAGCTTTGCAGGACTCCCATAAGCAAAGTGCTTCCTCTCACAGGTGAGAGGAGAGCACCCCTCCTGGCCTGTTGATATAAAACACTGCTGTCATGTTGTCTGTGACAACAGACATGTTCTTGTCCACGCCATGAGGTCCTTGATGTTGATGTGCGGCAAGAGCTCTTCTGGAGACCAGAGACCCTGGCTTCTGAGGGAACCCAAGTGAGCACCCCAGCCTATCGCTGAAGTGTCCATAAGGAGACATAATGATGTTTGGAATCCTGAGAATAGGACTCCCATGCACACCACCAATGAGTCTAACCACCAGTGAGGGAGACAATCACCAATGGTGGACCTGTGATGACTATGTCCAAATGATGTTGATTTGGTGAGTATACGGATGCCAGCCACACCTGAAGAGATCTGAGTCGACATCTCACATGCTGCACCAGGTGCATGAGACCATGTGGCCCAGGAGCTTCAAGTAGTTCCTTGCTGTCGTGATGGGGTGATCTCTGAGGCTCTCTATAAGCACCACTATTACTTGTAACCATGCTTTGGGGAGCAAGGCTCTGGCCTGGACAGAGTTGAAGATCACCCTGATAAACTCTATCCTTTGAACTGGGGAGAAGGTAGGTCTGCTGATAAATACGCAGAAGTCTAAGTCCTGGAATTTTGACTGGTTTAACTTTATATCAGACTTCAGCTGGACCTCGGTCCAACCTCTGACCAGCCAGTTGTCAAGGTAAGGATGGACCTGAACCCGTTGTCTCCTCAGGAAGGCTGCAACGATTGTCATGCACTTTATGAACACTAGGGGGCCGCAGAGAGGCTGAAAGGGAGAACTGCAAACTGATAGTGCATGTGGATCACAATGAATCTGAGAACCTTCTGTGTCCTTAAAAAAAAATCGAGATATGGATGTATGCATCCTTCAAATCGAGGGCAGCATACCAGTCTCCTGGATCCAGGGAGGGGGATGCTGGAAGCCAAGGAGACCAGGCAGAACTTCAGCTTCTTTATGTATCCATTAAGCTTCCGCAGGTCCAGAATCAGTCTGAGACTGCCACTGGCTTTCAGGATTAGGAAATATCAGGAGTAGAACCCTCGGCCCCTGAACTCTGGTGGAACCTCTTCCACAGCTCCCACCCTTAGGAGCAACTGCACTTCTTGGGCCAGAAGTTGCTCATGAGAAGGATCCCTGAAGAGAAACGAGGAGGGAGGTGGGAAGAACTGAATTAAAGGGTATATCCCACTGCTATCATGCTTAGCACCCAGCAGTCTATTGTAATACAGACCCACATCTGATAGAAATGGGATAAATGGTCCACAAATACTGGGGAGGTTGGATCTAAGTTCTGTCTTGGTATATCGCTCCCGAGTGTCCCATCAAAAGGCCTGCTTGGACTCACCAGAATGCCTGGGGGGAGCAGGCATCAATGCAGACAAGGACTGGGGCAGAGGTCTTCTCCTAAAGCCCCAGCTCCACTCCCTGTGAGAGTCCTGCTGGGCAGGTGGTGGGAAGAATCAAGAGGCCAGTTGAGGCTTACAATGTTTTCTCATGGGCGCCTATGTATAAAGTCCTAAGGACTTCCAGTAGCCCTGGAGTCCTTCAGGCTGTGCAGCTTATAGTCCATCTGCTCAGAAAAGAGCAGCATGCCCTCAAAAGGAAGGTCCTGCAAAGTCTGTTGGACTTAGGGTGACCAGACATCCCGATAAAATCAGGACTGTCCCGATTTTTAGTTCGTCCTGCATCCCGACCGATGCACGGTCAGGACACCATTTGTCCCGATATTGCGGCTTTGGCCACTCCGGTTTGGGGGGGGAGGGTTGTTGTTTTGGTTTTTTAGCTTCAGCAACTCCGCTCCAGCCGCTTTTTTTTTTTTTTTTTTTTGCTTCCCCCATGTGTCCTGATATTTTGTCCGTATCATCTGGTCACCCTAGTTGGACCTCATGCGTCAGGCCCAAGGATGGAAGCCATGAGCTTCTGGCATCACCGCCACTGATGCCATCGATCAGGCTGTAGAGTCAGCCGCATCCAAGGCTGCTTGAAGGGACGCCTTCACCACAGACTTACCTTTTTAAAAAACAGATGCAAACTCTCATCTGGACTCCTGGAGTAACAACTCCTTACAATTTTAATTCCTGGGACTCCATGCTGAAATGTATCTGCTGGAGAGCGCTTGCTGGTTCATGATCCTGAGCTGAAGGCCCCCTGTTGAATAGGCCTATCTGCCAAAATGGTCTAATTTTTTGGCATCCTTGATCTTAGGAGTTGGCCCTTGTAGCCCCGTCACTCCTGTTCATCAGCTTCTGACACAACCAGACAACCTGGTGGGGTGCGTATATATAAGAATTCATAACCCTTAGCCCGGCCAAAGTATTCCTTTTCAGTCTTCTTTGCCATCAGCTGAAGGGATGCTGCAGTCTGCCACAATGCCTTAATAGGGTCCATAAAGGCCTCCTAAGGGACAACACCACACTTGATGGCTCCAGTGACGTTAGAATGTCCACCAACGCATGGAAGGACTCCCTGACCTCCTCTGCCTGAATACCTAGGTTTTGGGCCACTCTCTTAAGGAGCTGCTGATGAGTCCTATAGTCATTCTGAGAGGGCACTATATCTGTTCCTGTCACTGCCTCATCAGGAGAAGAGAATAAGGAAGCCTGCACCGGTAGGGAGCACTGTTCTTCACCCTCAGCACCAGATAGGTCCTGAGGTGCTGGTTCTTGGTATTCTGTGCCTGCCTCGGTACCAGATCTTGGATCTGGCTCTGAATGAAGCTGTGGTACAGCTCTGGACTCCGATGCCACGGAGTATCATCGTCTGGACTGGGGACCCTGCATTGATGGGAAAGCCCAGGAGTTCCAGAAGGGCCACTGTTCTGGGATTGGCCATTGCCCCGGGGGCCACACCATGGGTGGATTGCGTTGGCCCAGGTCCATGGCAGGATAGTGCCCACTGGGTTGACTGTGCTGGTTCCTGCAAGAAGCATATGATTCTGACTCCGAGTCCAACTCCAAAGACTCCATTCCTGGAGACCTGGGAGGAGCAGTGCTGACCAGTGTCAGCAACTAGCGCAGAGAGGAAGGCAATCGGAGTTCAGCCATCATGACTGGTTTCCCTTTGGAAGGCACCTGGGGCCTAGGTGCTGCAGAGGTCCTTCCTGTTGGTGCCACTAGTGTCTGCTCCTACATAGCTGGAGATGCCAGTACCAGCAGTGAGAGTAAGTCTCTCGCTGCAGTGAGTGCCCGAAGCATAGACAGTACCACCAAGGCACTGGAACTCTGGTGGTTCTCCTGTGTTAGCAAGTCCATCCGTGCTGGACTCAGTGGTACCCGCTTTGGGGCTAGAGTCAGCAAAATGCCACACAGGTGGTTGGAGCTATGGAGTGGCCCGACCCTAGTTGCACTCTACTGGTCTCTCCATGCCCCACCAATGTCAGGGTTGGGGATCGTCCTCCATCAGTCTTCTTCTGTTTCTTCCTCGGCACCAGGGACGGTGAACGATGCAGAGGTTCTCTCACTGGAGAGTTTTTCTTCAGCATCGTCCACCCTCTCCAGTGCCAAGGCTCTTGAAAGGTGGAGTGAGCATCTCTCTTCATCACCGGTACTGAGGAATGGCACCAAAGGTCTCAAACAGCAGCCAGAGCAGTCCTTACTGAGGCTGAAGTGCTCTGTGTCAAGTCCAAGTGACCCAGTTCCAAGGGACATCTTAGTGCTCCCTCCATGAGAATAAATTTCAGTCTGGTGTCCTTACAGATCTTACAGCGCTCCCACATGTGAGTTTCTCCCCAGGCACTTAAGGCAGCTGGAATGGGGGTTGCTCACAGCCATAGGCTTGTGGCACAAGGCACTGAAGACCAAGGCACTTAAAGCCTGGAAACCAAGGCATGCCCCAGAACAAGGCAGAGCCTAACTCCACTAAGCGGAGTTCCGGTAACCTATCTATTAACAAAAACTTAACTACTATGAACAAGAGGTAACTATAGATAATAAAAAGTTCACTGAGAATATACTTCCAGATTGTAAGGACGAAGTAGTTCCAGCAACTGTCATGGGCAGGAAGAAGGAACTGAGAGGGCTGTGGGTCGGCAGGACCCTTTATACCAGTGTTGTGAGCACACGACTCCAGAGCCGACCCAATGGATACCACTGGGGGGAAATTTTCTGGTGGCTGTGCTCATGACAAGCACACACACCTACAGTGGAATGGACATGTGCAAGCATTTAAAAACACTTTTCTGTTCTCATCCAAGTGTATACTTAATAGGAGAGAGATTTATGTCTGTAATCTTAACCATTTGAGTGTCATGCTACTGAGTAGCATCTTCTTGTGGCAAGCGGACGAAGTGTCTGCTCAACAGAGCAACAGCTCAGCAGCAGACAATCTGCTGCAAAGCATGAGCAGAAAGCTTGGGTGACACTGCTCCTCATAGCCACAAACTGGTCTAGGGGTGAGCGACTCCCAAGATGGAGAAGCACAGGATCACAAATAACTCTTGAGTCATGGAAGTCAGAGACAAATTTTCAACCCTAGTCATGGTTTTATTATTTTCAAGACTATCTTTGTAAGGAAAAAGGCTAGAAACCCTTTTTCTTCAAATGAAAGCTGAGCTTAGCTCTGACATTTATAGGCCCCACAAATCAGCAGGCACAGCAACTCCGAGCAGCTGAAAGACAGGCAATTTTGTGAGGGTCCATAACTGAAGTTCCCTCTACCTGAGGAAAGAGAGCATAGGAAAAGAGAGGGGGAGAAGTTATGGTCTTTCACTGGAGATTCTTCATCTCGAGTTACTAGCAGTTCCAAACATTTCCTAGGGAAAAAGTTGTAAGCTTTAATTGAAAGCCTGTTCAAGAAAGGAGTTCTTTTGTCAAAACCATTAAACCTTTAAGTAGCAGGGGCATTGCCCTCCTGTATTCTAGTAAGTTTTGTAACGTCTGCTGCCTGCCGTAAAACTATATTTTCTTACTGGAAACTAGACCCAATCTTCCTCCTTCCTTATGTCTGAATTTATTATTGCAACCATGCTTGCTGACATGCCCAGTTTTATATGTTTTGCAATTGTTTCAGATTGCTGCTTCCCACTTACTTACATATAGTAGGTTATCTTATCTCCCTCCCTACTGGTGGTCTTACCATTCCTAAATATGGTTTGAAGACACATGTATAGCCTTTCAGAGTTTCATTTTCTGCTTTGGAACACATTACCAGTTTAATAATAAAGAAAATGCTCTCAACTACTGTGACTTTAAAATCTAACATTAAAAATATTTCTATTAGTCAGCATTCTTAAAATGATTGTTTTAGCAATTTTTTTTGTCTTACCAGTGCTAATTTTAACATCACTGATTGTAGAGCACCTCTGGGACGTAGGCATGAAGGTCACCAGTGAAACACAAGATTGCTCTATGTCGTAAAATATTCAGTCTGGGCACTAAGAGAGGTTCTTGTTAGTCAACATAATATCGTTTGACACACACCGAGTTAAAATATTTCTGTACAGAATAAATGTCTGTCTTTATCTTCACGTACTGGAGACAGAAAATGAACTGATGGCTAATCTGAAGGGTACTAAAATTAAATTATAAAGTCATTTCAAATCTCTGTCTGAAAGTAATTCTCCGCTCCTGACAGGTAGGAAGTGAAGATAAAAAACTGTTTGAAACTATCTATAGACAAACTGACTTTGCTTATTCTCCCATTCTATTTCAATGCACAATAATTATTTAGTCTAGTAGTAAACGATTAAAGTAAGATGTAAGCAGTTTTAAAAAGTATGCTCAGGGTATCCTTAAAATAGACGGAGCTCAACTGAGTGCAAAATACTTGACTTCCTATTAGGAATATTCCAATAAACTTACTATATTAATACGGGAAAACATATGACCAGTAAGCTACAAAATATCACAACCTGTGTAATCACACCATTGTTCTATCAGTGTTCATTATTCAAAGTTATTAAAATTGATTTAGCAGCCAAAATATGACTTGGATGTCTTACTATATTTGAAATAGCCTCTGTCTGTACTGAATAACACATCAAAACCACCATAAAACAATTGAAAAAATAATAAAATACTGTAATACAATATAAATGTACATTATAATTCAGACTTATGTATGGTAAGGCCACCATTCACTGGGACGTTGCTAGTACAGGCTAACAATGTTTTAGTCTCTATTTTTAAAAATGTGTAAAAGTTACCACCTCATCCTCCAAGATAACAATATGAGTAGTTCTTATGAAGGTGAGTATTTCCACTGAAGTCAATGAAATTACTTGTATTAGTGAGGACTACTAAGGCCTAGGGTGACCTGATGTCCCGTTTTTGAAGAGATAGTCCTGTATTTAAGCCCTCTTGCAGGTGTCCTGACTTTTTCTTAAAAACGGGCAAATTGTCCAGTATTTTCTGTCTGTACAGTACTGGCAGGTCCTGCTGCTGGCCGGATCCCTGCTTGTGAGCCACCAGCCCACCACTGGTGAGTGGGGAGGGGGTTCCAGTGGCTGACATGGAGGTGGGGGTGCAGGGCTGGTGGCAGGGTGATGATACAGCTTGCGGGGCAGGCTGCTCCCCTTGCTGGTCCATCAGCACAGCCCCCACTGCATGCTGACTCTTGGCCAGCAGGGCCCCACCCCCCCATCCCATTTCCAGCCAGTGCTGGCTGTGCGCTGCAAGCTGTGGTGGTTGGTGAGTGCAGGCAGGTGCCAGGCGGCAGCCGGTTACGTGTCACCTCTGCTGCCCACCAGTTGGCACTTTACATGCTTCCCCTCCAACTGTCCTCTCCGTGCTTTTCCCACCCCCATTCCGCAAACTCCACTGCTCCACCATACTCCCCCGGGCGGGGCGCGTCCCATTTCCAGTGCTATGGGGAGAACCAGCCCCGAGTCGGAGTGCTCAGCTCACTAACAGCCTGGCCACCAGGCTCCTTCCTTCCCGTACTGCCTCTGGCTGGGCTGGCGCCCTGCGAAAGCCCAAGACTCTCTGGCCCGGAGTGCTGGCCAGGAGGAGCTGAGCACTGCATGTGCCAAAGCCCGGCTCAGTGCTGGCACGGGGAAGCCTCTTCACCCCTCAGCTAAGTGCTGGAGTGGCAGGCGGGAGGGGAGCTATTGCCAGTCTGTTCACACTGTGAACTTGCAGACTCCACAGCAGCCTCTTCACCCCCTCTCCCCCCCAGGGTCCGCCCTCAGGGAGCCTGGAGCTGCTCCATCCCCTAGGCACCCTGTCCTGCTGAGCCACCTCTGACTGGGTCACTGAAGCCCCTGCAGTCAGGTTCCCTGGGCCCTGGTGCACAATGAATCCTTTGGGCTTAACCCCTTCATGCCCCCGCACGCAGCTCCTTCCCTCCCGCAAAGTGCTAAAAGGCTGCTGCTGGTCATATTCTGGTGTGAATCCTGGCAGAAATCTGGGGATTGGGGCATGTGACCCTGCATGCCCCTCCCCATGTTTTGCCTCAGGAAGACATGGCACCAGGAGAGGCAGGTCGGTCCTGGGGGCCCAGCCAGGTATGGAGGGCGGAGAGGGTCAAGTCGGTCAGTCACCCTGCCCCCCACCCCCTTCCTGTGTGAGAGAGGTGTACAGGAGTATGTGTGTGTCACATCTCGCCATGTGTGAGGAGGAGGGTAAGGGGGTGTGTGTCAACCCTCCCAGTGTGAACACTAAAGCCTTAAAGATGAGAAGGTAAATAAAAAGAATCCAACCACACAGCATTTCTTTTTAACAGGGGCTCAGTCAACTTCATGTTAATTTGAATGTTTGTACTGCATAGTTCCGATTGATTGCCGTTGAACTCACTTGAACACAAGTAATGTTACCAGGTGTTCCATATTTAGCATAGGGAAATATGATCACAGTATTAAGGCCCAGATTTTAGAGGTATTTAGGCAGTGCTGTGCTCAACACTGCAACTCCTACCTGATTTAGGAGCCTAAGTCTCATTTTCAAAAAAGAATTTGGGCAATTAGGAGTCAAAGGCTTAGGGCACTGCAATTCTGACCACAGTAATGCTTAAGCACCTTTAAAAATCTAGATCTAAGTCACAGAAGTAATGGTTAGCAAGACTGGACCCTTGAGTTTTAGGCAGGTAGAACACCACATCCTCTATCTCAATAAATAAGAAGCCTTTAGCAAAAACAAACAAACAAACACAGCTAGTCTTTTGAATTAAATAATAAAAAAAAATATTGCTAATTTGTACTACTGACTATGAGACCCAATGTGATTGAATGAATTCTGTGAACAGCAAATACAGCAAGTGAACCATAATACAAAACCTGAAAACAGCTCTCAGTGTACAGCTTTGTGGGAAATCACAGGAGGCCATAATTTTTGTATGCAAAGTAAGAGGTGCGAGGAATAGTTTAAGTGAGTTCTACTGTGCGGTTCAGATTTTATTGTATGTCTGAATGATAATGGAAAATTATCTGAGCCAAATTCTTTCAGTTTCAGTGTAATGGAGTTACTCAACATTAAGGACCTTGTTCAGCAAAGTAAATAAGGACATGCCTACCTTTAAACCCTTTAGACTTTTAGCCCTATTGATATGATTAAGTACCTTGCTGATGCAGGGTCTATAAGCAGAATTTAGCCCTATGTTCAGATGATTATACAACCATCAGCTCTAAAGAAGACAAACTGTAAACAATATTATCCCAGTTCCCTATATGATTCATGCTTCTCAGAACATTGTAAGAAAGATAATTGCAGTTGCACACTTACTGTGATGAACGTGGTCAGTTCTGGGACATCACTGATTAACAAACTGCAACAGAAAATATAGTTAATGAATCATCCTCTCATATCAAATAATTTTACAAAAATTACATAAAACATTTAAATAGAACAAAATATTTTAAAATTCTCAAAAACAATCTTAAGGAATACTTACAATGAACTGAAAATACAGATAATATCTCAAAGAACCTGATAAGCCACAACAGTCATTTAAACAAAAATGTTACATAACTGCAGTTTAAATTTGTTTAGTTTGCAGTCAATTACATAAACACACCTAAGGTTCACCTGTGCTGAATTCTAAAGCACATAGAACAATAATTTTATTTTTGATGTAGTCTCCATTATTAAAGGGAAGACTTCTGTTAACAATCATGGGTGAAATTCTGGCCCCACTTAAGTCACTGGGCCAGGATTTCACCCCATATTTTAAAACTTCGTTATCTTTGGTACAAACATCTTAGGGTTCTGCTCCTACAATGAGAAGTTAGTGCAGCTCTCCTATGGGCACAAGTGTCCATCCACATGGATCTCATTGCAGGATCAGGACCTAAAATGATAAAACTGAAAAAAAATTAAAACATAACTGAGTTTTTACTACTCATGAGGTTTACTTTCTGCATTTTTACAATGTGGATAATGAAAATAGACTAGATCAGGTTTTCTTTAGCTAATATTCAAATTCTAGTCAATTTCACTTTCGAGTTCTCATGGGCTGGCACAACTGATACAACAATTGGGTTGCAAACATTACAGGGAGATACTCCTTAAAGAAGCACAACTTTCCACTTACCTTTTTATTCAATGGAAACAATTTTATTGGTTTCAGGTTTTATTAATTTTTACATTTACAAAATCTAAATGTGGGGCCAAATTTAACCTAACAGCATCCTTTTAACACTGCAAAAAACATTTTAAATTTAATACTGACCACAGAAAGACAAGAGAATGTCTTTCAAAAGACATCCATGGGTAATTTTAATTCATAAAATGTACATAATTACATTATATAGGTGTCATGCAGTTCAGTCTGGTTAAAAAGGCACTCCTATAATTTTATTTAGATGTCATACCATAGCTCTTGATCATTACAAAGAAATGTTATAATTGGACCCAAGTTTCCCCTGCAGAAATTCTTCTGCAACACATCAACAGCAGTGTGAAGCTAGCCCACTTACAATGGTGTAAAGTCAGAAGAATGTAGGGGGAAAAAAAATCACACATATGAAAGTGCAACCATTACAGTGAGTAAGCTTTTCTTTTACCACGCATTGTCACCAATCTGGGCAACAATCTGAGCCTAGCTGCTGTATCATTTGCAAGTTAAAGTTAAAGGTCCTCCTGAGTCTGGGTATTGAGAAAATGTTTTACAAATATTCTCTAGATTTAATACCTGGTTTTCAGCAGCTCTGACTGCTCCTCTGAAACACGAAACATTTTTACTACACTCATTTTATTTTAATTTAAATTGCAACAGGTAAATCTGGAGCTATTCTGACACCACCACCAGGCAAGAAAGCAGGATGTGACTGAGTCAGCTGTGTCAAAGGACAGTGGTAGGTCTACAGAGTAGGTGACTGATGTTTTGCTCCCTTGTATAAAGGCATTTAGAAACAGTGTTCCTGAGTTACCATCATCAACCTGTGCTGAACCATCACAGGGGGAAGAACCAAATTTTTACCCACAGAGGACAATTTGCACCATCAGAAACTTCCCATTCCCAGATCTGCTGCAAAGGAGATCGAGGAACGGATGGTCAAGTCCCCTTCTTATTCTGCTTGAGCATAAGTAACAGAAAGGAGACTGAACTGGGAACAAGGGAGAGAAACAGAAAACTGTGGAAATGCAGCGTACAGTGAAAAATGGACTAGATTGGAGAATACAACCGGGGGAAGAGGGTGGACCGAGGGAGGAGATAAGAAAGTATCTTATCTGACTACTGTGAAAAATTGGGATGCTTGAGATTTTTCTCCCAGCTGATTGGCACCCTAGAGTTTCCTCCAGTGTTTGGGAAACAAAATTGAACTATATTTTTCTTTTAATTTGGAAAAATTCTCTCTCTACATTAGCTGAATTTCTGAGGATAGAGTAACTCAAGAACACTCTCCTTTGTAGCCTGCTTTGATTCTCTATTCTACTCAACTGTATCTTCAGTCTTGGCACTTATGCCCATAGTATGTATTCCTGTGGCATAGTTAAACGTCTTCTGAATTTGATAGAGACAAGGTGGGTGATGTAATATATTCTATTGGACTAACTTCTGTTGGTGGAAGAGACAATTTTCAAGCTTCACAGAGCTCTTCTTCAAGTCTGGAAAAAGGTAACCAGCATGTCATTGCTAAACATAAGGTGGGGCAGACTGTAATTTGGTAGCAGTCTTGAGGGCCTAAGATAACCCACAGAAGTCTGGATCTCAGGCCAAACATTTGAAGCTAGACAGATATAGGGGGTGGCAAGATGAGAATAGCCATGCTGCCCCACTGACTGAAGCAAACAAGAGCAATCTCATCTTGCCATGTGCTAGAGACAACACCCGTATATATCTACTATTGACAAAGCACTAGAGTGTGCTGCATTGCACTAGCCTCACCCTGACATGCTGCAGAGAGTGGGAATCAGTTTCCATGCACAGAGATTATCCAGAGGTCTAAAGACCCAAACTGAAGTGCGGAGTAAGCTAACAAATCCCCCAGGGCAACAGGGACTGCAAAGGGAACCAACGGCTTAAGGAGACAAAGGCTGGGGGCAGGACAAAATGGAGGGACAGGAGGCCAGGGGAGCTCGTCTGCCTCAGCCTGATCTCCCTGGAGACCCTGCCCCCTTCAGCTCCATGCCAACTCAGCACCTGCAGCCTCCTTCTGCACGCTTTCTCCTGCCCTGGGTGCTGGGATGGGGAGCAGAACCTGTAACAGAGAAGAGAGACTCCCTGCTATCAGTACCAAGACCACAACAACCCCTGGTGGTTGGGAGGAGTAGCTGCAGGGGTAGCTCTGTTAAGTCCATACAGCCCTGCTGGATGCATAGGACAAAGTGAGCTGGAGCAGGCACGCAGAAAATCTGCTGCAGAGATTAATATTTTCTTCTATTCAAGATTGCAAATAAAGGCAGACAATAGTTTCATGCCCCACCCAGATCACCCGGCTCTACAGCCTGCTTATAACATACTGGTTTGCATAACTGAATCTTATTCTTAGAGCCAAATTCTTCGACTGAAGCCACGCACACACAACTGAGTACAGATTTTGTTGTAGACTCTAGAGACACTGCTAATATTCCAGCAAAGAAGTGGAGTAGAAGTTCATTTGCTAGTCACACACTGCACTGATAAATGTAAAAAATGTGTGCAAAGGAGTAACAAGTCTCAAATGCTAAGGCAAACATTTTCGGCCATATTCAGTCCTGGATAAGCAGGCACAAGCCCACTGACTTCAATCTTGTCAGACACTTTGTGTAGACCGAGTGAACAGGGTGGACTAACTGTTCCAATTGTAATATGATACTATCAAGCCAGGCAGCTCAAAGCAGTAGTGAATTGCCGGTGATCTAAGCCAGCCAAATATTGAGTCTTTATTGAACAAGAAAACTGTAATGGTAATATATATTGCTAGGTTACTATGGATTTATTAAAAAAAAAAAAACCACACACACACCACGCCCTCCAGAAATTTATACACAATTTTTGGCAAAGACTATTCTGTGGGTCTGGGATAAAACTAGGGTTTAAGTTATTTTCTCTTTGTAACAACACCCATTGCAAATCATCCAGATTTTAACCAGAAACACTAACAGAGTTTTGAAGACTGGGAAAACCGTGTAACACATTCAGTTAGCCAGCTGTTCAAACAAACTTTTCTAACTTGTTAAGGAATCATAACTAATTTAAACCAGCTCACCCTATCATGGTACCAGTACCTTCAAGGTCAGCATTATGTTTGTCACCTTTCTCAGAATGTTTTATATAGAAAGCTAACTTTAATGGCAGAGATTGTTTGTTTTGCTTCTGGTTGATTAATATAAATGTAAGGCCTTGTTTGTTTGTTTTCTAATCTTTGCAGCCAACTTTCTTAACAAAGAAACGTACAGGTATGACATGGTACAAAAAGGATTTGGACAAATAAGTTAGTCCAGAGCAATAGGCTTTGATTTAGAGGGGGAAAAAACAAAAAGACGACCAGCAACAAAAACAAACAGCAGCAAAAAGAATACCAGCAACCTCAGTCTTAAGATACTTTTTAAATGGTACTTCACACAAGTCAGGTTAAAAAAAATATACACAGACTGAAGCAACCACTGCAGAAACTGTGCAGAGAGGAGATTTTATACATATATGGTGGATATGTCCACTCAGACAATATTGGAATCCAATTCATAACAAATATCAGAAATTGTTGGACATTTATTACCATATAATTCTTTGGTAATCCTTCTGAGAATTCCTATCAGAAATGATCACACTCAAATGAAAAAATTAATATCTCATCTGCTAGTAGTCGCTAAACTACTGATAGTCTTAGTGGATAAAGAAAAATAGTTCAAATCTGGAGGAATGATTCCAAAAATATGGGAATTTTTTGTTAACAAAAAATGTATATATCGATCATGTACCTTGAAAGAGAGACCGAGGAAAAACAGACACTGTACTTACATATTTGGTTACCATTAATTCACTTTTCAGACAAAGTATATTCATCTGTAAAAACAAAGTACATCTCTCCAATTTTTTTTTTTACTGTTGATTCTTTTCATAGATACACCTGGTTTGATAAATATGAGTAGAGTCAGTAGTTTCACTCATTTAATAAAATCACATGTCCTGAATGGTGTAATGAGACTAATTCTATAGTATGGTAACACCATGTTAAATAGCAAGATTTGATTATTATTAAGATATAATATTTCTCTGAACAAATAAATAAGCTCACCGTTATAATAATTATTGTCTTGTTTCTAATATTTACATCGAATGATTTGTAAACTTATTAAGATTTTGTAAATGGTTACAAAACACCACAAAAACTCTTGATTTCCTTTAATGTGGTAAACTTACAGTGGTAATTTTGTATCTATGATTTACTTCAATACAAGTGTAGTACAACACTGCTCTCATCAAAACCGTATGAAGCATCATCTTTCTACTTTACAAGTTAGGAATGTTAAGCTATTTGAATTAGAAACCGAAAACGAATAAGATCTCCTCAGCAGTTTTATTCATCCTCTTTTGACACCCAGACTCCACCACGAAACTGGCTGAGAAGCATCCTGTGCACCAGATGACACTCTTAAGAGAGGAAAAGCAACCATATATAACTACTTCATCTACAAAGGAGAACAGATCTAAGTAACAGTCTCATATTACTGGGATTTGTTATTCTCTTTCCAGAGACTATATGTTTTGTTGTTCACAGGTTTATTTTGTTGTTGCAGAGAGTTCTCTCAATATATTGTTAATCCTAACCAAGGGCATTTAATAAATGCCCCCCCACTTCTAAAGAGACACGTCTATATTTTCCTTTTTGAAGAAACTATTCAACTATGCAAGTTGAAGAATGACTCTTGCAAATCTTTTCTAAAGAAGAAGTTAAGACAGAGGTGGGCAAACTACGGCCTGCGGGCCACATCCGAGCCACGGGACCGTCCTACCCGGCCCTTGAGCTCCAGCCGGGGAGGCTAGCCCCCAGCCCCTCCCCCGCTGTCCCCCCTCCCCCGCAGCCTTGGCTCGCCATGTGGCCAACACTCTGGGCGGCAGGGCTGCGACCTCCTGCCAGGCAGCACGGTGGTGTGGCTGGCTACGGCAGGGAGCGCGGCTGCCAGTCCTGCTGCTCTGAGTGTCATGGTAAGGGGGTGGGAGGGTTGGAAAAGGGGAAGAGGGTCTTGGGGGGGTGCAGTCAGGGGACAGGGATGAGGCAGAGGTTCTTGTGGGGGCGGTCAGAGGACAGGCAGCAGGGGGTGGTTGGATAGGCATGGGAGTCCCAGGGAGCCTGTCAAGGGGTGGGGGTGTGGATGGGGTCAGGGCAGTCAGGGGACAGGGAGGGGCTGGATAGGGGGTGGGGTCCCGGGGGGATGGTTGAGGTGGGGGGTCCTGGGAGGGGGCGGTCAGGGGATAAGGAGCAGGGGGGTTGGAGGCTCTGAGGGGGGCAGTCAGTGGGCAGGAAGTGGGAGAGGGCGGGGGCCAGGCTGTTTGGGGAGGCACAGCCTTCCTTATCCGGCCCTCCATACAGTTTCGGAACTCCGATGTGGCCTTCAGGCCAAAAAGTTTGCCCACCCCTGAGTTAAGACATACACTTCTTCCCATAATTAGCTGAAAACTCATGCTTTCACACTATTCCTAATTTTTTTTTAAAAGAGGAAATTCAACACTTTTAGACAAGAAATGATGACAGAAAAGGAACTGAAACAAGCTAAGATTCCAAGTGACTGAAGAAGGATTAGTTATAGATAGATAGATATTGCTTATGAAAAGTAAAAGAAATTTAACTCGTTCAGCTTATTGCTACTTGCAGACCCCTTATATATTTGTTACATTTCATTTTTGCCAAGACTTTTGTTTCAGCAACAATTATTTATTTAAACAATGTAAACTGAGATTTTTAGGAGGTGGATAATGGAATAAGGACCTAATTTACATTAAATTTCAATGGGATTTGGATGCCTTAGTCTCATTTGAGGAACCAAACCATGTTCTGTACAACTGAGAGAGTTAAATTTCACCTCTTTGCAATATCAAAAATTTTACTACAAAATTAAATCAAGATTTACCCCTATTACTAGACTGTATAAGGTACATCTCAAAGGAGATGCACAGCTATGTAGTACGTATCATCTGCATTATCCAGACTTTATACCTGAAATGCATGCAGACTACACAGGTAGTAGTAGTATCACATCCATAATTATCCATACTTTCATGGTACCACAGTGTCGTATGGGCTGCCAGAAGAGCAAAAAGGTACCAGAGGTGGACGTCAGTGGCAGGACCCAAAATTACTCATTTCATTGGAAAAATGTGATGCAATTTAACCATTTTTCTTGAAGAAAATTATTGTAGCCTCAGAACAGGAATGAATGCAGCTCTGCATTTTCCTATGATGGGGAACAGGAGATATCAAGTCTTATTTACAATTACAAGGTTAGCATTCCAAATGCTAACAAGTCAAGGAAATGTAACTAGAAATCAGATTTGGAGGAGAAGGGGAAGGAATCTAAATATTGAACATGTTATAAGTAGTTGCATGTTAGCATTTGGAATATTATATAGCTAATGTACATGTACAGCAACTCCCAGATCATGGCAAAATGGAGCACGCATAAAACACACCCAGAGACTGGGCTGACAGTTTTTTTCCATAAAGGCATTTTACCTATATTACTACAGAAATTAAAGATGGGAAAGATCTACTAGACTGTCTAACCCATTCCCTCTGCTAGCATATGATTCTCTCACATGGTCCATTTTGTGGTGCTTTGTCCATGTCTCCAGGGAATGGGACTTCTTCCACTTTCTTTTAGAAGACTATCCCTTGGCCTAAAAAAATGCAATTATTGGGAATAAATACTGGACATTCAGCCTAAATTTTCCATTTCATCCCATTACTTCTGCAAATACCCCTTTGTACTGTGCTAAAGAATTCCCTTCCTTGCTCCTAACTATAAAAGCCAAAGAGTAATAAAACCCACTTGCTTTTTCAGTGCTTTGAATATAGCAGACTTCATTCTCAAAAGGGGTTGTACACACAGCTGCAGAAGACGCATGACAGCAAAGCCAGCTGTAACCATGAAAGGTCGGCCCATTCAATTAGGACCCACAAAAGGAAAATTATAAGCTATTGCAGCATCTCTGCCACGGTTCTCTCAACAAGAAGGTGAGTAGAGAAAAGTAACAAAGAATACAAGTTTACTTTGCACTACAATTACGGTAGAAGAGAAAGAACTCTGATGGTCAGAAACCAGGGGGAGGATGTGTGTCACTCTTTAGGTAGGTGACCTGAAGGAGACAAAATATTATACTATAAGAAAGCATCTGGCTATTTTTACACTTAGAATGCTATAGCAGCATAGCTGCAGCTATGCTGCTGTAGTGCTTCAGTATAGACACTCACTACTGCGACAAGAGGAGTTCTCCCATCGTTGTAAATGATCCACTTCCCCAAGAGGAAGAAGAATTCATCCATTGACCTAGCACTGTATGCCGCGGGTTAGATTGCCTTACCTCCATCTCTCAGGGGTTTAGATGTTTTGCACCTCTGCGAGAGCAGCTATGCCAATATAACTTTTCAGTGCAGATCAGACCTCAGGGTATACTAACACTTCTTCCTGACCGTTCTGCCCTACTTTTATAGCTTCTTACCCTTCCATTTTGCCAGTTTGCCTGTTGCGTATTGCTAATACTTTTATAACTCCTGTACAATTCCATTGCCAACATGCACCAGTTAATAACTGAAATAACCACCACCTATGGTTCCAAAGACAACTGCTACTTCCTTCAGAGTCCATCTGCTCAGTCTTGATAGTGCTCTTCTCAAGGTGTCTCATCTTGACAGTACCCCTTCTAGATAAAGTTGTAATTTTTATTGGTTGGCTTATTATGGTTCACACCACTACTATAACGAATAAAAGCCAGGACTTTTATGCAAAGGAAGCATACAGGCGACTATATTTATTGAGGGTTGTGATGACAAAATAAACCATAAGAGCAAAGGCATGAGTAGCTGGCACACACCATGAAAAACAAAGACACACAGCCTTATGCTTATGTCATGAACTACAGAAAATGACAAAAAAATTTAACCAAGTTGTTTCACACTTCACAAAGCACACATTCCTTATTGAGAATACTCATGTGTCAAGTCACACAATCACCTTTGCTGTAAGAACAAGCATACCACTGTTTTAACTCTTGAAACTTTATGAAGAGATCTCAAGTCTGAGAAAACTCTTGTACACAAGCTAGTTTTAAAAAAAGATAAAATGAACATAGTTGTAAGCATTATTGAGCATTACTGTTTCTTTTTACTCCATGGAAGCAGACAGATAAGAAAAATATACATCAAAAGCAAATGTCTACAGTTTTACGCACCAAAACAGTGGCACTTAATATTGGATGTCAGCTCTTTTAAGAAAGTCAAGAAGGGGCATGGCTAGACCAATCAAGGAGCCAGCTTCCTCAAGTTTTATATAAAAGCCACACATGAGCAATGTATATTGAAAGAGTCTATAGTACTCCTGGGGGAATTCTGCGCCACTGCACATGTGCAGAATTCATGTCCCCCGCTGATTGCTCTGCTTCCCCACAGAAAAATGACTGACAGGGAAGTAAAGGGAAGCTGCAAGAGCAGTCACACACCACTCCCTAGCTGCACAGGTACATTATTTCAGGCACCCAAAGCAGCCAGCAGAGAGGTAAATCACCACAGGGCTGGGGATACCCCAGCCAGTGGCTCCTACCCTGAGCCAGGATCAGCTGCTAGTCCCGACTGGCCTGGAGAGGACGGGACTACTACTTCCTCTGCAAGGAGTGGCTGGGGCTGTGTCAGACCCACCTCCAGAAATCTCCCCCAGCTGCAGGAAGCTCAGCATCCTCCCCTGCTTCCTTCCCACCTCGCTCCTCAGCTGCGATGGAAGGGGTAACTGTACAGGGAGCTGCTCCCTCATCTGCCCAACCCCCATGCATCTGGATCTCCCATACCCAGACACCCCTGCCAAGCCTGACCCTCACCCAGAACCCCCCAGCCCTCCATACCCAAACCCCATCCCATTGAACCTCAACCCCTGCATCTGAAGGCCCCCCTGCACCCAGACCCCCTGCCTCTGGACCCCCACCCCTGCACCCAGACCACCCCCCACCTGAGCTCCCTGCACTCAAACCTCCACCCTGATGAGCCTGAGCCGCCATATCCATGCCCAAATCCACACCCCCAACTAGCTGCACCCAGACCCCCACCCCACTGCCCCAGCCGCCTTCCTGAGACCCCTACACCCAGACCCCTCTGCTGAGCCCCAACCACTTTCACCTGGAAGCCCCTGCAGAGTCCCATTACCCCTGCACATGGAACCCCTCCAACAAGCCTCTGGGCATCCAGATCCCCTCACACTTAGACTCCCCACTGAGCTGCCTGCATCCAGATTGTCCCACACAGAATCCTCTCACCCCACACCTGGATCCCCCCCACAATGAGCCCCTCCCACACTTGGATCCTGCCTGGTTGAGTGTGCCTGCCCACACCTGGGTGCACCTGGGGCAGAGGGGCAGGGCCCCAGGGTGTTTCTGGGGCAGGCCCAGGCCTTGTGCTGTGACAGGGTCGGTTGCAGCCTCACCACTGAGTCCGTGTCCCAGGGGTGGGGAGGCTGCAGGGTGATCTTCCATCTTCGTACAGCAAGTGGCCTGTGATCCGCACTGCTATGCTGGAGCCTCTGCATTTATTTATTGACAAATAAAACTTGCAGAATTTTAAAATATTGTGTGCAGAATTTTTAATTTTTTGGTGAAGAACGCCCTCGGGAGTACTATAAGTATGGTTTGAAGGTCAGAGTAAAAGTTATTATGGAAATAGGTAAGGTGAAATTTTACATAAATTTTGTATGAACTGCAAGGATAATAGAAGATTTTAAGTTATCTTAATTTGCCATGTTATTTTCATACTTTAAAATATATTTTAAATAAAATTTGATATCGGGTTAGATTATTTATTTTAGCAACCTTAACTTTTAAACTAAGGTAAGCTTTTTGCATCAGAATACTCAAAAGTGAGGTAACAGGATCCAAAATTCTGCTCATTTCACTAAGAAGTCCCAACAATATCAATAAATTTTGGTCTACAATAGAGAATATTTCTCTTAACAAACCAACCAACCAAAGACAATTGAGAGATACACATGAACACAACGGAGGAAGAAAGGCTAGCGGGTGCTATGGAATACTTCTTTGAAACTCCAAGAGATTGTCATCAGTAATAGAATAAAAAAATTAAACATGAAATATACTGAACCTTAAAAGTGTCTTTTTAATGTCAAAGCTGACCATATCCTTAGTGCCTAAAACAAAACACTGATGAAAAGATAAATTAACACACAGTGAATCACATTTAAGAATCTCCCTTTAACAAGCTTAGCAACAAGAATAATGCTCAACCTTGCTTTTTCTTAATCATTGTGAAGGAAAATTACACAAGCCTAGATTGATCTTGGTCTAAATATTCACAGCACAGATTAAAACAGTGCCTTCAATAGGCAGATTTTAGAGCAAGTGGAAACTATTGAAACTCAGCAATGAATATGTGATGTGATCTGGCATGCACTTGAGGAAGTTACACAATACCAACATGTTTATGCAATGAAAATATTAGTAAGAGGCAAAGAAAGGCTTTTCAGATTAAATACGGTTTCCCCTCAAAATGACTATTACACATACACATTTAAATGTGAAAAGCATTCAGTATTTATAAATCAGTCATGCAATAACATGCATCCCTGAAACAAGTTTCCCCGCAACCTGCATTTTTGTTACAGTTCCTCTTTAAAAGGACATCTTGCTATTTATTTTAGATCTCATTAATATGAAGTATAAAGTACATATATTGTTAAATGCAAAAAAAAAACATTAATGCAAGTTAAGATTGCACTGTTAAAAGTCACAAGAAAGTGAAATAATTGAACTTCCACACATTTTAGAAGTGGGAAAGGAGAGTTAATTTTAAAACAGACCAAAAATATTATTTAATCTTTTTAAAAAATCTGGTGACTCATGCATTTCTTTTAGGGGTTGGCAATATTGCAAATCTAAATATTGCACTGCAGGCTCAGTTATACCTAAGCCACACATTTAATAAGAAAAATGAACAGAAATTACAATGCGTGTGAAGAAACAGACTTGAACCCTGATTTTATATTCAGATTCTCTGCTTAGGTACTGTGATCTGTGCTAGAGTCCAATGTTTCCTCTAATTTTTGACAGGCGGTGTGTGCAAAAAATTTCTTCTGTGCAAACTGTTGTGCTTCTGTGCAAATTTTTGTGTGTGCGGTGTTTTGCCATGTGCGTGGGGTTTAGGATCTGTGTGCGTGCGCACATGCGCACAGCTTAGAGGGAACAGTGCTAGAGTCCCATTAATTTCAATGGGGTTCTGCACAGTTAGAAGGGTACGCAAATAGTTGATTTGATTGCAGAACTTGGGCAGTTAACAGGATGGTTAAAATCTTCATTTTTGCGTTTCCTGATTTTATAATTAACTGTGCAACCTTAACGTTGCATAAACAGGCTTCACACACACACCACCACCACCCCCCGCAACCCACCACCACCCCCGCATTTGATTTCCTGGTTTTCTCCCTAAAGTACAGAATGAAAAAAAGAAATTTCCTGTGCTTAATATTACCATTTAAATAGTCCTAGTTAAGCTTTGAAGTTGAGTAGAAAGATAGTGTGGGGCTGCTTCTCACTTTTGTTGCTGCTATCATTTGGTTGGAAGTTTTTTCGTTTGGTTTGGGGTTTTTTGTGCAAAACTGGGTTAACTGGTTTACACTGACTGATGCATCATGTATATTAAATAAAAAGTTAGATACTGTAGAACCCTGGAAAAACTGCAGTTTCCAAAAGTTGTGAGGTCAGCAATTTTCATGACCGCAGTTTGCTCATGTTATGGATACATACAACGACCTGAAAAGGATTTGTTTTTCTAAACAATTGGGTTTATGCCCTTTATTGTTTGTTAATTATGTATAAATAATTTTTTTTTAAAGTTATGTTCTTGGTTTTCACATTAGTAATTCAGGACTTATATACCTCGGAAGATTATGGTGACAGGAGAACTAGTGAAGTTATGAAAGACTGAAAACTGAGCAACTGAGAAGAGGAATTGTTAGCCAGACTATTTAAAACATTTTTTGTTAACATCGGTAACTCTATGCCCTTGTCCCATAAGATATGAGATAACTATATGTCTTTGTCCCACAAACAGTTCTCAGACCATAAATAAGTTATCCAGGCAAAACCAGACTTGTTGACATTACTGACTATTATGGAAAAAATGTCATTAAATTTCATAAACAATTAGTTAACCCTCATTCTGGATTACTTACACGCCAGATCTGAGGTTTTCAAAGTAAGCCATGTAGGGTACATCTACACAGCAGCTGGGAGGTGAGATTCCCAGCTTGGGCAGATATATATGCACTAGTTGTGCTTGAGCTATTGCCTAAAAATTGCGGTGTAACCCCAATGACATAGGTGGCAGCTCACGCTAGCCACTTCAGTACATACCCAGGGATCAAGGCAGGATTGTACTTGGGTGCTTAGTTCCAAGCTATTGCCCATGCCACCACAGCCATGTGGCTATTTTTAGGGGCTAGCTTGAGTATTTCTACCCAAGCTGGGAACTGTATCTCCCAGCTGCTGTATAGACTTGCTCTTAGGACTTTTTTGAGGGAGAGAAGGGAAAGCTGCCAAACAACTGAATAACTAGACAAAAACAAACAAAAAACCCCACTCTCTTGGGCTGAACTAACATTTCAGAAATTTTAGCCCAAGAGGTAATTTGAGAAAACAAGTTATTAAAAGTCAGAGTTTAACACACAAGAGTGAGCCAGGAAATTGCTGCTGTGATGCCACAAACAACAAAAGCCAACCACTTTATGATAGTTTACAAGAGAAGAGTTTCCACAATAGGTTATTAAAACTGTATCTCCCAGTTCATCTTTTGCCGGTATCTGGAAACCACAAGGGACTTTTTAGTAGGGAGACAAAGACTGGCTCAGGCTACTGAAGATAATGGGCTCTCCTGAACTGTTAATATAATACAAGAAAGCTACAATATGATATGAAGGGCAACAGAGAATAGTAAACTGTGAAGGAGAAATTAGTATGGATGATAAAGAGGAACGTGGGTATGGTAAGATATTAAGTGCAATTTAGCAGATGTAAATGAATTCAGCTCAGCACGGAACAAAAGATCCTTGCATGATAGACTACTGTAACGGCTCTTGGGTCACTTTTTTCTTAACAGTGAATGCAGGTATACAAATGGAGGACATCAACACCAAAAATCCCACCATCTCCCCTGCCCCTGGAAACAGATTACTGAATAGGAGTTCAACAGCACACTTTAAAATCTCAACTGAAGACTTCAGCAACAAGCATAACATGGGCAGGTGCAGAATTCCACAGGTATGAACAATCTTGAAATTCTGCAGAGTATCAGTCTTTAAAATTTAGATTTTGTTTTGTTTAAAGGTTTTTAGCCTTTCCACTTGCAAATAAATCCTTCATTCTATAAATCAGTGCACTACTGTCTTGTGTGCTTATTATTAACATAGCTCGAGAGGGGTAAACATCCACCATTCATCTCAGTTAAGTGTTCAGTTCAAAGATTAGTTCCCCTAAAGAGCAACACACACACACACGCCTCTTCTTCACCTCTAGACTCCCAAGTAGATGCTGCATCAGCAAAGCAGAGATGTAGCACTAGTTGGCACATTGTGCTGGCATGCAGCGTCACCTATCAGTAAGTCCTGAAAGATTCTGCCGTACCTTCCAAGAAGGTGTCACTACTGGAAGTGAACAAGTGCTAAAATGCCAAGGTTGTCCCCACTAACAGATTTAAACAAGTTTCTCATTTTTAGATCAGGATCAAAAGTTTCCTGATTACTATCACCACTTCCATTTCCTCTGCTCTTCTGCAATTTCACATCTCAGAGGCCCATCAGGTGACAGGCAAAAAGGAGAAAAACTTTTTTCCCACCAAATACTTACTTGCCTCAGCTAGAAGGTCAATTCATCTCTTGTTGTAAGAACGAAGAGTTAATTGACTATATGAGATAAAAGCTAGAGATGGGTAGTCAGTCAGCTTTGGGACTTACAAAACCATTAGCAACTCAGATCAGGGTCCACTTCTGAATCCCAGAAGTTCAGAATGGGGGGGAAGAGGGGGAAGAGAGGATAAATTAGATAATTACACACACAATTTAAAAATATCTTTATATGTTAATTGAAATTAGCATAGATTGGTTTGTATTACTTTCCAGTTTGGTAAGAAAACCTAGATTTCATTATTCTGTTTTTATCACTTGTACAGGACTTGAAAAGGAAAGATGGAAGGAGTTCATTCAGGAGAGAGAGTTAGAGGGATTATTCTGGTTAATGTAACTACTGTAATCTGGATTTTTTAAAATGCAGGCAATGCCGATTTTAAGAAAAAGTACTGAAGGGCAAAGCTGCACTACGTTATTTAATGTGGAGTAAGTGTTATAAAAATAAAATGAAAAAGCGTAACTTTTTTAATTACATACCTAGAAAAGTGACTGATGTTCATCAGCAGGCCTAGTGGCAAAGCACCAGGAAGAAAGCTTTTTTTTTTTTTTTGGCATTAACTATGGAGCCACTGACTGATGTAAAAATTATTGTATTTTAATTTGGATAAATCTGGGCTTGAAATGCTTATTGGGCTATAAATGCTTATAGGTTCTCCAGGACAGATACTATTTGAGCAAAACACCTATAGGGTGACCAGATGAAACGGACAAAATATTGGGACACATGGGGGAAGAAAAAAGAAAAAAAAGGGGGGGAGGGGGTGGAGCGGAGTTGCCGAAGCAAAAAAAAAAAAAAAAAACACGCTGGAGCGGCCAAAGCCACAATATCGGGACAAATGGCATCCTGACTGTGCATTGGTCGGGACGCGGGACAAAGGACTAAAAAGCAGGACAGTCCCGATTTTATAGGAATGTCTGGTCACCTTAAACACCTATATCCCACTCCACCCCCAGACACCTGCTTTATAGGGGGTCCTATAAATCAGCTATTTTCAGACTGTTAATATTGAAGAGCCCACCAAACGAAAAGGGGGGGGGGGAGCAAGAGACAGAATAGCAAAAGGAGAGAAAAACAGCAAGAGACAAGGAAACGGAGGACAGAAACCAAGAAGAAAAACAAAAAAAGTATAGCAAAAGTAAGCAAAGGCAAATCAAGGAAAGACATGACAGATTGGGCCAGTTTTGTGGCTGGCTGCTCTACACATCAGATAATCAGCAGCCAAAAGCGAGAGTTAGGGCATATCTTCACTAGCTTTCTAATACTTGCAAGTTACTCATGACACAAAATTAAGATGTCATTCTACTAGCTAAACCTCCAGTAGTATAAGCATGTTTTAATACTTCAGTCCTTTAAACAATCACATTCTGGTACTTTTTTAACATATAAGATTTATAATTAGGGCTGTCAAGCGATTAAAAAAAATGAATCTCGATTAATCGCACTGTTAAACAATAGAATACCATTTATTTAAATATTTTTGGATGTTTTCTGCATTTTCAAATATACTAGTTTCAATTACAACACAGAATACAAAGTGTACAGTGCTCACTTTATTTTTGATTACAAATATTTGCACTGTAAAAAACAAAAGAAATAGTATTTTCAACTCACCTAATACAAGTACTGTAGTGCAATCTCTTTATCATGAAAGTTGAACTTACAAAATGTAGAATTATGTACAAAAAAATAACTGCATTCAAAAATAAAACAATGTAAAACTTTAGAGCCTGAAAGTCCACTCAGTCCTACTTCTTGTTCAGCCAATCGCTCAAACAAGTTTGGTTACAATTTGAAGGAGATAATGCTGCCTGTTTCTTGTTTACAGTATCACCTGAAAGTGAGAACAGGCATTCGCATGGCACTTTTGTAGCTGGCATTGCAAGGTATTTATGTGTCAGATGCGCTAAAGATTCATATGTCCCTTTATGCATTAACCATGATTATAGAAGACATGCTTCCATGCTGATGATGGGTTCTGCTCGATAACCACCCAAAGCAGAGCGGACCGATGCATGTACATTTTCATTCTCTGAGTCAGATGCCACTAGCAGAAGGTTGATTTTCTTTTTTGGTGGTTCGGGTACTGTAGTTTCTGCATCTGAGTGTTGCTCTTTTAAGACTTCTGAAAGCATGCTCCACACCTCGTCCCACTCAGATTTTGGACGGCACTTCAGATTCTTAAACCTGCTGTAGCTATGTTTAGAAATTTCATATTGGTATCTTCTTTGCGTTTTGTCAAATCTGCTGTGAAAGTGTTCTTAAAACAAACATGTGCGGGGTCATCATCCGAGACTGCTATAACATGAAATATATGGCAGAAAGTGGGCAAAACGGAGCTGGAGACATAATTCTTCCCCAAGGCGTTCAGCCACATGTTTAATTAATGCATTATTTTTTTAACAAGCATCATCAGCATGGAAGAATGTCCTCTGGAATGGTGGCCAAAGCAAGAAGGTACATACGAATGTTTAGCCATATCTGGCATGTAAATACCTTGCAATGCCGGTTACAAAAATGCCAAGCAAACGCCTGTTCTACTTTCAGGTGACATTGTAAATAAGAAGCAGGCAGCAGTATCGTCCGTAAATGTAAATAAGGTTGTTTGTCTTAACGTTTGGCTGAACAAGAAGACAGACTGAGTGGACTTGTAGGCTCTAAACTTTTACATTGTTTTGGTTTTGAGTACACTTATGTAACAAAAAAAGAAAAATCTACATTTGTAAGTTACACTTTCATGATAAAGAGATTTCACTACAGTACTTGTAGGAGGTGAACTGAAAAATACTATTTCTTTTGTTTATCATTTTTACAGTGCAAATATTTGTCATAAAAATAAGAATATAAAGTGAGCACTGTATACTTTGCATTGTGTTGTAACAGAAATCAATATATTTGAAAATGTAGAAAAGCATCCAAAAATATTTAATACATTTCAATTGGTATTCTACTGTTTAACAGTGCGATTGATCGTGATTAATTTTTTTGAGTTAATCGCGTGAGTTAAACTGCGATTGACAGCCCTATTTTAAACAATCTTTGAAAAATAGATTGTGAACTACGTGAGGCAAGGACCGTGTGTCTTGCTGTGTGCTTCTACAGCGTCCAGCATAATGGGGCCACTAACTTCATTAGCTCTTGTGCACTACTGCAATACAAATAATAAGTAAAGGGAAAACCTCATAATACACGGGAAAAATTTGACCCCAAGTCCTAAAAGTTGTTGTCTGTATAGCTCAAAATTTCTTCCAGAATGAGGTGAAACATTTTCAGTTAAAACACATGTCTCTAATGTGTGGTGTTCGATACTACAAAAATATCTACACTGGCAGTTCTGGAATCAACCACCTGAAGCAACATCTCGTGTTGCTGCAAAACATGTCAGTGGTGTAGCGTCATTACCTTTCCAGAGAAACAGAAATGCTTTTTAAAATACTCAACAATCATTCAGTGAAAAAGTTACAAATGTTGAAGTGTTGCTACTATTCACTTTGCTGACCATGTCACAAAGCTTGACAAGAAGACATTCTCAGATTCAGCTACCAAAAAAATATTTCCCTGTGGAAGGACAAAAAGCTGTGTGCATCATCAAAGCTCTGTCAGCACATCTGACACAGTCAAGCCATGAACCTTGCAAGATCAGGACCTTTCGCTGTTATGATGGATGAAAGTAATGATGTCAGCAATGACAAGAAGGTCTACATCATGATTAGATATTTTGATTAGGATTCAAGACTTGTGAAAAATGATCTTTTGGGAAAGTTTGTCTGAAAATGCTGAAAGCTTTTTTGCATCACTGAATTCAGTTTTCACTGACTTCAACATTCCAGGGACATGACAGAATTTCTATCTGACTCAGCATGTCGGGACTGGCAAGCACAGTCTGTACAGAGTAAAAGAAATGTCATCCTCTCTGTGCAGCCTTCCATACGTGTCACTTGTGTACAGTTGGTAGATAAGAAGCATGCTGTCACAGCCATCTCCAAAGCAGTGAAAGACAGACATGTTGATTAACTACTATTGCAATTGCTATACAAAATGAAAGGAAGAATACTATCAGTACCAATAGTTGTGCAGTACAGATGACCTACCTAGCCTCCGTCTACCACCATATTTAGTATAGGATAAAGCTTTTACTTTAGGTGTCCCTAAACTGGTGACTGCCAGAAGCTGGGACTGTGCAACGGGCTGGATCACTCAATAACTGCCCTGTTCTATTCATTCCCTCTGAAACATCTTGCACCAGCCACTGACAGACAACAGAATACTGGGCTAGATGGACCATTGGTCTGACCCACTATGGCCACTCTTAATAAGCCACTTCATCCTTATTGTAAAATCTAATCTGGGATCAAAAAGCTAAGCAAAGAGTTCCACGGGTTACTGTTTAAGAGACTATTTAGTGGTCCAATTATTTTTAATTACTTATATATTTTTTTAAGATAGAGGATAAAGGGGATCTATGATTACCAGGAGATCACACACACGTGTACGATTTCTGCCTCATCTAATCTAGAAGTTGGAAGGTGCATAAAGAATGAGGCAGGGAATTACAAGTAGAGAAAGGCTGTTCTTTTGGTGAAGGCAGGTGAATGCTACCCAGAAAAGCTCTGTTCTATTCCTGGCTCTGCAACAGACTTCTTACATGACTCTGAACAAGTCAGTTAAACCAAAATTTTCAGTTAGGCTTTGTGTCTTCACTAGCTTACCAGGTTAGTGAACACATGGTAACTAACAAAAGGTAAAAGCCTAACATGCCACTTCACCTTGAATGGTCCTGTGAAATACGTGTTAACTACATATGCTAAACAATCTATTCCACCTTGTATTTAGCTGTGACACTCTGAAACTATGTCTATGCTACATCATTTACAGCTGCACAGCTGTAGCACTTCTGGTGAAGATGCCCTAAGCCAATGGGAAAGACCTCTGCTGTTGGCTTAATAACTCCTGCTTTTGTGAGAGGCAGTAGCTATGTCAACAGGAGCTCTCTCAACAACATAGCGCTGTCTACAACCGTGCTTACGTTGGTATAACTTACGTTGCTCAGGGTTGTACATTATTCACATCCCTGAACGAAGCAAGTTATACCGAATATGTAGTGTAGACATAGCCCGAGTACATTTCCCAGACCTGAAGAAGAGCTTTGTGTAAGCTCAAAAGCTTGTCCCTCACCAACAGAAATTGATCCAATAAAGGATATCACCCTGCCTCTCTAATGAAGACAAGGCAGTTTGTAGTTTTCACATGCGTTAGCAGGTCAAGATTAATCCTCATTAATTAATCCTAGATTCCTCACTCCTGTTCAAGCTTACATTACAAGAGGTGTGGAGAACACAACTTTGTTCCAATCATACTCTTGTTTGGCTAATGAAAGTTAGACCTTTGTATAATCACTCACACCATGGTGATGCGCATGCTGTAAGAAGTGGATGAGAATTTTTCTTTTTATCCTGTTTGTATTGATTTTCACTTCAAGGGCACCTTCTTTTTTTTTTTTCTTCTTCCTTTCACTGTTTTATGTTAAAATAACCTTTCTAGCCGAGTTAATTCACTTTCCAAAATTACATCAGTATCTTTGTGTCCACTTCAAATAATCTCTTTCGTTGTCCTGGGCTGGATGAACAAACTTTTTGCATTAACTTTAATTTTGGCCTTTTGTAGCACTAAGGAAGATAGACAACATCTTCATGGAGGTTTCTATTAAGATTTAAATTATTTGTAGGGCCTTTGTGTAATGAGGATAAAGACAAAAAATGTCCATCCTTCAGGAAACATCATCGACTGTCAGTCAGGCAGGAAACAAAGCCAAAGGAAAAGCCAATTCAAGCATCAGAAGAAGCCAAACCATTTGACCTGGCATGCAAAAACTAAGAAAGAAAAAAAAATACAAATAGAAATGAAGGCTGGTCAGCTCCCTGTAGACAGATGTTTCCCATTGCCATTTGGGAAGCCTGAATTTTATTTCTGGTCCCAGTCTCTGCTACCCAGTGTAGTCAAAAGTAATACACACAACCCTACAGGCAAGGAGTCCTCTCTTTTACCTAATAATGAACATATTGCTCAGTTAAGGAGCAATATTGATGGTCTCTGACAGGATTCCAATCCTGTCCTCCTTGGAAAGTAGGAGTAGCTATGACAGAGGTTTAGTCTGCAGTGTAGGGCTTTCCCATCAGTGATATCAATGGGTCACCTTCCTCTTTTGAGATTTCACTTTTCATTGCACAAGCTGAAAGGACCTCCATTGGCAGCCTATCAGCACCTAGAAACCCCTATCATGGACCAGCGTCCCATTGTGCTAGGCACTGTACAAACATAAAAGATGCTTACAATCTAAGGATAACAAAAAGAGTCAACAGGAAGACAGACAGACAAACAAGGGAAGCACAATGAAACAAAGACACTAACCACAAAGCCATCAGGCTGCTCCACAAACTTCCTTTATTTTTTATTATATAGTGTCTTATCTGTAAAAAATGCTTATTTTCCAGGTCAGCATGAAGACCCTATGATCAGTGTGCAATTCTGACATAAAGCGGCCTTATCAGCTCATTCAGTCACTTTGGCAGAGAGAAGTAACATTGATGACTGATCTACGCTACCATTTAAGTCGATGTAACTTATGTTGTTATGGGCCATGAAAACGACACCCCTCTGAGTGACACAAGTTACATCAAGACACTCTCCCACCGACATAGCTTCCGTCTCTCGCGTAGGTGGAGTAATGATGCCGACAGGAGAGCGCTTTCCCATCCGCGTAGCGCATCTTCACTAGACGTGCTGCTGCAGCACAGCTGTATTGGTGCAGCTGTGCCACTGTAGCAAGGTAGTGTAGTCTTGCTCTGAGAAGGCCAAGCAGGATAAAGGGGAAATACAGGCATGCAGAGGTAGGGGGTATAGGGGAGAACAAGAAGAAAAGGCCAGGTAATAAGAAACAGACAGAAAGAGAAGGCAGTTCTGATTTATGCTTCTTTTTTAAGATAATTTTTTAATTCAAGGAGATAGAGTATTTAAAAAAAAGAACTTAAGAAAACTAAACAGACAAAAAAGGGTCAGAAAGTGAGAAATGGAAAAAATAAATTAAAAAGAATGAAAACAACAACTCAGAGTGGTACAAAGCTGCCCATTCTGATCATGGATATTGAGATTGAAAAAGCCCAAGCTTTTCCTGTCTTTACAAAACATAGATCAGAAAGCCATTACCTTTATTTTTGAAATCTCTTTATCAACACTGCAACCCTAAACTCAGGTGCTCCAGATATTCGTTGTAGTTTATAAAGTTGCTTATCATTCTATTCTCAAAACACAGAGGATTACTGAGATCTAATTAAATTAGGAGTCAAAATGGATCAAGTAAACAAAAAAAAAAATAAATTATTCTACTCCATGTTGCCAGAACATCCCTGAACAACAACTTCCTTTTCTTTTGGGGAAAAATAATAGATTAATAGCCTTACTAATGAACAGTTATCTATCTCCACAGAGGCACTGCTCTCGGGTCTGTACCAAAGACAAATGACTTCAGTCCCTAGTCCACTAAAAGTTGTAAATCTATCGGCACCTCTCAAAAAAAACTGGAGGTATCCCCTGTATCTCAACTAACCACACCTACAAATTGTGAGGGAGGGCACCTACTTAACCATAGTGATATTGTAAGTGAATTGGTTAATAAATGTAATAAGTGTTAATACAAATGTAATTACGTTTAAATCCGCTTTACGTCTGACCATATTTCTACCTATATCCACATCACCGACAAAGTACAAAAACAAGTTTGTTTACACTCTGTTGGTAAACAAACCATTTAAATGTCCTTGTGAAATTACATCTCTGGTTTCTCAAAAGTTAGCCAGTCAGTCAAAGTGAAAGACAGCAGAAACACACCTGGAGATTATAGAAATTGAAGGGTATTTCTGCCTTAGAAAACATTTAGGTTCCTTCACCAAAATATAACTCATTCCAGTCCATCCATCTCTTTCTTCCAGTACACTTTTTTTTTTTTTTTTTTAAGAAGCAAAAGTGAATTGTAGCACTTGAAAAAAGTACTAGAGTGACGACTTTGCTCTCCATCTACCCACAGCACAGGCCACAGCTGTGCAAATTCCTCACACAGATCCACCAGAGACCTAACTGTAACTTGAGACGGCCACTTCTTGACATCCAGGTCATTAAAGGACCCATACCCATTAAATTCCTGATCTTTCTGCTAAGACAGCCACCTCAGCTGCCCACTGTACACACATTTTGTACTACAAACTGACTTGAGACCACCAACTCTCCTTTGTCACATAGTGATCCCACAGTACAACCATCAGATGGCAACACCAAACCATGTATCATAGTCACAATAAGAAAAGGAGTACTTGTGGCACCTTAGAGACTAACCAATTTATTTGAGCATGAGCTTTCGTGAGCTACAGCTCACTTCATCAGATGTATACCGTGGAAACTGCAGCAGACTTTATATACACACAGAGAATATGAAACAATACCTCCTCCCACCCCACTGTCCTGCTGGTAATAGCTTATCTAAAGTGATCAACAGGTGGGCCATTTCCAGCACAAATCCAGGTTTTCTCACCCTCCACCCCCCCACACAAATTCACTCTCCTGTGCCAGCAGGAGAGTGAATTTGTGTGGGGGGGTGGAGGGTGAGAAAACCTGGATTTGTGCTGGAAATGGCCCACCTGTTGATCACTTTAGATAAGCTATTACCAGCAGGACAGTGGGGTGGGAGGAGGTATTGTTTCATATTCTCTGTGTGTGTATATAAAGTCTGCTGCAGTTTCCACGGTATACATCTGATGAAGTGAGCTGTAGCTCACGAAAGCTCATGCTCAAATAAATTGGTTAGTCTCTAAGGTGCCACAAGTACTCCTTTTCTTTTTGCGAATACAGACTAACACGGCTGTTCCTCTGAAAATAGTCACAATAGTCACTCTTTATAAAGCTATCCTTGGGATTTAAGTATTTTGAAGATTGTAGGGGATGCATTATACAGAAATCGGAATGATACAGCCTCATATTGGGAGTAGCATTTTAACAAAAGCCTTATATAACAAACTAAAGTATGCAATATATATAAAGGTAATAGTAAGATGTGTTGGGATGTGAAGATGAAGAGGTAAACAAAATATACCTCTTGAATTTTTAAACAACTCTTGTAATTCAAATAGGCCACCTTAGTTCTGGTTTAGCACTGTTTAAACAGTAGTGTTTCATAAAGTTATTAAGCATTCTAGCCGGGGCACTGGGTCGGGGCCATACCATGCAGCTCCCGGAAGCCACGGCATGTCCCTTCTCCAGCTCCTATCAGGAGGCACGGCCAGGCAGCCCTGCACGCTGCCCCATCCACAGGCACCTCCCCTGCAGCTCCCATTGGAGCGCATAGGAGCCGGAGCGGGGCCATGCCGTGGCTTCCGGGAGCTGCATGGTACGGCCCCGACCCAGTGCCCCAACTGGAACGCCAGAGTGGGGCCGAGCCACATGGTGTGCCTCGCAGACCAGCTTAAAACGGCTTACAGGCCGTAGTTTGCCCACCCCTGAAATAGAGAAATTGGATATGAGGTATTAGAACTTGATAAACTGTAATCAGAAGAGGTAGCTACTACAAATAAAATTCTCTAGGTAACGTGTTTTAGTGGGAAAAAAAAAAAAACTCCTGGGAGAATTCTTGGCCACTGCACATGTGCAGAATTTATGGCCCCCGCAGATTTCTTTGTTTCCCCACAGAAAAATGACTTTCTGAGGGAGAAGCAAAGGGAAGCCACAAGAGCGGCCATGCGACTCTCCTCAACAGTATGTTTCGGGCGCCCAGGACAGCTGGCAGAGAGGTAAATCAGCGTGGGGTAGGGGGCAGGACTGGGGAAGACCTGGCTGGTGGCTCCTTCCCTGCGCCAGGATCAGCTGCTAGTCCCGGTTCGGCTGGGAAGGATGGGACTTCCTCTTCCCCTGCATGGCATCCGGGGCCAGATCAAACCCACCCCCGATTTCTCCCCCATCTGCAGGAAGCTGTGCAAACCACACACACACACGCTTCCTACTCCCATCGTTCCTGAGCTACAGGGGGAGGGATCCCTGTACAGCGAGCTTCTCCCACATCCTCCAACCTCCATGCACCCAGACCCCCTCATACCTCACTGAGCCTCACCCCCGCACACATTCAGAACCCCCCCGATAAGCTCCACTCCCCTGCACCTGGACCACCCTGACAAGCCACCTGCACCTGGATCCCCACCCCACCAAGCCCCAAGTAGCTGCACCTGGTTCCCCCTGCATCTGGACCCTCACTAACCTCCTGCACACACATCCAGACCCCCTTACCGAGCTCTATTCCCCCCACACCCAGACCCCCACTGAGCCCCAACCACCTTCACTTGGACCCCCATGCAGAGTCCCATTACCGTTGCACCCAGAACCCCCCCAACAAGCCCCTGTGCAGCCAGATCTCCCCAGCACCCAGATCCCACATTGAGCTGCCCACACCCAGATTGCCCCACACAGAACCCTCTCAAACCTCACCAAACCCTTCCACGCTTGGGTCCTGTCTTGCTGAGCCTGCCTGCCCAGACCTGCAGCAGCTGGCATGGAGGGGCAGGGCCCTGGCGTGTTTCTGAGGCAGGCCCGGTCCTTGCACTTTGTCAAGGTTGGGTGCAGATTCACTGCTGAGTTCATGTCCCAGGGGAGAGCTGCACAGTGATCTCCCACCTCTGTACAGCCAGTGGCCTGTGCTCCCCAATCCCATGCGGGACCTTCCATATTTATTTGACAAATAAAATTTGCAGACTTTTAAAATATCGTGCTCAGTATTTTTTATTTTTTGGTGCAAAATGCCATCAGGAGTATAAAAAATATATATCTCAACTGGCTTAAAAGGGCCTTTTTTTCTTTTTGAGGCTTAAATTCGTATCACATTACACTACTGGTACAACAGAAGGTTTTCAATGGATCAAAGCATTAATAAACATGACAATTAAAGGTACATGGTAGAAGTCTATGATAGACGAGTAGAGGTACACTAACCGTTTCCCCAATAAGAGGAAAATATCCTTTTTGTGGCACAAGACAACTACTGTTTCTACTGCACTTAGGACACAGTGTCATTTACACTTATGATTGATTGACTGGAATCATGAGAAACATCTAATGGTTAAGAGACATAAGAGGGACATAGATATGATTCATAAAATACTTCCATCTCCATTTCAGTTTCACTTGGTTGCATGTTTTGTTATGGAAGCTTTGGCCACTGTGTTCAGTGAAGTCTTGTGTACACCTGAAGTTTGCCAAATTCAGAACCAGTATCCTGAAGAGCATACAGGCTGAAAGATTTTTAAAAAAATTAAAACAAAAAATCCACTAACTCTCTTCTCACTTGCACCAGTTTTGCATCATTGGCGTCAATGGAGTCACTTCTGAAGAAAATGCATGCTTTGCTTGCCTTTAGCTGCATCATGTCAGGGAACAACACTTTTGCTCTCAGACCAGGCAACAGGATTAGCTTGTTACATGTTGAAGGCCTAGTTTCCCTTATGGTGTAGGAAGCACTCAAAAAGATTTGTTTGCAAGTTACTAAGACTCTCTGTGCTGGAATTCTCCCACAAACAGAAGATAAACTGAGGTAAAGGAAGTCTTTCCACACCTGCAAATTTTCTTAATTCAAAAGGTTTATTCTGTCTTCTCTTCTTGTGATAAAGTGCATTACAACAGGGTTGCCTGTGGGAACGAACACAAAGTAGCAGGATTACAGATTTCTGAACAATTTTCTGAAGTTCTCTACAGTAGTCAAAACAGTCATCTGTAGGACACTGTATAGCACGGACTTTTAGATAAAACAGGTTTACCACTGGTAAAATGCTTGTGGATGATTTCCAACATCCAATTTGGAAGCATATTTGATCAAAATAATTTTAGTCTGTGGATGATCCCCTTTGGTTGTACTGGAGTTTAATTTTCACCTGTTCCAGTGCATAAGGAAGTTAGAAAATCCAGCTCTATACAATATGTAATTTCAAACTCTTTGCAAGTTGTATTTAGTTGGCCAATATCCCAGGTGAAAATTGTGCATCTGCATGCAAGTGCAAATCAGTGTCAGTATGATACACTAAGAGTCAAAACCTTCATTAAAACAATCTGAGATAAACCACCCCAAAAACAAACTAGGTCTGAACAAAAAGTGTTATGTGCCTCAGACAGATTTCACTTCTCCCCTGTAACACAGATGCCTGTTTATATTTATTTCTATTATAAAGTTGTTTAATTCTGCTAATGGGTGAAGGGTTATGCTAGCAACTAATTCAAAACAACATGAGCTGCACACGCAAATTTTTCACATGGTATTCGTAGAACTGACCTTACAATATTAGTACCAAACAAAATTATTGGCAATATCATGGCAGCCAGGTATAGTATGAAACATCTCTGGAAACTGGAGTTGGAAAATAAATAAGGGACTCCACCTCCTCTAGCCAGCAAACAGAATTTGGCAGAAACCATGCTCTCAGATGCCAGGTTAGACATTGTTTTTGTATCCCCTCCTCTTTCCTTAGGAGCTAATTCCTGAAGCATTGATAATGTAAGTCTTGGCCATAAACTATATAGCAATATTGTCTGCCTAGTAAAATGGGAGGAGAAAAAGGGGTAAATTACAAAAACAAAAGTATAAAAACAAAGGACTAAAATGAAAGAACTAGTGATAACCATGACATTTTACCTCAGACTGCTCACATATTTTTAACCTACTGCCTGAGCAAGATGACAAAGGCCCTACCACATGCCTTTGATTATGGCCGAGTGCGAACAGGAACAGTGAGCCTGCAGATTTTATTAGTGGCTATTTATTAAAAGAAACTTCTACTCTGTTTTTTGGGAGGTTATAACGTTCACTTTTTGATGCACTTCCCACCCCCCACCCGTGGCTGCCCAGGTTCAGGAAGCAAGCACATGCTTGACCCAAGTATTTGCTAAGACAAAGTGCTGACTGGTGAACCTGTAACTGTCACAAATAAATTTGCTCTGAGTTTGAGAGGAAAAAAAAAAAAAAAACTCTTGAGAGAAGAGAGAGCATATTGAAAAACTGATGGGAGGTAATACAGAACTCACTGAGGGACAGAGAGGGAATCAGGGCTCAAACATAGAGTTTGCACCTAGCCTGCACCTAGAATCTGCGTGTAGTGTTTCTTGCTAAAATCCTTTCCCCTGTATTTCTTAAAAATGGTGACTGAGATAAAGAATGGAATTTTCTAAGGGAGTTTTACCATTGACTTCAATGGGAATAGATTTAGCTCAATATTAAGCAGTTCTGAAAGTTTCACCTTAAATGTCTATTCACACCTGAAGACTTCATGCAAGAAAGCTGTAACCGCAGAAAGGTCTGCTAAGGTACGATATACCATTTCTTTTGTAAACAAATGAAGAGGAAGTTACAATCAAGTTACAATCTGTTGGTCTCCTAAAAACAGAGTTCCTTAATATAAGTTTGCTTGTTGATGGAAGAAAAGCAGGCGGGGATTCACCTCCACTTAACAATTGACACCTACTCCGAAAGGCAGGAAAAAAACCTCAGAAGCAAACAGGATCATGGAAGTCACATACATGTGTTCTGAAACCAGCCAACAGAGAAAAGATAGTAATACCAGAAGCTTCTGTAAGATGAAACCACACCTCTGGAAGCTTTCCCGAATGTGACTGTGGATGTAGTCTGTGAAGGAGAACAGAGAAGCAGGAATTCAAGAAAGGATGAGTCCATAGGCCAGTAACTAGAAAGGGGTACAGTGTGGAATCCAAGGACTTGGTAGGCATCCCTACAGAGTTTGAAGCCCCTCTAAAAATATTTCTTGTGAGGAGATTAAAATAATAAAAACTATTTGCCAATTTCATGAATTTTGTAAATTTCACACACACTATTATGAACGTCATATTTACTCAAACACCGTATCTTCAAATTTGCATTCACAGTATTTTACATTTCTACAGCACTTTCCACATGAGGTCCCCCAGGACACTTTAGAAACACTAGTGAATTAATCCCCAGGACATGCCTATAGAGATACATCTATTAAAGTAATATCCATTTTACATAAGTGTGCACACCATGTTTAAACAGAAATTGCACACATTAGTTGTCTTGATACTAACTGCTTAGGGAAAATACTAATCGGATCTTAAATTGATTAAATACAATGTATTGGACACATACAAAGTGCTGCTTTAGAACAAGTTGATACTATTATCTTCTTAATTTGAACCAAAATGGACTAAACAGTAGTTGAGGCTTCACGGGACTTGCCTAGACTAAGTTACACTGGAAGTTAAAGCCATATCTGCTTGTGAGTAAGGGATATGGTTATTACATGATTTTAGAGAAGACAAATATGGGAACTCATTATCTTAGAAAGTATTACTATTTATTCGCTAAATTTACGCTTTCTGCAACTCCACAAGAATGGAATTACACTAGGATGAATTTGGCTCATTGTGCCTGTGAAATTAAGAGAAGAAAACTCTCACCTAAGAAGAAAAACTGGAAGTAAAGTAGAGAGGATAACAACTGCATAATTTGGGGAAATCTTTGGCCTCTGTAGCTCGAAAACATTGTTCATCGCACCTGTGTTACTGGTTGTTAAATAAGCATATTCCAAACGAATTTTGTGTAAAACAGTTATTAATTTGGTTAAGTACATTTAAAAAGTAAAAAAATTAAAATAATTATTTGAAAAGTTATTAATCCACAAGCTATCATACAAATACTTTTATTTCAAATCATATAAAAACCACCATGATTTACAGGACAAACTTCCTACAATCATTAGAGAGGCAAAACTTTGGATTTGCAGAATAATGACTAAGTTACTGTGAATTACAACGCTTCCTCAGCTCTCGTCCTCTAGCGCCCCTACTCTACTTGCGCTACACTGATGACATCTTCATCATCTGGACCCACAGGAAGGAGGCCCTTGAGAAATTCCACCTGGATTTCAACAATTTCCACCTCACCATCAACCTCAGCCTGGACCAGTCCACACAAGAGATTCCACTTCCTGGACAATACAGTACAAATAAGCAATGGTCACATAAACACCACCCTATAACGGAAACCTACTGACCACTATACTTACCTACATGCCTCCAGCTTTCATCCAAACCACATCACAACACAATCCATTGTTTACAGCCAAGCCCTAAAATACAACCGCATTTGCTCCAATCCCTCAGACAGAGACAAAACACTGCAGGATCTCTATCAGGCGCTCTTAAAACTACAATACCCACCTGGGGAAGTGAAGAAACAGATTGACAGAGCCAGAAGGGTACCCAGAAGTCGCCTAATACAAGTGATATTTGGCTGGATTCAATGATACAATGGATTTTACTTTATTCACTTTAATCTTTTAAACTGTAAACCAGATTACTGAAATTCAGACTTATTTGACAGATTTAAACAAACCCTTACCAACTGATGCTTTATTACCGGATAGGCCTAACAAAGAAAGTAACAGAATGTCACTAGCCATCACCTACAGCCCCCAGCTAAAACCTCTCCAGCGCATCATCAAGGATCTGCAACCTATCCTGAAGGACGATCTCTCACTCTCACAGACCTTGGGAGACAGGCCAGTCCTCGCTTACAGATAGCCCCCCCAACCTGAAGCAAATATTCACCAGCAACTACACACCACACAACAAAAACACTAACCCAGGAACCAACCCCTGCAACGAACCCTGCTGCCAACTCTGTCCGCATATTTATTCAAGGGACACCATCATAGGACCCAACCACATCAGCCACATCATCAAGGGCTCGTTCACCTGCACATCTACTGATGTGATATATGCCATCATGTGCCAGCAATGCCCCTCTGCCATGTACATTGGCCAAACCGGACAGTCTCTACACAAAGAGAATAAATGGACACAAATCAGACATCAAGAACTGTAACATTCAAAAACCAGTAGGAGAGCACTTCAATCTCCCTGGACACTCAAACAACAAACTTAAAAGTCGCCATTCTTCAACAAAAAAAACTTCAAAAACAGACTTCAATAAGAAACTGCAAAACTGGAATTAATTTACAAACTTCACACCATCAAATTAGGCCTGAATAAAGACTGGGAGTGGCTAGGTCACTACAAAAAATAATTTTCCCTCTGTTGATACTCACCCCTTCTTGTCAACTGTTGGGAATGGACCACATCCACCCTAACTGAATTGGCCTTGTTAGCACTGACCTCCCACTTGGTAAGGCAACTCCCATCTTTTCATGTGCTGTATATTTATACCTGCTTACTGTATTTTCCACTCATGCATCTGATGAAGTGGATTATAGCCCACAAAAGCTTATGCCGAAATAAATTTGTTAGTCTCTAAGATGCCACAAGGACTCCACATTGTTTTTACTGATACAGACTAACACGGCTACCCCACTGAAACCTGTGAATTTTGGGTTCAATATCTCATGAATGTTTTAATCAGCAATAGGAGTGGTGTATGACTCCTTTCCAAATGTTAGCAAAAGTTGGTTAGCTCAAGCATCTATTAATAATATGATTTAAATTACAATAAAGCATCAGTTGGTAAAGGTTTGTTTAAATCTGTCAAACAAGTCTGAATTTTGGTAATCTGGTTTACAGTTTAAAAGATGAAAGTGAATAAAGTAAAATCCATTGTATCATTGAATCCAGCCAAATATCACTTGTATTAAAATGAATGGCTGTAAAAAGGAAGACTTAAAATATATATGTTTTTAGTTTGAATTAAGAGTGACCGATTCAAATAAAAAAACCTACTTTTATTAGTGAAATCACAATCAGCTATGCATATGGCAACCATGCACACAACCAGTTTTACAAGGCATTCCTGAAGAAACACAGATTTTTGTTCTGAAGTCTCAAACTAAAATGAAACCTCTGGAAAAGCGCATACTGTGTTTGCTCATTTCATAAAGTGAAGCTGGCTCCTCACATCAGTGCAACAGTTTTATTCTTTAATATTATCCTGGAGGAGTAGCAGTAGCAATGGCAACTTGTGATTTAGTTATGGTGTGTGCACACGCGTCCGATATATAAATATACATACACACACACACTCTACAGTTTGGACATTTGGACATTCTATGACATTTTCACTACAGGAAACTTTACCTATATATTACTTATAGCTAAATAAGTAATTAACTTTTTACTAACAGCATGTCAATTAAGTAATTTATGGGGTTTTTTTATCCATCAAAGTTAACTTTACTGTATTTTGAAGGAAAAGGTGGAAATAGAAACAATTTAGGTTCTAAAGATCAATCTTGAGCATCCAATACTTGCATTCCCTATTCTATATAAAAATACACATTAAAAGATTCTCATATAAAAAATAAAGAAGACAGGAAGATAACACTTAAAAACAAGATTTCTGACATTTGTACTGTTTTGGGATGGCAAAGAAGAAAAGAATAGAGCATGCATAGGAAGAATAAAAACAGCATGTAATCATAACTTAAGGGACAAATGCCACGATATGAGGCATAGAACCTGACATTCCGATTGGCATATCGGATATTGCTGAATTTACTGACTTTTTCTCAATTTCATCAGAGATGTTTTGTGTTAAATAAAAAAAAATGGCATTCAATTTCTGTTTTAAAAAACAAAATGAATAAACAGCACTTATTACTACTTGGGAGGCTTCAGCCATCAGAAAAATGCATATTTAAGAGATTTTAAAATACATGTTATCTGGTAGAAGCAAGATGACCTAATGTGTATTTAGTTTTAAAAATAGGGCTACTCCATATGTCCAATGTATTTTTAATGGGGATCAATTCATATCCTTAATAGGCTCACTATGAACACTGGGTATGAATATCTTACTCTTGAGGGCATTCTGCACACAAAAATTAAAAATTCTGCACACAATATTTTAAAATTCTGCAAATTTTATTTGTCATATAAATGTGGAGGTTCCGACATGGCATTGGGGAGCACAGGCCACTAGCTGCACAGAGGTGGGCGATCACTGTACAGCTCTCCCCCGGGACATGAACCCAGCAGTGAAGCTGCACCCAACCCTGACACAGAGCAAGGACCAAGCCTGCCCCAGAAACACCCCAGTGCCCTGCCCCTCCGTGCCAGGTGCAGCAGGTCTGGGTAGGCTGGCTCAGCAAGGCAGGATCCAAGTGTGAAGGGGCTTAGTGTGGGGTATCCGGGTATGGGTTGAGAGGGTTCTGTGAGGGCAATCTGGGTGCAGGCGGCTCAGTGGGGGATCGGGGGGAGGGGAGTATCTGGATGCACAGGGGCTTGCTGGGGGGTTCTGGGTGCAATGGTAATGGGACTCTGCAGGGGGGGTCCAGGTGAAGTTGGTTCTGGGTGTGCAGGGGTCAGTGGGGGTCCAGATGCTGGGGGAGTGAGGATCAGTGGGTGGGGATCCAGGGGCAACTGATTAGGGCTCAGTGAGGTGCAGGTGCCTCATTGGGGTGCTTCAGGTGCATCATGGGGGTCTGAGTACACGGGAGTGAAGCTCAGTGGGATGGTCTGAGTATGAGGGGGTCTGGATGCACCGGGTTTGGGCGGATGGGGGAGCAGCTCCCCTTACAGGGATCTCTCCCTCTGCAGCTGAGGAGCGATGGGTGTAGGAAGTGGGGCAGGGGGAGTTTGCACAACTTCCTGCAGCTGGCAGAAAAATCTGAGGGTGCCATGCAAGGGAAGAGGAAGTCCCATCCTCCCCAGCCCAGCCAGGACTAGCAGCTGAGCCTGGCACAACATAGGAGACACCAGCCGGGTCTTCCCTAGTCCTGCCTACTGCCCCACAGTGATTTCTCTCTCTGCTGGCTGCCTGGGCACCCGAAACATACAGCTTGGGAGGATCTCATGACCACTCTTGTGGCTTCCCTTTGCTTCCCAATGAGAAAGTAATTTTTCTGCGGGGAAGCAAAGAAATCCACAGGGGATATAAATTCTGTGCATGCACAGTGGCGCAGAATTCCCCCAGGAGTAAAGCAGTAAGTCCACATAGTCCAATCACAACTGGCTTAGTACTAAGTGATGGTGGCTGCCCGTTTTCATCACCTGATAACTTTCTGGAAAAGTTATTTTTTGTGTTGAAATGTTCATGCTTTGACTCCAGCCAGAGATGAATCTTTGTGGAAAGTCTGAACAAAATCCCTTCACACTGCTTTAGTTCTGTGAAGGCAAGGAAAGGCATGCTTTTTCCATATTTAAAAAACAAAACAAAAACTACACACACTTTAATCTTTTCTTGTGCAACACAACATTAAAAAGTGGCTGAAATCTGTTCATAAGTAGTTTTCACTGAGGTCCACAACCACATTTGAAAAACAAAATTGTGTGAATAGTATTCAAGTTATCCGTGACTGAAAATAGGCTATTGCATACGCACAACAGAAAATGTCATTAAGTCAGAGGCTTCACATGCACAGTTCATTTTTCCAATGGACAATCAGACTGCGCCTACACTGGAAGCGAAGGGTGTGATTCCCAGCTCATCTCGCTAAAAACAGGAGCATAGACACTGTAGTGCGGGCAGCAGCAGCAATGGCACAGGCCAGCCATCTCAAGTACATACCTGCAGGGTTGTCTATGGCAGTGGCTCTCAACCTTTCCAGATTACTGCATCCCTTTCAAGAGTCTCATTTGTCTTGAGTAGTCCACATTTCACCTCACTTAAAAACTACTTGCTTACAAAATCAAAGATACAAAAGTGCCACAGCACACTCTTACTGAAAAATTGCTCACTTTCTCATTTTTGCCATACAATTATAAAATAAACGAATTTGAATAAAAAGAGTGTACTTAAGTGTATAGCAGGGGTGGCCAAACTTACTGACACTAGGAGCCACGTACAACAGTCTTCAGAAGGTCGAGAGCCAGGGCACACTTGACAGGGTTCCAGGCTTCACCCACACAGGAGGCACCTGCCAGGGCTCAGGGCTTCAGCCCCACTCCTGTTGAAGCCCCAAGCCCCGGCAGGTGTTCCCCACAGGGCTGAAGCCCAAGACCCCCCGCTCCACCACTGGGCAGAAGCACCTACCCCACCACCCCTCTGCAAGGCAGAGATCCGGAGCTCCCCCCACACGTCTAGTAGGTGGAGAATGGGGAGGGCTGGCTCCGCGAGCTGCACTTTAACGGTAAAAGAACTGCATGTGGCCCGTGAGCCACAGTTTGGTCACCCCCCGTGTATGGTATACAGAGCAGTGTAAACAAGTCATTGTATGGAATTTTAGTTTGTACTGACTTCGCTAGGGCTATTTATGAAGCCTGTTGTAAAAGTAGGAAATATCTATATGAGTTGATGTAAACCCTGGAAGACCTCTGAGTACCCCCCACGGGTATATGTACCCCTGGTTGAGAACAACTTGTCTATGGCACTATACATATGCATTTTCCTTCAAAGGTGCACATTTAACCTGTTAATAACATGCATTCGTAAGTATAAATGTTGTTTAAAAAAACCCTAAGATCTGATCATGATAACCCATCCTCACCTAAGTCATTTTTACTAATATGACTAATCCAATGTAAAGCCCTGATCATGCCAAGACTTCCGTAAAATTAGCTCCTTTGGAGTCAATGGGACTTCTCCTGTACATGAAATTAAACATGTGTGAGAGTTTTTGCAGAATCATGGCTTAAGAAATTGGACATACTTATGTTAGGGATACACTACTTAGCTTATTCACCTCTATGCAGTGGTATCACATAAGGCTTACATACTGCTTTAAAATTCCACTTCAGCAGAAACAGGACCCAATTCAGCCCACACACAAGTACGTGCTTAACTTTAACCAACTGTTTAAATCCAATTGACTTCAATAGCATTTAAGCATAGGCTTAAATGCTCTGTTGAATTGTGGCTTTAAGCAATACTTATATGATGCATAGGTCTTATGCGGTCACTCTGTTCAGGGGTCAGTTTCACTTTATTTGTATATGTGGCTTTTACATTATAAAGAAACCTAATGAGGGTTTTCAGCTTTTTTACATTTATGTAAAGAACTGGGAAAGTTAAGGCCTCAGAAGATCAATATACTCAAGCTTTAAGCACATGAGCAGTCTTCACTGAAGTCTTTGGGATTACTCAAGTGCCTAGAATTAGACACATGCTTTAGTAATTCAGGCCTAATATGTTCTTTTTTAAAAATATGTTAAATGCATTATTGAAGTTGAAGTTAAGAAATGCAAAAAAGAAAAGTCATGCTATGATCCTGATTCTGAGTGTGTTGTGATAGGCAAGGACAAAATGTGTTAAAACACTGGTGGGAGATGGACAGACAGATCCACAGATTTTCAGATATGTAGTATTCTCAGTTCCCAGTATTCTTGTAATAAACATATAGTATCAAATACTAGAGATATAAAACATGACCAAAGTTAACTATTCTATAGAAGCAATACCATTTTCCATTTCCTAATTTTTAGAACAATTATGTTAACTATGCAACCTTAACAGCGTATGAACGTTATTTGCAGATAAAGAGCAATCTAGTGTCTTTTCAGACAACTTTTAAATTTTAATTTTTTTTTTTAGAGTACAACTCAGTATAGAAGTGGCTCCATCATTGTACTGTATCTGTTTCAACTCGAGTGTATTTTGTCTTAGTCAAGGTCTACCCTATAAACTTATAGCAGTATAACTAAGTCACTCAGGGATGAGAGAAATCCACACCCCTGAGCAACGCAGTTGTTCTGATCTAGCCCACAATGTAGACAATGCTGTCAACAGGAAGGCTTCTCCTGTCGACATAGCCACTGCCTCTCATGGAGATGGATTAACTACACTGATGAGAGACTCTCTCCCATTGGCATAGCAGCCTCTTCACTGAAACGCTACAGCTGTGCCGATGCAGCATTTTATGTGTAGACCAGTGGTTCTCACCCTATTTATAATTGTAGGCCACAGGTTGAGAACCACAGACCCCTAAGCCCAGCACCCCCAGCCCTGAGACCCCTCCTCAGAGCGGGGCCAAGAGCGGAGCCACAGGCCTGGGCAGCTGGAACCTGGACCCCGCCCCACAGCCAGGATCTGAGTTTTTTTAGCACACAGCTGGGCTATCCTGAATCCCTTGCATTGTTTCAGATGGCTGTGACTTCAAGTGTTGCAAACACAAAATCCTAAATTCAGGATGTGGCAAGGAAGTATATTAGTTATTGTTAAGTCTAAACAGACTAACTTTTTTAGGATGACAAATAGATTAAATTTTTTACCTTTATGGTTCAACTTTGCTGTCTGAGTTTGTTTTAAATAGCCCTAAAGAAAAAAAAATTTAAAAAGATCAGCTCCTGCTGTGAAAGGAAAATATTTAAATACTACGATAACCATTTAGATACAGATTCCATCATAAAAAAAGTCTAGAATTACAATATTCTATTTTCACCTACTAAAATATGTTTTTAAAGTGGTGCCTTAGATTTAGAAAAACAAGCAGAGAGTTATGAATAATAAATAACTTTCCAAGTTAAAGGAAATTTCTTCAGGCAAATATTTTTCCATTTCAACCCACAGCTGTAAAATATTACCATGCTTCTGCATTTCCTCATCTACAAAAAGAAACATTTAAGTCTGCCAACTTCATTGTAAAATGAATCACAAATATGTCCAAGAGTGTGCAATATTTTACATTATTCACACACAAAAAGCAGAGCTATTTGTGTGAAGAATGGATATATATTGAGTGAAAATAAGTTAATTTTAGAAACAGAGCTCAGCTGATATAGTTTACCTTTGAATGGTAAATTAATAAAATTTTAAGTTATTCTTTTCCCTGTACATAACCTGCATGGAGCACATCTATACCAATGGGTTTCAAACTGCGGGTGGCAACCAAGTTCTGGGTCGTGGAATGTAAAGCACTGGGTCGCGGCTGCTCTGGTCAGCACCACGGACCGGGCCATTAAAAGTCTTGTCGGTGGTGCTGCCCGGCTATAGCAGGCTAGTCCCTACCTGTTCTGGAAGCAGCCAGCAGCAGGTCCGGCTTCTAGACGAGGGGGCCTCGGGGCTGCACTTGCTGCCCCACCCCAAGCACCGGCTCCGCACTCCCATTGGCCAGGAACTGGCCAATAGGTGCTGGGGGGGGGTGCGACAGTGTCCTCCCCCTAGGAGCCAGACCTGCTGCTGGACGCTTCCGGTGCGCAGCATGGTCCGCGGTGTCAGGACAGGCAGAAAGCCTGTCTTAGCACCCCCACTGCACCGCTGACTGGGAGCCACCCGGGGTAAGCCCATGCCCCAATCCCCTGCCCCAGCCCTGAGCACCCCAAACCCAGAGCCCCCTCCTGCACCCCAAACCCCTCATCCCCAGCCCAGAGCCTGCATCCCCAACCCAGAGCCCTGACACCCTCTCGCACCCCAACCCCTGCCCCAGCCCAGAGCCCCCCACACACACACCCTGAATCCCTCATTCCGAGGCCTCCCCGCAGCCCTCAAAAAAAAAAAAGTTTGAAAACCACTGATCTATACTATTTGTCACTGAAGTGACATGGCAAGTACAAATCAGAAAAACAACATTGTGTAAAGCATGGAGGAAGTTCAGGTCAACTCTCTCTACATTTAGATGGAGACCCATTGCAAAATAATTATTTAAATGTGATGGTTACAAATTAAACATGCTAAAGTCAGGAAATTCACAAAAATCTGTACTAGTGCTTAAAGTAACTGTGGACTAATACTGTTCTTATAAGAGCCACAGTTGTGTGTCCAACTGAAGAGTCCACCCCCTCAATGCATGCATTTCACAGAGCTGCACAAGTACGGTAGTATGAAATATGCATTTTTCAGAGTGCACACTTCACCTGGAAATTTAAGCCCACCGATTCACCTTTTGAACCCACCCTATGGGACAAACTAATCAGGACAATGAACTTGCATCAACTGTGAGGTGAGAACTAATCCTCTCAGTGTTCAAGATTAAGCTATTGTCATTTGTGAGGGAGCTTGCACCGCCTAGGCTAGCCTGATTTCTTGTGCTAGACTCAGGTCAGGATGACACTAGAAACTTTTGCTAGTATAGTAACATCGAGTAGGGTGTGGGGTTTTTTTTAACATTATACACATTTCTATATTGGCAAATGCCCTAGCGAAGACAGTTATACCAGCAAAACGTGCTTTTGCCAATGTAATTGATTTTGTTTGTGGAATCATAAGTTATATCCACAAAAACACTCTTGCACCAATAGACGTTGTGTCTGCATTAGGAGGGTTTACTAGCATAGCTATACCAGAAAATGTTTTTTAATGTAGATTAGGCCTCAGAGTAGTTTAACCAAAACGCAACTGAGCCAGCAGCTGAACACAGGCAGGAGGAAAGAGTCAGGAAACCATCTAGTGGGACCAACTGCACTTGGGAGCCAACTCTACAAAACAGCAAGAGAGAAACCCAGGACAAGAAACAGCTTTGAACAAGTAATAGAGGCAAAGCAGGAAGCCATAGTTAGTTCTTTTCATGCAGGGAATGTGGCATCAGCTAGCCCTGGTAGGGATATTGAGATGGGATCATGAAGGGCACAGTATGGTATAAAAAACCTCTACAGAATAGAATGGTCAGCGCCATTAGATAGTTAAAATGAGATCTAGGAATTACCCAATGGTCCAGGACTAAAGAGATCCAGCCACATTATCCCAATGTTTGCTTATATTAAGCTTTAACAAGAATTCTTTCATTTGGTGTGTCGCCTGTTTTAATAAACTTTTTACGCAGCTAAAACTAGTATCATTATTTCTTGTTTGACAGAGACCCATGTTTGTTGGGCATCCCATCTCTAGTTTGGATGAAGAAACCTGCCTCTCACTGGACTCCACATGCAGTCTAATGAAGAGTTTATAATATAACACACCGCTCAACTATCATCCATGTGGTTACCAACACTTCATGAGAACCCACAAATACATGTGTTGTGATTCAAATTAATTTAAAATGCCAATTTTTAGTCTTTAATGGGAAGTACACAATATTTTTTAAAACAAGAGCGATTTTTATGTATACCACATCACACAACTTTCTCCCTAGATTTTAAAGTACTATGTAGATTTCAGGAGCCTTTTGATTCCTGAAGAGCGTAGGAGGTTTTCGGCCAACTGGCACTTGCAAACTCTCTATTCACAGCCAACTGCTGAAATCCACACACACACAAAAAAAAAAAAAAAAACCCCGAAACCACCACACACACTCAGCTGCTTTTTGGAGGTCAGAACAGCATCAAGCAGGAAGTGAAAGTTTTCAAAATTGTTTTTTAAACCTTTACCTTATTTTCCCTAATAAGTCATCCGTTTCCATGGGAAGAGAGGCAGAAACAAGTTGAACAGCCAGAAGCGTGTCAATTTCAGTTGCTGGCTGCTGGTTCCCCAGTTCTGCTCCTGTTTCCATGGCAACTGATGTAGCATCAGGGAAAACAAAAGGTAAAGGACAAACAACAGCTAAGGCAGAAAACAACAGTTTGCAAAAATAAATTAAAAAAAAAAAAGATGAGCTGAATACTTTAAAATGTTAATAAACTTAAATTACAAGATTAGAGGCCTGGTCCTAGAAATCAAACAAGCTGTCCTTGACTTCACTGGGAATATTCCCCTAAGTATGGCTTGACGAATTAAGGCCCCAGTTTTCAGGAAAAACCCCTGAGATCTTCAAAGCATAAGAACTGTCATCAGCCAGTAAGATGCTTTTTTCATAATTTCTTACTCACACTTCATAGGTATACATGTGTTTCTGCACACATGCACTCATCTATGTACTCAAGTGACTCCTGCCACCACAATAGTTGAGTACCTCCCAGACATTTAAAGATAGAAACAACAAAAACAACTTCTCCCTCTCTGTTTCTTCCTAGCACGTTTGCCATTGGGTTTCCAAATGCAATCTGTTGAGATGAGTTCTGCACTATGCGGTATTCAGTCATAGTTAAATACAAACTATTGAGCAGCTAGCCATTAGCTCAAGACAAATCAACAACTGGCTGCTGGTTGGTTGAAACAAGGTCACTTTAATCATGTCTTTGTCATGTAGAGTATTCCAAGACATGGGACATATCCCCTCCCCAAGCACTATTCTTTACCATTCCCTTCTCTGTGAAGTTCTTGCTCCTCACCTCTCTGGAACTCTTCCAGCAGGTTTGTCTGTCTACACTGAGAACAGGCAGCAGGTGCCTTTACCGTTCAGGTGCACAACAACATCCTTTCTGCTGGATGTCACAGCTGCTCAAGGCCATATTGCACTGGATCCTGTGAAACATCTGAGCATTGACGGCATTGTCTGCTACTATTCACTAGGACTCTCTCTGTCAGCTGTCCTATAATTCCTTGTTCTTGGAAAGTATCTTGAGCTCAACCATTACAGCTGGTACCTTTGGGTCTCAGAGAACCCCCAAGATCCTTTCTGACAGCTGCTTTCTGTACTCTCCAGAAAGAGAGAATAAAGGGTCCAATAAATACCAACATATTATCAGTAGGGGAAAAGTGCAGGAAGGAACACTAATGAAACAGAGACAGAAGAATGATCATCTGGGTATGACTGCAAACCAAAGATGATTGTTTTTCTATCTCTCATGGAAGATGATGCATATACATTCTTCCCATACTTTGGTGTCCAGCTTTTAATTTCTGCTCCACTTCATTGGAGTGATCTATTACTTTTGCTCCCCGATATGCAGATAGTATAAATATCTCATATCACAGAAAGAGCACAATATTTATGTTAGTATTCAATCGGCCCCTTTTATTAAAATGTTTATAAAACACTAGGGCAAAACTTTCATCCTATAGTTAACAGAAAGTTTGCTGAAGATATCCTTTAAAGTAGAAGTTCTCAACCGGGGTCTGGGGGCTCCTGGGGGCACAAGTAGGTTTCAGGGGGGCCTCCAAAATAAACCAGAGAGCAAAGCCAATGTTAGACTCACAGAAGCCCAGGGCAGAAAGCTGAAGCCTGCATCCTGCCATGCGAGGCTGAAGCCAAAGCCCAAGCAACTTCGCTTTGCGGAGCTCCCTGAGGTTTGGGGCCCCGGGCAATTGCCGTTTGCTACCCCCTAATGTCGGCCCTGGCTTTTTTAAAATCTACTGGATATTTAGAAAAATAGTTGCTGTGGCATAGGTGGGCTGTGAAGTTTTTATTCCATGTGGGGGAGGCCTGAGAAAGAAAAAGGTTGAGAACCCCAGCTTTAAAGTACATGAAACCTACCTTAGTATGCAATGGACATAAAAAAATAAAACCCTCACAAATTCAGAAGCCATCAGTCACACAAATAGCCAACTCCAATCAGAAAGCACTTTTCAAATACCAACTTGGGACCTGTGAATTCTGAAAAACGGTTTGTAAACACTTTCCAAAAAGGCCTACCTATTTTTGGATTCCTTGATAGTTTCCCAGCCCACATTTGACTGCTGTTTTGTAACCTCAACTGAAGAGCCACATGACAGTGTCATAAACAAATCCCTTATCAGAAGGCTACTAAATCAAACTCTATAATGGATTCAGTAAATTCATGTTGAAAATGTAATTTCCTTTCTTATGTAAGTGGACATATGGGTGAAATAACCTCAGACACTGTTACAATGGTGTCATGCCGAATATCAGATCTCCTTCCTATTCATGAGGTTTTTGAGCCAATTTTGTACCTTTTGTCCTCAATGGCTTTCATGCTTACTGGTATTTAGCTTGCTAAACAAATGTTCAACAGCCAAAGAATATATTTATTTTAATTATAATAGGAGTTTTGTTGTTGTCAGATGATTTCTCTCCAAGTCCAATACCACCATGTTTGGCACTAGAAGATATCATACATGAACCAATAGGAGTCCTAGGTCACACCCTATATCCCTTCTTACCAAACCAGTGTAGCCTGGCTCCCTCCAGAATAATCCTATAGTACACCCAAAATGAAAACATCCACAGATAAGCACATGCTTCATGATCTCAGGAAAACAAAAAAGAAAGCATTAATACTTTACTTATTCTTCCTTATTTCAATTAAAGGAAGACTATGTACAATTTATCAGAGTGCTACCTGGCAATCTGTCTAATTTTATAATCCAGCAAGACCAACTGTGCATCTGTAGGCTGATCAAATCCCAGTAAAATATAGTCTATAACCTGTTTCTATATATCAAAAATGCTGCTACTTTAAAAATTACTCATTCAATTTTGAAAAACTGAATTCAATCTTCATGCATTAGGACAAGATGCTCTTTATGACCACTACAGTTAATGCTAAAAATTACTGATTGCAACCTACTGGCTCTTTTTTTAGCAAGTCATATAACTTACTACAACTTCCACCTTTTGGGGTTACATTTTCCATGACTGGCCTCCACCAAAAAACTTTGAGAAAATGGCTCAGCCAGTTTTGAGTGAGAAGAAAATGTGGATGTAGAAGGCAATGGGGTTTCTCTCCATCACATGTATAAGATAAGTTATTGTGCCTTTTAAACAAAAAAAAACAAGAAGTTAACACTTGAAATCTGGGACTGAAATAGCTCTCTTTAAAGAGTAGTGCAAGACTTTTACTGGAGACAACTAGGCTTTAACCAAGTTATGACCATCTGAAAAAATCACATACCAAGTATATGCATAGGTTAGGTTTGCTTTTGGTTGTCCTTTTGGTTACTTGCACTGAGCATCTTTGGGTGCTGCACGTCCACAGCTAAATTAAGTTAGCAGTCTTTTCATCTATGTTGCTGAAGGTGACCAAAAGAGCAGGAACTGAAGGAAGAGACCAGTGTTCTTCCCTCAGCCTCTGGGGGTCTTGTAAGATGCCTTTGAAACAATCCAGTCCTGATACACTCAATGTATGTAGAAAGGAAGGGCTCGTGCAGCCTCACAAAGACTTTTAGGAGGAAATCCCCCTCAAATGCATTTTATAAACTCAAACAACTTAACACCCCAGGCTGCAGACCTCCTATGCAGGAGAGGTGCTCCTTCCGAGCTGTCTGCCTCCTAAAATAATTGCGTGGGGCATTCTGGTGTCACTCCAGAATATGGATTTCTCATGCCTTGTTTAAAATTATTTTACAAGTCACCAAAACTACAACAACTACATAAATATAACATTACACATGACCACTAAGGAAGTTAGGAAGTACCAAAAGATATGGTTGTACAAACAACCGCATTACAATACAGTCATTATATGATCACATACCATTTCCCCAAATACATATTATCTTCTGTGACCTAAGACAGATAGTACCACAAGGCTACACTTCAATGCCAGGTCTATGAAAATCATTTATGAGAAGTACACAGTAAACTGTACTTACATTACATATTAAGTGCAACACTGAGTAACAGTGAAAATTTATCAGCATCTATAGGCTACCTATATTAGCAGATTAATTTGTTGCATATTTAACAGCCTCATCTTCTGAACTGTGCCTTATAAAAGCTGTATAGCGGGTTGAATAGTGATGACAGTAGAAGTGCTGATCAAAGATTAAAATACATACTTGAGCAAGAACAATATTATATATATATATATATATATATATATATGTGTGTGTGTGTGTGTGTATAAAAACCTGTCACTAAAAACTACTACTATACCAATGAAGGGAAAAAAAATATTCCAAGATGCTACAATAGCAGCTAACATTACAGGAAGACATTGACGATGTACTGCTTTCCTTTAGAGCCAGGCTAAAAGGTTATGTTTCTGCAAGTGCATTTTGGATGCTGCTAAGCATTAGCTATAACAAAATGCTCACATCAATCTGTGACATGATTCCTTTCTCCCGTTCCATTCCTACATTTAATCTACTGTATGAATACATATGTTCACCATTCTAAAGTATTACATGAAAGATAATATTCCACAACTAAAGGTCTAGACATATCAAAATTGTGGGAGTTATATATATTTCAAAATTAGTAAATGTAACAACTGCCTGATGCATCTTCTTCACTCTACCCGACACATCCTGCAAAAAAAAAAATTTTTTTAAGGGTGGGGAAACCAGAAGGGCAAGGGACAAATGCCACCTGACTACTACAAAAATTACTGAAGACTACACCAACAAACAGATGAAAGATATAGAATTTGCCTGCCTACATCACATATGTCAAAGTGCAATAGTCTACTTTGGTTTAGGAAGGCATTACTCTCCTATTTTCAATGAAGCAGCACAAAATTGTACATATTCTTCTACACTAAATCTTTTCTTTAGTAGCTTTTGGCAAGTGTATGTATAGCTCTAGCCAAGCACAAGACAGCTCTTGACCCCTTCTAATATGCCAACTAAGGGCTTTATTGATCATTGCACCTCTAGTTCATCTACTGCCCATCCCAACATTTTACACTCCTGTTCTCTGACACACTCAAGGTATGGTTGTAGGGAAGGGTACTTTCTCCACCAGTGCTAGGTAATTGCTATATCTTTCTAACAATGTAAAGTAGTCACTATACCAGTAGTTATACAGTAGTCATACTACTTAATCCCTTTGCATGCTATCAGCAAAATCCTAAATACTTACACCAGCCAACAGAACTAGAGTCTACTGCTATTAATCACGCTTTAAAACAAAAAACAAAAAACTAAATCTAAAATCGGACTGTTTCTGCTTTATTCCTGATACAGTCCTGTTTCAACGATGACATTATCCTCAACCACACAGTAGCCCTTCAGCATGATCTCTCTTGAAAAGAAGGTAACAGGGTTTGACTCACTGTCTGATGAAGCATCAACAATTGCTACAGCTGAACATTCTATTCCAATTTAACTAAAGACAAAAAGAGGAGAGGGAAACACCCATTTACTTCCTTCCAGACCCGCTTAGCGTAGCTTCCTTGCGGGAGCCACAATGACCTCCTATTGTTTCTAACATCCACCAAGAGATTTTAGAAAATAAAACGATTCTCTTTGCATTGGATGCGCTAGGGGATATGCTAGAATGGTTTCTTCTAACACTACAGATATTGTAGAAAATTAATTTACAAGCTATTTTTACCACACAGCACTTTTCCCTCTTGCATCCTTAGCCTCCTGAGTCAAATAGGTTTGCACCAAACTGCTACTTCTCCTCACCATGTCTCCTAGTTGCTCCTTCATCACCTCAAAATGAAGCACTTGGAAACTCAGTGGTAACATAAGAACTTATCAGAACTCCCATAGGAAAAATACTACTTAGCACTTCTTATAGGCTTAACCTTTTAAAAAGTGCTGTAACTAATTAGCACATTAAACTATCTTCATGTGCAAGACATGCCAGCTTTCAGGATCTCCACTCACCAGGCAAGAATTTATGTGACATGTCTTTTCAGCAGTCTCATCTGCCTGCGACACCAGATCATGAGCTTTTAACTAATTTCATAATGGACCTAAACCTGTGAGATATTGAGCACTCTCTGCTCCCTTTTATTTCAATAGAAGCTTAGAATGCTCAATACCTCAAAGAATTGGGTTCTTCGTTTCCCTCAAAAAAGTAATAATTTCTCTAGGAGTTCCAGCCACTAGCCATTAAGGCAAGGAAAGACAAGGAAAAGTTGCCAATAGCAATGAAATCCAATAATAGCAGCCACTTTATTCCTGTGCATGGAAAAAAATCGAGACCCTTTACATTTTTAAAACAAAACTTCACATTTACTAACGCAGCCCATACATACCACTGACGGCTGTTATTAATAAGCATACGTTCTGTGACATTACTCTTTTCATTGCTCAAAAATGGATAGGTATGTTTTTTGTAAAGCAATCTCTAACCCGTCTATTAAATTTTGCTTTGTGATACTTCTCAAGATTGGTATAGATCCAAGGTATTAAGTACTATTCAAACAAAATTATTTTTATTACACATTTTATATTTTTGGAGTTTCCCCCCTTCAAAGTCATGCATGGGCAAAGCGTGAAAATCATGCATTTTAATAACTTTGGTTTTGAAAACTTAACCTTGGCTAAATTTAGCCAAGATTTCTTATTCAAAAGAACACAAGCAATCAAAGGACTACAAAGGTTGCATGATGCATTTTTTAGGCTGCCTTACAAAAACAAGGTTTGTGTCACTGCTGATCCTTGCAGTTTATTGCTTCAAACCCCCTACTTTATCATTTTATTCAGTATGTAGTTAAAATTAAATATTTAAAATTGAAGTCGTTCTTATGCTGCAAGCGCAGCTAAAATGAAAGTCCTCTCTGGCAGCAGTGACCAGATTTTAAATGCAGGTAGATCAATAAAAAGAAAGGAGCTCAAGCACAACCTCCATGTGTGAGTGGAGTGGTTTATAATAGCTTGCAAACGACTATGTGCTTGCTGTAACCAGCTGTTCTTAAATTATCAATATGCAACCGATTCATGTTAAAGCCAAATCCCAGCACTATTTCTAGAGAAATCCCAGTAGTTTTTGCTTGTTCTACATGTGAGCTCTGTTAAGGATACAAATAGCAGTAAGCTTCAGGACAAATAGGACCAAACTATTGGCATTTCATGCACTAGGTCCATTATCACAGCAGGGGGTGTCAATCACTGGAACATTCCTATAACAGCTCAGGCAATATGACAATGATCTCTCAGGGGGGGAAAAAAAATCAAAATCTCTACTGCACACTCAAAGTCCCTCTGCCAACCTAATGCATTTTTGCTTCAGCCAATCAGATTGTCAGCCCTGACCTAGAAGACTTGCATCAAGCTTCAAACATTTAAAAACATCAATCATAAAAACAAAGACAGGACATTGAATTATACAGTATTAACCTCCAGGGTTTGCATACAAAGACCTTAGATTTATTTATGTCCCAGCGCATTAAGAGCTTCAGTACACCGTTCTTTACACCAAACCGGCTGCCAATTTGATGAACCTCTCTGCCCTCAGCAGGAGTGCAGCATCTTTGATTAATGAGTGCATGCTTGTGGAAAAGTGTAAGAACAGAAAACAGGGTAAAAAAAATAAAATAAACCACACAATTATGTCTCTACACATCTGATGGACCAATGCAATAATTATCTTAGAGCTGGATTTCTTTTACAGAGAATGCCTCATTCTTTTTAAATACTATGTATGTTCACTTAAACTCACACTGCAGTTATTTTAGTCTCTTAAAATACTTTTTTATAAAATGCAAATGTTATCTTTCACAAAGCACATTCATCTACTGCAAAAACTGTTAAAATTCATCAGCACAACAAAGTCACTACTAAATAAGGTCACTACTTCTGACTAAACGTGTGTTTAACAAAGTGCTTTAAATCATCAAGTAAGTAATTCTTTTTTAACAATTTTTTTAAAATTTTAAATTCCAATCTAACAGTCTAACAATTCAAAAGCTCAAACCAACTGAACTGGTGTATTTTTCCTCTTGCTAAATATTAATATATAAATATTGATTTAAAATTCCAAATCAAATCAGATACAAAGTATAATTTCTTATTTAATTTTATTAAAGGCACATTTTACACAGAACGTTCAATTTTTCCAAATTTTTAAAATGTTTTATTGGGACTTGCAACAAATTAGATGACAATAATGATGTCTCTACACATCTGATGGACCAATGCAATAATAATAACTAAGTTCTACATATACAGACCTGGGGGAAAACCAGATATGTTTATCTGATGGAGAGGTGACCACATTACTTTGGACCACCACTTCATTTTAGAAGAATTAGTTTAATTCCTTTTAGACCAAATACATTTTGTTAAAAACACACCAAGAATTTTATCCTGCAAATGTTAACAGGCATATCGCTTAGTACTACTAAAAGCAGTCTCACAATGAGACTATTCAGTGGAAAGCACTGCTACACCTGATAGTATTTGCAGGACTGGGCCCAAGCATTCTGACGGTGCCATCACCTTTTTTTCTGCATACACCCATCACAGAGGTTAGAAACATCTTTACCTATGGCTCTAAACTACTAAGGTTTGACTCATTCAACTCCTTGCCATCAAATGCAAAGATAGTCATATGGTCCCCCTTCACATATGGGAAATCATAACACCTGAAGTGTGCAAGGAAGCAGATGACAGTATGGGTTACACATTAAGAGACTAGAATCTCCTTTCTATGAAAATTGGAGGGACAGTGTCAATTTCAGATCTAGAATTGAGGGGGGGAGGGGGATTAAGTGTTAGAAATAGTTTCAAAAACTACATCTTCCTGGGAGTTCGTTGGCCAATTTCTAAGAGTTAGAAAACAGTTTTGTATTTATTTTTTTTAAAAAAATAACTATTTATTCTTTTTTCTATTGCTGTTTGAAAAAAACCCACACAAAAGATTAAACTAACAAAAGTGCTATCAAATGCACAAAGTAAACAAACTGAATTAAAAAGCGAAAAAACATTTTTTTCCTCTAATCTCTAAACATTAGCAAAACCCTACAGACAGATGTGGGATTTTTACATTGACAGCGTTGCTTTAAACTATCAGTCTTGTTACTTACTAATATTACCAGAAAACTTCAAAATTTAAAAATTTTGCTCATAAATTAAAATAAAACCAAAGACATTTGTAGCAGCGAAAGCTATTCTTTGCTTTCTCTACAATAAAGTTTCAGAGGAAACTGTTGTACATGACTTACAGACTACATTAAAGAAGTGTTTTGATACTGCTCTAAGGAATTCCTTTAGGTAGACCAAAGGCAGTATATAACCCTAAACAAGAAATAACAAGTTTTTTTTTTTAAATTATCTAGTTATTTCATATTTTAGATTAAAAATGAAAAAAGACACAGATTAGTGAAAATATTCATCATATTTGACACTTTACAGGCTGAACGTAGACTATGAACCCAAACATACAAAGGCTTATGCACATGCTTAACTTTACACATGAGAGTAATCAAAAGTCTCTGCAGGATCAGGGTCAAAGGTTTTCATTTCTGGAGTTACAGACCTGGTAGTTACAGTACTGATTCAGCGTAGTGACGGTGTGAGGCACAAGCAGACTAAGCAATTGCTTAGGACCTCGAGCAGCTCAAGGGGGCCCCCTATTCACTTTTTTAGTATGTGTTGGGGGGCTACAGGGGGGGGGAGCAAAAATATTCCTGCTTAGGGCCCATAACGGGCTAGCACTGCCTCTGATTCAGAGTCAGGTGACCTTCGTTCTGTTCCCAGCACTTCCATTGACTTCCTGTGTCGCCATGGGTAAGTCACTTCACTTCTCTGTATAGGGAAACTAGTAGTTAGCCATCTTTATGAAGCTCTGAAAAGCTTGGGCGAAATATAAGTGCAACTACTACTGTTTGACGTACCATAGGATTATTTTTCTTATGCAGCGCTTTGGTGACTCATTTGTTGTTTCTGAATGTATGAGCAAAATTAGAAAACGTGTACCTTTTCTAAGTTGATCTTACTAATATTATTGTTTCCATTACTCATCCCTAAAGAGTAAACATAAAAGAACTCCAAACCCCTTAGTACGTACTCACTTAGGTAATGACCCTAAAGCAATGCTTCCATTATAACTACAACTACAAAAGCATTAACAATAGAACAGATCATATGTAAGGAAAAAATATTGGTGCAACTGAAACTTTACAAAAACAGAAACATCACTGCTGCTTATCTTCATGTTTCTTACCCACTTGGGCTTTTTTGGCACAGATTGAGGGGGGGCGCAGTTTTAATTGTCCTCTGTACCTATTTTAATGTCCTGTATTTTCCCCCATACATTTCTTTAAAGCATACAGTTTACCTGTTACATTGTTTTGTCAGTGTTCAACCAGACTGTTCCATTCTACATAGATCTGAAATACACTGTTCTCTCTTCTCATTAAAATTTGTCAGTGTTTCTCTTGACTGCTCTCTAGTAGCATTTAAAAAAGGACACAGACTAGTTGATAAAATTATTTAATATCATCAACCAAAACAAACAGTAGTAAGAGGACAAGGAAATCTGAGGGGTTTACCTTAAATTTTTGGGGGAAACCCTGATGGCCTTAGGCAAGTCATCACACTGACTTCAATGGCCAACTCACCTGAGTGAAGCAAGAACAATTTGGCCCTTCATCAGGTCTCTGTTATAAAAACTATCTTCAATTTTTTTTTTAATGGGGAAAAAAAAAACCTATGGGTCATACTATACTATTACTTTTTAAAGCTGAAATCTCTATTAAAATCAATTTAAGGATATGCCCCTAGATTTATTTTTAAAAAGAAAGAAAACTAAAACCTGGTTTTGAAGATTTTTAAATATAAATTACTAAAGGCAAATTAAAAACCCTCCAAGGAATCTAGTATACTAAGAATAAACTTGGTGAAATAATTTCAATTCTGGAAGAGCACTATCGTAGTTTCTTTGTAGTAAGTTTCATTTCTAGTTGATCTAGACTTGGCAAAATAACTTGGATCTCCTAGTGCTGGATATGCCATAAGAATACTGTGAATCTAAAAGCAATCTAGCACTAAACACATTCTTTCACTAATTCAGAGGGATCAGACAGAAAGCACAAACTTTCTTGCAACTGTGATATTCCACATCTTGTGTAGGAACACAAAAGTAGCAACAAAGACATTAACAATTGCAGTTCAAGCTGGGAGTGACTGTTCTGTTTCAATTCAATGACACCACTAATGGCTTCTTAGCAGCTCCATGAAATCAACCAGCTGTCAAGTCGATGCATCAGAAGGAACAGTTACGCACTCCCATAAGAAAAAGCAACACATCAGGATGTTTGGCAAAACATCTGCTCCTTTACACTTCAATTCTATAATAAACATGCAAATAAAGAAATAAGAAAAAAAAAGACAATAGAAACTAAAAATTCTAGAGACTTTCATTACTTTCTTATTTGCATTTTAAATAATTTCCTTGCCAAAAAAAAAAAAATCAGTCATGGAGGTCTTATCCACAAGGTTAGTATTCATGCTTAATGTATTTACAATACTCAACCAGTGTTTACTCCCTGTGTAATACAAAAAAAATTGTTCTTGTTTCTGTTAAGAAACATTCAAGCATCTTTCCAGGAAGTGAACATAGAAAACCATCTATTTCCCCAAAAATTACACAACATTTAGTAAATTGTATCATAAAACAGTGCTCCAAACTAATTTTACCATATGAACTACGACCCTTAACATGAGTTTTCAAATTAATCTTATTTTGTTGAAACAGTCAAGTTTAAATAACTCAATATACTAGAATTATTTAAATAAATTCATAGCATGAGAATTTAGTGTGGCAATTGTACAGTTTATTATGTCAATACATAGTACTCACAGAAAGCTTATTTACATGTTTCCTTCAAAACAGTAGTTAGTCAATAATAGGAAGAAACTATTAGCTGCTCCTCCAAAGAAGATTTTTTCTAACACATGATTAAAATACCACAAAATGTACATATTTACATATAAATTTATCAATGTTTGATTTTATATGCTATAGTTTTTAAAAGAATCAGTAAGCTAAAAAAAAAAGCTTCCTGTTTGCCAAACTGGATTTAAAATTACTTGAACACCAAAGATATCCCCCTTAAATACTTAAGATTCCTAACTTCTCGATATATCCAATACAGAAAATTGTTTCAACTACAATTTTCTTTATGCTGTCTGGCTTATTGATTATGCAGCATTGTGACAAAAATGTGCAGTTTACAATAGGTGCGAAAGACATCAAATATACTTAACTACCATTTTCTTAAACTGCTTTATCCTCTGTTGCTCACCATTTATAATCTGCCAAATCTTCTAGGCTTTTGTTGCATGTATAATTTAGAACCATCTGTTCTATGGGCTTTTAACTATTTAAACATTTTCATCTACCTACAATTCACATAACTGGCAGACATTCAATTCATCAAGGCTTTCTAAAGCATTTTTTAAAAGAACATACTCAGGTAAATATCTGACTTTTGTTAACAAAAAAGCATACTTCCTACCTAAAGACATATTGTTAAATATATCATTCAATTTTGAGTATGTGAGAAAAAAAGAAATCTCTTGATGTTCTAAGACCTGTTCCTATTAGTTTCTAAGTTAATCGTAACCAATGTTTTTCTCAATCCTGAAGACAAAGGGAATGCAAATTAAATACAGACAGTTTCATGTTCTTGTTAGTGTGAATAAAAATATGCAGAAGGTAAAATGAATGTAGGAAACTGAATGGAAAATTAGAATTCTATTTACAGTACCTATTATTTATGAAGTACTCAGTGTTTCATTAAGTTTTACCATGTGACCAGGCGAACTTTTACTAGATGAAAAGACTATCATTGACAAGTAAATTAAACAAACACTATATTTTACTGTTTTCCTTTTCACAGTAGCAAATAGAAGAGTTTATAACCAGAGGTAAAGTGATTCAGAATTGTGGCAGTTGGTATTTTTTTTTTTATTAGCATACTAACTACATTCTGCCAACTGCAGAATACAGCATCTGGAACATAATCCAAAATACATATAATGTCTACAGGTACTTTACAAACAGTTTATTGCATACATATAATACTGTTAAAACGGTTCTTTTGGAATCTATCATTTTTAAAAAATAACTTATTTTCCCTAACCCCCTTCACCTTCAGCTCTACACTCCTTCAGAGAAGATTCTGGACCAAGTTGTCTCATGTAAATTCACATGAGATAACTATTTGCTGTAAATACAAATAATGCTAACCCACAAATGCAATATTATTTCATATAACAACTTTGTATTTTTAAATAGTGAAATATATATTTATATCTGAAATAGTACAAAGCCAGAACACAAACCTGAGAGTAATTCAAAAGAATAGATATTTCTCCACCTGTTACAAAAATGCCAGAAAAGGAGCACATAGTTTTAAGAACTATATGCATTCTAGCAGGATAAACTACACATCTCTCACTTTAAAGTGCAGCTCACAACACGTTAGATCAGAAATCCCATGGGGGAAAAAAATCACACACACACACACACACTTGGAAAATTTCCCCTTAAACTTTACATGACGTCACTGTCTATCCCTGTTACATTTGCTAAACTTTGAGCCTTATCCAGCAGGACTTTCAAGATTTCCACCTACCCACTCACCCCCCCCTTAAAGAGAGAGACAGACTTGGGAATAAAAATTTGCCCAAGATGGCGAAAGCCTTGTTGTTTAGAGGGCAGAAAAATGGAGGATATTGTAATATACACAAAGGGATAAATTTCAACAACTCGACCAAGGGCTGCAGCTGCTTCTCTCTCTTTATAAGGAAGCAACACACACAAAAGATAAAGGGAGAGAGAAAGAGAAGAAAGCAGCAAAGCCCTCAGCACAGGCAGACTGTCTCCCTGGTCTCTCCCAAGCCCACTCCACTTGCCCGCCGCCCTTTTCAACGCCCAAAGCGGAGTTTGGAGCAACTCTACAATGCCACATTTTGAAATAAAAGGATATAAAAGAGTCCGGGGGGAAGGGGGAGGGGGAGGCCAAGCGGGAGAGGGGGAGTTTGCCGCTGCGAGCTCAGCGGGAGACAGAGACACGGCCGTATTGAACCGGGCGGGCTCCTCTTACCTTGTGCACACTCCGAGCTCCCGGGGGCCCCCTCGCTGCACGCTACGTACCCCGCTGGGCAGCGGCAGGGGAGCCCGAGGGGAAGGAATCGCCCCTGCGGCTGCAGCTGGCTGACATGCCCAGAGCTGCGGCAGCCGGAGCGAGCCGGGCAGAGGGAGCGGGGAGAGCGCAGAGACACAAAGAGGCGCTCCCAGCCCAGGCGGCGGCGGAGCAGCCCCGGCGGCGGCCGAGCCGGGCAGCCAGTCCCAGGGACACACACTTGAAGCCATGGATAAAGTTTAAACTCGCTTGGGACACGGACCGCGCTCCCCTCCCCCCGGACTCGCACAGTTACAGCCTCTCTCCCCTCCTTCCCACCCCCCCAAACCCGAGTGGACAAGGTCAGCCCCTTTCCGATGGGACACACAACCCCAAAGGCACAACCAACCCACCGCAACAAAGGGATGATACAAACCAGCGGCTGCAGAACACCGAAACCCCAACTCCCATAGCAGCTTTGCCCATCCGAGCACGATCTCCCCGTCCCTCCTTCCTTGTCCTGAAATCTGGCAAATATTTCACATTTCCACCTTAACAGAAAATCCCTCCCTCCCATCCGGGGAGAGCAGGCAGAGGGATTTTAACTCACCTTTCTAGTTTGGAAGAGATCTCCCCTTTCTGGGGTTGCTGAAGATTAGGATATGTGTGTGTGTGTGTGTGTGTCAGGAACGTTTCCCTGTCCAACACCCTCAAGAAGAGTGTAAAGAAACACCAAGGAGGGGTGGGGAAATTTGGGAGAGTGTAGCCCTCTCTGGGTGTATCTGTTTCTCTGTCTGTCTCTCGCTGTCTCTCCCTGGTTAGTTCCTTGCAGCGGCAGCGGATTGAAGCAGATTCTCTTCTCAAGGTTTATTCAGCTTCAGTTCCAGGCAAAGCCTTCATGAACCAAAAGTGACGTCAACCAACAAGGCTCTTCTCTCTTCAACAATGAAAGTTGCTGTTAACAAGGGGGAAAAGAGAGAATTGTTTATCTCATTTCAGCCCTAGTAATAAATGACCTATCAGCAACGAAAAGGAGCAAGGAAAAGAGTTGCATTTCTGTTCCCCAAGTGCACACAAACTAACTCTCTCTTACATATACTCTGTCCAGTATTCCCCGGACTAGAAAAAGTTATCGAAAAGTCTTATAAAAGGGAAAAACATAATAAATCCACATTCGGTGATTATTAAATAATTAATGAATAGATTGGGAGGGAAATGCATTAGTCCTTCATAGCTGTCTAAAGTAGTTCTTAGATGCATTTTAATCTTTAACCTGAACATAAATTTAATTTATAATTACAAGAAAGATTTTATGGGAGCAAATGATAGCCTGCTACCAAAAAAAAAAACAACCCAAGAAACCCACAAAATCAGACATTTTTTGAACCAGCCTAGTACATCAGCGAGTCATGCTAGATGTAATGCACAAGTCTTATGATGATATGACAGGAACAAAGTGAAATCCAAACAAATCCAAGTAAAACAGACAAACAGGATCAGAAACTGTACGGTGTTTTAACGTGGGTGTGTTAAAATAGTTCAACCGTTACTGTGGATATTTTAAAAAATACTTTCCAGAATGTCTATAAAATATGAGCATTTTATTTTGACTAACGGAGATGCTGGTTGGCTAAAACAATTGAATTAATAGGCTATTTTGTGAAAGAAGAGCAAAAACTGGCCCCTCCCTACTCTAACCCTTTAAATTATACACGTGGTTTCTCTCGCTCTCTCTCTCTCTTTTTGTCAAAAAAAAAAAAAAAAGTCAAGCTAGGCCAGCGTTAAAGTGCACTAAAAACCAAAGCACTGCTGCCTATGAACTATAAAAATAAAGATTTAAAGCTATATTAAAATATAATCAAGAACTTACTTCAAGAAATGTAAAGTTATTTCATTATGTCTCTTACACAACATTTTCTTGCATTCTGAAAATGTAATATTGAACTTGCTCACCTTATTTAGCACTGTATAGAATTTAAAATTTTATTTTAAAACTACTGCTAAACAAAGCTGATCTCAACATGAAATAATATGTATATTTAGAGAGATGCCATTGTTTTGTGTTTCCCCTTCAACCACTGGCTGTGATTTTAATTGTGCTGGAGGATCTTCATTAGTATTAACACATGGGGAGATTTCACAAAGCTGCTTCATTAGGGGGAAAAAAAAAGCTTGGCAGACTAGGTCTTTTTGCATGCAATGAGAATGTCAGCCTTACCTCGGTCATTTGTAACATAATAAGTGCAAGCACAGTGATTGCAATGCAGGAACACTGGGGGAGGGGCAAAAATACTGCCTGTCTAACAGGAATATGTGAAAAGAAAGCTTCTCATTACACAGTAAAATGTATGCTAAAAATTAGTGAAGATGATGTCTCAAGAGACTGATGCTAAATAAATTAATGTGCTGATATGTTTTTAATTATTATTTTTGTACTAGTTTATTTCATTCCCCAGATTCACATCCAGCAGCAAAGCTTTGCTAGCATTTATTGATTTTTTCACTGCCACATTCCCGGAATACAGATTTTAATCATTTCACTACACCACACTCAGTAATTTCATTAAAAACTGGAACCTTCCATCACCAGAAAAGCATTTAATTTCAATGACACACAATTTCTCTTAGCAGCAAACTGTCTCAACAGTAAAAGCTGGCCTAAGGTTCAAATGCATAATTTAATCCTGAGTTCTCCATGCTCTGCATTCCTTTGAAGCTATAATTTGACTAACTACCTAATAACTGTAATAAGGACAATGATTTCCTTATAATATGTTATTAACCCATATTTAATTAACTCAGAGGCCAAGCTCTGTACGTGTTTGATTGGGTCAGTACTTCTCTAACCTCAAAATTTACTAATAATGTTCTTGAAAAAAAATGTGGGATAAGAATATAAGTATGGAAATAATAAAAGAGACATTTTCCTCAGAATGTTATGCATCAAAAGCTCATACATTTTCTAACACAACGGTATTGTGCTTAAGAGATAATAGGATTTTAAAATACGTAGAAATAAACAATGGATTTAGATAATTCACTATACAAAGCATTGGCTGTTATGCAGATATATTAAATATCTCTGCCTTTAATATTTAAAGGAAATCCTTATATTAATTATTACTAGCACTATTGTAAAGAACAGACAATTTATTTAAAATGGTTAGTAAGCCAAACCAACCCATGTTCTCAAGATAAATAAAAAAGTTATTCTGTTATATACTCCATTTAGTTTTCTATAGTGCCCATCATCACTACAGAATTGAAGCACTTAAAATACAAAATCAAAATAAAGTTTAGAGAAGTATTCTAATTTAAGCCACTAGGAATGCATTTTATTGTTGAAAATTTAAACACTACACTTCTCACTGGAAAGCTAAGTATTGATTTTGGCTTCATTTGGCAATTGAAAATATTATTGAATTTGTAGATAGCACTTTGTATTCTAGAGTAAAATGTGTTTCATAAAGAAACAATGACCCTGGCACCTGATTGTAAGAATAGCCACAAAGAAATCAGTTTTACTAGTGCAAACTTAACTACATTCATAAATGTATTAAAATTCTTTTGTTTTAATATGCTTATTCAACAGAAGCTGCTGTTTCAGGATCCTATTGATGCATTTAAAGTGATTAACTATTACATCAAAAAGGTTCACAGCTTCAAATTTTGGCTGGCTTCTCCTAGGCAGTATTAAAGTTGTAGTCCTTGATAAAAAAATATGCAAATTAAAACTGCAGCATGTATACAATAAAAATAGGACTCTTGTTTCTTCGTATGTTTGATTAATTAATTTAAAAAATGCAGGAGCCTGGACATTCTAGGTTTCCAATGTAAGTGCTCCTTAAATAAAACCAACACAATATCTCACCCTTTGCTTCTCCTACTACTCATTATTTTGATAGTAAAGAATTCTTTAGATAATTCCACCCCCAAATTTATGCAATATGCAGAAGTGTCACAAACTGCATGGAAGATGACCTAGGGGGAAAAAAAGAAATAGAGCAAAGTAAGACCCCAGGCCTGCAAACACTTACACATATGTACTTTACACATGTGAGTAATCCTATTGAAGTCAATAGGTCTGTTAACATGCTGAAAGTTAAGTGCATGAATAAATATTTGAAGGATCAGAGTTATATACTTCAATAGGGTCTACTCACATTAGTAGACTTATAACCATACTTAAGCATCTGCTGGAATGGGACTTTAGGCCCTGATCCCACAATAAACTCTGCATGGGCAGACCTTTGTGCCCCCATAGAGCTGCACTAAACTTAATGGTTTCAATGGAGCTCTGTGTCGGCGTAGTGGTCTGCCCACACAGAATTTATTACATAGGTCAGGGCCTAATATTGTACATTTTTGATAGCAGTTGGCCTACTTGTAATGTTAACAGAGGTGTTTGCAAAGCATATATGTTTATTACCATAAAGAGAGAGTCCAATATATTTGCCACACAAGAAACAAGAAACTTTCAGCAAGATTGATATTATTGTTCATGCCACTGATAAGGGATAGATGCATAAGCATGAAAATGCATGCTACTAATAAAAAAAAGCATGGAGGTTGATTTAATAAAAAACTAAATATTTCATTCAATTATGATGTACAGTCTATGCTTTAAAACATAATGTTTAAAAGTAATAGCACAGTAGAAACCAGTTAAAAGCATAACCTTCATGCTCAGAAAATTTACTCTGGGTTTAAGAGGTTTATTCTTATCATAGATACTTGTTGGCACAGCAGAGCTTATGCTATCTCTCTCTAAGGGCTATTTATACAGTTTAATGTGTCTAAGTAATACTGGCTTTATGCTGTTACACCCCTATTTTATGATGTCATCCTAGAGTAGTCAGATGAATGAAGATCTACTGCATCTCACTATAATCAAAGAGTTTAGAAGAACACAAAGCCAGGGAATTTTTTAAAAATACAATGCAGTTTATATATAGTATAGAGCAACTTTAATGGCTTTGCAGCTAGACTAATCTGTTGATCATTATTTGTGAGTTGCTTGCTCTGAGGAATTCTGATTTCGCTGTTAGGGTTCAATCTGTTGCAGACTCTCTTCTGAAGCAAGTGATGTAGGAGCGCAGAGGCTAACAGAATCCCAGATGAATGGCCCTAATAGCTTATGGGTACCCTGAGCTGCCACGTGGAAGGATAGGACCAAGTGCCAAGACAGGAATCCCCAAAGAATCAGAAGCAATCTGGACTGCAACATCATGTATAGGGTCAAAGCCTAGAAAGATTGCTCCCCAAAATGGTATCTGCAGTGTCCTAGCTTACTGGGAGCCTCAGGAATTAACATACTAAGAATATGTTTAAACTTCCAACCCCGGGTAGACATATTCTTGGTAGCTTGGCTTGAGCTAGCATGCTAAAAATAGCAGTGTGGATATTTAAGACTCCAGGGGAGACCCAGGCTAGCCACCGAAGCTCAGATCCCGGGGGAGTTTGGGCTTGAGAGATCAGGCTGCCACCCGATCATCAATGTCCACGTGGCTATTTTTAGTGCTTTAACTCAAGCTGAATTAGCATGAGTTTGTCCATCAGCACTGGGAGGCTCACTCCCAGCTGCAGTATAGACATACCCTGAATGGCTTCACCATAACTTGCAAGGAATAAGACTATGGTGACGGGTGCAATTCTCAGCTATGCTGAGATCATGAGCATGACTGAGTAGGGAAGGGAGACAAAAGGTAGCTGTAAATCATATTTCTGATCCTGGGCTGGCTGCGCAACCATGCCAACTCCTACTATAAAACAGAGCAGTTCCTCCAAGCATTCTGCCAGCCACGTCTCAGCAGAATGCATTGTGCTCCAGTCTTGCATTCATGGCCCCCCATCACAATTCTTCTCCCATCTTGAAACTTTCTGACATGACTGGGAGTTGGGGAGTCAGAAAGGGCTGGCATAAAATCTGCCATGCCAGCTTCACACTAGCCCACAATTCCACCATACTGAGAGAATCCTCATCAGACTCTTCAGGGCTCAGTTAAGATCCCTTTGCACTGATCTAGCAATACAAAGGGACCTTAGCAGGGGCCAAGGATCTGGCCCTAAGATGTAGTATTACAATAACTAGCATTATTAATCAGCACTACACCAAACAAGCAGTTGCACAGCACTAACTAACCCCCACCTCCCACAAGTTCTGTTTCAGGTTGCTCTGGGAAACCTGGACAGATTCTTTGGGATGGTCTCTTTCTCTGCTGTTCCAGTATGCTTACCAGTAATGTGAAGATGATATCTCTGGGGCATTGGAGAGGCTACAACAGCAGGACCAAACTACTTTCTACTACAACTAACTCTGGAATAGCACAACAGAGTCTTTTCTCGCTATCAGTGCATGCGTGCATGCATGCACACATGCACACACAAAACTTTGGTACAATTTTTATCATGAATATTGATTTTTATTAAGCTATTTCTGCTCCTTATTTGTTTTTCAAAAGTCTACATATATAATATATAAAATGGTTTTGTGTCAGTACTATTGCTCTTCCAAAAACAAAATAAATAAATAAGAGCAGAAAAAATCGGTAATCCTTCTACCAAATAATAAATATTAAAATAGGCCTGTGATGGGGTCTATCAGGCCTACTCTGTCTCCTGCTGGAGGCATCAGTGACCTGATACTCCCCACCCAAGGAAAATCCACTGAGACGGGGAAACCAACAAGTCAATTCTCCAGAGGCCTAAAAGGTCCAGAAGGAAATAGCGACCAATCAAGAACCATAAGACCAGGTAAGAAGGCTTGCCAGTTTTTTTCTCTAGTCTCAGGTAGAGCTGGGTGTGGTGTTTAGATGTTGCTTGTAATTATTAGACTTGGGAGCACTGGCTGTTGGGAGTCTGAAAGAACAGAAAGGAGGGGGAGGAGTTGAAGAGGCTGAGGGAGAGCTACTGAGGGTGGAGCAGCAACCTGGAAAAGAGGTTTCCCCTTTAAAAAATAAAGTCCTGTTGAAGTTTGTTAGTACCTTGCCTGGCTACTACAACATTTTGGTGATGAGGATGGATCTTCTGCCTCCGAACCCACCTGCACCTTTCTACAAAGTCTTGATGAGCCTCCAATTGCTTTTACTGTCTGGATCCATATCTTTGAGACTTATCTGCTTGCAATCAGTGCTACAGAGATTTCTGAAGTAAGAAAGCGTGCTCTGCTAATCCACTGCCTTGGAGCAGAAGGGCAGCATATATTTTACACTTTTCCCCTTGCAGACAATAAATATGAGACTGTACTCACTGCATTAAAGAACTTTTTTGTACCAAAAGTGAATGTAGTAGCTAATCACTACATATTTCACCAACGTGAGCGGAAATCAGGGGAGACTATAATGCAGTATATTGCTTCCCTGAGGAGTCTGATTGCAACTTGTGACTTTGGGAATATGGCAGATGAGATGATTAGAGACCAGCTTATTGAGAAAACAACCATGCTTCGTGTAAGAGAACGTTTACTTCTAGAACCACAATTTACACTAGAAAAAGCAATAACCATTGCTATCGAGATTGAGTCAGCTACAGCTGAAGCCAAAATAATGAGCATGGATACAAGAGGCACAGTCCAGGCTGTGACTCCTTTGCAGAAAAGTTCACTATCGCTGCAGACAAACAATTACAAAAGGACAACTAATGAAAAACCACCAAATCAGCAAATTCAAAATGCAGTAAAAGCATGCTTTCACTGTGGATCCCCACAACACCTTGCAAGCTACACAGGATGTCCAGCAAAAGTAGCTCAGAAGTGAGCTGTAGCTCACGAAAGCTCATGCTCAAATAAATTGGTTAGTCTCTAAGGTGCCACAAGTACTCCTTTTTCTTTTTGCAAAAAGATTGGGCATTTTGCTAAAGTATATCACAGCAGCCAGTTCAATCAATAGGTGCATGCAGTCACAATACCAGATGTTACTATGCTGAGCGTGGACAAAATCACTACTGCACATATTCCAGAACAAATAAAGTGCACGGTAAACGTTTCCACCGTACCCTCAGGCAAATCACACTCTATTCAGCTAATGTTGGACACTGGCTCAGCAGTATCTATACTACCTGATTCCATCTATTTGCATCACTTTAGAGATGTGCCTCTTACTGAACCCAAGCTTTATTTGGTGTGCTATTTGAAAAACCATATTCCAGTACATGGCTGCTTGCCAGCAATAGTTACTTTTGGTGATTGCTGTGTAACTGCAGAGTTCTACATTGTTCACAAAGGCACTCCTATCCTTGGCAGAGAGTTATTGGCTGCTTTAAATCTCAGGGTAGTTAATGGATGAATTGATCTTCCTCAGCAAAGCACTCTTGTGGTACACACACCAGTTTCATCTGGGACCCAACACCAGGTTGAGGAGAAACTCGGCTGTGCTTATGGGTTTCTGCATAAAGTTAAAATGCGGAATAATGTGATGCCTGTATGATAGAAATTACAGCGCTTACCATTTTCAGGCAGGGAAGCTGTTTCAGAGGAACTTAGAAAACTTGTTCAAGAGGACATTATTGAAGAGATTAACTCCTCGGAATGGGTTTCACCTATAGTAGTGACGCAGAAGAAGGGTGGAGGCATTCGCCTTTGTGTGGACTTAAGGGAGCCAAATAAAGCTATTGTGATTGACAGCCATCCTCTTCCTCACATAGAAGAAATATTTGCAGAACTCCGTGGAGCAAAGATGTTTTCTACTCTGGATCTGCAGAGCGCATACCACCAGGTTATGTTGCATGAAGATAGCAGAGACCTCACAGCATTTATTACACATGAGGGAGTATTCCGTTTTAAACATGTTCCATACGGTCTCGCATCAGCCCCAAGTGTCTTCCAAAAAATGATGTAATTGATTTTGAAGAATCAACATGGAGTTCAGTGCTATTTGGATGATATTATTGTGTTTGGAAATACTTTGGAGGAGCATGACAATTACCTGTAGTCTGTACTAAATTGCATCAGCAAAGCAGGCCTCAAGCTCAATAGGTCCATATGCAAATTTAGACAAACTGAACTCTCCTTTCTGGGGCATACAATTTCACAAGCTGAACTAAAACCTGATCTGGCTCATATCCTGGCAATTTCAAATGCTCCTCCTCCAACAGATTTGCAAACCTTACGTTCCTTCTTGGGTCTTACCTCCTGGCATGCAAAATTCGTTCCCAATTATGCTTCTGTCATTGAACCATTACAAGAATTACTACAGGGAAGTTCAACCTTAGTGTGGATAATGGATGCACAAGCTAGTTTCGAAACGGTGATAGACTTGATTGTACATAGTCCAGTACTTGCACTATTCAGTCCTGCATTGTCCACAATTGTAACTACAGATGCTTCTGATTATGGACTTGGGGCTGTCCTCACACAACTTCATGAGGACAACACAGAGAGGACTGTTGCATTTGCTTCAAGGACACTAAATAATGCTGAGGGAAAATATTCTACAGTCGAAAAAGAAGCACTTGCTTGTGTCTGGGCTACTGAAAAATGGAGAACTCACCTGTGGGGCCGAACGTTCAAGTTGTGCACAGACCACTACCCTTTGACAGCGTTGCTCATCACAAAAGGACAGGGAAGAGCAGGATATTGTATTGCTAGATGGTCTGCAAGACTACTCTCTTTCAATTATGAACTGGAATATAAGCCTGGCAACCAAAATGTAGTAGCTGATTGCCCTTCTCGCCTGCCTTTGCCTTCACCAGATGGTCCACCGGAGGATGAGGATGTAGTAGTTGCACTTATTACAAGCACTCTTACTGCAGTTACAAAGGAACAATTTCAAGCTGCTTGTTCAGCATGTCCGATTCAACAAAAACTATGGGAATTTCTGACATAGATGGCCCAGTAACCCTAAAAACCTTGACCCTCTTTTGCTGCCTTATTTTATAGTTCGGGATGAACTTTCTTTGCTCTATGGCTGTGTGCTACGAGGTACACACCGGCTACTTGTGCCCGAAGAATTACAGTCAAAACTCATATACCTGGCACATGATACCATCAAGGAATTGTCAGAACCAAACAATGACTACGGGATCTGTATTGGTGGCCAGGGATGGACTCTCAAACTGAAGCGCTCATAAAATCCTGTGTCACTTGCCAAATGCATGATAAGACAGCAGTGACATGTACCCCTCCATTACAGCCTGTTTCTCTTCCTGAATCTGCATGGGAAAAAGTGGCGATTGACATTGTAGGACCCTTTGATACTGCTCCAATTGACTGTTGTTATGCCATCACCTTAATAGACTATTTCAGTAAATGGCTTGAGGTAGCGTTTACATCGCAAATCGCAAAAAACAGTAATTAAGTTCCTCTCTTCAGTTTTTAGCAGGGAAGGTAACTGCAAAGAACTGGTTTCAGATAATGGTAGTCAATTTACTTCCCTGGAGTTTGAAACTTTTCTAGCAGAGGGGAACATTTTACACAGAAGGTCACCCCTATACTACCCTCAAGCCAATGGGGAAATTGAACGGCTTAACAGAAGTTTGAAAGAGAGTTTGCAAACGGCTAAACTGGAAGGGCGATTGTGGATAACCTTCACTACTGATTTCTTGCAAGCATACTGGGCTACACGACATGTCACAACGCAACGATCACCCGCAGAGTTACTGCATGGGAAACAGATGAATACTAAACTGAACATTACTGGATTGTTAAAGGCACGACCTGAGGCCCTGACCAAGGATGATGTGAGAAAAACAGTTGAACAGAATCAAGCAAAGTATAAGGCTTTCACAAACAAGCGGCGGGGTGCTAAGGAACCAAAGTTTCAGTGTGGTTCTTTCATTAGAACACGAAAACCTGGAATTTTACGCAAAGGGGACCATAAATTCACAGCTCCTCTTAAAATCATAGAGAAGAAGGGACCTTACACCTATCGACTTTCTGATGGGCGGGTATGGAATGCTTCTTATCTTGCACCTGCTTATGCACCAAGAGGAGATTATACCAACACCCAGTCTGCATTGGATGACTTCACTGTAGTATCAACACAACAAGACATTGCACTGCAACCGGGGCTTGAGAGATGGCCTGTCAGACCCAGACGACCACCTGTCTGGACTAGAGACTATGTTATGTAGTATCTATAGTGTTTTTAGTGTAATATTTCTGTCAACAGTATAGTGCCTTGTTTCCTATTTGTCCTGTGGTTAGAACAACAATGTTTATTGTAATTGGGAGAGTTTCTTAAGAGAGGAGGGAATGTGGTGTTTCGATGTTGCTTGTAATTATTAGAATTGGGAGCACTGGCTGTTGGGAGTCTGAAAGGACAGGAAACAGGAAGGAGGGGGGAGGAGTTGAAGAGGCTGAGGGAGAGCTACTGAGGGTGCAGCAGCAGCTTGGAAAAGAGATTTCCACTTTAAAAAATAAAGTCCTGTTGAAGTTTGTTAGTACGTTCCCTGGCTACTACAACACTGGATAAGTCTGGGACAGAGGAGGAGCTGCTCAGGAATAACTGAGAACCCAGGAGCAGGTCAGGGCCTTCTCCTAAGTGCTACAACTAATTGCTAGCATTTGAAGGGGTTTTCCCCCCTTGCAGAAAAGTGCAGACAGCTGAATCCTGAGCTGCTGTTTTGTTACTTAGTTGTGTAGAAACTGATGCCAAGCGTATGACACTGTATCCTGCCCGACACAGACAGTCAAACCATGCGGACTAAAGTGGGAGCACCTGCAGTACCACCTGTAGCCCTGAAAGGGGCACTACAGAGTAGCACTGCCTCTCACAACTTGTTTCCAACAGTGGAATTGACTCCCCCTTTTTCCGTAAGGTTGGGGGAGATGTACCGTGGATGAGATCATACAACTCCTAACCCAGCAGCAGCAGCAGATCCAGGCAGAGGCCCAGTAGCTTTTCCTGGAAGGGCAGCAGGATGCTTGGAGAGCCACCCAGCAGGAGCAAGCTGTGCTCTTCAAGCTATGGCAGCAGCAGTTTCAGGCAGTGATGCTTGAGCAGGCCACTCAGAAGTGACTCCATAGGCACCAGGTATTGTCCTTTCCCAATTGGGACCCGCTTATGACCCTGAGATATATCTTGATACATTTGCATGGGTATTGCATGCTGCTCAATGGGTGAAGACCATCTGGATCACGCAGCTAGCTCTTTTTCTCACTGCAGAAGCCCATGTTGCCTGCCAGGCCTTAGATGATGAAGCTGCAAAGGATTAGAATACCCTGAAAGCCCGCTTCCTTGACCAACTAGGGGTATCACCTAAGTTTACTAGCACCAATTCTGGATAGGACATTTCCCACTAGGAGCATGGCCTTGGGCTGTGGCATCACAGCTAAAGGACTGGGGCACTCGCTAGCTGCAGCCGGCACCCTGTTGCCCAGTCAAGATTCTGGAGTCGGTGATACTCTAACAGTACCTAGATATTTTGCTGTCCACCACTCAAACCTGGCTATGCTCACAGAACCCCAGCACGTTGACAGATGCTGTTAAACTCACTGAGAACTTTATGGCACATTGGTTGAACGGCCTGGATCTGGTGAATCCCAGCCCCTATCTCCTGAGGAGTCAACTCAGGGTACCAGAAAAAGGCTACCTCCTTGAGAAATCCCAGAATGAGGGGTACCCCTTCAGTGGAACTCCAAAGGTGCCTTGCAACACCATCTCAAGAACCATCAGAGAAGTAGTGTATGGAGTCCCACCCAGGAGCAGGCCAAGGAGTCTCCCCTAACTGGCCAGTCATTTGATTCCCGTTGTGGGAAGCCAGGACACGTCAGCTGCTCATGCCCCCTCATGGGATGTGACTTAATGGAATGTGGCTTTGTAGAATGGTAGGGTCTCTCTGGCAGAACAGACAAAAGCTGTTGACAGGAATTTGTAGCTCCAGTTGCACTCAGGAAGGGAAGAGGGCAAATGCTGACAGGACAAATAGATTCCCAGTGCTCCCAGACTCTAGTCCAGGAGAATCTGCTGGATATGGAAGAGTTCATAGAATCATAGAATATCAGGGTTGGAAGGGACCCAAGGAGGTCCTCTAGTCCAACCCCCTGCTCATAACAGGACCAATCCCCAATTTTTGGCCCAGATCCCTGAATGGCTGCCTCAAGGATTGAGCTCACAACCCTGGGTTTAGCAGGCCAATGCTCAAACCACTGATCTATCCCTCCTCCGTTGTGAGTGAATAAGCCGGTTCATATGATATACATCCATGGGGACATTCATACCTATTCCATGACCTGGGTGCATTTGAACCTTTCGATTTGGGGTAACTTAACTTGCCATGGGAAGTAATTATCAGAAAGGACTGCCAACACTTCTCCTCACTGCTACCTCATCTTTTGGAGAACCCAGATGTGATCCCAGTCTGATTGTCTGATATCTTTCCAATTGCTGTATCTGACCTTTGTGATGGCCGATCACAACCCAAGAAGACTCAGAAACAGCAACAACTAGCCAGGAAGGCTTGGTTGTGAACAGCCTTGGCAGCTCAACAGAATTAGCCCGGAACAGCCCTCTTCCCACCACTGACTCACCTGGCTAGGATTTGGTTCAGGAACAGTGAGGAGAAGACATCCTTAGAGAAGTATACACTTGGCTGGTGGTGGTTAATGGACCCAGCATGCGGAAGGCTCAGGCCTCACAATCTCCCCACTTTGAACTACAGAATTATATATTTTTACCGTGTGGAGAAACTCTTGGACAGATGAGCTCTATCAGCAGCTCCTGGGGCCCCGAAGCATTTGAAAAGAAGTATTGCAACGAGCACACTCCATCCCCTTTGTTGGTCACTTTGGCAGAGATAAAACCCTAGAAAGGATGCTATCCAGATTCTTTTGGCCATGGGTCCACAAGAAAGTGGTGAACTCTTGTGCGTCCTGCCCAGAATGCCAACAAGTAGTGCCTAAGGGACACCTCTGGGCTCCCTTAGTCCTCTTATCACTCATGAGAACACCCTTTGAGCAGGTAGAGATGGACATAGTGGGGCCATTAGAAAAAAGACCAAATGGCAGCAGGGTAGTGGATTCTGCAATCCATTACCCGGTAGCAGTTCCCTTCTGCCTAATAACAGCCAAGGCCATAGCAAGGAAGTTAATCCTGCTTTTTGCACAAGTCCACACAGTTATGGGAGTAACTTTACCTCCTGCCTAATGCAGAAGGTATGGCAGCTTCTTAAGATTAGACCCCTCCAAATTTCAGTGTCCCATCCCAGACCAGTGGCCTGGTGGAAAGGTTTAATCAGATTTTTAAACAAATGATGAAGAAATTTGTGACAATGTTTTAAGGCAGCCTTGCAGACTAAGGTGGGATGTGCCTGCAGTACCATGTTTGGCCCTGAAGGGGCAGTACAGAGCAGACCCACCACCCACAAAACCCCAATCCTGCAAACAGTTAAGTGCATGCTTAATTTTAAAGCACAAAAGAAGTCCCATTGAAGTTACTGGCAGACATGCCAAACCCATGGAAAAAAACACAGAAATTGGTCTTCTTTTTGGCTTAATTGGCTTGTGAGTTGCTTGTTGGCTAGTTTTTGGCTTGTAACTTGTTGCTTGTCTGGCTTGTAGCTTGTTGCTTCTTTTTTTTTATTGGCTCCCAGCAAGCAGGGCCAAGGGAGGGCAAGCAGGGGCAAGGGGCAAGCAGAGGCAAGTAGGGGGAGAGAGTCAGAGGTGCACAATGGGCCCACCACAGTCCCAGACTGCACACCTTGGGGATCTAGTCACATAGGGTGTTGGGGTCTTAGAGATTGGCTTGTTTTGGCTTTGTTTTGAAATGGGATTAGCTTGATTTTTGCCTTATTGTGAAAGTCGGGGTGCTTATTTACTGTGTGAAAGTTGGCAACTGTGGTTAATGGGACTACTCACATGCTTTTTAAGCACACATTTAAGTGCTTTGCTGTATTGGAGCCATAAAGCACAATCAAATTACCGTAATCATATTGATTCTATACTTTTGATTGTTTTTCATTGTAAATAAAATCAATATTATCACTTTTATTACAGAAGGTAGGAAATGTACAAACTTATAACAAGATATTGTCCCTACCCCAAGGAGCTCAACATTAAGTCACCCTCTCATTCTTAAAAAGCACACGGAGAACTAAGTTTTGTTGTTATGCCAAGCTCTGTGGACCAGTGTGTCCACTATCTATCAGAAATTTAGGCCACATTTACATGACAAAGATCTACTTTGTTTGAACACCATGAGAACAACAGCCATAGTAAAATTGTGTTGCAACATTATTTAGGCCATGTCTACACTAGCACTTAAGTCGGCAAAACTTTTGTCACTTAGGGGTATGAAAAAAACACCCCCCTCAGTGACATTAATTTTGCCAGCATAAGCATTGGTGTATACAGCGCTATGTTGGCGGGAGACACTCTCCCGCCAACAAAGCTACTGGTGCTTGTTGAGCTGGTTTTATTATGTCAACAGGAGAGTTCTCTCCCCTCGGCATAATGCAGCTACACAAGCGACCCTCTAGCAGCATAGTTGTCTATGTACAGCTATGCTGCTGTAAGCTTATAGGGATAGACATGGTCTTGTCTTGTTTAAGAGGATGGGAACAAACTATGCTATAACAGTGTGGAGGGACCACACTCTAGCCCTGGTCTTTACCAGGCTGTGACTCACCCCCTTCTTTCCCCCACCAGTTGCGGTATCTCTGTCCAATATTCTTTTTATTAATTAAGTCTCCATGTCTTGTTGCATTTGTCCCATACACAGAATCTGTCTGATGGATTGTAAGGTTTTCAATGCAATGTGTGTTTTCTAAAGTGCCCTATACACATAATCAGCATCTAAATAATAGATTCAACTAGTGTTACTATAATTATAATAAACACCATTAAAAAGTCTTGGTTCTATTTTCTCATCCACTATAGTCCCTTTGCATTCTAAAGTAGGGGTCATGGTAGGAGGAAAAGGAGCATGCCTGGAATATCTCTATGTTCCAGCTATTGCCACCAGTCAAATGGCCCTCTGTTAGATGGGTGTAGGTTGTGGGAACCCTGAAGTTACTATAACTTACACCAAGTCTGTTCCAGTACTGTATTGTTGCAAAGGTAACAAAGCCACCCTTGGGTCCTGTATCGAGTGAAGCTTGGCCAAACTAGAGAATCAGGGTCAATAAGCATATTAAAGTTATTGGGAAAATATTGATGTATTTTTTGTTGTGCTGAGCATGATTATTCTAATCAATAGAACTATTTAAAGTAACGTATTTTCATGCTCAACTATTAACTTTTAAATATTAAATGTGACCTTCATCCTTCCTCACCCTATCTTCTCCCTGTTTGTTATTCCCAGTCCTCATGTTATGTCTAAGTATTAGGCCTCAGTCTTGCATTGAGAACCACTATGCCTGTGTGGTTCTCAGTGCAGCATCAGGGTTTTAGAGACCTCGGTCCTGATTCTGAGCTCTGGTATTATTCAGAAATAACTAATTTAAAGTAAATGGAGTTGCACAAGCAAAACTGGTTTAAATGGAAGGTGAATTAGGCCACTTATTCTATTTTGCTTGTAAAGCACCCTGCTCACTTTTAGGTTCTGTTAAGTAATAATAATAGGTAAGCAGCTAAATCACTGACAAATTCTTTCACTACCTGGCAGCTCTCACAGAACTAGTAAACTGGGGAGGAGGAAACAAAAACAAAAAAATTTTAATAGCTTTTCAATTTTTAGATGAAGTTTATCCTAATCTAACATATGCAATAGTTCTTGAGATGAAATAAGAACAGGGGAAGTATTAACTCATAAATCCAAGTAATTTTTCATTTCTGTCTTCCCAAAAATGGCTAGACACTTTTTGCTACTTAGACATGTGTTACAATTTCACTGCTCTGTAAAATGCCTTATAAAATGGCATGCCTGACTTGCTTTAGATTTTCCAAAAGAATTCTCTTCTGGCCTGAGACTAAGATATTTGTAAACAAAAGTAGTGTTTTTTGTTTGGTTTTTGTTGTTCTTTTACCATACAAGGCTTTTAATGGAAGCCTAGTTGCAAATTTAATGTGGCCCTTACTCTGTAGTAAATACCCTCTACAACTGATATGTAGCCACTTCTGGGGTGGAGTGCAACAGATAACAGCACACAATAAGACTACACAACAATTTAGGACAGGAAGTGAAGAGAATACTTTACGAAATTAGAACTATAGGGTAAATAATAATACTTAGCCAGGTTGGAATTTGGCCAGGTCACCAGGATTAACAATCCTACTCTTGCAGAAAGTTCAGCAGGCTCTTTGATGACCTCCAAGGGGCAGAAATCTTGGTTTCAACGCACAAAGAAAAATTACTGCAGTGTAGTGCAGTGCACACTGAATGACATTAAAATAAAAACATTCTATTAGCATATACATAATAAAGATGCACCTGGGCTATTGTACTTTGTGTCAATGCACTCTGAATGGCTTTATTCATAAGTATACTGTAGAGCTAGCTACCTTTAAAACTATGGAGAAACAATATATATATTTTAGCAAATCTTCTAGTATATTAAAACAGTATGCAGTATTTTATTTTCTTCTTAAATACTTCCAGTTAAGGTACGCTGGAGATAGACTGTCTCTACAGACACAGTTTCTGAGAACACTTCTAAAACTGCACCTTTAATTTTCTGCATCTAAGTTATTTGAAAGCAACTTGTTTTAATGAAAGGTTTTGGTGTCTACAAAACTTTTGAATTTGTATCATAAACTGTATTTCTGGATGGAGTTCATGTAGTTAAACTTCCAGCTATTATGTTTGTGTGTGCAAGCAGAATTTGTGTTCACAAGATCAAGTTTTTTCATGCCAAAAAACATAGGTTATGAAACTTGTGCATTTTGAAAACTTGCCCCTCTTTTTTCATTATAGATTATTATTTAGGGTAAAACAGTGGCTCTCAACCTTTCCAGACTACTGTACCCCTCTCAGATATCTGATTTGTCTTGCACACCCCAAAGTTTCGCTTCACTTAAAAACTACTTGCTTACAATATCAGACATAAAAATACAAAAGTATCACAGCAAACTATTACTGAAAGATTGCTTACTTTCTCATTTTTACCACATAATTATAAAATAAATCATTTGGAACAAAAATATTGTACTTACATTTCAGTATATAATATATAGAGTAGTATAAACAAGTTGTTGTGGGGGATTGGTCCTGCTTTGAGCAGGGGGTTGGACTAGATGACCTCCTGAGGTCCCTTCCAACCCTGATATTCTCCGATTCTCTGATATTTTTCATCCTTCGTTGCTGGACAAACACTAACTCATTAATCCTCCAACCCAGTCTGGTGAAGCAGGTACTTATTAATATACCCATTTTACAAATAGGGGAAATGAGGCAGAAAGATTAAATGATTTCCCTCCCACACCCAGAAAAAAAGAACTAGGGTTAAATTTAGAAGCTTCTGATTCCAAGTGCTTCAAAGTCTGATGCTTTAAATTACTAGATAAAAACTTCCTATGAAAGAAATATGAACTAAACTCAATTATCCATATTAATTTTAAAAGTTTATTACTCATTCCAAAAGTTGGTTTTCCCAGGGATTAAATTTACCACAACACAATTTGTGTACGAAGTTCAGAAGTATTCATCTGTAGCTCCATCACAACCTATTGCAAAATTATTATTTTTTGTCCTATCGCCACACCTTTAGGAACTCTTGCCAATCTACTATTTCTTAATCTGAACATGTTTTCCATGCCATCAGTTTGATTTCTCAACCCTTTATATTAATTTAGAATCCTCAGAACAGCATGATGCACAATGATAATTTTTTTCATTGCTTAAATTTCTCTTAGGATTCTATAATCTTAAATTAAAGCTTTAAAACTGTGTTTCTGTTGCAACTTTTGTACTTGAATTATTTTTAAGTTGTAACTAAAATGGTCTGAAAACTTAACAAGCAAGTCTTGTTTGGTATGCCAGATTTGTATGTCTTGGTGTGAAAGCAAATGTGAACAGGCCCATTTCCCTGCTAGTGGAAGCCTGGAAGAATGTTGTATATGTCAGCAGGTTTATTTGTTATCTATTTCAGTTTAGGTTTATTTTTAGGCATTCTCCGGTCTCTCAAACAAACAGCTTTAACAGAGGTCACTTAGTGTAACAAGAAAAGTAGAAGAACTGAAATATACATATCAACAAAAAACATTCACAGTATTGGCCCGTCCATATGCCTCCTCCCTTTTCTCCCTACCCACGCAACAAAATCTATTTTAGTTAACATCCTTTGTTGCAAGTTGTATTTTAAACTGCATAAATTCATTACTATCCCCTATAGAGAGCTTTGGGCAAGGCTTTGTGACAAAACATTGCCTAAAGCATTTTCTGGCATGGAACAACAATTTGTGGTTCTGTGAAATCATAGGAATACTTGCAAGTGGGAAACATTATATCATGGTTGAACTTTTTTATGACTATAATAGGTATTGTCCTGAAATTGTGTGTGCCAATTCAAATTTTAGCTCCTAAAAAAAGTGCACTTTTAGATCACATTTTAATTAAAAGGGGAGAAGGCAACACATTAGGCTTTGTTTAATGTCGATGATGTCATTATTTATTCAAATAATGAGAGGAAATTGTTATGAAAAAGAAAAAGGTCATGCATTGATTCCAAATGTCTAGACTTTGAATTCAATATTGAATCTGACATAGCAAATATAAGTTAACAGGGGTACTTGGATGATTAATTTTAACTTTCACATTTTATGACTATTTTTAGGCATTTTTGATTATTCCTCCCTTCTTTTTGTCTACTAAGGTTTTGTATAATGCCCATTATTGTAGTATGCAAATGCTTTTTTAAATACAAAACATTGCACTCTTAGACACAAAATAAAAGAAAGGAAAGGAAAGCACTAACTGTGAATCATTTCTGCACTTAGCACCTTGCTCTGATTTTATCAGATTTATAGGCCTTGGAGCAAACTCAGGGCCTATTTCATTTCTAGCTGCAGAGTGTACATAAACATTGGAGGAAAAAACAGCAATACTATAACCCTTGTGACCCTACTAAGATTATTCGTGAAAGACAGACCATCAGGAAGTGTCTACATGTCCCCTTGTTAGAAGAGCACCGCCCATATCAAGCAACAGCATTTGTTCCCTGGCTGGCTACCTCTTTTCCTACATACACATGAGTCCAAATTTGGCCCATTAAAAGCTAATATAAAAACTGCAAGTGGAAGAATAGTTTGGTCTACGGAATCGCTGTACAAGATATATTCTTCAGGTACCCAATGGGGTGGAGGAAGAGGGCAGAGAATTTAAGGGAAATCACTCCACAAGATGGAAGCCTTACCAACATAAACAGAACAAAATGCAGCACTTACGAGAAACTGAGTGAGAACACCATATAAGACTTAGTTTGCCGCTGGTATAACTTGTACAAATTATATACTAGAGACAATAGCCTTACTACAGAGCCGACATAGGCTAGTTCTTTGCTATAACTAAAGGAAGAGTGGACACTTTGGCCCTCCAGCCCAAACCCTTTAATTCAGAACAGCAAGCCTGTGAAAAAAATAAAGATATTGTAAGAAAGAGGGGTGGGAGAATGTGAAACCAAGAATTTTATTTAAATAAATGTTTGAGATGAGGGTTACACTTAAGAGGCTGTTACAGGAGACCTTCCCAATATCCTAATTAGTTGGCTTAACAACTCAGGGCCTGATCCTGCTCCAATTGACCAGATAGCCTGTTCCCTTTGATTGATCAGGCCTCAGGTGCTTAAAACTAGTTGGGTCCAATTCTGATCTCAGATTAGCGTTGCGAGGTATCTGGTTTTCAACCAGAACGTCCGGTCAAAAAGGGAACTTGTCATCGTCTGGTTGGCCGCTGTGACGGTGCCCCCATAAGGTTTTACGGAAATATACTTATGAATGTATATATGACATAACTAGAATGTGTTTTATGCTTCATATGCCATGCAACATATCTCTGTAAAGGTTATGATCTACTGAATCTATTAATCCTATTTGTATGCATGTATCATTTTTGTATTTGAAGTTATGAATATTGGCTGCATACTTGTTTGATTCTGAGTAGGTTTTAGTGAAGCAGTTTGTCAGCTTCCTGAGAAGAGACTATTCTCAGTAAGTGCCCAGTCAAGAAGCCCTTAAGCCAACAATGAACTTGGAGATGCCAATCCACATCTGAGCTTTCCCAGGAATGTGGCTTGGCTGGAAAGGAACTCAGTCATGCATGGACATGTGACTTGCCCCGGTGACTCCAAAACTCCATTTTATAGCTGGACTTTGCATAGGAGAAAGGAGGGGGTCTCCACCCACAAGAGAAAGTCTATTTAAACCCCTGGGAGACCCCTCCATTTTGTCTTCAGCTGGTTAAATAGAGAGCCTCTCCACCCAAAAAAGATACCTGAAAGAAACTGGAACAAAGGACAGGAACTACAGGGGGGGTTAGCGATTGTTGGACTGAGACTAGAAGGAGACTAGTCTGTAAAAGAAAGCTTACTGGAACTGGTGAGGTTTTTATCTGTATTCAGTTTTATTACTGTACTAGACATAGACTTGCGTGTTTTATTTTATTTTGCTTGGTAATTCACTTTGTTCTGTCTGGTTTCAGAGTAACAGCCGTGTTAGTCTGTATTCGCAAAAAGAAAAGGAGTACTTGTGGCACCTTAGAGACTAACCAATTTATTTGAGCATGAGCTTTCGTGAGCTACAGCCCACTTCATCGGATGCATACCGTGGAAACATGCATCCGATGAAGTGAGCTGTAGCTCACGAAAGCTCATGCTCAAATAAATTGGTTAGTCTCTAAGGTGCCACAAGTACTACTTTTCTTTTTGTTCTGTCTGTTATGACTTGGAACCACTTAAATCCTACTTTCCGTATATAATAAAATCACTTTTTACTTATTAATTAACCCAGAGTATGTATTAATATGGGGGGGGGGAACAGCTGTGCATATCTATCAGTGTTATAGAGGGGGAACAATTTATTAGTTTACCCTGTATAAGCTTTATACAGGGTAAAATGGATTTATTTAGGGTTTGGACCCCACTGGGAGTTGAGCATCTGAGAGTTAAAGGCAGGAACACTTCCTAAGTTGCTTTCAATTAAGTCTATAACTGTTAGGGGATGTGATTCAGACCTGGGTTTGGGTTTGCAGCAGGCTGGCGGGTCTGGCTCAAACCAGGCAGGGCACTGAAGTCCTAAGCTTACAGGGCAGGAAAGTAGGAGCAGTAGTAGTCTTGGCACATCAGTTGGCAGTCCCAAGGGGGTTTCTGTGACCCAACCCGTCACAGCCACAGTAACCGGCCTCTACCACTGGGAGGCGGGAAGAACAGCAGCTGTGGCTGGAGCCACATGGAGGAGCTGCTCTCTGCTCAGCTGCTGACACCTGACAGAGCAGTGGCTGGTTCCCAGACCAGGCTCCAAGAAGTAGGTGCTGCCACCCTGGAGGAGGGGTGGGAATCCTGCTCACCCCCCTTCTGCCCTGGCCATGCCCCCTTGCTCCAGGGTCCAAACCCTGCCATGTCCTGCTGCACCCTGGCCCCTCACTCCAGGGATACCTCTCCAGGTCCCACTGTGCCCCAATTGGACAGTCAAGCAGGCTCCATGTTGGCTCCTCCCAGCCTGTCTCTGCAGGCACAGGTGAGTCCCAGGAGAGGGGAAAGTGAGCAGGGGGAGAAGAGGCTGGAGCGTGAGCGACGGAGGGAGGGGAGAGAGAAGTGAGCAGGGGTGGGGCCTCAGGGAAGAGGCAGGGCAAGGGCAGGTCCTCAGGGGAACAGGCGGAGCTGGGGCAGGGCAAGGGTGTTCAGTTTTCAGCAATTAGAAAGTTGGCAACCCTATCTCGGATACACTAGGTCAGTGGTCTCCAACATTTTTAAGCACAAGATCACTTATGGAATTTAAGTGCAACCCAGGATCTACTTGAAAGAAAATGTAGAAATAACAGTAATCACACAAACCCAAACACCCTTGCCCCCCACCCCACCCCTTTCCTGAGGCCATGCCTCTGCTCTGCCCCTTCTCTGAGGCCTTGCCCCGCTCACTCTATCCCCCCTCCCTCTGTTGCTTGCTCTCCCCCACCCTCACTCACTTTCATTGGGCTGGGACAGGAACTTGGGGTGTGGGCTCTGGGCTGAGCCTGGGGCAGGGGATTGGGGTGCAGGAGGAGGTGCGGGGTGCTGGCTCCGGAAGGGAGCTCAGGGCTCAGGCAGCAGTTGGAGTGCAGGAGGGGGTGTGGGCTCTGGGAGGGAGTTGGGGTGCAGGAGGGTGTGCAGGGTGCGGGAGGGGGCTGGGGCCAGAGGTTGGGGTGCAGGAAGGGGCTCAGGGCTGGGGCAGGTGGTTGGGGTGCAAGAGGGGTTCAAGGTGCAGGCTCTGGCCAGGCGCTGCTTACCTCAGGCAGCTCCCAGGTGGTGGCAGAGTGGAACTAAGGCAGGCTTCCTGCCTGACCTGACCCCACGCTGCTCCCAGAAGCAGATGGCATGTCCGGCTGCGGCTCCTGGCGGGGAGGGGAGAGAGGCAGGTGGCTCCACGTGCAGGGTGCAGGCACTGCCCCCGCAGCTCCCATTGGCTGCGGTTCTCTGTTCCCGGCCAATGGGAGCTGCGGGGGGGAGGGTGCCTGCAGGGAGGGCAGCGTGCTGAGACCCCCTGCCCCCCCCCCCCCGGAGCTGCTGCCAGACATGCTGTCTGTTTCTGGGAGCAGTGTAGGGCCAGGGCAGGCAGGGAGCTTGCCTTAGCCCTGCTGCGCTGCTGGACTGTTAGCAGCCAATCTCCCAATCTCTATCGTGTCTGACTGGTTGATCGTGAAGCCTCTGACAGCGGATCTCAGGCTCAGTGACTGAGACTGAAATCGACTCACAGAAGCTCCATGATCGACCAGTCAATCGCAATCTACCAGTTGGTGACCACTGCACTAGTGTAACTCAGGCGTAACTCCAGTGTCATTGGAGTTATATTAGTGCATAATGAATTTAAGTGAGACGAGAACCATGCCCACTTGAGTGGGGAATTGCATAGGTGTTACATCATTATCTCACTATTGACTCATAGACAGAGATTCTTTTTAATATAAGTTCTAGTTTATGCCATTTTGTATAAACCTCATGTATAGACATCAGATACATGAATGCTTTTGGGTGACACAAAGAAGTTGTCTAGAGTGTGCGGAGGTGACTTTGAATTTTATCTTTAACATAAAGGTTTGAATGTGTTTGGACTGGATAAAAACAGAGACACACAGCAGCTGAAGCAGACTGATGGGAGAAGAAACAATCACAGACGCAAAGTTTGGATGGGGAACATGAACACAGTTTTGCTGGATTTCTGAAAGTGGTGCTACACATATGAGTTATATGATGGACTTTGCTTATGTCATATGCTTTGCCCTGTTAAAGATTGTACAAACTTACCAATAAGCGAGACTGAGGATACAGTTTCCTATGTCTGTATCAACTCATTTCTCTTCACTCTTGGAAATAACCCAACTGCCCTACTACTAGCAGTGAACTTTTGTGATATCAGCACTGCAGTCACTAGCAGGAACTCTCTCCCTGCTTCTCACCATTCTAAAGGGGTTTTAGTGTGGGAAGTGATGATGTATCTGGGAAAGCTGTGAGGCCAATGTAGATTGCAAGTTCTTTGGAGTGGGAATTGTCTTTTTGTTATTTGTCTGCACAGTGCCTATACAGTGGAGTCCTGGTCCATGTCTGGGGCTCCTAGGCACTACCACAATACACAAAATACATAATAATGTATACCCTGCTGACCTGGGGGTTTGGTTTCTACTTTATGCATTTTTTGAGTAGGGCTGAAGACTTTCCATCAATCCCATCTGACACACAGAGGAGGGCAGATAGAAAGGGACAGGGTGGGTTCTCCCCATCATGGTACAAATGTGAAGATTCAGTAGAATATCTTCCATGGTAGGGAATAGAGACTACATTATGTATGTCACTAAAAGATTACCTGTTGTTAGCAATGAATGTCAGCAGCAGGTGCAGCTGAACCAGTGCTGAACGATGTTCTAAAGTAAGGACAACAACAGGTATTTTTCCTACTATAGATCAGGCTCAAAGGACTTGATTCCCCATCACATATGCAAGTACACAGTAGAGAGGCAGTCAGGAAAACCCTAGATAAAGCTGAAAGTGGGAAAAAAGATCAAGGAAAGTCACAGATGGGAAAGCAGAGGCCAACCATGCTAGCAACTGCAGTTCTTCTATCAAGAGATCTAGCTAGCAACAGGGAGAGTTGCTAGCATGGAATTCCTGTGGTTACAGTTGCAGCATATCAGTTAACCAGTCCTCAAGAGTCCATCTCTTCCTCCACAGGGCATTTGTTAAGGAAACATGTTTATTAAGGAAACATTAAATTTTCTGACCTCACTGAATATAAACTTTCCAACTCACAGTGTACAAAAGGCTATGCCCCTAGTCTAAGACCTTGAACCTTGCCTTGGCTCATACCAATATTTTCCACAAGGTCTACTAAACAATTCACGTAAAATAATTTTGTATTTTGGTGCTCACATAAGAAGTGCACTGGGCAAGACCTACAAGCTTTGATGATTTTCTTCCACTGGTATACAGCAGAATAGATTATCAAAGTCATCTGGATATTTACTTCCTCTTCATGTTTTTACTGAATAATATTCCTTACTGACTGAAATTGTACCCACTTGGAAAATCCTGGTTGCTGACCATAACACCTCAAGCAACTATTTAGTCAAAAGCTATCTTTATTCTTTGGGACAAATCCCTTGGCCTGACGAAACTCCATTCTGCACAAGACAAAGGAAAGGGAAAAAGGTAGCTCCCTTGATTTCTGGACTAGATGGGGCTGGTTCAGAGCCCGGCATAAGGTAGAGCAGCAATGTTTCCGTAAGGGACCTTTCTGCCAATTGGGTGTTTCTGCAGCGTAGTGCACTCTAGTGACAACCCATGCCACCTTGGCCCATTCCCATATGGCCCAGGAACAGGTGGTGTAGAAGCAGCTGAGCTGGCTTTATGCCACACAGGGAATCCCTACAGCTACATTACCCTAGCTATCTATAGTTTGGATTTATACATAATAAAAAAGCACTTAACCATCTGCTCTAAGTGCCCTTGACATAAAAAAGTACAACTATCAAAAACTCACTCCATTATGGAGCCTTGCGGTCTGCCCCAAATGTCATTATTTGCCAACTTAGGGTGGCTGAGAGGGTGGGCTAATAATGCTGTGTGCCAGGGCAGATGTGGCTGGGTTCCTCAATCCCTGTGGTGGCAGGCATCAGGGGACAACGCAAGAAGAGGTTGTTTGCTACCTGAAATTAAGGTGTTTCATTCCTATTCCATTGATTTAATCTTTCTCAGTAAGTTGGTAGACAAGGATCCTAGTGGCATTGCCAGGTATCCAGTTTTAGACTGGAATGCTCAGTCAAAAAGGGACCCTGGTGGCTCTGGTCAGCACCACTGACCGGACCATTAAGGCAGGCACCTGGCATTGCGGTGTGCCCCGGAAGTGGGCAGCAGATCCGGCTTCTAAGCAGGAGGGCCAAGGAGCTCCAAGCACTGCCCCCACCCCAAGCACTGGTTCCGCACTCCCGTTGGCCGGGAACCATGGCCAATAGGAGCTCGGGGGCGGTGCCTGCAGGCGAGAGCAGTGCGTGGAGCGTTCTGGACCCCCGGCTAGGATCCGGACCTGCTGGCTGCCTCCAGGGAACAGCGCAGTGCCAGGACAGGTCGGGACAGGATAATCCAAGGCCTTATCCACTAGTCCATAAACTGCCTAATTTTCCATGCTGGGTGTCTCAGACAAAATTTTCTTGGAAAAAACAGTCCAGCCATTTCTGAGAACAAGGCCAGGCAATAATACATTATTTTACCCACATTAAAACATTCTTCTTTGTTTTGAACAGCTCTAGGACCCCCAGGCTATGGATCAGGGAACTTGACATTTGGTGTGGGGAAGATAGCCTTTGTGGCAGAGATGTGCCCTTTGCCATCTCTGTGAAAATCTAGCATGTCAGGGTGGGAGCAGGAAGCAAGAAGGATATATGCAAGTCTATGTGCTTCCATAGCACATTAAAGTTTCTGAAGAATTTTAATTTCTGAAGAAGTCTAATATGCAAAATGATTTCTATGTTGGACTCAATACGTTTAACAATAGCTAACTTGACCTCTAGCTGCCTTCTAAGAATACTGTAAGCATATAAAGTATCACTTAAAATATCCTCTTGTAAACTGATGTGTATTGCCATTCCTGAAATTATAGTGTTGTAGTAGCAATTTGGGATTTATGGCTGGAGAGGTACTTCCCTGCTTTTAGCTTGTTGGCATTTTTGAATGGATGATATTTCTCATGCTTCTCAATCCCAAGGTTATTTTTGTTTTGTTTCATAAAATTTAGTAAACTTCAACAAAAAATATTTTTAAATATCTCAGTGTGGAAAAAGGTGGGTTTTGTGTTTTAAATTTGTGTTCAGAAACTTCAAATCCTATTATTTTTTACATTCAATTAATAAACAGCATATTTAAACACTTTCAGCACTTCAGTTTGCCATGAACTTAGTTCCCAATTAGGAGAAGTGCCTTTGACCTGTAGATTAAGTCTGAAAATTGTATACTAAGTCATGCTGACTATGAACCATATGCTCTCTTCCATTAACCGTGGTATGTGTATTGAAGAGGGAGTATGTCTGCAGAAAAAGCCATGATGGGACCCGATCGAAAGGGCAAGAGACTAACTGGGATACTCCCCTCACCTCTGCTTTTCCAGCTTTCTATTCTTCAACATATCTGCATGGCTACTTGGCTTTACAGAAGAAGTGGTGGGACCAGGGATTGGGAGAAAGAGCCATGGAGGTAGTTTGCCCTCACAGGCTGCAGGTGAAGTTGTGGGAAAGTTAACTTAAACAAAACTATCAGGAAATATTTTTTTACAAAATCAAGTTGATGCTGGTTAGGACTTAGGGTTTTCTCATAATATTTGTTGGCCTTAAAACCTGCCAAGTAGGACCTTGAATCTACAAAAACTAACTTGTGAGTAATTCCATTGATGTTCATGGGACTGTTCATAATGTGTAAAAGTAAGAAGGTGCATTGTCTTTGCAGAATTGGAGCCTATGACTTCTCTCAGAATTTTTATAATTTTCCCTCCCTATTTGTTTGTTGTAGATGAGTATGGGAGATCAGGTGGGATTTTCAATGTTTTAAAATTATTAGCTATTTTTAATCAACCAGTTTTAAATAGTTTTACTGCAAAAAAAGGACATTTTTCTCAAAATAAGGCCCTCATAATTTGCATTTTTCCCTATAAGTTTGTGACATTTGCATTGTTTGCTGTAACAGAACGATGACTTTACTTTTGTTTTGTTTTATGATAACAATCAGATTTACTGATGAGTCCTGGGGTTACTGGCTCTGATGGGAAAATTCTGTTTTGTAACCTACCTCTTACCCAGTGTGCAAAGGAAGTCATGACAGACAGCAGTTCATGTTCAACTACTAAAAACCAAGGAGGAGAAATGAATGGTCAGTCAAGACTAATGTTAAAATAGTTTGGTATAAAGCTATCCCACTTCATACTAAGAACTTGCAGACCAATCAATAACATACACAACATTGGAGAAGAAAGGAACACAACAGAATAAAAAACTCCAACCTTTAGAAAGGAGGTGGACTAGAATTAGGACTAGGAAGCAGACTATCACTAACTGAATTACTGTGCTGGTAATTAGCTTCCTTTTTTCAGTTGTCACCTCTTCCTCCATCAGTCAAAGAAAATCCTGACAGTGAACATCATAAGCATTAGCTTATGGGCAGTGGGTTACCTCACTTTGCAAGCTTCTCCTTCCAAAAGCTGTTATCAGCTGATGTTCCCAGTCTTCGTATGTAATGACAGATGAAGATGAGCACTGAGGACCAAACTGCAGCTTTGCAGATCTCCCTCACTAGTGTCTCAGCCCAAGAGGTAGCCTTCTCTGTGGTGGAAGGACACTACAGTACAATAGCTTTTTGCAGTTACACATGCTAGTCTTTGGATCTAGGTAACAAACAGTGTTCCCAAGTATTCTGAAACTCTTGATACAGTACAAGCAAAATTAAAGAGCTTGCTTAATTTAAGACTTCAGATAAAATTTTCAAAAGCACCTAAGTCCCATTTTCAAAAGGGACTTAGGCACTTAGATTCCTAACTCTCTTTCAAAAATCAGTGGGATTTAGTCCCAGATTTGTAAAGGTATTTAAAAGCACCTACTGCCTAACTCCCACTGAAATCAATAGGTGTTAGATGCACTTCAGCCCATTCCATTAAGTGCCTATCTGCATCTTTAGGCACTGTGACAAAGTTCCTGCTCTACCTTGGTGGGTCTTGCACTCATTGGCGGATTTGCTTGCCTTGGAGCTTCACGGCAGCCCTCAGCTTGGCCGTTTTTCTGAATTCACAGTCCAGGTTGACTCCTCCTGTGTCTGACCAGGAGTTGGGAGGGTTTGGGGGGAACCCAGGCCCACCCTCTACTCCGGGGTTCCAACCCAGGGCCCTGTGGAATGCAGCTGTCTAGAGTATTTGTGCTGGAAATGGCCCACCTTGATTATCATGCACATTGTAGGGAGAGTGGTCACTTTGGATGAGCTATTACCAGCAGGATAGTGAGTTTGTGCGTGTGGTTTTTGGAGGGGGGTGAGGGGGTGAGAGAACCTGGATTTGTGCTGGAAATGGCCCAAATTGATGATCACTTTAGATAAGCTATTACCAGCAGGACAGTGGGGTGGGAGGAGGTATTGTTTTATGATCTCTGTGTGTATATAATGTCTGCTGCAGTTTCCACGGTATGCATCCGATGAAGTGAGTTGTAGCTCACGAAAGCTCATGCTCAAATAAATTGGTTAGTCTCTAAGGTGCCACAAGTCCTCCTTTTCTTTTTGCAAATACAGACTAACACGGCTGTTACTCTGAAAGCTGTCTAGAGTGCCTCCTGAACAGCTGTGCGACAGCTACAACTCCCTGGGCTCCTTCCCCATGGCCTCCTCCCAACACCTTCTTTATCCTCACCATAGGACCTTCCTCCTGGTGTCTGATAATGCTTGTACACCTCAGTCCTCCAACAGTCCGCGTTCTCACTCTCAGCTCCTACTGCCTCTTACTCCCAACTCCTCACACGCACACCACAAACTGAAGTGAGCTCCTTTTTAAAACTCCTTTTTAAAAACTTTTTAATTGATTCTAGCAGCTTCTTGATTGGCTGCAGGTGTTCTAATCATCCTGTCTTAATTGTCTCCAGAAGGTTCCTGATTGTTCTGGAACCTTCCCTGTTATCTTATTCAGGGAAAAGGGACCTCCTTAGCCTGGGGCTAATCTATCTGCTTTCTATTCCTCTCCTATAGCCCCCTGGCCTGGGCTTTCCTTACTTTTTGCCCCTGCTTCAGTTCCCCCCGACCCGACCGGACCAGACGCTTTTTCTTCGTTTTGTATTTTTTGCTGTTTTTTTGCTGCCTTTTGAGTGCTGGTCGGCTGCCAGCTTGCTGCCAAGCCCCTCCACGCCTGCCCTCGGATGCTGCTATTGCTTCAGCTGAAACCCCCAGAGGAGGAGGGAAGGACTGCCGACCCGCTCCCCGGAGGAGGGGAGTGGATGCCCCCAGACCCAACCGTTTTGCTGTTTGTTTGTGGACGCGTAATTAACCGACAAGTTTTTTTTTTTCTTCTTATCTGCTTGGCATTTTTGGAATGCTCCACAAAGCCCGGGAGAGAAGACAGCTGACAGAGAACTCGCCCAGGGGAGCTACAAATCATCGTGGAGGGGGCCATAAGACTGAGTAACTTTTGAACTGTACTCTCTTGTGGGGGGAATTTGACTGTGTCTTAACTGCATTTGTAGGGGCACAGGGGGTGTGGCACGGAGCTGCCCCCCCGATCCATCGGTGCGCCCCCCCCAACACTACTACAACCGTCATGACCCCCCCGCAGTCCGTCCCTGCTGGCAACTTGCCATCTGTCTCTGGATTCAGCTGCTTACTCTGAATTTCGTCATCCGGACCAGACACAACAGCCGACCAAATGAGACTCTTTGGACAAACACACGTGGGTCCATGTTCCCGTTCCCCCACCGCCCCTGGACTGCCCACCCCACAGTTTGCCCCTACTACCTGACCCCAACTCCTGTTTCCTCCCCCTGTCCAGTCCGACCCATTTGCCCCCCCCACCTGCAGTCCAGCAGGAGAAGTGGTTAATCTGCTTCCCCCTCCCCCCTCCTCCTTCTGGTGTCTCCCCGTCTCTCCCTGCTCACGATGGCGGGGAATGAGAGGGGTGAGGCCCCTCTAACAACCTCAGCTGCCCCTCCCCCACCTACCCCCCTGCCCAACCCCCAAGCCTCCCCCCCCCCACTGCTGCCAAAACACCTGCCACCGCCCCCGCTGGGGCATCAGCAGCAGGAGGCACCGGGGCAACTACTGCTGCTGCTATGCCCACCGCCACCCCAGATTCTAGGAGAGCCCCCCCAGTTGGCCGGAAAGGCCAGGGTGTGAAGAAGGGAAAGCGCCCCGCTACAACCACCAGGCCCTCCATGGCAGGGGCTGCTCCCACCGCTGTGGCCTCGTCATCGACCATGGCGTCTCTCCCCACTGTTGCCTCCACCAGCTCTGCGAGCGTCCCTCCCCCGGCCCCCAGGGCGTATGCCCGGGCGGTAGCAGCCCCCCCCCCACCTGCCGCCTCGTCATCTCGCCCATGCACCGCCTCCGCTACCATCAATAGCGGCCAGGGCCCCTTCCCCACCATGACCAGGAAGCATGGCATCCGTTGCCTCCTGGTGCCCGCCTCGCCCCACGTGGAGACATACGTGCAGGCGTTGGTGAGGGTGGTAGGACCCAGGGCTATTGTGGCAGCCTCCAAAATGTACGGGAAGGTCGTCTTTTTCTTAGCATTGGAGGCTGCCGCCCAGGAGGCGGTGGAGAAGGGCCTGGCGGTGGGGGTGTGTGTGTTCGTTCCCCTGGAAATGCTAGAGGACCTGGGCATCTGCCTAGTCCTGACCTCCGTCCCTCCTTTTCTACCCAATGCCACCCTGTTACCCGCTCTCTCCACCCTGAGGAAACCCGTTTCTGTCATCAGTCCTCTTCCGTTGGGCTGCAAGGACCCCACCCTCCATCACGTCCTTTCGTTCCGCCGGCAAGTGCAGCTTCTACCGCCGCTGCCGGCACCTGACGGAGAGGCGCTTGAGGGGGCCTTCCTAGTCCCCTACCAGGGAGCCCACTATTGGGTCTTTTATTCCACAGGAGAGGCCCCGTGCTACCTCTGCCGATCAGCGGGGCATGTCCGAAGAGACTGCCCCTTGGCCCGGTGGGGAGAGGCACCCGAGACCCCCGAGACCTGGCAGGACATCGGCTCCGTTGTTGCCGACGCCCCTGGCCACTCGGTACCTGAAACCACCTCTCCTCCTGCTCGATCCACCGCTGCTCCTGCCCGGGCCCAAGAGACACCTCCCCTACAATGCCCAGATGAGTGAGGGAGCCCCGCCCTTGCTGTTAACAATCCAGCAGAGCCTATGGAGGAGGATGCAGCAAAGATATCACTGGGCATAGGAGAGGGCCCACCCCAAGGAGAACCGCCCCCCCCCATGCTGCCTCACCGTTACCCCCCCGAGCCCCTGAACCATCGGCTCTGCCCCCCGACACAACCCCTGCTAACCAGCCCCCAGACGATGCTATGGAGGGATGGACCCTAGTCCAGGGAAAGCGAGGCAAGTGGAAGGCTCGAGCTCCGCTCTACCCATCCGATGCGGAGGCCCCTGGAAGACCAGGAAGGGAGGCACTGACACTGAGCCTTCCGCTATGCCCACGAGTGAGATCCCTCCACTGGTGTCGGGAGGGGAAGACAAAATAGCACTGGAAGGTAGAATCTCCCCTCCACGGGAGACCCTCCCCTCCGAGACCCCTGAGGAAGCCCCTTCTGCTGAAATATCACCCGAACCTCCTGCGAACCCCGAAGCGACCATCGTAGCGGGTGCCAGAGGGGAGACCCCCGGGGTGGCAGAAGATGACTTCTCCTCCATGTATGAGGAGATCGAGGCCCTAGGTTTGACCCCGGTCACCCAGGGAAAGAATGACCCACTGCCGGCTGGCCTAGATCTGGGCAACTTTACCCCAGTCCCCCTTTCCCCATGCTCCCTCCCCCTAACCGCCTTCCCGGGCAGGCACCCTACAGAAGGTGGTCCACCACCTGATGCCATGGCTGCCAAATCCACCACAGAGCCTGTGCCTAGCATCACTGGGAGCTCCCTCCCCACCCCCTTAACCCTCAAATCTGTTCGGGAGGCACCACCTCTCAGCTGCTTGCCTCCCGAAGCCCAGAGCCTCGCCTCTGACCCTGCCCCGACCCGTGTCCCTGCCCAATCCACCTCTTCCTGCAATGCTATTGCCGCCTCTGGGGTTATTTCTTTCCCGTTTTTTGCGGATTCCCCCCAAGGAGCAGCCTTTGCATTTTCCTGCCGCGACCCATTAGGAGCTGCAATTTGCCCTCCGCCATCCCCTTCTACCCCAAGGCTTGAGATGGACCTAATAACTTTAGCCTGTCAGACGCCCCATCGGTAGTCTGCACCCTGCCTGCCCGCCTCAGCGGATCACGAGGCTGCACCAAGAGCCCCACTAGGGAATAACCGGGAAATCGCAACCCCATCCCCCCATGAGCTGCGAAAAGCATTGCGGGAGTTTTTAGAAGACATCCATGGCGCCCGCAACAGGGTACAGCTGGCTCTCCAGCTATGGGGGGACTTTGATCAACTCCTCCAGGCCACAAGGGCCCTTATAAAGGAGGGTAGAGGGAAAGGAAGGCAAGGTGCCGCGGCCTACAGGCGGGCCCACAGCTTCCGTGATGATTTACTCACTTACGGGATGGGTCACGGATTGTTGCGCGAACACCCCCGCCAACAAGGAACCCCCACCCCCCCAGCCCTCCTCATGACACCTCTCATTATCGCAACTTTGAACACCAGGGGCTGCAGGATGGCTCTCCGCAGGTCCCAGGTGCTCTCTTACCTTTGGGAAGGGGGGTACTCTGTGGTTTTCCTGCAGGAGACCCATACGGATCTGACCGCCGAGGACAGCTGGCGGCTGGAGTGGGGGGACGGGTCTACTTTAGCCACTTCCCAATTCGACAAGCTGGAGTGGCGACCCTGTTCTCCCCCAACCTACGGCCCGAGGTGCTAGGGGTCACTGAGGCCATGCCGGGCCACCTGCTGCATCTCCGAGTCTGTATGGAGGGGCTCGTGGTCAACCTCGTTAATATCTATGCCCCGACAACGAGCCCGAAGCGGCCGCAATTCTATCAGCGGGTGTCCGACTTCCTCGGCACCCTAGATTCTCACGAGTGCCTAGTCCTGGGAGGGGACTTTAACACCACCCTCGAGGAACAGGATTGCTCAGGGGCCGAGCTGAGCCCGGCCGCTGTGAACATTCTCCGAGGAATAGTCGAACATCACTCCCTAGTGGATGTCTGGCGTGACCATCACCCAGATGACACTTCCACATACACCTTTGTCCGGGTGGAGGTGAACCACTCCCGGTTGGACTGTATTTATTTATCACGTTTCCATCTTTCACAAGCCCACTCCTCCAACATTCGGCCGGCCCCATTTTCCGACCATCATCTAGCCACCATAACAGCCTCCCTCCATGCAGAGAGGCCGGGGCCAGCCTATTGGCATTTTAACAACAGCGTGGTGGAGGATGAGGGTTTTGTGACGTCTTTCCGGGAGTTCTGGCTGGCCTGGCGAGAGCAGTGGTGTGCCTTTCCCTTGGCGCGGCAATGGTGGGCTCTAGGGAAGGTACGCGCCAAGCTCTTCTGCCGTGACTACACCCAGGGCACCAGCCGACGGAGAAATGCGGCGATAGAGCAGTTGGAACGGGAGGTCTTAGAGATGGAGAGGCATCTGGCCACCAGCCCCAAAGACCCGTTCCTCTGCGGAGCATGCCGGAAGAAGCGGGAGGAGCTCTGGGCCCTCGAGGACCATCGGGCCCGAGGTGCCTTTGTTCGATCCTGCATCCACCTCCTTCGGGAGATGGATTGCGACTCCCGCTTCTTCTACACCCTGGAGAAAACGAGGGGGGCCAAGAAACACGTCACCTGCCTTCTAGCAGAAGACAGCACCCCCCTCACGGATCCGGTGGAGATGTGTGGGAGGGCCCGTGACTTCTACACAAGCCTTTTCTCCCCGGATCCAACCGATCCTAGCGCTTGCAGGGTGCTCTGGGAGGAACTCCCTACGGTCAGCAGGGGCGACCGAGACCGACTAGAGCTGCCTCTCACCCTGGCTGAGATCTCGGAAGCCCTCTGTTGCATGCCCACCAATAAATCTCTGGGCATGGACGGGCTGACCGTGACGATCCACCGCGCGTTCTGGGACATCCTTGGCCAGACCTAGCCACTGTCTGGGCCGAGTCTTTGCAGGGCGAGGTCCTCCCTCTTTCGTGCAGGCGAGCGGTGCTCGTCTTGTTCCTGAAGACGGGGGACCTCCGCGACTTACGAAATTGGCGTCCCATCTCGCTCCTTAGCTCGGACTACAAAATCATAGCGAAAGCAATCTCGCTCTGGCTAGGGTCCGTGCTGGCAGACATGATCCACCCAGACCAGACCTACACTGTCCCGGGCCGCAGCATTTTTGACAACCTATTTCTAGTCCGAGACCTTTTGGAGCTCGGGCGTAGAGACGGTCTGTCATTCGCCCTCCTGTCTCTTGATCAGGAGAAGGCGTTCGATAGAGTGGGCCATGGGTACCTCCTGGGCACTCTGCAAGCTTTTGGATTCGGACCTCAGTTTGTGAGTTTTCTCCGGGTGCTGTACGCTTCTGCGGAGTGTCTGGTTAGGCTCAACTGGACCCTGACCGAACCAGTCATCTTCGGGCGAGGAGTACGGCGGGGTGCCCCCTTTCATGCCAGCTGTATGCTCTGGCAATCGAGCCCTTCCTCTGTCTCCTCCGAAGGAGGTTGACAGGGTTGGTGCTTGCTGGAGCCGGAGCTGCGGCTGGTCCTGTTGGCATATGCTGATGACGTGCTCCTCGTGGTCCAGAACCTGGGTGACTTGGCGCGGGTGGAAGCTTGCCAGGCCATCTATTCGGCAGCCTCCTCCGCCCGAGTCAACTGGGTCAAGAGCTCTGGCTTGGCGGTGGAGGACTGGCGACAAGTGAGCTCCCTCCCACCCGCGCTTCAGACTATCCGGTGGAGCGCGTGTCCGCTGCTCTACCTAGGCGTTTACCTTTCTGCCACGCACCCTTCTCCACCAGAGAACTGGCAAAATTTAGAAGGCGGGGTGATAGAGCAGCTCCGGAAATGGACAAGGCTACTCCGATGTCTCTCCCTCCGAGGGAGAGCGCTGGTACTTAACCAACTAGTCCTGTCCATGCTCTGGTACCAGCTCAACACCCTGGTCCCGGCCCCGGGTTTCCTGACCAACCTCCGGACATCGATTCTGGAGTTCTTTTGGTCAGGAATGCACTGGGCCCCTGTTGGGGTTCTTCATTTACCCCTGAAGGAAGGAGGGCAGGTCCTGAAGTGTCTGCACACTCAGGTCCGTGTCTTCCGCCTCCAGGCCCTGCAGAGGCTCCCCTATAGTGCAGGTAGTTCAACGTGGAGCATACTGGCGCACGCCTTCCTGCGCCGCTTCCAAGGGCTCCGATAGAACCGGCAGGTCATTTATCTCTGTCTGAGAGGTTTTCCACGAGACCTCTCCAGGCTGCCGGTCTTCTACCAGGACCTCCTCCGGACCTGGAAACTGTTTTCAACAACCAGGTCCGCGACGGCCACCGTGGGAGCAGATCTCCTCGCGGAGCCCCTGCTACACAACCCCCAGCTCCGTGTGTAGGTGTCGGAGTCCCGCTCGGTGCGCCAGAGTTTGGTCCTGGCGGAAGTCACGAGCGTTGGAGACCTCCTGGACTACGACCAGGGAGACTGGCTGGATCCCCTGACGCTCGCTAGGCGCATGAGGCTCTCCAGACCTCGTACCCCTGGCGCATACTTCAGGTGGTGAAGGTCGCTTTGACGCCCGCTGCTCGGGCTTATCTTAATGGAGCCCTGCGTGAGGGCGCACTCCACCCTCCCTTTATTCCAGGCCCACCGGACCTTTCAATTGGGCTCCTACCCCATAGATCCCAACAAACCCCTCACCCTTTCACTGCGAGCTGGCTGCATGAACTGCAGCCGGTCAGCTTCCAAACCGCACCAAGGAAACATCTATATACAATCACGCTTCACACCCTTCATGCCCTCACCCTGGTGTCCCGCCCCGATAGAAAGTGGTGGGGCCTCCTGCCACCTTTGGAGGGTGAGCAGCCCCGGTGGGCCAGCCTGTATTCCACCTTGGTCCCGAGGCCCGTCGGGGACATCAGTTGGTGGCTCCTTCACAGAGCTGTTAGCATGGGCGTGTTTTTGACGCAGATCACCCCCATCCCAGATACTTGCCCTTTTTGCAATATGAGGGAAACCCTGGCACATGTATATTTAGAGTGTGCCAGGCTGCAGCCCCTTTTCCGGCTCTTCATGCATATTTTAGTATGCTTTTGGCTGCACTTGTCCCTTCACCTTTTCATTTACACACTCCCCATCCGTGGCCCCACAAAGTCGCGGGATCTCCTGGTTAACCTTCTCCTAGCCCTAGCTAAAACAGCCATCTATAAAACCAGAGAGAGGAGGTTGGCCGATGAAGCTTCCTGCAACTGTAGGGCCGTTTTCCGATCCTCAGTACATTCACGTATCCGGGCGGAGTTCCTCTGGGCGGCGTCCACCGACTCCCTTGACGTCTTCGAGGAGCAGTGGGCGCTGTCCAAGGTTCTCTGCTCAGTGACCCCCATCCGGTTCCCTCGGTCTGACCCTTTGATTGAGGGGAAGAGGGAGAGACCGCAGCCCCAGCCATTACTGCTGTGGATACCATCATCACCACCACCTAGGAGGGACCCTTTCACACGTGGGTGCATGCCCCCCCCAAACTGCCCACCCCGCAGCCTTGCCCATTTTGTTGGGCACTCTCAGGAGAGGAATAGTTGGTGACACTGGGCGTGGCACTAGGTAACTCGAGGGGGTGGAAGACCCTGAGTGTCAAGGAAGCCCCCCCGCTCTGGGCCCAGACAAGCCTGAACACTTCTCTCCCCTATACATTGCGTTTGCTTTTGTTTTGTTGCATAGTTTTGTTTTATTTATTTTGGTGTTTTGTTTAAGTGTGTTACGCAAATAAATTTTCTTCTGCTTCAAAAAAAAAAAATTACTCTCCTATAGCCATCTGGTCCGACCCTGTCACAGCACCTAAATATCTTTAAAAATCTGGACCCAAATGACTACAGTGACAATAACAATTTATTCTCTGAATTTTTTTTAAAGTAGCTATTTCTGGATAAGGCCCAAGTCAAAGGTAACTTATATTTGATGTTTGGTTAATTAAGATTGTTCATGATAAAAATAAGCTTTGCACTTAACTGTTTATTTTATTACTAAATGATAAATGCAGCTTAATTTTTTTTTATTTTAAAAAAGAAGCAATTCATTTATAGTCACCTCTGAGATTAGTTCACTTACAGAACATAGTGCTAGGTGAGCACAGAACTGTATTATTGAGTTCTTTCTTTTTCCCTATCTTATTTTCTTCACAAGAAAATACCAAACAGTCACACTTGTTTATTAACATAATTCCAAGAACCCATGACTCCAGTCACAAATAAAATGTATTAAATTATTATACCTAGTGTGGGAATGTAGCTAAAATAGTGAACACACAATACTGATCATCACATTCATACTTTAATACTGACTATAATGAAAAGAATCTATATCACACCTTCTGATCAACATGCATTTTAAATTGAAATGGAAAACATGCTAATATAATAACATGAACCTATTTTAGCATATGAATCATATTAGTTCTTACATTAAATGGAAATACACTGAACTATGTTATATACTTAATTAAGATATAAGCTTCTGTTGTCTTAAACTATTATATTGCTCCTTCTAAGCTAGATTTGATCCATGGTCCTAAATTTTACAGATAAGCAATAATCCGCAATTCAATCCAGTCATCCTCAAACACAAAATATTTTTCTCACTGGATAACACATTATTCAAAATCCAGCCAAATATTACTTGTTCAGCAGTATGCTAAACCCTTTTATTATAGCCTGAGTCGAGAAAGACTGATGATCTTGAGGATAAAGGAGTGGACAATTGAAAAACCTGTGACAGATTTCAAAGCCAGCCAATGCTTAATTTATCGAGACCCAGAAGGCAAAAACAAAATCAACTATTATGACTGTAACTGGATAGAAAGTCTGTACTGCACTCTAAAGAGAATCTTCAACATTGATAATGACACATAAACAATTAAACTGGAGTATTTGCCAGCAGCTATATGGATACAAGTTTCATTTGCAAGACAGGCAAAGAAAAAAAAATCTAGATTTATTAAAAGATACAAGCCAGGACACTCAAGAACTAAGAGAGAGTATCTTAACCCCAGAATATACACTCAATCATTCCAGTGATGTAAAAAGTGACCTTGTCCTTCTCACATTACATTAAAAAAGAATACATAAATTACACAATACAGCAGTATAATGTTTTGCAACAAAGCAATTTCTTGAGAAGGTATTTAAAAGCAGCTCCAGAGTATTACAATTGGCTTGGTGCACTTTGTCTTGCTATGGTCTTGCTAGATCTTTGTACTATGTGAAATACTGTAAATATGGCATAAAATCAGATATAAAATTGGTTAACTATCTGGGTATGCAAAACAAAGGATCACTCAGTTGACTGTTTTTCTCGTAGCAGGAACTAAAAAAACAAAACAAAAACAGAGGGAGTAAATCAAAATGAATTTTCACTGCTGGATTAGGTTTCTGATTTTGCCACTCTGTGTTACTGTGTGAATTGGTGCTAATAAGTTACTACAACAAAGAGGAAATGCCATAACAATGAGGAAAATGGATATTGAGACACAAAAAGAAAAAAATCTAAATGATATTGTGTGATTTCACAATAGGCTCACTGAGCATGGAATTCTTTATTTTTAACTGTTAACTTTAATTTTCCTATCTCTATAAAAACATCAGTATTTTAAAGTACAAAAATATTTCTGATGAAAGCCGTATTTCTGTTTTAGTGATGTACTATTGTTTTCTCTTTTCTGAGAATTACATTTTTGGCAGTATATAGTTACAGCAAAGCTTATAAGAATTACAGCAGATACTATATTGTTTACAGCCCCACCTAGTGGTCTTGAGTTTCAAATCTTCCCACTAAATAGACAAAGAGTCTGTATATTCAGAACTCTCTTCTGTTTTGTTTTTACCTGCATTAATTTTCTTTTTAAAAACATATAAATTCAATGAGAATTTCAGAATTTAAAAATGGAATGTATTTTAGCATGAGCATCCTGATTAAGGATCTCTAATATAACAATAATTATTTTTCATTTGTATAGTACTTTTCATCCTGGAGGATCCCAAAGCATTTTATAAAATTAACAGGCTGATACACAAACTGGAGACAGGAATCCCAACATCCAACACAGAAATGTATCCACCTCTGGGGTGGAACTCAATAACTGCTTAACAATGCATAGCAACACAACATTTAGGACAGGAAATTAAGGATCTAACAGTCTGGCTGATAACAGTCTTCAAGTATGTTAAGGGCTGTTATTCAGAGGACGGTGATCAATTGTCCTCCATGTCCACTGAAGGTAGAACAAGAAGTAATGGGCTTAATCTGAAGCAAGGGAGATTTAGGGATATTAAGAAAAACTCTCTAATTAGAAGGGTAGTTAAGGACTGGAATAGGCTTCACAAGGAGGTTGTGGAATCCCCATCACTGAAGGTTTTTAAGAACAAGTTAGATAAACTCCTGTCAGGGATGGTCTAGGTTTATTTGGGTCCTGCCTCTGCCCAGGGGACTGGACTAGGGATGACCCAAATAAACAAATATTTCTATGATTCTATGAATATTTTTTCCATCTGAAATTAAGAAGGAAGATGAAACTACCCTACTAGGATATGATCAATACATTGGAATTAATATCCTTTCTCTCAAAAGGAATGACCTGGTATCTTTAATCACAAGGGGTCAGGACCTTGATTTTATGTCTAATCTGAAAGAAAACACCTCCAGTAGCACACTGCCCTCTAAAACAATGCTGGGCATTTGTTCAGTAGTGAGTCAAAGGAAAGAGTGCCATCTGCTGAATCATCACCATATATAAGGATTTCATTTTAGAAAATAACTAGATTAAGAGAATGTTAAGGTTACAAAGTGAAGTACTCAGAGTCAGGAAATGCCAAAGTTAAGGTTGCATGAACAACCTTGACTGCTTCCCCGGTTCATGATGCAGTCTTTAATTACATGGCTATATATTATTACAGAAGCCCCAAGCCCCCATCCCTGCAGGGCAGAAGCCCCTATCCCCACCACCCCGCCGCAGGGCAGAAGTTCCAAGCTCCCCTCACCAAGTCTTGTAGTCGGATAATGGTGGGTGTGCCTCTGCGAGCCACACTCTCTACGAGGCTTGCGAGCCTCGATTTGGCCACACCTGTATTATTATTTCCAGGGGATCATTGCCTCATTAAGGCAAATTCCAGTGACATATAAAGCCCCAGAAAAAGGAGAAAACAATGAATCAACAAAAGAAAAATATGGCTTTTGAAAGAAGCATATTCACTTCAGTGGGTTTTCGATCAGGCTCTCTGTCCATGGGTTGTGTGGTGCAAAGTGAACAAAGCAGGTACAGGACTGATCACTCAAACACTTATGCATGTGAGAAAATTTACTCACATCAGTATTCCCAAAAGGCCCTTCATTTGAACAGAAAAGCTATAAACCTCATCATAGTTATCTGTTATTCCAGAATAAAGAATAATTTATTTTCTTCATGGGAATTAATCAAACCAAAAAGTTGTATATAAATAATTTGAACACTAAAACTAAATGAATGTGTATAAATATATTTTAAATATATGTGTATTTTGGCATTTCCTGATTTTTGAGTTCTTAACCATATGCCCTAATCTTGCAAACACTTACGCACAAATTTAAAGTTAAACATCTGTTAAGGGTTTGCAGGACAAGGGTCTTAATACTCTCTTAAAAATAGAGGTGGTTTGGTGGGCTGGTGTTAAATGAAATTTCCTAGTTTTTTTAAAGTGTTAAAACAATGGGATGTGAGGTCAAGTGAGGGAGCAAGGTAGGGACAGGTCAAGCAGCAAGTTAAGGTGAGCAATGGCCTGTTTCTCAAACAGCTTTCTCTTCCTGTTGGGCCAGGGGTGGGCAAGCTTTTTAGCCTGAGGGACACATCTGGGTGCGGAAATTGTATGCAGGGCCCTGAATGTAGGGCTGGGGCAGGGGGTTGGGATGCGGGAGGGAGTGTGGGGTGTGGGAGGGGATGCGGTGTGCAGGAAGGGGCTCAGGGCAAGGGGTTGGGGTGCATAAGGGGTGCGGGATGCAGGAGGGGGCTCAGGACAGGGGATTGGGTTGCAGGAGGGGTGTGGCAGGGGACTCAAGGCAGGGGGCAGGGGTGCGGGGTGCAGAAGGGGTTCGGGGTGCGGACTCTGGCCCAGGGCCACTTACCTCGAGCAGCTCCGGGGTGGCAGCAGCATATAGTGGGGCTAAGGCAGGCTCCCTGCCTTCCCTGGCCCTGCGCTGTTCCCGGAAGTGGACAGCATGTCCAGCAGTGACTCCTGGGGATTGGGTGGGGCAGGCAGCTCTGCTGCGAGCTGTTCTCACCTGTGGGTACCACCCCTGAAGCTCCCATTGGCCGTGGTTCCCCGTTCCTGGCCAATGGGAGCTGCAGGGGGCAGTGCCTGCAGGTGAGGGCACCGCATGGAGCCCTCTGCCCCTGGGGCCGCAGGGACGTGGTGCCGGCTGCTTCCGGGAGCGGGGGCTTAGCCAGGTGAGCTGCGACACGTGGCTGGCAATCCCACAGGCCGGACTGAAATCCCTGACGGGCCGGATCCGGATCCCGTGTTGGGCTCTTTATATAGTCAGGGTACCCAATGAGAATGCTGTCTTTCCAGCCAATGAAGGGGGCTGGGCGAGGCTGCTGTGGGTCTGTAGGCCTTTAGCACTAAGGGGCTAGCAGTCAGGGACAGTGGCTCATGGCACAGCAGCTAAGAATGCTGTCTAGGAACCTAGCAGGCCTGGGTTCAATACTACAGTCGTGACAACACTCTCCTCCCTTGGGGCAACCTTGGGATACTGAAGGACCAGACTTATCTGGATGAGCTCTGTGGAAGGCTCTGACCTTTTCAGGAGCATGCACATAATGGACTGGTTCCCAGGACCATTCCTCCAGCCCCTACTCTTCCCAGTCAAGGAGGTATCATATCTTCCCTCTTTGTATGTTCAAGTTTAGGATCTTATGGGCAAGATCTTCTTGGCCTGGTACTGGTGGAGCAGGAGATTATTTTTATTCAGAGAAGGGTTTAAGAAGGGAGACATGGAATCATGGAATACAGGGTGCACCTTAAGTTAGCAGGAAAGTTGAAGTTTGAAGGTTACTGGGTTGCTTTGCCTGAGGATCCGATAGGATGCTAGGTACTGGTGGTCCAGTTTACGTATGGGTCTGCCTGTCTTGAGGTAGGACAAAATTTGCAGTAGGACAAAATTACGGCTATTAGAAAACATACGGCCCCTCTACCAGTGGCGATCAGCATACTGTTTGTATGCAGTTGTGGCTGCATCTAGGTTTTGTTTCAACTCTTCCTTTGTTGAAACTCTTCCTTACAGGTCTGAGGCTGCAGGAACTGTGGGTACTATGGGAAATGCAGGTGGAAACAGGGGTAGAAGATGTATTTTCAAAAAAACAGGCTCACCTTGGTCAAGGTGAGGCCCAGTCATTTTGGTGGCAGTTTGTGAAGCATCACAGGTATTGCTCTAATACCTGGTTTACTCTTTTTGATTGGTAATTGGTTTGTGGATGGTAGGCAGTTGACACATGGAGACTCATCGCTAATAGGCAAAACACCTCCCGCCAAAACTGAGATATGAACTGGGACCCCCAATCTGAGGTACCCTTGATGTGGTCTGGGAGGCTGTGGAGGTGGCACACGTATGCGATGAAGGGACGAGTGGTGTTCTTGGTGGTGAGAAGATGTGCATAAGGAATGAAGTACACCATCTTTGTCAGTTGATCTACTATCATCAGTATGGTATGGCATCCCTCAGATTGTGGTAATTTGACAATGAAGTCCATTGTAATATTAGCCCAAGGCCTCTAGGGCATCTCAGCGGCTATTAACATCCCAAAAGGTTTTATGTAGGGGACTTTTGTATGGCCAGACATATTGCAAGATCTGATTTAGACCTGAACATTGGACCACAGTTTTGGCCCCTAGAAAGGATGACATGCTATGTGAGTGGTTTTGCCTGTCTGAAGCATCCAGCCCAAGGGACGTCATGCCAAATATGTAGGGCCTCCAAACAGGGGTGTCCCTCAGGGATATAGATATGCCTGTGTCCATCCTTTTCTATGAACTTGCCCTGGGGTTCAGTGTTGGAAGTTAAAAGTGTGTGGGTGAACAGGTCATTTGGTAGGGTGGAACATATAGTCATGAACAAATTGGATAGCAATGATCCTCCAAGAAAGTAATGTGGTTTCAGGATGAAGGGAGGCTCTTTTTTGAGTCCCTTAGGATTGTTGGCATACGCCCCTTTGCAGGACAGGGTGTCTGTTTTCCCATTGCAGAAGCCAGAGCAGTAGGTTACAATAAAATCAAATCTAGAAGAAAAGAGAGCCCAGCATAGCTATTGTTGGGTTAGGACTTTATTGGAGTGCAGGTGTTCTAGATTTTTGTGATCAGTGAACACTTGGACTGCATGTTTGCCTCCTTCTAGATAATGTCTCAAAAGCCACTTTGATGGCAAGTAACTCTTTGTCCAAAATTTCATAATTGTTGTCAGCAGGAGTGAGTTTATGAGAATAGTAATCACAGGTATGAACTTCTTGGTTGAGGCCCTGTTTCTGGGCAGCACTGCTCCAATGGTGATGCTGGAAGTATCAGTTTCCAGGATGAAAGGTTGACTTTGGTTGATGTGCATGAGGATGGGCATGAAGGTGAATGTTGTCTTCAGATGATTGAAGGCTTCTTGGGCTTCTGTGTCCAAGTGAATTTGGCAGGTAGCAGAATTCATAGGGGCTAGGATTTTGGAATAGTACCATACGAAGTGTCTATAGAAATTTGAAAGCCCAATAAAGCACTGAATTTCTCTAACACTTTGTGGTGTTGCCCAATTGCAAACTACTTCCAACTTTCAGGGGTTCATGTGGACTCCCGCTGTAGACAGAATGTAGCCTAAGAATTCCATGGTGGGCTGATCAAAGACATGTTTCTCCACCTCAGCACAGAGACAGTGTTAGTGGAGTCTTTCTCGGACATTGCGACCATGCTGCTTGTGCGTAGATTGGTCTTTGGAGTAAATTAGGATGTCATCTAAGTAGGTGAATACATATTTGTCCAGCACATGTTGTAAGACATCATTAATTAGATGCTGAAAAATCACAGATATGTTATTAAGTCCAAAAGGCAGCACTGGATATTCAAAATGGCCATACCAAGCGCGAAAAGTAGTTTTCCATCCATCCCTTGACTGGATTCTGACTAGATTGTATACCCCTCAGAGGTGAACTTGGTGAATACTTGGACTATTCTTACCTGATCCAGGAGCTCTGGAATCAGGAGTAGTGGGTTTCAATTCTCACAGCAGTTTTATTTAGGGAACAGTCCATGCAGAGTCGTATGGAGCCATCTTTCTTTTTCACAGAGGACAGGAGCCCCAGCCCTGGATGTGGAACACCAGAAAAAAATTTTCTCCAGATTCTCATGGACGTAACCCTTAGTGGCAGCTAATTTGGGTTCTGACTCTGCGTATATTCACCCAAACAGAAAAGGCATTTGGTCTGGTTTTTCACCCAAAGCTGGTCCACTGTGGCCTGTAAGAGCATGTCTACACTTACCTCTGGAGCAGTCGATCCAGCTGGGGTCGTAACTTAGATTGATTCCCCGACCCCCACCCCCCTGTGTAGACCAGGCCTAAGGCTTGGTTTTCTACTTTTAGGTGAGCTATCTGCTATGGAGGCTCAGTGTCGTCTAAAATACCTGTGATGTCATGTTGGTATGGAACCTTTTGAGATAGGGCAAGCCTGGGAGAAGAGAGAAGCGATCTGAGCAGACTGTAAAGCCCAGTGGCTGAGGTGAGCTAAGGGGCAGTCCAGAGCAGTAGTCAAGTATGTGCAGGTGATTGGGTAGCTGGGAGATCAACTAGTGTCAGAGGCAGTCAGGGGCAATGGCAGAGAGTTCTCATGGGATCAGTAGCCACAAGATCGAATCCAAAAGAGGCTGGTTCAGTGGGGTAGGGAAGCAAGGTTGGGCGAGGCAGCAGGACAGTAAGGCAGAGTCAGGCAAGGCAGTAAAGTAGGGTTATCTAGGCAGCAACTGGTCGGCAAACTGTTGCTCAGACAGTTTCCTCTTCCTGTTGGGGTCTTTATACAGTCCAGGTACCCAATGAGAATGCATTCTTTCCAGTCAATCAGGGGCCTTAGGGTATGGCTGTTATAGATGTGTAGGCCTTTAGCACTAAGGCTGTTGGTCAGAGATGGTGGTTCAGTGCACTGCTATTGTACAGCTAGTGATACCATCTAGAGCTCTGGCAGGCCTGGGTTCAGTACTGGGGCCTGGACAATCTCCTTCCAATATAACACCAAGAAATCTTTATTAGAAAACCTTTAACATTTTTTTAAAAAGCTACTGCTCATTGGCAGGGTATGATTTTTAAATCCTCACCGCTCAGCCAAGTTAAAACCAACTTTTAACCCAACACTGAAAAACACATTTCCAGTCTAAGTTCTGTTTCCTGCCACATTTAAACTTTCAATCTAAAACTGCTGAGATAAAGTTGTTAAAAAATGTTTTATGTGTAACTGCAAAAGTGTTTTCTCCCCACCACTTCCTTTAGTCTCAGAAATGGCAGAAGGGTTTTGGTCGTAATTTTTAAAAAAATCTTCAGCAAAGACAGTCCCAAAGATGCACGTTTGAGATGGTTAAAAGCAACTGAATGGAATGGAAATGCTAAGGCAACATTAACTATGCTACCCACATCCACTCCAGCTATAACAAATCCCTCAGGAAACAGCCATAGCACCAGATACTCCTCAACCTTATGCTGCATAACAGAAGTGCTTCAAGATCACCGCTGTATTCCCAAACTCCACCTGCTATTTATTCTCCATATATATGCTCCTAGTATAGATGTAGCATACACGGACAGGAGTTTTTCTGCTGATGTAGGAACACCATCTCCCCAAACAAAGTTAGCTATAGCAATGGACACCCTTGTCTGTCAACATAGCTGTGGCTACACTGCAGGTTTTGTTGACATAACTATGTTACTTTGGGGGGTATTTGATGGTATACGTTTTAAACGTAGACCAAGCCTAAATTGGTGCAGCTCACTCCTTCTCCCATTCCTAATACCACTGAGGTATCGTTAGTGGGGGAATTGTTTCTCACTAACATTTTGCTATCCTGTTGATGTCCCTCTCAGTGCAGCTATATGATTCATTCATTTTCATTCCTGATCCCCACAACTTTTTTTTAAACTTGCCATACTATAGCTAATATGAAACAAGCAACAAATTGCAACTATGTTGTAACAAGCCAGCAGACAACTCTGTGGTACTGTAATTGGGTCACCTTATTAGCTGCAGTTGTGCTGTGGATGGGCCCTCATGCATGTCAGAAACAGTACAACAAATTAGATGAACCACTGGCCTGTCCTAGGAGAGCATGCCAATGCTGCTAGCCATGTGCATTTGGCCTGTTCTTCATTGTCTTGTACGTTATGTAGTCATTTACATCAATGCAAAGTAGGAGTAAAACTACTAGAACAGAATGGCAGCAATAATACTTACTTTGCACATACTTTACACTAGTGTACATTAACTGTGCAAATAGCAAGGCAGTGGTGAATCAGGCCCATTGATTTTTCTGCCGTAAATCCCAGGCATGTATGCTGGGAATGTATAGACCCTCCAGATCAGAGTGGCAAACACCATAGGGCATGAGCTCTATTGTGGAATGGACCAGCAGGAAAATAATTAAAACCCTGGGAAACAATTTTCAGCCATGTAAATGAGCTCCAGCTGTACACTCCTAATCTGGGAACCAGTGACCTGGTATCAGCAGAAGGACTGAGGTTTATAAAGAGCCAAAGAGAGAGTCAAGAAGAAGTCTGAAGGTAACAAACATACTGAACACACAACTGCTATTAAGAGTTAGGCTCAAAAACAAGGGATTATTTCTACATTTTGGGGAAGGGTGAAGAGATATATGCATGAGAGGTATGTGAACAGAGAATCATCAGCCACAGGGTAGCTTGGAATTTGCTAATGGACAGATATACCTGTAGCATTAATTAAGGTATTGGTCATATTGTGTTGTCTACAAGCACTGCTTTTGGGAACTGTGAGACTCAATATACTGTTCTTGCTCCCTACACAACAAAGAGAAAAGATATATATATGCTCAACTGTACTGGCTCTTAATTCTTGTCCAGAGGCAACCATCCAATAGCAGCAACACAACTGCCAACATATGCCTTAGCTGTTTCTTCTTCCATTTATTCATCATCAGGCTACTGTGATAACCACAAGTGTGAGATTATCTATTACTATGATTTCTTGTAAAAGGAAGAACAAGATCTCTCGTTTACCCTTTGTCTTTAATCCATCTTCTTTAATGTCAACAACTACTTCTTCACAGGTAAGACCTTTTAACCTTAACTTGTCCTCTCTACATTCTTCCACTGTTTTATTCCATCTGGTATAACAACCGTCTCTGTGCAGTAACCACAGGTATTACCAATTGCATTAAAATTCTTCCCTGCATTACTGCAAAGACCACATGCTGTAACTTCACATAATAATTCAGACCCCTGAATGTTATAGTTGTGGATAGGTACTTGCTAGCATGGTTTCTTTCACTGATAAGGACAAGGATTTTTTTCCCCTTGAAATTGTGCTACCGACTACATGGTTTTATAGTAATACTATAACAGTTTTTAGGGGGAAATATCCCTGTTCACATGGGTCTGGGAAGCCATGCTGGAACCTTGAAAGCAACAAGGGAGTTTAAACAGGATAGTGACTAGTACATGGCCAGAACCCAGTGCAAACAGCAAATTAGCTTTCTCCCCTCTTGATGGCAAATAAAGCACTGTCTAGATTACATTTTGTAAGCAAGTCTCATTCACATGCTGTTGGTACATAAGAGCAGAATCTGCCTTCTTCACTCATACTGAGTGGTGTCTTACTCTACAAATAGTTCCAATGAGACTACACAAGCAGTAAGTGTCTACTTCTCTTCCAGGGCCCTTAGAAGTGGTGTATAGTCTCTCTCAGTGCTATCACCAGCCATCCCTGAAACTGGGTCCATAGCCCAAAGTAATTCAAAATAGTCCCGAGGTCCTCAAACAGAAGATTCATCACAGCAGCCCTACAGTTCATACCCATTTCCAGTGCTCCTCGTTATCCACAGAAATCTTATTCCATCCAGTAGAAGCCTAGTCTTCTAGCTCAAGCTTGCATTCTTCCTCTGTCTGTCACCACCTCCTGCTGCCTTTTATATTGGCCTAATCTGATTTCTCTCAGGTAAGTCTCTCTTGTAATCACAGCTGGCTTAGCCTCAAGATCTCCAGCCCATGGACAAGCCACTCAGTTACAAACCATCCCTCTCCCCCTTAGAACCTTGCCCACTCCAGGGCAAGTTCTAAAAAAAAAAAAAAAATGTTTTCTCTCCCTCTCTCTCTCTTTATATCCTCCTTCTGAAAGCTTCTCCTGATTTGCCAGGAGAAAGGGAATCCCTAGCTGCTGACAATCTGGTCAGGACCTACAAAATCTCCGTTTCTTTGTAGATACTTGGGCAGAAAAATCATGTTAAGAGATGATCCAGAGTTTTTTCCTGCCCCGGATTCCCCACACAAGGAAGGGTATGAGCCAGTTGCAGGAGCTTTGTCCAGGCTAGCCAAGGTACCAATAGCTGGTGCTGTTTTTCTTTTGTGTGGGTATCTTGGGCTATTCAATAAGCCGGTCTTTTCCTAACCCAATATGGGGTAGGTTGAAGCTTGTTGCTCTCAGAGGATCTCCCCATGTACTATAGCCAGTTGGCGTTAAGGCTCTTGTCCACTCATTGCTCAGCCACTACATCACATGAGTCTGACAAAACATCGGGGCCTAGGTGAGGTGGATCCTCTGTGTCCATCAGCCCATTGTGAATCAACATATTCTGACCAACAAAGGTACCTTCCTCCAGGTCCTCTTCAGGTGTAACACTCCATTGAGTTTGATTTAAGTATGCCCTAAGTCGTCCAGCCTTCTCTGCAGTTGAGATTTCATGGCCCCCATGAGGTCTGAGTTTACTAGCGGGAATATGCATCTGAGGTTGCCTGCAGAGTTTTCTCCTTTCCCCCCAGATTGTGCCGTGGTGGAGGCATTAAGCAGGCTCTGGAAATGATTCCAGTCCTGCCCTATTACTACAGGCCAGAGCAGATTTTTGATACTTCTACCTGGATCAGCTCCTCATGCTTCTCAACTCACGTCATGATGACAGCAGTAGGGTAGGGTTTTATATCTCTGTGGATGAAGAAAACAACCACCGGAGTTCTGCAGCCACTCCTCCAGAACTGGGTCTCCCTGGATCAACATCTGAGCTGAATCTGAGTCCACCAAGCCAGAGGTGGTTCATCCATTGTGTGGAGCAGGAGCAAAATTACCAGTACAGCTGGAAATTTTCTGAAGTTCTCAAGCCCTTTGCAAACCTCTCTTTCATTTGCACAAGGAAGACATGCTTTCCCACCAGAATAGGGATTCACTCTCTGTTTCCCCCTTGTTCTTCCCAAGTGGGTGGGGGTCAGAGCCTGCCAAATTTGCTGATTTGTTGCAGGGTTGCTATTTGCCAGGCTCCTCCTTCTGGACAGAGGTGTTTCCACAGGGCCCATCCTCTCTTCAGGGACCCGCTAGAGTGGTGTATAGTCTCTCTCAGGGCTATCACCAGTCCTGTCCTAAAACTGGGTCCATACCCAAAGCAATTCAAAGTAGTTCTCAGGGTCCCAAATGCAAGATCCATCATAGTAGGTCCAGAGTTCATACTCATCTTCGTTCCTTCTCTCATCCACAGAGACCTTACTTTGCTCAGGAGAAGCTTGGCCTTCCTCTGTCTGGCCCCCTCCATTCTCCCTGCAAATTCCTGATGCCTTTTATGTTGGCCTCGCTGGATTCCTCTCAGATGAGTCTCACTTGTAATCAGGGCTGGATTAGTCTCAGGCTCTCCTCCCACTGGATAAACCACCCGGTTACCCTCATGACTCCTTTAGTCCACTCCTTCAGGAGTCTCTCTAATGGCTAGATCCTCAGAGGAGTGCATGTTTCCAGGGCTTGTAAGTCCTTGGTTGACCTGTTGTACTCTAGTGCCTGCTTTGTCTGATTGTTGGCCATCTCTCAGCAGTGTCCCCATCCTTCTAATACTTAGTCCTGGCTTGAGTGCAGGGGACTGGCCTAGATGACCTCTCGAGGTCCCTTCCAGTTCTACAATTCTATGATTCTGGCTGCAACAGGTCTTATCCTATTGGTATCAGGGTTAGGTCCTTTGTTCCATCCATGCCTGCATTGGACTGTTTTGGCACCCCTGTGATGGGGCATTCCTATGTACCAAAAATGCTAACAAGGGATCAGAACCAGAAAAAACAGCCTCACGTAACAGTTTTCACAGCTGATTCCACCTCTGTGGGTATGTCAGGAAGAGGATGTGGTGATCAAACTCTCATTTGTCTACAAATTCCTTAAATTCCTCCCAGGCAAATTGCAATCTGTTGTCTGTGAGTACAGTGCCTGAAATGCCATATTTGGCAAAGTGGCCCTTCAATTTGCCAATCACTGACTTGCATCTTGTAACAGGCAAAGCATCAACCTCCCATATTTCAATAGCAGTACACTGTAATCAAGTACTGCTTTTCCTTGAAGGTGAATAAGTCTGCTTCCACCTTTTCCCACTTTCAGGCGGGCAGCTCGTGTGGTAATAGAGTCTCTTTGTGCTGACAATTACCACACCCTTCTATCAAGGAGTGGAGTTGTATGTTCATTCCTGACCAGTGAACACATTCATGGGCCTGTCTAAAACAGCTGTCAATGTCCAGGTTTTTTTTTTGTGCAAGATCCCGACATAATGAGGCAGCTCTCTGTCCTCAATATATTAACTCATCTTTAATTTGAAAATATAGTTCTGCTCCTATCAGTACTTAGCTTTTGTCTTTTGGCCATCCTGCTAGTATCACTCTCTTGACTACTTTCGCAAAAAGAAAAGGAGTACTTGTGGCACCTTAGAGACTAACCATGAGCTCACGAAAGCTCATGCTCAAATAAATTGGTTAGTCTCTAAGGTGCCACAAGTACTCCTTTTCTCTTGACTACCTGCAACTGATGTTCTTTTCTTTCACCTATTTGGTTTCCATTAACTGTTGAGAGTGGGAGACAGTGCAGCGTATTAATTGATTCAATGTCCTTATCCCCTTCCCCCAACTTGCCAATGCTGGGTATATATGCCCTGCTCAAGGTGTGAGCCAGTGTCAATAATCATCCTGGATAACACTGGATCTCTGGCTGGTGGAACTGGAGGCACATCAATATGTGCTGCAATCTCTTTGGAGCACTAAGAAGAGGCTTGGCCATAGAATCATAGAATATTAGGGTTGGAAGAGTCCTCAGGAGGTCAGCTAGTCCAATCCCCTGCTCAAAGCAGGACCAACACCAACTAAATCATCCCAGCCAAGGCTTTGTCATGATTGCCTCTCGGGGGTTGTGGTATGATTGCACTATTACTGGGTGTCCATAGGAGTAGTGATGGAATCGCTGCATTCCAAATACAGAAGCCAGAAACTAGTTTTCTATTGGGCCTACCCTGGTTCAATCTCTGACAGGGTTCTGTTGGCATAAATGACTGGCTGCTCCTGCAAAAGAGCGATGTCCAATCCTTTCCCTGGTCCATCACACCAGAATATCAATGGCTCTCCTCACTGATAGTACATCAGGACAGGGGCATCCATTATGCGTAGGAAAGATAGGAAGTATGGCAAGAGACCACCCTGGCTTAACCAGGAGATCTTCAATGATCTGAAACTTAAAAGAGTCTTACAAAAAGTGGAAACTAGGTCAAATTACAAAGGATGAATATAAACAAATAACACAAGTATGTAGAAACAAAATTAAAAAGGCCAAGGTACAAAAGGAGATTAACTTAGCTAGAGACATAAAGGGTAACAAGAAAACATTCTACAAATACATTAGAAGCAAGGGGAAGACCAAGGACAGGGTAGGCCTGTTACTTAATGAGGGGCTGGGGAACAATAACAGAAAATGTGGAGATGGCAGAAGTGCTAAATGACGTTTTTTGGTTTCAATTTTCACCAAAAAGGTTATTAGCGATTGGACATCTAACATAGTGAATGCCAGTGAAAATGAGGTAGGATCAGAGGGTAAAATAGGGAAAGAACAAGTTAAAAATTACATAGATTCTGGGTTTGGAAAGTTCTGGTGAGATATCAATTGTGGGCAGTAGATAGTGGCCAAGTCAGTAGCTTTGGATCCATACAGATGCTTCTTACCATCAACAGGCTGCTTACCTAGGCTGTACTGGCCTCAATAGGTGGTACGATACCACTGCGTCACAGACTTTCAAATCCTTGTGTACTGGGTTAAGTACTGCCATTGGAATTTTCCTTCATGGTAAATACACAGGGCTCCACTGTGGGGTCTACTTCCAGTTGTAGCTTTCCTTTAAAGCTCTCATCACTTTTGAAAACATCTCTATATGCTTTTTAAAATTGTCTCCATTGTCCAAGGGACTCATCCTTTTGCTTCTTGCACTGCATCTATAAAATTCTGATGCTGCACTATGATCTTGGTACCATCTGTTATTTTTTGGGTTAGTCATTATGAGGTCACATTTTCCTATGGGCTGCACTATGCTGTCATTGTACACTATTTGATTGTGCCTGCTGTTTGCAACGAGTGTGTTTGAGTCCAATTAAATCTGAGGAATCACATTGCAGGAGGTCCTACTATCCAGCTGAAATCACATAGTGTGTTTCTCTATTAACATTGTTGCACACATGGGGGGGCCGGCATTATCCCTTGTTGTTTTCTTGTCCTGACCGCCCAAACCTGATATGCTGTCGGAATTAAGGAGAGAATCATGATGTCATCTCTGCTGGCTGATGTGACATCCCCGTCTTATACAATCTGGACTGAATCTTTCTGAGACCTTCCTCTGCTCTTGCACACATCATTAAAATGGTTCAACTTGCCACGTTCCTTGCATAGCTGTTCTAGTGCAGGGCACTACTCCTTTACCCACTCATGCTGTCTCCCAGAGTAAATGCATCTCATGTAGGTATGCAACTCTGTTGACCTGTTCTTCTTTATGTTTCATTTCATGTACTTCTGAGGGTGTTGTTCCTCCTGGGGCTTTCATCCTTTCTCTTGAGGCTTCCACTGTAAACCCCATATCTAAGCATCTGTCTAATGTGACAACACCTCCTCAGAGAAGCCACTCCCACAGATAATGATCCCAAGTGCCATACACTATCCTGTCCTGAATTAGGATGTCTATTAAGTCCCCACATTGCATGTAGCAGGCAGTGTGCATAAGGCACTAACACAGGGGTCTATCCCCTTCCCTTCGGATTGGTCTCTAGTGAAAAACCTGCGTCTCTCCAGAGTTTACTTCTACTTCTGGGAAGTGTAGGTCCCCAGGGCTCCTAGGACTGCTGTGAGGCTTGAGGCAATGGTGAGCTTCAGAGCAGTGCAGATCTCTCCACCCTGTTCCCCAAAAAGGTAAAATAACAGTTTTACATTCCAGCTGTTGTCCTCCAGCATGGTCAGATCTGGTACAATTTAAACTCCTTCATCCATTGGGTCCATTGCTGGGCTAGGTTTGTGTCTGCAAAATCCAGGGCTCCAATGGTCTGTAGACTGAGTTCCATGGCTCATGCTGCCAGATGCTGCACTGCAGAGAACTCACAGCTCAGACACTGTCACTATGTTTCATTCACAAAGAGAGATGCTGAATGCAGGTGTGATTCTAAGAGCCTGTCCCTTAATGCCCACTGGCAGAAAGCCCACTGTATTGTAACTCATATCAAGCCTACCATACTCACTACCCTCAAAACACTGTTGTCATAACATCTATCCAAAAAGTATTGTGTAAGGCATCATATGTAAACATGTAAACTGATCAGGAATATTATTGTGATATATGTACAGGTTGTGTATAAAGAGATGTATCTGTGCTGGAAAAATGTTCTTAAATGTGTTTGGAGGAAATGCATAAATCAAGCCTTATCTGTTCCACTCCAGCGCTAGTCCCTGTGTTGGGATATACATTACATATTGCCTGTAATTGTAATTGTTTGCTTTTATAAATTTTTTTATTGTTTTTAATGTATTTTTAAATTAAAGGATCAGTTTACATTTTTTGGTTTTTAAATTTTTTTTTTTTAAATAGAGGACCTTGGTAAATAATTTTATTAATAATGACCTTTGTTACATTACATTTACATGACTTAATTGGGCCTTTTTTGGTTATACTTTAAAAAAATACATGTTTTTTAGTGGTTACCACACCAATACACCCATTGCCTAAATTAAACACTTTTGTGCCATTCGAGGCTAAATATTGCATGGTACATTGTTTGCTTGAATGGTTTAAATTACATTTTTTTAGTTGTGGGCACACACATTTGCTTTATCCCCACTTTTTACAATGTTTTGTTAATTTTACTCATTTATATATATGGGAGTTGGAAGACTAGATAAACCACATCATCTGCCACGGACTGAACTTCCCATCTGCCCTGGTGCAAAAGTATGCTAGAGACATCCATTGTTCACATACCCAAAGTTAAGACTAGCCTCCAAGGTAAATTCAATACAATGGATGTGATTTTCCACTTTGTTAAAACAGTTTTATATTGTTATAATTCAGTTAAAATCAAGGGAGTTCCACAGGCATAAAACTGGTGTTATGGAAAGCGAATCAGGTCTCTGTGTGTCTATTTTGTTTCCAACAACCTCTGAAAGCACATTGTGCTGCAGCTGCAGAGAGATTTTCAACCCAAGGAAAACTCAAAACTGGACTCTACCTTGTCCTACTGTAGATGAGGCTAAAGAATATTATCGCTAGATTCCCAGTGTACTAAACCTCATTACAAAGCACCTATGTCTGTTCAACATGGGTTTAAACTGCAATTTTGTCTGCACTGGAATCCAAAATAAAGTATTATAATTTTGTTATCACTAAATGGAATTGGCTTGACATATTAAGTCATAAACTTGCTGTATGCTCTACAGTTGGGGGTTTTTCATGCAGGTCCCCAATCCCACCACTGCCACCATGTCAAGGTTCCTTCCCCACTCTGAAGTCTAGGGTACAGATGTGGGGACCTGCATGAAAACCCCCCTAAGCTTATTTTTACCAGCTTAGGTTAAAACTTCCCCAAGGTACAAACTATTTTACCTTTTGTCCCTGGACTTTATTGCTGCCACCGCCAAGCGTCTAACAAATATAACAGGGAAAGAGCTGACTTGGAAACGTCTTTCCCCTCAAAATCCCCCCAAGCCCTACACCCCCTTTCCTGCGGAAGGCTTGATAAAAATCCTCACCAATTTGCATAGGTGAACACAGACTCAAACCCTTGGATTTTAAGAACAATGAAAAAGCAATCAGGTTCTTAAAAGAAGAATTTTAATTAAAGAAAAAGTAAAAGAATCACCTCAGTAAAATCAGGATGGTAAATACCTTACAAGGTAATCAGATTCAAAACATAGAGAATCCCTCTAGGCAAAACCTTAAGTTACAAAAAGACACAAAAACAGGAATATACATTCCATTCAGCACAATTTATTTTATCAGCCATTTAAACAAAACAGAATCTAACACATATCTAACTAGATTGCTTATTAACCCTTTACAGGAGTTCTGATCTGCATTCCTGCTCTGGTCCTGGCAAAAGACAACACAGAGAGAACCCTTTGCCCCCCCCCCCAGCTTTGAAAGTATCTTGTCTCCTCATTGGTCATTTTGGTCAGGTGCCAGCGAGGTTATCTTAGCTTCTTAACCCTTTACAGGTGAAAGGGTTTTTCCTTTGGCCAGGAGGGATTTAAAGGTGTTTACCCTTCCCTTTATATTTATGACACGCCCCAATATGGCTGACCAACTACCGTATACCTGTCATACATAAACTCTTTATACAATGCTGCAATACAAACCAGTTATGTCTGGGTGTATTATGATGAACGTCACAGGGTGTATCGCTTATTCTTGTACATGTTTACAGAGACTATCAGTACCCATTAGACAAGTTTGATATTCAGTTGCCAATTAGTCAAGTATACAGTTTTGAGAGTTAAAATCAACACTGAAAAGAATGGCCTAAGGGTCATGTCATGTAAACTCAAGGAGAATTAGGCAAATGATAAATATGGGTGAAAAATCTGCAACTTTCTTATTCACATGAAAGTTCTAATAGAACTAATTTCATACATTTGGCTTACTCACTTGAGTGAAAGTTGCAGGATCAATCCCAATACCAGCAATCATTCCAGCCTCAAACACTGTATATAATACTAGATTTTCACTGAAAACTGAAGAGTATGTGTAGGATAGCAATAGCTGCATTTGGAAACTAGAAAAATGTGAACAATTCTGTAATTCATGTCAGAGTATATGCACCTATACAGTTAGCATATACATCTCACAGAAAACAATTAATATGTGCACTTTTAATATAGTCTGGTAAATATGTAATTGTATTGCCACTCACTCTGTTTTGCTGCTGATTTAGATAAAGAATGCCTACATACATGTTCTGAGACATAATAGGAGTTAATGGGACAGGTCTGTTAACATGTAGAAAGCATAGGGTCTGTAACATTATTTAGGTCTGTGAGTGGTTTTGATTAACCAAACTGTTTATACACGCTAAACATGAACGGATGAGAAAAAGCTGCAGCAGCAGTGAGAAAGAAACTTCCTAAATAAAAATGACAGATTATATCCCTTTCACTAACAGCAAGTTGACGTAAAATGAATACTATTCTGGGATTCTTTTCCAACAGTTGTCTGTGTCTGAGTTTCAAACACATTTGTATGCTGCTCTTTGTTAACAGCAGTAAATACCTCATGGTTGCCAGGAATACCTTATTTTGCATTGATTCTGCCTAGTTTTAGCACTGCACATTCCTTCTGTGGATAAAGGAAGTTAGAAATATTGCAAATGACAGTTTGTGGAGATCCTGCTCTCTGACCTTTATCTGCATTTAACAACAGCTTAAATTCCACATTTTGTTCAGCATAGTAATCACACAAAAGTCTTCTAAATAGGCCCCTAGAAGCTGCTATTCAATATCTGAGAGTTGCTCCTATTGTAGGAGCATTTTCTCCCACATTTGGTTGGTTTAGGAGAAAAGTATTACTACATTTTTAGGTTTAGTCTATAGATTTTTTTCCCTTTTAAAACTTTTAATGAGGGGTAGAAATGGTAATAGTCTGTTGTGTATTTTCTTTCTATGGCTTTCTGCCAACTATAGATAAGTCAACAGTCAAAACACTAACAAGTTTTTCTGTTAATAATAAGGATAATTTGAGAAGTAGCTTGAAAAATGTGAGTGTTTCTGTAACATTGAAGTAAATCTCTTATCTGTCCAACAAACATTTATATAGAAAGCAGCTATTTCTAGCTATGTTAATGTCTTATTTATATAGCTTGTATCCATACCCTTCCTTTAATATATCTGGAAGTAATACATTTGTTAATAATGTTAAGCACTGAACACGTTTAATAAGCAGATAAAATGAGCTAAATAAGGAGACTATCAAAATTTTATTATACAATTAGTTTTTTTCCTTATTAAACTAGTGTTATGTATGAGTTATACTGACTATTTAGATTGTGTAGAAAGAGATTCAGAGATTCAGTGAGGAATTTTGAGAGATATGTAAATAATTTTACATTATGTAAATGGAAATATTGTAATATGTAGTTTGATATATGAAAATATAAACAATGCTGAAAATATTAGGTAATTCTAGACAGCAAAACAATTAAAGAAAATTTGATATTTTGAATTATTTTTTGTAATTTGGAAATCAAGTTTTAAATCTAAAATAAAGAAATACATGAAACAAAAGAACCTATCAATTCATTTTTCATAAATGGAAAGGACTGACTCTCCATGGGAAAAGGTTCTTAGCATAATCCTGGAGACCACTGGGTAAATTACTTCAAAATGGATGCACAATAAGGGAAGGAGTGATCTCAGTAATCACTGTCCTCAAAGAGCTGGGGTGAAAATCGAGGACAGATTTTCTTCCATGGGGCACAGCCCTACCAGTTTCCTGGAGCACCAAGACATCAGAAGTACTACTGCCCCCCCTTCACTGTCTACATCTGTTCAATGTAGACAAGAGGGATGGTCTATTGTGACTATTGGGCCTACAAAGTGTACATCTATTGTGAGCTCAAATGTATAGTGTATATAAAAATTCATTAGATGTTACAATAACCATGAAAAATAGGTCAAATAATTTACGACACTGAATGTTTAACAAGTGCAAGAGAAGCAGGCAAAGAAGCTGGATGAGTCTAAACCAAAAAGGCCATGTTGATATACAACAAGTACTGTTGGAGTTATGCTTGGTGAAAACAGATTATATGGAACCAGAAGTTAATAGACTAAAATTAATGTGACAGATATTAGGCCTAGTTGGTGAACAAAATAGTGAGGGGGATGAACTATGGCACCCACTTTTTCCCTTTTGGGGTTTCCTAAAAAGAGACTTTGAAAAATAATCAGTTCAGTTCAGCTCTCCCTCTCATCCCACCTTACATCCCCCCAGCTCATCCCCCAACCTACCAACACTGCAACGCATCTTGACTTATCTAAAAGACTTTCTTCCTGAGAGGAAGGCTCTCTGGCCTTGCTCTTGTTTAAGGAACTTTGTTTTCATCTGTGAGTGCTGAAAATCATCACACTATCATGACATCCAGTCCTCAGTTCAGCAATGGGGATATCTAATTAGCAGCACCACAAAGGCATGTATTTCCTTCCCTTGTTGTGTTATTTTCTGCCCCAGTGTTTCTTTCCTCCTGTTCTATCTCACTCTCTTGTCTTTTCATTGACATTTCCTCAGACACCTTAAAAACATTAAAGTCAAGATTCCTGATGTGTGGCTCCTGGTTTAGCTGTATCTTTCTCCACCAAGCATCTATACTATCTCATTGAGAGACACCACTGCATCCTCCTAAGAAGCTATCTGATCTGGAAATTATCTGAAGTTATTACCCCCTTTTGGCACTCTCTGAAAGAAACAAACAGAACCATTAAAAGGCCAGGTGCTAGTCTGTCATCCCTTCTGATCAATATATGCATGGGACCATTAGCGGAATGTGAAGAGATGACTTCCCCAGTGTTTTAAAAGACAGTCTACATGCTGTGTGGAGTCACATTTCATTCCCATCCTGTGATCTGGTTTTATTAACAAAGAGATAACATAGTTCATCTCAAGCCATCTCCCTATGCTTGGCTGCATCTAGGATCCTTATCTCAGGACACCTAGACCAGAATCTAGAGCTTCTTTGCTTCAAATTCTAGCTCCCTCATATAAAATCTCCCAGCAGGATCAATATCTTCAAGGACAAATCTACTGGAGTATTTCCCATTCCTCTTTAAAAGGGCTAGTGAGGCAACATGGACTCCAATATGCAGAAAAAATACAGCTTTATAGCATTAGCTTTTCTGACCAGCTGGTGTAATTGAGTGACTCGGATAGTATCTAATAGCTTTGGAGAAGTGTACGCAGGCTAACACTCACTGAATGGGTATACCTGCTGTTTGTTACACAGGCTTGCAACCTAAGGGTTTTTGTTGGAAATTCAAGTAGCAGTGTTTCCCAATAATGCTTTTTATTGTTTCCTCTTTGCAAAAAGGTTGTGACCTTTCATTTTAGATACAGACCTTCGTAGGGTCGTCCATGCCATTTTCATCTTAAAGTTGGATTATTGTAATGTGCTGTACAAGAGGCTACATCTTCAAACAATCCAGAAATTAGCTATTGCAGATTGTGACTGCCCATTTATTAATCAGTACTGCATTACTCCTGTACACTGGCTACTGACTGATTTATAGGTGGATTATAAGGCATTGGTTCTAACCTGTAAATCCTTAAGTGAAATTGACTATAGCTACCTGTGTCATTGCTGCTCTCCTTACATGATTCTGTAGCAGTTGTGAACAGCCAAGACCCAAAGCAGTAGTTGTTCTTGATGTGGGGCCCTTGACTCTGGAATTCACTTTCCCACACAGTTTGCTTGAGTCCAGATTTGAGGACCTTCAGAGTATGCTGCAAGACTTTACCCAGATTTTACTGGGGAGGGAGTGGGTGCTGAAATGTATTTTAGAACTGATATCTAAGATTGTTCTTTGGTGGCATGGAGACAATTTGTACGTTATTTACTTATTATTTTAAGTTTTGCACATACACTGAACAATTTGTGGTTGGCAGATTTTAAAAAATGGCCTAAATAATTTGTCACCCCAATACTAACAAAGACCCAACATTTCAGCCCACTGGGATTTTTCCTTTCCATCAGTCATAATCATATGCAGTTCTCTCAGAATAAATGGTGATGAACAAACATGGCAATACCATTGGATAACGTGAATACTCTAAAACTGCCCTCCTTGCAGAATTCTAAGTATTTCTTTATTGGAAATAGTGTAAGACTGCCTCATGTGTACTTCGCAGTGTGGTAGTACTGGAAAAACTGCAAGAATGGCAGGCCTCAGTTTTTACTATCCAGTTATGCTGAGCTTGCAATTTACACAGAGGCAATAATCTACATGCTTTGGTCCACTCTGCTTCCTTTGCATGGTTCAAGAGGCGTAAAGGTAGATGAACCTTCAAGATCACTCCAGGTGGAAATACTCCCAGTATAAGGGATTCCCAGCAGATATAGAGCCAGCGGAGCCGTCTACATTTTCACCCTGCAGCTCTTGCTATAGTGGATGTCGGAGGCAAGGAGAGGCCTGCCAGTTGAGGTGGAGTGGTTGGAGTGGAAAGCACTTCAAAAGATCAAAGACAGCCAGTGCAGTTTGGAACAGCCACAAGCACTCTAAATTGTGCAGAGAATAAGAGAGTTGTAACCAGTTCCTTGATAATCTCTCCTTTCTCTGCTGCACCCAGTATAAAATGGACACAGAAGAGAATCTGGTCAATTGTCTAGTGAGCGCAGAGCTGGGATACAAGAATCACTGAGTTGAAGTTCCAGTTGTGACACTCCTCCGTGGCCTGGGACATCTCTCTCTGGCTCAGTTTTCCATTTGTACAATGGGACAATAATACTTTTCATGAAACCTCTACAAAGCCAAAAGGAGTTGAAGAGTGTGCAAATTAGTGCAGAATTTGTCCCTAATGCATTAAAATGAGCAACGTTCTTCATATAATCACAAAGGCCTAGATTTTTAAGATATTTTGGCATTGCTGTGCTCAGCATTGAGATGCCTAACTCATTTACTGTAAATGGGATTTAAGCTTCTAAATGCCAATATCCCTTTTGAAAATGAGATTTAGGAGCTACAATGCTGAGCACAGCAACTATTAAAAACCTTTAAAACTCTGGGACAAAGGGACCAGCTACAACTGTGGGAGAACAAGATATTTGCATTTCCTACATTTTTAATTTAAATAACAATTTACATTAATCTGGCTATGTCTGCATTGCACAGGGCAACATAACAAGTGGCCCATAAACTGGTTAAATGATTTGCCCAATGACATAAAATTAATTTATGACACAGTTAAGACGAGAAGTCATGAGTGGCTTCCTAGTCCTGTGTCCAATCTACTAGACCATGCTGCCTCCCTTAATGTTGGATTTCTTAGGTGCTTTATGTGCAAAAAGGAAGGAAACACTCAGTTCTTTTCATTTTTAAAAACAGTCTACTTTAAAAAGTTTACTTTAACTTTTTCTTATTTGGGCTTCTAGTAAGGGGCATTTATCTTTTGAACGGTAGGGGGAAAGAGGTATGGGGAGATATGATTTGTATCAGTTGCTGGAAACAGCTGTTTATTGTAATTTAGCACTATGTGTCAAGATATCTAGATGATAGACAAACTATAAATGAAGGAAATAAAAAATAAAGCATTAATTTTCCTGCAGAGCTGTCAGTATTTCAATTACAGAAAAAACACAATAACTCTCTCTGTTTGTGCTACTTACAATTTGGGAGCCTCACTCCTCCCACTTCCTCATCTCTTTAGCACCCAAATTCTCAACCTTTAACTACAAATACAATAACAATAATTACCCTGTCACTGGACACTATGCCAACATGCTGATGAGAATGGGAAGGGAGAACTACTCTCCACTTCTTTACATAATGCTGTAAATTGCAGGGCCTGAATGGACTTTGCTAAAAATCTTAGTACGCTATTGAGCAAGTCCAGAAATTATTTGTTTACAAATGTATAACTATAGGTATTTTTTTCATATGTAACTAAGAGACTTCCTCCTCATGGATATCAAGTTAAAATGTTTTTGTGCAGTTGTTTTTGATCCATCTAACTTAGACATAACAAAGTTGAATAGATTTTTTAGGCTTCCAACAATAGAACAATAACTTCCTGACTGAAAGCAAACAGGGACATTTTCAGTTCCAAAGGAGAACTTTTCACTGCTCATGTGAGTATTAGCTAATAGAACTTGACTGCCACATGGGCCTTTCTTCACCTGCAGCTGAGATCACTGCCTCCTTATTGAGGATATTACAAGCAAAAGGAGGTTTCGTAGAGGACACTGCTGTAACAGCACTGCTCCCTAATCTGCTCTCCAAATATGTCTGGAAGCACTGTCATCCCTATTGAGGATATCAACAGGGCAGGATGCTTTAAACAAAGCACTGCTATGTGAACAAGCCTGTATTTCCTTTTTGATGCTTATAATTTTCAGCTGTTAGCTTTATTTGTATAAAATGCCTATCTTATAATCTTAACTATTTTGTCCTATTTAAAGATGTTCTATAATTTGTAGATTTAACATTTATTTGATACAGTTATCTATGAAAGGTATTTTTAAGGAAGGATCAAGGTTTCCTATTTTTTAATGTAACATTATTGGAGTTCCAGGGATTTTTTGTTTTTAATATTTGTGTGTTGTGTAACTTCATCTGTGTTTTTTATATTTACTTTGGCATTGCAAGAGAGACTTGTTATCTTGGCAAAAATGAGTCAGAGAGAATACAGGTCATCTGAGAAGATAAAGCAACAGAAGCAACTTGATCAATATATTAAATTGAAAATTAGCAGTGAAGATAAAGATTCCTCAGTGACTAATTTATTGTCAGAGGCTGTGGTCCGCACCACATGCAGATCTAGCCTGCATACAGGTTTAGGCTCTGTGTCTTCTCAGAAAGTGGACATAACATGAAGGACTTTACAACCAGCTTTTTAAAATGATGAATAAAAAACTAGCAGTTGTATTCCCAAGAATTAAAAAACCTGGAAATACTAATAGAACCACTGAAAAGGGATCAATTATCCTATTAAAGAACAGGACCAAATTAAGATGTATTTGAATAGCTCTAAAATATTAGCAGGCACATTAAGATAATACTTTATTACATCATAGGTTGGGGTCTCTGGAGAATATGTCAAGACTCTCCAACCATCATATTTTAGGATTAGAAAAAGAAACAGAGGGTTATGATCCTTCTGTTCCTTTACCTGAAGAATTATTGGGGGAGTAGTTTAATCCACTATTAAGTATACAACGTGCTTTTGAATGACTTCCTCTTCCATGCACACTTGTGAAGCAAAAAGGGCACTGGGAACAAAAGGACATTTTCTGGTTGCTTTTAACATGTAGCAGATTGAAATGAACATTTATATTGTCTTAAAAAGAAGATTAGTTATCAAGAAACACACAGAGTTATAATGTTTTCAGATAGTGAAAAAGAAACAAGTCATAAGCAGAACACATTTATAAAATAGACACACACATTGCAATATTTTATCCTACGAGACTGAGATACTTCTGGGACTAACCAAAATCACTTTGATTTTGATAAGGTTTGAAAGGTTTTTGTTTCAAAGCATCCTATATCAATTTTAGTTGAGGGAAAATCTTTGGAAGCAGTAACTTTGATCTTACTAAAAATCCTTATTTTCCTGAATCTTCAGCAGCAAAATCCTAGATATAAAATAAAGTTTGGACATATGTATTTAAGAAATGGAAAATTTTTCCCATTGGAATTATGTAACATTATGTAACATGCCTTACTAACAGCACCATAATAGTTTATTTAACTATTAACAGATGTGCTGTAAATTATTTTGTCTTTGTGATTGCTCTAATTTTGTTAGTATTATTACTAGTGACAGTAAATAAGATTATTTTATAGCATTTGTTTTTTTAAAAATTGATAAAATGAAGAGAGGAATACAAAAGTCACATGTAACCTTAGCATTCATACACCAAACAACAATACAAGGGATGATTTCAGACTCCACTAATCTATGACTCAGCAAGATTTGGGGCATCCCCCAAATCTTCAGCCTGCTACTTCTCTGCACCCCCTCTTCTGCTGTCACACACACAGAGCTGGCAGTGTGTGTTCTGCACAATAGCTGAATCAGTCAAATATTGAAAGACTGAAGGAGTAGCATTATGGACCTAAGATGCGTCCCCTTATCAGTAGGCTACGTTGTCTCCTGCTCATTAAGGTCCTGTTCCTACATGTGCTTAACTTTACAAACGTGAATTGTGCCAACAAAGTCAATGGGCCTACTCATGTATAAAGTTAAGTATGTGCATAATTGTTTTCAGGATTGGGTCTAAATTGCTAATGTTACTCACTGAAACCGGTTTCAGAGTGGTAGCCATGTTAATCTGTATCAGCAAAAACAACGAGGAGTCCTTGTGGCACCTTACAGACTAACAAATTTATTTGGGCATAAGCTTTTGTGGGCTAGAACCCACTTCATTTGATGCATGGAGTGAAAAATACAGGAGCAGGTATAAATACATGAAAAGATGGGAGTTGCCTTACCAAGTGTGAGTTCAGTCTAACGAGACAATTCAAGGGAGGAGTAACAGTAGGGGGAAATTAGTATGGAGGAAATTAGGTTTACACACCACACAACAAAAACACCAACTCAGGAACCAAACCCTGCAACAAACCCCGGTGCCAACTCTGTCCACATATCTATTTAAGGGACACCGTCATAGGATCTAACCACATCAGCCACACCATCAGGGGTTCGTTCACCTGCACATCTACCAATGTGATATATGCCACCATGTGCCAGCAATGCCTCTCTGCAATGTACATTGGCCAAACCGGACAGTCTTTATGCAAAAGAATAAATGGACACAAATCTGACATCAGGAATTATAATATTCAAAAACGAGTAGAACACTTCAATCTCCCCGATCACTCAATAACAGACCTAAAAATGGCAATTCTTCAACAAAAAAACTTCAAAAACAGACTCCAACGTGAAACTGCAGAACTGGAATTAATTTGCAAACCGGACACTATCAAATTAGGCCTGAATAAAGACTGGGGGTAGTTGGGTCATTATAAAACCTAAACCTAATTTCCCCCTACTGTTACTCACATCTTCTTGTCGACTGTTTGAAATGGGCCATTCTCATTATCACTACAAAAGTTATTTTTCCTCAGTTGGTATCCTACTGTTAATTGAATTGTCTTGTTAGACTGACCTCACACGTGGTACGGCAACTTCCATCTTTGCACATATTTATACCTGCTCCTGTATTTTCCACTCCATGCATCTGATGAAGTGGGTTCTAGCCAACAAAAGCTTATGCCCAAATACATGTTAGTCTCTAAGGTGCCACAAGAATGCCTCATTGTTTTTACTGCAACCAGAAGTTCCAGAATTAAATCCTACCTTAAATGATCTAAAAGTATTTAAAATATTTAATAAGCATCTAAATTTCATTTGGATGAACAAACAATCCAAACTGCAGAAAAAGGAGGGAGCTCAGTGCCCTCTACCCAAAACATATTCACAGCTTGTCCTGGAGATGTGACAGACAGAAGCACTTTGGAAATTGGCTCCACCAGATGTTTATCAGAAGTGAATTTGTATTATTACTATTAATTGGGTTTATTGCAGTAGTGCCTACAGACCAACCAAGATGGGAACCCTATTGTGCCAGGCATTGTACAAACAAAGAGTAGTAGACAGTCTCTGCCCTGAAGAGTTTACAGACTAAATAGACACAACAGACACAGGGTGGGGGAATGGCTATAACGCACTAAGCTGAGTGAACAATGTGATGGCAGTAAATGTTATGTTAGTTCCTTTTTCTGTGGGTGTGGGATTAATTAGGAGGGGGTCAGCTAATTGGAAAGAAAAGGGAATGGAAACGGATCACGGAAGGAAAGGGGAGCAAAGGAAACAGGACAAGGGAGAAGAGGGCAAGAGGGCAGGTGTGGAGTAATGCTGAGGTTAAGAGACAGAAAGGGACATGTTTGGTGCAAAAGGCCAATCAGCACAGGTCAGCGAAAATGATAGAATCATAGAAATATAGGGCTGGGAGGAACTTTAAGAGGTCATCTAGTCCATCTGCCAGTGCTGAGGCAGGACCTGGTATACCTAGACCAGTGGTCACCAACCGGTAGATTGTAATCGACTGGTCGATTGTGGAGCCTCTTTCAGTTGATCTCAGTCACAGGCTAGAGTCACCAAGCCTCCTGCAGCCAAACCGGGAGATCGGCTGCTACCAGTCTGGTGGCGCAGGAGGGCTAAGGCAGACTCCCTGCCTGCCCTGGCCCCGTATTGCTCCCAGAAGTGGCCTGCATGTCTGGTAGCGGCTCCTGGGGGGGGAGGGGCAAGGGGTCTCCATGCGCTCCCCTCGCCTGAAGGCACCACCCCGGCAACTCCCATTGGCTGGGAATGAGCGGGCCAGGGCATCACAGAAGGGGTGGCGCAGAGATGTGGCCTCAGGGCAGTGGTGGGGCAACAGTGATTGGGTTTGTGTAATTACTGTTATTTCTACATTTTCTTTGAGGTAGATCCTGGGTTGCACTTAAATTCAAAAAGTGATCTTGTGCTTAAAAAGGTGACTTAGACCATCCTTGACAGGTGTTTATCTAATCTGGTTTTAAAAACCTCTAATTACAAGGATTCCACAAACTCACTTAGGAGCCTAGTCCAGTACTTACCTGTTGCTATAGCTGGGAAAATTTTCCCCAATATCTAATCTAAATTTTCCTTGCTGCAGATAAAGCTGATTACTTCTTGTCCTACCTTCAGTGCTCATGGAGAACAACTTATCACCATCCTTTCTATAACAACTTTTACATATCTGAAGACTGTTTTCAGATCCCCCATCAGTCTTTTTTCTTAAGACTAAACATACCCAGTTTCTTTAATTGTTCCCCATAGGTCAGGTTTTCTAAACCTTTTATCATTTTTATTGCTGTCCTCTTGACTCTCTCCAATTTGTCCATACCTTTCTTAAAGTCTGGCACTCAAAACTGGACACAATATTCCAGCTATGGCCTCACCTTAGTATAGTGGAACAATTACCTCCCATGCCTTGGAGATGACACTCATGTTAATATATCCCAGAATGATATTAGCCTTTTTGCATCTGCATCACATTGTTGACTCATATTCAATTTGTGATTCATTATAACCCCCAGATCCTTTCTCCAGTACTACTGCATAGCCACTTACTATGCAGTACTACTGCATAGCCCTGTCTTGCCTTTGTGCTTTTCATTTTCCTTTCTATATGGAGTACTTTGCATTTTATTTTGTCCATTTCAGACCAATTCCCCAATTTATCAAGGTCATTTGGGGGGGGAGGGATAGCTCAGTGGTTTGAGCATTGGCCTGCTAAACCCAGCGTTGTGAGTTCAATCCCTGAGGGGGCCATTTAGGGATCTGGGGCAAAAATTGGGGATTGGTCCTGCTTTGAGCAGGGGGTTGGACTAGATGACCTCTTGAGGTCCCTTCCAACCTTGATAATCTATGATTTTAAATTCTAAAAGCATCCTCCAAAGTGTTTGCAACCGCCTTCCCATGTGGTGTCATCCACAAATTTTATATGCATACTCTTTTATACTTGTTCACTCCATTATTCAAATAATTAATTAAAATAGAGATTAGTAGCAGACCCAGGCCTGACCTCTGTGGGACCTCCAGGAGAAACATCCTCCCAGTTTGACAATGAACCATTGATAACTACTCTAAGTATGGTTTTTCAACCAGTTGTGTATCCACCTTATAATACTTTCAGATAGACCACATTTCCCTAGTTTGCTTGGAAGAATGTCATGTGGGACTGTGCCAAAAACCTTATTAAAATCAAGATATCACAACTACTGCTTCCCTCCATCCATTAGGCCAGTAACCCTGTCAAAGAAAGAAATAAGGTTGGTCTGGCATGATTTGTTCTTGAGAAGTAAGTGTTGGCTATTACTTACCACCCTGTTGTCCTCTAGGTGCTTATAAATGGGTTATTTAATAATTTTTTCCAGGTATCAGAGTTAGGCTGACTGGTCTATAATTTTCCAGGTCTGTTTTGTTCCCCTTTTTAAAGATCGATATTATGTTTGCTCTTCTCCAGTCATCTGGGACTCACCCACCCTTCATGAATTCTCAAAGATAATTGCTAATGATTAAGGCTATGATTATGTCCCGGAAGTCCCAGAATCTGTGACTTCCATTGACCTCTGTGACATTTTCTGCCCTGGGGCTGTAGCCAGCCCACACAGCTGCCCAGCCATGGTGGGTGGCAGGTGGGACTCCCCACAGCTGCCCAGCCGCAGCTGCAGCCAGCGGACCCTGAAACTACCAGCCTCCCAGGGCGAGGGGACCCCACAACAGCCCAGCCCCAGGGTATGGGGACCCCGGAGCTCCCAGGCACTGCAGCAGTGAGGGATCTGGGAGCCCCAGTAGCAGTGGGTGCTGAACCCACCTACCCCTTTTGTCAGGGATATTTTCAGTGAAAGTTAGGGACAGGTCAGGGGCTGCCGTGAATTTTTGTTTATTGCCCGTGACCTGTCCATGACTTTTACTAAAAAATATCAGTGACAAAAACTTAGCCTTACTAATGATTCTGAGATTGCTTCGGTTAGTTCTTAAGTAGGCTGGGGTGTATTTCATCAGGCCCTGTCAACTTGAATTAATCTAAATTATCTAAATATTATTTTACCTGTTTTTTCCTTATTCTGGCCGGTGTTCCTTCCCCGTTGTTATTAATATTAATTGTATTAAGCATCTGGTCCCAATTAACCATTTTTGTGAAGACTGATGCAAAATGGTCTTAAATACCTCAGCCTTCTTGTTGTCATCTGTTATCTACTCCACTTCCCCACTAGACAGTTTACTTACACTTTTCTTCTTTCCCTTACTCCAAATGTATTTATAGAACTTCTTATTGCCTCTTATGTCCCTTTTTAGGTGTAACTCATTTTTTGCCTTAGCCTTTCTGATTTTGTCCCTACATGCTTGCAGTATTCTTTTGTAGTCATCCTTACCAATCTGTCCATATGTCCACATTTTTGTAGGATTCCTTTCTGATTTTCAGGTAATTAAAGATCTCTGATGAAGTCATATTAGCCTCTTACTATTCACATTGGAATAGTTTACTATTTTGCTGTTAATATTGTCTCTTTGAAAAACTGTCAGCTCGCCTTAATTCCTCTTTCCCTTAGATATTCTTCTCCATGGACCCTACCTACCAGTTCTCTGAGTTTGTTAAAGTCTGCTCTTTTGAAGTCCATTGTCCTTATTCTGTTACTCTCACTCCTTCCTTTCCTTAGACTCATAAAATCTACCATTTCATGATCACTTTCACCCAAATTGCCTTCAACCTTCAAATTCCTAACCAATTCCTTCCTGTTAGTCAGAATCAAGTCTAAAATGGCTGTTGCCCGGTTACTTCCTCCATCTTCTGAAACAAGAAGATGTCCCCAATACATTACAAGGACGTAATGGATATTTTATGTTTTGCCAAGTTACATTTCTAACAGATGTCTGAGTAGTCAAACTCTCCCATTACTACAGGTCTTGTGTTTTGGATATTTCTGTTATTTGTTCTAGAAGTGCCTCGTTCACCTCCCCCTCCTGATTTGGTGGTCTACTGTAGAGCCCTACCATGATGTCACCCTAGAATTTTTCCTCTTATCTTCACTCAGAAACTTTCAGCTGGTCTGTCTCTCACCTTCTTCTGGAACTCAGAACAAGTGAGTACATTCTTGATGTATAATGCAACACCTTCTCCCTTTTTTCCCTGCCTGTCCTTCCTGAACAAACTATAGCCCTCTATACCAGAGTTTTTCAACCTTTGGTCTGTGGACCCCTGGGAGTTCACATACTATGTCTAAGGGGTCCACAAAAGGGTGTCGTTACCATAGAACAGTGGTTTTGAACCTGTGATTCGTGGACTCCTGGGGATCTGCAGACTATGTCTAAGATTTTTAAAGGGGTCCACACCTCCATTTGAAATGTTTTAGGGGTTCACAAATGAAAAAAAGGTTGAAAACCACTGCTCTATACCAATATGAGATTTATCTCACCATGTCTCAATGTCAATTAAGTAATAATTTAGGTTTTGTACTAAGACCTTCAGCTCTTCCTCTTTGTTCCCTCTACTCCTTGCATTTGTGTTTAGACATTTAAGATGTTAAGCAAATTCCCCTCCTTGTTGCTCCTTTGACCCTTGAAGTCTTTCAACCATGATTTGAGGACTTCCATAGCTCAGACATAGGTCAGAGGTTTATTGCAGAAGTGGGTGGGTGAGATTCTGTGCCTGCATTGTGCAGGAGGTCAAACTAGATGATCATAATGGTCCCTTCTGACCTTACTATCTATGGATCTATGAATTGTACTTTACCATTTCCCCTCCAACTTCCAGCACTCTGTCAAGGTCACCTTTTTAAATCCTTCCTGTGGGTTTTTGTCACCTGCCCCCTTTAACCTAATTTAAAGTCCTCCCTCCTCACTAGTTTGGTGAGTCAGTGTCCAAAGATGCTCTTCCCCTGCCAGGTCAGGTGGATGTCATCTCTTCTTCCTTTATGGAACAGTGCTGCTTGGTCAAGGAAGCCAAACCCCTCCTTTTGACACCATCTGTACAGCCATGTATTAATCTCCAGGATGTGAGTGTCCCGGCCTGGGCCGTTACTCTCAACTAGGAGGATGGATGAAAACAGTACCTGCACTGTTGATTCCTTCATCTTTGCTCCCGGTCAAAACTTTACAAAAGTGTAGGTAGGACATAATACTGACTGGTCTGCACTGTCCCATTTGAACACAGAAGAACAAGTTATTTCCCTGTTAGCAGGCATACAAAATGAAGTGTCAGTTTCCTTACTGCAACATGGACAGTGAGACAAGTGTTTAGAGCTTAATAAATCAATCAACACTTAATAAAAATAGTCTCTGTGATGAATTTCCTTCCTCTTGTTTCAAAGACTTTTAAAGAAGGCAATGGGATGGAGGTTCCCTCAACCTGTCACCTAACCACCTATAAACACACTGCTACTTTAGGCTTTTTGATTAGCACTGGAGACCATTCAGAATTTCTGGCATAATCCTTGGGGCAGATTCTAAATCAGATTCAATGTGGTGCAATGTGGTGATATTGTAATAGAACATCATTTTGTCTTTTCCTCCCTCATGCTATCTTGAGTTTTATATTGTGATGTATTGGCATGTCATGATTAAGCTAATGTGCTTGTGCTACGTAACATTGTAAGGGAGGCGTATGATCCATTGGACGAACTTCTAAAAGTTCTAAAAGTGTCTAGTAGCTGTAGACACATTTTCTCTAATGTAATGGTAAATTCTCTGTTGGCTGTGGTTCAAAATTGCTGAGGGTGCATTCAATGGTACTATGGTCACGAGTCTGGGATGCTTCAAATTGAAGTCTCATGACTTTAATAGCGATGGTAAGACTGAGTTTCTGAGCAGCCCTTAGCTCTGTGGCAGGCCAACCATATACTGTATGTTAACTTTTCAAAAAAGGAAAAGAATTGTGATCTACCATATTCAAAGGGGTTTTGAGTCTTGAGAAGAATTAATTATCTCTTTGTTCAAACTTGGAACGTTTTTCAGATTTTTGGTGCTGCTAAAACTTCCAAATTACGTTTAATCAATAGATTCAAATTTTGTATGCTATGATCTCTAACTAATTTTTAAAAATAAATCACTACATTCCCCTTTTCTTCCCTCTTCCTAATCTTCACTTTTCCCTGTATGCCTGCCTCCAAGTATCTTTCCTTGTTTCTTTCAATGCCCATTTCCCTCAGGGAATTGTCCTATATATTTTTCATCCTATTGGAATGTTTCATTTGATATATTTTCTCTAAAATCCTCCATTTTATTCAAGTTTTTCTTTTTTAGTTTAGCCCTTTCTGCTGTATTTGTTCTTGCATTAAGTGTTTTCTTTCTCTCTTTCTCCTTTGTGCCAACCTCTCTCCACCACTATCTTTTTCTTGCATTTCTACACCCTTAGTCCTCTCCTCTCTGTTTCTCTGAAGATGAAAGTCAGAAAACAGACCCTGTTCATAGTCCAAATGCAGGTGAAGATTGCATTTAGGAAGGTGAATGGGTACAGAGTGAAGTGATTTGACAGACCTACATCACTACCATTGCTCACCCTTTATTCTATCTGTGTGAGGGTGGAGTCCAGAGTACTGGAAGTGTAGTGGTTTGGGAAAGTCCTGAGCTAGAGAGATGGCAAAGATAAAGTCTGGGGCAGAGGCAATGCTGGAGCTTGAAATAGTGGTAAAACAGAGTGACAGAGATTAGGGCTTATGACAATGGCACAACTGGAGGTCAAGGCATTGCTGAGGTATTACAGAGGTTGTGACTCACAAGTAGGGATGCCAACTTTCCAATTTCTTAAAACCAGACACTATACCCTCCCACCCCATTGCTCGATCGCCCCCGCTCCACCCCCTGCCAGTCGCTGTCTCCCCACTCTCTCAGGACTCACCTGTAGGGTTGCCAACTTTCTGCTCACACAAAACTGAACACCCTTGCCACGCCCCTTCTCCGAGGCCCTGCCCCTCACTCACTCCATCCCCCCTCCCTCTGTTGCTTGCTCTCCTTACCCTCACGAACTCACTCATTTTCACTGGGCTCGGGCTGGGGGTTGGAGTGCAGGGGGGTGAGGACCCTGGCTGGGGGTGAGGGCTCTAGTGTGGGGTCGGGGATGAAGGATTTGGGGTGCAGGAGGGGGCTCTGGGCTGTGGGGGTTCAGAGTGTGGGAGGGGCTCTGGGCTGGGGCACGGCTTGGGATGCGGGGGGGTGTGAGGGCTCTGGCTGTAGGTGCAGACTCAGGGGTGGGGCTGGGGATGAGGGGTTTGGGGTGTAGGAGAGTGCTCTGGGCTGGGACTGAGGGCTTTGAGAGCAGGAGGGAGATCAGGGCTGGGGCAGGGGGTTGGGGCCCGGGAGGGCTGAGGGTTCTGGCTGGGGATGGGGGTTCTGGGGTGAGGCTTGGGATGAAGGGTTTGGGGTGCAGGAGGGGGCTCCAGGCTAGGGCTGAGGGGTTCAGAAGGCAGGAGGAGTATCAGGGCTGGGACAGGTAATTGGGGCGAGGGAGGAGGTGCAGGCTCCGGGTGTCGCTTACCTCAAGCAGCTCCCGGAAACAACAGCATGTCCCCACTCTGGCTCCAGCATGGAGACGCAGCCAGGCAGCTCTATGTGCTGCCCTCTCCGCAGGCACTGCCCCTGCAGCTCCCATTGGCCACAATTCCTGGCCAATGGGAGCTGCGGAGGGGTGCTTGGGGCCAGGGCAGCATGCGGAGCCTACCTGGCTGCCCGTAAGCCTAGGAGCTGGGGGCAGGGGGTGTCATGCTGCTGCTTGAGCGCGCGTGCAGCCACAGCAGGCAGGGAGTCTGCCTTAGCCCTGCTGTGCCACCGACCGGACTTTTAACAGCTCGGTCAGCACTTCTGACCAGAGCCGCCAGGGTCCCCTTTTCACCAGGCGTTCTGGTCAAAAACCAGGGAGTGGTCTTCTTTGGGGTGGTGATACTAAGAATGGGGGAAAGTGCAAAGCTGCCAGCTCCCTCAATATTATCCCAAGGACCATCATGATTTTATGCTTCACAGCTTCTCAGTCTGCTGATTTGACAAATCTTGTGAACTTTTGCCCTTAATCAAAATGGCTGCCATCTCCTATTACCTTATAGTTGTACTATTGTCCTAAGTGAAAGTCTCCGCCTTCGGTTAAAACGACATCCGTTTCCATGCAGCTTTGCGGAATGAAGTGAGGCTGCCTTTAGGAACGAGTGCTGCCCTCTCCTCTTGTTCGCTGTGGGACTGAAGCCAAGCTGGCTATAGGGAATACTGCCACCCTCTGGGCTCTCCGTTTAGGAATCTGGACGGTAGAGCTGGGTGAAAAACAAAACAAACGTTGTGAAATTTGGTTTTGGTCAGTTTTGAATTACAGAAATATTTGACCAGCTCTGTTGGACTGGAAGAGACTGAGGAGATGTAATGTGCTAAAGAAGCAGAGTCAAAATGAGGGGGCAGGAGTTGGTGGGAGGAAAGGGAAAATATAGGGAACAAGAAAAGGAGTACTTGTGGCACCTTAGAGACTAACCAATTTATTTGAGCATGAGCTTTCGTGAGCTACAGCTCACTTCATCGGATGCCATCCGATGAAGTGAGCTGTAGCTCACGAAAGCTCATGCTCAAATAAATTGGTTAGTCTCTAAGGTGCCACAAGTACTCCTTTTCTTTTTGCAAATACAGACTAACACGGCTGTTACTCTGAAACCTGTCATAGGGAACAAGTACATATGGACGAGCATGCAGAGGGAGTGTAAGTGGGGCTGGGAAGTAGATGGGGCAGGGAGAGAAACAGGAACGGGCTGGGAGGAGGGAGACGGAGGCGGGTTGAGGTAAGGGGGAATGGGGAAGGGCAGCGTGGCAACTCTCCAACCCTAGAAGACAGAGAGTGAGAGAACTTCCCTACACTGCAGGCCATGGAGGCCCACATTTGTGTGATTTAAAGGTTGACTTTTGAACCTGAAATAATCACACCCCTCCAAGGGCTTGGGATGGCTTGTCCCTAAAGACTCGGGGCAGAGAAAGCGTGGGTTTGGTTTGAATTCCGTGAGGCTATTATAATAATGTGGTGTTTGATTCATGACTTTTGAACCCTAGGGACAGCAGCACTAAGGTGGGGCTGGGCCCCAGCACGGTGATACCGTCTTCGGTGGGGAGACAGGACGCAGAGTAAGTTTGGGACCGTCCCTTTTGAACGTTCATCACGCGTACCATGGGGTGGGAGGAAGAGGGGCATTTGGGCTCCATCTCTTGGAGCAATAAAACGCAGGGGGCTGGAGGGAGATCGATTGGAAACCGCCGCCCCGACTGTGGTAACGGGAGAGGAGGGGATCGGCGCTGGGGACTCTTTCCTCCTCTGCCGAGTGGCGCGGCGCTGCCAGATGCGGCGAGGGGATAGAGCCAAAAAGACGCATAGCGGACGAAACGGCCTCTCCCGCCCGTTCTCGCGAGAGCCGGAGAAGGGGTGGGGCGTCGGCGGGGCTATGACTGGCGACTCGGAGCTGTCGCCATTGTGAGTTCTGCAGGCGGAGGCGGCTGGGCCGCCCGCAGCGGGGGGTGTCTGGGACAAGAGGAGACGCGGGCTCGGGTGAGTAGGGGGCAGAAGGAGTGGCTCGGTGTGTGGGGCTCCCCCTGCCTGGCCGCGGGGACACTGACGGAGGTTGAGGCCCGTAATATCCATCTTGTCTCTGGGCTGTGGCGGCGGAGCAGGCCCGGCCGGGCCGCAGAGCAGCCAGGTCTCTACCTGGCCCGGAGAGACTCAGCCTCTTTGTCGCCCGCTGTCCCGCCCACCCTGCCAGGCTTGGGGTGAGGCACGAACAACCAGCCCCCCTTCCGCCACCAGCTCTGACTCTTCTACACCCTCTGTCCCCAGCTCACCAGGTGTGGATCAGCCCTGCCAGTGCCGCCCTCCGAACCGCTTCAGCCTGGGCGCCCAACACCAGGCTAGCCCCGGTCGGGCTTGCTGAGCAGCGCAGGCTCGCTCCCGGCATGATCCCTCCCCTTTCTCTCCGCTGGGCCTAGGGAGTTGCCCTGTTCCCTCTCCTGACAGGGCTGGGGGAGTAGCCGCACCTTCCTGAGTGAGTCTGTGGTGGAAACTTGACCCCGATGGACTGAGTGGTCTGGGAGGGCTCATAGAGTTAATCAATTCTATATCTGTGCAGAAGTCCCAATTATTCCTTCTCCTCCCCGTTACCACCACTAAGACAGAAGACGGGAAGGGGGGTGCAGAATGGCTGTTGAAGGGGAATTGTTCATTGTCTTGTTGTGGGTCCCACCATGCCAGAACTAGTCGCTGGAGGGAACTTTAGGAAGGGTCATATCCCAAAGCAAAGGGAACATAAACCATCCGTAAGAGACGCTTCTTCCTCCCTTCTACCCCACTCCCCAAACTCCTGAGGCAGAGACCTTCCTAACAGGCAGAGAGGCAGGGATGCTGGCTGTATGCATCTCCTCCACATGAAGTATTTTGGGATCACACTGATGGCAGAAGGGGCATATGCACACTTCTATTGTGTAGTGCTGCAGTGGCCCTTTCAGAACTGGTGTAAGTTAAGGAAGGCCTTAGTGGTCATCTGATCTGCAGAATGGGCCTCTGGCAGCTGTAAGACACAGGGAAATGCGTTTTTTCCCTCTCAGCCGGATTCTCTTCTGATTTTAGCACTCCAATGATGAACCAGCATCAACCCTGATCCTATTCAGTACTGCAAAGTCGAAGTGTTCAAAAGTCATGAGTAAGGTTCTCCAAAAATCCCAGTAGCTTTAGAAATATTTTTGCCTTCTGTTTTTAAATCTTTAGCATGTGCTTGGATCATGATTTTTCTTTTTCCTAGCTATCACGGTTCCAGAAAAATTACTTGAATTTTCTATTACTTAAAATCTGAAGTGGTCCCCTCATCACATGCTTCCAAGCTAAAATTGCAGGACCCATAAGCATTGCTTCTTTCCTTGGTCCCCTGACTCCCACGTCTCCCTGTGGTGGGGCAGAAAGATTGTTCTTGAAACACCAAGCTGAAGTGTTCATTTTCTCCTTCCCTTCCTGGAGCTGATGACTGGAGAGGCTCCAAGTCAGTGCCAGCCCCTATCCTCTCCATCTCTTCTTTGTGGTGAACTGGCACTGATGGATTGTGAGAAGGGTGAGACAGTGGCTTCTTGGCTTGCCAGTACTGGAGTTGAAGGAGAAACGACGGCATCTTTTACCCCTTTGCTACACTTAAGTGTTTAGGAGGCAATGGGATTTAGAGAACCTACAGCAACTCTCATCAAACTTAATATCTCTTACCACTTTCTTATGACAGTCCTAGAGGTTACTTCTAATACTGAAAGTACCTTATTATGGTAAGGAAAACAGTTATCCATGAAAATCATCTTTTCATGTCCATTCAGCTAGGGATGTACCCCATATTTTTCAGAACTGGACATCATAAGGGCACACCACTCTGCCAATTCAGTAGTAGATCTTTGCACCATTCATCTAGTTTCTCATTCATTTTAATATGCAATGATTTTTGGGATTGTGCTGAGAACATAGTACATCCCTCTCAGTAAAATCTGCAGTGGCTCTTCTGCAAAACTGTCTGAACACGGTCCCAACTTCTGTGCATTTTATGAGGCTCATCCCAGTGGCTGTGGTTTGGCCTAGGAGTTTACTTGTAGTGACAAAAGTATCAAATGCTCCATGCCTTTTTGTTTGGTGTGGACTTTGAACTGATCCCGGCAACTATCAGTCTTCCTGGGGATTAAGCACTTAGCACTTCTTCCTCAGAGACCAGTCTATGGGCTTCTAAAACAAAGTTCGGGAAAGCTAACACTTAAATTTTGGTGCATATCCAATTGCTAGTTTTTAGCATATAGTCTACCAAATTATTAATTGGCTGAACACTTAAAATACACTTGTCAAATTTTAGTTTTTTATAAAAACTGTTTTCAGTACCACAAATCTACTTTCATCATAGAATATCAGGGTTGGAAGGGACCTCAGGAGGTCATCTAGTCCAACCCCCTACTCAAAGCAGGACCAATCCCCAATTTTTGCCCCAGATCCCTAAATGGCCCCCTCAAGGATTGAACTCATCAACCCTTGGTTTAGCAGGCCAATGCTCAAACCACTGAGCTATCTGTCTCTCTCCTCCGACCCTCCCATACTTTGAATGTTTTCAGTGCAACTCTCTAATCCGTAAGTGTCTAAATGGATTTTAGAACCTGCAAAAAAGTGTGCTACTTTGAATCCATGTTCAGTCATATTTCTGCCATTGTTGAGATTGGAGTTGGGTAAGGTCCCAGTGCCCCTTCCAGAGTAAAACTCTGTAATGGTTTGTCAGTTGAGGTTTCCTTTTTAATGTAATTTGTCAAGGCAATGCTGTGTATTTTGTAGGTATTGTTGTAGCTAGTAAAATGCTTTAGGGAGTGTGTCAGGGAATAGAGGAATGTTGTCAACCAAGGAAGCCTATTTAAGCTAAATATGTCAAACCCAGTAATTATACAAAAAGCTGTCGAATATATTTTAGCACTGGTAAGACAACCAGTATATTTTCCCCACAGAGTTTGTGGAATAATTATGTAACATTGTAATGCAATGGTAATTTGGAATATCTAAAGTTACATTTATCATTTACTTAGATTAAGTCCCCTGGGACAGTTTTGCGGTGGTTTCTTCCTCCTTCCCAATGTAAAATTGTGCTCAGATTCCTGGTACTAACATTACTAATTTTTGTTGGGTTTAAAACAATCCTTTTAAGTCATGTGTTGGCTTTTAAGGTAGTTAAATTGTACTGGTTAATATGAAAATACTCAAGGGCTCATCATGAGGTATTTGGGAAAAGCTATACAGAAAGAATTATTAAGAATAACTCTGAAATAAAAGCATGTCTATACAATACATGGGATGTGATTTCTGAAGTGTATAAATATGTCACACACTTAACTGGTTCACATAAACCCTGCTGGTATGCACTAACAGTTCCCCAGTGTGCTTTAAAATAGTACTATTTGAAACAGTACTTACTCTGGAATAACTTCATGTAAAGACAATTTAAAACAGAATAGCTATTCTAGACTAACACTCTTATTCCTGTTGTCTATGTGTAGACAAGCCCTAAAGTGCTAGAACTGGAAAATGAAATGATTCCATGTAGGAGTTTACTTTTTTCTAAGTGTCTTAAGCTACCATTCAAAATATCTAGCAAAATCTAGGGAGCCACTGATTCTGCCAAAGATTTTTGTGAAACTTTTATTGTGACAAATACAGTATAGTTTGCAGGATTTCCATGCAACTTCTTCCCTTGGTGGATGTAAAATGTTATCAAATCAGAATAAGTTTCAAGTCATGTATGCCAGGAAAAGCTTTAAAACGCAAACTGAAGCCATGTCTACACTATGGGTACTGTAGCAGCATAGTTATGTCATAGTTATGCCAGGATAATCCTGTAGTGTAGGTACAGCCTATGGCAGTGGAAGAGCTTTTTCCATCACTGTAGGAACACTATGGCTTTATCTTCATAACACTTTTGAAAACCCCCAGCCCTGACTAACAAAAGTTTAACAGACAAAAAGCTCGGGTGTTGACAGCATTATATATCCTGTGGACATAGCTACCGCTGCTTGTTACGGGTGGCTTAATTATTCTGGCAGGAGAACTCTCTCCTGCTGACAGAGCAGCTACATGGGAGACCTTGCAGCGGCGCAGCTGTGCTGCTGGAAGGTCTGTAGTGTAGACAAACCTACCTTCCCAAGTGATAGTAGCTAGTTCAATGGAAGCATTCTTCCATTGACCTAACTGCATCTACGCCAGGGGTTTTATCGGCACAGCTGCATTTCTTAGGGGTGTAGCTTCTTCATACCCCTGAATGCTGGAGCTATGTTGATGTACATTTTAAGTGTAGAACAGACCTGAGTGCCCAATGTCTGTCTGAAGCTGCAAAGGGCATGAAACAGTAGCTAAGAGGTGTGAAGTGCCCAGTCATCTGAATTCAGAAGCATGCTGCTACCCTTAAGAGGGTGGTATTCTGGCAGGGCCATTATTTGGGAGAGATAGGGGGCCCTCTTGTGGATTAGTACCCTAGGCACAGATTGCTTTAATTTGACCCTGATGTGAGTGCAGGTGGTAGTACAGAATGAGGCCCCTCTATCTTCCTCTTTCTCTGCACACCTAAGTAGTGTGTGTGTGGCCTTGTTCCTTGTACACATTCCTGGCATAAAGAAACTGACAAAGCTCATGCCACTTTTATGCTGCTGCTTAGAAAGCACTATAAGGATAAAAGAAAAGGAGTACTTGTGGCACCTTAGAGACTAACCAATTTATTTGAGCATGAGCTTTCGTGAGCTACAGCTCACTTCATCAGATGCATGCATCTGATGAAGTGAGCTGTAGCTCACGAAAGCTCATGCTCAAATAAATTGGTTAGTCTCTAAGGTGCCACAAGTACTCCTTTTCTTTTTGCGAATACAGACTAACACGGCTGTTACTCTGAAACCTGTCACTATAAGGATACCATCCAGAATAGAGGTAGGAAGAGAAGAACTGAAAGAGACTTGCAAAAGGAAGAGAGCTGCACCAGTGTAGTAGCAATGTACATTACTCTGAGAGTTTCTCAGCCCACTTTTTAGACCTGCAGAGAGTAGTGAAGTATTATCCTCTTTTTACAAAAGGAAAGCCAAGGTAAAACATGATCCAGTTTACTTTATGGTCATATAGCAAGTTAGTGGCAATTCTAGAATTAAACCATAGGTCTCCTGGTTCCCAGGCCTGTGCTTTAAAATCACTATACAAAGCACGTGCGCAATAAGTATTGATGACAAACTTAACATATACCCATCTGTTGTTGCATTCTATACTACCAAAAAAAAAAAAAAAAATGGGGGGTGAAGCTAACTTTTATCTCTCGTAGAACACTGAGAATGGAGTCTAAACCTTCAAGGATTCCTCGAAGGATATCGGTTCAACCCTCCAGTTCCTCCTCTTTAAGTGCCAGAACATTGTCTGGAAGCAGTTTAACTGATGCATATCATACAAGAGAATCTTCACTGAGACTGGATTCTGGATGTCAGGTAAGTCATTTTATATTTGCTTTTAGAAGTAACATCTGTATCTGCCTCTTTTGGGCAGGATTCTTAACAAGATTAATTTCAAGGGCAATATAAGGAGGAATTTCAACATGTTTTCTCACACAAACAAGATAAGTGCAAAAATTCGGCCTTGTTACTGATAGTGCTTTGCACGGCCATGCAATGGCCTAGAGTCACTTTGTTTTACCATCTTTCCCCACTACTGTTGGTATGTAGCCTCTTAAATCAGTGGCTGAATAAGGAACATCATTAAATGAGTCCTATGCATATCCTTTGTCTATCGGGATGGTGATTATAGTATAGGATCTTGAGGGAAGTCTGTTTAAGTAAAATCGGGATCTTCTGGTCTGACAGGGAAGTGAGGACCATAAGTTTTACTTTTGCCAGAGCACAGCATTTTAGTTTTAGATAATGGTGTCATGTCTCAATTCTAAAAATGACAGCACAAAAAATAAGCTATACCTGATCTGTTGTATTTAACTGTTTGTTCTGTCTGAAGATTGTAAGGCATGAATAGGGATATAAAGGAGTGAGAATGCCTTCAGTCTTCAAGTCATTCTGCCAGTATGCTAGCAGAACTAGAGATAAAGCATAAGGGATGCTAACTAGAACATTGTCTGAGAAGGCTGAGTTGTGTCTAGAACAGGGTGCTTCAACACAATATACGAACAGCTGAGTAATTAGCCTTTTGTCATGTTTACCTGAGTTTAGTTTACACAAGTGTATAGACAATACTGTACATAAGTTGTTTATCTAAATACATATGAAACAAGCTGAACTTAAAATATAAATCAATATAGGTGACTTTAAATTGTATTAATATGTAGAATCTGTTTGGCCCACACAAGATTGGTGCTCTACCTTATTACACCAGAGGGACACAAACCTAAGCACACAGTCTTGAACAAGACTGTTTAGTAAACTAGAAATCGACACTTTAACGATTAACCTGTATAAGTAGATCTGGGGGGGGGGGGGAGTCTTAGATGCAAGATATTGACCAGTGAGTTCTTTCATGTTACACTTCAGTTAATGATTTGACACTATTCACAAAAGAGATTCTCCAAATTCCTTTTAGAAAAGAAGTCTTGCAAGTGTAAATATGTACCAAGATTTGTGTGTTAATAGTACTCTTAACTCATTCACACACAGTGCTTTAGAGAGGTGGGGAAACACTTTAGGTGTGGAAACTGACTTGCTTGGTGTGTAACATCAGGTATGCCAGAACAGGGAATAGATCCCAAGTCTAACTCCCAACCTGATGACCTGTATATTGGACCACACTGCCGAGGCTCAATTGGTAATCCTGTACTAGTTTTCTGTGGAAGTGCACTTTTGGGGATATGATCTGGCTTGAATAGGAGTAGTCTTTTCCCTATTATCAGCAAATTTGTTACCACACTTGCTTGGCTTTACTTCTGTTTAATCCTCATTATCTTGTCTAATAGTGGTTTCAGTGATTAACTCAAATGGGGAACACATCAATGCTCTCCTTTTCTAGAAAAGGAAATGTGGAGGTAGGTATACAGCTGATGTAACCTTCCTTCAGTTGGTAAAGAGAATGCTAGCTGTGACTGACAGTGTGAAAGTGTATGTCATTTATCAGATGGATAAATAATGAGGCATACATCCCTGTTTTCTAAAACCAGGTGGCTAAATGGTGTGAAATTTTACATGGGGTTGCTTTTTTGATGCCCTGTTAATTTTCTGTGTAGTTGCTCTTTATGCATTTTTAAATAGGAAGTTTCTGAAATGAGGGTTTTGAATGTTTTTCCTTAAAGTCCTACTTTTCATTAACTCAGACATTACCAAACTTTATCTAGAGAGGCAGGTGGATCTGATGCAAAGAATAGAGTGGTGGGGTGTGTGTGTGGTTTGTTTTTTTTGTTTGTGTTTTTTAAGAAACTTGATTTAGGGTCCTTTTTAGCCATTCATGTTAAACCAGAGTTTGTGCTGTACACACAAGGTTGGTTGATGGGGTTGCTGAAAGAGCCTGATGCACATAAAACCTTCTCAACTAGAAGCTACACTTTTGGGGATTTTTTTTTTTTCCCCCTACAAGCACAGAAGGGAAAAAAGTTGCTGTGCTGATAAAGTGTGTAATGATGAACACTACTCCCACTGCTTCCAGAGAAACAGGTCCGCTTCCCTCCCAAATTAAGCACTAAAAACCTGGGAAATTAATATACAAACTTTGTGAAATAGGGTTACTGCACACACAGAATATTTGACACCCAGAAAAGCAAAGAAGTTAAAAAGTTAAGCCACCTAGCAGTATATACGCTCTATTCCACTCACAAGCACACACCTAACCACTACCAAAACTACCATATACCACACACTTAAACTGGCATCACTAGGCAGGAAGCAGAGTATCATCCCAGCCTTCTACACACAGCCCTTTACCAAACTCCTCTCTCCAAACACAGCCAACTACACCATCAAACATCCACAACTGCTGTTGATGGGAAGGAATAATTGGGTAAAAGGGCTCGTGCAGAAAGTTAAAAGGTAAGCAGAATTAGGGTTTTGGTAGGTGGTCAGCGGCATATAGTAGTTGTGGTAATGGTAAAATGTGTGCCTGTGGGTGAAACAGTAGATCTGTTGAATGGCTTAACTCTTTTCTTTTGTTATGGGTTTGGTGTGTGCGTATTGCAACCCTGACTACCAAACAACTCAGTAGGTATTTTTATACTGTAGCATTTGGAATCCCTAAGGTTTGGGTCTTTGTTGTGCTAGGCAGTGTACATGTGGTAAGAAACAGACCTCCTTTACTACAGGAGCAGTCCATAAAAAGAACATTTAGATTGTCAGTTTTTATTTAGTTTTCTCCCTTCCTCTCCTCATCCACCTCACCCAGAAATCTTCAAAATACTCATTTCAGACAATTCTGACTTTTTCCTTCAAGTGTCCACAGAAGTTACAGCCCTCCTCTACACATCTCTATTAAATTATCCTCAAAGTTTAGAGTTTGTAGTGTAATATATCTGTCCTAGCACTGTTCTTAAGATGTTTTGGTTTAAATTGAAGTGGAGGCATTGTCTTACATAGTGGAAACTATAGAAGGAGACAAAAGTGTGGTTTGTTTTGCTTCATCTTACCTTTTTGGTAATTTAGCAGCATTAAGACTCTATAAATAGAAGCTCTCTGAAGCTACTTTTAGTCAGTCTTTCTTACTCTGAAAGACGACATCATATACAAGAAGGAGCTGGAAGGATTCAGGACTTTACATTCTTAATTTGCAGTAGCTTATTTGTGACTGACGCATTTTGCAGAAACTTATATAGGCTTATATAGGAACACATCTAATTAGTATTAAATATCACAGGTAGAGGGTTAGCGTTGGAATTTTTTTTACACAAATTCCTTAAGCAAATTGCTTGCGGGAGGACGGGGGAAGCAATACTAATTTATTCAAGAAATTAAATCCTGCAGGCCATGATTTATGGTGTTTAAAAGTAGCACAGTTAGTGGAGATTAAATTCCTTAACATGTTAAACTTTCTTGGGTGTAAACAAGAGAACAGATGCTTATTCAAGGCTAGCTGGCTCATTTCCCCTGGTCACTTGGGATCTGAACCCCTAAGCAACAACACTTGGCTCTTTGCTCCTTGAGTAACTGGGTCACATAAGTCTGAATCTGCTCCAACATTCAAACTAAGAAAGCATGCCTTTTAGCATAGGCTCAAGCTCCAGAATCCAGAAGTCAGATGTTCAGTCACTGCTGACAGTCCATCCAGGAGCATTGTGTTACATAAGCCGTTTCTTGGATTTAATTTTCTGAGTACTAGATCATTCAAGTTATCATGTATTGCTCAGTAGGTATATAGTCATGGATCTTGCCTACATTCCTGTGTCTTGAATACATGACTTTCCAGGCCTATTGGATGCAGAGGATGGCTTAGGCAGAGGTTAGAACATTTTCAACATGCTCACTCATAATAAGGTTAGAACTCCTGAGTTCTGCTGCTAGCTATACCAATTCATTACATAGCAATGGATAAATCACTTAAGTCTAACTTCCTCTTAAAATAGGGATGATGCATACTTCTCTACATGTAGAACCATTTTATTAGTATTCATATGGCGCTGTAAAAATGTTAATGTTTCTGACTGTTTAATTTGTTTAGAAATAAAGTCTTAGCAATGACCAATTCCATTTTGCCCTTTCCCTGGTTAAATTGGAATATCACTCTTGATCTCCTCATAACACTCTAAGGTCTGGAATCTAGTTGCAAAATCTGCATTGTAAGAATTTCACACCGAGTGTCAATGAAACTTATCACAGACTTCATGTGTTGGTACTTAGATATAGAGCCAAACTATCTCTGAGAACAATTTGTCTCTTCTCATGTGATCTCAGCTGTCTTAAGAAATTTTAGGAGCAGATTCCAGTGTTGCTACAGGTACAGATTTCAAGTGACCAGGCAAACTGAGCCAGCTCATCCTGAATAAGTAATAAATATACACACATAAGAATAGAACTGACAGGTTTTTGTCACTTCAAGATTGAGTCTGAAACCTGACAAACAAAATATCACTAAGAGCTGCTGCAGTTGCATAATAATTACCTTCAAAATGGGGTGCAGTGTGTTGTGTGTGTGTTGTTCTTGTTTATAAACAAGTAGATACCAGGTAATGATATGGAAGAAAAATACACCCACATACAAAATCTTCTCAAAACTAAAGAGCATTCATAATTGAAAAGCTTACCTCCTAATAGGAAAACTAACTTTCAAAGGCAGAACAAATCAGAAATGAAAAAATTGGTACAGTGTAAATTTTAATGGGAGTAGCCAATAACTTAAGACCATCCATCTAGGTACTATAGTTTTCCCAAGATTTCAAATGGATTTTATGCTTGGAACTAAATCAGACATTAACCGCCTATAGGCGTGACATGGTTAACAGGCTAAAAGTCAAGCCAAACAAAGATGCATTTGTATCCTCCAACCATCTGAGGAAGAGTAGAAATAATTTGACAGTAGTAAATGCTCTCTTTGTGTCACGTAAGTGTCACAGAGTCACCGGGCCAATGCTCTGGAACTACTCCATATGAAGCCAGTCAGGACTCTGGTGTAGCATGCCTCCTCTCTCTGAGCATATTGTCACCAGGGCAAGAAGCTTACACAGCTTCAACCTTCCTGGGTTGGACCTTGGAGCATTCAGCATCCGCTTCCTCTCTGTGCGCTTCCTGCAGCAAGTCTGTCTGGGTGGGGCTCTTGGGAAAGCCAGAGGGCCCTGCACCTCAACTCCTGCAGTCAGCAGTGATTCTCAGCCAGTAAGTAGAACAGAAGGGTTTATTAGTTGACAGGAACACAGAGTAGAACAGAACTTGCTAACACAGAAATTGTTGACTTTCAGCCAAGTCCATGGGGAGTCCTGGGCCAGATGGCCTGGACTCCCCCTCTTTCAGTCCCCCCCAAGCAGACTACCAAGCTACCAGTGATCAGACCTGCGACACCCTGTTGCTACTCCTCTTTGTCCTGCTTCCTGGGCAACCCGATTCCCATCACTGAAATACTGTCACAGTACATAGGGAAATGGAGGTACACACAGTATTCGAATAGGACAGTAAGACACTCATGCAACATAAGGTGAATAAAACTCCACGTCGTCACAGTAAGTGTCAGTATTACATGGTTTAGAGTTCTAAAAGTAAGAGCATTAAAAATGCAAGCTTTTTTGGTTTTCTATTCTATAAACCTTCCAAAAGTTTTGTGAAACTTGCTAGCAAAAATCTTAAATTATCACCTTCCTTTCCTACAAATAAGATTTAATTAAACTGGGAGTTTCTGGGAGCTGCTCTTTTTTGACAAGGACACTCTGATTTTTGTGCTGCTTTTTAGGGCCTACTAAAACCTCACTTTCTTTGGTTAGTTATTCTAAAAAACCACCACCTTTTTATGTAGTGTTTCTGCTTTACTCACTCACCATTCAGTTTGTTTTGGACTGCATAGTATGTGTGAAACTCTAGGGTGGGACTGTTTGTTCAGCACCATAAAATAAGTGCTGTGTGTCATTTACACCAGCAGTATATAAACTTAAGTGGGAACATAAGAGAAACTGCAACTTCTGGTTTTGGTAATGTAACAATTTCTGATTTTTTAAAAAAACTAAAATTCCAGTGTCTCTCCTACTATACTGAGCAAAAACCCTTTAATGGGAGTTCTTAAAATTTAGGAAAAAATAAACTAAGACTTTAAAGAACCCTTAAATACACACTCCAATCTTGAAAAACATTTTCTAAGATTTAGCCGTGAGATTGTGCTTAAACAGTTGTAAAGGGGTATTCTGCTTTCTTTTGCAAAATTGTAAACACATCCAGTCTCTACCTTTGGACAGAGATCAAGCATGGAAAATTTCAGTCCCAAATGTAGTATTGCTACCCTCCAGTGCTGAAAAAGTCACAAGTTGGATCTCAAAGTGGCTTAAAAATTATGAGATTTAAAAACCAGAACTTTCCCATTATGTTCTGGTTTCTGAGCCATTCTGGTTCACTGGGGTCATATTTTCAAGAGTTTGTATGAAGCACGGGGACTAGAAATCTTTTAAAATGAAAGCCAAAATTCTCAGGTTTTTAGTGGCTGGAGAATAAAGAAAAATATTGCAAGCCTCTACAATGCTGCAAGTGACACACCTCAGTGGAAGTTATGAACACATGTAACTGATTGCTTTTACAAAACAAAAGCACAGCTGTATCTTAAAGTTGGATAATGCCTGAATTTCCTAGTGATGAGAACAGTTTAAGATTTAAAAAACTTAATTTTGAAATTTAAGTGTTTTAGAAACAGTGATTCCAGAAGCTTATCGCAAAAGGAGTATCTAAAATATTTTAAGCTTCCCATAGCCATTGTGGGAACCAATTTAGTCAAAGTGGATCTTAAAGAAAAGCTAATAAACCTTGTTTATTCCCATATGTAATACATTAATTATAGATAACTTTTAGAAGGAGTAACTTAATAAAGACATAGACATGGAATTTAACTCCGTAGCATGAAGTTAACTTTCATACTGTGCCTCACTTGAAAAAAACAGCTGTCTTTCCATATAAATAGAATTTCAGGTGTCATTAGAAATGCCATTTGACTTTACTCCTACTGAATTTATTGGAAGTTGCCTCTTAAGTAATGCTGATATGGAACCTCAAGAATGTCAACAATGTTAAAACTTTCTCTGTACTAGTTGATCAGAGCACCTAGAGATATAAAGATTTTGTAATTTTTGTATTTTGTAATTTTCTCCAGAAGTGTGATGTTCCAATCCTATTACTGTTAACTTCCCTATTTGTCTAGAATATGAACTGCAGCCTTTGGATGTGTTGGGAGAATGGAAATACAAAAGTCAAATTAGTTGCAGCTACTGCCATACACTAAACTTTTCCAGCAATTCGAAGAACATTTTGTACAGAAGTTAGTCAGCCAGCAGTATTTTGCAAAGCTCCCATACAGAACTGTCTTTAATATGCATGCCAAAATAGCTATTTATAATTTCAGTGCTGTTGCACAATGTCTGAGTCAGCTACATAGATACCCAACTACTAAACAATTTTTTCTTAAAGTAACACCCCCAACCCCCCCCCCAGTGATTGCTATGTTTTGTTTCCATATGGCCCTGTGCTTTGTAGGCCTTCTCTGGTAGGGCTGCATGTAATTACGCTAGAAGTTGTGTAGCAGACCTACAAAGTGAAACTTTCCTAATGTACTCCCTGAGCAAGGGGATGGAGAGTCAGGATCCTATCCTTTACGCGTCTGTAGAATATATTTTTTGGGAACATATCAGAGGAGTAAGGAGAAGAGAGGCAGCAGAATAGGAAAATGGTTGTGGCCTGTAAAGAAACAAGAACACTTAAGAACAAAGTGAATTTTACGAAGATGTTATGTGAAACGTTCTTACAGTAACAGCATTGGTTTACTTTGCTAATAAGCCACATTACCAATTTAGTTGACAAACTGCCCTCCCTCGTTTCATCTGTTTTGTTAGGACAGGATTTCTTTTCATCAGAGTGCTGCTCTAGAGGATGGCAAAAATGTAATTCTTCATCCTGTTCAGTGTTAAGGTGAACCAAACAAATGTAGTTTTGCCCTCTACTACTGCTTTGGTGTAGAAAGATGGTCTGTGTCCTAAGGGGTGGGGGAGGGGTGTGTTTTTGTTTTTTTTATGAACAATTTTTTTTTTACATTTCTGCCTCATTGCTGTAGAATCGGAGTAGTGGTATCACACCACAGGAAACCTGAACTTAAAAGTTCCTCTTTCCTACCCTCAAATAATAGGAGGGGATATAGAGACTTCAGCTTCCGTAAACTGACAGAGTTCTACAGTTTGGGTTACAGCTGCATGTGTGACAACTATTCAGATCTTCCAGCAAAAGGATTGGGTCCTTGCTTCTCTCCTCTCAGTATAAAAATCCATTAACAGCTTAATGTCAGGGAGGAATCTGAGGCAGCAGAAAAGAGAGAAGCTAATTCTCTACCTCCCCCCCCCCCCCCAAAAAAAACCACTAAGAAAACAAAACAGCCCACATCTTTGCTTAGATCTAAGAATTGATATCGCCCATATCTTAAGTCCAAAACACTTAAAGATAGAGTGCCTGCTTTAATTTTGAAATTTCCTGACTCTTGGTGCCACCATCTTAATAGGTATTCAGTCTTCAGAGCATGACTAAAAACGCCACCTTGATTTAAAATTACATGTAATATGCATGTTGTTCTCTAGGAATCCAATCTGTTGCATAGTTCCAGTAGAGACTGGGGAATTAGAGAAAGAGGAGAAGCTCATGAAACTCCTTGGAAGCTTTCTAGTTCCTCTCCAACTCGCTACTCGGGGACACTTGATCGTCCATGGTCTGGAAGATTTTTGGGAAGCAGAAGCAGATTGGTGAGACTTGCTAATATATAAAATATATGGGGAACAGAGGTTTTACTTACAAATCTTCCAGGTCGAAAAACCTGCTAGTAGGAATCCCCTGCTATGTTGTTTAAAATAAGTTTGATAGACTCAGTCAAGTTAACAGTGAGGGGGAGGAAGGGAAAGAAGGGGACCGAAGTTGTTAACAGACATTTATACAGCAATTATAAAGAATTCCTTGAATTAGATTTATTTTAGATTAGTTTACAAATAGTTAAGGCTACGATTTTGTCATGGTTATTTTATGTAAAAGTCCCAGAAAGGTTAGGGGCAATAAACACAAATTCACGAAAGCAGTGACCTGTCTGTGATGTTTGCTGCTGCAGCTCCATGGTTTCTCCTGTCCTCCCCACATGTGAGACTGTCCTCTGTCATTGGAACCTGGAGGAGGCTGTTGCCTGTCGCAGGACCCCACAGGGGGACCGTGAGAAGGCTGTTGCCCTGTTGCTGGGGCCCTGCTGGCTGCCAGCTCTAGTCCCACGGCCCCAGGGGCTGAAGCAAAAAATGTCAGAGGTCTCTGGAAGGCACGGTTTCTGTGACATAAATATTGCCTTACAAATAGTTAAATATAAATTTGAAGGGGACATAGCTCTGCAAATCCTCCATTTTAAAATTTAAAGCAGTTGTATGCATAATGGGGGAAAGACGGCGGTGATTACTTGACTCTTAAATGCATATTGTGGCCCCACCCATGCCCAAACTAACACTATGGCACTCCCATGGCTCCACGCCTTCTAGGAGTGAGGCAATAGTTAAGAGTTAAGATGAATAAGGGGAACTCTTGTTTTAGGTTGCTTGCTGGTTCAGACAGGCATCTGTTACACCCTGATCATGTTTTCAAGTTACTTTGACCCTCATGGTTGCATAATTTTAAAATGGAAGCTGAAATTTTAATATTTTGTGACTCCAGGAACTGGGGCCTAAAATGTCTGCCTTCATCTGGGTCTGGTCCCCACACAGAATTGAAGCTTGCTATTTATGACATTTTATGCACAATACTGAAGTCAACAAATGTTTAAAAAAAATTAGTAGTAAGACAGAACACTGGGCAAGCCATGGAAAGGTCTGTGACCTCTTAATATAGGGAGATATTTGGAAACTTTGCCAAGAGAGAACATACAGTCTAAACAGGTTTCTTACACCAACTTAAAAGTTGAAGGTAGGCAGAGTGAGAAAACAAATGGTGTGGGGCTGCCAACCTTCAGGGGAAGTCCTGGTGTGCATGTAGTTGAAGTACAAGCTGTGCCTCTGCTTCTCAAAGGCCTGTCCCGGTAGGTAGTAGGCACTGCAGGCTTTTCAAACTGGTATGTTTTTGGGGTTCTCTCTCCCCCCACCCCCCATAAATTAATTTTTTTCCCCTAAAGTGACTTTTGAGCTGCAATGCAAAGGGATGTTGCACCACACAGTACTTTCTGAAATTGTTGCTTTTAGGTTAGCTTCATTGCTCAATGTGTGTGATTGCTAAACAGGGTTACGAGTCTTGTTTTGTACTTTGGTTTGGGAAGCTAGTTTCTATATTATTTATTTTTTAAATGGCAGGGAGGAAAAATGTCTAGTACAGCTCCCAGTCATAAAAAGTAAAAGCAGCTGCTTTGCATAAACCCTACATAAAAAATTAAGCTTTTCCTTAACTCTCTTCAAATAAATTTGAATTGTGATTTATAGGAAGGATCTGCAGTAATAGGACAGGAAGGTGAAGTATCAAGGCAAGCTGTAACTGACTGATGCATGAAGTTATTTTTTTTGTTCTGGTTACACAAATCTTAGTAAAACTATACATGTATGCCTCATTTCCTCTAATAATAATAATATTATTAGCCCTAATAATTTTATAATTCTGTCTCCTAACTAGCAGTCAATTGTGGTCTACTGCTGATCGTATAACTTGCAGTTCAGTGTTGACTGTAAGAAGTTATAACATACATTTTATCCATAGTCTTCAGAAGCAAGAGATTTAATAGCTAGCCAAACCTATAACTTTAGGTTGCTAAAACAGATGATAGAATAATTTGGGGAAAATATATATCAAGAATATTTAATAAAATGAGCATTAAAAGATGGAATTGAGCAGTTAAAGCTATTTGTGAACTGTAAAGGCTATTATAATCTTTACTGTCTCTTCAAAAATGTAGACAATATGGAAAAAAATCAGTGCTGTGACACCTTCATGTATTCAAACATGGCTTAGTGACAGTGTTCTGCATATCAGAGGGAAATGCTTTTCAGTGTTACAAAACAGTGTAATGGGGAAGAGAGTTCCTTAAGAAAAACTGATTAAACCCTGGGGTTGGAAGGAGAGGTTGGGGGGTGGGGGGGAAAGGAGAAGCTAATCAAGGCTACTGGCATAAGTCCTAAAATACAGCTAAAGGACTATTTTTACTAAATCCTTTTAACTGTTTAACCAAGTCATGCTTACTGTGAGGTAACTTAGCAGCTTTTCTATAGCACGCCTGTGGATCTTTTCCACATTGTTTTTATAAGCAAATTAGGCAATGCAAATTGTCTTGCTGACTTTACCAAGCTGGTTCTAGCCATATATAGGTAGGTAGTTGAAAAGCTTGTTTTTTTTACAGGTAAAAAGTTTAAGTGAAATTACTTTCCATAACTTCTTTTTTTTTATATATATAAACACTCAGTCTACATCCTCCTCGTCTCCTCTTTCATCTACTTGGTATGGTGAATCTGAGAGAAGTCAGGGAGCATACTCAAGACTACATAACCAGCAGCGGGATAGTGATTCAAAGAGACCTAAGCTTTCCTATGCATCTACCTCTTCTGTGAGAAGTAATGGCTTAAATGCAGTTTCAGGTAAGAGATGTCTTTATTACTAGTGCTAAATAAGATGTATTAAATGTAGTTCTGAACAGCAAGCTTTTACCAAGTTGTTGTAAATATCTGCTGATAAATACTGAGGCTTTAAATACTTAGATATTCAAAATAAACTTTAAACAGCAGAAACAAACTGTTTTCACAATTTTGGTATCCTTATCAGTGTCTAGGAAAATATTAACTTAGTGTTTTGAAGAGACCACTTTATTAAAATCACTTTTTTTAGTAGAAAACATTCCTATTTAAAGGTGAATGGAGTGACTAAGGTAACCAAATGTCAGAGTCCTAAGGAAGAAAGTCTGCAGCTGTTTACTGATGCAGTTTGGAACCAAAATTTAATAGGTACACAAGAGCAGTAGGGCACATGAGAGCAAATTCTTCCCTGTATCCTAGCTATGCCTTTCACATAGCCCTAAATACCCCAGCTGGCCAAAATACTATGGGCAGAGGTGGAGCTGGAAGCAGATTTTTTTTTTTTATTAAACCATGGGCTAAAGGTGGCCATCTTGACAACAGAGCTTTCAAGACAATATTAGACAACATTGAGCTGATATGGTTTTAGATTCTTAAGAGAATGTTTAATCTAACTACTGCTGGAGTTAAGGTTGTAAATATGTGTCTAGAATGTGTGTCCATGGGGTGGGAATAGAATTAAATACTCAGTTTAAGTGTAGAAGCTAAAACTAAAGTTGAAGGTAAATTTAAAAAAAAAATGAGAAAGTTATGAAAATACCACAGACTACCTTAGGTATGGTCTTCTAATCCTACCCTCTCTATTCAGAATATTTGCATATCTTCAGAACTGATTATGAATAGGATGCTTCACAGCATCCTATCAGACATTAATAAGATTACCCTCAAATCATAATAATACATGTATGCCATTGACCCTTCTATTCACTCTGCTTTGAGAAGACTGCGGTACCAAGAGTTCTCCTCTTACTCTTCATATAAAGGCTAAAGTGAAATGTAGTTTCTCATCTTCCCAGTATACTTCTGTCATGTCAGACATGGAGTCATTTTAAAACCGTGTATATTCCCTGTTGCTGTCTTCAGTGCTTTGGTTCCTAGCAGCTATAGAAACATTAGCTGGTGTCCACATCCAAGGTTATACAACTTAATCCAAGATGGATGTGATTTTAAGGTGGCTTCAGCCACAAGTGAGAAGTGATAGTATGGATTTTAAGAAGGCCACAGAAACCAGGGATCCTGGCCAAACCACCAAGGTATCAGAGGCTTGGCGTATCACACTTACCTTACATAGGATAGAATAATGGGGCAGAGTTAAATTGGCTTGGGGTACTTGAGTGGTTTTGCCATACTTTGCAGTATTTTAGGATTGTGGGTCTGGGTAGGATTGTTATAAGCTTATAACTTTAAGAAAAATCCAGTGTTAAACACAATGAAAATGTTCTGTCAAGACTTCCTTCTTGTATACAGACCTGTATTTATAACCTTATGTCCAGCTAAACACTCTTCAAAATCTGAGAACACTGGCAATTTGACAAATGGTTGGATTCCACTACCTTCCTACCTACCTCCACTTTGATAATACATTGTATATTCAGTACAAACCATGGCATCATTGACCATCTCTGCTTTCTGTGGTCAGGTGGGAACCGCAGGAAACCATAAGTGATTACAGATTCTGATCTTACAAACCCCTTTGCACATAGAAATGTCCATTGTAATCTGGAGTTTTGTCCACAGGATTGAGACTATTACTACACTGATTTGCTTTCAGATGAATGGGCTGGTGCCCTCATTTGAAAACTCCTGACTGGCGACATAAAACATAAAATGGAGAAGGCTAAGGCTCCCTTTGTACGTTATTGATGCTTTGCAGCATGTATGTTTGTAATGCAGCTTCAGAAAAATATTCTGTGTATTTACTGAAATAGCTACTCATAATAAAGCAACATTAAATGTCTAAAGGAATATTTGATCCTTGCTTTTTTTTTTTTTATTTGGCTGGTCCTCAGACTGAAGTAATATGTGTGTTAAATTGTATTTAATTCCGAAATAGTACACCTCTACCTCGATATAACACGAATTCAGATATAATGCAGTAAAGCAGCGCTCCGGACGGGTGGGGCTGCGTGCTCTGGTAGATCAAAGCATGTTCAATATAACCTATAATGCAGAAAGATTTTTTTTTTTGGCTCCCAAGGACAGCGTTCTATTGGGGTAGAGGTGTATAACCAATGTTTTAAGAGAGCCACTGAAGAAGCACATTTGTTCTTACCAAATCTGAAATACCTAACTCCTGCTTAGATGCTGAAGCAGTTACAAAAAAAAAAATTTACAAAAAATAAAATTGAAAAACACTTGCCATTTAAAAATAGAACTTTTTTTGTACTGTGAGCAGAGCAGTTCAATTTTTAATTACTCATGGGCTGAGAATGTGTTCTGAGAAAACAAGTTTTAAGGAGCCCCTTTAGCATCAATGCAATTATACTGTAATACACCAAAGCAAATCAGATGTTTGAGTAAAACTGGCATTGATATTTTTGTGATACTAAAATTTTTAAACTACCAGTAGGATTTATACAGAGTTCTTGTTTTTTAGATTCCTCATGGAGGTATAATCAAGTTCCTAGATCGTCATCAGTGGTACTCAGTTCTCTGGGAACTGAGCTAGTGAGAGAGAGGAGAGAGCTAGAAAGGAGAACAGATCCATCTGTTAGCAGTCTTGTGGATTATAGTCACAGGAGTGGTGACTTTACATCTTCAGCATGTATGTATTATGCAGCTGAAAGCTTGCAAATGCATAGGTTGTTTGCTTAACTTTTTGTTTGTTATTCCTTTAATGTTTCATGTCACATGTAAAATATAACAAATGTACTTTAATTCTTTATTAACTCAACTTAATTTAATTAACTCAACTGGTCAAACATGTAGATAAGAGTTTAACTTGCTGTCTAATTGCTGAACAGTTATCTCTGTCTAGATCCGGGTTTGAAAATGCCTTTTATGCATTTAACTGTAGATACAGTGGCAAGCTATTTACACCAAGCTGCGGGGATCTGTTGAACGGAGCTCTGTGTTGAGTGAAACATTCTATTGCCTTGATGTGAATTTTCAGCAAACCTCTCTGCTCCCTCATCTTCTCAGCCTATTTTCCAATGAGAGATTTGTTTAACCTCTTAAGTGTTCCCCAGTGGATGGAGAATAAAGTATAAACTAGGTTATTTGACTAACAGATCTATACACTGTGTCCCTCTTTCCTAACTTGTCTCTTGCCTGAGTGAATCAGCTCATATCTCACATGTAGACCATTTACCTACCAAGAGATTTCTACCATGCATCTTTTCAAGAGTAGAATGTGTTGAGAAAACAAGTGCAGAACAAAAATTACAAGTGAGTAGCTGTTGGCGAGTGGAGTGCACATACAACCAGCTTGAGACACTTACTTATAACCTCAGAGGGCTTTATAAAAAACTTAACACAGACTAATATGACTTTGGGGTTCAAAGCAATCTTTGGACTTGAGTATTTTAACAGAACCACATAATCCTTATGCCAGGCTTTCTTCCTATTTAAGCTGTTTTGGCCTTTGTAGAACCTACCTATCCAAGGAAAGACTCCTCACATATCCTTCTCACACCCAGTACACCAGTGCTTTAATGGTGTCTTCATGTAAAACTCTGCAGAATCCCCATTCTTATGGGTATGAGAAAATAAAGGAAAAATATAGGCCCCAATTCTGCATTGTGATGTGGGTAGTCAGTCTGCTGTGCTTGCATGGAGACTCTTTCAAGTCAGTGGGACTTCCTGCATGTACAGATCACAATGCAAGATTGGGGCGCCTTAGTGCCTAAGGAAAGGATCTCTGTTTCCTTGCCAGTGGTAGCCTAGCATTAAATAGTGTAGAAACCTTGCTATGGCCCTAGTTGTGCAAGGAGAGCTATTTAGAAGGTTTCCTGCACCTGTGGAGAGCTATTTACTTCAAAGGGGTTCTGCCTGTGCAGTTCTCTTTCCAGTTTCAGGGCTTGTGTATCATGAGTTCAGAAATGTCATGTGATGCAGTGGATTATAATGCTATGCTATACAGGGAAACATTTGACTCCAGTTAATGAATTCAATTTTTAAAAAACAAGCAAAGCAGTTTGTTTCGTTACCTGGTTGCTTATCTGTTCCTCCTTTTTAAAAAAGATTCACTTTCTCCCAGCCTCCTTCCTTAGGGGAAAAAAGGTTATCTTCAGCTATGGCTGCTGGTCTTTTGGGGCTCAGACATAAAACTGGAACCCTGGTTCAGCTGCTGTAATGTCGAAGGAGTTGCTCTGGGAGTTAAGTCCTTGTAGTGGCTACATTCTGAAGACAAACTGCAGGATCTAAAGAAATCATGCATCCAAAGAAGCAGCAGATGGATAATTAAAAAAAAAAAAAAGCAGGGGAGGAGAAGGGAGGGCAGCAAATTAGGGGACTCAAGAATAACATTTTAATTGGCTGGTTGGATCATATGGCTGTGTTAAGCCAATTGACATCTGGATAGCAAACTGAGCAACTGAGAGCAATAATACTAAATGATTAGTCATATGACCCTGTCTGAGCCAACTGGATGGTTGAGCCATTGAACAGTGTAATAGCTTCTAAAGTGTCAGTTGTTCATGAAAGCCAATGTTAGTAATACACTTGTTAGTCAACAGTTACTCTTAGTATAACTAAATTTTTTACTGAGGGATTATTGAAATTATGGGTTTTTTTTTTTACTGCATTGGAGTTATTTGAGCACTTAGATGTTAAACAAGATGCTTTTTCTTTTCACTGCATCTGATTATCATTCCTGTTGAAGTTGTAGGACATTTAAAGATCTCTAACTGAAGCAGCTACTACTAAACTTAATCAGTAGTGGCCACATAACCTTTGAGTAGTTTTTGAAACTACAGTTTCTGTTGTCTCTTGTTTTCAGGTTTAGCTGGGATTAAGTATTCCACAAAGCTGTTAAACTCCTTTTTTTAAATACTGTAACTATATCAGAATGCCTTTATTTTGGGAGAGGAGGAAATATGCTTTATCTATAAATTTTGCATTCTCGACATATTTTAATGACTGTTATATTTGTCTCTGAAATTCTTAGACTGATCTGAATATTTACTTCAAAAGGCCCAAACTGGTTGGAGATTGAAGAATAGGTATTAAATAGAATACTGTTTATATATGCAGTTTGCTATTAAATATAAGTATTGTGCTTACATAATGTCAGTTGACAGATATATTATTTTAATGTTCATTAAGTTGATCCCTCCACACGAGGAATGCTGAATCATAAGGTGGTAGTTTAAATAAAATACAGATAAGGATTGTGGGGTATGTGCATCTGCTGTGGACTTAAACTGAAACCAGTGCATTATCTGGAATCTACGTAATAATCTAATCCTGTTCACTAAGAGAACAATACTCAGTTTAGACTGTCTACAACCTATCTTGCCAACCTTTAAAGTCTTTAAAAATGAGTACAACGTAACCCTAGACTCACTGTAATTCAGTTGGATAACTTCTAAATGACTGTACATTTTGTGTCGCTTTCTCCAATTCTTCTATTGTAGATCTTCAGGATAGACCTGCCTCTTCATATGCACAAGGAGCAAGACCAAAAGATAATTCATTGAGCACTTTGAGGCTGAATACATCCATGAACCGCCAGCTGCCTTCTGAACATGAGTCATCTTTATTCTCCGGAGTCTCCAGCAGGAGCTCTTCAAGATCTAACTATTCTACAAGGGAAATGGAATCTTCCCAAAGGAATATACAGCCAGAGTTTACCCACATTGCCATTAGAGATGAAATTCCTTCCATAAGCAGCACTGAAAGGGTTGCGTCTCAAAGGTCACTCAGTGAGCCTCCAGCAGATACTGAAGGAAGGCGTACAACTAGACAATTACTATCTCGTTTAGCTTCTAGTATGTCATCTACATTTTTCTCACGGAGGTCTAGCCAAGACTCATTAAATGCAAGATCATCAGATTCTGAAGATTCATGTATTGTCCCAAGAGTTCAAACTTCTACCCAATCTAGCACTAATGCAACTGCACGTCCTGAAGTTCCAGGCATTCAGACACCTGAAGCTTCTCAGGGATTTAGCTTCCTTAGACGAAGATGGGGTTTATCAGGTGTTTCACAGAATCATAGTTCTGATTCAGATCCTGAAAGTTACAGACAAGAGTCTGAAAGTAGAAATACAGGATCCTGGTTATCATCCTCTCTAAGAAATAGATGTACACCTCTCTTCTCCAGAAGAAGGCGAGAAGGAAGAGATGAATCTGCAAGAACCTCTACCTCTGACACACCTGCTAGATCACTACACCTCTTTAGGAGAAGAGAGTCTAGCGAAGAGACTCCACTTGAAGCACAGAACAGCTCCCCTGGGGCTGCTGCCAACAGACCACCAACACCAGCAGTATCTAGCAGTCCTACAACTACTGCTTCCACACCAGATTCAGCTCACAGTAGAAGAAATTCTGGAATATCAGGAATTCTTCCCGGATCTTTATTCCGGTTTGCAGTACCTCCAGCATTAGGGAGCAGCATATCTGACAATGTTATGATAACGGTAGATATTATTCCCTCAGGTTGGAATCAACCAGATGGAGAAGAAAGTGACAAATCTAAAGTATTACCTTCAAGAGATCCTGAAAAACTCCAGAAAATTAAAGAGAGGTAAATCAATATATTCCCAGTCAATAAAACATCTAAATGGGTTAATAGACTTAATGAGACTTTTCTTTAAAGTTATTTAAAGGGGCCTCTTATTTTGAGATAGTTGCAGCTCAATTCTGTGGCACCTACAATGTCACTATCTTCAAACAAACTTGTTTTAAACTTTTTCAGGTTTGAGAACTATTTGTCAAAGGGATTAAAGTTTGGAAAAAAAATGCCATACACATGTAACTTCCACCTCTATTTGAAAAAACTGCTTTCTTCCTACTCAGCCTCCTGTTAGAGGACACTGAAGAGGAGGAAGGTGACTTATGTAGAATCTGCCAGATGTCATCTGCATCTTCTACCAACCTCTTAATAGAGCCATGCAAATGCACTGGAAGTCTGCAATATGTTCATCAGGAATGCATGAAAAAATGGCTGCAGTCCAAGATTAATTCTGGTAAGGTAGACCTTTTTTAGAACAAGGTCTTTTCCAGATTAAATGAAAGGTGTGGTGTTGGAATGACTAACTATTGCAGTAAAAATCCTACAATCTTGGAAGGTCATTTGATTTGTTAAATGTGCAAAACAGTTGGATACAAACCAAGAGAAGCATGAAAATTCTGAAAGGTATACCTGGCAATCCTAGTTTGTCTTTATACATGTAATTTTCAAAGTATCCCAAAATACTTCGGGATTTCTGATTCAATTTCTGGTGTTGCTGGGATTTACTAGTAAGATGGTATAAATACTCTACTGTGTATTTTTTTTATTTGTTAAAATACCTTACATTTTGATCATTTCTTCAGTAGTATATATGCTAAGTTGGGGGGAGAGGTAGATATGCTGGAGGGTAGGGATAGGGTCTGGAGTGACCTAGACAAATTGGAGGATTGGGCCAAAAGAAATCTGAGGTTCAACAAGGACAAGTGGAGAGTCCTGCACTTAGGACGGAATCCCATGCACTGCTACAGGCAGGGGACCGACTGGTTAAGTGGCAGTTCTATGAAAAAGGACCTCGGGATTACAGTGGATGAGAAGCTGGATATGAGTCAACAGTGTGCTGTTGTTGCCAAGAAGGCTAATGGCATATTGAGCTGCATTAGTAGGAGCGTTGCCAGCAGATCAAGGAAAATGATTATTCCCCTCTATTCAGCACTGGTGAGGCCACATCTGGAGTACTGTGTCCAGTTTTGGCCCCCACACTACAGAAAAGATGTGGAAAAATTGGAGAGAGTCCAGTGGAGGGCAACGAAAATGATAGGGCTGGGGCACATGATTTCTGAGGAGAGGCTGAGGGAACTAGGCTTATTTAGTCTGCAGAAGAGAAGAGTGAGGGGAGGATTTGATAGCAGCCTTCAACTACCTGAAGGGGATTCCACAGAGGTTGGGGCTAGGCTGTTCTCAGTGGTGGCAAATGACAGAACAAGGAGCAATGGTGTCAAGTTGCAGTGAGGTTGGATATTAGGAAACACTATTTCACTAGGAGGGTGGTGAAGCATTGGAATAGGTTACCTAGGGAGGTGGTGGAATCTCTATCCTTAGAGGTTTTAAAGGCCCAGCTTGACAAAACCTTAGCTAGGATGATTTAGTTGGGGTTGGTTCTGCTTTGAGCAGGGGGTTGAACTATATGACCTCCTGGGTCTCTTCCATCTGTAATCTATGATTCTATAACTTTTTAATTATAATGACTTTATAACAAGGTACAGTATGGCAGAGTTATAAGTATTGTGGAACCTTAGCATTCCTTAGTGGCATCAAATCTGCTCAAATGAATGCCTTGTTTTAAGGAATACTAACATTATTCATAATAGCCATAGTTTTAAACTAGTTGTTCAGCTGCAGAGCACGTGAAAGTGGAAAATTTGGGAAATCTTTCAGAAAATGGGCAGTCCACATCTTTAAAAGCTGGTATTGCAGTCCAAAAAATCTCTGTTCATTAAAAAACTTCAGCACTTAACAGTTTTATGCTGCTTTTAGGTATTGGCCTATATATGTGGATGGCATTGAGATTAAAAGTGGTTTTGGGGTTTTGCTGAACTGTCATAGAGGCGCATAAGAGATAAAACAACTAAACTTTGACAAAAAAGTCTATTGTTAAATCATAACAGATGTTCCCTACAGTGACTTCAACACTTGCTGTCATACTGCCTTTTTGTTTAATCTTGCTATGTAAAATAAAATTGACTCAATCACTTAGACCATAACATCTAGCCTTGAATATATGATCTTACTTTCTTGTTTTGTTTCCATCAGGTTCTTCTTTGGAAGCAGTAACTACCTGTGAGCTGTGTAAAGAGAAGTTGAATCTTAATCTTGAGGATTTTGATATTCATGAACTCTATAGGGCACATGCAAATGAACAAGTTAGTATATTTTGCCTAATTTGGTAAGTGTCAGTCTAGTGCTGGAAGTTTGGTTTTTTGGTTTTTTTGTTTGTTTGGGGTTTTTTTTAAAAAGAGAAATTGGTCAGATACCATGTACATAATATAAATGTTTTTAGGCCATGTTCTGTCCCCTGTCTAAGTGGAGCAAAAGAAATGAAAATTGGATGCAGATTCTCTACATAGTCCCTAGTAGTGATATAATTTCTCTCCACCTTGTAGTCTGTCTGTTTTTAGCAGTTACTCTACTTGATGTCTCTGAAATAAGATTATATGAACCTAGAAATACTGGTACGAACCTAGGATCATATTCCAGATGGATTCAAGGTGGTAGTCTAGCTCTCTGCATACTTAAATGTCCACATTGCAGGTGTGATAAAAACTCCTTACAACTCCACAATCTCTTCTAATTAGACTGGTAAACAAACTGAAAAATTTCCCCCTAAAATTTGCTATCCTGCTGCTTGCCCCACCTAGACAAAAACAAAAATGAGGCCCTGAAATAGTCACTCACTGCTTAAGATATCAGCTTACTTAAAAAGAAACACTATCTTCCTTTTTTCAGTTATTTCTAATACACTTTTTGAGTGCATATAGTGTATTTTTTGATTACTAGACACATATGTATCCTACAGATGGCTACTGAGAGAGTACAAAATGTTGTTCAGAGGTTTTTCCTATGCTTTTAGCTTGGTACTTTACCTTTGTGAATACAGTACAACCTCAGTTATGTGAATAATATTGATAAGTTGAAATAACTGAAATTCCAGATTGGAAATTTAAATGTAATTGTTAAATAAGGAGGACGTGACCCAATTTATTCATAACAAGGAAGTTGAAAGCTAAGGTTTGCATTATGTGTACTCTGAATCAGCTCTCAACCTAGGCACCTATGTGGGTGTCCAAGACGGAAAAAACAATTAATCTTTTAACGATAAGAATCCAGTCACTTGGGGCCAGATCATGAACGTACTACTTGCATCGGTTAGCAGATACTCACAGAACTAGTATAGTTGAAATCAATGGGACTACACCTGGAGTAATTGCTCACTGGTGGGAGTATGGGATTTGCAATTCGTTCCTAAGGAACTGACTCTTAGTTTAAAAAAAAATAAAATAAAAATTGCAACACTATTGTATGCAGTGTAGTTATAGTCTTGTCAGTCCCAGGAGATTAGAGAGACAAAGTAGGTGAGATAGTATCTTTTATTGGACCATCTTCTGTTGGTGAGAGAGAGACAGCTTTCAAGCTTGTTTTTCTCACCAACAGAAGTTGGGCCAGTAATTGCTACACTAGTCATTTCAAGTTCTTTTGTATTACCCTACTTTAAAACTTTATTTTCTCTGCCATTAATCATTAACTATTGGAAAGTTAGTTTCCTTTCCTCCTCTTCTTCCCCCCCCCCCCCTTTTTTACTGGATGAAGTTGCATACATTTTTCCTGTTATCTTTCCATGGCTCTCTCCAGTTGAGAGAAGAGAGGTTAGAGGGCATTTTGCTTTCTGCTGTTCAGCACTGAAATGAGCTGATAGTTTTGGGATCTATGAAAAAGACTGCTTAGCCATAAAAAGTCCTGATCCTCAAATCTTGGCTCATGAACTACTCCCATTGACTTCAGTGGAAGTTCTTGTGGGAGTAAAATCTATTTTCATGAATAAGAGTCTTGATCAGGCCTAATCAGTTTTTAGTTATGATTTCATAACTACTTGAAGCACTAAGATCAGAAATGTAGTAGGAGATATTTTAAAGCCTCTGCATCTGTTATCATCCCTCGGCATACTACCATTGAACCTTGGCACTGGTATGCTTTTCATTGTTGAATTTTTCTCCTGTCCCCTTCAAGGCAGACTATGAATTTATCAGCTCTGGTCTCTACCTTGTAGTGTTGTTACACTTGTGTGAACAACGCTTTTCTGATATGCTGGGAACTGCAAGTGAGGCCAGCACACGTGTCAGGGTGAGTGTCTCATTTTGTGGGTAGCCTTGCTTGTGTAAACATTCAGGTTGTTATTTGGCGAGTTTTTACCTTGCTATGCTCATACACTTACAGCTCATTTCCTGTGTACTTTATTTTGTAACCTCTAAAATGTGGTTGTACAGTCTAGCATAATGAGGCCATGATTTTAATTGGGGCTTCTAGGTGCTACCATAATACAAATAGTAATGATAAAATCATAGTTCTTGTCTTCGTGGGAATTGCATCATGCAATATTAAAATAAGTGTATTTTGCTGACAAGACTGTTAGTGGTTAAAATAAACAGGGCATTGAATATTTTGGAGGTCTGCTATGATAATGAAAACAAATGTGTTCAAAAAGTCAAAATGTAATTTCACAGAAGTCTGAGAGGAGCGAATCTTAACTTGAAAATATCTGATTACAAAATCTACAGTTGTGCAAGATGTACAATTCCAAATATCAAAATCACAGATGTATTCAACCAGTCTTAAAGATATCACAGTACACAAATATGCTAGTAACCCTTTATTATACTACTAGGGCCTGAACTTGTAAACACCCATTTGCAGGATTTGGCCCTTAGTTTGCACTTCTGTATTACATTGTAGCTTGCCAATTTATAGTGCAATTCAAGAAATAACTAGAGGAAACTCTTCCTAGTCATATGGTTGGATATTTATCCTTAAATTGGCGCTTATTTAGGAGTGTAATAAATTATGTACTAGTAATTCAGTATCATTGGAAATCTTTCTTTGACCAAAATCTGATGTAGCAACCTAGTTATATAGCTAGAAGCTCTTTGGTATCCTATAATGGAAAAAAGCTCTTTAGCAAATTAGCTATTGAAAAGCTAGTCCTTTTAACAAGTAGAAAAACTGCAGAAAGTGTGAACCTATTCCATGAAACCTTCGAATTATCAACACATGGCCATGTCTGTTTTGTTTTGTACCAGATAGTATGCCTAGACTTTAAACATTTGGGGTAGGGAATTTGACCCTAATCTCCTACTCTGCAGGGTCATGTACATTTATGGTGCTACACGTATAAAATATATTCTTATCACTGCAACTTACAATTTATGGTGTATTGAATGTGGTTCTGAAGGCAGCTATAACTAATAATTAAATTTTAATTGCTAAAAATCTAGGTTAAGAATTTCAGCGATGCCATGGGATTTGTATACCCCCTTTTCATGAAAGCTAATGGGAAACTGGGCACCCAACTGTCTGAGTTCTGAAAATCTCCACCCTAATCTTTTAAAGCATTAAAGTTGTAATTAGTGACTTATTTTATTATATTTTTAAGCCTTCTATTTACTATAGTTTGCATAGGTTCCTTAGTGTAGATTCTCTGACCATCATTAGTCAAGTGGGTTCTATTTCCCCATAAAATCCCACTATATTCAGATTAATGTAGATGAAACGAGTTCACATAATCAAGTCATTACTCATTAGATCAATTTGTATACCAAGTTAGTTTGGTTTTTATATATTACAAAATGTCATTATATAATGACATTTTGTAACACTAGGGACGAAAAGGCTTTTATTAAATTTTTTCCCATTTTCATAACTGACTGACTGTATATTTGACTCTTAAATTAGACATGTTTTGCAGAATATAGAGCATGAACATGACACCCTTGACTTCACTGTTTATTTTTGACACAGTGGAGATTCACACTTCCAATTGGTATTACACAATAGTCTGATACAATGTGCCTTATTTTTTTAAACTTTGTACTGATGGTTTATGCTGATAAGGGCATAGAGTGATTGTCCCTTGGGAATGGCTTTGGGGTAAAGGCATAAAATGCATAGTTTTTGTTTTTTTTTTAAAGAAGAAAGCAAACCTCTGTGCTAACTTGTTGCAAGTTTCTGCAGATTATTTTGCAACATTTAAATTACTTTCTCTTTGCCTTGTTTCTAGTTTATTAACCTTGCAAGAACTCTTCAGGCACATATGGAAGATATTGAAAGTAGGTGGTTTTTCCCTCACAGATTCGTTCAGTTTCACTTCAGGTTAAGTCAACATAAGGAAACTAAACTGAAAATCCTGCTTGCTATAGTACCAAACATAAATGCTGAAGCTGGCTTGTGAGTTTATACAGCAGTGGCTATTTTATCATGTAACACTGGAAGGGTGGTGCAGGTGAATTGGCGTCTAGATTAAGGGCTGAAATTAGCTTTCCTAAATGTTTATAGTCTGTTGGGGAGTGGATTTATTTTTTGAGACCAGTAGGACTATCCTCTGTAATTGAAGCCTGTGCATAACAGTACCAGGATTCTTTAATTATTCAGATTAACTTGTCTCCATTTATTGGAATAATTAGTTCCCAAATTGTAGTTTGTGGTCACTTGGTGGTGACCTGCAGCCTGTTACCTTTTTATAGGGGTTTTATTAGGGGAAGGCAGCTTAAATTGCAGTTGAGACCACTTAGGCGATGCACATCCCTTCCTCTCTGGCTCCCCCAACCTGAACCATTTTGGCTATTCCTTTGTTTGTCAGCACCAGCTTTTGTGATACACACAGGCCAGTTGGAAGACCTCTAGCAGAGTGAAAGTATAGCAACTGGGTAAACTTTTCACTACCTAGTTCCTGTGCCCTGGGCTACACTGGCAGAAGCCCGCATAGCCTAGTGCTTAAACTTGCACTTGCACTAAGTGTTGTGTTTTGCTTGTTGCTACGTGTAGACATTGGAAAGATACTGATGACTGCTTTGATTTGTCAACCTCAATGTACAGATGACTCTTTATAGAAAAATGGAATACAGGTCATAAGGTCTGAATATGATTTCCATCCAGGAGATGAAGTGTCCAGAGTACTATAAAGATAATTCTTTGCTTGTGCTGCAGGAAACAAATTCTGATTTAGTTTCATGGGCCTGAATATATGACTTCATATGGTACTGATCTAGTTGTTAGCTAGCTAATATTTTTCCAAAACCAAGGTGACCAGAAGTTTTTTATAAAATAACTTATTCCTCATGTAGGTAGTTGTGTTCCTTTTATAGTACAAACAAATTCTGGAATGAGCCTTGTTTCACCTTGAGTTTGATCTGCAGAGAATTTGACAGGTGATCTATCAATTGACATAAACACTGAGTTTGGGAGTCTGAAATTGTAAAAACTGTGGTGAGGGAGAGCATATTTAATGCACAAACTAATTTAGTTTTAGAGGGGAAGGGGAGAATTGAGGCCAGACTTCCCTTTTAACTTACACTTAGGCTTGGCACAATTGAATTTAAATTGGTAGTCATCAGTAAATGTTGATTTTTACCTGACACAGAAATCAATGGAAAAAAATGTCCAATAATAGCAATCTGAGCATAGCTTTCCTTGCACCCATAGGGATGTGGTGGTATTGGTGTGCAGAAAGCCCGCTGCAGCCTGTAGGGTGGCCCTGTTCACTCACTCACTTTCTGGGCGTGTGAGAGCTGTCCCGAGAAAGGAGGTGTTCAGCAGTGGGTGACCCCCCCCCCCACTCTTGGGGGCTTGTCTTCCTCCCTGTAGTCCTGGCCAGAAATGTCTGCTCAGTCCCACCAGCACCACAGCCTTCCCTGCAGCCTCCGCTTCCAGGGATCCAGTTTCCCCAACAATGCAGGGAATCATCTATAGCCCTGCTGTGAAAACTGTATTTGGTAAAATTGGGAGAGGGAAGGTTAAAAATAAATACTGATTGATTGAATTTACAACCCCCCAAAAAATTGAATTCTGCCACAGCTACTTATATTGCAGCTATTCATGAACAAGTTGTTCCTGAACGCAAGTAGGTTTATCCAAGATGGTTCAAAAGTACTTACGCTGACAGTTTTCCATATAGATGATCCTAAGCTATCTCCCACTCTAGTGCTGTGTTAAGACATACTTGCTGAAATTCTTTTTTCATACTAAACAGTTCAGGGCACTAAACAGTAACAACTGCATTGCTCACCCAAAAGGCAGTTGCACTTCTGTGGTGGTGGAAGTGATTCCTGTGTGTACACAAACATCTTAGAGCATGTCAGGATGTGTGTTGCATATATGTACATCACAATTTTTTCCACAGCTTGCAAATGTGTATTCTTTCCCGTTTCCCTCTCATGCAGTTCTATATAAATTTTTACCACCATTTTCTATAGCACATAGTACTAGAGAATCTCTGAAAATTGTTACTTCGAAGCAAAAATAAGTGACACAGTATGGCTGACAGCTTTGTAAAACTATTAATTTTCTAAAGTATTCTCTGTTTAGGATAATGAATCTTTAGATATTTTAGAAATACCTGAACATACTCTGTTCACTTTGACTTTTTCTATGCCATAGCTACTGATGTTAGTCACCATAAAGAAGGGCCAGTTTGTACTCGGGCATAAGCAGGTGCAGGTGTTTAGGTGTGTGTGTGGTTTTTTTTATTATTTAAGCCAATGGCAGCTGCATGTAATGTTTGGGATAAATTTTTTTAAGAGCCTGCATTCTACTTGGAAAATCTTGCATTTTAACATAGGTTTGAATGGTCTGATTCTTGTGATGGAAAATTCTGAATTTTGGTATTATAAATTCTCTTCTACTCACATTTAAACTAAAAACCACTTTAATTCTACATTTTACAGACCTTTAAGAAGGCTTCTGATTGTACTATATTCTTCCAACAGCTTCAGAGGATGATTCTGAAGATAGTGATGCTGGCAGAAGTTTTGACACTGCTTAATGCTGCAAGAGCCAAACAGAAGTGCTGCAAAGATGCTGAACTGAGTACCATCAATATGCATTTATTTTTTGCTCTTTAGTAGAAAGCGCATTGAATATTACTATAGTTTTTAAAGCATTACTGAACTCAATCTATTGCTGCATACCAGAACACAAACAGTGAATTTGAAAAGTATTCAGCAAGGTGTGCAAGAGTTAGATATACAATGCTGTATCCCCTTTGAGATGGGATGTTATGCCTCATTTTGAAAAAGTAGATTTTAAATATTTAAGGAAGTCCTATCTCCCTTTCTATTAACTTCTTACTATAGTCAGTTAGATTGCTGGATTGGTCTATCAAGTTTTTCTCCTATACTGGTAATTGTGTGTCTTTTGGGTGGCGGGACCCGTGTACTTATAGCATAAATTTTCCTTTTAAAAATGCTTATGTTGTAGTTTCTTATAATCACTTGCTTCCAGTGTTAACATAGGATGAATGGGTACTGTAAAACACTGCAGTATTCGGTTTCCAAATTTTATTTGAAGAGTGTTTAAACTCAACAGCAATAAGAACGTGCAAGGGGCTTCTACTATTAAAGTGATAATGATAGCTTTTTTATGTACTGATTTGGAAATTTGAGATTATATTTGATATTATGTGGATATTCCATTAAGGAAGTATTGCAGCTGTAAACTCTTGCATTTTGGCATTCCTGGCAGAAATGCAACTTGATAGGATTTAAAATCTTAATTGACCTGTTTAGCTTAAAAACCTTTTTTAGATCCCACATTCACTGTTAAAGCACTGGTTATATCAATGTGTTTTCTAGTGTTGTCACTTCTTTATAAATAAAGATGATGCATAGAACTGCGCTGGAATGTTCCTTTTTTAAACATGGGTAACTGTAGAGCTGTCTTCCTAAATTTAACATGGTAGCAAGATGTACACATCTCACCTTGTAAGTCTGGTAACTTATATACTGTCTTAATGTTCTCTGTAACCTGGGGAACAATTTACTGGTATAAAAACTAATACCACTCTGGGAATACCAACTTGGAAGAAGTAAGGTTGAATATACATTCTTGTGATCTACAGAAAAGAGCCTTTTTCTGTAGAACATTTCATTATCTAGGTTCAGATCTCTACCTATCCTTTTTACACCTGCGTTTGGTTAGACATCTGTCAAGAAGTAGATTACTATTGACTGACTTTTTCAAGGGGAACAGATACATAAAATGGTACAAGGAGAGTCCCTCTGTTCTATACCATTATAAGTAGAATTCTTCCTTCAAGCTCAATTTGTGTAATATGCATAAGTACTGTAGAATCTACCAATTCCGAGATTAAGAGCTGCCCTGTTGGATTATCTAGGAAATCCACTACCAACACAGGCCAGTTCTTGACTGTATATAGTTGAAACAAGTTTTAAGTGACTAGTAACATGGCTTCTACTTCCTGCCATGGAGGAGGTGTGGCCAGTCAAGACTCTGCTACTAGGCCTAAGCAACCTTTTGCTGGGCCCAGGACAAATTTATAACACAGGCGTCTATCCCATCCTTACAGACACACTAATGAAAGAAAAAATTAATTTTATTTTTGAAAGGGCACACACAGGCCTCATCGCTTTACAACTTTAGTTTGGCCTTTTTATTGCAAAATCACACGTGATCTCACAACATTTATTTTTTCTTGAGTTCACACTCAGACAAAACAGCAAGGTGACTTAAGTGTTCCTGTGCCATAGTAAATAATCTACAGTTTCTGATGAGTGCTAGCTTGCTGAAACTTTTTTCTGCTTCTGCCAATCCACCGGCAGTGTGCAAAAAATTCTTAAAGCTATGTCCACTTCACTAAAAATTAGTTGTAAATCTCATTAATAAGATAACTAATGGCAGTTCAAGGTCCTTCCCAAAAGTAGACTCGAGCCAGTCTCAGTGTTGTTGTTTGTACCCCCCACCAAAAAAATATCTTGCATTTAAGGAAAACTATGGCCAACATCTTTTGGTATTGGCTTCTCTAGCTTCTGAATTTTGAAGAAATGTTAATCAAAAAAAAATTTTATTTGGTGTACTACAATCTAATGTTTTTTAGCCACAATCCTGAATCTTAAAATAAAAAAAAAAACCCAACACACATCACTAAGTAATGCAGCACTACTTTCTCCTACTTGTTGAAAACCTGAGTCTGATGGTAATATTACATGATTACCTTTGGAAGCCATGAGATTGGAATCGCCACAACACTGCTGTTTTTCTTCATCCAGTTTCCCAGTTTGTGCATTGCTTGAACCAGGCTGTTGAGAGGCCTTGTCTGACTAGAAAAATTAGATCATGGATTGACATCCTTCAGCTTCTTTTCTTTACCTTTCTTTAAGCTCTGAAGTTTCTGGCTGCCTGATTTGTATTTAATGCCAGACATGGCACAAATTAATACACTGTGACACTGTTGTGTCTCAACCCTGGAGGACCAACTCACTGTTCAGAATGTTGCTTCTGTTCAAACACTGCATCTGATTGGCTCAGTTAGATTGCGAGATCTGGATGCTGCACAGATACACAGGTACAATCAAACATACTGAGATTATATAAATAAATGTTTAGTCAAACTCAAATCTAAATTTTAGCCTGAATTTTTTTTCATGGTGATGGGCTTGTGGCCCTCTATCTGGGCTCCTTGGTGGATCAGGCCCCCATAACGTATACCCATTTCACCTCACTTTACTTGGGGCCTTAACTGAATTAAAAAAAGCTAGCTTCCGTTACCACTGACGTTTACACATATTTACATTTTGCAGTGCACTCTGAACTGACTATTTGCCTCTAGTGAGGTTTACTACTTAAGTTTGCATAAGTGAGCACAATTACTGCTGTCATGCCTGTGGGTATGTATGTCTAAAAATAAAAAGCTGACCAGATTGCAGTATAGACATGCCAACTGAGCTTTTAATTCAAGTTAGCAGCTCAAATTCAACACCACGCATCTATAGGCTTTAACAAGTTCCTAACCCAAGTTAATAGTGTTACTGTCTCCATTACTGTTTTTTTGAAAACGTGGACAGCACCCATCTATACTTCACAGGAATCTGAACCTTTAATACAATCCCCCTAATCTGTTTGTCTATGGGGTCTGAGAATGACGTTTCTCTTGTTTAGTGACTTGACAATCAACAGACCTGGAGTGCTGCTGTCTGTGTACTTGAGAATGCTGCCAAGGAGTGGTCACTTGATCCACAACTTCTGTATGTAAACCAGAAAGTACTATAGCTTTGCTACAACATTTTGGCTATGACTGTAAACTTAGATCTAGGGTGTCTCAACTCTGCACCAGAGTGCAAGAGTAGTTTATACTGCTGTAAATTCAGAGAACAGCTTCCATTCAATTACTTGGTGCACTCCTTGTTCATGATTAGTATCTTTAACACTAGGGTTAGGTGCTATCATAAAATATCAGGGTTGGAAGGGACCTCAGGAGGTCATCTAGTCCAACGCCCTGCTCAAAGCAGGACCAATCCCCAACTAAATCTAAAGCTGTCCTTTTAAAAGCTAGACTCGGGCAAATTTGAATGGCACCTTGAGAATTTTCCCTGGTCCCTCTACAGGAATGAATACTGCTGAATACCTCAACAAACATTCTATTCAGCCCTTAGACAACATACACAGTAGTGCCACACATCGGAACGTTTAAAAGAATCAACAAAACAGCATTGTCGGTGTGGGGGAAAACAGGGATGGGGGCACTGGCTGGAGCAATAGGCATGAAGCTTTCTAATGTTTGAACCATTTAGATTCTGTAATAAGATTTAATGAAGAGAGATGAGACTGGCTATAGAAGCTGAGCTCAGAGCACCTAAGGAGGTGAGGGACTGCAAAAAAGGAAGACTACTACATTTCCTACTGTTCTCATTATTTTATATGTATAGAGAATAAAGTCAGCCTCCATTTCTTTGCCGTTCCAATACAGTTTCTGCTCCAGAAATACAAAGAGGTGTCCGGTGGCACCTTAAATACTAACACATTTATTTGAGCATAAGCTTGTGTGGGTAAAAAAACCCACTTCAAGCTTTACCCACAAAAGTTTATGCCCAAATAAATCTGTTAGTCTTTAAGGTGCCACCGGATTCCTCGTTGTTTTTGTGGATACAGACTAGCATGGCTACCCTTCTGATACTTGCTCAAGAAATGAAGATTTCATTCCATTAAGTTCTGAAGGAAGCATACAATATACATATAAATATGCTGTTCCTTATCATGCTATCATCATTTACTGACTTTTGCTTGGTGTGTATCAAATCTACCTTCTCGGATACCAATTCCTTTGCTTCACAGAGATGTGGACCTCCCTTGAGAATCTTCACTCAAAGTTTTGGTCTTTTTGCAGTCTCACTGGGTAAAATGCAACATTTTAAAGCATAGAAAAGGAAATTTGTGGCAACAGAGTACACATGCACACAGCAATCTTTCAATTTAGTTTTATATATTAAAACAGTTGCAAGTTAGCCAGATGAACTCTTGGCAAACAGTTTGCCCAATAGTTTCCCCCTTAAAAAATAGGATGACTACATATTGCAGGGTATAGAAGGCTAATTTTGCAATCAAATAAGCATGGCTATGATGATAGATGCTAAACCCTGATCTGTGGAGGCAGATCCCTGTTCCTGTGCAGAGGCCAAATTACTTCCATGCAACTTTAAGGGTCTGCCCATCTGCATCATATTGCACAACTGGGGCCAAGACTTGACCTCTTAATCCTGCAGCTACAATTAGCTGCAACTACAAAATGAGAGAGTTTTTGAACATTTGGACTCTAAGCCTAGCTTGAACTGGGCAATTAATTTGAGGAATTTCACCTTCCTCTTAAATTGTTTGCAGATAATTTGCTCAGTTTTGTCTGAAATTACTCATTTTGGGCAATAGCACTTATTTTTTTTAATCCCAGTTTCATGAGTCTGAATGGGTTGAAGTTCAGACTGTTTTGACAACACAGATCACGTGGCTCATTTCTGTGCATTGACTGGAAGTTCTCTGAATTAAGTTTCCAGTGCAAACACAAATTCAAATTTTCTTTCTATACTATTCATTTAAAAGTAGATAGTCTCAAACTTTTATTTGCTATAATAGTCACAGAAATGAAAACCAGTCGTGAACACAGATGAAACAAATTAATTTAAAACCCATTATGGAAATCTTGCAGAATTTTTGAAATCTTAACATTTGTGGCATAATTGAATGCTTGCTCTTTTCAGAATGACACTTTACTGAGACAGACCAACTCATACATTAAAGTATTTCCAGGTGTACTAAAATACATTTGGAGAGAATTTTGAATATGAACTGACAGCCCAATGGGAAATACTTTAGACTATTTTTAGTCTGTCTTCTCTATCTGTGTCCTAACAAGTAGCACATTATTACATGAGTAAAGTTATGCATGTGCTTAAGTGGTTACAGGACTGAAGCCTAAATATGGGTAAGGTGTCACTTTCTGGCATTTAAATAAAATTGTATAATTTTAAATTTTAAGCAGTATACTCATTTTCTTCATCTATTAGAACAGTTTCATCACTGTATGGCGTTTCAGCTGTTGAATTGTGTGTTATACATAAAGCTCCAGAAGCAGAAGAAATATTTCTTTTGTACAGGAACCAAAATAATGCTGCAGAAACTGTCACAACTATGGTAAAAATTATGACCAAGGTGGTAGTCAAAGCAGTTTTATCTGAAACAAAAGAAGACAGTCTTTAAATGGCCATCCATACACCAGGTATCTATACTAAAGGAGATATAAACATTAAGTGCACAGTTATCCAGTTTATTTTATAATTAATTGCATTCATATTGTTTGTTCAGTGGCAGCAAATGGAAACCTTGGGATTATTTGGCAAACATGCTAAACCATTAGCTCTTCCTTTTCTGTAATCTAGTCTGTCTTCATAGTTGACTTTTTTTGTCATTTAATTGTTTAGAAAAATTCCAATGGTTGGGACTTCTTTTCAAATCCCAGTTTCTCCTCTTCATTTTCCAGAATTCTTTAACCAAATAAATATTCTGACGTTAAAAAGGGATGAACTCCTCTAGGCATCGCACTTTACACATCACTAAAATATGAATTAACTTTATTTTGGCAGAAGTATTTTATAGCTGTGCTTTTTTCCAAGGGATTAATCCCAAGAGTGGAGCAAACATAATGGAAGACCAAGTTACCATTTTTTCTCATCTCTCAGTGGAAAATTACATGTGGAAATGGTACATTTACAGGTGTCAGGGAATCCAATTCAGAATGTGCTCCTGCTAGTGCTCACTGTAGGAAAACCTGCTCCTCGTGTACAATGTGGGGTTAAAAAAAAAATTAAACTAGCACCCACTGATCCTATGCCTTTCTTGATAAACAAAGAATCTGCAGTAGTCAAGGAATGAGAATAGAACTTACCCCTAAGTGTCACAAATACTGTGAAAATACAAGAAAATATGGAGCTGTTGCATGCCTAAAGGTTATCATTCTTTCTTTTCATTCCCCTTATTGCCTACTCGGGGTTTTAGTGGTTCCAAGAGTCTACCACGGAAGGAATATCCGTACTAGCTCTGAATAGACCAGCTGACAAGGGGAATTTAGACGCATGATTACACAGATCCATATTAAGCCCTCACCTCAGTATAAATCAAGAGTAACTCCACCCAGGTCAACGGTCAGCCACTCCAGATGTACAAAGGTGTAAGGAGAGGATATGGCTCAGATCAAAAGTCCCACACGAAAAGGCAGTGGTCACGTCCAGCAACAAAGGAACTAACGTCTAAACCCAGCCATGTGAATTCCATTCCCCACAGAAATAGCTACACAAAGCCTGATTATTAGAACTTGCCGCTGAGGAAGTGGGGGTGACTTCCATCATTTGGGCTCAGGAAAAACTAGTGCCTTTGAATATTTAAAAATTTAAACTAGTTCAGAACGTTGTTTGTATCTGATTGCAGCCATGGTTTTGTTCAATTGAAATGAGCAGTGACCCAGACATTTTTGAGCAAAACTACTCATTCAACAGGAAGGTTCTATTGGTTTCGGAGGAGAATATCCTGAATCAATCCAGATGCTTCAGAAATATTCCATTCAAGCTTATGTTAACCATTTAGTTCAGAACCTCCACTGATATCAGAGAATTTCTATTCTGTACAAAGTGATAAGCTATTCAGATTTAAAAGGGAGAAAAAGCAGCTTATTTAAAAAAATGTGAATTTCTATTAAAAACATTACATTTCTAGTTTTGATTAAAAATATGAACCTTATGCTATTTTGTTAAAATGGGGCATTAACTGCCACCAGGTAAAAATGGGTTAACATTTGGCAGACAAGGAAACTTATATAGACATCAGGCAATTTATCTTCCAAGACAGTCACTTTCTCCATTTTCTTTAATTGTTTTACTGGCCTCTTAACTCAATATTGATCCGATTAGCAAATATTTCATTAACATGACTATAAAGAAAACTGAAAATGTCTTTTGAACAAAATGAACTCAGTGTCCTGGGGATTATGTGATAAAAGTAATGTTGATTCCTGACTTGAAGAGGTTACTATGAGCTCAGATAGGGATGTCCTCTCTTGTATTGCACTACTGAAAATCTTACTCTGCTAAAATGGTAAAATAATTGAAGATATGGAACTGATCAAGCAAAGTGACATATTTATAAACTGGTTCTGAATATGTATCTTTATGACTAGTTAAGTTACATACTAGTTACTCTTACACATAGTAGGGCTATCCCCAGCAAGGGACATCTGTTCCTGACCCTTAATTTAAGGCTTGTGTAAGTACACAAGATGCCATGTTGGGTTTCTAAAAACGCTTCCTGTTACAAAAATGGTTTCATCTCACACCTATTTGCGCCACACATGGATGAAGAATAATTTTGAAGTGTTTCTTTTTGAAATGTTGTTAACCTGTTGGGGCCTATTCATAGTGGTGACACAACTATGTTGCTGAAGTCATTTTTATGACAGAGTTTAAAAGCCATTTCCAAACACAATCCATTTTGAAGTGCAGGTGGGGCCTGAAAAGCACTTTAATTATCAGTGTATATGTACAGCCAACAACCCTAGAGTTTTCCTCTGGTCTGAAGACCATCCTTATGTTTTAAGCTGAGTAATTTTAGTACATTTTGAATTCTTGGATGATTTAGCAAATGGAGGAGGTAGGTAGAAACTAGGCACAGGCCAGTGAGAGTTTCTGTCTAGGAAGGGAGATGGATAAAGCTCCACTTGTTACTTTGAACAAACCCTTTAGGGGTTAGTCATAACAGTTGCAGGTTTGATAAAGAAAAAGGGAATTCCTATCAGTTTAGGGTTACCATATTTCAGGTTCCCAAAAAAGAGGACACTGTCAGAGGTGGGGGGAGGAGGGAGAGCTGGATGAGTATTCGGAAGGATGCTGGAGGGGTGTGTGTACTGGGAAGGATACCTGAGGGAAGCTGGAGGGGGTACCTGCAGCCTCACTCTCAAGGTAGGGGGCAGTGTCGCTCCCTCTCAGCCTGCTAATGCAGGCCCAGGATACAGAATCAGCTGTCAGTCAGCACCTGCCTTTGGGACTCTCTCCGTCCCCGGGGATGGGAGCTGGGGCCTGGCTGGATAGGATCCAACAGCTGCGGCTGCAGAGAAAGGACCAATGAGGGCATGGACACAGCTCTTTCTGAGCTGCAATGTCTGCCTGCAAAAATCCCAGACACTGCCTCTTATTTGAAAAAGAATTTTTAAAAAAGAGGTGGTGTCCGGGAAAACCCAGATGTATGGTAACCATATATCAGTTTATTTCTTTATCTATTTTACATCCAAGAGATAAACATGACTAACCATCCAAAGTGAGCTGGAAAATGTCACAATCTCTGCAACCCTGACCTACCTCTCTACGAGCAGTGGGAATTTTACTAACCTCGTGCCTTTTGAAGTTCTAATATAAGTAATAAAGCTCTTTCCCTTCCTTGTGAAAGCTTAGTCTAATATTATAACAACAAAATACCAGCTGACATAATATGTATGCACATCACTCAAGATAAGGTAATAAATCAAGATGTGTATTTCTATAACCAGGAGAAATACAGTGTCTCTTTTTTTGGAGGTGGGAGTTGGGAAGCAAGCGAGTGGGGCAGTGAATAATATCCATAAAATGTTTGTAAACTTCACGCAAAGGTATGTAAACACTCACCTGGTAAGTACTTCTTTTCATATGCAACTACAAGGAAAAAAAAAGATTTAAAATTATGTGTTTAGCTTGTTTCATGTTTGTATGAAATAAACTACTGTTTTCAAAGAAAGTTAATTTTTAATCACAGTTTTTGATGTGTAAGCAATTGAGAGAATACATTCTCACAGAAAAAAGTTTACCTCACTGTATTATTAAAAAAAGATGGCCCCACCACTCATGCAGGTGTCTATGAAGTCAACAGAAAAAGAAGAATAAGGTAACATAAGTGTGGTTGACAGGAGGTGTCATTTAAGTGTGAAACCAGACTCGAATCTCACTTCTGTGACTAAAAGAAAAGGAGAACTTGTGGCACCTTAGAGACTAACAACTTTATTTGAGCATAAGCTTTCGTGAGCTACAGCTCCCTTCATCAGATGGATGTATCCGATGAAGTGAGCTGTAGCTCACGAAAGCTTATGCTCAAATAAAGTTGTTAGTCTCTAAGGTGCCACAAGTCCTCCTTTTCTTTTGCGAATACAGACTAACACGGCTGCTACTCTGAAACCTGGCTTCTGTGACTGGCTCCTCTATGTCCTCAGTCAAGTCACTTTGGCTCCCATCTACACCATGGGCCTTATTCTTCTCTCATTCATCAGGGTAAGTGCCTTGCTTTCAACAGTTACTCCTAATTTGCACTGGTAAGAGAAGAGGACTAGGACCCTATAAGTACAACTTTGTTTTTATAACCAGGTTGCGACATGCTCATCAAACACAGCTGCCAAATGTCAACACTGAACTTTCTTTTCCCACAACATACCAATGCATCTACATGGCTCCACATCCACATAACTTACATTTCTAAAACTAACCGCAGCACAATGTATTATCATTGTAGTAAACTAGGGGCTTTTGTAATTCCTGTTAATATATGGTTCTTCAATAAGGATTTTGAGACAGTGACACAGCAAACTCATGTTTTTAGATATATTGTGGTGTCTTCTAGAAAACTGAACTATTATACAAAAAAGGATCACCCACCAACACACAACTGGACAGTAGTGGTAGGGAAAGGCTACAGAGAGATCTCTAACATAAGCATGAACACTCCTTCTCTGTAGCTTCCCTTAGACTGAAATTATATGCACAGTCATGTGGTTAACACTTCTAGAACTTTAGATGAATTCTCTCTGCAAGCTAGTCAAGGGGTCAATAATTCAGATAATTATCAGTAAATCAGAAAAAACAATAGCTTTTATAGTCCACAAGACTTGTGGCTTGTCTACACTTAAAATGCTACAGCTGCACTGATGCAGCTGTGCCGCTGTAGCACTTCAGTGTAGACACTATCTACGCTGATGGGAGAGATTCTCCTGTCGGCATAGGTAATGCACCTCCCCAAAGGGCGGTAGCTAGGAGAATGGAAGAATTCTTCTGTCCACCTAGCACTGTCTATACAGGGATGTAGGCTGGCTTAATTACGCCTCTCTGGGGTATGGATTTTTCTACACCCCATAACCAATGTAATTAAACCGAACTAATTTTTTATTGTAGATCAGGCCTTGGCCAAAGTAGAGTACTGGAAAACAACCCAGAACCAGCCCAAAGGAGAGAGAGGAATAAGGTTTCTGGAAGAACTGTTTAAATTATAGCACCATTAAAGCCTATTTTTACACATACTGTGAAATCTAGTCTATTAATTGTTAAAGACCAAACACATAGTGAAACAAAATTATAAAAAATACAGTTATGGGGGTGTGGTTAAGGCAGCAAACAAGATGGTGGCGTAATCCAGTTCTCTGCAATAAATGGCAGTGGGGGAATAAATGAAAGTGATTTAAAAAGATAAAAAGAACCAAGCCAACCTGAACCCACAGATCCATGCCTTAAATTTGAATAACCATCAGTAGAGCAAGCTTTGAAAAACAGGAGAGGGGAAAAAAAAGGGGGGGTGAAGAGAGCTGGCAGATCCCAGTCCCACAGAGCAGCCTCTGTGGGAGAAAAATTGAGCAACTGAATCCAGTGCCATCAGCTTTCAGAACATATTAAAAATGACTCTGCAAGCCCAGAGATACTTAACTGGACCCTCATTACCCTGTAAAGAGACAGGGGTGAGTGTAGCAAAATTAAAAAAAATAATAACTTGTACTATTGTGTCTGGGAGAGGAAGTGTGGCAGAGGCCATTCTGGAAAGATCAGACAAATAAAAGAGAAGTGCAGCAAGAGCCATCTTTAGAGAAAGGCAACTAGCAAGAAGGAAAGACAAGAAGATCTAGATGTCTGTGAAAGGAAAGAGATCTTCCAATATAAATATCTGTTCCCTCAAAACAAAGACGTGGCTACTAAAGAGAGTAACTTCCCCTCCAGCAAATTACGAAGGCAGGTGGAGAAAGACCAGTCACTATCTGTCCTGAAGGACCTGCTGTTAAAAACAAAAAAAGATGAATATGGAGATGAGGAAAGAGTTCTAGGCTTATAATAAAGAAATAAAAAATGAAGTTAATCATATGAATGGGAAAATATCAGATGTGGAAACAGGATTAATCAAGCAGTTGGACAGCATTACTAATCTAAATGAAAGAATTCAAATAATTGAGGGGAAAAAAGAAAAGAAAAAAAAACAGAATTAAAAATGGAGGACATGGAAAATACAGAACACAGGAACATAGCAAGGATTAAGAGTATTCCAGAGGAGACTGAAGGGAGAAATCTACTGGTCACACTGGATGCTACTTTCCATGACATATTAAAATCGGCAAATAAAGTATTATATATTGCAGGGGAATGAGATTCCTGATTTGTGGAAAGACAACAATTGCGGCAATTCCTAAAGACGGAAGAGATCGTAACAATTGTGCATCATAACACCTATTTATTTATTTAATGTTGATGCTAAAATTTATGCAAAGGTGTTAGCAAACAGATAATGGGTATGTCTGCAGCTGGCCCGGGTGAGCTGATTTGGGCTCATGGAGCTTTAGCCCTGAAGCCAAGACTGCTATGTAGACTTTTTTCTTTTTTCTTGGGGAAGGGGGGGGAGAGGGGAGTCCCAGAGCTTGGGCTCCACCCAAGCCCGAACATCTACACAGCAATTTTATAGCCCTGCAGCCCAAGCCCTGAGAGCCCAAGACAGCCGACCCAGGCCAGCCATGGATGTTTAATTGCTGTGCAGTCGTACCCTGAGTGTCATCTTGCCCAAATATGTTCCCCTGGACCAGTCGGGATTTGCCAATACAGAGAAGGACCGGGATATCACACAGGAAGATCTCGATGACCTTGTAAACTGGAATAATAGTAATAGGATGAAATTTAATAGTGAAAAGTGCAAGGTCATGCATTTAGGGATTAATAACAAGAATTTCTGTTATAAACTGGGGACACATTACCTGGAAGTAACAGAGGAGGAGAAGGACCTCCGAGTATTGGTTGATCATAGGATGTCTATGAGCCACCAATGTGATATGGCCGTGAAAAAAGCTAATGTGGTCTTGGGATGCATCAGACGAGGTATTTCCAGTAGAGATAAGGTGTTAGTACCGTTATACAAGGCAGTGGTGAGACCTCATCTGGAATACTGCGTGCAGTTCTGGTCTCCCAGGTTGAAGAAGGATGAATTCAAACTGGAACAGGTACAGAGAAGGGAACTAGGATGATCCGAGGAATGGAAAACCTGTCCTATGAAGGGAGACTCCAAGAGCTTGGCTTGTTTAGCCTAACTAAAAGAAGGCTGAGAGGAGATATGATTACTATCTATAAACATATCAGAGGGATAAATACCACGGAGGGAGAAGAATTATTTAAGCTCAGTACAGTGTGGACACAAGAACAAATGGATTTAAACTGGCAGTCAGGAAGTTTAGACTTGAAATTAGACGAAGGTTTCTAACCATCAGAGGAGTGAAGTTCTGGAACAGCCTTTCAAGGGAAGCAGTGGGGGCAAAAGACATATCTGGCTTCAAGACAAAGCTTGATAAGTTTATGGAGGAGATGATACGATGGGATAGCCTAATTTTGGCAATTAATTGATCTTCGACTACTAATGGTAGATATGCCCAATGGCCTGTGATGGGATGGGATCCAAGTTACTACAGAGAATTCTTTCTTGGGTGTCTGGCTGTTGAGTCTTGCCCACATGCTCAGGGTTTAGCTGATCGTCGTATCTGGGGTCAGGAAGGAATTTTCCCCCAGGGCAGATTGGCAGAGGCCCTGGGGTTTTTCGCCTTCCTCTCCAGCGTGGGGCATGGGTCACTTGCTGGAGGATTCTCTACACCTTTATGTCTTTAAACCACGATTTGAGGACTTCAATAACTCAGACATAAGTTACGGGTTTGTTACAGGAGTTGGTGGGTGAGATTCCGTGGCCTGCGTTGTGCAGGAGGTCAGCCTAGATGATCATAATGGTCCCTTCTGACCTTAAAGTCTATGATTCTATGTTGTTCAAAGGAATATCTGATATCAGAACTCTGAATTGAACTATAATGTTAATTCTAGCCATACTTCCCGTGTGCTACTTTCTTTGGATGTTGAGAAAGCCTTCGACTGTCTGGAACATGAGCACCTCAGAGAGATTTTGGAAATCAGTGTTATAGGGGCATGTCGGCACTATATACTCATCCTCAAGCATCTGCTTTGGTTAATGGTCATCAATCGCCTCCTTTTAATTTGTTAAGGGGTATAGCCAGGGTTGCCTGTTATTCCCCCTGTTGTTTGCTTTGGCAATGAAGCCATTTGCAATAAAGCAGGGGTCTCCAAGTCCCGGACCACGGGCCACCTGAGGCCCAAGAACCGCCCCACTGTAGCCCACGGAGGAGAGACGCATATAGCCATGATGCCAGCAATGTCTGCTGCAGGTACCGCCCCCTGCAGCTCCCATTGGCTAGGGGACAGGGACAGAGGCACCATCACTAGTTGCCGGGCAGAGTCAGCCATGGAGGCAGCATCACTTTTTTCCACAACGAATATAAACAAGTCAAAATACCAAACACAACTATCTGATGCACACCTTGCTGCAATCCTGAAGGTTTCAACAGGATTTGCTGCAATCCTGAAGGTATGACAGTTTTATTATTTCTAAGAAATTTGAAATAAAACATACAATATAAATGTTTTCTTTTCTGAACACCATCTTCAGTGACCCACTGGGATTATTGGCCCACTGGGAGGATTTGAGGACTGGCACTGACCCTAAGGTAAACTGAGTTTGAGACCCCTGCAATAAAGGTAAGAAGTAGCCCCTGGGTAAAGGGCATCAAAATGTCTTCTGGATTAGAACACAAAATAGCTTTGCATGTGGACAATGTCTTGTTATATTTGCAGGAGTCAGAAACCTTATTAAAAGTTATATAACAATTGACTCTGGACCTTAGGCAGGTGTCAGGCTTCAAAATAACAATAAATCTGAAATTTTAGGAATTAATATTCCCAAAAGCTCAAAACAAACTGTGGTGAGCTACATAAATTTAAATGGGTAAAGGAATCTTTAAAATGTGTAGGTGTAAATATTGTGGAGAAACATAAAAATCTCTTTAAGGGAAATTACCCTCCAGTGTGGAATAATATAATAAAACAGTTGGAGGAATGGAACAAACACAACATTTCTTGGCTACTCAGGGTAGCCTCAATAAAAATGAATGTCCTTTCAAAGTTGTTATTTTTGTTTCAGTGCATCCCTGTTGGTATCCCTGACATGACATTAGAAACATGGCAGGATATTCTATTAAAATTCACAAGGAAGCTGTCATAAATATAAAGGGAAGGGTAAACCCCTTTGAAATCCCTCCTGGCCAGGGGAAAGCTCCTCTCACCTGTAAAGGGTTAAGAAGCTAAAGGTAACCTCGCTGGCACCTGACCAAAATGACCAATGAGGAGACAAGATACTTTCAAAAGCTGGGAGGAGGGAGAGAAACAAAAGGTCTGTGTCTGTCTGTATGCTGCTTCTTGCCAGGGACAGAACAGGAATGGAGTCTTAGAACTTTTAGTAAGTAATCTAGCTAGGTATGTGTTAGATTATGATTTCTTTAAATGGCTGAGAAAAGCATTGTGCTGAATAGAATAACTATTTCTGTCTGTGTATCTTTTTTGTAACTTAAGGTTTTGCCTAGAGGGGTTCTCTATGTTTTGGAATCTAATTACCCTGTAAGATATCTACCATCCTGATTTTACAGGGGGGATTTCTTTATTTCTATTTACTTCTATTTTTTATTAAAAGTCTTCTTGTAAAAAACTGAATGCTTTTTCATTGTTCTCAGATCCAAGGGTTTGGGTCTGTGGTCACCTATGCAAATTGGTGAGGCTTTTTATCCAACATTTCCCAGGAGAGGGGGGGTGCAAGTGTTGGGAGGATTGTTCATTGTTCTTAAGATCCAAGGGTCTGGGTCTGTAGTCACCTAGACAAATTGGTGAGGCTTTTTACCAAACCTTGTCCAGGAAGTGGGGTGCAAGGTTTTGGGAAGTATTTTGGGGGGAAAGACGCGTCCAAACAGCTCTTCCCCAGTAACCAGTATTAGTTTGGTGGTGGTAGCGGCCATTCCAAGGATAACGGGTGTAATATTTTGTACCTTGGGGAAGTTTTGACCTAAGCTGGTAAAGATAAGCTTAGGAGGTTTTTCATGCAGGTCCCCACATCTGTACCCTAGAGTTCAGAGTGGGGAGGAACCTTGACAGAAGCATAAAAGACTCAGGGTGATTTCAAAAAGTGGGATGGACTAGCTTCCTTAATTTGGCATGTTATTGTTATATATCACAGTTAAAAGATGTGATAAACTAGATTAACAATAAACATCCAAACAGTGCATAAAACTAACAATAATGGAGCCCAAATACAGCTATTCATAGTAGTTGCTGAGTTAGAAAGAAATTTAGATCACCAAAAATAAAAAGTCACCCATTCATCCAGACCACCTTAGCAGTTTTGGACAAATTTTCTAAATTCTTGTTGCCAAAGCTCTCTCAGCTATTTCCATTATCAATCAGGAATTTATTCCAAAGAAATATCGAAGTGTCTCTTAACTGTGTAGAAGAGCTGAGATTACTGAATTCAGACATTTATTCCTAAATCCTGATTTGAAATCATATCAACAGTATGTAATAATGAAAATAATATAAAGATCCCATATTTTCAGTATTACAAGTCAAACATTGTATTGTTAAATCTGGATACAAGGCAGCTCTAACTAGAGCTCCTCAACAAGAGTTGAGGAGCTGACCCAGGAGGAAGCTGGAACAAAAGGTTTAATTTCTAAGATATATACAATTTTGATGGAAAAAGATGTTGATAAGAAAACAACCCAGATAAAAAGATAGAAGAAGGTTTTGGACAAAGAAATCAATCTGGATGTATACATGGGAAAGGTGATATGCATCTTTAACTTGGGTAGCTCATAAAGAAAATTTGTATAAATTATTGTATAGATGGCATTTGACTCCAGTTAAGATCCATCTACTTGGGAGATGCTATTAGAGGGGTTTTCTGTGAGTGGGGCTGTTTTGGGAAAGTGGAACATACTTGCACATATAGTGGTTGTGGTCTAGCAATTATATGAGTTTGGGAGGAAATTAAAGAGATTCATCTGATGTCAAAATTCCAACTTCCTGGAGATCCCCTGACGTGCTTACTGAATGCTTCTGTAAAGGATCTGCATTTTAAACAAAGGGCAAATTATTTATTTTCTATTGTTAGCAGCTAGACTCTTTATTGAGCACTACTGGAAAAATATGACCCCTTCACACCAAGTATGTACAAAAGAGAAGTGCCAAAAAGAGGACAGGTATTTAGAAATTTGGTAATCTTTTCTAGTGTACTCAGAGGAGGAGGGCTTCCAAGCTAGCAAGCCAAAATGCCAGGTTCTTTGAATATTAACCTGATCCCGAACAAGTAATGTACAGTGTAGTATGTTAACGTTTGATTGTAACCTGCTATAATCTAAAGTTTAATATATGTGTGTGTCTGTCTGTCTGTACAGAGAAAGAAGGAGAGAGGTCATGTGATGTAGACCCACATTGTACTTACAGGCTGTTTTACAAAGGGTCCCTGTCAGAGGAAGATCTTCACAACTGATTTTTTTCCATCCCCCGGACTTAGTGTACATAGAAGCACATGTGTTCAGGAGCTCCTCATTGCTCTCCTCTTCAATCCAATTGGTAAATTTCATTTCCGACTTGTCAAACCATTTAAAAGCATTATCTGTGATTGAAGGAATTATACATTATGTCATTCATGGAAAAACAGTTTTTCACACTGACAAATCAAACAAAATAATTGAATTTAAAAGAAAACTAAACATTTTGAAGCTATTTCTTGGTACTTTGTACAGGCTGCATCCTGGCAACATGCTTCAAATCCAGTGCAGTGAGAGATGCAGTTCGTGTCCAACATATGCTCTCAAGAGCTTCTTGGAGAAGAGAAATTCTGCCACCATACAACAGGCTGACATTTGGGCCAGATCCCCATGCTTCAGGGCACTGGTTACTGCTCCTTTCTCATAAAGGATATACTCATTGCTCTTGGACGTATCATATGTGGTTGCCAGTTTGGGATCAAACATCTCTTCTTCCTAGAGACCATTCCTTTTGTGTTCATGATGCATATTCAGTCATGTTAGCCATGTGGCTGGGCTTCCATCCTTTTGCATACCAAAGCAGGCTTATAATTCCTACACAAATTGCTTACACTGCTGCTTACATATTAGCTTTGATGCTTTTCTGGTCTTCCCCTTTGTGAGCACGGGAAGGATTTTATGTCAGGACCAGGAGCTCTTTAATATACACTATTCTCCAGATCACAAGCTCAGTCTTTAGCCTGTCCTCAGCCTGCTGGTAACTCGCAAAACTCCTAAAACCAGTAGAATGATCCTTTAGGACTAGGGACATCAGAATGATCATTAATCTAGATAAACTAATAATGTCAAACTCTCCTTGATGTAGGAAATGGACTTGATAATCCACACCATGAACCCTGTAGAATTTATTGTGAACAGAAGTCACACACCTGTGTCCCAGCCAAGAGAGAGTTTTGAGGTTTGTAGTATCTTCATGGAAGCTTCCACCAAAGAAAATAAGCGCAGCAAAGGAGGAGATAAAAAGAATCTTGAAAAAAATGAGTATTTTCCCTGCAGGGACACAGTGAGAATCCTGGTATTAGGGAGTCCAGAGGAGGAAGGTTGGTCTCATAGTTAAGGTGCCAAACCTCGGCTCAGGCGTCTGGGTTACAGCGCCTGCCAGACTTAATGTGTGACATTGGACAAGTCACATTCTCTCTCTTATTCACTTTCCCATCGGAATAACGGGAATAACAAATCCAGCAACATTGTTACTTCTGAACTTCGCTTTAAACTAGCATGTAATAATGAGCCTCAGATTCTGACATAAAACTGATTTTCTTAGATATGCAGAAGAAAAAGAAATCAGGATTTTATTAAAGACATAGAGGCAAGTTTTACATCCCTACTCTGCTCCCTTAATGAAAGTAACTTTGGGCTCTTAGGGTACAGTGCTTGGGACCCAAGAGAGAGGGATTCAAATGATGATAATCTGTAATTTAATAAATATTAGTCATCCCTCAGCAAGCAGTTCAAAGCCACATCCAGAAAGAGGCACATCATAAGGAGATGGCCACATATACAGGCTAGAACAGAACACAATTTATGTAATAGGAAAGCATCTTACACAAAGTAGTAGGAAACTTAAAAAGAATTAACCTTATCTTTTGCTGTTGTTCTGGGGCAATGAAAGAAGTGTAGCATGCAATAACATTCCCCATGCTTAATAAAAGTCAAGATTTTTCCATGCTGATTAGGCCTCAACTGAAGTATGGTGTCCAGTTTTGGACACCACATTTCAGGAAAGATGAACAAAATCAACAAAAATGATTAAAGGTCTAGAAAACATGATGTATGAGGGAAGATTGAAAATATTGGGTTTGTTTAGTATGGAGAAGAGAAGACTGAGAGGGGACATGATAACAGTTTTCAAGTACATAAAAGATTGTTACAAGGAGGAAGGGAGAAAAATTGTTCTCCTTAACCTCTGAGGATAGGACAAGAAGCAAGGGGGTTAAATTGCAGCAAGGTCGGTTTAGGTTGGACATTAGGAAAAAATCCCTAATGGTTGCGTGGTTAAGCACTGGAATAAATTGCCTAGGGAGGTTGTGGAATCTCCATCATTGGAGATTTTTAAGAGTTGGTTAGACAAACACCTGTCAGGGATGGTCTAGATAATGCTTAGTCCTGCCGTGAGTGCAGGGGTCTGCACTAGATGATCTCTTGAGGTCCCTTCCAGTCCTACAGTTCTATGATTCAAGATCTCTAGCAAAATCATGTTCTCTTCTCTGGGCTAAATTCTGTTCTCAGATACGTAAAGTCAAAATAATCCATTAATTTCAGTGTTGTTACTCCAGATTTACATAGTGTTTCTGAAGTTAGTACGTATATACAAAGGGACAAATTTTATTTACAGTTTTTTTAGCTATTGATGTGAATGGAGAAAAGCAAGCAAGAGTGTTTCTATAACTACGCAAACACCACATAAAGATGCTTATAACCATCATCTGTGAAAATGGATATTGGGCTTGTCAAAGTTGTCAGATTGAGAGACCTGGAGATAATCCTGTATTTATCCTCCACATAGGTATAGCACAGACAGCAGCAATACAAGCTTCCATGTAGTCCTCTGCTGACATGTCTCAACCCAGATTTGGAGGGACCATCTAGGGCTGAGAGATGAGCTATGTGTCTATTCTCATTCAATCCCTGACAATGCCAACAATGGTTCTGATGAGCATGGCAATTGTTTTTTTGGATGTGGACACCTTTTCAATAAGAAAAGAACTGAGGCTGCTGTGTAATTTAATAATTCCACCACAAAGACCTGCATTTTCTACAGTTAAGAGAGACAAAGTATTAAGATATCAACAAGGTAGTTCTCACTTACCATCTGTGTCAAAGAACATGCCCAACGAAATATAATCAGGGACTTGCCAGTGATTTTTTAATGTTTCCTGTATAAATGTATTCTCCTCTTTATTTTTTATACTAATAATGTCTGCTCCAGAAGCTGCATTTGAAAAAAAAAATGCCCCTATAAATCTAATTTTGAAAGCACGTTTCATGCAACAGAAGTGAAACAACTATAAATACTATATGAAAGGCATCTGAACATACTGATCCACCCAGTAACCAATCAATTGTGTACATACATTACCCAGCAGTGCAATGACAGACTGACAGGATATACAATACATTCACATAGTGTCATATAAATGCCATTTAAGATGTTAGCAAACACACATGTACTTAGACATTTAAGTATGTAATCTGAAAAAAATCTAAACAATTTAGATAATTTAATTAGATCAAAGAGTTGATTTGTAATCTTTTTTTCCCTTGATGTGTCTCAGATTTTGTAGTCAATTTGACTATACTGACTACTAGTGGATCATTTAAAAGAAACACAAAATTTAAGCTCTTTTGTAACGTACAGTATCATCATATCATTTACATGCTGTTTGCAATACAGATCTCTTTAAAATATTACTCAGCTATGGGAAAGATCTTCACATACACATAAGTAAGCCCAAACCTTTTTGTTTAATACATAAGCACTACTCTGAAATAGCTAAAAGTTGAAACAGCATTCTGCTTCAGAAATTCCTTGCCAGTGCTCAGCTGATTTTTCATAACCATTTTTCCACTGTAAAGTAAGACAATATAAAATAAAATTTAGAATAGTAAGTTGAATGTTAAAAAAATGTTGAATAGCTGATCATATTTAAGGCTACCAGTACGTCACGGAGGTTACGGATTCCGTGACTTTCCGTGACATTGGTGCCCTAGAGAAGTCCAGCTGCTGCGGCAGCAGGAAACCCCCCAGATCTCTCAGCCGCAGCAGTGGGGGCCCCCCCAGCTCCTAGCCCCATGGACAGGGGTGCCTTCCAGGCACTGGGCAGGAGTGGGGGGCGCAGCTCCCTGCTGCTGCATTCAGTGGGGCAGGGTGATGGACCTTCTTCCCTCCCCATTTTGTCAGGGATGCTTTTAGTAAGAGTTAGGGACAAGTCACGGCTTCTGTGAATTTTTGGTTATTGCCTGTGACCTATCCATGAGTTTTACTAAAAATATCCATGACAAAATTGTAACCTTAATCATGTTCCATTTGAAACCACTGGGAATTTTCCCATTCCCATTAGCAAGTATAGGACTGAACCAAAAACGGCAAAAAAACCAAAGTAATCTTCCATTTAAAACAAACAAACAGTAAACTGTGTCCCTACGGAATAAGTGATGTAATATGCAAGCTATTATGGACAGTCTCTTTAACCATATATTCCAGGTTACAACGGTGGAGATGTCAGTTCAGTTTATATTTTTTTACTTTCACTGCCATTGAAAGAAAATGATGGTATTCCAGAGGAAAGAACTATTATTGGTCTGTGGCTTTAAGTCCTCGCCCTGTGGCAAGGAGAGGATGTGGACATGCACTGCTCTGGCAACAATATATGAGGCAGGCACAATGCTTCTGGGAATGCCGCAGAGGAAAGCCTACTGCTACACTATGTTACAGAGTAAAGCAAGAGCTTGGCTTAGCTGGCAGGGTAACGGTTTCTCTTTCCCTTCCCATCAGAGAATCGAACAACACCTGTGTCTTCATCAGACTGCTGTTCTTCCTGTTCCAAGAGCAGTACCATGAATTTGCCTAGCTGTGAATGGGGGCTGGGATGGGGTGGGGCGGGGGTCTAGGGAAGACTCCTTGCACCTCCTCTGCCATGGAGGGCTAAAAGAAGAATCTAGACTGAAATTTTAAGTCTACATCTATGATTTTTTACTGTGGGGGGAAAGCAGTAATGAAAAATGAGAGAATGACAGCCACTTCCAGACTTTACAGAGAACACTGAGGCAAGGACTCGGGTCCAGGGTTACCTGGTGAGATATCATATATGCTTAACACAGCAAAAATTGTGGTAATCTCTTGTTCTAACAAGAATATGGAAGCATTTCCAGAGCATCTGACTGCCACTGCAGTCCCCGTTCTCAGATAAACACCAGTAAAACTTGAAGAACATTTGGAAGCTCATCCATCGAGGTGAAGTATTAAAAAAGCAGTTGCTCTACTACCATACTTTGACTACTGAGAAAGTCATGGGTGACAGTAAAAAATCTGTGAAGTCAGCTTAAATCACAAGGCTCGACAGCTATCCATCTAGATGACAGTACTATTCACCAGAAACACAGGATTGGCTGTACTGGATCAGACCAGACCAGTAACTAGTACTTGGTGCTTCAAAGAAAGACAAAAAATGCATTTAGTCAAATGTGCAATGCCTTTGCCACACAAGGGGGAAATTTCTTTCCTGGTCCACTTGTGTTCTCAAAATGATGTTTGTTTACCTTTATTATTTTAGCGTGTTTAATAACAATAATGTCCTAAAATAATACAGTTATTCATTAAATGCAACCAGAGTACATATCTCTTAATAATGCATCAGAAATAAAAGAGACGGATTACAGTACCATTATCTTTACAGAGATTTCTGGCATCATCAATACTGTCCAATTCATCTAATGTGCCTTGAAGAAAAATATAGCAGCTACTTCCAAATGGAATCCAAGCAGAGGAAGGGCATTCTACACAGAGAAGAGCAAACATCATTATTCTAAACACTAAATAGTAGTATAGTGGTCGATATGAAGAAATTGTTTCAAATGGCAATGTAGATGAAAAGAAAAATAATGCAGTTTATCTTTCTGGACTGTATGCATCTCTGCTGGAGCATGAAAACAATTAAATATTAAAAAACATCTGGAGTAAAAATAAATACAATATACTTAAGAATGTAATTTACCAGGTCAGACGAAGAACAAATACAGGACATGAGGATGTGTGATATAGCAGAGAAATCAGAGACACAAAAGATTCATTAGCTCACCAAACCCCCTCCTCTAGTCAGTATTCTGTTTTTTAGAGTTTATTCTCCATTAATTTGGCTAATTTAATTGTTAAGGTCTCCAGTAGAAGGAAGGCCTTCCACCATTCCCTTGGGATATTCTGGACATATCTCACTGATATCACTGCTAAGGGATGCCTTTTTGTTCTGTTTGTACATCAGCACAACGGGGTCCTGGTCCGTGATTAGGGCTCCCAGATGTTACAGTAATTCAAATAAACACTACCAGTTAGGAGACTGCCCTTATATTCAGTTTAATTTGTCCTTTGCTTTTTTCTAGGCATTTATAAAGAGCCCGTCACCATGATATTTATTTATCCCATTACTCTGAACTAGATAACTTTAGACCACTCTAAACATAAGTATATAACATAAGTATAAGTAAATGTTGTCATCTTGCTCACTCGTGTTTACATCCTTTGAATAATGGCTGGTAGCATCATATTTGCCCTTTACTCACCTGAACAAGTTATATGTATTCATTTACTTTCATCATAAGTCAATTCCTTCATCCTCTTAGCTATTTTTATTGCTTTTTCCTGAATTTCCTCCACTTTATCACCTTCTTTCAGGTACTGAGGTACCTAAAACTCAGAGTAATGTGGGAGTGATTTCATCAGTACCAAACAGAGAACGACTGTCACCTCCCAGCTCAGTGATTCCTCTGTCTATACAGCACAAAGTTGTAATGACTTGTTTTTTGGTCAACACTTTTGTTTTTGGACTACATGCTCTTTTACTACCTACTCTTGCCTTCTACCTCTCTTATGGCATTTCAGCTTACCAGTTATTTTCCATAAGAGAGCATGAAAAGAGAAATAAATTCAGTAAGAAAATATATAGTTGGGGACACACTATATAACTGCTACTTGAAGGCTCAATGTGCAGGAAGGAGAAAAGAAAAGACAGACTTGACAACTAACCAAAACAATATATTTTCATTCTGAAAGCAGTGTCTTCCTCTGGTCTGTGCTTCCACTCACTAGTGTTCCCAAACCCACCTAACTTAATCATGTCCTTTTAGAAGTTACAAAAAGATGTGTGACTCTAAAGAATCAAAACCAGCATTTCTCTTTATTACCTATTTTGGGGGTCAGTCTACCTAGCAACACAGACCACAAGGAACACATTACCTGAGCACTCTGCTCTCTGCATTGAATAGGGAATTCAATTCAAGGATTCATCCTCATATTCAAAGTCCTCTATTGGATTGGCCTTAGCTACCTAAGAGATCACTTATCCCTCCGTGATAACGACCTCCCATGACAGGAACATTCCAATGAAACTGCTGACCAAAACGGTGAGGCTTGTGAAAGCAGAAGGTAGATTTTCAAAGGAGCTGGACCTAGAACATGGACCTTATTTCCACACATGGCAAACTGGTTGAAACTACAGTAACGAACAAAATTATCAGACACATAGATAAACACAATATGTTGGGGAAGAGTCGCATAACTTTTGTAAAGAGAAGTGATCCCTCACCAATCTATTAGAATTCTTTGACGGAGTTCACAAGCATGTGGACAAGGGTGATCCAGTGGATATAGCACACTTGGACTTTCAGAACGTCTTTGACAAGGTCCCTCACCAACGGCTCTTAAGCAAACTAAGCAGTTATGGGGTAAGAGACAAGGTCCCTGTTTAATCAGTAACTGGTTAAAAGCTAGGAAACAAAGTAAACGGTCAGTTTTCACAATTGATAAATTAGTAAATAGCAGGGGTCCCCAAAGGACTTGTATTGGGACCTGTGCTGTTCAACATACTCATAAATTATCTGGGAAAGGGGGTGAACAGTGAGGTGGTAAAGTTTTCAGACAATACAAAATTACACACGATATTTAAGTCCAAAGTTGACTGAGAAGAGTTACAAAGCGATCTCACATAACTGGGTTACTCGGGGACATTTTGGTAGATTAAATTCAATACTGATAAGTGCAAAATAATGCACATTGGAAAAAATCATCTCAACATCTGCTCACTATGCAGTGGCCGTCAAAAAAGCCAACAGTGTTAGGAATCATTAAGAAAGGAATAAATAATAAAACAGGAAATATCATAGTGGAACTATATATCCATGATATGCCCACACGTAGAATGCTGTGTGCAGTTCTGGTCACCCTATTTTAAGAAAGATTAGAATTTGAAACAGTACAGAGAAAGGCAACGAAAACCATTAGGTGTATGGAGCTGCTCCATACAAGAAGAGATTAAAAAGATTGGGACTGTTCAGATTAGAAAAGAGACGACAAAGGGGGGATATTATAGAGGTTCATAAAATCATGAATGATATGGAGACAGTGAACAGGAAAGTGCTATTTACCCCCTTCATATAACACAAGAACGAGGGGTCACCCAATGAAATTAATAAGCAACTGGTTTAAAACAAATATAAGGAAGTACTTCTTCACATAATGCAAAGTCAGCCTGTGGATACTGCCGTGGGATATTGTAAAGGGCAAAAGTGTAGTTGAAAAGGAACTAGATAAGTTTCTGGAAGACAGGTCCATCAATACCTATTAGCCAAGATGGTCAGGATGCAACCCCATGCTCTGGGTATCCCTAATCCTCAAACTGCAAGAAGGTGGGAGTGGATGACAGGAGATGGATCACTCAAAATTGCCCTGTTCTGTTCATTCCCTGTGAAGCATCTGGCACGGGCCACTGCAAGAGACAGACTACTGGGCTAGACAGACCTTTGGTCTAACCCAGTATGGCCATTCTTATGTCATATGAATGACCACAGATCTCACCACTTTTCAAATGAAGAACCTGATCTAAAACACCACTGAAGTCCATGGGAGTCTTTCTATTTGCATTCAGCCTCATAGACTTTAAGGTCAGAAAGGACCATCATGATTATCTCCTGAACACTGCAGGTTACAGAACTTCACCCACCCACTCCTGTAATAGACCCCTAACCTCTCTGGCTGAGTTCCTGAAGTTTTCAAATCATGATTTAAAGACTTCAAGTTTCAGAGAAGCCACCATTTACAATAATTTAAATCTCCAAGTGACTCATGTCCTATGCTGCACAGGAAGGTGAAATATAAAAATATATCCTCGAAATATAAAAAGGGGCTATCATTTTAGCACACTGCATCACCCAGTCCTACAAATGCAGATCCAAGAGAGTTCATTCAATTTAATAAAAATCACTAGTGATGAGATGGGTAGCGTAATGAAACTCACGTGTAATATGGTAACACCCTGTTAAAGAGAGAGATGAGATTACTATATTCCTGTATAATCTCTAAACAAAAGCTCACTGTTGTAATTATTATTATTTTGTCTCTGATATTTACATGGCAAGGATCTGTAAGCTTGTTAAAACTTCCTAAATAAATCATTAAAAAATACAAATGCAGATCTCTTACTTATTATTTGGTTATTACATTTTATTTATCCTGAAGTTCCAGGCTACTCTGATAAAACACAAAAGCTACAAGACATTGATAGCACATACCATTTAAATGACCAAAAACTAATACATTCATACATTAGAAGGAATTAACTCCACACCTTCCAGCACTGAAACATGCTGTGTAAGCATGATCAGATACTGCATTTTTACCTGATAAATGCAAAATATTTAAATTATATTGGAAACACCTAATTTTTTGTAATAGTAATTATAGTAATTATAAACTGATGACAGAAAACCCTAGTAGAAACAGTACTTTTCTACATAGCTTCCAATTAAAACTGTCAAAATCCAGTGGCTTTTAAGCAGCGTAGAGAATGTAAGAAAGCATCAGAAGAATGTAGGCAAAATTTTCTGGAGTGACAAGTGATTTTGAGAACCTCCATTTTTGGGTGCCTAATTTAAGACATGTTAAAGGGGCCCAATTTTAAATAGGCTCTGGAACCGGCCCTAAATGCAAAACTGATCTCTCCTCAATATAGTTTATCTTCAGTAAGTTACACTCCCCACACCCACTACCTCTCACACACACACAAATATAAACTAAAAGCAAGTTATTTCTCCTGTAGGCTGGAAAGGGATATTACACATTATTTATATTTTTAAATACTTGGGAGGTGCTCATATACTAATGATGAGGGCCTTACAAATAGATTAAAGTAAACAGTCTTCATCCTCAGAAGGACTGAATAATGCCACAAAACAAATGGATTTCTCTATGGCGTGAGCCAACGAAGGAAGAAATTATTTGAACTTTGACCTGAGTGTTCAGACAGTGCCATGATACGTGAAAGGAGTGAGAACAAACCTTTTTAGAAGTGGTTATTTTAGATTTGATGTTTCCTTCTAGACCTTCCAGTATTCTTGCAACACCATTCTATACTATAGGTGGCTGCTGAAAATATTTTTTTGGGAGTGGAAGGGCGAGACTACCCTGCACTCACCACACAATGGCAGCTCCTGTCCCCTGGGGCTCAGCCTGGCTCCCAACTCTGGCCCGTTGGCTCTTCCTGGGCTGCTACATGCAGATACGGAGAAGTCCGCTCCAGTGCCACTTGATGTGCATACATTCAGGTGGGGCCCTCCCGCTGCAAACCCCCCCCCCCCCCAATTCCCTTCCTGGCCCTACCAGGTACGGGGCTGCAGGATTTCTCCCTTCTCCAGGACTCCCCCACCCCTATCTCCTCAAGATTCTTCTTTCCCCCAGGACTCCTCTCCCCACCATCCCCACAAGATCCCTCCTTCCCTCAGGGCTCTCACCCTGTCCCAGTGAACCTCATCCCAACCCCCAGTGTGGGGATTCTACTCTCCGATCTGTGGAAGCCATATCTCCTCCTCTTGGGAATTCCCCAGATCTCCACTCAGACTGGTCTACCATAGCTCCTCTTCCCCCATATTCTGCACCAGATGTGGCTTCTGAGTCTCCCTGCCTGTTGGAGCCTCCACCAACTGTCACTTTGCGAACTTCAACCTTTCCGGGAAGCACCACTCATGAACCAGAAGCCAGCATCCCCGGCTGGGACTGAGAAATCTAGTTCCATTTGCCAAGAATCCAGTATGCAAGCAGGGCCCTCACCCCACAATGTCCTGCCCACTTCCTGGCCTTAGCACCACCAGATTCCAGGGCTTCACTTGTTGAGCTGGGCATGCATGCAGGCAGTGGGGTGGCTCACAAAATGATTAGGCCGAGATAAATTTTGGGACTGAACCTTCTCTAGCTATCCGCCACTTTGCTGTACACCTCCCACTTACATACTACCTTTAACCACTTCCATGTCATCAACTTCATTTGCTTCAAATGAACCAACGAATAGCTGGATCACATTCCACCTGGGTTGAACAGGCACATACAACACTTTATGTGGGGTGTGGGGGGGAATCTTTGTTTCTTTCTTTTCATTTACTGTTATCTTTTTAAACTTTCATCTAACTTTGAATTAAGCAAAAGGTTTCTAAAAATGCTACAGTTTAAAAAAAACAGCATTACTTCATTGTTTGTTTAGCAGGAGCCTCATAACTCAGCACATTTATAACTTGAAGTCATTTTAGATATATTTCCTTCTGCATCTTTTAAACAGAAGGTTTAAACATTTTTCATGTATCCACTCTTTAATTTAATGGCTTCTCAATATATCCCTGAGCAGAGAGCAAGTGAACATGCCACACACAGTGTGAGAGTTTTGAAAGCACCTAAACATCTTAGGAGCTCCAGCCTAATTGATTTTCACTCAGGTGCTTTTGAAAAAAATCACACCCATCCCAAGTTAGCTTTTAACTATAACGGCAGAAAAGATTCTTGACTGCCAAAGCAGGGGAACATGGGGCCTAAACTAGCAGCATTAAGCACATCACTTTAGCTGCATAATGCAAAATTAAATTGGCACATTTGCTGAGCCACAGGAGAGGAAGTGGGGAACCCTTAGCCAACTGAATGAAAAAACATAAAAAAGCCACTCAAACTTCAGAGATGTATTGCAGGGGAAGTGCTGGTGAAAGACTCAGTAATTGGGTATGTCTGCACTGCAATCAGAGGTATGATTGATGCAGATGTAGACATTTGAACTAGCTGGCACAAGTACCAACAGCAATGAAGCTGCTTCAGTGCAAGCTGTATAAGCCTGCCCAAGATCTGGGCTATTTACCTGTGTGGCTAGCCTGTACTGCCTCAACTTCACGGCTATTGGTATTCCCATTAGCTAGATTAAAGCTAGTTGGAGTACATCTGCCTGTGCTGCAATCACACCTCCAAATGCAGAGCAGACACACCCAGAGACCCTTTGGAATGGGGAGGTTCTCGGAAGGAAAGAGATAGCAAAGGAAAGAAACGGGAAGACATGCTCAGCCTGTTTTCTCTAATCGCTTACAACCATTTCTCATTGTAAAAACAATTTAAGTATTTACAACTCACTGTTGTCTTCTGTTTGAGATTGTTTGTCCTGCACTAACTTTTTTTTTTGCATACTATTAAATTATGCTGGTGATTACCATTATGGGACCATAAGACTGCAACCCCCTTCTGATAACAAAAATTGCTACATGACTCTAGGAGGGGGGACCGAAGCCTGAGCCTGCCTGAGCCCCGCTGCCCTGGGAAGGGGGTGGGGGCAAAGCCTGAGCCCCATTGCCATGGGCAGAGGGCCCAAAGCTGAAGCCCAAGGGCTTCAGCCCTAGGTGGAGGGGCTCAGGCTTTAGCCTGGGGTGATGGGCCTTGGGCTTTGGTTTCTGTCCTGAGCGGTGGGGCTTGGGCTTTGGTCCCAGGCCCCAGCAAGTCCAATGCCAGTCCTGGTGACCCCATTAAAACAGGGTCGCGATCCACAGTTTGAGGACAGCAGGAATAGATAATCCTGGAGTTGGGCTTCTAAATTGCTCTGATGCTTTTGAAAAATCACAATTAAAGAATCTCAGGATTCAATGCACAGACCTTCTTAAGAAACCTACTTCTAAAGAAAGGGCCTAGTCCTCTGCAGTCCTTACTCAGATAAAATGCTGATTAACTTCTATGCAAATTTTACTTAAGGACCACAAGTTTGTGCCAATTCTAAAAATATTCTGAGGCATTCTCACCACTAGAGTCTCATTTAAAGTTCTAGTGTGCTTGTAACACAGATTCACATTCACATTCTAAAGTGCTACAAATGATTTACAAGTGGGCTACGAGCCGAGCCACAGACAGATTCTTCAGGACTAAATACTGGTTTAGTCTGAAGTTTTTAGTGCCAGTGTGTATACAGACTTGCTGAAATACTTCAATTATTATTCTCACTTCCTCTCCTCTCGCCTTTTACCAAAGTCAGAGCAGATATGGGAGAAGGACTTTTCCACATTATAAGATCTGATTGTGTTTGAACACAATTCTGAAGAATCACGTTACTGATACAATGCTGGCCAGCATAGACAAAGGCAAATCACATTCACTGTGGTGTCTGCTAAAGAAATTAGACTCTGTTGTGACCAGCATGCAGTCATAAGGCCATATCTACACTCGCGAGATTGCAGCGGCACTGCCAATATAGCTGTGCCGCTCTAAGATCGCTCGTGTAGCTGCTCTATGTCGACGGGAAAGAGCTCTCCCGTCGACATAATAAAACCACCTCCACGAGCAGCAGACACAGCGCTGTCTGTACTTGCGCTTCTGTTGGTGAAACTCATGTTGCTTGGGGGGGGGGGGGGAGTGTTTTCACACTCCAGAGTGACATAAGTTACACCAACACAAATGGTAATGTACACATGGCCATAGTTAGCTTATATGACACTGAACACAGTTTGCCCTGATTTACACCCACTGCTTAGTTGTTGTCAGCAAACAAGTGAATTTAGAATGGAATTTGTCAGAACACCCTAAAGGAAACTTTGCTACAACTAAATTCACTATACTTTTCAAGGCATACACTGGGTGAGAGCCTTACACCAGCGAAGGGAAGCCCAGGTTCTATCCAGGAGAGGATCCATCCAGCACAGGCATTGTGGAGACAGGTGCAGCTCAGGATTGGACAGGGTCAAAGATGGTTTAAAGCCATCTTAATACCCGGCCCCCTATCCCCTTGGGCTGCAAGCTCTCTCCTACTCCTCTAAGCCCTGGTCTACACTATAGGGTTAGGTCGAATTTAGCCGCATTAGGTCGATTTTACAATGAATGCGTCTTCACAAGCAACCCTGTTCCATCGACCTAAAGGGCTCTTAAAATCAACTTCTGTACTCCTCCCTGGTGAGGGGAATAGCGCTAAAACTGACCTTGCTAGGTCAAATTTGGGGTAGTGCACATGCAATTCGAGGGTATTGGCCTCTGGGAGCTATCCCAGAGTGCTCCATTGTGACCGCTCTGGACAGCACTTTCAACTCCAATGCACTAGCCAGTTACACACGAAAAGCCCTGGGAACTTTTGAATTTCATTTCTTGTTTGGTCAGTGTGGTGAGCTGATCAGCAAAGGTGACCATGCAGTCCCCCCAGAATTGCAAATGAGCTCCAGCATGGAGCGAATGGGAGACAGTGGATCTGATTGCTGTATGGGGAGAAGAATCTGTCCAGGCAGAACTCCGATCAAAAAGAAGAAATGCTAATATATATGCCAAAATCACACAGAGGCTACAACAGGGACACACAGCAGTGCTGCGTGAAAGTCAAGGAGCTCAGGCAAGCCTACCAAAAGACAAAGGAGGCAAACGGTCGCTCTGGGTCAGAGCCCTATACATGCCGCTTCTATGATCAGCTGCATGCCATTCTAGAGGGGGACCCTAGTACTACCCCACCACTGTCCGTGGACACCTGCAAGGGAGGAGTCTCATGCAACATGGAGGAGGATTTTGTGGATGAGGAAGAGAAGGCATAGCAGGCAAGCGGTGAATCCATTCTCCCCGGCAGCCAGGACCTTTTCATCACCCTGAAGCCAATACCCTCCCAAGGCTGAATCCCCGATCCTGAAGGCGGAGAAGGCGCCTCTTGTGAGTGCACATTTGTAACTAAAGTACAGGGTTTAAAAGCAATAATGTTTAATGTTTGATTTGCCTTGAAGACTTGGGATGCATTCACAGCCAGTACAGCTACTGGAAAAGTCTGTTAATGTGTCTGGGGATGCAGTGGGAATCCTCCAGGGACATCTCCATGAAGCTCTCCTGGAGGTTCTCTGAAAGCCTTTGCAGAAGGTTTCTGGGGAGGGCTGCCTTATTTCGTCCTCCACAGTAGGACACTACCACGCCAAGCCAGTAGCAAGTAGTCTGGAATCATTGCAGCACAACGCATGGCAGCGAATGATCCTGGGTTCTGGTCGCATCCAAGCAACATTTGGTCTTTACCTTTCTGTGTTAGTCTCAGGAGAGTGATATCATTCATGGTCACCTGGTTGAAATAGGGGAATTTTTTTAAAGGAACAGTAAAAGGATCCTGTTCATGCTGGGCTGTTTGTGCTTGGCTAAAAGGGATCATCCCATAGCCATGAGGTGGGGGGAGGGGTGAAGGCATCATCCCAAATAGCCAGCATTGCTTGCTATGGGAAAGGAGGATGTTGCAGTTTGAAAACATTCCCACATGTTATGAAGGCATTAGAAGCCAAACCCGTGTACCCTTTGGCTTACCATGGCCGCCTGGAAACCGAATTCTGTTGCCCAGCCGTTTGTGATGTGTCACCATACCAGCAGGCGCTCAATATAAAAGGCAAAATGTGACCTTGTACCTAAAGCACATGTGTTGTCTGCTGTGAATTGCTTGATTCACTGTGAAAGAGTCTCCCTTTTGTTCTCAGAAATGTATCATCTTAAATTTTACTCTCCCTTTTTATCCCCCTGCAGGTGCAAATGTTTCGATGCTCCCCCTATCATCTCCGTCCCTGAGTTTATCGCAGATTAGAAGGCGAAAAAATGCACTCGCGATGACATATTTTCCGAGCTCATGCAGTCCTCCTGCACTGATAGGGCACAGCTGAATGCATGGAGGCATTCAGAGGCAGAGTCCACGAAAGCATTAAGTGAGTGCGATGAGAAGAGGCAGGATGCAATGCTGAGGCTAATGGGGGAGCAAACGGACATGCTCAGACATCTGGTGGAGCTGCAGGAAAGCCAAGAGCACAGACCGCCGCTGCATCCACTGTACAACTGTTGCCTGTCCTCCTCCCCAAGTTCCATATCCTCCTCACCCAGACTCCCCAGAACACCGGGGGGAGGGCTCTGGGCACCCAGCCTCTCCACTCCAGAGGATGGCCCAAGCAACAGAAGGCTGGCATTCAAACAGCTTTGATTTGTAGTGTGGCTACAATAAGCAATGTGCCCTTGTCCGTCCTTCCTTCTTTCCCCACCCCACCCTACCTACCTTATCAGTTATCTCCCTTTTCTTTTATTTAATAAAGAAAGAATGCATGGTTTCAAAACAATAGTGACTTTATTTCCTTTTCCATCTGTAATCGAAGGGGGGGAGGGTGGTTGGCTTACAGGGAATTAAAATCAACAAAGGGGGCGGGTTTGCATCAAGGAGAAACACACACAACTGTCACACCGTAGCATGGCCAGTCATGAAACTGGTTTTCAAAGCCTCTCTGATGAGCAGCACGCCTACATCTGCTCTTCTAATTGCCCTAGTGTCTGGCTGTTCAAATTTGGCAGCCAGGGAATTTGCCTCAACCTCCCTCCCTGCCATAAACGTCTCCCCCTTACTCTCACAGATATTATGGAGCACACAGCAAGCAGAAATAACAGTGGGAATATTGGTTGTGCTGAGGTCTAACTTAGTCAGCAAACAGTGCCAGCGAGCTTTTAAACGTCCAAAGGCACATCCTACCACCATTCTGCACTTGCTCAGCCTATAGTTGAATTGCTCCTTACTACTGTCCAGGCTGCCCGTGTATCACTTCATGAGCCATGGGAGCAAGGGGTAGGCTGGGTCTCCAAGGATAACTATAGGCATTTCAACATCCCCAACAGTAATTTTCTGGTCTGGGAAGTAAGTCCCTTCCTGCAGCTGCTCAACAGCCCAGAGTTCCTAAAGATGTGAGCGTTATGTACCTTTCCTGGCCATCCCATGTTGATCTCGGTGAAATGTCCCTTGTGATCCACCAGTGCTTGCAGCATCATTGAGAAGTACCCCTTGCGATTTATGTACTGGTTGGCAAGGTGGTCCGGTGCCAAAGTGGGGATGTGTGTGTTCCGTCTATCGCCCCACCACAGTTAGAGAAACCCATTGCAGCAAAGCCATCCCCTATGACCTGCACATTTCCCAGAGTCACTACCCTTGATAGCAGAACATCAGTAATTGCATTGGCTACTTGAATCACTGCAGTCCCCACAGTAGATTTGCCCACTCCAAATTGATTCCTGACTGACCAGTAGCAGTCAGGCATTGCAAGCTTCCACAGGGCTATCGCCACTTGCTTCTCAACTGTCAGGGCATCTCTCATCTCGGTATTCCTGCGCTTCAAGGAGGGGGAAAGCAACTCACAGAGTTCCAGGAAAGTGGCCTTATGCATGCAAAAGTTTCTCAGCCACTGGGAATCATCCCATACCTGCAAGACTATGGGTCCCACCAGTATATGCTTGTTTGCTGGGCCCAGAATCGGCGTTCCACTGTATCAACCAGCCTCTCTGCCGCTATGATGTCCCAACTGCCACATCCCGTGCTTTCAGGAACGTCTGTGTCCATGTCCTCCTCACAATCGTCCTCGTGCTGCCATCTCTTAGCCAGGTTCTGCACATACTGCAGTATAATGCGTGAGGTGTTTACAATGCTTGCAACAGCAGTGGTGAGCTGAGCGGGCTCCATGCTTGCCATGCTATGGCGTCTGCACGGGTAACCCAGGAAAAAAGGCATGAAATGATTGTCTGCAGTTGCTTTCACAGAGGAAGGGAGGGGAAACTGACATCATGTACCCAAAACCACCCGTGACAATGTTTTTGCCCCCTCAGGCATTGGGAGCTGAACCCTGAATTCCAGCAGAGACTGCGGGAACTGTGGGATAGCTTCCCACAGTGCACCACTCCGTGAGTTGATGCTAGCCACGGTAGTGAGGACACACTCAGCTGACTTAATGCGCTTCGTGGGGACATACACAATTGACTGTACAAAATCAATTTGTAAAAATCAACTTCTATAAAATCGACCTAATTTGGTAGTGTAGACATACCCTTAAAAAAGCAAACCATCTCAGCAGTTTCTTTTACTTTTACACAGCCAGGAACAGAAACAATTCCTGTGCTTTGCACTGATCAATACACAATATCTCGAAAAGAGGCATCTGATCAATCACAATATCTCAAAAAGATTCTCAGCTCTGGAGTGAATTCCTCACAGAACTGCTTGTTCTTCCGCTAAACCACAGAAACTCTAGATGGGGAAGTGAGTACATTTTTCTCTCCAAACTTGTCTTGGGACATTTTGCAAAACTTCCTACTAATACTAAAATCAGTTAAATTTTACTGGTGGTAGCAAAATTGAGAGTCCTAATGTATAGGGGCTGCCAGCTGCCACCAACATTTTAAGTACTGTGTCAATTAGACCTACAATCATTCTCTAGTTTAGGCCAAGCTCAGGTGTGTTTATAAGACAAATCAAAATTACATTTCCAGTTGGGCAAGTCTTTCATAGGCTTGCTAATGGCCAAGAGTTTTAAGGTGCATCTGTTTGCTTTGAAATACATGATCCATGCATATGTGGCATTTACACAGTTAATACAATTAATACAATTTGAATTAATTCTAGCAGGATTTGTGTGTATTACAGTAATGCCCAGAGGCCTCAGTCAGGATCAGGGCCACCTTGTGCTAGGACATGTACAAGCACATTAACAATATGCTTCCCATCCCTGATCAGATTAAAAATCTAAGATGACAAGTGACATACAGAAGGAAGAGGAAAATATTGGTTTCTAATATTAGAAACCTTTCATATACTTTTGTTTTAAATAAAAACACCTTATTATACCCATCTATACCTCACTCTATCTTTTCTTACAGGCTATGGGGCAGTAATGTATAAGTGAGATGATTTTTACTCACATTTAAAAAAAAGTATATATGAACTATATATTGTACAGGGAGGAAGCATGGTCTGGTGGTTAAGGCATAGGTGTACAGGGATCTGGGTTTTACTCAGTTCTGCCACAGACTTCCTCTGCAATTCCATTCACACTTAGAATATTGGCGATTTGTTTTACAGTAACAGCTAGCAATGGGGATCAACCACTAGTGTGGATGTGACTCCAGCACACAAGTTTTCATGCAAGGTGATAAAAACATCCAAAACCTAGCTAATCAAACAGTTTAGCCCAGGTACACCTGCACCATTCCTGGCTATTGCAAAAATACAGGTACCAATTTTTCTAATATATATGCTTCCTTTATGCCTCAATTTCATAATCCATTAAAGAAGGATTGTGAGGTTAACCTCACTAATATCTGAAAAGTACTTGAGGATTCTCATATACACCTGACTTTTGAAAATATTTGATGGGTTATGAGTATCTATGTGCATTCCCCAACAAGCAAACATGGGAGAGCAGACCTCTATTTTCACAAGAAATGTGAATACAAAGGGATTTCAATTATAAAAGAAGACCCCAACACTTTGCAGTAATTGTTTGTTTCATTTCTTATCATTAACACTCTATTTTTAACAGGAAGGAGCCTTAGAAAAAAATAATTATTCTACTGGTGCTAAAAAGTAGAGAACGCCAATAACCAGTGCTGTTTAGATTATAAATACTCTAGATGCTTCTCTGTATCACAAGTACATACCCAGGGGTGCTTCAGATACAGACTGTAGTACCATGTAACCACAGTAAAACCTCAATCAATACAAAATAAATGTATTATAAATCAGTAAAAAAAAATGTTAGTTTCCAGTTAGGACCTTCATGTGGTTGGTGGCCACTTCTGTTGATTAAATTATTTTTATAATAAAGAATAAAAGTGGATTAATCACATTTTACAAGTTCTGCAGCATTTGAAAGTCAATTCTTCCATTGGTAGAAATGTATATTTTCCTAATGCTTTGTCAAGTTCAGTTTTAAATGAACTGCCCCATTTCTCATGGGAGACTTCCCCATCCTTCTAGAGCTCATTATTGAAATTCCCCCCCCTAATATTTAGCTCACATTTCTCCTTGTTTAATTCCATCCCATTGCTTATAGCTATACCCCTTTAAAGCCATATTAAATAACTTAATCACCCTCCATTGGGTTTAGTTAGTAAGAGTTTCACACACTTATTAAGAACAGAATAGTCTTTTCTAACCATAAAAATCTAAGTACTTCATATAATACTATTAAAAATAAAGCAGCACTGCAGAAATGGCAACAATGCAGCCACTTAAACTCACCTAAATCACAATCCATTTTTAAAATCTTGATACTTGTCTTTCGTTTATGTTCAGCCATAAAGCCATGGAATCACTCACAAGCCACAGAATTTATTTCACCCTTTCAATTTTTTAAAAATGTGTAGCATATGTCCAGAGCAATGAACAGATGGTACATTTGATTAAAAAAGAAAGAAATAGAACCACTACAAACTCTTAAGCCCTATATTTTGCATACGCAATTACATGTAGTTATTTTCGACAACAGAAAAGAGAAACTAAAATACTGTCAAGGCAAAAAAAATCAGTAAATGAATGACAGTTACAACACAAATTTGCTGTAAATTGTGAAATATACCATACATTCTTCAACACTCAGGCCCTACCTACACTTCAAAACCAACCATCTGTAACATGCTTGTAGTAGGCCAGTGGCTCTCAACCTTTCCAGACTACTGTACCCGTTTCAGGAGTCTGACTGGTCTTGCCTACCCTCCCAAGTTTCACCTCACTTAAAAACTACTTGCTTACAAAATCAGACATAAAAATACAAAAGTGTCACAGCACACTATTACTGAAAAATTGCTTACTTCCTTATTTTTACTATATAATTATAAAATAAATCTATTGGAATATAAATATTGTACTTACATTTCAGTGTATAGTATACAGAACAGTATAAACAAGTCATTGTCTGTAGGAAATTTTAATTTGTACTGACTTTGCTTGTGCTTTTTATGTAGCCTGTTGTAAACTAGGCAAACATCTAGATGAGTTGATGTACCCCCGGTAGACCTCTGCGTACGCCCAGGGGCACATGTACTCCTGGATGAGAACCACTGTTGTAGGCTAATGGTACTATGCTGACTGAGAGGGCATGGATGTGTCTGGATGGGAGGATGCATGTATCAAAAAGAGCAATTTCAGGCCAGAAAGGAGTGGGAAGGCACATAATCTACATCCAGATGGTCCTGTACTTCCAGAGACCAAATCCCTTTCCCTTTTGTGGTGGAAGGGTAAGAGAGAGAATTTCCATCCCACCCCACAGAACAATGTGGGAGAAAAGTCAGCAAGGGGAACTGCCTGGAATTATCATCCCCCCACAACTCTCCTCTCATGGGATTTTCTACAGATGGGGACAATCTTTCCCACAGCGAGAAGGCCAGCATGCATGAAGTGTACCCCCATTCCATGTATCAAGGGCAGCACAAAGTAGACAAGTAGCTATCCAAGAAGCTCTTGCACAATACAGGTTTGTTTACACAAACAATTAGACTGCAGCCAGCTGGAGTGTGAATCTACCATACACTAATCTGCTGCAGTCTAACTGTCTGTATGGACCCTGCAGACGCGTCAATAGTTCATTAATGAACTTTGCACATAAACAGACTGTGCGGTAAGCTAGTGAGGATCAGATTCACACCAGAGCTAGCTGCAGTCTAATTGTTTGTGTAGAGTCTGTAGACAAATCTATAGTGTGCAACTGCTACTTGGATCCTGGCCCAAACTCTAGGGTTTTGTCCAAGAGCCAGATTGGGGTAGTGGATAAGGCAGTGGGCTGGGACTCAGGAAGCTTGTGTTATCTTCCTAGTTCTGCTACTGACCTGCTTTATGACTTTGGACAAGTCACTTCACCTCTCCACGCTTTAATTCTTTCCCCACCCCCTTTAATTATTTTGTCTATTTAGATTGCAAGCTCTTTGGGCAGATGCTCTCTTACGATGGGCTTGTACACACTACCACTTATGTCACTATAATTTACGTCACTCAGGGGTGTGAATAAGCCACTCTCCTGGGTGATGACATAAGTTACACCAACCTATGTGCTGGTGTGGACAGCACTATGTCAGTGGGAGAGATTCTCCTGACATCATAGTTACTGCCTCTCATGGAGGTGGTTTTATTATGCCGATGGGAGAGCTCTCTTCTCAGCACAGAGCATCTTCACAAGAAGCACTACAGCAGTGCAGCTGTAACACTTCTAGTGTAGACTAGCCCTATGTGTTTGAGCAGTGACTAACGCAATGGGGCCCTGATCTCACTTCGGCTATGTCTACACTACAGACCATAGAGAAGCACGGCTGTACTGCTGCAGCTGCATCGCTGTAAGGTCTCCTGGGTAGCCAGGCCACTCTATGCCAATGGGAGAGAGCTTTCCCATCTGCATAATTAAACCACCCCCAAAGAGCAGCAGTAGCTATGTCATCAGGAGAGCATTTCCCACCGACAGCGCTGTCCACACCAGCGCTTCTGTCAGGGAAACTTATGTCGGTCAGAGGTGTGGTTTTTTCATACCCCTGACTGAGAAAAGTTTTACCAACAGAAGTGCTAGCGTAGACATCGCCTAAGAGCCTCTAGGCATTACTGTAAATACAAAGAAATAATGTTGCTCCTTTGGCAAGGGTAGCAGATTTTTGAGGCTTTGCAGTTCAGTTTCCCATCTGAAGCAGAAATCAGTTAAGCAGTCAGGTATTTTCTTACTGTAATTTATTTATTTACCAAATGTACACAAGTCTTGATTCCACACACAGGGATTGTAAGAAACTGCACAGAGGCAACTCCCCATTACCCAGGCCCCAAGTAAGTCACCTCTACCCTGTTCCCAGAAGCAGCTCTTCTGCCTGTCTCTTTCCTTAACAAACAGGGTATGTCTACAAGGCACAGTTTAGGCTAAAAACCAGGTAAGGCCCCGGTTAACGCACCTATCATCCACCAAAAAAAAAAAAAAAAAAAGCCACTGGTCTGGATTTGGAGGTGCTTTAAACCTAGGCTAGCTTACCAGGCTGGCAGCATGAATTAGATTCTGGGCTCTGCTTTAACTCATGCTAGAATCCACCTTGCGATGAGGATCCAGAGGGGAAAAATCATTCAAGCGCTGATAGCCCTACAATGCCTTCCCACAATTTCCCCTGAAGGACAGACAAGTTCTTCCCTAACTGACCGGAAAAGAATCCTAGAGCATTTCAACACAAAGAACCATGCCCCCAGACACACACGGGTGAGCGCAGAAACAGTGAAGACACAGTAACTAGGGTAGGGGTTTGCAGTGGGGAGGCTGATACCCAAGGCTATGCTAACCTGAATGCTCTGATCCAGGTGCTCAGTCACCCAGGTTAGCTATGCAGTGGAGAAATAGCCACTGTCACCTGAGTTTTACATCTGGGAAAACCCTAGTCCAAGGCTGTTGTGAGCTTGTGCACCTATCTTCCTACTATGCGTAGCTACTCTGCGACACACAGAAATTTCAGTACCTCAACTGACAAGACAAAGAAGAGCTAGTCTCTGTGTGCAGTTACTGCACAGTATCTTTTGCTCTTTCTGTGGAGAGTTTCATCCTGAATGGGGTCACGATGTATAAGCAAGCATGCAAGTCATTAGACACTTTTACCATAACAATTAAAACTTTTTTTTAAAAAAATGAAAACATTTTTTGTTTAAATTTAAACATTTCCCTACACAATTTGTAACCTAAACACAGCAGCATTATGTTGGTGCATTAACAAATAACACTGATCAGTTTATTAGTCATGTTAAGTGGAAAAGTAAGTAAATAGCATTATCTAGGAAAAATGCAGAAATGTTGAAAAATTCAAAAGGAGAAAACCCTCTTCATTTCTTTTGAAGTACTTTGAAAAATCAAAACCACTTAACCATATAACTTATGACTGTGTAGCAATGCAATTCTTTCATAAATTGCAAGACTAACATGATTTTTTTCTATGCCATAATGCTGATATATATGTTGATAATGTGCACACACTTTCCTTACCACAATTATGTAGGATCATAGTCCTATTATATAACTAGAAATAGAAAAGCTCTATTTAAAAGCCTACCCTGGGTAAGGGGAAAATATTGTTCCCAGGTATTAGGCATTTAACTGATAGGAGCACATCGCATGTGTCATTTTTCCTAGTTTAACTGGTTCTTTCCTTTGCTACTTTTCATTTCACAATTACGTCCCAATCCTTCAAATACTTATGCACGTACTTAACTTTACTCACTCAAACTGTCCAGTTGAAATAAAATTAATGGGTCTATTCACATGCTTAGAGTTGAACATATGTCTACATTTTTGCAGGACTGGGTCCTTAGTTTTGGTAAAAAAGCATGAGAAGGCACTCACTCCAGACTATATTATGGTTTTTTTTAATGCCCCATGTCAGAAGGGTTCCTTGCTTTGCACTGTTTCTCAATAGCTATACATTAGCCAAATGGACTTTCCAGAAAATGAAACTTCTCAGCACACAACACAAAGCCTTCTCTTCCCTCCTGAGTAACAGGAAATGAATTTGCCTCTCATCTGATTTTATATGAGGAGCAAGACTAAAAACATAACGGGACTGTGGCCCTGTCTAGATTTGAAAATAGGCTGTGTTTCAAAATGTTTGCTGGTTGTGGCTAACACTAGACTCCCTTAAAGGCTGACCACTGCCGGCTATCAGGTTTTTTAACACAACCGGCCATGTCTGCTGCAGTGGTGCAAAGTCCTGTTTCAAGTCGGGCTAGTTAACATGTTTTCGCTCACACGTTTAAAAACATAGCCTATTTTTCTAGCCCAGACAATATCTATTTTCATGGCAGGCCAAGAGCGTCAGACAGCAGCAACCCCCAGGGGCCTGCAATGCCCAACACAGCGCCCCCGCAATGGGAAATATGCAACTGGCAGGGTGAACTCCTCCCCTCTATGGACTTACAATGAACGGGGGGGGAACCTTCCCTCGAGCTGGGGGCCCCATCCACTCCGCGGGCCGCAAACCCAGCAGCGTAGGCTGCGCTTCCTCCCGCAGCGGGTGTCACGCCCCGCCCGCCCGGCCGGAGAGGGACAGCTGCTGGGAGGCAGAGGCCCCGCACCCCGAGCGGAGGGTGGGGGCTGACAGGCGCGGGAGGGGAGCACCTTACCGGCTGCTCCGGAGGCGGTGGCGAGGAGACCCAGCAGGCAGAGCAGCGCGGGGAAACGGGGCTCCATAGCCCCGGCCCACTCTAGTTCGCGCCGGCTCTCGGAAGGCTGCGGCTCCGACCCCTCCCGCCTGGGCTGCGCCTGCAGGGGGGAACAGCGCGCCGGCCGGACACCACCCACTGCGGGGGCAGGCCGGGGCCGGCGGCCGGGCGTGCGGCCCCCGAAGCCTGCCAACCCCTACAGGCTAGGCTGGGCTGGGCTAACGCGCCGCTCCCAACAGGGCTGGCTCCAGCGCGGGGCTCACCCTGCATCTGCTGGGCATGACCGGAGTCAGCCGTCACGCCCAGCCCCAGGTGCCTGGGCTGTCCAGAGCCAGCTCTGCTTCCCTCCGCCTTCAGCTGGGGGGGCGAGCGTGCCCTGCCTTCCGAACGGTTCGTATTAGCCACCAGGCACAGCGCAGCGGACGCTGTAAGTTCACTAACAGGAGAAATCTCCCCTCACCTCACTAGTGTAAGACGTGCTCTGTCCTCCATCTCCCCCCTCGCTTTTAGATGGCTCCTCTAAACGCCTGACCTCGGCACTTCTGCACGCTCCTCTTCGCGTGGAAACTACCATGGAATAGGCTCTGAGTACAAAAGTTGAAAACTGAATTGAAATAAGGTTGAAATCTCAACAGTATTCGATTGTGCTGGTAACATGCCTGTGAACTGCAATGGAAAAGCCTGGCCTAGCTGTCTGTATTTATCAATCGTCTCTATTCCGTGGTGGGGGTTACGTTTGGGTTATATTGTTTGCATTTTATTTCCAACAGGAGAGAAACAGGCAACGCAGGCATGGGGAGGGAAACAACAGTAGCCACTGGAGTCAGTAGGCTACTGACCTCTGCCATTTGACAGACACAGAAACTTTGGTAGCCTTGACCCATGTCATGTGACTGAGGCTGGATAACAAAGATCAATCTTTTACACACACGCCCCTGTCACACCTTTTATTACACATGATACTGTGCAAACACAGAAGATGTAGCCCATCCCCAAGGAATTTAAACTACAATTGACACTAAGAAGAATATAGATGCATATATTTTGAGGCCCATGACAACTCCCAGTTTGAGTTGAAGTACATAGTTTTTTAAAAAGCCCATTTTCTCATGCTTCTTCTTGTCCTTTAGTATTTTAGAATAAGTTAACATTTATAATATACCCAGTAAACTTCACCCACAAATACTATTACATTAAGATAAAATAACCCCTATCTTAATTCTTGAGCACCAATGAAGAAGGTCTGCCCTGCATTTAATCAGGCTCCACCATTGTAGGACCTTTTGTCTCCTTTGCTAACAAAAAATCAAATTCTGCAGTCCTTTCTTGAGTAAAAGCTCTTACTGGAGTCAATGGGAGGTTTATATCAGTATGAACAGCAGAATTTGGCCCAAAAAGATTTAAGAGGTCCCTTTAGGTAGGAGAGAATTCATAGTAAATCTTAAAAAGACAAGATGGTATGTAAATTTTATAACTGATGTGTCTCATTATACATCAGACAAAGTATCTTGAGGCTGGAAGATAAGATGACTACACCTGATGGGTACTTCCCCTATTTTCAGGGGAATTCCCTTGTGGGCTGTTACGCAACTTCAGAGGTTCATTAAATGGACACCAGTGAATCAGACCTTAGCATGTATTAAATGCTTAAATTGGCCAGATTTCTCTTTAAGTATTGCCAGCTCCGTGCAGCAGAAGCCTGGTAGTCATTAGGAGTCTTCTTGTATTCCACAGTAACATGTTTTTCTCATTATAAAAGAATTCAACAGCACCAATTTTTATCAGTCACAAAGTTTCTACTCAACCTCCTTATCATATTAGTTATTACTCTTTGGTAGAAACACCATTGTGCTAGGTGCTCTACAAACATTCAGCTCTGTTAATTTTTCCCACACAAGCAAAAAAATTAGGCTGACTTTATAAATTTTATTCTTTCAAGAGTGAAGAAGAGCATGTTTGTATATTATCCTCACTGTACACTTCAGTCCAGAAAATGGGCTGTTCATTTATGCTAAGACAGTTGTGCTCAATGAAATAAAAGCTACCCAAGATTCCATTTATTGGTATATTGCAAAAAACATTGGAAGTGTGCTTTACAAAATTATTTACATAATTCACAACAATACACAAATGAAACACTTTATAAAAACACTGTATCCTTTTATTGTATATTCATGTGTGTCTTGAAATCATAAGTTAGTTATCTTGGTAATAACATTAAAAATACACTTTCTGTCTGTAAATTCACATCCAGGCAAGCCCATAAGTGCAAACAGTCATAAAACTAGCAAGGCTGAACACACATGTATCTAATTTATATTTGTACAAATATACCCTGATCTGTACTTTTGTTAGAAAAGGACACTGAACCATATACAACTTTATTTAATACAGTACAAACTTCTCTAAATCCACTAATTTAGACCCCATCCAGCAAAACATTTAAGCATTTATGTTAACTTGAAATTACGCACGTTTAAGTGCTTTGCTGGATCATGGCCATGCTGCCTATCGCTTTATTGATAATATTTTATTTTATCACATTAGTTGGAAATTTTTGTCATTAAATACACAGAGACAAGAACTGTGTCCTCAAGTGTTTGTACAACACTTACCATAGTAAGACCCCACTCTGCTTGGTGCTTCTATAATATAAATGTTTCATAACTATAATAAAATAGAGGATCACAAGAACCAGACTGTTGTAAAAGCAATATGTGAAGCACAGCAACAAGGTTAAATAGCCACACGTTTTACCTAAAATTTACTCCAAGGTATTGCAGCCAATTTCAAAAGTTTTTTGCATAAATTGCTATAAGGCCAATTTCTTTCTTACTCTCTTTTCTTAGTTATGGCCAATTAGAGAACTAATACAGAACTATTTTCTTGAGCGTGCTTGTCTGGTACCTATTCTTGTATACGGGTACTAAAACCATCTACAAGAATCTTGCTAGAGAGATACTGTACTTCTAAATATTATTTTAAAAGATTGCATATCAGAACAGTGCAAACAAGCACAAAGGAAAGTGTTGCATCAGCAACAAAAATAAGCTCATAAATAGGCTCTCTGGCCGGCCACCCTTAACAGTGTATCTTAAAAAAATCAGTAGTATTCTCAGCTTATTTGGCCAAATGTACTACTGATGTAATAACACTGATGTCAATGGAATTACACCAGGGATTAATTTGGTCTTTTGTATACAGTATTCGTTTTATTTGTTTTTTCTTTTTTTACTTAAATAGCATTCACTCCTTCAAAATGGTAAACAGGTCTGATCTTAAACGGACAATGTGCATTAAGAAACATTTTTCTTATAATTATTATTCCACTTTCACACAGTGACTTACTGTAATGGTTTAATCAAGAACTATATATTTTAAAAAACCCTTCACTCTAGTAGCCTTTTTTGAGTATATAGGAAAGGCAATTGACACAGCACATAAAAATCAAGTTTAACTAATATGTAAATAGATCAAGAATTTGTAGCATGTATGCACACAACTGGAGTTGAACACAACAGAGTGCAACAGACTAGGAAATGAACTGTGAGTCTTTCCCATGTGTTAGTGCAGGACATCATCATTCAGATCTAATTCTATACCAACTTTAAAAACATAGGATGGATTTTGGCAGATTTAAAGGTTATTCTCTAACTACTAGTTTAAGGCTAGTCTTCCTTTACGACTCCCTCCCCATTCCCACAAATTGATTTTCAACATGCCTACTATGGGGTACTTGCATCACCCACAAATCAGAGCCTATGAAAGAAGACTGAAAATTCTTGCTTAAAAGAGAGTCTCCTTACAGTGAAAAGTACACCATTCATTGAACTGTTTTTAGAAGATAACAGAGTATTTACATAAGGTTTGAATTTTGCTCATGTTTGTATTTAGCCCTTAATCCCAGTTGTGTGGACACCAGCAGCATATTCGGAGGTCATGGCTATTCATGTATGAGCCTGCAATAGGCTCAGACTTAAGTGTTACCTGGTTCTTTAATAGGGATATTTCCTTATTGATAGAATCCCATAGTGAAAGAGCATACTCTACGTCATGATTCTAGCTCTGAAGGACACCTGAACAATCATTCAATATGACAGGGAAGAGTGATGATGGCCTTTTGGTGGCCTCTGAGAAAAAAAAAATCAATGTTCAGATATATAATTTTTTTTCTCTCTTGCACTCAATGGACCATAATGAGCATACCAAATGTTAAGATTCTACCTCAGTAGGAACAGAAATTGTTAGTGGTTACAAGCCTTTTTGTATTATATCACAGTTGATACTTAACGACTTATTACAAAAGTGGTTATTCCAAATATCATTTATCTGGTATTTATCATCATATTTTGTGCTAATGCTAGAAACAGGGAACGTACGGTACTTCAAAATGTATGTCTTTTGACACCAATGGTTTAAATCAATAATTGCCTGAAAAAGGTAGATATTTAATTTAAAGTTTGTTTAGTTTGCAGTTTAAATGTCTATTCCTCACCCGTAACCCCCCCAAAACACCTTTTTCTTTCTTTCTTTTTTTTTTTTTGGTAAAAAAAAAAGATAATGTAGGTAAAGATTTTAGAGGCAGTACCCAGAGTTAATATGGAATCACAGAGCTATAGAGGCTCAGGGAACTTCTACCTTGTGCAAGATTTACAGGTAAGGCCAAATTCAGTTAACTCCCACTGCCTTAAAATTGCACACATGTATTAGAGGGCATAATTTAGCCATGAGTTAATAATCATCTTACTCATTTTTCAGAAGGAACTAATAAAGTGTCAAGTAGCCCATTCCCCATAGTTTCACACAGTGGAATTTGTAATAAAACCATTAGTAAGAACAGTTTGTCAGTAACCATCTTTGGTAAACATACTATCAGTCTCATCTTCATTCATCCCTCGTTCATAGCGTACTGCAAAGAAGCCACCCCACTGAAGCCGTTTCTTTTTGTAGAGATACCAAATTAATCCGGCAACCAAGACTAGGATAATTAACAGAGCAAATGCTATAGCCACTCCAGTATGATTAGTGCCTGTAAAAGAGAAATGAACATAGTTAATCAGTGTTTTTGACTGAAAAATATTTGTTATACAGCAAAGTTTTATACTAGTATGTATAAATCTATTATAAAGTCATTTTATTGAAGTTCAGGAACTCTATTTTAAGTCTTACAGACACACACTAATATTTTCCACACCATCAATTCAAAAGCTAGTTTCCTATAAGTGCCAAATATTATAGCTGAACACAAGCTCCACTATAATTAAGGTTAAGAAGCCCTTTCTGTTTAAAGCTGGACTGTTCTAATTGTGCTACAATTCATCTGGTTACTTGGATTGCCTTGAAATTTGGTTTGCCTCCTGGAGATTCAGAATAGGGTCAGTGATCTAAATTTGGGGCCATTTGCCACAGTGTCCTGGGATACAGCACCCCAGAAAAAACAAAAAACAAGCAGCTTTTCTTAAATTAAAGGTGACTATTCTGGCAATGCTTTTTTGCATATACTTGGGAAGTGATTGTTGAATTTCACAAGTGTGGTAGTCTATCAGGAGAGTATGTTAAGTGTTTGAGTGCAGGGCAAGTGCAGATAGCTCCTTTCCTTTACAGTGAAAAGACAGAGCGAGCATGTGTAGTAGGAGTGTTTTGGGGGCACTGCTCAAAGAGGCCAGAGTTAAGGTTACATGGGGTTGTACCTTAGCTCTGTGTTTCCTGGTTTTCTGAAGTCTGAACTTGACATTCTGGAAGGGCACAAGATATTGCTGGACAATATTAACTCTGTTTTAACAAAGTTTTGTGCCATTTAATCTAGTAGCTAATTTTGAATCACTTTGCTGACATTTCTTAATCTATTGAGAAATTATTTACATTTCAATCAATGTGGAATTGCACTCAATATAACTGAGTGTACTTTGGGTCCTCTGACATGAACATTTTTTGAAAAACAGAAGTAGCAAATTTTGAAGTGGAGACACACTTTAAAGGTCTAACTACTGAAAACATTTCCACTGAAGCATAAAAACCTATAGTCTTTAACGTTGGTTTTCGTCACTGTTTAAATGTACTTTGTACCTCAGTGCATACTTAATTCCGAAGTCCCTGAGCTTCCTAGAAGCAGGAGGAAACCCATTTCTGAGGCAGGGTCAGAGAAGATATTAGCTTCCCATTGTTCCTCCCTCTCAACTTCCATGGAGGTATAGGCAAAATCTGAAAGATCCCACTGCTTCCAAGGACCCTTTCTGACCCAAGTAACTGATTTCTATCCTGGAAGGAGTGAAATGTGAAGTAGCAGTATGGGAACTGGATCCTTTCCCCAGCCATCAGGCAGGTAAAGTTATACCAGCAAACCTTTAAGAGTAAACAAGACCGTAGTCTAGTGTAGCTTGTCTGCGTGCAAGAATGGATAAACTTGAACATGGGACTTCTTACTCATAGCTAAAGTAATTCTTGCTCCTCAATGGAAAAAGCATAGTGCCACATCCTATACAGAAATAGCTAGCAAAGACGGGTATCTTAGTAAGGGGGAAACTTGCTGCTATGAAGGAAACTTATAGAGATTATTCTATGACATGGACACGCATTCTAGATTTTGCTGAAATCTACGCAGCTATCATGGTAACACTGCATACACAAATGAAGCCATTAAGATGCTAGTGCTCCAAACTGATCTCTCAGTGATCAGGTCGTGGCACCCTCAACTTTTCTGTGGCATGCCACATACATGCAGCTGCTGCCCACAGGACCAGCCACAGTACTAAAACCATGAATTCCAGCCTCCCCATGTGAGGTCCACTGGTGGGGCAGGAAAGAAGACAAACACTGGTATTCTGTAGCCCCCCATATTTATTTCTGTTGTAGCTGTTAATAAACTTTGGAAAACACACTTCTGTCCTACAGCAGACTAGATATTAGGGAATGTAGACTGATGGCATACACTTGGTACATGCCAGCAGAAGAATTCTGGAACTAGCAAATTTTGGAATTTTGCAGCTAGGAAAAGACTCAAAAACTAACAGCAATTTTTTTTTTACATACATCAGAAGCAGGAAGCTTGCCAAGCAATCAGTGGGGCCATTGGATGATCAAGGTTCAAAGGAGCATTCAAGGAAGATAAGGCCATTGTGAAGAAGCTAAATGAATTCTTTGCATCACGCTTCAGTGCAGAGGATGTGAGGGAGATTCCCACACCCGAGCCATTCTTTTTGGTGACAAATCTGAGCAACTGTCCCAGACTGAGGTGTCAACAGAGGAGATTTTAGAACTGATTGGTAAATTAAACAGTAATAAGTCACCAGGACCAGATGGTATTCACCCAAGAATTCTGAAGGAACTCAAATATGAAATTACAGAACTATTAAGTGCGGTATGTAACCTATCACTTAACTCAGCTTCTTTACCAGATGGCTGGAGGATAGCTAATGTGACACCAATTTTAAAAAAAGGCTCCAAAGGCAATCCTGGCAATTACAGGTCAGTAAACCTAACTTCAGTACCAGAAAAAAAACAAACGGTTACTCACCTTTGTAACTATTGTTCTTCGAGATGTGTTGCTCATATCCATTCCAATTTAGGTGTGTGCGCGCTGCGTGCACGGTCGTCAGAGAATTTTTACCCTTGCAACACCCGGTGGGTCAGTGGTGGAGCCCCCTGGAGTGGCGCCTTCATGGTGCTCAATATATACCCCAGCTGACCCAGCGCCCCCTCAGTTCCTTCTTGCCGGCTACTCCAACAGAGGGGAAGGGGGGTGGATTTGGAATGGATATGAGCCACACATCTCAAAGAACAACAGTTACAAAGGTGAGTAACTGGTTTTTCTTCTTCAAGTGCTTGCTCATATTGATTCCAATTTAGGTGACTCCCAAGCCTTACCTAGGCAGTGGTGTCAGAGTGAATCAACGTGGATTGTAGGACCATTCTACCAAACGCCGTGTCATCTCTGGCGTGCTGGACGATGGCATAGTGTGAAGCAAAAGTGTGTACCGAGGACCAAGTTGCGGCTCTGCAGATCTCCTGGATCGGCACCTGACCAGAAAAGCCGCCGATGAGGCCTGGGCCCTTGTGGAGTAAGCAGTGAGGGGCGAGGTCAATACACTGGCAAGATCATAGCAAGTTCAGATACACAACGTGATCCACAAGGAGATCCACTGAGATGAAACCAGGAGGCCTTTCATCCAGTCCACCACCGTGACAAAGAGCTGGGTCGTCTTCCTGAACGGTCTCGTACGCTCAATGTAGAAGGCGAGGGCCCTACGGACATTGAGGGAGTGCAGCTGCTGTTCCTGGCAACTGGCATGTGGTTTTGGATGCAAAACCAGAAGAAATATGTCCTGGCTGATATGGAAGGCTGATACAACCTTCGGAAGAAAGGCCGGATGAGGCCAAAGCTGCAATTTATCTTTATGAAAGATATAGTAGGGTGGTTCGGAGGTAAGGGGTCTGAGCTCAGAGACTTGCTGCGCCGACGTGATAGCAACAAGGAAAGCTGTTTTCCAGGAGAGGTAGAGGAGGGAGCAGGTGGCCAGTGACTCCAACAGGGGCCCCATGAGTCTGGAGAGAACCAGGTTAAGGTCCCATGTCGGGACTAGGTGTCGAACTTGTGGGTAGAGATGGTCAAGGTCCTTAAGGAACCTGCCAACCATGGGACTGGCGAAGACACAGCAGCCATTCACACCCGGGTGAAAAGCTGATATCGCTGCATGGTGAACTCTGACAGAGGATGCCACCAGGCCCTGCTGTTTTAGGCCCAGCAGGTATTCCAAAATGAGAGGCACGGACGCCTGGAGAGGGGGTGTGTTGGGCTGAGTGCACCAGCATGAGAACTGCTTCCACTTCGCCGTATATGTGGCCCTAGTGGAGGGCTTCCTGCTGCCCATCAGTACTTGTTGCACAGATTCTGAACAGCGAAGTTCTGCAGGGTTCAGCCACGCAGCATCCATGCCGTAAGGTGGAAAGATCGTAGGTCGGGATGGCAGAGGCGACCATGATCCTGAGTAATCAGGTCTGGAAGAAGAGGCAGAGGGACTGGAGCGCCCACAGAGAGTTCCAGGAGCATGGTGTACCAGTGCTGTCTGGGCCACACCGGAGCTACCAGAATCACTCGCACCCTGTCCCTGCGTACTTTGAGCAAAAATCCTGTGCACCAGGGGAAACGGGGGAAAGGGGTAAAATAGACGACTCATCCAGGGGAGCAGGAAAGCATCTCTGAGAGCGCCCGGGGAGCGGCCCTAGAGGGAGCAGAAAGCTGGACATTTCTGATTGCTGCGGGAGGCGAAGAGGTCAACCTGGGGAAACCCCCACTTTCGGAAGATGGGATAGATGACATCTGGTTGAAGGGACCACTCATGTGAGCGGAAGGATCTGCTCAGGTAGTCCGCCAGCATGTTCTGGACCCTGGGTAGAAAGGAAGCCACCAGGTGATGGAGTGGTCTATACAGAATTCCCACAGTCGAACGGCCTCCTGACAGAGCGGGGAGGAGCGGGCCTCTTCCCCCCCCCGTTTGTTGATGTAGAACATGGCCGTGGTGTTGTCTGTGAGCACCGCCACACAACGACTCTGCAGCCACTCCCGGAAGGCTTGACAGGCAAGGCGTACCGCCATCAGCTCCCATATGTTGATATGAAGAGAGAGCGTGGACGGGGGCCATAGGCCCTGCGTCTGAATGTTCCCAAGGTGGGCACCCCAACCCAGAGATGACACTTCCATGATGAGGGACAAGGAGGGCTGCGGGCTGTGAAAAGGGACTCCTTCGAATACCACCCGGGGATCTATCTACCATCGGAGGGAAGCCAGGATCCACTCCAGGATGGTGACCACCAAGTTCAGGCAGTCTCGACCTGGGTGATAGACTGATGCCAGCCAGGCTTGTAACGGGCGGAGTCAAAGTCTGGCATGCCTCCTCACGTATGTGCAGGAAGCCATGTGGCTGAGAAGACTCAAGCAACTTCTTGCTGACGAGGTTGGGAAGCTCTGAAGGCTCCGGATGAGGGCCACTATAGCCTGGAAACGAGCATCCTGCAGGAGTGCTCGTGCCTGCACGGAGTCCAGAACCGCCCCAATGAATGCTATTCTCTGGGTCGGTTCTAGTGTCAACTTTGCAAGGTGAGAAGGAGGCCTAACCAACTAAATGTGTCCATGACCAAGTGGAGGTGGAACTGCACCTGTTCTCTGGTGCGCGCCCGGATAAGCCACTTGTCCATGTAAGGGTATACCTGCACCCGCCACGACTGCCATACATTTGGTGAACACTCGGGGGGCCGTGGAGAGACCGTGGAAAAGGGAAGGGCCGTGAACTGATAGTGTTCACGGTTGACCACAAAGCGGAGGAAGTGTCTGTGCACCGGATGAATCGCTATGTGAAAATACGCGTCCTTCATGTCTAGGGCAGCGTACCAGTCTCCAGGAAAGGTATAATGGTGCCCAAGGAGACCATGCGGAACTTCAACTTTACCATGAACTTGTTGAGTCCGTGCAGGTCCCGAATGGGCCGAAGCCCGCCTTTTGCCTTGGGGATTAGGAAATATCGGGAGTAAAACCCCCTGTCCCTTAGCTACCTTGGAACCTCCTCTATCGCCCCCATGGGGAGGAGCGTCTGAACCTCCTGAATAAGGAGTTTCTCATGAAACGAGTCCATGATGGGGAAGGAGGACGGGAGGGTGGGGAGGAAGAAAACTGGAGAGAGCATCCCACTTCCACCGTGCGGAGGACCCAGCGGTCCACAGTTATGTGGGACCAGGCATAGTGGAAGTGGGATAAACAATTCAAGAAGGGTGTGGTAGGATCCTGAATGAGGTCTGGTACATTGTCCTTGAGCATCCCTTCAAAAGGCCTGTTTTGAGCCCGACGAAGGCTTGGACGGACCCTGCCCTTGCCCAGACTGGGGATTGGAGGGCTTCGTCCTGCCAATTATGCCCCCGTCTCCTATAAAAATCCTGTCTCGGTTGAGGATAGGAGCTTTGTTGTGACTGCTGGGGTTTGAAGGGTTTCTGCTGGGTAGCTGGTGTGTGCATGCCCAGGGACTTCATTATCGCCCTTGAGTTTTTAAGGCTTTGTAGCCTGGAATTGGTCTTGTCCAAGAACAGGCCTTCTCCATCAAAGAGGAGGTCCTGCAGTGTTTGCTAAAGCTCCGGTGGCAAGTTGGAGGCTTGCAGCCAGGAGATATGCCTCATCGCTATCCCCAAGGACAAAGTACGTGCAGCAGAATCCGCAGTGTCCAGCGAGGCCTGCAACGAGGTCCGTGCCACTGTTTTGCCCTCATCAACCAGGGCCCCAAACTCCTCTCTGGACTCAGGAGGTACTAACTCCTTAAATTTCAGCATGGAGTAGCAGCTCAGGAGCACCTGCTGATTAGCGACCCTGAGCTGAAGACCCCCCCCCCCAAGGAATAAACTTTGCACCCAAACAGATCAAGGAGCTTGGTGTCCTTTGATTTGGGAGCTGGGGCCTGCTAGCCATGCCATTCGTTCTCGTTCACCAATGCTACCACTAGCGAACAAGGCTGCGGGTGGGTGAACAAATAATCGTATCCCTTTGAGAGGACAAAGTATTTGCGTTCCACTCCCTTAGCAGTCAGTGGGATGGATGCAGGGGTTTGCCAGATTGTTCTCGTGGTGGACTGGATAGTCTGAATAAAGGGAACAGCTACCCTTGACGGAGCTTCCACTGACGGAATATCCACCACCGGGTCCTCCACCTCTACCACCTCTTCCACTTGCAAGTTCATATTGTGGACCACCCTGCGCAGGAGGTCCTGGTGGGCACAGAGGTCTATGGGAGGGGGGCCCAAGACTATACTGCCTGCCACTGCCTCGTCGGGTGAGGAGGAGGAGGACGCCACAGGGGGGAGAGGGTCATCTAAGGCCTCTTGCGTAACTGAGCCCAGCTGTCCCGTGCCAGCGACCTCAGGGCCTGGAGCAGGAACCAGTGTTCGAAGAGGTCCTGTAGCGGGAAGAGGAGCCACTACGGTCTCCATGCCTTCCGGGGCGGGGCGAGTGGTGGCAGCCTCTGGCACTTGTGGCTCGGAAGCCCCAGACGGAGCACCCTGGGCCTGGTGGTATGCCCAGGATGTTCAGAATGGCCATTGGGTGGGCCCCTGAGCGGGACCCTGCTCCTGCGCCTGCCAATGCCCAGCCCCCGACTCAAGGTGGCTATGGTCCACGTGGTGGCGGTCCGAGAAAGGTGACCCAGATTCCGAACCCGAAGAATGGGAAACGGAACAGGGAGGCCACAGTGATGCCGACCAGATCTGCACTGGGTCACACTGACGGAGTGATGGTGAACGATGCCGTGACGCTGGGGAGCGGTGCCGGGACCTGGAACAGTGCCTGGATCTGGACCTGGGTCCAGACCACGGGCAGGCAAACATTTTGGCCTGGGGGCTGCATCGGGTTTCAAAAATTGTATGGTGGGCTGGTTAGAGGAGGGGGACGTGGCCCGTCCCCTACCCTCTGTCTGCTCCCCCCGGGACTCCTGCCCCATCCAACCCTTCCTGTTCCCTGACGGCCCCCCCCCGGGACCTCTGCCCCATCCAGCCACCCCTTCTCTCTGTCCCCTGACCGCCCCGGTATCCCTGCCCCTGACTGCCCCCCTGCCGCCCCATCCAATGCCCCCTTTCCTTCCTTACTGCCCCCCTGGGACCCCTCCACCCATTCAATCCCCCTTCTCCCTGTCTCCTGACTTCCCCAGAACCCCTACCCCGACTGCCCCCCACTGCCCCATCCAATGCCCCCCTCCTTCCTGATTGCCCCCCTAGGACCCCTGCCCCCATTCAACCTCCCTGTTCCCTGCCCTCTGACTGCCCTGACCCCTATCCACCCCATGACCACCCCCCTGAACTCCCCTGCCCTCTATCCAACCTGCCCTGCTCCCTGCCCCTTACTGCGCAGCACAGAGCACCAGGTCAGGCCGCGGCTCTGAGGAGCTCGCAGTCTCACTGCATCGCCCGGAGCATTGTACCGGTGGTTCAGTGAGCTGAGGCTGCGGGGGAGGGGGAACAGCGGGGGAGGAGCCGGGGGCAAGCCCGGGACAAGGACTCAGGGGCCGGGCAGGAGGGTCCCGCAGGCCAGATGTGGCCCGCAGGCTGTAGTTTGCTCACCTCTGGTCTAGACAATGAGCAGTGTTGAGAGTGGAGTTGGGTCCTGGATCTGCTCCTCGACGGTGACTGCCGCGCAGAGCAGCGCCATGACCGGGACCAGTGCCGGGAGTCGGAGCGGTACCGTGAGTATGACCAGCATCGCAAGTGCTGCGACTGCGAGCGATGCCAGGACTGCGAACGGCGTCAGGAGTGCAAGCGGCGTCAGGAGCAGGAATAGTGCCGAGAACGAGACCCGTTCCGTGGCTCGACTGACGGTGCTGACGGGTAGATCAGGGCCAGCTTTCCTCGGGACAGTGCTGCACGTGGAGGTTCCGGTGCCTTGCCATGAGTCTGAGGGGATGCCGATACCATCATGGCAATAAGTTCCCTCGCAGCTGCAAAGGTATCTGGAGTGGACGGTAACTGGACCTCGACCACGCTGTGTACTGGGAAGTCCAGGGGCACTGGACTCAACGGCTCTCCTCCCGGGGCCGGAATCAACAGTGCCGAGGCCATAGACTGTGCCCCTAGGTGCTCGCCTGCGGGACACGCCTCCAGAGGCGGTTCCAAGGGGGCTGGTCTCTGTGGAGGTGGGCCAGCCTTTTCCGGCTTCCGGTGCCGCTTCTGGGCAGGAGAGTGGGAGCGGTGCTGGGCCAATGATGTTGGCTGCGGTGCCAGGAAGCGTCCGGTGCCAGGGTCTTGGTCTGAGTCCAACTGCGGTGCTGCTTCTACTGCTGCCGCCAGGGCACTGCGCACCAAGGCGCTTGGTGCCGGATCTTGGCGCGCCGCAGGAGGTTGAGGGCTAAAAGCCGCCTCTATAAGGAGCTGTTTGAGACAAAAGTCCCGCTCCTTCTTGGTCCAGGGACAAAAACCCTTGCAGATCCTGCACTTGTCTGTTTGATGAGACTCCCCCAGACACTTTAGGCAAGAGTCGTGGGGATTGCCTGTTGGCATGGAACCGCAGGCTTGAATCCCAGAGCTTTGTGCATGAGCCCAATAGAAAATCGGGAAGGAGGGGAAACCCCCCAACCCACTAATACTAACTAACTACAACTATAACTATGAACTACTATAAACTATCAACTATGAACTATTATAAACTAGAAACTGCAAGTGCTAGGAAGAGTGGAGGCCAGCGAAGCCGAACTCCACAGTTCCAATGTCATGGGCGGTAAGAAGGAACTGAGGGGGTGCTGGATCAGCTGGGGTATATACTCCAGTGCCATGAAGACGCCACTCCAGGGGGCTCCACAGCCGACCCATCAGGTGTTGCTAGGGTAAAAGTTCTCCGATGGCTGTGCACGCAGCGCGCGCACACCTAAATTGGAATTGATATGAGCAAGCACTCGAAGAAGAACTAGTTGAAACTTACAGTAAATAACAGAATTATCAGACACCTAGATGAACATGATTTGCTGTGAAGGAAGCAGCATGTCTTTTTTAACGGGAAATCATGCCACACCAATCTATTAGATTCTCTGAGGGGGTCAACAAACATGTGGACAAGGGTGATCAAGAGGATACAGTGTACTTGGACTTTCAGAAAGCCTTTGACAAGGTCCCTCACCAAAGGCTCTAAAGCAAAGTAAGCAGTCATGGGATAAGAGGGAAGGTCCTTTCATGGATCAGTAACTGGTTAAAAGACAGAAAACAAAGTGTAGGAATAAATGGTCAATTTTCAGAATAGAGAGAGGTAAACAGCAGGATCCCCAAGGGATCTGGACTGGGACCAGTGCTGTTCAACATATTCATAAATGATCTGGAAAAAGGGGTAAATAGTGAGCAAAATTTGTAGATGATACAAAGTTACTCAGGATACTTAAGGCCAAAGCAGACTGCGAGGAGTTACAAAAGAATCTCACAAAACTGGGTGACTGGGCAACAAAATGGCAGACAAAATGTTGATAAATGCAAAGTAATGCACAATGGAAAACATAATCCCAATTATGCATACAAAATGATGAGATCTAAATTGATGGTTATCATTCAAGAAAGAGAATGGAGTCATCGTGGATAGTGCTGCAGCAGTCAAAAACGCTAACAGAATGTTAGGAACGGGATAGATAATAAAATAGTGAATATCATAATGCCACTATATAAATCCATGGTATGCCCACACCTTGAATACTGTGTGTAGTTCTGGTCACCCCATCTCAAAAAAGATATATTAGAACTGGAAAAGATATAGAGAAGGGCAACAGAAGTTATTAAGGGTGTGGAACAGCTTCCATATGAGGAGAGAATAAAAAGACGGGGATTGTTCATCTTGGAGAATAGCTGACAAAGGGGTGATATGATAGAGGTCTATAAAATCATGAATGGTGTATAGAAAGTGAATAAGGAAGTATTATTCCTTCAAATAACACAAGAACCAGGGGTCACCCAATGAAATTAATAGGCAGCGGGTTTAAAAACAAACAAAAGGAAGTACTTCTTCACATAATGCACAGTCAACCTGTGGAACTCATTGCCTGGGGATGTTGTGAAGGCCAAAACTATAACTAGGTTCAAAAAAGAATTAGATAAGTTCATGAAGAATAGGTCCATCATTGACTACTAGTCAAGATGGTCAGGGATGCAGCCCCATGCTCTGGCTGTCCCTAGTCTCTGACTGCCAGAAGCTGGGAGTGGATGATAGAATGGATCACTTGACAGTTGCCCTGTTCTGTTCATTCCCTTTGAAAGCATTTGGCATTGGCAACTGTCGGAAGACGAGATACTGGGCTAGATGAACCACTGATCTGACTCAGTATGGCCATTCTTATGATGAAGACCGCTAACTATTTACTAATATCTATCTATGCATTTCTAGTGTGCCCATCAACATGACATATCCCATGCATAGAAATGTGGCAACCCAGTATTGAACATACGAAGATTAAAGCAGAAATTAGCTGCATTGTTCACAAAAACAAAAGCAGCCTAAAAATAAACAGGATAAATGAACCTTGCACCATAGACTGGTCTTATAAAAAAACCTCTGAATTAAAGCCAACACTGAAATGTAAATTAGTCCAGATTCTTCACAACTATGAAAGAAAAGATAGTATCAGCTCTGTAACTCTTCTACAACTACACTGGACACATTATCCTAGGCAGAGAACACACCAAAGGCCATTTATACATCATTTAAGTCCCACTTAAGCCACAGGACTTCTGGAGTGAATTTCATCTGAGTGTACACAGACCTTTCCTGACATAAAAATCCTTCAGTACAACAATTTTAAAAAAAAGTGAATTGTATATTAAACACAAGAAAGACATACCTAGCGGAGCTTTACAAACAACTCTGCCTTTACTATGACTGCAGTCAACTTCAGACCATGTTCCATTTGTGGATAGGATAACACTGCATTTCCCATTGACTTTTGAAGTTCCGTTTGCCCAATTGGCATATTTAACTGCTGAACCATCAAGCCAGTTCAAGGACTTAGCTGTAGGGAAAGATCACAAATACTGCTTTCATAAATCACCATCAAAATTTGCAATATTGCAGCATAATGTGAAAAATGAAATTTATTAATTTCATCACATTTCTAAACATCAGCTGTAGGTGCCCATCCAGTGAGCTGGGTGCCGATTACATAAATAACAAATGACAACAAACTGCCCATAAATATAAATATACCCATCTCAGTGCACCCTTCCTGAGAGAGACAGGCTTTGCAGCATGCCCAGGTTAACAAATCTGGGATCTGGCAGACCAAGGTTTGGGAGTGAAGTAAGTTCAATTACTGAGCAACCTGCAGAGAAAATGCCGTCAGCACCTCAGTCTCATGTATATTGAAGGAGTTCCAGCGCAAGTGCCTTTGCTCATCCTAAATGTGGCACAGGGAGAGGTGATACTCAGATAACCAGGTCCCAAATCATTTAGGGCTTAAAGTCCACCTAGAAACTTACTGGAAGCCAGTGTAGATCATGGCGTCCTGGTCTAATGTGCTCCCAATGTGCGACTCCACTTAATAAGAGCACTGCAGCATTCCAGCAATAGATTAAGCTTCTAAATAGTCCCCATGTAGGGTGCATTACAGCAATCTAGTCTTGAGGTGATAAAATCATGGATAATTCTGACAAGGTTCACATTGGAGAGAAAGGTTTATATTTGTCTTGCCAGGCGCAGATGGAAAATACTCTGTCAAAGCTGCTACCTGGGCATCTAGGACTGGCCCAGAATCTAACACCATCTCCAATTTTCACACTGTTTTACAAATGGCAGTTGCATGCCCCTATAAGTTCCACCTACTCTTCTGCCTGCTTCCATCAGCCCACCATTATCTCAGTCTTGTCTGGATTAAATCACAGCCAGCTAGTTCTCATCCAAACCCCAAGCTCTTGTACAATGTCCCTTTGTTGATTATCTAATTTTCATTCCAAAACCACAAAAATAGAAGTGTTTCTGTGAAACTCATAAAATAAATATTTTAGAATAATTTTCAAAAGCCAACAAAAACAGCCTCTCCGCATATACCTTTTCTAACCCATCTGTCTTAATCTAGCAGCAAAGTTTGAATTTAACCCACTGAATATATGTGAAAATAATTCTAAATCACAAAACAAGAAACATTAGGAATTAACATAAACTGAGAAGGGGTAGAAGTTACTATACTACAGTAACTCCTCGCTTAACATTGTAGTTACATTCCTGAAAAATGCAACTTTAAGCGAAACGATGTTAAGCGAATCCAGTTTCCCCATAAGAATTAATGTAAACATGGAGGGTTAGGTTCCAGGGAAATTTTTTTCACGAGACAAAAAACTATATTATACACACCCCTACACACACCCCCACACACAGTATAAGTTTTAAACAAACAATTTAATACTGTACACAGCAATGATGATTGTGAAGCTTGGTTGAGGTGGTGAAGTTAGAGGGTGGGATATTTCCCAGGTAATGCCTTACTGCTGAATGATGAACTAGCATTCAGCTGAGTCCTCAAGGGTTAACACATTGTTGTTAATGTAGCCTCACACTCTACAAGGCAGCACAAATGGAGGGAGGGGAGACAGCATGGCAGACAGAGACACACACCCTGTGTGTGGGATAGAGAGATGTGCATTGCCCATTTAAATACTCTGACACTACTCTAAGTACATTGCCTTTTTAAGTATATCAGGAAGTTGAGACAGCAGCTGCTGCCAGCAAGCTCTCTCTGTCCTGAGCCCTGTTGTGTCCCCACCCTGCTCTATATGGAGAAGGGGTAAGCGGGGGGCAGGAGCGGGGAGAGGGGAGCACCCTGACATTAGCCACTCTCTTCCTCCCCCATTGCACAGCAAGCAGGAGGCTCCTGGGAGCAGCTCCAAGGCAGTGGGCAAGAGCAGCACATGGCAGTGGGGGGAGGGACAGATGCACTGCCGGCAACTGATAGCTTGCTGGGCGACTGCCGCACAGGGAACTTAGGAGAGCGGGAAGCTGATGGGGGGGGGAGGGGGGAGGGCTGCTGGTCCACCCATGTTCCAAGCCTCCACCAGCTAGCTGCAACAGGCTGCTCTTCCTGCAAGCAGTGGACAAAGCAGGCAGTTGCCAAACAAGGTTATAAGGGAGCATTGCGCAACTTTAAAGGAGCATGTTCATTAACTGATCAGCAACGAAACAACATTAACTGGGACGACTTTAAGTGAGCAGTTACTGTATATAAATTAATGCTAACAAATTGCATAGCAGCGGCAGTTAACTTTTCAAATTCTAAGTATTTTTATATTATTTTCATTCATTTTTATTTACCATATAAGATATATATACACACACACACATAGTTGGTAGTTACTTCTTACCCCTGAAGTTCTGAGACAATCCAAGCCACACTCTTCTGGTGATGAAGTCATTTTGCCTTATGTGCTTACTGACAAATATATTCTCTTCAGCATCCTTTATAGTCAATAGTGTTGCAGAAGGATCTAAGGGAAGAGTTTAGTGGTCAGTACAGAAAGAAATTTTAGAGGTTTCCCTCATAGTCTTTTTAAATTAAATGGATTTTCTGAAAATTCAAAAGGGATCATTTAAGGCACAGAAATGAGAAAGAACGTTTGCTAATTTGGACTCCTAAAATTTTGATATGTAATCTGCAGAGGAAAAACACAGATTAGGAGAACAATGCAATGTCATGAGCAGCCTCAGATCAAAGTTAACTTCTTGTTTTGTCATCTGGGCAGGTGATGCAAAATAAAATAAAGAAAATTCTCCTGCAAGTCTGGAAAGATATTAAATGATACTTTACGGAAACAGAAGCACTGATCCTGCCAGGTGCTAAGCATCTTCTGTAAATCCCCTTGATTCTTATTAACCTAAATAGAGGCTCAGCACCTTGTAGGATCAGGCCAATTTTCTGTATCTAAATAACAAATAATATATTTATATACAATGTCACTGCACTTAAGGTGTAATGGGAAGGAGGGCGTGCACTGGGGGAGGTGGCGGGGGGAAGGGAAGGCGTGCTTCTGTGCACCTGATCCTCTGCTGGCATAAAAGACTTTCTGCCAACAGCATAAGTTAAAGAAGGACTACTCTTGGTCTAACCCACGCTGGGTCCAAGTGGCCCTGAATTGGGTGTCACACCTGGTAATGGGAATACCTGCTTCTTTATTTCAGTTTATCTTACACAGTTTAATTAACATTAAATAGTAAAAAAAAAATATACGGCTAAAATTATGACAGTTCAAACGTGCTAGAATTTTGAAGGGAGCAAAGGATTCTGTACATGAGGAATTACATGCTGTTTATATTATCTGTCACAAAACAATCCCCAGTATTTACTAAAGAAAAAAAGCTCTTCTTTAGCACAAAAACTGGCTTTTCAGCTTCTGTGTGCATCAAGTTTAAACTGTGAAGTGTCTACTTTCAAATCCTCGGTGGGATTTCTCTGCATTCATCCTATGCCCAGGGCTATAATAAGAATAACTTTGTAACAAAGCTACAGCCTTTAATTTGTATAAAGTGGTTTGTGTAAAATAAAAAGGTTTTCCACTGGAAATCAGCTTTGATTTTCTGAATCCTTTATCAATGGTTACATATGAGGTATCACTTTATTTATGTACATTCATGTTCCAGATAAGTAATCAGAACACTGCACATCTTTACCAAAAATATTAATCAAATGCTCCAAAAATCATTAGATAAAACCAGCCATTAGACATATTCCTAAATCAAAGAAACATAAAGCAGAAGTTTTGCCAGTGTGTTTTTTCTAATTCTCCCTTAATGATAAGCTATTTACAAGATATAACACATTATAAATAAAACCAAACATACCCAGCTTCTGACAGACTCTTTTAGCCTCTTCTGCAGTATATACTGAAAAATTGTATAATGCCATGTCAAATGCATAGCAATGATCTTTATACTGCAACCACTGCGATGTTCTAGTACCCTGTGGACACCTGGAGGAGCCTTTGGTTTGCTGTGGCTGTAATCGTCTCTCTGTAAAAATATAAAGACTTTGTATTATGCAAATTAAAAGAGGCTCTGCGGAGTCAAATAACTCTGGGGTAGGGATCCTATATACAAAAATACACACACATGCTGGAATCGGGCTCAATCACTGTGGACCTCTGATTCAGGAGCTGACATTTATACCATAGGTCACAAAGAGATTATCAGTCTAACAATTTATAAAAATTATATTAATTTATATTTATATTAATTTAACTATATTAATTTCTTCCATGAAACATTGGGTCATGTTGAAAGTGATCCCTCTAATTTGAAGAAACTAAGGTAATCTGAGGTCACCAGTTTTATTTATCAGATTTTGCCAAGAAAATTGTCTAAGATGAGGGAGTATGTAACAGAGACAGATGGTGACAGTCTCATGTTCCCACTACTCAAAATAAGATTCATAAGTTAATATTGTAATTTTCATAGCACCTTTCACAAAAGGATCTCAAAGTGCTTTATTGCTTTATAAAGGGAGGGTAAATATTTCCCATTTTACTAGTGGAGAAACTAAGGCACAGAAAGGTTGTGATTTGCCCAAGCCCCAAAGCAAATCTTGGCATAGTTGAGAATAAAACTCAGGAGTATTGACTGCAAGTCTCCTGTTTTAATTACTATTCAACACTGCCCTCCAAAAGCCTTTCAGTAATGTGTTAGTCAACGTACACCCTGCTCAGCTCAGTTCAAAGTTGCACTCCATTGATGGGCATGGGAAAGAAATGTCCTGAGCAGTTATCAAAATCTTAAAACAGAAATCCAGTGACAACACATGACTTTGACAGAGTCAGTATTTCATGGAAGCTGAGCCAACAAAACTCTGCAGTGAAAACATTTTTGGCATAAAGAAACCCTCTCACATTAGGCTGTTTAACAAGCAGTATCTATTTTTAATGCCTGTTTAGGTAGCTGGCCACCACTGTTATCAAATACCAAAGTATGGTGCCACAAAGCTTACAAGATATACTAACCGGTAGTTTGCTACTCCTTCTAAACAATCAGTCTTAAAGAACAAAATGTTTCGTTTAGTCTAAATCACATTTCTTTCAGTCTTCATTTTCTGTTCATAAGACAGCATGTAAAATAGAGTATGTGTTAAATTACAGGAAAAAAGGAAATCAGGCTTACTGTCTGAAGAAGTATAGCAAATGGCACCCTCAATAACATTTGTGCACCTTGCACGTTTCCAAAATCCTTTAGTATCCAGAAAAACACAGTTCCCAGTAGATTTAGAGTTTTCCAGTTCCCAGGGACGGTAGTCAAATTCACTTCCATCAGACCATTCTAAATTAGATTCACTTCCCTGATTAAAGAATAATAATTTTTATACCACTGAATTCAGGCCTTAATTAATCAAATATAAACACAGATAACGTACAGAGAGTGATGCACTAAAGAGTCGAAGACCCATTTCCTCCAAGTCAGTACTGAACCAATGCCCAACATGGTTAGCATGTTGTGTCTTCCAGGTAATACTTAAAACTGAGGCCCTGGCCACCTGTGATCACTGAGGAGTCTGTGGTACTCTTAAGTACAGGGTTATGACCAGGCCAAATCCCAACCTGGTAACATTATGCCTCCCTAATTTTCCCCCTATGGTTTCAATTACATAAGGCATTATTCAAGAGCTGACAATTCCTGTCCTAACAAATCTATTGCTTAGTCATGTTGTGAGCTGTTAAACCACAGGGGTGGGAGCAGTATGTAAAGTTTGTTTATCAGTTTGTGATGAAAGCTACTATGCTAGATTCACTTGGAAGTGTAGGCTGGTGGAAACCATGGCAGTGGAAAGTCTACCATGGCCGGTGAAGGGATTAGTGCAGCTCAAAAGATGGGTAGGGTGGTGGACATATGCCCTGAATTGATGTTTCCCCTGAGCACTATTTGCTGGTGGGCCCCAAGGGGAGCTTAAAGTTACCCTCCCCTTTGAAAACCCTGAGGAAGGATGGTGGCACAGTGGGCAAAGTGGAGCAGAGAGGCTGCATGGTGCACTTCCCTGTGCTATTGGGGTGAATTTGGCCCATCATGTAAGTATGAAATCAGACACTCATTCTAAAATACATTTCTAATCCCCTAATATCTAAGTGTAGGAAAAGTTAACATATATTCTTAGTGGTAGGGAAAAAAGAAAGCAAATAATCTTCTAGCATGAAATTCAAGCCTCTAAAAGAGCTTGGAAAGATCACAAAGATTTTGGAAATCAACTGCAGAAAATTATTGCAGAAAAAGAAACAATGGTCATGACAGTAGAAACTTACATCAAGGCTTGATAGCCCAATCCACAGTGGATATCCATCACGCTTTACAATATTGTCCAAAAACACCTGATGGGATTCACTGTGTATGCTGACTAAATCACTTCCATTCTGTTTGCATTCTCTTAATGCTTCATACCAGGTTATTTTTTTCTGAAGGATCCTGTATGTGCTATTTCCATGTAGTATATACTCAGGCAATGGAGGCTTGTTCTCTCTGGGCCCTATTTCAAGATTAAGATCACAGTTAATTCTATACGCTTCATTCATGTTATCAGAAATATGTGGCAGATATTAAAATCTATCAGTCTATAAGAGGGGTCAGCAACCTTTCAGAAGTGGTGTGCCGAGTCTTCATTTATTCACTTTAATTTAAGGTTTCGCGTGCCAGTAATACATTTTAACATTTTTAGAAGGTCTCTCTCTATAAGTCTATATACTACATAACTAAACTATTGTTGTATGTAAAGTTTTCAAAATGTTTAAGAAGCTTCATTTAAAATTAAATTAAAATGCTGATCTTACACTGCCGGCCTGCTCAGCCCACTGCCAGCCTGGAGTTCCGTTCAGCTAGGCCGGCAGCAGGCTGAGCGGGGCCTGCGGCTGGGACCCCGGCTGGCAAGGGGCTGGCAGCCAGAACCCTAGAATGGCAGCAGGCGGAGCGGGGCCTGCGGCCAGGACCCCAGAACGGCAGTGGGCTGAGCGGCTTAGCCCGCTGCCACTCAACCCGCTGCCGGTCTGGGGTTCCATCCGCTGGCTCCTGCCAGCCAGGGTCCCGGCTGCTGGACCCGCTCAGCCCGCTGCCGGTCTGGGATCCCGGCCCTGCCTACATCGAGTGGGTACCTACCTTCTCCCTGGTTCTAGCCCATTCTCTTCCTCTCTCTCTGCACTGAGCTGAGGGTGGGAGTACACTGAGCACAGGGCTGGGGGTGAAGGAGCAGGCTGGGGGTAGGGGTGTAGGGTCTGGCCAGGAAATAGAATGAGGGAGGGGACGCAGGGTTGGGGCAGGAGGTTTGGGTGTGGAGTGTTTACCTGGGCTGCTCCCATTTGGTGCGAGGGATGCAGGTGGGAATGTGGGGTGTCTGTGCAGGAACTCCCGTTTGGTGCACAGGGTGGGGGTGCGAATGTGGGGGGTGCAAGAGTCAGGGCAGGGGGCTGGGAGTGTGTGAGGAGGGTGCAGGAGTCAGGGCAGAGGGCTGGGGGTATGTGAGGGGGGTGCAGGAGTCAGAGCATGGGGTGTGGGGGGGGCTGGAGTCAGGGCTGAGCAGGGCCGGTGGCTGGGACCCAGCAGGCCACAGCCTGCCATTAAAAATCGGCTTGCGTGCCAACTTTGGCACGCATGCCATAGGTTGCTGACCCGTGGTCTATAACAACTCAATTCAAGCACTGAAGTGTTCAGTACAAATTACTTATGGGATACATATTATCTTTTTTTATATTGAATGATAGGAGAAAAAGATGGAGGCACACAGCCAACATCCATCCTGAGCAGAGTACTAGAATACTGATAGAGAGCTTCATCCTGCAAATTGAAATCCATGAGAGTTTTACCAATGAATTCAATGGGAGCAGATGCAGGGTCTTCACTGGGAGTCCTGTTCATGGAAGACTTGCAGGACTAGGCCTTAACATTAACTTTACCTCGCCAGCCCCCAAAACTTTGGGTGTAATTGTTTCTGGATATTACTTACCCATTTCAATTTTACAGGCAAGAATACTGTGTTGATTAAATTCAAGAGCTTGCCAACTTTGCGTACGGTTGTAAATATCCCAAAACCCATCAAAGTTCACTCCAGCAAAAAACTGATTCTTCTTTACATTAGGTCTTCCCTGTCTCCAGTTCTTGTAAGACACAAAAGTTTCATCATACCATTTTAGGGAATTATCTGTGGAAAATATAAAAACATTTCTATATTTTGCCTTGAGCAAAAACAGATTTTTTAAGAAATGTGAAATTAATCTACAACTGAAGATGGTGTGCTCCTGACCAGAATTAATAAAACACTCACTTTAGATCAGAAGGCCTGTTATTACCTGTTTTTTGAAGTTGCTAGAGTTTCCTCTAAGCCCTGACCAAAATTCTAAGTGTCAAGAGAAAATGTTCTTTGGAGATTACCCAAATTAGAACTGTGAAAATTCAGATTACAAAAACCAAACCAAATAAACAGGTGCCTTGCAAGTAACCCAGTACTATTTTCTGAAGAAGGGTGGTCTGGTGGATAATAGCTATAACTAGGAATCAGGAACTCCTGAATTTTATCCTGGCTATGATGCATACTTCCGCTGTAGCTTAATGTGACTCATGTCTCTGCCTTGTTTTCACATTTTGTAAAATGGAGATTGCCATGACCCTGTGTGTTCTGCAATTCCTTAGCCATGCAATTTGCTAGAAAATCCATCCCTCTGCAATAAGGTGCTCTGGAATCTAAGATTTCTTCTCTCTTTTTTTAAAAAATTATGTTTCCTGCCCATGAAGATTACTTTTAAAATAAGAACTGAGTGTAATTGATGCAGTGTTGTATTTCTGAGTCTGCAGACAGTCTGAAATAATAGCTCTGAGAAGTGTGAACTACCCCATTCATCACGAGTTCAGTATTTGAAACCTAAAGATGAAAATTTAAGGCTCCAACACTAAAATCAGATCTTTGCACCTGCATGGAACCCCTTAAGTTCCAATTCTGCTAACTACTCTACAGTTTATTGTTTAAATAGAAGAGTCCAATTACAGCACTTGTCCCACAATCCAAAACTACCTCCTGCTCCACCTCTCCAAGGACTACAGATTGCAACAGAATTCAGACACCCTGCCTCAGAATCTACATCTAGAATGAAGCAGAGTACGTGGATTATTGGGGATCATGAAAAAATTACTGATTTACGTCACTGAGATTTATTCATTCATCTTTGTAAAATGCTTTGAAGATGAAAAGCACTATTATTCTAACAGAATAATTGCAGAAAACTTACTAAAAGAAAAGGACAACCTATGCATCTGATGAAGTGAGCTGTAGCTCACAAAAGCTTATGCTCAAATAAATTTGTTAGTCTCTAAGGTGCCACAAGTCCTCCTTTTCTTTTTGCAGATACGGACTAACACGGCTGCTACTCAGAAAACTTACTGCACATAATAGAGAATGCAGAGTTGGTCACAAGATGCAGCTATAGGAGCTTTAGTAGTTTGCTACTCAGTCTGGGCTTGAAATTCCAAGGTAGTGAGCACCCAAACTGTCACTCACTTCAGTGGGAGTTGTGGGTGCTCAGAACCTCTATAAATCAGGCCTATGTATATTGCTAAAAATGTTACCACATATCATTGTGCTCTTTTTAAATCCTGCCTTTTGGTAAAATCAATAACCTGGATTAAGCAGACTGTGTAGGATCTAAATATCACTAGAACAGACAAAAGATGTCCAGTTATTTTCCTCTAAAAACATAAATGAAAATATAAGGTAGTTGTAAGCATTAGTATATATTTATTTTTATGGTGTCTTGGATTGCTCTATCCAAGTATGTAAGAAATGTATCAGTTTAATGATAGGAGGTTAGCAAATTTTATTAAGAAAAAAATCTTACCGCTGTCATCATAAATTATGCCCAGCCATACCCATCTAGCTAAGCCACTGAAAGAACGTAGCTGCTCAACAACAAAGTTATTTTCTTCCTCATCTCTAATATTCAAGACAAATGCATCTAGATCTGTTGAAACAATTTTTAAAATAATAATTAGTTTATTACAAGTTTATCTATCATTTACAAAACAAATTAAGTTTTGATCGCCAATGTTTAATAATTAACACACACACACACACACAGACACACTCACACTCTAAAAGGACAGACAACACATCAGCCAAAAAAAAATTAGGAAAAATTACTGTTTTTCAAAAGGCAATGTCAACACTACCTGTTCTGTGAGTATTTTGTAGATAAGTGGAAGATTTCAGCTTCTAGCACTGTCAGCTATGCTTTTCAGGAGCACTTCATACACTTAAAAACAAGTACCTTTTTTGGATATTTCTATACAGTAAAGAAAAATCCATTGCTGGCCCATGCCAGATGACTCAGGCTTGTGGGGCTCAGGCTGTGAGGCTGTTTCACTGCTGTGTAGACTTTTGGGCTTGGGCTTGGGCTGGGGCCAATCCCTAGGACTTTGTGGGGAGGGAGGGTCCCAGAGCTCAGGCTCCAGCCAATTTTTAATGCATAAAGAGTATCCTACACAGCAATGAAACAGCCCCACAGCTCGAGCTCTGTGAGCCCGAGTCAGCTGGCATGGGCCAGCCACGGGCTTTTCTTTGCTGTGTAGGATACTCTTTATGCATTAAAAATTGGCCCCTCCGATTTTAAAAAATAGACAACAATATTTGCTATCTTTCAAACTCCTCGTAGGCTTCACCTCCCTAGTTTTTCAGTTTCTGTACAAGCAGCTTAAAAGAGACTGCCAATTTAAAATCCAGTAATTAAAAGAAGTACTTACTTATTTTCTTGCATAAATGGTGGGCTTCTTGTGATTTCATTTCTTGCCATCTATCTTTTGTTATCATGAAAATGTAACAACTATTTTGAAATGATATCCATGGTGTATTTTTAAACGTATGTGGACATTTAATATGTTCAACAACTTGTTCTTTCTCAGTCTCATCTGAAAGAAAAAGAAAACTCTCTTAGGTCATGCACAATTTTAATATAAGACAGCATGGACTCCAGCATGGAGTCCAGACTGTATGAAGAGGCCTCCACAGGGTCCAGAGGGGGTGCAGATGGCTAAGTCCTCCTTCCACATGGAGGTGAGGGAGATCCATGTGCAGAGGGTGTCCTCAGTGGGCGGATCTGGAGGGCACAATCTGGGTCAACACAGCAATCCTGAATGTTACTAAATAATTACACAGTGCTTGGGTAACTTGCTCAGGTGTTAGATGGCCCATTTCCAAGGCACTAGGGGGTTTTTTGGTACACAAACAACTAAACAAGCCTGTTCTAGGAAGTAGTCTAAGTTTAGTGTATATAAATGGAACATTTTTATTTTAAAATAATTATAAACCATCTTTGTTACTGAGTTTTACTATGTATATTACTTATGAAAGCTGGTTTTTTTTAAATAATGAGAATGTATTTTCTCAGAATACATACTTGTTGGCAAGTAGCAAATAGCACCTGGATTTTCAGAGGAACATTCAGAAGTTTTCCAGAATCCATCAATATCCAAAAACACACATTCATCACTTGTTTCTTCGTCTTCTTCAGACCAGCGACTAAAATCAATGCGCTTTCCATCTGCCCAGCCATAATGTTTTCCATCCTAGCATCATACCAATAAAAGATGAGAGCTTACACACTTAAAAAAGTGTCTAGGTGCATCAAATGACATGATACTATATTTCTACTGGGTGAAGTCCTGTGTTTAGCAAGAATTGCAGGTGCTCAGCAGCTCTTGGGATTTGGTCTCTTGTTAAAATAATAAATGAAGTCTGTCACATTCAGTTTTGCTGCGGAAAAAAACTACATCGACTATTGTGAATGGCAAATGACAATACTTATATGTTAGAGAGACAAGTTGGGTGAGGTAATATCTTTTATTGGACCAACTTTTGTTGGTGAGAGAGACGAGCTTTCAACCTTAGACAGAGGTTACCTGAATAACTACTCTGTGTAGCTTGAAAGTTTGTCTCTCTCACCAACAGAAGTTGGTCCACTAAAAAAATATTACCGCACCCACCTCGTCTCTCTAATATCCTGGGACCAAACACGGCCACAACAACAGTGCAGTACTTAGATGTCTAACTATTATGCTTGATTTGTAGGCAAAGCCAGGTAGATAAATGGTATCATTTGAACCTGCAATTAACTATGGGCACAATTATTTGTGCATGGAAATTGGAAGCGATTTCTAAGAGTCAGTCTTGTTGTTTCCCCATGTTAGAGCAAATGTAACATATTAATGTTTAATATTAAGTACTTTTTAGAATTTATAATTAGACATATTCCTGCCATGAAATTGACAATAAATAATAATAAAATATAATAATAATTAATCATATTAAAACACAAGAAAAGTAAGAGGATCTATGCTTTAGGAAAGTTATATTTAAAAGTTTTCTTCTGTATTTAAGACCACTCGTATTAGGAACTGATACCAGCTGTGATAATCTTTTTTTCTTCCTCTTTTTGTTTTTTTTTAGCTGAATATATCTTCCTGGTGTGTTCAGTACTACAATTGCAAGCTCTCCTGGTACTGTCTCACTGTCTACAGGCATGAGCTGCTGGGTGTAGCCAGTACCCTTCTATATGTTTCAGAGCTTTAGGGCCATATGTAACAGGATGAGGCATTTGATCCCCACTTAAAGGTCACCTACAAAGGGGGGGGAGAGAGGTTGTCTTCTTTTTGACTTCTTGTGAAGTACAGATAAAACATGAAAAGTTTGTTTTCTTCAAAAATTCCCTGTACATTTTATACATTAAAAAATACCAGGTTTTTCTTTCCTGTTATTCCTGGAAAACTCTTTGGACAGCTGCAGAAGTAGGAGAATTATGATGTCATAGATACCAAGCAAGTGAAACCTGACCGTGAGAACATTTTTTATTTAGGCTATTTAAAACTTTGTTTTTTGCTTATTTTTGGTAATACCTATTTAACTCAAACATCCATAAATGGTTGGAAGAAAAGATGTTTGTTAAAGATTCAACACCCACTCACACACCCATGCCCCAAACTCTTTAATTAACGGATGAGAAAGCTCCCAATCCACACTGGGAATTTCCAAGAAGTCCTCCAACAAACACAAGAGAAACACTATTGACATTTTTAAGATAAAAAAGCATAATTTTTTTTAAAATACCCTTTCACAACTTTTCTCCGTTATTAAGAAGCAAACCCCACCTGAAAAAATCCATTCCAAGTTCTAAGATAAGATGTTACCAATATATTTCAAACAGTTTTTAGCAGTTGCTTTTGGATTTCATTTGCTATCTTTCAGGTTTTCTCTTTTTAAAAACATTTTGGTTGGCCTTCCTTGACCCCACCCCAGAATTTCAAATGACAGTGGCAGTTATAGAACCACTGACAACAGAGTGGCAAAGATGATGCAATGATATAGTTTGCTGCTAATATAAAACATTTTTTTCCATCTTAAAACCTGAGGAACATAGTGTCCTCTCAATCGGTCCATCAATCGGAGTTCCACACTTGAATGTGCACCTCAGAGAACTGAAAATCTAGTATATAACCCTGAGCACCAGGACTGGTTAACCTCCCACTAGACATCTAGCCTCAAGATGGTTCTCTGCAACTGAAAATAGATGCCCCTGGAAACATCTATTTAAAAATAACCCAATAATTTTCAGTTTCATTGTTTCCCCAGTCATTCCTTTACCATTCCACCCTACCCTAAAAAATGGTTCTTACGAGGGATGGGGAAGAGATAAAACTTACATCTTTGCTGAAGAGTCCAATCCACAGTGGGTAATTGTGAATGGCAGCCTGCACAGTAAGAAAAGCCTGTTGGTACTGATCTGTGATGCTAACGAGCTGCATGTTTTTCTGTTTGCACTCCCGCAGTGCATCATACCAGGACAAATTCTCCAGAATTACTGTGTAATGGACATTTTGATAGGTCAGTGTTTCATTAAGGACTTGCTGTGTCTGGTTGTCAGCAGCCCCTGTAAATAATCAAGAAATAGAAGCATTAAGTGGGATAAACACTGCAAAACATTTTAGTTCTCAGTTTCTTTTGTAACAGCAGCAGCAAAACCCATTCAAATTTCTTTTGGGAATAACCATCAAAAATAAAATTAAAAAAAAGATTCATAGACTGTTGTAGACTACCATTTTACTACATCAGAATGGACAGAGAGCGTATCTGTTGAAAAATGTAAAGCTCTTTTTAAATGTAAATGTGTAAGTCCCTGTATAAAAGCTTGGTAGAAAGGCAGTAACAGAACTACTCGGCTTTGTGGCTTTCCATATTCACTCAATTTAACTCAGAAGAGTTCAAGTTATTAGGGAAAAAACACCTATACTCTCTGGGTGAAATTAATGTGAAACTGTGGTATTCTTCTACAGAACTGCGCACAGATGTTGTGACAATCAACAGGGGCCATGCATCTCTGAACAGTCTGACGGAGAGAGGGATGAGTCAAGTAAAGAGCCATTGGATTCATTCTTATGTAAATACTGGTACAGGCAGCTCTTCCAGCCAGTACATTGCACGAGCAGGCAGAGAGGTAATAGAGTTTGCCTCCATAGCATGTGCTCAGAGTCTTGCACAAAGCCACCTGGTTTATGTATTGTGCTGGAAGTGGTGAAATTTACCGTTTGGGTTCTAATTATCCAATATTATCACAATGAGCTGCATTAATTGCATCCAACTAAGTGATGCATGCAAATAATAAAAAATGCAAACTTCACATGGATGGGGAATTAGAGCATGTGGATCTAATAATTCCAAGAAGTTTATGGGCTGATACCAGAGCTAAATTTGGCCCTACAATTTTGTAAAATGTGCATTGGCATCTAACATAGAGGTGTCTCAGGAATACAAAGCCTTGTCAAGGGAAAAAATTAGTCTGTATAAATAAGAGCAAACAAGTGACTGATGAATAGGCTGACAGACCAATTCCCAAAAGGCAGAGCCATAAGATTAATTTTATGTTTATGCACAATTTGCAGCTGTCAGTGGATTAGAGAGGTGACATGAAAGAAACAGAATGTTTGAACTAGTTCATGACTACTGCCAAGTGCTTCTATGTAAAAGAGCTTCAAAAGAGAACTGTGAGACCAACAGAGACCTCACACACTTAAAGGTTAATGATAAAGAGTTAGGGGGAAAATGTACATTTCCCAAAGATGAAAAAAGAATATTGCTGATGTTTACAAGCGTAATTATCACAACATTTTGAGATAATCATTAAGTGCCTGAGATGCCAAGGCATCTGAGCTGCTGACTCCCTTGCTTCTGTGACACAAGTGACATGAAAACCATAGGGCCAGACTGTACTTGGCCAAGGATGCCACGGCAGAGTGGAAAACATCTCCCCTGCTGCAGCATCCTCAGCTGTGGCCAGGCACAATTGCAGTTTCTGCAAGAGCAGACTGAGCGCTCCTTCCCTGCATGCCAGGGGGTTTAGAGGCTAGCAATCCAAGAATAATGGGGACCATATTGCAGCAATGAATGAACTTTCACTGAATGTCATGTTTCCTTTTCTGGAGGGAAATATATTTATCAATAGCAGCTGCACTCTTTTATTGGAGTCTTACAAGCATTTTTAATGTTCAGCGCCTTTGCAGTTCATCTTAATTTTCTTTTTTTAATAATTAATTTTAAAAAATCCCCTTCACATTTTTCATACTGAATCACTATCCTTCCCTCCTTTGAATTAATAAATAATTATTTAAAAGGATAATTTATACATAGCAGAACATACCCCAAAAATGGGTGTACCGCATATTAAGCCCTTGGCAGTTACGCAGTAACTAAGGCTTTGTTCAGATTGGGTAATTGCCCTGATTTGAGTAGTCAGTGGGCAGTCACCAATATAGCTGCACTGGAGCAGTGATTCCTCCCCAGTCCCGAGTATAAACAGGAAAGCCACACATTGTATCAGTGGAGCTGACCTCTGCTTGAAGCCAGGGTAAGTTGCACCAGTACAAATTGTGGCTCTCATTGTCTACACCTGGCGTTTGCTCTAAGGTAGCTAAACAAATGGCTGAAATCAAGGCTAATTCCAAGTATAGATGAGGCCTCATATCATCCCTTCAGTGTTAAAACTCACAGGAGATGGTTAAGTGGGATTAAAACTCTGCATGGTTCTCCTCACAGAGTTTCGCCCACGTTGTTCTGGGGGAGAGGAGTCAGTTGCTCCATTCCTCACTGAATGAAACGAAGTTCATCACCAAGCCCTGTAGATCCCCGAAGTATACAAAGAAGGTCAGGGCCTTTCACTTGGAGGCGTTGTACTCCATGCCAACTACTGGACCCTGGGGCCCCCCCTTCACTCTCTGGAAGCATGACTCTACAGGAACTTCACTATCAAGGCCTCCACTGCCCAGGGCTTTCCCCAAACACCTCTTAAAGCGGGTTTCATGCTGTGGATGGTGTCGTGGAAAATGTAGGTATGGGAAATTTTTCAGGGCTGGTAAGAGGGATGAGATTTGTCCTCATGGCCCCACCACTGGATACCGCTATCCAGTATGGACCTGCTCAGTCCCCAGAAGGATCCTGCCACCATGGAACACCCTTCTTGAGGTGCTGTATAGAGGGAGATTGTGCCTCAGGAGGGGTGATATCCATGCATGAAGGGGCTTCTTGGCAGGTGGATATTAGACGCACAGTCAGCCTTACCTGCTGGCTTCTGGCAGATACCCAAAAAATGCTTCTCAGCACAAGGCAAGAAATTCCATGTTCCAACATATGAAGATTTGGGGTTGTTGAGCATTACGCCACACTGGTTGTTTATCTCCCCATCAAACATCTGAAAACCAGAAAACTCATCAAGTTCATGTATGATACACGCATTCTTGTGTGAAGAGCGCGAATGAAGGTCAAGTTAGGAGAATATATTTCTCTTAGTATGTGCAGAGCAGTAGAACAACACACAGCTAGTTTATTTTGCAATGTTACCTAGTTGCTGGATTGTTTGTTTGTGAAAAAAATTACCTGGACCCACTATACTCTTTAAAAATTCTTGTTAATCAATGGCATTCCATTAGGTTTCTTATGCTGCTCCATGAACAGCGCAGCCAGGAAAACTGTCAAGGTTCCTCCCCCACTCTGAACGCTAAGGTACAGATGTGGGGACCTGCATGAAAACCTCCTAAGCTTATCTTTACCAGCTTAGGTCAAAACTTCCCCAAGGTACAAAATATTCCACCCTTTGTCCTTGGATTGGCCGCTACCACCACCAAACAAATACTGGTTACTGGGGAAGAGCTGTTTGGAAACGTCTTTCCCCCCAATACTTCCCAAAACCTTGCACCCCACTTCCTGGACAAGGTTTGGTAAAAAGCCTCACCAATTTGCCTAGGTGACTACAGGCCCAGACCCTTGGATCTTAAGAACAATGAACAATCCTCCCAACACTTGCACCCTCCCCTTTCCTGGGAAATGTTGGATAAAAAACCTCACCAATTTGCATAGGTGACCACAGACCCAAACCCTTGGATCTGAGAACAATGAAAAAGCATTCAGTTTTCTTACAAGAAGACTTTTAATAGAAATAGGAGTAAATAGAAGTAAAGAAATCCCCTCTGTAAAATCAGGATGGTAGATACCTTACAGGGTAATTAGATTCAAAACATAGAGAATCCCTCTAGGCAAACCCTTAAGTTACAAAAAAGATACACAGACAGAAATAGTTATTCTATTCAGCACAATTCTTTTCTCAGCCATTTAAAGAAATCATAATCTAACACATACCTAGCTAGATTACTTACTAAAAGTTCTAAGACTCCATTCCTGGTCTATCCCGGACAAAAGCAGCATATAGACAGACAGAGACCCTTTGTTTCCCTCCCTCCTCCCAGCTTTTGAAAGTATCTTGTCTCCTCATTGGTCATTTTAGTCAGGTGTCAGCAAGGTTACCTTTAGCTTCTTAACCCTTTACAGGTGAGAGGAGTTTTCCTCTGGCCAGGAGGGATTTTAAAGGGGTTTACCCTTCCCTTTATATTTATGACAAAAACAATGATGTATAATGGTTTATGGATGTATTCTGCACATAACTGAACCAAAAACTATATAGTAACATCCCTCTGCTGCCTACATTTTTATGGAACGTGGCACTTCAGCTACATATTGGATATGCAGAGACTAAAGAGATTTCAATTTTTACATCCCTTTCCATCTTAATGATTAATTAGTGTTCAAAACATCTCATCCAAATAAAGATACGAAGAGCTCAGTCACTACTGGTCACGATGTCTGCCAATTAAGAATACAATTTCTTGGTTTGGGTCCTTTACATTTTTTTTTCTCTTTTGTTATTTTGATACAGTTACCAAAACACCAACATTCTATACTTTTTATAGGACAAAAGATCACCCGGATTTGTATATTCAAATAAATAACTTACATCAAGTGGAATCTTTCTTAGCGTTCCTCTCAGCAATGGGTGAAAGTTACCGTACAGCAGTCTACTGCCATCTACCCATTTGTTTTCCCTTGTGCTGAAAAAAAACTTCAAACCAATCCAAATGTTTTCTTCCAAACCAGGAAGCAAGGATGTTAAAAAATCTGTTGGGCAGAAAAATAAATATTTACATACTATGATTTAGAAAACCACAGTAAACATTTGAAAAGCAGCTTGCATAAAATAAGATAGTACAACCCCCATCTACATTACTTCATTTCCCACCGTAGTCCTTGAAAGTGCAATAAAGCCATTTTAATAGAGTATTAAGTGTTTTGCAATTTTATCATTCCATCCTTTCCATATCCAACAAGGACATTATTTAAAAAAATCATTTGAAAGGATTAGCATTCTAACAGGCTAAGGTCTAACTGAGGGCCAGGAGATGAGTTTAACTTGTTTCTGTCTCTCTCCTCCTCTCCCTCCCTGACATCAACCCTATCTCCTTGCGTCTCTACCCAAATTTCAGACGGTGCCTCCCTACTGTTCTGTAAGACCTTCTATTGACTCCCCACAGAAGCATCAAAAGTGGGCTCCATGCCCTCTTTGAGGGCATGGACAGTCTCACTTGCTTCCCACACACCTCGCTCTCTGACTGGGCATGCCTCTAAAACAGAACCACTTACTGAATATGTGTCTGACTTACTCAACCAAGAAACAGAGAAAGTCAGGATAGAGGGAGAGGATCAGTTCCAACTGAGAAAGGCTCTACTCAGGAATCCCAAACCAGCCACTCTTTGTTCTCTATGGCAACGCCCACTATTGGGTGAGGTTACCGGTCCTTAATGTGTGGCAGGGCTTGCCAGGGCTGAGCCCCAGCACCTCTAGGTTTGGCAGTTCAGAGCCCCGACACCTCTGGGCTTGCCACGTCAGTTATGAATGTAAAATAATTGCTTGAGCCCCAGCACCTCTTTCATTACAAATTAAGCACTGAATGTTAGTTAAGACATTTAGAACTATCTACCTGCTATATGTTAGGAAAGAGATTGAGACTAGCTTGGAGTTAGCTACCTGCTATATGTTAGCTAGCTCCAGGTTAGTCCCAAACTCTTTTCCTAAACTAGACAAACCTATTAAAGGTTAAAACCTCTCAGGATTTGTCACTATCTGATAGCCAGCTACAGAAAGGGCCACAGTACATGAGGGAGGGAGGGAAGGCTGGCAGGAAGAGGTGGTTACCTAAATTGTGGCAGAGCTGTCTTTCTCCACCACAGCTTTGCCATTGCACTAACTTGCCTGGCAGAAATCTGTTATCAGGACTAATTTATTATGCTAAATATCAATCAATTGAAATGAACTTCCATTTACACAATCATGTTAAGAAATGTTTGAAGCAGAATAGGCTTTTCTAGGGCTAAAAGAGTTCTGAATTGCTCCAGTCTCAGTCACTTGAGTTCCAGTGTGGGTCCATCCCAATACCCAATGCTGAGACAGAGCAGAAAACTGCTCTTCCACTGCGCACTGTTAACTACTGAAGTGATCTGCTTGGTCTACTTTCTGTATTCCACTGCACTGAATTGAGTTGGCTGGAGGTCACTTACCTATAAAAATAATGCTACATATAATACGGAGATCTGTTGTGAGCTACTTCTTCAGACATATCTGTAGGCAACTACCCGCCCACTACACAAATACAAATGTATTAACAGATGTCTCTCTCAACAGATAGGTAGTCAGACACATCTGTAGAGAGCCATTTGCAGCAAATGTCTTCTCTTCACTGCATTCATCTCAATGAGGTTTTAACATATGAAGTAAAGTTTGGGAACTGCTTCAGACACAGCCCCTCCACTCGTCATAAATCTCTGGTAGTCTTTACAATTTCCAATTCCTTTCATATGCAAGGGTAGGAAAAGAAACTGGTCTTTGAACTGGTTCTTTTCCTTTTTCCATGGTTTGCCCATTGTGTGTGCATTTCCCATTCTGTGGCAGACAGAATTCCTCTGACACAGGGCAAATAATTAAAGGCATTAGTTATAGGTATTTATTTTATTGTGAATTTTTAGAATTATTTCAGTAAGACTCAAAGTAACTGAATGATTTTACAATCAGATTAACACTGCCACATAATTCCTAGTCTGCTGCACGATTCTGTGCAGTTCTGCTGCATAGACTGGGGAAGGTGCTTGACATATTATTTTGGTCTAAAGTGCTACATAGTATAAAGAGCCTTGAATTTATCATCATACCTTGTTCAGCTTGGCTTGAGATTGATGGAAGAGTGCCTCCAAAAGTTTCACATACTTCATTGGCATCTTTAAATTTTAAAAATCTGTGTTCTAGCTTTAGAAAACACTGCAAAATAAAAATGGTAAAAGCTTATGCAATGTAGCAGGAGTTCAGTTTCTCTTTAAGATTTATTGTATCTTAGTTGTAATTCATAAACCAATGACCCTAAAACCCTCACACCTCACTTATCTTGCTTTCTGTGAGAAAATATTAGAAATGCAATTATAGATAAATGCATTCAGGCTCTGATTCAGCAAGGTGCCTATAACAGGGTGACTGTCCCTTTAAGGATAGTAGGGTCAGTCAACCCTGTTTTCCTTTAAGATTCCTAGGACTTTTGGAGCAGATGAAGGCCTACAGAAGGGCAGAGGCAGGTGTTGGGAGAGAGGAAGATGGTCCCAGAGACGTAGTTAATGCTTGGGGGAAACCAAGGCTACTGTTTCTTTAAAGGCCCAGAAGCCTTGTAGTGCAGGGTGGGACAAGGCTCCCCTCTCTCCCAGCTAAGTGGGAGGAGCCTGGAGAAGGAGAACAGCATATAGCTGCCTCCCCTTTCACAAGAGGGCAAGGATTGCCATCTGCTAATCTCTCTCAGCCCAGGGAGAAAAAGAGCTGAACTACAAAGTGGGGGAGGCAGCTGGGAAAGAACCTGGTTTTAAGGCATCAGCTATCCTGAATTAATGCAGATCCCAAGAACAAGGGCTTTTGTACCCATGAGCCCAGGAGAAGGAACCTGATAGAGATGCAAACATTGAGAAGGAGAGCTGTGGGACACCTGAAAGAAGAAGAGGGGTTGGGGCTGAGGGCTACCGAGTCCTCTGCAAAGGAGGGATCTGGTTTAAACACTCTGGACTGAAAGTGAGGCTTAGTCTATGCTACAAAGTTAGGTTGACATAATGCAGCTAATGATGATTGTCCTATATTCCCCTTTTACCTTGTTCTGAAACAGAATCCATTCTTTAGGGCATCCACCTTTAGGGGGGTGATATTCTGGCTCATGTTTCTCCAGTAAGGATGCATTAGATTTTTCACATATGAAGGGCAGTTTCAGATTGCAGTTTATTGAATAGTCTGTAGGAAATATAAATAAAGTCATTATCTGCATTATGGTAATGACTATGATGTGCTAGGTACTACCTACACTTGTGGGAAGAGACAGTCCTATGTAACTATAACATACAGCTGCAAATTATGCAAAGTAAAGTATTTTAAAATGACAGTAGAACAAAGCATAAAAAATTAAATGATTGTATGAGAAAATATCGTATTGATAATAAAGGACCAGATTTGATAACCTTACTCACTTTAAGTAGCACCTTACTCTACAAGTGGTATCACTGACTTCAGTGGAGAAGTGTGGAATAAAGTCATATTCACTGTAAGTGTGGGTATCAGAATCTGTCCCACAGGGCTTGATGTAATGCTTGACTTCAATGGGCATTGGGTCAAGCCCATAATACCATAACTTCAAAAATAAGTGGACAAGGTCCCTGTTGAGGAGAATTTACCATCTAACAGAGACCAAAACAGGCTAACATTGGTAAGGAGACCAGCATATAAAGGATTTGTGGAAGAAATGAGCATTAGGGTGGATAGAAAGATGGAGAGGGACGACTATTGGTTGACAAGGGTTCATAAGCTGTTCCAGGTATAGGGTGAAGCTGAGAATAAAAAAATTAAAATTTCAAATACAGTTTAATCAGCACATCAGTTATTTTATTCACCTGTTTCTGTCCAACCATTAGTCAGATTCACATCAGAAGTGCATGGCATGGCAATTTTGTAACCCCCATTTGTCTCAGGCCTGCCTCATGTCCTCAAGACATGCTGCCCCCAGACTCAGCCACTTGGAAGAAATGAAATGCCCCAAAACAATCTAGATCATGATGAAAAAGTAATTTGCTTCTGGATCTTGTATTCAATATTGCATTCTGGACAGAGCTAATATTTTTTATAATAAAGGAACAACCTTACCTTTATACCAGCTCCTCGAAGAAATATACCAACAATCCCTCCAGAATCGATCATAGAAACGTGGAAAAAACTGTAAACTAGATACAAACATTTCAGAGTCAATCCCTGACAAAAAGATGCTCTTTTAGGGGAAAATCCTGGGCATGGCAGCAGAACTAGCATGCCTCTGCTGCTTGGAAGAGAGAAAATGGCAAGGGCTTACACTTATAAAGGGGTTGCCTGTGCCCTAATGTGCAGGAGGTTTAGGGAGAGGGCTAGTGTAGGGGAAAGTGGGCGGTAGGGTCAGCAGATCTGTAGTGATTAGTGTAGTCATGGATCTACTGACCAAATCAACCCTGCAGAGAAGGTAAACAACAGGAGCTTTGCCTGCCTACTCAGGCTGTACACTAAGGAACTGTCTGTTTCTTTAGATAAGCTGTTGCCAACAGGAGAGTGGGTTTGTTGGGGGGGGGGGTGGGGAGAAAACCTGGATTTGTGCTGGAAATGGCCCACCTTGATTATCATACACATTGTAAGGAGAGTGATCACTTTAGATAAGCTATTACCAGCAGGAGAGTGGGGTGGGGGGAGAGAAAACCTTTTGTAGTGATAAACACCCATTTTTTCATGGTTTGTGTGTATAAAAACATCTTCTGTATTTTCCACAGTATGCATCCGATGAAGTGAGCAGTAGCTCATGAAAGCTTATGCTCAAATAAATTGGTTAGTCTCTAAGGTGCCACAAGTCCTCCTTTTCTTTTTGCGAATACAGACTAACACAGCTGTTACTCTGAAACCTGTCTAACTGTCTGTCCCTACTGCAACCCCTCCTACATTATCATGCACCGCAAGGATAACAAACTATAGATTCTACATTCTTCTGTTCTAAAAGTATTCTTTTTTAAATGTAGCATTTTGCTACTTACACATCCTAAGATTTTCTTGGACAGGAAGGCCCTGTTCTTTAGCTGCAGCTGATGAGCACACAATGCAACTCAGGAGAATTGTAAAAAGGTTGCTGTAAGACATCTCTGCATTTCCCTGATCCTGGATCAACCCTGTGCCAGGCTATGCCATAAACTAGAAGCAGCCTGAAGGCTGCTCTAAATTACACTGCCTGCCAATGGCACCAAGGACCAGTGATCCCAAAGGCATAAAGAAGCCCGGGGAACTCTCAAGCCAGCCACAGGGAGGAGTGGTGGTGTAGGAGCCTTATCCTGGTTTTACAACATCAAAGGATCCCCTAACCTAGGGTTATCTTCCTGTGGCTGGCCATGGCAGAAAGCAGAGACGAGGACAAAGGATGACTTATCCAATTTCATATGCTCTATATGTAAATATTTTGTTCCTGGTTTTTAACTTACAAGATGAATGTTTTTGGTTTTGTTGTTTTCTTAAATGGAAGAGTAAAATAATGTAAAAACCTCCAATCCTGTTTCAGCACTCAAGTCATTAATGGGCTACATGGGCAGGCTTAAAAATCACAAATAAAAACATCTGAAATAGGAACCGGAAAGTGTTAACTGTTAGAACCAGGGTTCAAGCATTCAGGGCTTCTAATGATACCACTAACATATTAAGTCCATGGCCATTCAAAGACTTATGCCTGTGCAGAAGTCTTTGGGGACAATGTCTGCAAAGCACTTTGAAGATGTGAAGCCTCTATAGGTTGTCCAAGTTTTGGACCCATACAATAGTGTTGGGAGAATAACGGCTTGATAAACAAGGAGCTTGGTGTCTGTTTGAATGTCGTGATCTTCAAAAACCGTGTGCCCTAAACAAGGAAAAGCTACACTGGCTCAGCTCCGGCGATGTTGAATTTCTGCATCAATATCTGCCTTGGATGAAATATGACTTCCAAGGTAGAAAGAAAAGGAGGACTTGTGGCACCTTAGAGACTAACCAATTTATCTGAGCATAAGCTTTCATGAGCTACAGCTCACTTCATCAGATGCATTCAGTGGAAAATACCAAGGTAGAGGAAATGATCGACATTCTCCAGTGCCACTCCATTGATTTTGACAGATGGGGCATGTAATACCTCATTTGGAGAGGGCTGATAGAGCACTTTAGTCTTCTTGATATTAAGAGTGAGACCAAGACATGCATAAGCACTGACAAACACATTCAAGAAAGTTTGAAGATCTTTCTCAGAGTGGGCAAAGATTGCGTTGTCATCAGCATACTGAAGTTCCACAATAGATGTTGCATAGATCTTTACTCTTGGCTTTCAGCTTGCTTAGCCTGAACAGCTTTCCATCCATTCTGTAAGTGATTTCAATGCCAGCTGTAAACTTCCCAGCAACTAGGTAAAGAATGACGGTGATAAAAACCACAAACATGGTTGGAGAGATGATACAGCCTTGTTTTACTCCTGTTTGTACTTTGAAAGGTTCACTCTTGGGACCAGTGCTGCTCAGAACAGTTGCTTTCATGTTATCATGAAGCAATTTTAGGACACTGATGTATTTATCAGGACATCCAACCTTAGAGAGTACAGTCCAGAGGGCATGGCGATTCACTGAATCAAAGGCTTTAGTTAAATCAATAAAAGCCACGTACAGTGGTTGGTTTTGCTCCCGACACTTTTCTTGCAGCTGCCGTGCTGTGAAGATCATATCCACAGTTCCACGGCATGGTCGGAAACCACTCTGTGACTCCTGTAAAATTTCTTCTGACACGGGCAGAAGGCAAGTTGCAAGGATCTGCGCCAGAACTTTGCATGCAATGGCTAGGAGGGAGATACCACGATAATTTCCACAATCGCTTTATCCCCTTTCTTGAAGTGGGTGACAATCAGGGCATCCCTCATTTCACTGGGTATCTCCTCCTTTATCCAGATCTTAAGGATAAGCAGGTAAAGCTGCTGAATTAGCTCTGGTCCACCGCCTTTAAAGATTTCAGTGGGGATCCCATCTAGACCTGCTGCCTTGTTGTTCTTTATCTGCTTGGTGGCATTGTATACCTCATACAAATTAGGAGGGTCTCCGAGCTCATCTTTAAATGGTCATTGAGGGATTTGCTCAAGGACTTCATCTGCAACTACAGAATAACGGATAAGGAGATCTTCACAATGTTCTTTCCAGCGAGAATTGATGGCTTCATTGTCCTTCAGAAGTGTGGTTCCATCCTTAGAGAGAAGAGGATTCATACCAATGGCAAATTGGCCCATAAACAGCCTTGGTGGCACTAAAGAAATCACATTATTGTGGATATCCGCGAGATGTTGGAGTTCTTGCGTTTTCTCAGTCCACCATTTGTTCTTGAGTTCTCTGGTTTTACGTTGGACTTCCACCTTCGCCTTGGCATGGGCTTCTCTCTTTATATTACAATTTATGTCATTCTGCCAAGCATGAAAAGCCATTCTCTTCTCATTAATGAGTTGCTCAATTTCAGCATCATTCTCATCAAACCAGTCCTGATGTTTTCTGGTTTGGTAGCCTATGGTTTCCTTGAAGGCATTGATGATTACTGCTTTCAAATGGCTCCAGTGTTCCTAAATTTCTTCTGGAAACGCTGATGGGAGCTTTTCTTCTAAGACTGCTTGGAAGTGGTCATGCTAATAGGGTCCTTCAAATCTTGAATCTTCAACTTGTGCCTGACCTGTTTCTTTTGCAGCCTCCAAATTGTGGATAGAATAAGGTGATGATCAGTCCAACAGTCATCAGCACTTGTCATTGCTCTTGTGAGAAGTACGTCACTATGATCTCGGGCACGAACTATAACGTAGTCACGGACATGCCAATGCTTTCACTGTGGATGTCTCCAAGATGTTTTGAACTTTTCCTTTTGTCGGAAGAGTGTGTTCGTAATAATAAGTTCATGTTTAGCACACTTGGTCAGAAGCAGAATTCCATTTGAATTGCTTTTGCCAACTCCTTCTTTCCTGATTGTTCCCTTCCACAGGTCTGCGTCTCGTCCCACACATGCATTGAAATCCCCCAGAAGTATGATCTTGTCTTCTGTAGGGGTCTCTGATAAAATGGTTTCCAACTGAGAATAAAAACCTTCCTTTACATTCTCATCAGCATCTAGTGTTGGTGCATAGGCACTCAAAATAGTTGCCTGTTGATTTTTTGCAAGCCTCAATCGGAGTGTCATAAACCGCTCATTGATGCCAACAGGTACCTCAGAGAGGCACCTTACGAGCTTATTCTTTATAGCAAAGCCCACTCCAGGCAATCAGGGTTCATCTATAGATTTCCCCTTCCAGAAATAGGTGTATCCTCCTTTCTCCTCCCTCACCTGTCCTTCATCAGCTCTTCTAGTTTTGGACAAAGCAGCAATATCGATGTCAAACCGACTCAATTAATGAGCAATAATGGTTGTACTTTGCTCTGGTCGGTTGCTGTTTGAGTTGTCCATCAGGGTATGTACGTTCCAAATTCCCAAGTTGAAGAGTTTCTTACATTTTTGACCGCTGGGGTGGTGATCCTGATGGATGCAGCTATCCAGCAAGGAAAAACAGAGGCAAGACTATTTTTAGGGTACCTTTTCTAACCCCCTACCCAAGTGGGGTGAGCAGAGTGGATCCTAAAAAGGATTGCTCAGTCGTGAATGCAGCTGCCAAGATATTTGACCCGCCTCAATCCTCAAGCAAGCAAGAAAACTGTATCACACACCCACCGCCTGTGTGTCAGTCTGTAACTAGGAATTTCCTGATTTCACTGTCCTGTTCCCGTCACCACTTGCCGATCGCCACCAGACTTTTGACTTGTGCAAATGTTATTTTTTCCCAAAAACTGGAAGATGCCTGTGCGGGACTTCTTTTAAAGTGGGGACACTGGTGCACAACAGTCACCACACTATCCTTGACAGAAAGAGAACTTGAAACCAATGGCATGGGCACCGTGACGATTGGAGATCCTCTATTTGTTGCAGCCTTCATCCACCTTCGCAGTAGTTGTAACATTACACAATAGTTTCACCTCCATTGTGCAGTTATTCTCCGTCTGTTCTGCTGTTAGGGACTTCTTGAATCCTCATATATGAAGCCTCATATAAGAGCTAAGTGTTATTATTACTGATTTAGGTGTTAGAGATGTTGCTATTCTTTGTAGCGGGAACAGCACTCTGACAATATTCCTGCTTGAATTAGCTGCTAAGTCCTTAGTTCAAGTATTAAGTCTACACATATATTCTGTTGATTATTTATTATACTCAAGATCCCCAGTATCCTAAATTCTTTACCAAAAGAAATAAAGACTCCGTCAGTGCTCCAGACTTTAAATTTGACCTGGCAAGGAAAAGTGCAGGCCACGTGTAGATAAAAAAAGGGGGAAGACAAGAGAAAGGAAAAAAGAGTGTATATAAAGTCTGCTGCAGTTTCCACGGTAAACATCTGATGAAGTGAGCTGTAGCTCACGAAAGCTCATGCTCAAATAAATTGGTTAGTCTCTAAGGTGCCACAAGTACTCCTTTTCTTTTTGCGAATTATCAGATAATGTGGTTTTGTTAACAAGGTCTTTCAAAGAATTATTTATGCTTTTCGTAGATGACCTGTCAGAAGTGAGCTTTGTTAACAACTTGGGATCATTCAATAGTCATTTAAAAAAATCACTTATTTCACTAAATTTTTCCCCATACAAGAAATGTCAACAAAAGTTTATAATAATGTTGCCTGCAAATAGAGTACATACGGTGAATGATGGTTAGTTCCATGATCCATGGATTTCAGCCACCACTTCTGTTCTGCACCTGACAACTGCAAAAATAAAAAAACAAACAAAAAATATAAACAACTAGATTTTACCACCATGTATAATGTAATATCCCAAGATAGACCACTGGCCTTCATCCACCCTCATGGCAAAATTCCTTTTGATGTAAATGGTTTAACAGAAGCAGGACTGGAACTTACAAGTAATATTCTTGTAAATGATTCAAAAATTCAAGTGACTAACTTCTTGGTCTTGGCTATAGACTATGCCCTGGGAATTCTCAAATTCTAGTTCATAAAGGGGGCATTATCAGGTCAGATATTTTAATATCTCAAATCTATTTCTAATAGTTCTTTATTATTAAAACCAATACTACATTCAAATATATTTTCCCACTGCTTATTATATTTTGAATGTTTACATTTCACTCAGTTGGGATCATAAAATCAGGTTAGTCAGTTTCAACATTGGGTTCTCATGTGCTAATACACAGGGGTTCTCCAATTTTTTTCATAGTAGGTCACATCTTAATAGTGATATTAATGACATTTTCACATCTTGTGCATCCTATCCTTCATAAAAGCATGTACCATCTATTCTCCCATTCAAGATCATATAATATCTTTGTGGCAACTACAGCAATTACTTAGATAGAAAAGTAATATAAGGACAGATTTTATGTATTTGCAGCTGTCTTTAGTGCGATAAGTTTCTTGACCTTTTTGACAAAGATAATCTTACTGCCTTACGTACTTCATTTTGGGATGGATCTTCTGGCCCAGCCAAGTAGCATTCAGTGCAGGATGACGGGGAGGAATCAAGGGTGGTTTTAAGACACCCAGAGAACACCCAGAGAAAAGGAGGGGAAAAAAGCAGTGCACTGAGCCTGAGGATCCGGCCCTTAATCTTTTCCTCCCATCTACACAGTTTCTCTCACCTGGAAACAAGGGTGAGAGCTAGCTCTCTGTGGACCAATAGAAAGTGCTCTTTGGACCATCAAAATCCCCTTGACAAGTAAGGGAACCTCTGTGCCAGCACAATGAAGTAATATTTGCATTGCAAAGAGCACTGAAGAAAATTTAAAATAAAGAATAAAATGGTTTTAATTGAAATGAAAGTACAATACTATAATGAAAACTTTCTTAGGGGCCAGATCATACCCTTAGGATACATGCAGTGATAGGACACCTCTGTGCATAGAGCTATCCTTCCACACATAGAAGGTAAAGAGAACTACTCTCTCTTTCACCCAGGCTGTGAGGAAGCCTTTCTGTGGGTTGCGGGGGGGGGGGGTGGAATGAGGCGGGCTGAATTGATGTGCCTCTTCTCCCACCACTGCACAGAGAAACAGAGCCCCCTCTGCTATGGTAAACATCTTTAAAAAGGGGTTCCAGGCAGTATCCCTAACAACTCCAGTGGAGTCACACTGCCAGGCAGAGACCACGCATAACTCTTGATGGTGAGGGGAGGGCACAATTTAAAGGTGTGTGGGGCACATAATCTTGAAGGTGGGGGGCACATGATCACCCCATGTGTCACCTCTGGGCTGAGGAGCAGCAGCAGAGCCAGGAGCACTAGGGTAATGGTGAGCAAGCACCTCAGGGAGCATCTCATGGTAGCCGGGCTCTGCAGACAGGGGACAGCTCCAGGGTGCACTGCCAGCTGACACCAGGCTCCTTCGGGTGCAGCCCAGGCTGTGCTGCCTGCCCTGCCTGGGGAGCACCCAGCTGTGCAGAGGTGGCGGAGGTGGCCTGACGGAGGTGGCCAGTGTGGAGAGACAGGCGCCCAAGTGGGCTGGGCGACTTCCACCAGCTTCTGATCTGCCAGTTCCTGGCAGGAGGACAGTTTTCAAACTGTGGGGCATGCCCAGAGTTCAAAACACTCTGTGCTAAATGGAAGGCAGAAATGGGGGGATGGGGGGGGACATGACCCCATGTGCCCCTGCTCTCACACATCGCCTCTGCTGCCAGAGAACCAGAGCACAGCTGCAAGGTACCCAAAGTTGGTGAAGTCATAGAACCTTCTTGTGGATGACCCTGTGTCTCCAGAAGATCCTCCAAAACCATGTGGACCATGAAGGATCTGCAAAATTGGAGGGTAGGACTCACGAGTTTTTCTTCCTGGGGGCAAATCCCATCTTAATCCTAATGGAACAATTCTAAGGAAACTCCATGAGGGGACCCTGTTAACTTCCAATAAATAAAGAGTGATGTGATGTCTCAATGACACTGAAAAAAGGCAGTAACTGAGGTATGTCACCCTGAAGTCTTTTTTTAAAAATGATTCCCACAGAACAGCTAATTTCCTGATTACATAAACTATACTCTCTGCCCTACAGAGACTGATCACATCTGTCTATTGCTGGTTTTTCATATACTCCTCTCATTCAGATAATGATGTGATGTCCCCGTGTTGGAACACACATATACAAAATGACTATACAGTGTTACACCTCTGGCTGAACCATGAACAATGGAATATTTATGGTAATCTTTTCATAACATCTCCTTGCTGTTTTGGAGCTTGTGTTCTGTTATTAAGATTATTTTAACAGGCTGTTTTAAATTTAAATGTTTAAATGCAGTTTTAAAGGAGATTAAAACAAAACTGATTATTTCCTCTTTCAAGTAAACTTTTCCTTTTGCAGGCATTTTAAAAACTATTATGGGTTATATGTCAGTGAAAAATTAAGAGAAAAAACATTAACATTCTTATATTGGAAACACTTGCAACAAAGACAATTTCTGAGGTACAATGTATTTCATTACCTTTTCTATTTTGGTTAGGAGTGCCCATAGTTTTGTATAAGAGTCCACAGATGCTAAGTCACTATCATTGTTTGCACAGTAGAGAGCAGCTTCTTGGTAGCTCAGGTTTTTATCTGGCACAAACCAAAATTCAGCTCCATCAATAACAAGTGGCGGTCCATGAATTCCATCCACATCTGGGGAAGAAAGCCACACATATACACATGGCATTAATCCTGAAAAATAATTACACTCAGAAAAGGAAAGGGCTGGACAATCTGGGCCTGATGCTGAGAGGAGCTGTATTTACATCTCCCACTGAAATCAATGAGAGCTGAGTGTGTTGGCTGTGTGTCAGCATGATTTTCACTAACATCAGAAAGGATATATACTGAGAAACACTAGACAAAAGTAACTGCAATGTATGCAAAAACTAAATCTGTTTACCTGGTATATACCACTCTGGTGTCTTTGGGGTACTACCTGTTCAGGAGAGAAAGAAACAATCACTGATCTTGCATTCCTGATACACGTACTTCACTGACCAATGAGAGCTTTGCATGCATCAGACTTAAAAGTTATTTTTTTCTCTTTATTAGAAATGTGTAAGCACCAAAGCTCACACTAATAATAATGCTAATTCTCCCCACACATAGGCACTAAGATTTGGCATTTTCACTGAAAATTTCCAACAAGTCAAGGAAAGTTTTGTGTCTCCAAAAGCTATTTTTCTGACCAACTACAATAATTACAAGAAGCCAAGCCTACTAGATGCTAAAACTTCTAACTCCTCACAAAAACAAGTGGATCTGTGCAGAACCCACATGCCATCCTTTCTCCACCCTCACCAGAGAATCCCTTTTCTGTGTATTTTGCTACTCTGGAGACCCAAGTCAAATATCTTACAAGGAGATTAGAGGCCAAATTCAAGTCTGGAGGAATTAGCTATCCATGGGATTTTCTTTTGTTTATAAATACTGCTTATACATTTTAAATAAAGCACATAAATGCTGGAACTCCATGATCTATATCTCCTCACCACACTAAGGTATTTACATTCCCCATGGCACGTTTCTCACTCCAAGGGAACTTAAGGGATAGAAGCAAAGTTGGACCATAGAGAAGTGACACAAGGTCCTTCCCCCAGTAATAGTTTATTTGTGAGTGTTTTGTATGTTTACATTTCTATGAACAGAAGCCTATGAGACATGCAAGGGATTTCAGCCCCTTGCCTTGTGTACTGTTATGGCCAGTTGGGTAGAGGATGTGGTAAAGTACTGGTTGCCAAATTTATTGCGCTCATATCCTTCTTTTCACCAAGTACGAAAAAAAAGACACCCAACAACCAAAAATTGTGATCACACAATTTTAGAGAATATAATCCCAGCTGTTACTCATACTTCAACCTTACACTTCCTATATCAAGCACCCTTTCAAGTTGATAATAAACAGCAGTCCCAGTGTGACAGCCTCTCTCTTCCTATATATTTAAAATACACAAAGTTCAAGTCTCGCTCTCACATTCTAAGGACTCCAGGTCTCAAGATTATTGTAATGCCTTCTGAGATGTTTGTTTTAAAGTCAGAGATCCTGGGTTTACTGTTAATGATGACAAAGTGAAAGAAGTAATTGAAGACATTTTAAACAAAAAACAGGTGAGTTTAGATGAATAAACGGATGTAAATGCAGCTTACCTTTTGTTATCTGGCAAACCCATTCAAGTCTAGCATCACACTGAAAAGGTTTTAAGTAAAAATCCAATTGTCTGTCGTCATGGAAATGAAGTCTCCAAAAATACCTCCGTGGTATTCGAGTGGTCTGCATAAAAGTAGGGGGTTCGGAAACTGTGTTGGTATACTAGATACAAACTTCTGGAGCAATAAAACTGTTTATAAGATACCTTAGATATCCATGATGACAGTCATCTACCCTGTTGCCAATCCTTTGTAATTTTAACTGAATTTTTTAAAATGATAAAATATAGGTACATCTTCAAAAATAATCTCTGAACAACTAGAAATTATGAAGCAATCAGTTTAAAATTTATCCATTCACAGAAATCTCTTCTTGCAGCTCACTACAATACTATGTTGGGTTTTTTTTGCAATCCACAGATTTTATCTGTGTTTATCATAGAGTAATATTCACTGCCCCTTAAAGGATTCTCACATCTGCCCCGAAGGGACAATAATCTGAATTGGCCCAGAAACATGATTCTTCTGAGTATAATCAAGATAAAAAAGCTCCATGTCACCTCCTGGTTTCTACAATAAAGATAATGTTGTTTCCTGTAGTCTGACAGCACAGGATCAGATTCTTGTAATTCTGAAAACAACGGTTACAAAAGCCACAATGCCCACTTCACACTTGTTTAGGGATAGTCTTTCTTATCATCCAAAAATGTATTAGCCTAATATTTTAGATGAGAGGTTCTCGGGCGAAGGGCCATGGCTCCTGGAGGTTGCAAATAAGGGCAAGAGGGTAGTGACCACCATCCCCTTCAATGAATACTAAATGAGAAGGGGTTCTGGCTAAATGGGAGGGCACGTCCCACCATGATCGCAAAACAGGAAACCAGGTAATTGTATGGAAAAGGTTGAGAAGTACTGTTTTAGCAGTCATACCATAAGGTTAGAGTTACATAGTAATGAGGCATTTATGAATATAATAGAACCACACCAGTCTGGATTATTGACTGGGAGGCCCATAATTACAGTATTTTGCCAAGTTGCTCTGTATGCTACATATTATGACAGTAGTATTTTAATAAAAGTAAAGAAGTGTTGGTGAAGGAAGCCCTCACTATATGTTGTTAGTAAATATTTACTCAGCAGTGGAGGTAAAACTGCTGTTTTTTGTGAAAATTAGCAGGTTTTTGAATTAACAAAAAGAAAAGTAGCATCTTTCTGATGTATACAGTTATAAATTTACAGCAGCAGACCACGTTTAATGTACAAAAAACTTAAAGGTATAAAGTAAATATACTGTAAATAAAAGTGTCACATAAATATATTTTTATTATTATTATTAAAATCTTGCAACATACCTTTAAAGCAGCACAGTCTCTAATGTCATAGACATCTCTTTGGAAATCATGTGACATAACAGTAGTTTCCTACAGAAAGCGGAGGGATGGTAGAACTGTGATTTATTATTATTTGTATCGAAGTGGTGCCTAGGGGCCCCAGTCATGATTCGGTCCCTTTGTGTTGGGCACTGTCCTAATAGAATAAAAGGCGGTACCTGCCCCAAACAGCTTTCAATCTATGGCTCTGATTCTGCAAAGATATGTGTACATACAGTACTTAACTTTATACTAGGGCTGTCGATTAATCGCAGTTAATTGACGCGATTAACTCAAAAAAATTAATCACAATTAATCACAGTTTTAATCGCATTGTTAAATAATAGAATACCAATTGAAAATTATTAAATATTTTTGGATTTTTTCTACATTTTCAAATATATTGATTTCAAATACAACACAGAATACAAAGTGTACACTGCTCACTTTATATTATTATTTTTGATTACAAATATTTTCACTGTAAAAATGATAAACATAAGAAATAGTATTTTCCAATTCATCTCATACAAGTACTGTCATGCAATCTCTTTATTGTGAAAGTGCAACTTACAAATGTAGATTTTTTTGTTACATAACTGCACTCAAAACCAAAACAATGCAAAACTTTAGAGCCTACAAGTCCACTCAGTCCTATGTCTCATTCAACCAGTCACTAAGACAAAAAAGTTTGTTTACATTTATGGGAGATAATGCTGCCCACTTCTTATTTACAATGTCACCAGAAAGTGAGAACAGGCATTCGCATGGCACTTTTGTAGCAAGCATTGCAAGGTATTTATGTGTCAGATATGCTAAACGTTCATATGCCCCTTCATGCTTCGGCCACCATTCCAGGGATATGCTTCCATGTTGATGAAGCTAGTTAAAAAAAATAATACGTTAATTAAATTTGTGACTGAACTCCTTGGTGGAGAAATGTAGGTCTCCGGCTCTAGTTTACCTGCATTCTGCCATATATTTTGTGTTATAGTAGTCTCGGATGATGACTCAGCCTGTTATTCATTTTAAGAACACTTTCACTGCAGATTTGACAAAAACGCAAAGAAGGTACCAATGTGAGATTTCTAAAGATAGCTACAGGACTCAACCCAAGGTTTAAGAATCTGAAGTGCTGTCTAAAATATGAGAGGGACGAGATGTGGAGCATGCTTTCAGAAGTCTTAAAAGAGCAACACTCTGATGTGAAAACCACAGAACCTGAACCACCAAAAAAGAAAATCAACCTTCTGCTAGTGGCATCTGACTCAGATGATGAAAATGAACATGCATTGGTCTGCACTGCTTTGGATTGTTATCAAGCAGAACCCATCACCAGCATGAACGCATGTCCTCTGGAATGGTGGTTGAAGCATGAAGGAATATATGAATCTTTAGCACATCTGGCATGTAAATATCTTGCGATGCCAGCTACAACATTGCTATGACAACACCTGTTCTCATTTTCTGATGAAATTTTGAATAAGCATTATCTTCTGCAAATGTAAACAATCTTGTTTGTCTGAGCAATTGGCTGAACAAGAAATAGGACTGAGTAGACTTGTAGGTTCTAAAGTTTGATATTGTTTTATTTTTAATGCAGTTTTTTTATATAATTCTACATTTGTACATTCAACTTTCATGATAAAGAGACTGCACTACAGTACTTGTATGAAGTTAATTGAAAAATACTATTTCTTTTGTTTTTTACAGTGCAAATATTTGTAATAAAAATAAATATAAAATGAGCACTGTACACTTTGTATTCTGTGTTGTAATTGAAAATCAATATATTTGAAAATGTAGAAAACATCCAAAAATATTTAAATAAACGGTATTCTATTATTGTTTAACAGTGTGCTTAATCGCGATTAATTTTTTTAATCACACAATCACAATTAATTTTTAATTGATTGACAGCCCTACTTTAAACACATACACCAACTTGAAAGTGAGACAGACGTTTTCTGGAGAAGTCTGGACAAACCAAGGATATGAGGTTGAGAAACTGAAGTACATGTTGGGAAATAAAGATACCTTGTTCTGCCCAGCAGCATTTGGATCCTTATTACATTTAAATATTTTGACAGAAATACAGTATAAAGGCCGATTATTATTTTTGAGATTATTTTTAATTGACAAAGTCTCCTAAGTGCAAAGTTTTACATAAGCGTTTTTCTATATTCTTCATGTGCCATAGAATAAAATTAATCTAAAATATCAGTCACCTGATTATATTTTCAACCCAACCTAAATTCAAACAAATCTTAATATGATAATATTTTCTGGATAAAGATGAATGTAACTTACTGGATTATTATCACTCCACTGCCAGGTTCCTAGAGAATCTGGATTCCTCTTATTGAGTCCCACCCAGACCCATCGGTCATTACTGTAAATATACATAAAAGAGAAACCTCAAAGCGAGTGTATGTTCATTCTAGCACATTAAATAAAAAGACTAATGAGTCATTTTAAAAGCCTTCCTTTAAATACCAAACTTTTGAGACAAGTACAAAAATATAAGTATTGCGTCTAATTCTGCAAACCGTTCACTTTGTCTAGGAAGTCCAGTATGAATTACTAGTATTGTATCCCAGTTTAACCGGCCTCTGATAGTACGTATCAATTAAGGAAACCAATATTAATTTGGAGTCCCGTTACCTGGGATAGAGGATTTCCAGATCTAATATTTAAAGCAAAAGTAGCATAGATGAAACAAGCTAAGAGAAAGGGATTTGCGTTTTCTCTCTTCTCTTAAGTTCTGATTCAGCAAAGCACTTAGGCACATGTTTACTCCCCACCAACTTCAATGAACTTACAAATGCAGGGCTGTCTTTTTTATTTTTGTTTTTCATTTTTTAGGAGTGAGGTAATTAAAACTTAAAATTCTCAGCTCCATTTCAAGAGAAAGGTTGTCACTATAAAAGGGGATTTCAATGCATATACTCAAAACTGCAGTAATACCGTTGGCCTCTTTACTATTGATTAGGACTTTAAGGGCACTGTGACAGAATGGGAAATATCTGGGTCAGACTGTGAACTCCATTTGTATTGTAAGCTCTATTTTGGTTTAGGACATCCATTTTGTTCTATGTGCTGAACGCATGTCCAGCCTTGCCAAAGCAAGGTTATGAAGTGTTCTCGTCAGTTACGCTGCCTAGGGAACAGCACTTGATACCTTGATGACTTCTCAGAGATCATCCTTCAACAAGACAACAACCTAGGGCCACCGACTCTGATTGTCTCTAAACTACCAGTCCATTCCCATGAAAAAATGGATGATTTACACAGACCCTGGAGGGGGAAAAAGGGAAAAGCATCACAGTACAGCACGTGGCAAAAAGGAAGCGAGACTGTATTTAAGGAGTGCTTTTCTGGGAAAGGATCTGTCCATCGCCACATGCGAAAAGACTGGATTGGAGAGAGAGAGAGAGGAGGCAGGAGGGACTCTGCCTAGCCTGAAATGTTGACTAGACCATGGACTTACAGAAGAGATGAGCTCAAACTAGGCAAGGGAGCATCTCAGGACTTTTTAAAAATTTATTTGCAAAGATCTGTATCTCTTGAGTGCTTTTTAAGAGGAAAGTGATTGCGACTAAGAAATTATTTTGCTACGCCTGTGTTCCTTGCCTTACTGGCCTTGAAGGGGTTAATGTAGAAGCCAGAGTGCCCACAGCCGAGGTGGAACTCTCAGGGAGCAGAAGTAAACAGCTGGGGTTGGGAGATCTGAGGCACTGACTCCAGCGTCTGGGATGGCTGGATTGCTGAGTCCCATGTCCCAAGGAAGGGCTCAGACAAGAGGTATGAGTCTGAGAGTGTGCTCTAGAGACCCAGAGCTAGAAGCAGTGACTCAGCTCAGAAACATGTGGGACCTAGGCTAGAATTTGAGTCCATTTAAAATAGACTGGTGACTGTCTAGAAAAGAAGTGGGACAACCTGTAACAGGAATAACTAATTCGAATATAGTAAAGATACTAATTTCCAAGACCATCCATTTCTATTTGTCCTCCAATTCTTTTTACGGAAATTCTTGGTCATATTTTTATTTAATTTATAGACATACACCAAATCCTGTGTTGACTTACAATCCATGTAGCCTACTGAAGTCAGTGAGGGCACTTTGGGTGTTAAACCATCACAGATTCTGGCCTATAGATGCAGGTATTGTACAGAACGAGAGATTTTAAAATTCTACATTCTAGATCATCATTTAGGGCCAAATCTTGGCTCTTATTCCAGTGACCAGATCTTCTGGGTTTAAGTCTGCTTTGCCCTAGAGGAAATGGCACTTAATGCCCTGAAGAAGGAGAGCCAGCAATTCCACATAGATAGGGCTGATCCAAAATTCTCTGAAGTCAGTGGGAAGACTCCTATTGACTTCAGATCCAAAAGAGGTATTACTCATTTTGTTTACTGGGATTTTGATTAGTAGGATAGATGTTTTACTTAAAAAATAATCCTTTCATGGCAAACATTTTGCAATTAACCTTCTTCATATACCAGTGGAATATAAACTTACCATGTTCAATATTTTCTGCTCTTCTATAGTGATCGGAATGAAATTTGTACAAGCATAGACTCTAAAGAACTTAGAATGCCCTGTGTCAGTCCCCAGCAAACCACTCAGAAACAGGTATTTACATTTATCTAACAGCTGAATTGCTTCTGACATTCTGCTTTCAGGATTTTGTTCTTCTACAATTGTCCGTCCCTGCACAGTTAATCAAGCACCGCTTAACTCTCTCTCTCTGAGACACAACCCAAAGCTGAGAGTGGCATAAGGAATCACCACAGACACACATACCGACTAATGACCCTAAAACACTTATTTCAGAAGGATTTGCAATAATTACTTGAGGGAACAGAGCAATTTTCAAAATCTTTCAGCTTTGATGCTACCACCTATTTCTTAAACAGATGTCAGGTCAAGAGTTTCCCCGCTTTATTTCCCAATTTGTAATAAAGACTTTTATTGATTATGTAATAAAGACTTTTCAGCTGATGTGGCACTTATAATATTAATTCATAGTTTGGCTTCTTTGTGAGAGTTCAAATAAGTCATGAGACTTATTCAGCAATTGATCCACTATTTTTGATAGCACTCAGGCTCAAGTAAAGCCTTTTAGTACTCTAAGTTGAGTGCACTCGCACTTCACTATGAAGTAAATTTAGAAGGCATCCCATGCCAAAGTAACACTGGAATACAGCGGTTAATTAAGACTCCATCTGCACTGCAACTATGATAGCATCAGGGAACCTTGTTATAACACTGTAGTTCCCTGCTCCAGTTACAACATGGTTAAAAGTTGTATTGTAGATTACACCTAAATATGTTCTAGTTTAAATCCTTGAGTAGTCTAGGTTTTGGGGTGGTTACAGTTAGATCATCACATAGTGTTGTACCACAGATGGAACCTAAAATGGATTCAATCTATGCTTTACCATGGACTCAAATTTGATTGAGTTTTGAGGATTGTAAATTTCCATCATCTGCTGTTTCCGTGCTGAAGGCTTTCCATTCAGATGAGGAGTACTCACACAGAATTAGAACTTGGTAAACGCTACGAAGTGTGGTATGGTCTTTTTTACTACTTGATGTAAATACTCTATGGATCACTGACAATACTGCAACAGAGGTAGGCATTTTACACTTTTCAAAGATTGTTCTGAAAGGAAAAAAATTGTAACTCAGGAAATAAAAGTTCAAAATGCTTGAAAAGGGATTTTTTGTCCCTTAATCTTAGCCATATGTCAGCTCAGACACAGGATTCAAAGCATGAGTGATGTCACCTGTTAATTTAACCTATAACATAAGCTAGAAATTAAAAGACAGGGAAAAACTAACAAAAATGGCTATGGCCCTTTTGGGCCAGAGCCACAACTCTGTTACCTGAAAAAGTTTATGATCAGTTCTTAAAAGTTATTTCAGAACATGGTGACTTCCTCGGTTTAGATGGGGACTAATGGTACTACCTGGAAACTGTGGGTGTGTTTTGAGGTCTAGAGGCTCATATTTGGGTAGAAGTCTGGGAACACCTCATTTGGATGTATCTCTCCTCTTCCTGGGTGGAACGGTGCCAAAGGGGAAGGCAGAATCTAGTCCTTAGCCTCCATCATTCCACTGCATGGGTGCGTGCTCAAGCAGGGCTGGTGATAATGCTGATCAGCTAGGGGCCAAGGCTACCCTTTCTTACAAGACATTCTGAAATCTATGGGAACAACAGAGACCCATTCCTCAGATCTCAGCCTATCCCTGCTCCTCCTTCCAAGGCCTCCTGAAACAACATAAGCATGGCTTTTGTCTATACCTTGCTGCCATCACCCAATAGTGCTCTTCCCAAAGTGTGGAAAAGCTGTCTCAGGGGAGTTAATGTCCTCAGGCCAGCAGCAAGTTATGATGATTTTTGTACTTTAACTTATGTTGCCTGAAAAGTGCACATGCTGTGTTAGTGGATGTTTGACTCTTCCTCTGACCATGCCCTGAGCTCTGTGGAGCCCTTCTTTGACACAAAGTACAGAAGTAGAATTACAGTTGAAGAATACCACAGGTAGCTGGTCTTCCTCTCACACCCTACCACAGCTGAAAGTACCACACAACACTTGGGAGGTGGATGTTTAATACAATTGTATTGCTCTGGTAAAGTCATTTATTTTGCTAGATATTTTGATTGCTATGGAAAATAAAATATTGAAACTGAAACCAATCAATATTGGACCATAGAAGTAATCTTGTATTCCTTGATGAACTGATTCAGGAATAATTTTTTCAAATATAAAATCCTGGAATGTGGGAAGTTTGATTAAAAACTGCTAGAGCTGAGTGAATAACTGATTTTTTGGTTTGGTGGCCAAAATGGATTTTTTTGTTTTTTCTCACTGAGACAAAAAAAACTGACAAAAAATTGTTTAGGTCAAACAAGTCAACATGGTCTAAACAAAATTAGTTCTTAATTGAAATGTCAACCTAGTCTGTTTACAAAAATGTCAAAATGAGCTGTTTTGATTTTTTTAAAATAATGAATCCTCATTTTTTATTCATCCAAAAGTGCACTTTTCAGCAAATTCATTATTTGCCAGAAATATTGCCCAGTTTTACCACTAATCTTAAGAATTGTTTTGAAAAATGTACACCCTGCTGACACTGGCTGGCATCACCATGTAACGTGAAAATTTTTTTAAGATCCATTTAAAAAATCTGTTTTAGAACATAGGAACAGGGTCCTTATAGTTGATCTAGTCAATATCTCTTGAACTAGTTCAATTGTTTCTTGCAAACCCACGTACATATTAATAGAACTTTCCAGATTCAAATCAAATGATGAAGCAGATTTGTGTACATAGTACACGTGAAGGCAAACTGGGAGCAGTAAATTGGTTCCTTTCCAATTGGCACAGCATTTTTAAATTAAGAGACGTAACAAAACCCAAACTGCCACTCCCTATAACACCTCCAGAACTCCACTTCATTGCTAAGAATAAAACTGAAAAAACACACACACACACACAATACTTTCATTCCTTTGAAATTTGCTCAACTGGATCTGCTACACCCATACTTCAAACTAGCTACCACATTCCTGGTACAGCAAAGAAACTTTCGTCCTTATTTCATTCAGGCAGGAAAAGGGTGGCATGCTGTACTTTACTTTCAACTAACAGACACTTGACATAATCAGAACACTTCTGCGTCTTCTTTGCCTCCAAGGTAAAAATCTAAGAAAACAGCAAATTGGACTAAGTTAGCTGCTCTCTCTCTCTGTTGCCAAATGGAGAAGAAAACTATCTTTTGCTCACATTTGAAAACAAACACCTAACAATGAGTCATGGGAGGGAATGGTGACGGAAGATTCAGAGGTGCTGCTTCTTCCGTGAGCTAAAATTAGTCTACTGTATTACCAGTTTTGGGCAGAGAATGTGACTAAATAAATCCAGGGAAGACATTCCATAAACTGTGCAGTACTGCACCCTGACAATCATCTAGGGTTTTGTTGTTGAAACAACTTGCTGTTTGTTTTCTATTCTCATTTCCCCAAATATCTTATCTTGTTTTAAGAGAGGCTACATATCTCCCCGATCTCTGAAATCACTAGCTCTACATAATTAAAAAATGCAAAGCACAGTGTAAACTAATAGTACTGTGTAAATGTATTTAAAGAATAATAATTTTAATGTGCCAGGCTCTGGAGGCAATATTAACCACGTAACATCTCTTTAGTGGAAGTTAATGATCTCAAGACATGAGTGATTCACTCCTGCACTCTCACCAACATTCTCTCCATGTTTTGGGCTATTGTTGTATGCATTCTGTTATTGCTGCTTTGTTTGATTACACAGTCAGTTTATACTGTGCTTACTGTATTAGGGCCAATTTAAATTCCACTGTGGCCAAGTAAAAGACCCTAAATGACATCCAAGACAGGAGTAATCAAATACCTTAAATCACGAAAGAGCATTTTAAGCAGTATTGTACCATTGGATACGACAGCTGTCAAGGCATGACTGGGACTACGGAATGAAAGACTACATGCAGACAGATGCATTGAAATAGATCTGGAACCCCACGAAGACCTTCCTGGAGAAGCCGATACAGACTGGTCAATGTGGCGATGCCTGAACCACCTGAGCATACAGACTGGCGGATCAAAGACTAATATGCTCAAATGGGGCTAATCTAATTACACAAATATATGCGGTGAGATGAGGTGCAGACCATGGAGCGCCTGCTCATTTGCCAACTCTTTGGGGAGATCTGTATAAAGGAGGACCTCGCTGCAGTGATGGAAAGAGCCATTGCTTGTGCACGGTTCTGGAAAAACATCTAGTTTGCGACAAGAATACGAGGAGGAAGAGGAGAAGAGGAGGGAAATGGATCCAGCCCTTACTCTGTCGAGCTACATTTGAGATTCCTTACATATGACATATGCAGTATCTAGCATTATAACATTTCCAGAATCTTTAGAAATTGTAAATCTTCATCTCCTGACTCCTAACAAAATAAACATGGCCATTAGTTGTAATTAATATTGGATAGGTACTGGCAAGCTCAGTGGGGAAACAAAATATAATGATTCCTTAAACATATTTCATAGTGAATTGGGTATAGAGAAACAAAACTTATATTTGCAACATGACAAAGTAAAATTAGAATAGATTTACTACATCTACATTCAACAAAGTTGCATAGTATATTTTATATGAGGGACATTAGTAAGTCACTTTAATAAAGAAGTTACAAGTGCCTTTTTCTGGGCTGTTCAATCTATGTATAGAGTATGTGGGTTTGTTGTTGTCTTGTATTAGTGTAAACAATGGCTGGGTCCTTTTCATAATTTGTGGATTTCCAAACAAAACAAATTGGATATTCAGTTATGCCACTGACTTTCAATTTTTAAAATGTATTACAAGAGACTGTACATTGGGAGCTATTAAATGCTCTTGCTTTTGTTTGTGGATAAAAATGTAAAGTTAAGTGAGGCTGGCTGCAACAACAAATTCAAGCTGGCAAGGGTTCTGCAAGGCTAAACTGTCAATCAAAAACCTTATTACACATAGATCTGACATCATACCCACGCAAAATAAGGCTTTTCAGAGACAGCTTCTTTGACAAAAATCCAAGACTCACAATTTATGTAACATTTAATTTCTTGATGTCAGAGAACTCAATGCACTCATCTAATGTCTATACAGGGTATCCCAGTTATGCCAAATGGATTCTGTGCCAAACAGATTGCTAGATAGCACATTATTCATTGATTAAATTAATTAAAAACAGAACTTTTATTTAGGCAGAGAGCATCTTGTGCACAAAAATAAAGCTCACTTTAAAATATTTAATAACCAGCCATTCCTAGAGTAAGTTTTTTCTTCAAGTCAACTGGAATACAGCAATCAAGAACAGACAGCAACTGTCACTATGCCAAAATTCAGCAGAAAGAAGCAATCATTTTACTATAACAATGTAGATTTAAAGTGTTTGAAAAGAGAAGATGGAAAGCAAACATCTCTGCTTTGCCTCATTATTCCTGTAGCACCCAGAAAACTTTGGCCAACTTGTGTTCCCTTTATACTCTCCAGAGAAACGGTATTATGTTCAGCAGATTGATGGTCATGGGCTCTTCTTAGAGTAGTTAATAATTGCCTAAGCAGTCTCTGAGATGTTTCTAATGGGCAAGCCCCTGGACTTGAGTTCAATGAAGTTTTGGATCTATATTTATTACAGTACTACCCCATGTACTGGGGACATAACAGACACAAAGGGTGAAATACTGATCCTACTGAAGTCAATGGGTGTTTTGCCTTGACTTCAATGGGACCAGGATTTCACCCAAAATCTTGTCACCAATACCACAATGAAAATGATGACAATGAAAACATATTACTGCCTCATTTTTTAAAAAAGTCGCCCATTCCATTCTAGTGGCAAAGCAGAATCTTACAAGGTTAATTTAACTAACAGAATCTCTACTGCTTTGCAATAAGAAGTAAATGGGTGCCGAGACTGATGAACTATCATGCAAAGAAGAGGCAATTAAATATGCTACAGAACAATTAAGTATTGCTATTATACAACAAACACAGACAGGAAAAATACAATTTTCTACTTCATTAAGAGCTTTTCAAAGAGCTGCACTGTCTCCTTCTTGACTATCTAGTGACATCCACTTTAGGGACATGTCTAGGATGAATGGTGTAAGTGATCCAGGACAGTCCTAAAAAGTAATTAGTTCTTCATTGGAATGACTTATTTGGAAAAAAGGTTTACAACTGTCATAAAACTAAAGTAATCTGGAATCAAGCCTGTTTCTTTTAAGGCTAAATTTGGCCAATTGTTAGAGCTTTCAATTTCATTTTTGAGGGGACTTTGACTGGTTGAAGATTTTCTCTTGATGAATAATCTGGGTTGAAACACAGCCTAAAACAAAATCAGATTTCACCTACTAAATCAGAAACTTCAGGATTCTCATTTACAAAGGTAAAACCTTCAACATCCATCACAGTTATTCAAATGACAAATACACAAAAGATGCAGCGTTTCTCAGACTTAAACACGGGGTTAGACTACAGTCTCAGCAGTGTGTAACTGAAATCACCATATCATCATGGCATTTCTAGATTGTTACCTGATCATGTCTCTTAGTATAGAATGGAGTTCCTTCATTTCTGCAATATCAGTGAAACTAGGAAGATGACCTCCTAGTGCTTCACAGAATCTTTCTGCCTCTTCCCATGTCCTGGTTCTCAGCACTCTTTCACTATGAAAGAACTTCACAAAAACACCAAAGTGACAGCATGACTCAGTGACAGCCCTGTTTAGTCTCTGCTAATCTACTCAAATGTGGGCATTATTTGTAGGAACAAATTATTTCTTTCAAGGGGAAGAAGGTGGCAAGGTTGATTTTAAACTTTTTTTTTAAATCATTCTTTTTCCCCAGTTTTATTTGCAGGAATGGCTGGATTCTCTGGATTTTTTAGTTCAATTTTTGTTAGTCTACACTCAGCTCGACGGTATTTCTCCTCTTGTCTGTATGTACCACAATAATTTTTGAAAACTGCATCTGGTAAATTCCAAAACGCCAAGGAATGTTCTACATATGAAAAGACAAAACTGTATGGATTTTGGTGAAAATCTGAAAAGCCTGATTTTCACTAAAATCAGGCCAACAAAATGTCCATTTTGTGCTACAGGCAGAGGAAGCTCTCAGATACCCTCTACTGCTGCCGACGCATTTCACAGGCAGCACTCACCAGAGCATTGCACATTTCCTTTTTTATGTAAGCCAACCTATATTCCCAACTTCATCCCTTACCCCCACCACTATGGCCAGCCTACTCCCACTTAGGCACTCGGCCCCACTCTGGCCAGCTGGGATCCTCCCCTACTCCCCACTCTCACCAACCCCTCCTCCCAGCTCTATCCAACCTCCCAGCAGGGACTCCATTCACACTTACGAAGTTGGATACCCAAAGCTCAGCCTACCTGAGCAACAAAATGTGTGATCTCTAGTTTACTATCTGTCTAAAGTTTGTACGGCATCCCAAACACTGAATGCAGAAATTAGGAGGTATAAATCAAATAAGCCATTCATTTTAACGGGATTTGATTCTAAGCAATTCCATTAGGATTTTTAAATGGAAAAAGAAGTGTGCTTCTAAATTCAAGATCAATGAAGCCATTCCAGCCAACAGCTAATTGACTCAGAAAGCTATCTTAAAATAGCAAATACAACTTCAACATTTGGCTATACTCTTTGGTGGATGAGAGCTACATATTCCCGTAGCCAGAATTAAAAGTCAAATCTCCTCATTTATGGCCTCTGACGGTACACAAGGTGATGTGAGAGGGGAGAAGCTGCAAGGTGCCAAGTGCCTTCTTTGTGCCTCTGTACAACAGCCATGCACAGTCAGGCTGGAGGAAAGACATTCCTTGTTAGTGCCACCAACAGCACTAGCCTCCTGAAAGGAGACAAGGCAATGGCAGAGCTATGCCACAACTTCCTTGCACTGGACAGCAGTGCTGGCCTGGCATGGAGGGGAGTGCATGCTGCACCTTTCAAAGGATGGTAGAGTTGCTGCTCCAGTGTGCACTGCCTAAGAGCCTTTGGAGGAATTCTGCCCGAGTCAGCAAGAATTCTTCCTTGGGCTCCTGGTGCAGTGTGGCCTCTCTGAAACTCCCCGCACTACAGCTTAAAGCCACAAACTGGCCATTAACACGTAAATACAGACAGCTGAAAGAGAGTTCCATAATAAATAAGGCACTTAATAGGAAAAATGTATTACCTTATAGCAGGCAAGGCCTGATCCATTTTGCCACCCAGGAGGACAAGGGTCAGTTGGCTTAGGAAGTACTTCTGGCTGCCTGGGAGGCCCAGTATAGTTCTTGCAGATAGATAAGGCTGTAAAGGTTTTACAGTCCTTGGCCTCCCATTTTCCAAGAGATTTCCCACTTGACATTGCTACACATCCTCCAGGAAATGCTAAGATTTTAATAAACAAACACAACATTTAAAATCTCCTTGCTGGTTTTCAGAAAGTCCACCAGTTTCTGAATTACTGTCGTGCCATTCTTGTGAGACTATAAATGCAATTTATCACAATTATTTATTTTAGTTTTCTTAACTGTTAAAGATTTTACCTGGCTGTAAGGAATTCCAGTTTGCATACATCACAGCTTCATTTTTTCTCCCATCTGCATCACCCCAGGTATACTTTCCTGAACGGTTGATATCTTGCAAGCCTATCCAGAAATATTTTTCTTTGCCTTTACTGTATTTTCCAATCAAACTGTTTATAAATTCTTGCTCAAACCTGTAACAGTCACAATTTATTTCAAAAAGATATTACAAGGACATTTGTAACTATCAAATCAATTTGAAAATGAAGGGATATTCTCTTCTCTATGCAGATGGGTAAGTCCAAATGGTTATAAGAGGTGGTTGATGCATTCTGTACATTAAGATCATTTAATTTCTAAATATGCAAATTTGAATTGCCTACAAAACACTAACACCTGATAATGGCTAGGCAGGTGGTAAGCTGAGACTACTGCCTACCATGCATATCATTCTTGTTTTAATGTTACCTTGTCCTCCCACCACCAACTGTTGCTGTGCCATATAAACCTAGCTTATGAGCTCTTTAGGATAGGAATTGTTTTCTTATTACTTGTCTATACTGTGCTTACCACCACAGTCCTTGATTGGAGCCTCTAGCATCTACTGTAGTACAAATTAATAAATAAATGAATAATAATCATAAAAGATACAGGGCTGTACCTGTTCATTATTGTAAGATTGCACTGAGCTCCAAAGGATACTTTATTGTTATGAATCTTGTAACAGAAGTCTCCATGTCTCTTCCATCCCTAAAAGTTTAGAGAATGAAACATTTATATTTTTATAGACAAGTTCTGATAGTATAGTCCAACCTACTTCCCTAAAAGAAAGCATTACACCATTGTTTGGTGTCCAGGCACAGACATGCTAAGTATAAGACTCAAGATCAGGTATTACAGAATTTTCACCCTCTCAGCCAGCGAAGAAAGAACATGTAAAGGAGTGACACACCATGGGCTCTACCAAATATCCTCACTTTGGGTAAGGGCCAGAGGATCAAGCCCGAGACCTATATTGTGTGGGGAAACAAGGCAAAAGAAAATATATCACTATGTGTGCAAAACTGTGCAGGAAAAGCACTGTGACTGTTGCTTGTTAAAAGTCGATACTAGAGTGAAATTCTGGCCCCACTGAAGTAAATGGCAGTTTTGCCACTGACTTTAATGAGCTCAGGATTTTAAAGATGTTTATTTTAAAGATGCAATTAATAATATCAATTTAGGAACATGACTGGAATAGTGATTTAGAGGGGAATAGCTTGTTCAGGAACGTAGGTAGGGAAAAAAGGGAGGAGGTGTTGCATTATGCATCAAGAATGTATTCACTTGTTCTGAGATCCGGAAGGAGCTCAGAGGCACACCATTTTAAAGTCTCGTGGTGAAAATGGTTTTAATTGAATTAAACAAACAAACAAACCCAAAGGGAATTAATGAAAACACATCTATTAAAATTAGGGTTTGTAAAATCTATTTTTTAAAATAAAGAAATATAATATTACATCTTATACGTTGGAAATAAACTGCCTGCCAGAATCCCAATATACTTCTCAGTGAACAGAGGGGTATGACATTTAAAAGACAGTCCCTACCAAGTGAAGAGAATTTTAAATTAAATCAACTTTTGGGTGTAAACTACTTGGACGTATCTTTATAAAACTAGGATAATCCAATGTTTGATAAATTCTTTTAAAATTAGAACTCCAAAAATAGAGGAAATAAAAGTAATTTATGTAGGCAGAATTTCACATTGAAGTAAGGTAAAAGAATCACAAATTTTTAAAATAATTGACATTATGAATGATTACCTCTTTCGGGAAACACTGTTTATCAGATGTTTCATTCAAAACTTCTCCTTTTTTCATACATACATATTTCAGTTTCTCTTCACAAGATTTGACTCTCCACCGACCCAACTATTACATAGGAGGAAAAAAAAGGGGATTTAAAAACCCCTCAACATTTTCAAATTTGAACTTATTTCCAGCTATATTTTAGTTTAAAATCATTGCTGTGATGTAGACATAAGCCAATTTACGTTGTGGGGACTCCTCAAGGCTGAATCAGCCTTTCCTGGCTCTTGCTCTTTAAGGATTAACAATTCTCCTGGATACGGGCCCTATAAAAAGCCTGATTAATTATGCCTGTTTAAGGGACCGCTGTCTGCAGGGTGTTCTGCTATCTCCTGCCAGTGCTGTCTCTTGCTCTTCTCAGCTGTCGTTTACCAAAGTATTACATGGATACCTCATTTTCTTCTTAACTGATCAGGGCCTGCTATGACCCTCTCGAAGACAGCAACTCTGCTGGTCGCAGCAGTACTTAATAGCTCCCCCAGGTTCACCAGATTGTTCCTGCCAAATACAAACCCAAACTGCCCTAAATTGCACTTTCTATGTGTACTGTGTTGTTACATCAACAGACAATGATGTTTCATCATGCAATACTGCCCAAACATACAAGAGCAAGTAAAATCCCACTGTCATCATTTTAAAAGTACATATAAAAGCCTTGATGGAGAAACCCCGAAGTTCAGAGTTTGCTCAAACAACTGGTTCGGATATGTACGCGGAAGTCCGGATGCTATCAAAATCAATGACACCTCCAGCCAAGCCCTAAAGCCCTCTTCCATACTACCTCTCTCTCCCCAAAACATTCCACTGCTCCCCCTCATGTGTCTCCTTGGGGAAGGCCTGTTACACTCTTCTGAGTATTTGCGGAATAGCTAGTAAGTCTACTCCTGGGGAACGGCTATGGCCAGCTCCCCACTCTGGAATCTTTGTGGTGTTATCAAGATCTCTCTCCCCTCCACTCCCCTTTACTACCCTCCAAGAGCCATGGTCTCTCTCCTTCACTCCGCACTCCAGGTGTCTCATTACCCCTTCTCAATTCCCTAAATTGCTCATAGTGCCTCAAGCCTCTGGGGTTTGATTCAGGCTGGCTCCTCACCTCTATAGCTCTGCCTGCCTGCTTGCATCCCTCTTGGCTCTCTGTCACCTAGACATAACAAGGAGCTGGTAAGTGGTAACTCAGAAGGCAGAGCAGGATTGGAAAGAACACCACGGAGCAGCAGGAGAAACAACTAGCTGCCCCTCAACAGCAGCCAAAGCAGCAGTTGCTAGTGGCAGAATTTGAGAACCGCAAACAATTTCTTTCATTCCCTTGAAGCTCATGACACACACAGGGAACTCAGGTTTCAGAGTAGCAGCCGTGTTAGTCTGTATCCGCAAAAAGAAAAGGAGTACTTGTGGCACTTTAGAGACTAACCAATTTATTTGAGCATAAGCTTTCGTGAGCTACAGCTTACTTCATCAGATGCATGCAGTGGAAAATACAGTGGGGAGCTTTTATATACACAGAGAACATGAAACGATGGGTGTTACCATACACACTGTAACGAGAGTGATCAGGTAAGGTGAGCTATTACCAGCAGGAGAGCGGGAGGGGGAGGGAAATAACCTTTTGTAGTGATAATCAAGGTGGGCCATTTCCAGCAGTTGACAAGAATGTGTGAGGAACAGTGAGGGGAGGGGGAATAAACATGGGGAAATAGTTTTACTTTGTGTAATGACACATCCACTCCCAGTCTTTATTCAAGCCTAAATTAATTGTGTCCAGTTTGCAAATTAATTCCAATTCAGCAGTCACTCGTTGGAGTCTGTCTTTGAAGTTTTTTTGTTGAAGAATTGCCACTTTAGGTCTGTAATCAAGTGACCAAAGAGATTGAAGTGTTCTCCGACTGGTTTTTGAATGTTATAATTCTTGATGTCTGATTTGTGTCCATTTATTCTTTTACATAGAGACTGTCCCGTTTGGCCAATGTACATGGCAGAGGGGCATTGCTGGCACATGATGGCATATATCACATTGGTAGATGTGCAGTGAACGAGTCTCTGATAGTGTGGCTGATGTGATTAGGCCCTGAATAGATATGTGGACACAGTCGGCAACGGGCTTTGTTGCAAGGATAGGTTCCTGGGTTAGTGGTTTTATTGTGTGGTTGCTGGTGAGTATTTGCGTCAGGTTTGGGGGCTGTCTGTAAGCGAGGACTAGCCTGTCTCCCTAGATCTGTGAGAGTGATGGATCATCCTTCAGGATAGGTTGTAGATCCTTGATGATGCATTGGAGAGGTTTTAGTTGGGGGCTGAAGGTAATGGCTAGTGGTGTTCTGTTATTTTCTTTGTTGGGCTTGTCCTGTCGTAGGTAACTTCTGGGTACTCTTCTGGCTCTGTCAATCTGTTTCTTCACTTCAGCAGGTGGGTATTGTAGTTGTAAGAACGCTTGATAGAGATCTTGTAGGTGTTTGTCTCTGTCTGAGGGGTTGGAGCAAATGCGGTTGTATCGTACAGCTTGGCTATAGACAATGGATCACGTGATATGGTCTGGATGAAAACTGGAGGCATGTAGGTAAGTATAGTTGTCAGTAGGTTTCCGGTATAGGGTGGTGTTTATGTGGCCATCGCTTATTAGCACCGTAGTGTCCAGGAAGTGGATCTCTTGTGTGGACTGGTCCAGGCTGAGGTTGATGGTGGGATGGAAATTGTTGAAATCATGGTGGAATTCCTCAAGGGCTTCTTTTCCATGGGTCCAGATGATGAAGATGTCATCAGTGTAGCGCAAGTAGAGTAGGGGCGCTAGAGGACGAGAGCTGAGGAAGCGTTGTTCTAAGTCCGCCATAAAAATGTGGGCATACTGTGGGACCATGTGGGTACCCATAGCAGGGCTGCTGATTTGAAGGTATACATTGTCCCCCAAATGTGAAATAGTTATGGGTGAGGACAAAGTCACAAAGTTCAGCCACCAGGTTTGCCGTGACATTATCAGGAATACTGTTTCTGATGGCTTGTGGTCCATCTTTGTGTGAAATGTTGGTGTAAAGGGCTTCTACATCCACAGTGGCCAGGATGGTGTTTTCAGGAAGATCACTGATGGATTGTAGTTTCCTCAGGAAGTCAGTGGTGTCTCCAAGATAGCTGGGAGGGCCTGAGGAGGGAGTCTACATAGCCAGACAATCCTGCTGTCAGGGTGCCAATGCCTGAGATGATGGGGCATCCAGGATTTCCAGGTTTATGGATCTTGGGTAGCAGATAGACTACCCCTGGTCGGGGTTCTGGGGGTGTGTCTGTGCGCATTTACACAGTATGCAAACTTTGGATAAATAATTTCAAGCAATTTCTTTTTTTAAAATAGTGTCAAATAGTTATTTCTGAAACAAAGAGATTTGCTTTCATTATCCCTGTGATATAGCATTATATATATATTTCATTATTCCCAGATATATTTCTGTATATATCAAAGATGATTCAGTTGTATTTGGGGGTTTTTGCTTTCAGCCTTCACACATACACCACATAACACTGCATCTACTATGACTGAAAGAGTATTGGGTTCTTACCTTTCCTGAATAGGACACACAGTTAGGAGTGCTGTTAAAAGGAATTGTTGGTTCATTCTGATTCCAGTAAGTGAAAACCACTTTGGACCCATCTGACCACTTAAACAAAGCTGGAGTATCCTCATTCATGAAACCCATCCATATTTCCTCTTTAGTTTCTAAAGTTAAAATGGGGATGAGAATATAACTTTAGTTTAGCAAGTAAGATAACTGCAAATGAAAATGAAACCAACAAATTTAAGATTTAACAGCATGCAAAATACTATAGGAGCCTCCCAAAACCTGCCATGTCTCAGAATACACTGCATTATTCTCAAATACCCATTCTCACAATGAGATCAGGGATCTGAGACTGGCACAAAGCACTTTTTACCATCCCGTTTTTTCTTATTATGTATAAATATATATAACTGCTTTTTTGGTGATGCTTACACATACAAGCAAAATTACCATTAATTCAAAAAGAGAAAGAATCCTCAGTTTTAGACAGCAGCAGTGGAGAATACGCAGACAAGTTCAGTGACCAATAGCCAAGTAATAACTCAAATAACTGTATATATTTGAATGAAGAACTATCACCATTCTGTTCAAAACATAATACAACAAAACACAAAGTAAAATAAAAATAAACAGAATCCTACCAATATAAAACAGAGTAAACAACGCGAAAAAACTTTGGAGAAAAAAAAAAGTTTCCTCAAGAGAGGTTGATCTTCTTAGATCAGTTCCTCAGCTAACGTGAGTCAGTTTACTCCACTGAAATCAATGTAATAACACTACTGAAGTCAATGGTGGTACACCTATGTAGACATGCGGAGGATCTGGCCTTGTATCTCTCTATCTAAACTGCTGATTCATTAATTTCTGGCCTCATGGAGCTATTGTTTATTTTGTTAATATTGTTAACTATCCAAACTTACCATTATGAAGCTTTGTAACAACCAGCTCAACATCTGCTAAAGAATGTATGCTGATGAGGTCACTTTTGTTTTCTCTGCACGACTGACTTGCCATATTCCAGGAAGCTTGGTTATTCATCTGCATATAGCAAAAACCACTGTATGGAAGCCAGCCCGAATCACATTGAGTCTCCAAGTACCTCCAAACATCTGAGAATGAAGAGAATGTGGATTAGGTGCCATGTGAGTTACACAGATTATTGTATGAACTGAAAGTTTGTTAAATGTTTTCTTGCAGAATCTTGAAGCTTCCAAATCAGAGCTATTATAATGTGTTCACTCAGCAGGTAACTGTTAATATTTCCTCTTTCTCTAGCTCTGATCTCAATGTCCCAGATTGTACCCTCCAATTCACTGAGAAGAGGGGACCATTTTAAAGAGTAGCTACCCCAACTATGTCAAATGGAAGGAGAGTTCTACTTCTGTGATACTGTTCAAGTTCTCTTCCCAAAGTACAGAAATTGCTCTAACAGGAAGCGCACAGAAGATGCTCCAGTCTCTACCAGCATTCCTGTATGTCACACACTTATTACAAATATCATTGACTTAAAGTAAAATGGAGAGAGGTAACGTTAATAAAAACAAGTAACATGGCTCTTACTACGTTGGAACCTAAGCCAAAGGTCAAAGAGAAACATGTGGGGCTTGCATCTAGCCAGCTGGTTTAAGGGGGAGAAACCATAACAGTGATTAGTAATATTTATGGCTGGTAGGGAAGCGGCAAAGAAAACGCAGCTAATTGCAGTGGAAAGTAAAAGTTATCCATTACCCTAAATGTGATGTAAGCGAAAGGTATGTGTCAGAAAAACAACGACGACTGCCACATCTTCCCTTGAAACTGCATTAGAACACACTGCCAAGCAGCTAAAAAACAAAGCTACTTCATTGTTAGTGACCAGTATATTACTCCTTTAGCTTCAGCAGCTTGATTTAGAAGGCATGCATGTCAAGTATATAATATTATTTAGATGTATTGTGGTATCACTGAATGGCCTCATTCAAGATTAATGCTGGGAAAACACAAAAATTCCCAATCTCAGCACTGAAGAACCTACTATCTTTTTCTCCCAAGTAGGTTTCCAGTAAATAGTCTCAACCTCCAATGAGGTTCAGCCTTACTGATTTAAAATACAGCACAAAACATAAATATATTTGAAGTAATTACAAGTTGTATGGTAGAATGTTACAGTAGGTAAACTTACTATTTCATACTGCCTGTTAGACCTTTCCTAGAAGCTTACTGAATGTTTACAGCACTTTACAAAGTATTTTATAAAACAGAAGAGAAGACATAGACCCTGCCTCAAAGACCTTACACACTAACTCAGACAAAACCAAACAAGGAGACACAGTTCAGGTATGGGAGGTGTGAGGACACCACTGGTAATGAGGTCAGTGTCATAACAACACTTAGCTTTTCTCTAGTTTACATCATCAAAGCACTGTACAAACATTAGCTACCTCTCAGCACACCCTTCTGCAGCCGGTATAAGAGAGGTAAAGATTATACAGTGGGTCAGACATCAACTCAGGAGTTCCTGGCTTCCAATTCTGGGCTTGATATAAAGCCAATGAAGTCAATGAAAAGACTCCCATTGAGTTGAATGGGCTTTGAATCAGGTTTCCTATGCTCAATCCACCTAAAACACACGCCTTGTCAATATAGGCAAGCTTTGTAAGGGAAATGGGTTTTCAGAAGAATTTGAATGAGTAAGGATGCCTAGAGGATAGGAACTTCCAAATATTGGGTAAAGTATGAAAGAAGCCACAAGTTGAGAATAGGAAAATATGATAAAGAAAGCAGTATGGAGGAGGCAACTGGGAAAAGCTCAGGGAATGCTAGAAGGAAGTGGGAGATCAGGGTGAGGGAAGATCCTGCACTGTCTTGAAACGGAAGGCAAAAAGTTTGAGTTTGATGTAGAAAAAGACAGGAACTCAGTGCAAAGGGATTTTGGGGAGGGAGGCTGATGTAGTCAGAGTGGGGAGAGGACCATTACTTTAACACTGGCAGGTGACTATAGCAGCAGTGGACATTACCCTCATTATCACTATGTACTGACCAGAAACAAAAAGAAAAGGAGTACTTGTGGCACCTTAGAGACTAACCAATTTATTTGAGCATGAGCTTTCGTGAGCTATAGCTCACGAAAGCTCATGCTCAAATAAATTGGTTAGTCTCTAAGGTGCCACAAGTACTCCTTTTCTTTTTGCGAATACAGACTAACACGGCTGTTACTCTGTGACCAGAAACAGACGCACAGGGATGGATTACCTGGTAATTCTGATTTTGTATTGTTAAGTGGCTTCTTGCAGACATATGGAAGTGCAGTCCCACAGTGGTAACTTTGCCATTGACCTGAGGCAGCATTCATCGCCACGCAGCTTGACCCATCCAAAGGCAACACATTTTGCATGTCTTTGGGAGAGAAAGAACTATATGTAAGAGTTCAGATTTATATAAAGTGAAAGTGATTATTGCTTCTTTTGTCTCACACTTTCTGATGCAATAATAATACTTTGTACTTCTGTAGTATCTTCCATCTGAGGATCATAATGCACTTTACAATCTTTGGCCTGAGGAACTTGTTTTACAATAGGTCACATAGGAAGCCTTCTGAAAGAACCAGGAATAGACTCAAGGAATGCTCATTCCTAGTCCTGTACTTTAACCACAAGACCTAGCAGAATATTCTATCTAAACTACAATTAACACAAGGAAAATTTAAGCTATGACATAAACCAACAGATAAAAATTAATGAAATAATTGTAAGTAAAAGTCAACTCTTAAATTTCCTTGTGTATATTTAGAGGTAGCTCAGTTACAAATACCTGCTCTTAAAATCATGGGAGTTTCAGCTGGAAACTACCAATATAATGTTTACCAAAACAGAAAGCCTGTATTAATACAGGAAGCACGGTAAAAGCAAAACGAAAGAATAGTGACTACATTTGCCACAGAAATCATTTGGTAATAGGCACTGCTTTATGTTTTATCATCAAGTTTTTCTGTCTTTATAATGAGTGAGACAACAAGTATTTCAATACATGGTCCCTCCTAGTCACTTCTCTCTGTTGTTTGGAAACTGGTGCCAAAAGAATAATTTGTTTTTTTCATTAAGGACACAATCCTGCACACTTGGAAATTATTGGGAGTTTTGCCATGGATTTCAACAGGAAGTGGATCAGGTTGTAATTTATTGGGCTTTCCCATCTACCACTTAGAAGTTTTAATTTTTGAGCTACATGGTTTGGATTGTCAGACAACTGGGGGCAGATTCTGCCACCCTTACTTATGATTAGGGCTTTCAAGTGATTAAGAAAATTAATCGCGATTAATTGCACAATTAAAAAAATTAATCATGATTAATCGCGCTGGTAAACAATAGAACAGCATTTATTTTAAATATTTTTGGATGTTTACTACATTTTCAAATATATTAATTTCAATGACAACACAGAATACAAAGTGTACAGTGCTCACTTTATATTTATTTTTTATTACAAATATTTGCACTGTAAAAAACAAATTGTATTTTTCAATTCACCTCATACAAGTACTGTAGTGCAATCTCACAAAAGTTCAACTTACAAATGTAGAATTATGTACAAAAAAACCTGCATTCAAAAATAAAACAATGTAAAACTTTAGAGCCTACAAGTCCTACTTCTTGGTCAGCCAATCACTCAGACAAACAAGGCTGGTTACAGTTTGCAGAAAATAATGCTACCTGCTTCTTGTTTACAATGTCACCTGAAAGTTAGAACAGGCGTTCACATGGCACTGTTTTAGCCGGCATTGCAAGATATTTACATGCCAAATGCGCTAAAGTTTCATATGTCCCTTCATTCTTCAACCACCATTCCAGAGGACATGCTTCCATGATGGTGATAGGTTCTGCCTGATAATAAGCCAAAGCAGGGCGGACTGATGCATGTTCATTTTCATCACCTGAGTCAGATGCCACAAGAAGAAGGTTGAGTTTCTTTTTTGGTGGTTTGGGTTCTGTAGTTTCTGCATCTGAGTGTTGCTCTTTTAAGACTTCTAAAAGCATACTCCACACCTCGTCTCTCTCAGATTTTGGACAGCACTTCAGATTCTTAAACCTTGGGTTGAGTGCTGTAGCTATTTTAGAAATCTCACATTGGGACCTTCTTTGCATTTTGTCAAGTCTACTGTGAAAGTGTTCTTAAAATGAACATGTGCTGGGTCATCATCCGAGACTGCTATAACATGAAATATATGCAGAATGTGGGTAATACAGAGCAGGAGACATACAATTTTCCCCCCAAGGAGAACAGTCACAAATTTAACTGACGCATTTTTTTTTTAATGATCGTCATCAGCATTGGAGCATGTCCCTGGAATGGTGGCCGAAGCATGAAGGGGCATATGAATGTTTAGCATATCTGGCATGTAAATACCTTGCAACGCTGGCTACAAAAGTGCCATACGAACACCTGTTCTCACTTTCAAGTGACATTGTAAGTAAGAAGCAGGCAGCAGTATCGCCCGTCAATGTAAACAAACTTGTTTGTCTTAGCGATTGGCAGAATAAGAAGTAGGACTGAGTGGACTTGCAGGCTCTAAAGTTTTACAGTGTTTTGTTTTTGAGTGCAGTTATGTAACCAAAAAAAATCTCCATTTGTAAGTTACACTTTCACGATAAAGAGATTGCACTTCAATACTTGTATGAGGTGAATTGAAAAAACACTATTTCTTTTGTTTATCATTTTTACAGTGCATATATTTGTATTCAAAAATAATAATATAAAGTGAACACTGTGCACTTTGTATTCTGTGTTGTAACTGAAATCAATATTGAAAATGTAGAAAAACATCCAAAAATATTTAATAAATTTCAGTTGGTATTCTATTGTTGTAAGTGTGATTAATCGCGATTAATTTTTTTATAGCGAATAATTTTTTTGAGTTAATCACGTGAGTTAACTGCGATTAATTGACAGCCTTACTTATGATGAATAGCACCCTGCTTTGCAAATCGTCCCATTGAAATCACACATAAGGTGTGACTCATATAAAAGTGGCAAAGCTGGGTCCTTAGACTTTGAAGAGATGATAAAAGAAATGCTTTATGTGGCAAATCTTATAAAAAGCTCTACTTAGCAAACTTATCCAAAAATAATAAACTCTCACAAAAGCCACATCTTATCTCTCTACTCACTTGCTTCCTCAAATGACTACCATTTGATGGAACAAGAGGCTATTCAATAAGCTGGAAAAAGAGAGAGTTCAGTTCCAAAAAGACTACACAGACTTACTTTGAGGAGGGGCAGGAACAAACACGAGCCTTAGTATTAATGTATAACCCGTATATACAACAAACAAGTATGTATAATCAGTTATACAACAAAGATTCTCATAAATTACCCACAACAAATGAAACCAGATTTCAAATGCAAGGCTTCAAATTCCAAGATACCTAATTGAGCAAAACTCTGATTTCACTGGAACTCTGAGGAATTAAAATAAGTTTTCCAAAATTTGTCTTTGTACCTCATCTCCTACAAAACCACAAGTTAATGTAACCTTAAAGTTAAAAGTTTAACTGCACAAGTCAGGCTTCTATAGCAATTTATCCCAGGTCCCTGGCATATATGTGTTAGTTTATATGCTGTTAAATGTATGCCTTCATATAGCACTATAATGTGGTGAATTACAGTGGTTATGATAATCATATCTTTGAATTCCACAATTTGTGCATAAAATCTCATCCATTCTGCCAGTGGGAAAAAGAAATCATCAAAGAACCCTGGAGCTGCACCAAATATGCAGACAGACAATCTCAAACTGAAGGTATTTTTAAAAGCTGTCTTTTTTCCTAGAGGTTTATTAACCCCAATCTTCCATAATTTAAAACTTGTGTGAATAGTAGGATTCACCTTTTAAGAAAAATGTTTAAGGATGTTTTTCAACTTTTTACTGCAATGGAACAATAATGTTCTCTTTGGTAAAGTGCAATAAAAGAAGATGAAAAGTAAAGTTCCAGTGTGTATTATGAATACATGTTCATTCAATTGAAAAGATGGTTACCTGGATTCCAGTTAAGAAAGTTCAAGGGTGTGTGGTCTGACCACTGCCAACCTCCAGAAATGTCCAGTTGGTTTAAGCCAATCCAAAACACCTCTGCAATGCCATCTTTAGCTGGAATTAATAATTAAAAATGGTTAATTAAAACTATGTTCATCCATTAAATAGTTGTTTTTAAACTAAGGAGCTAACTGAAAATATGTCCAGTAGAGAAACATTTTGCATTGAATATGGATGTGCAACTTCTACTGAAGTAAGAAGAAGTTAAGGTCCCTGGGCAGAACTTGGCCCTTAATTTGTTACAGAATTCCGTTTTCTTCCTCCTGTTCCCTCCAGAAACTGATTGTTTTATTCTTCCATACTCAAAGACACAGTGACACCTCCTCCAGTCCAAGCCTGAATAAAGCCCTGTATGGCTGCACAGGTGATTACATGACAATGACACAAAACACCCTCTTCCTCAAGGGATGAGTGCACTGTTAGAATGGATATAACTAATTTGATTTCCAGATCCAAGCGGATCCCATGCACTGCACTGACACTAAACTGTCAGGTTGACCCATTCTGCATTTTGTGTGTGGACACAGGCCGTTTACTTCTGTTTACATTCACAAACACTATAATACAATCAGATGAACTATATGAGAAAATCTCAGGTTAGATTAGTAATTCATTCCTATTATACAAGTTACAGCACCAAGAGATCTTACATGCCAGAGAATTTTAATGCTACCTTGAAGTTATTCTACTTGTCAGGGTTCCCTGATATTCTGCTGTCAACATACTCGTCTCATCCATTTATTACAGATAGTTATACCTACCTTGTATATAACTTAATTCAGTTGTATTTGTGATGCTCAGTAAATCTCCGCCTTGTGTTTGACATGAAATATAGGCTTCTTTCCAAGAAAGAGGAGACTGTGTGTTTAACTGGTAGCAACTTTCAGATCCTGGATCGTGTTCCCAGGTATCACGACAACCATTCTCTGTATAATGCAAACACATGATCTGGTGACTATAGAAAAACAATAACTGCATTTGGGTTTTTTCAAACATTTTAGTGAACATTATTGTAATACAGAGGAAAATGCAAGGAAGTGTTTTAGTTGTATATTAAAATCACTCATATTACAGAGTATATTTGTATTGATTGTTGTATCAATGTTCCAATATCAGCGAGACCTAATTTTAAAAGAGTTTAGTCTGCAGATATTATACCATAAAATAGAGCTGTACATGAAATTGCAGAACTCTGTTAGGACATCTATTTTGAAAACCTACGTGCCTGGTTTTAAGCAGATTCCCCATTTGGCATCCTGAATGTAATTGGAGGTTGTGGCACACCATTCACCATCTGTGTGTGTTACATCCCGAATGCAGTCATGATACCATGTCTTATTAACTAGGAAGGGGAACTCACAGGGCCTTCCATAGGAGTTACCATCCCTCGTATAGATCTCTGTAAAAGCAACCAAACAGCAGATTTAGTATTTGAAAGAGAAATCTGAACACACCTGAAAGCATTATAATGAATGAATAATCTAAAACTCCCCTCTCACAAGTTTGTTGAGGAAGAAAAGAGTAGCAAATAAAAGCTACTACTTACATGGAGAACATTAACTTAAAAATTACCAAATCACACTGCTATCTAGGAATATTGTACTCTTATTGTTACAAATAACACATAATAATACTATAACCAGAAGAGATTAAATAATTTTTTTTTCTGTTTCTCTCCACTCCCCAGGCATTATTTTTTTATTAGCCAGTATATTATGACAGTGTATTAGCCAGTTTCACTATACTTCCTGTATGGTCAATTAGACCCCAATCCTGTGAACACACTTGTGTTGAACTTCATGCATTTCAGTAATCCCATTGAGTTCAATAAGACTCTTTACACATGTAACATTAAGCATGCGTATAAGCATTTGAAGGATCATCACCTTAGTTAGTTTCCCCCTTTGTTCCTGTGAATCCTTCCCACAAGGAGTCGGGGCCAGCTAGCCACAAAGCACCACCAAGAGCTCTGAGGACACAAGTGAGCCACACCCTAGTATGGGACCCCTGGATTCAATTTCAAGTTGATGTTGTCCCTTTAAACAAACACGAAAATGCTGTATATTACCGTTAACTGCTATTACTTTCTGCCTAGTCTAATGCAAATTGTAAAATGTATAATATCACCCATAAAGGTCTCTTACAGAATACTTTACCTAGCTCAGATTTGACTCCATGCCTGCTGGACAACAGAGGCACTGCACAAACTACTCCCTTCTCAGAAGAAATAAATACAAGACAGCTCTTAGGGTCAGAGACACAGAGTGCACCAAGTTTGACTGCCATGTCAATGCGGTAATCTGAGTCATCATGGCTATAGCACTAGAGGGATACACTGAACACATTCAAAGCACCCCCTTCGCCTCATACAGGGGCAGGTTATTCTCTGTATGACAGATTGTTCGTCAACTAAGGAAGAAATGCTAAAGGAACATTGTGGCCTGCAGCAACTTTTCCCCAAGGCTAGGTCTACACTAGGAACAATTTGCTGCTATAGCTATTCTGGTATAATATACCAGCAAAGCTCTCCCAGCAAGGACACAGCAAAACTGTGCTTTTGCTAGTATAACTATATCTGCACTAGAGCTTTTTGCCAACACAGCTATGTCAGTCAGGGATCACACCACATGACATGCCTGACCAGTACAGCTATGCTAGCAAAAGTCTGAAGTGTACACATGGCCTAAGTGACAGCTCCCTCTGTTAGAGGGCAAGGAGTCATATGACCCTCAGGACTCCCCTGAGAGTCCTCTTAACCTAAACAAAAATCAAGGATCAGGGAGAGGAAGAAGGGATTCCCCCAGTAGATCTCTGATAGGGGAATCTCTTGGAGGGGAGGAAGAATGGTCTACTAGATAGAGCAGTGGACTGAAACTCCGGAGACCATTGTTCAGTTCCTGGCTTAGCCACAGACTTCCTGTGTGACCTTGGGTAAGTTACTTGGGGCCAAGTTTACATAAGTATTTTGATGTCTAAAGATGCAGACAGGTGCCCAATTTCCTTTGGTACTTTTGTAAATCAGATCTTCAAAGGTATTTAAGGCACCTAAGTGAGTCACACACCTAAATATCTTTGAAAATCTGGGCCTCAGCGTTTATCTGCATCCTTAGGCACTTAAATACCTCTGTCTCTCAGTGCCTCATTCCCCATCTGTAAAATGGGGATACTACTACATGCCTACCTAAGAGGGGTATTGTGAGGATAAAATCCATTGATGATTGTGAGGTGCTCAGATACTATGGTGACGATAGTTGTAAAAACAGTGCTGGGAGCTGTCACTGTGGGCACAGGTTCCCTACAACTTCCAAATAAATATAGGAAGCTGATCCTCTTCCTATTGTGGCAAACACAGGTGAGTTGCAGGGTAAGTAAGCATGACTGGAACTCCCTGTAAAAATCCATGAAGCTGACACATTGTCCTCCTTTAAACCCTTCCTAAAAATTCACTTCTGCCATGATGCCTACAGAACACTTGACAATAGAAAAGCAGCTGGTGTGCTTTAACCACTGCTTCTTATGCTAACCATAATAGTGTCATTGTTTCTGTGCACTCCTTCATGTGTCTGTTATATCCATCTGTTGTGTCTTGTCATATTCAAAGCTTGTATAGGCTTTTGGGGGCAGTACCATCCCTTTCATCATATGTCTGTACAGCACCTTTCACAATGCAGTCCCAATCCCTGACTTGAGCCACTACTGCAGTGCAAATAAATAAAATAAAATAATAAATAATAATAATAATAAAGTAATAATACATAGGGTTTCTGTTTTTCAGCATATATTAATTTCATTTTGGGGGGGTTATTTTTAGTAATTGTTGAGTTCGATGTAGATGGGATTTTCAGGGTTTTCTTTTTATATATGCTGTATGAATAATGTATATTATATACTGTAATGCAGAGGTGGGCAAACTATGGCCCGTAGGCCACATCTGGCCCACGGGACCGTCCTGCCCGGCCCCTGAGCTCCTGGCCTGGGAGGCTGTCCCTCCTCCCCTGCAGCCATGCCGCTGCGCAGCACAATGCTCTGGGTAGCAGGGCTGCAGAGCCCGGCCTGACCCAGTGCTCTGGGCTGTGCGGCGTGGCTGCCTGTCCTGGTGCAGCCGCACCACCAGCCACCGGTGCTCCAGGCAGCGCAGTAAGGGGGCAGGGAGCAGGAGTTGGATAGAGGGCAGGGGAGTTCGGGGGGTGGTCAGGGGCATGGATAGGGGTCAAGGCAATTAGAGGGTGGGGAACAGGGGTAGGGGTCCCAGGGGGGCAGTGGTCCCGAGGGGGCTGTCAGGGGGCGAGAAGCAGGGGGGGAGGGGTGGGTTGGATAGGGGACGGGGGACGGGCCATGCTTGGCTGTTTGGGAAGGCACAGCCTCCCCTAACCGGCCCTCCATACAATTTCAGAAACCCGATGCGGCCCTCAGGCCAAAAAGTTTACTCATTACAGCAGGGGTGGGCAATCTCTTTGTAATGTTCCGTGGTGCTATATAACATAGTACTGTTTCAAATAGCACTATGTTAAAGTGCACTAGGGAACCTTTAGTGTGCACCAGCAGGATCAATATGGACTAATTAATGCACAACACAGTAGTGCACTTTAGAAATCACACCCTCATAGTTCATCTTACTGCTCCATGTACACAAGCCCTTAGATACAAATAACAATTTATGTGTTTTCTAGTGTTTATTGGACAAACACCAATTTCTTTTTCAGGGATGTTTTACTGGTGTTTATTGGATAAAACTGAAAATCAGACGCCCTATAATAAGTTACTCTAGCTATGGCAGTAGCAGTAATTTTGGTAAGATGCATGGCACCAAGAGACAGAGAGAATCTGAAGGAGGAGCTCACGAAAGCTCATGCTCAAATAAATTGGTTAGTCTCTAAGGTGCCACAAGTACTCCTTTTCTTTTTGCGAATACAGACTAACACGGCTGTTACTCTGAAACCTGAAGGAGGAGAGTGAAGATGATCCTGGAAAGAAAGGCAGAGGCTGTCTTTATTTGTGTGTATCATCAAAGCAAAGCATTTTAATAATGAATAAAATAAATATAATAATAGTTAATAATAGAGAGTTTTGGAGCATGTTGCATGAGATCATCTTCCAATCAGCTCAGCAGCTGTCTGGTATTGAACTATTACTGGTTTTGGCTTTGCACAGTGTGCAGACTATTCCCCTTTACCTAGATAGCAGAGAATAAACTATTAAAGACAAAAACTGTCTCTCTGTTCCTTCTTTGCACTACCCCAGAGACAGCTATTTCCTGCCTTTTATACAGGGCTTGTGGCAAAGATACAATCCAGGCCTATTTTTTTTCAAACTAAGCAGTTAGCGGTTTGTTATTAAGAGTCTGACTTTTTTTTAAAAAGTTAAAATAATGCTGTTACGGGGAAAAGTAGCTCAATCTACACTTTCTCCATGAAAAACTTTTTACTTGTGAACTTTCACACAGTAGCCAGTGAACACCAATTATCATGGTTAAAATATTGTTCATTTAAATGCAAAAATATTGCAGATAACCAGTTACACAGTTTTCAGATCACCACTCCTACTAATCAGTGTCAAGAACAGATTTGGGGTAGTAGGGAAAGAAAAAAACCTGAAATCCTGGTCTGAATTAAGTTAATGGCAAAACTTCCACTGACTTAAACAGGGACAGGAAAAGGCCTATAAACTACAGTCCTGCTAGAAGGTGGCTGGTGTTTCATATATGAAAGGGATGCTATCAAAAGAATGGTAGGTGTACATGTACAAAACTAGCCTTTTACTTAACACCACTTCTCTGTAATTAATCAATCAATCAATAATGCCACATTACAAATTTGCAATACCTGAACATCATTATCTCTCTGTGGCAAAAACTTCCTTCCTTTATCAGTCTTTCAAATGCTTAGAAGTTGGCATATTCCCACATATTGTTAGTGAAAATCATCACCATATCTCCTACTTCTTCCAGAACAAAATCAAAACCACAGACTTACCACGGTAAGGGTATTCACAAATATCATAGGAAGAGTTACTTCTTCTCCAGGTGTCTGACGAATTTATATTTGCAGTCACAACATTGTCTTTTAAAGTCAGTTTGTACTGGGATGCACCAAATATGGAAGCATCAACACATCGCCACCATAGCATGAGCTGTGAATCACAATTAACCATTTTCAAAGGAGATGCTGGTCTGACTATATTTAATCCAAGGCACTGTTGGGATCCCAAGTGGAAAAGGCGATTTTGGGAGACCCATTTCCACAAAGTTTCATTTGTCTCCTTGCAGTCTGCTGCCAAAATCTGTGAGTTTTTAACTTGTAGGCACTTTCTGGTTTTTTCATGGCGAATGGTAAATGCACCATTACCTGTATATAAATACACATATGCGTCATTTACATGGGAAATTTTGTTTTTAAAACTAAGACACGTTCTGATATGCTCTACCAGAAAGAACTAGCAATTGCAGTATATATACGATTGCTTATCACTAAGGCTAAGATTTTGTCATGGATATTTTTAGTAAAAGTCAGGGACAGGTCAAGGGCAATACAGAAAAATTCACGGAAACCCGTGACCTGTCCCTGACTTTTACTAAAAATATCCATGACAAAATGGGAAACCTCTGGGCAGCTGCAGGGCTGGATAGGAGCTCTGGGGCCCCAACCACTCATGGGGGCTTGGAGTTCCCCTCCACACAGGCTGGGAGCTGCCGGGAGCCCCCCTGCTGCCGCAGCGGTGGGAAGCTGCAGGGATAAGCTGCCACCCATGGCGGCCAGGTGCTGTGGGGATCCACCTGCCGCCTGTGACGGGGAGCTGCTGGGGTCCCCCTGCTGCTGCAGCAGACAGAGGCTGAGAGTGGCTGGGAGCTGCCAGACACCCCCGCCGTCTGCAGCGGCCAGGGGATTCGGGGATCCCCCTGCCACCTCCGACAGCGGATGGCTGTGGGGTCCCCCTGCTACTGTGGCAGTGGGGAGCTGTGGGTATCCCTTGTTGTCCAGGGCATATGGGGGTTGCGGGGATCCCCCACAGCAGCTGGAAGCTGCAGCAGTAAGGGTACCCAGCAGCTCCCAGCTGCTGTGGGCTGAAGTCACAGAAGTCTTTGGAAGTCACAGATTCTGTGACTACTGCAACCTCTATGACAAAATCGCAGTCTTACTTATCACTGGCACAACTTATATAAACCTTAGCGTTAGTAGCACATTCAAATTTCATCTTCCTTACTGAAACATTTCTGTTAATAAAAAAAAAAGATTCTTTCTAAATGTTCATAAAATGAGTTTACAATGTAAGGCCCGATCCTAAGCCCCGTGAGGTCAATGGGAGTCTTTCTATTGACTTCAGTGCACACTGGATCAGATGTTGGATTAATTTGCAAACTATCTGGGTCTGCGACTTTGTTTTCATGCCTGTGTGTAAATCAACTAGAATGCTGTAGTTGATACTCAAGCAGTAATAAATAATCACCATCATCATCATCTCTATCTGCTAATCAGCAGGAACTATCTCTGAATGTGTGTTTGTATGGTGTCCAGCTCAATGGAACCCCCATCCAGACTGGGGTCCTTGGTTGCTACTGTTATATTAATTAATAATAACGATAATATAATAATGGACAATTATCCCATTTCAGAAATGTGCATACAACCATAAAACCATACAATTAAACAGGGCTTGAAATATTTACCCAACACTTACCAGTCGGAGGACTAAGGTAACATTTTCAGAAGCATTAGGGGCCTACGGCCCTTCAAGAGTGACTTAGATTTTGTCTATATGGGAAAGTTTTTTCTGGTATAACCTAAGGTGTGGATTTAAAAGGATATAGTTACACCAGTATAACTTCCCATATGGATACTTACTGGCCTTTTTTCAATATATCTTACGTCAGTTGGAAAGGATTTGAGGCTAAACTGGAAAAAAAAAATCTTATACCAAAATAAGCGTGTCCACAGGGTTATACCAGTTTAACTATATCAGTATTATGGTAAAACTGTCCCTGTAGGCAAAGCCTACACTATAAAGTAATATTCACATATGCTATGTCAGCTAGGAGTGTGAAAAAAATCACACACCCCAGCTGATACAGCTCTGGCAGCAAAACCCCCAGTGTAGTCGCAACTATGCTGGCAGAGGAGTATGTACCTCCCCCATTTCCAGTGGTAAAGTGGGATGGGTCCTACTCCTGGGGGTGTGAGAGGCTCAGGGGAGGGGGGTTGCACAGCAAGTCTGCCCTCCATACACCCCACAGCATCAACTCCTGTGGTTTCTGTTCCACAGGGCTGGGTGGGCTCGGTTTCCTACTCCAGACATTGTGATCTTGCCCCTTCTGTCACAGGTCCACTCAGGTTTGGCCCGGCCATATCTGCTTAGGGTCCTTTCCAGCCCTACATAGCTATGATTCTTAACAGATAAGATTCAAGATTGTGCTTCTACTGGAAGAACAGAGAAACACCAAGGAATCATAGCTTAAGAATCCACTTGAGTTGTAATCCTTCCCTTCTCATGATCTGACTATTTTGGAACATCTGCAGAGATTGAGAATTACAACTGAGATGTAATCAGCACTCAGATACTGTTCTGATAAGCACCTTAGTAGTACTGTACCTGATGAGATAAGGAAAGAGAAAAAGATATACTGTGCATTTTGGTTGTCTCTTGGGCATGTGAAAAGCAGCATCCTTCGTCCTGCAGCTATGGCAAGCCTTCCCAGGCTGGAAAGCAATGTGATCTTTCCAAGCCATTTGGACAGTACAGGGTACAGATAGGGATAGCGGATTTTGAAAAAAAAATTCTTTTGTAAGTGAATTTAGAAAAGCTTCCCACACTACTTCAACCAACATGCCTCAGCTCTCTGTCTACAGGGACCTTCTCTATTCAATCTCTGGCTTCTCTTCTGAGTCTGCCAACAGGAATACCTGGGATGTCTTTGGTGATGTGGACCTTTTTTCAGTAGAGTTACAAATGAATTCAAATTCCTTTTTATGAACATCAGATGACAACATTCATCAGATTGTAACAACTGTCAATTGTTCAACCAACCTGTGTATGAATAAAACTCGCAATCGGATCCTGAGAGATCAGCCTTAGACTATTTTAAATATTAGAGCCCCTGGAGAGCTAATCTGCCCCCGCTAAGGTTTAATATTCTAAAAGATCCACATTTGGATGAACAAATCAGCAGCTGGTCTGCCTAGGATCCATCGTGACTGGCAGAAGAATTTGTCTAGCACCTGAGAGTGGGGCTACACACTGGAAGAACTCACTAGTGCCCCAAACCTAAACACATCAGCTCAAGCACTTTTCTAGCAGCAGGGGCACCTCCAGAGTGCAACAGACTAGGAATTAAGCAGGCCACCATTCTTTGGATTTTGCTATCTACCCTGCTTGCCTCTCCTTCTTTTAATACATTGGTTTGCCCTTGTCACATTATAGTGAAACTAAACTTCTTCCATTTCCTTGGCCTTAGCCGGAGAGGTCGCTTTGCCTCGCCTATCAGTGAACAAACACAAACGCCTGAGCTGAAATTCCCCGGCTGCACCACTTCCTTATACTGAGGACCCGAACTCTCATCTCTCAGGGCTGGGTTTCCCTGAGTGTTTCGGTTCCATCTACTGAGGCCAGGACATGGGCCGTATGGGGTTGTGCTATTTCTGGAAACGCGAAGGGGACGACTACATGGAGGAGGCAGAGAAGACTCGCCGCAAATGCGAAGAAGGGAATGAAAGTAAAAGTGAATTCGCGTTTAGGCGGAGCCCTGCCCCGACCAGCAGCCTTCATGGTCACTCCTACAGTGGGACCCTCTCGCCTGTCCATGCGACGCTCCCGCCCCTGAGTGCGGACCCCTTCACCTCTCCACGGGGCGCACATCCCTTCCCACTAGGGGACCCTGCCCCTCGCCACGGGCGCCCGCTCCTCCCACCCAGTTACAGGCGTTTGCTCCCCGCTCCCTCAAGTGTCCTGAAGTTGCAACTAAATGCGCCACCAAAGCGCAGATGGGGCAGCTCAGGGACTCTTCCCTCCTCCAGCTCCCGAGTCTTCTCCGGTGCCCAGCTGCCTGGGCTCGGCTCAGGGTCCCCGGGGCTGTGGCCCCGCTGCGCCAGGGAGCCGGGCCGGGGGAGCACCTGGAAGCAGGTAAAGGTGAAAGTCCAGCGCTGCGTTACCTGCGGATGCCCCACGCGCAAAGCAGCAGGCTGCGAGCAGAGCCACCCAGCCGCAGGTGGCCAGTGAGCGCCAGGGCGCCCGCCTCATCCTCCCACAGGGCGAGTCCGGAGCAGCCCAAGCAGCCGGCGCGACCCCCGGAGAGATCCCCGAGCGCTTCCCGGCTCAGTGACACTCCCCAGTCCCACCGGCTCTCGCGGCAACCCATTGGAGGAGGCTGGGGCCAATCAGAGCGTTCCCCTCGACTCCAGGCTGGGCGGGTAAGTTGTTGCCGGGCGAAAGCATGTCAAAGGAGTTTACCCTACTAGTTTTAGCATGGACCTTACTTATGAAAGCAGAGTCAGGATGAGCTTCACCCTGACATCTGGTGGTGAGGTGTGGCAAGTTGTGGAAAACAACTTCAGGGGCCAATCTCATTTGCATAGGTACACCCACCCCGGCTAGAATGAGCCCATAGCTGCCCAAATGGTCACTTTGGCTGCTGTGGGATCCCCAGTGTCTCTGTTATTGGGGCAGGAAGAATAAATTGTTATTACTCTGATTATGGGAACTGTGCTTGGAACTGTACTTGAGCTTTTGTTATGGTGGAGGGACTCACCATCAAACTAAGTAGCACTCGCTAGGCAAGGGTCATGGGTTCCAAAACTCTGTGAATGGAGAGAGGTTGGGGACAAGTATTAATACTTGGTGGCATGGGTCCCTTGGTGAGGGGCTTACATGCTAATTGCACTTCCTCCTCTCTCCACTGTGGAATGTCAGAGCTAATTTTGATTTCATTAGAAGTCTAGTTACAGGCTGCTGAGCTCACTTTGGGCTAATAGTGCACCAGCACTGAGGCTCCCCTACTACAAGCTGAATTCACCAAAGAGCTGAACTGACTAAGAGCTGAAATCACTGAGCATTGTGTTAAATAGTGGGGGAGCCTAAAGATATATTGTGGAGCAGTTTGCAGGACGGCTGGAGTGCCTTGTGGACCGGCTGGTGGAGCAGTTCGTGAGACGGCGGGAGCTGCTTGTGTGCCACGGAGCCGAGCGAAGCAGTTTGTGGGGCGGCTGGTGGAGCGAAGGCCTATGGAGCTGTGCAGCGGTCAGCTTCAGATCATGTAAGGTGCCCCTTACCTCTCTTGCCCCCCCCCCATTTCCACCCAGGTTGGGAGGTAAAGCTCTGCAGATCAACTTTTGAACTCTGGGGCTGCCCTGACCAGGAACAGAGACTTTTGGGTCATTGGACTTTGGGTGATTTGGGGTTGCTGGACTCAAGAACCAAAAGGAAAGGGCATGCCCCAATTTGCTTGGGGTGGGTTTTTTGCTCATGGGTTGTGTTATGTATCCTGTTGGTGGTGTTTCCCCACATTGTTTCTCTCTGTTATTAAAACTCTTTTTGCTACACTCAGACTATGTGCCTGCGAGAGGGGAAGCATTGCCTCTTGGAGGCGGCCAGCGGGGGTGGTATATATTTGTCCCAGGTCACTGGGTGGGGGCTCGAGCCGGTTTGCATTGTGTTATTGGAATGGATCCCCTAGATATTGAACCCGGCCCTTGTTGCTGCCAACTCTGATGGGCAGAAGGGTTACACTTAAAATCACACCCCTCGGTGCATTCAGGCCCCTGGGTGGGGTGCAAAGGGGAACCAGGACTTCACTGAGACATACATAAAAGGAACAGTGTGAGAAGCTTTAAGCAGCACAGAATTTATTTCTACCCCCCATCAGTCTCCATCAGTTCAGCTGCATCCCCCTGCATCAGTCCCCTCCCCTTAGTCCCCATCAGTTCAGCTCCAGTCCCCCATCAGTTACCTCCTCTCAACCCATCAGTTCAGCTACAGGCCCCCATGTCACCTCCTCTCAACCCCCGTAAGTTCAGTGCCCTCCCCCACCTCCAACCTTACCTCTGAATTCTTCTGGGGTTCTTCACCTAGGGGCAAGGTGCATCCCCCTCCCTCCCCCCTTTCTGGGCTGGGAGTGCATCTTCAGCTGACCTTAGACTGAGCTGGGTTGCCAATTTTGGTTGGACATATTCCTTGAGGTTTCATCACATGACAATCCTCAATTAAAGATTAATAATCTTTAATTCCTGGAGACTCACTCCAAGGCAATACTGTAGGATTGTCAAGCCTACTTCACCCTCTCTACCCTTTCCCAGTCCCTGTTGGCCTCTGCTCCTCCTGCTGCCTCCTGGGCCTGGGAAAGGGCAGAGAAGATGAACTAGGGTTGACAACCCTACAGTATTGCCTTGGAGTCTGTAGGGGGAAGGAGACAGCTTCTGGGGTCCTGTGAGAATGGCTTGGGGTTGCTGAGAGAGAGAGCATGCACACTTTTCCTATAGCAGCTCTGATTGATTGGCTGCCTGCCCCACTTACCACCTCCTGGGGAAGAGCAATCAGAGGGGAAATAGTATTTGATTCAGCATTATTGGGGGACGGATGGAGGCCATACTTAGAGATGATTTTATAATACAAAGTTCAGAGCCTGAACCAGAGCTAGCTCTGGAATTTCTTGCTGATGTTCCGATCTAGAGCTTTGGTGACAGCCTAGGTTTATAATGTAAATGTTTGGAGCAAGGATTCATCTAATACTGGGTCTGGTACAGAGCCCAGACTCTCCAGGTGATTAACAAATAATACATAACAATGATGGGCCAGGTTTTCCACTGTTTAGCCCCATTGATGTCACTGGAACTATTCTAATTTACACTGGCTGAGTATCTGGGCCATGGTAATAATTAAAGAGAAATACAAGATCCTTGTGGGATAGGGGCAAATTTGGGTCTAAACAAAGAGGCACTACAGAGCGGCACGCTTAAGACAATAATGTTAAAAAGGGAAAGAGAAAAACATGGGGATATATATGTCCTATGGTACTGAGCCATGCAAATTATATCACGTCTATTCTCAGAAAAGAAAAACAAAAACCTTCAGGGAGAAAGAGGACCCTGGGAGAGGGAAGAAGCCAAGGGTGAGAATGTAGTGAGGTGGGGAGTGAGGACTAAGGAGGAGAAGGTGGATAAGGAGAAATGATGGAAGAAAGAAGCTCAAGGGGGAGAGTTTGGTCATTGACTTCAGTAGAAGCTGGATCAGGCCTGAGCAGTACAGTTTTAAGGCTTTCTGAGTCCAGCCTGAGCTGCCTTTGTATCTCGCTGGTGTTTCTTGGCTGAATTACTTCAGTTTAATAAGGGAAATTACAGCCTTTGAAATCAACATGGCTTTGCTTCACAGTCTAATAATAAGCCACATGATAATATCAAACACACGGAAAGCCTTTTCATTTCATTTTATTTTTTTAATCTGTGGGGAAAATTCTTGACCCAACACACAGCCCTAAGAATTAGGCTGTGCCTGGATTTCTCAGTTGGGGCACTCTCTCCTAAGGCTGCAGCATGACAATGAAACTGCTCTGTGGCACTGTTACGTCCTGAGGGCTGTAATAGCCTCTGCTGCTGGTGCCCTCCCCCTACAGAGGAGAACAGCCAGTGTACACGGAATGTACACAGAGAAGACCTCTGTGCACATGCAGAGGTGTGGAATCCCTATGTGAAGATCCCAAATTCTACCCTCATCCTTTCTGCAACAGAACTGCATTTGTTTCATCAAGGCCCTCTGTGTCTGTTGAGGAGGGCTGGATTTGTGCTATATAATCGATGTACATTATTAACATATGGGAGTTAATGCATCCAATGAAGTGAGCTGTAGCTCACGAAAGCTTATGCTCAAATAAATTGGTTAGTCTGTAAGGTGCCACAAGTACTTCTTTTCTTTTTGCGAATACAGACTAACACGGCTGCTACTCTGAAACCTATTAACATATGAGAGTTTAAAAAAATCATTTAACTCCAGTTGAGTGATAGCATTTTGCTGCTGCTCCATCCAAAACAAATTACTTCAGAGCCATTACTCACATGAGCAAGATCATCAAAAGTTGGCTCTAAAAGGTTTGACCAAGTGGGGGCTGGGGAGATGAGTGGTATTCCTTCGGATTGTAATGGAAAGCTAGTTGCCAAAGAGCCATATCCAAGCATAAAGAAAGAAAGAACACGAAGTGTGGTAGACACAATCCACAGGAATAAACAGATGCCTTCTTCCCACAGATGATGAGGAGGAGAAAGGTCACTCTGTGAAGGAACTGGTAGGGGAGTTAACTGTCAGATTATAAAATTCAGGAGTCTATGGCCTTTCTGATTTGAAACAACTGCAGCTAAGAAAATGAGCATATGGGATAAGTGAGTCACAGATACTAAAAAAAAAAAACTTGTTGGCCTGAAGGGGAAAAAAAACCGCGAAGTCTTCCAAAGCAAAAAGGCGTGTGAAATAAAATATAATCTGTTTATGAAGAGATATACTGTGCATTTGGTGATCCAGGAATATCTCTATAGGCAGGGCCCCAGCCAGGAAAGGAATTCCCTCACTCAAAATTTGCAGAAAAAAATTATTGGGGGATTATAATAAAATTTAGAAGACAAAACCAGTTAAGGGGAGTAAGTCAGATTTCCATCACGGTGGAAGGTGCAACATCGAATCTATTTTGTTAGCCAATACCATATATTTTAGAAGGTTTATGCTAAACTATATAACTATGAACCAAAGTCCTAGTATACCTTGTTAGGTATGCTAAGCTTTACAGTAGAATTGTATTAGCCAGAAAAAATTGTATAACCCCAATTTCTTGTACATGTAGGAACTGTCAGAAATGAAATGTGTGTTTTGTTAAGGTTTGCCAACTCATAATTAGTGTGCTGGGCACAAATATCAGGAATATTTGGGTTAGATAAGATGCCAGGATAATTGGCACTGGCCCTAGAAATATTTGGGATAGGTGTCTCTCTGTACCCTGAAAAACAGGAGGTACAAACTAGAGAAGAAACAGAAGAAAGGGGTGTGATAATTAGGGTATTTTCTATTTGATGTAAGCAGATAGGATATAAATACAGATCAAAATGAGCTCATGTCTTTGGAACAGATTTGAGCTGCGGAGCCGTTTCCCAGGGTCTGGTATGAATTTGCTTCTCTGTTTTTGACTAATAAACAACAATTGAGCTGAGCTATCTGACATATCATTGATTAGTAATCTAAATCAACCCCACTTACAATTTTACACATTTCTAATATACCCAGTCACTTTAAAGTCTGGACGCCCATCTGAGAATGTAGGTAGGCTGAATATAATGCTGTCAGGTGTGATGTTGGGAGCTAACTGTCAGAAAGGAGGGATACAAACAAGACTGTATAAGGGAGCAAAAATTATGTTCTTCCTGGAGCTCAGCAATGAGCCCTGAGTCCGGAAGCAGGTGTTTCCAGAGATGATTTTTTTAAAACATGATTCAAGCAGGGGGGAAAAGAGTTCTCTGTAAGTTGCCTTAAAATTAAGACTGCTCTATTAAAACAAGATCTAAATTTTCTGGAACACTAGAGCTGTAAATAAACAGTTAACCCAGAGTGAGGGAGAGCACAGTTCTCACTGGAAATTCTGATATAAAAGTAGGAGATTAAAACTAAAATTAAAAATATATTGAGACATTATGTGATGTCTCTCTCTTCATACAGTATCATAACAAGAATCACTAGCACAGACACCTGTACCCATCAGTGTGAGTTCTTTAATTGTTTTCCTCCAACTTTATAACGGTCTGTCTCCAGTCTGGGTGAGGAGGGGGAACATAGTCTTAAGCTTGTAATAAATGCTATGTGGGGCATATTTACAGCACTGATACCAACAATGATGTATATTAAGTTAAGAAAAAAAGTTAAAATCTACTGAAATCTAAACTGTACAAAGAATCATGTTTGGCTCCCCTAAAATGCACTTTCAGCTTGTGGTCTCTTTTCATATAGCTGTTTACAAGACATCACACTAGGGACCAAATCATTGGTATCATAGGCCCCTCTCCTTCATGTCTCAAGGTGAAAGAACATTTTAGGGGTGTTTGAAGATGAATGTTTGTACAGTTTATTATGTTTCAGCAATGACTTTTTTTTACACTTAATATATTGAAATCTTGAGATAAGCGCAGTAGATGTGCATCCTGCAGATGTTCAGTTGCCAGTTAAAACACATTCTGTCCCCTCCCGCACCCAGACTGGGGACAAATAATTATAAAGTCAGGAAAAAAAATAGTTAAAGAACTCACACCTGTTTTAGTTGGTCAGGTAAACTGCTTTGTTGCTCAGTGTATAACCATGGAAACAAGCATTTTGAGGATGAAAGTTGCTAAAAGACACGCTTGTTATTATAACATACAAAAGCACAATGTATATTAATTTGTATACCCAGGTTTTATGTCCTTTAATGTTTGTATATTGTAAAAGTTTCAAAAACAAATTTTTAAATGAATAATGACTATTTATGAAGTGCAAGCTCATTTCTATTCTGAAGGAAAAGATTGTGTGGACAAGGACAGTAATTAAGCCACCAAGAAAAAGCCAGGATGCCAACTTGGATAGAAGTTGGATATGGAGATATGGAGAGATATGGAGAAAGCTATTGTAGCTGATAATATACAAAAAAAAGTAGAGTATCTTGTACTGTTTCCATGGAATATAAACACAAAATTTAAATAAAAGTAGGAGAGACAGGGAAGGTGAACTGGGCAAGACAGAGGTGGAAATTGAAAAGCAAATGGAGGAATGCAACCACAAGGAAGACTAAAAACTCTAGAAGAAGAGAAGAGAAGTATGTATTTAAAATTGATATTTGCTTCTGACAGAAGAGGATCCAACTGAGAAGAGCCCAGATGAGGTCAGCACCCTAAACAGTGAATGGTAGGGTAGGCACAAGCACTGAAATGGAGCCACTGGACAGAGGGGCAAATTATCTTGTTTAGTGACTCTGTAATGAGGAACATAATGGGCCTGTTATTCATTTACACTACAGCCATTTTATACAACTCTGGCCTTAAAGTGGGTGAAAATACGCACCTTTATGGCACCTTTAAACTGCCAGAGCAATGTAAAAGGGCCTTAGTAGAAATGAGAATCAAACCTGGAACCTGTAGCCCAAACAAAGAAAAGATGCTGTTAGGCTGGCTCCTGAGGGCCATTACAAGGATATCACAGTAAGGGTTCCAGATTTCTGTAAAATGTTGGGCAACTCCTACTGATCATAATTCATATGGGGACACCTGTGAAAGAAGTGTTTAGGTACTAGAGAATGACCTCAGAGGTCTGGAAAAGCATCTGAGCAAGAGATCCATGCAGGTGATCTTCTTTAGCAATCATGCTGATGACAAGCGCAAGTGGAGAAGGAACACTAATAATGGAAGCTTCCAGCTCATTCAGCAGTGACGGAGAGAGGATTTTGGATTTCTGATGCTCTGGAATTACATCTGCTATGAGACATGACTATATGCAATTAAGGACATGGGAGTGCCAACCTTCTGGATTCAAAACTGACAGGGCTTGTTAGGTGAGCTTTGAACTATATATCTCCCCTCTGTATTTTCCACTGAATGCATCCGATGAACTGAGCTGTAGCTCACGAAAGCTTATGTTCAAATAAATTGGTTAGTCTCTAAGGTGCTACAAGTCCTCCTTTTTTTTTTTGGAGGAGGAGAGTTTTTGGTTAACTCACATGATCTGGCATGTGCCTCCAGCGAAAAAAGACTGACAGTGGAGTTATTCTGAAACAAGACTAAGAGTGTGAACATACTAATGTGTCTACATGCATACAAGGAGTATTGAGAAACAAGAAGAACCAGGAACACTTCTAAATTGTAGAGATTTTGATCTAATGGACAAACTATAATTAAAACTTGCTAGGATAATTTTCATAACTGGAATATGAATATAGATGGGTGTAATCTGCATGCCACAGGTGTGAGAAGAAAGGGTATTATAGGTCAAAAGTGCTTACACTGCAATAAGCTATGAGTTTGCAATAAAGACTCAGATAGTAAAATTTTTGATGAAAGTAACAAGAACTGAAAAACAAAAATAAAATAACAGTGAGCATCTCCTCTGGACCAGAAGAACTGGTCAAAATCAAGCAATCTGACAATAAATATAGACTTATTAGTTATAATTGGATAATAGTTGGTTTCCATGTAATGTCTACCTCTGAAGGCGGAGCATCGAAGCCCTTAGGTTAGTTTGTCTTTTGCTGAAGTTATGAGCAAAGAGAGGTTCAGTCTACTGCCTGTAAAATGTTAGGGACTGGTCCAGATCTTCTATCTGTCAGAAATCAGCCATGACTGTATTTTATGAAGCATCTGCTAACACCATTCTCACTAAAAATGCAAAATGAAAGTAGAGTTCTGAAGCACAACTTGGGGGGATTCTTTAAAAGTATGGCTGGATTATTAAATTTCATACAAATTACTTTCTTTTTATGGCTGTTTGGCTGTGTGTATTTTTCGGCATTGTTGGGACATGTAAATTCTGCAAAATTATAATAAATTTGGGTGCATTTGAAATATTCATGCAAAATTAAATGCATTCCTTGAAAATAGCATTTTCAACTTTTGTTGAAAACATGAAAATTGTCCTTTTTCTGATTTTTTTTGTTAATAAAAAAGAATCACTGCTGAGTGAAAATGTATTTGCAATGAAAACATGCAGAGATTCATATTTTATCACTTGCCTGAAATCCTAAAAGTCATTTAATTGTTATTTCACATATAAAGAAGTTTGGTCTGAGTAACACTGCAAACATTTTCACACAAAACTTTCCAAAACATGATGAAGTTTGCACATGTCTAGTTTGGGGTCAATACTGTTTTTTATTATTGCAGAAATTAGTATGATAAATAAGAGTACAAAGAATGTGACAATAGCAACTTTCGTATTAACTATGACTGAATGCCAAATGAATGTCTTTGGAGTGATGCATGGGTTTGGCTGACCCACCCCTGTTGGTGACCATACAACCAGTTTTGGTGACATTCAGGGGTAAGTGACACACAGCCAGCAGCTGGTTAGAAGTTAAAAGAGATGACATCAAAGATCTTTAGTCTCTGAATATGATCTTCTTTGGCAGTGGTTCCATCCCTTCTGGTTTCTTATTCAATTTGTTGGCTTATTTTGTAACCAAACATTGTATGTGTAAGATTTTTTTTTTGTTAAAGAGTATTCAGGGTTTTTTTAAATAAAAAAGGGAAATCAAAGGAAAATAGGTTTGTTACTGCTGTTTTAGACTTTCTGTTGTAGTAGCAACAGCACAGTCTTTGAAGGCATTATGAAATCATTGTGTTGCGTAACTTCAGCAAAGTAACTGAGAGGTAAGAGATCTACTTTGGATTTTTTTGAACTGGATTTTTATGGATTTCTGATATTTCTTTTACAATTTTCACAGAATTCCTTAGGACAAACTTCAGGGTTTTTGTTTTACATAGTGTCTGACTCAGACTCCTGATTTTCTTAATTAGATCTGACATTACAATGTTTTGGCAACTATACATTCTTATTTGTTTCTCTGAGTGCCCAAATGTTTTCTGGACACTTCCCAAAATAGATAAAAAGAAACAAGGCCTGATTCCGATCACACTAACACCAAAGTAACTCTATTGACTTCCCTGGTGCTGATTCTTATTTACACTGGCATAAGTGAGGGGAGAATAAGATGAATGGTCACTGTTTTGCAGAATGTTAAAACTAATACTAGACAAGATGCAATGAGAGGGGTAATGAAACACTAGGAACAAGTTTGGGGAAGAGAGGAAAGGAAAGAGGTAGTATCAGTAAGATAGATCCTGATCGAGCTCCTTTGACATCGGTGTGCATTTTCTGCTTATATGGATCAGGCTCATAATGCGGTATCTCATTGAGGGCTACTGTGCAGTGAAGCTTTTTTTAATGGTATAAAATGTCTTAGTTAGCTAGTTTCTTGTAGACTTTATATAAGAGGATCTTCACTAGGGGTTTAAATGTAGAGAAGGTAGTAGCCTTGTAGACCAGCTCAGTAGCATGTTCCATGCATAGAAATTTTTGATCTTGAACATCTTTTTCTTTCTCCCCTTTGAAGCTGGGGAACTTCCTGGCAAGTATTTCTCTGCATTCTTGCACTGCAACAGATGAAGTGACAAGGTAGAAAGTTGGCATATTGGTGGAGGAAGTCTCTTGTTGTCTCTGATTGATGGCAGCATATAGAGTTTGTAAAATCATATGCTATGTGGGAAGCTAGGAAGGTTTCTTCACTTCCACCAGAATGTCTGCAAAAACTTGCACAGTGAACTGTTCAGCGTGGTTGACAGCCAGTGGTGAATCCTTGCAATTTCTAGTTAATTGCTGATTTTAGTTGTTCTCATTGTGAAGAGTTGTCATCTTACTTTGCAGATAAAATTGCTGAGATTCAGACTGAGCTATCTGCTGCTGAAGAAAAAAAACCATGTAGGACAAATACTATGTCTTTTTCTGTGTTACAGTCAATATTAGTTGCTGAGGTCATAGAGGTGCTGAGGCAGATTCATTCCAGAACTTTCAGAGTAGCAGCCGTGTTAGTCTGTATTTGCAAAAAGAAAAGGAGTACTTGTGGCACCTTAGAGACTAACCAATTTATTTGAGCATAAGCTTACGTGAGCTACAGCTCACTTCATTGGATGCAGGGTCAAATAAATTGGTTAGTCTCTAAGGTGCCACAAGTACTCCTTTTCTTCATTCCACAACTTGTACATGGGGGCCGGCTTTCCTAGATGGTGAAGGCCAGTAGGGAAGTACAGGGTCCACTGCTGGTTGAGATTGCTAGTGTTTCCCTATCGGAGAGGGGCAGCATTCTCGCCTCCCTTAAAGAAGCTATTGTGAGACCCATGGTCAAGAAACCAACTCTTGAGGTTGACAAATCTGGCTAACTTCCCAGTGAGATGGCTGTGACAAGGTAATGGTAGCTGTTTCTTGATGCCTCAGATTTCCAGTCAGTCTCGTTGTTGGCTTGGATGGGATTAAAACTGCACTTTCTGAGTTAGTTGCTGACCTCCTCCTAGCACTGGATGAAGATAATAGTGCCCATGCTGACTCTTTCAGACCTGTCAGCAGCCTTTGATACTATTGAGCACAAGACATTGTTGAGTTGTTTGTGAACACTAGTATGTGTGGCTGGAGCTGCTCAAGAAGATTCCATTCTTATCTTTATGAGAATACTGTTCCACTGCCTCAAAGGATCTCTCTAGTGGCCAGGGGTTGATATTGTCAGCTTTATTGTTCAGTATGAATAGGAAGCCACTAGGAGGGTTAGTGAGGAGACAAGGGCTGCAGTGCATTCTGTAATGCTCACGACTTCCAACTCTACATCTCTGCCATGTCTGATCCAGCAGGAGTAACCAGTGCCTACATGAACTTCACCTATGTTGCATACAGGCCTGGCTCTGGTCTGTTTACTCACCAGATGGAGACCACATAAACACCAGAGTAACAATTCCCTGCAAGGTTATTGCTTCTCTCTCCTGGTAGATTAACCTGAAACAATAATCCCTTTCACCACACCCTTGATGCCGAGTATCTTGCATCTCCTCAAATGGAATCTGGAGATCATTTGCTACTCTCTGCAGGAGCACTTGATATTGCCTGGGGTCCTCAGGCAGAGATGGGGAAGATTGAACAATTGCCTCACCTGGAGAGGATGATGAAACATCTGTAGTATCTGTGGATCCAATTTGATTTTCTCTCCCTCATGCTCCAACAGAGCAGGCTGATGTAATGTAGGAGAGGGTCAGTGGGACTCATGAGAGGATCAGAGGTGTCGAGCATAGGGATTCCATGGACCCCAACAGGGCCAATATGAATAGTTGACTGGTTGGGGGACCTCTTGGCATAGGGTACCATAGGTTCATTGAATAGTTGTATCTGGGTGAAGGACAGATCCCAGATCTCCTTGAGTCTCTGTCTTAACTTGTCCCTTACTTAGGAATGATGGTTCATCTGGAGTTTGACTCATCAGAAAAGAAAACCGGCTCTCATTCAACCTGTAGAGTGGTCAGTACTGGTGGGTGAAACTTCTGCCTACACACAGGCGAGAGGAGCATCCCTGTCTCCTCAAGGTTGATTCCTCCTCTGGTGTCAGAATGTCTCTCATGAGGGTTGGACCCAGAGCTGTCCTTAGGATTTATGGGGCCCTAGGCAGTATTATTAAACTGGTGCCCCTATGCTCCACTGAAGGTGGTCCCCAGCCAGTGCCAATGACCCCAGTGTGTTGAGGGGGCAGAGTCACCACCCCTACCTGGAGGCTCACAGAACGCCTCCCCATTGCTGACACGCAGCAGATGCAGATGCTGCAGCAGTGGCTCAAGGCAGGCTTCGTGCTGTCACATGGGGGCTGCATCTTGCCAGAGCCCACGGCCCTCCTGCAGCCCCAAGCCACTTCTGGCTCACCATGAGGATTTTGACAGGAAGTACCAAGCAGTAAGAACAACAATAATGCAAGTGTGTGTGTGTGTGTGTGTGTGCGTGCGAGTGTGTGTGTGTGTATGAGAGAGAACCTGTGTGTGTGTGTATGTTGGGGGACTGTGTGATAGTGTGTATTTGAGACTGTGTGTGTGTGTGTGTGTGTGTCTGTGTTAGGGAAGTGTGAGAGACAGTGAGCGCACTGTCACTAAGTCCCCTTCTCCCCTTGACCCGGCTACTCTCCCCACCTCCCCCCACCTCTGACTCACATGGAAGTTTCGGTTCTCCTCTCCTGACCCCGGCCTGGCCCCTGCCAGATAGTAAGTGGCACAGGCAGGCAGGGTCCAGGGAAGGACTCCATTCTAGGTGGCAGTGGCTGGCAGCTGGAGCCCTCTACTAGCCAGCTGAGGAGTGAGTGAGGGAGGGGGTGGGGTTGAGGACAGGGAGAAGCCCGCCGGCCCAACACCGGAGAGGGGTCAGAGAAGAGAGGATTCCAGCCACGAACAGCGAGGGGAATGGTGCCCCAAATTTTCGGGTGCCCTACGCAGCCGTGTATGTTGCATATACCTAAGGACAGCCCTGGTTGGACCTGAAAGAAGAAGAGATTGAGGGTAGGGAAGGATGTTGTCCTCCAGAGACATGTAGGTTTTGGTTTGCCCCATAGTACTGGGTGTTCTGGTAGTTGGGACTGATGGATCCAGTGCATCCATGGTCATGGTGGACAGTGAGTTGGGGATGGGTTGGTACTGACAGTCTAACTGGGAACTGCTAAGGTATGTATACATTGCAATAAAACACCCATTGCTGGCCTGTGTCAGTTGACTCAGTCTCACAGGGCTTGGGCTGCAGATCTAGAAAACGGCCATGTAGATGTTCGGGCTTGGGCTGGAGCCCGTGCTCTGGGACCCTTTCCTCTTGTGGAATCCCAGATCCTGGGCTCCAGCCTGATCCTGAATGTCTGCACTGCAATTTTATAGCTCTGCAGCCTGAGCCCTGTGAGCCCGTGTCAGCGGACACAAGCCAGCCATAGGTGTTTTCTTGCAGTGTAGACATACTCTTTGATGGTGTTGGTGGGTGCTGATCAGTAAGCTTATGAACCAGAGCCATTGTCAGTACCAGCAGATCCTTTCTCCTTTGTGCTTTCCCTCGTGTTTGGAGGTTTTATACAGGTCTAAGCCCTTAGGACCCGTGCATGAGGACACATCTGTCTTGGACAGAGTCAGGGACGGATGCTTTTTTTTAAGAGGCAGACCTGGCAGGGTCTCTCTTCTTGTGCTTGTGAGAGTGTCCCCTACTCTCATGAGAAGCCCAAGTTGATGACTCTTTGGGCTTAGCAGCTCTAGCTTCTGCTCCTGAGCTCCTGCTCAAAGGGCACTGCTTGTCGCTTGAAGCGGATATACATGAGCGTCTCCCTGACCAGAATCTGACTGAGGTCTTATGGACTTCTCCATAAAGTGCTTCCCAGTTAGATCGACCTTTAGTCCCTTGAAGCTTTATGGAGGAAAGGAGCAGCAGAAGCTGCACTTAGCGGAGACATGAGCTTCTCCCAGACAATGCTGGTGTTCGTCACTCAAGGAAAAGGAGCAGAGGCAGGAGATATAGTTCTTAAACCCCAGGACTCTGAGATTAGTTTCTCCCAAAACTCTAACAATACCAAAAACTCTGCATAATATCTTAACAGGTTCCAAAGAAGAAACACGGAGGTATCTGTGGACACATATGATTCTGACTCAGGCCACATGTCCACGAGAAGGAACTGGAGAGGCGCTGGTCCACACTACCCAAGTTATACCCTAGGTTTGGAACACAAAGACGGCAACTGCGCAGGTGCAGACCAATGAACAGTAGTTGCTAGAAATCGATCACAGGCACATGGTGCACATGCATACCACATGTGGAATACACCTAGGGATCAGGGCTCAAAAAAGACTACACATATGCTAGCCCTGTCTACAAAGCCCAGTAATTGTAATCTGTGTACATAAAATCTGTAACTGATGTGCACAATTCAAAAGCATCAACCATGACACATTTGCTCTGCAATGGCAACATTTCACTCTATAAATTCCACACTTTATGTTCACGTGCATTTTACAGTGCTATCCGGCTTGTGCACATGGAATACTTGGTTCCTAACATTTATACAGTTCTTAAAATAGAAAGTGCTCAAAATGTGTCAGAATTATCTTTACCACATACTAACCCTAACTCACCTTAACTCAGGCACAAACACTGACAATACTTTTAATCTTAACCTTAAAACAAACACAAGCCTTACCAGTAACCCCAGCTGTAAGTGAAACCCTAACTCCAATCATAACTGTAAACCAAGCACTTATCTTTAACCTTTACACCTACACACTTTTATGGTCAGGTACACTGTAAGACAAGGAATGACAGAACATTGTAAGGTGGGAACAAGCTAGAATGAAGCCAAGAGTCTTGCTTGGCTTCAAAAGCCAAAGCGCGAGCAGAGACTCAGTCATCTGACAAAACATGCCTAAATCCAAACATTGGACACAAAAAAGAAGCATGTAGGAAACACGTATTTAGTGTCTGACATTGATTTAAATAGAAGAGATGTTGTCTTACTCTAGTTTCTTTTTATACATTATGCCACAGTTTCAGAAGACTGTTACTAACACATATTCCAGCATTAACAGGTTTTTTGGTTGGTAATACTGCACCACTTTTTTTACCCACATCATCAATGAAAAGAACAGTTGTTTTGTGCATCTTTTTTATGCTGAAATTGGTAGTCGTTCATTACACTGGTGTTAGCATAGATTGGTTTTAGAATTAACTCTACTTCAAATTTGGTTTTAAAATAAAACTTAGAAAATGTGGTTCTGCATTCAAATTGTCCAGGTAATGGTCTTCTCCCATATCCTGAGAAACAGTATAATGATGAGGTATAAAACAGGTTACGTCAAACTGTTGCTGAAGGGGTCAGGAGGGATTTTCCCCCTCAATTAGTAAATAAATAATTATTTTGACTCACCTAGCACTTTTCAGTCATTGATCCCAGAATGCTTCACACTGGTGAGTAAGTATCCTTATCCTGATTTTACAGATGGGCCGACTAAGACACAGAGAAAGTGAATGAGTTAGCTAAGATCACACGAGTCAAACCAAAGTTGGGAGTAGAACCCAGGTGTGGCACCTCATTAATGCCAATCTTGGGCTCAATACACTAATACTGCACCTGTCCCCAAATAGCACAGCATTAAATCACATCACTGTCTACGTTTTTCTTTTCCTCATCAACCTCTGAACCACAAATGATTGGCTGATTATTGGCTTTGTGGACTGTCTGGTGGGCCAATCTGGCATCTTTTGCTATTAAGATATTTGCTTTATCAAAGGTACAATAGTAAATACCAACAATTATTGGATATCCAGCCTATTTTTTACAAGTGAAGGTCTAAAACAAATGGGATGACTTGGGCCCACAATCCAAAACAGCTGCAACATTTTGTGGCACCTTCACCTGCTTGAAAGAGGAGTTGGGTCCTTTGTTTATACATAGCCCTTCCCCCAGTGTTGAGACTTCCCCACTACTCCAGAAATGTATGATCATATTTGGAGATTCACATTCTTGTGCAGTCTGGGGCTCATTTAAACTTCATCAATCGCCATCAACAATATTATGAATATTCACTCTACCTTATCTGTTGCATTTTAACTCATCAGCCCAGGGAGGGATGCAAGACAATTTCAGCATTCTTGAGATGGCTCAGATGGTAATAACTTGAGTGCATCATCTCCAGTAGCTCTCAGTATTTTCGACACATAAGCACTAGCAGACTACTACGGACTAAAGAAAGAGAGAAGGACAAGGGTGGGAAGAAGTTAAAATAACCTGAAAGTAAATTTTCTACATTATGGTAGTTTAGCAATATTAGCAGAACTTGTAATGTCACTTAAAATATTAAAACAAAAACAAAAAATATGCACACCACCAGTACTAATTTCATGGCCAACCAATTCAGTTTCAAATAACTAGGTACTAAATAATGGGGGTACAAAAAATCAAGTCAGTATCTCAGGAGATCTGTTTGTTTAAAACAATAATACATTCAGTTAAATCAGTGCTGGCACTTGGCTTGATAACAGCAGATGTGTCTGTTTTGCAACTGCTGTATCAAATAGCAAAATAACTCTAGCATGTTAAGCAAATGGTTAAAAAATCATTTATTCATTCCTAAATTTAATTTCTTTGCCTTTCTGGTTTTAAACTAGGTATTATTTAATGCATTTATACTCTTTTTTTTCCTAACCATGCCGTATTTTAATTCTAGTGAGCCAAACGCTGATGTGAATGAGCCAGACTCTGGTTCGATGCCCACCCTGAAATACCTTCTTTCCCTCACCTGCCCCCCAATATACCAGCAATAGGGAATAAATATCTGTGTACTACACAACGCCCTCTATTTGATGCGGATGCAGAGGAAGAATTAGGACTTTTAAGTGGAGTGGGATGGGAAGATGCTGCTGTGGTGTCTACTATCCACTGACCAGTATGTTATTTTATGCAGCCAAATAGTTGTGATTGTAAATGTAGATGGAAATTTTCAAAGGCACAAAGAGCAGATAGGTGCCCAAATCCCATTTATGCCCTTTAAAAAAAAAACAAAACCCTTCATTATTGTCAGAGTGCCTACAATCTGTGAAGAGGCATTCTTCTCTCTATATTTTATATCAGAATAAATATATCACTTCAACTCTTCCCATAGAACCCTTCATTAAGATTAGCCCTTATTTCAGCCTTAAGGTTGCTAAACGGTGTGGAAAAAAATTCATGGAGAAAATGAGACTAAGACTGAATTTTTCTCCATATTCAGTTTGGGAACTTACTAGTACCTCATATAGTAACATACACTGCATTTTTCTCTTTTGTTCCTAGTAAATATGTAAGACACTTAAGTGTTACTTTTCAAAAGAGATCTGAATTACTTTTGATGCTTTCCTGGGATGTTTTTTATACACACTTCAAATTCAATCTATTCCATGGAGGGTTAACGAACAATTAACAAACGTGATCCTCCAGCTGTTTTTGGAGTCTAAATGCCATCCTCCTCCTGAATTCAATCAAGACCCACCAGAAATAAAAACATTAAAGAAATTACAGTATGCTGCAGGAATCTCTTGCGAAGTTTTGGTCTGTGCGCAACAAGTTTTGTTATTTTCCATGTAAGCTTTTTTTGGTTCCACATGTGGTAGTTTTATGTGAAACAATAAGACCTTTGCTTTAAAAAGCACTAATTGTATCTAATACTTTATAGCATCAACATGCTTAGAAACGTATACTGATTAATTAATCGTTGCAATGCCCGGCCTCTCCTAAAGTGGTTAAATGTTAAGACGCCTGTGAAGTAGTTTTAGCCCTCTGGTTGCAGTTCTACTCCCATTTTACAGTTTGGGTAATTGAGATAGCAGGGTTAAGTGAGTTTTCTTAAGGCCACAGAGGAAATCATTGCCAGAGCGGGGATGAAAAAGCAGAACTCTCTGGCTTGTAGCCTGGTACCTAGCAGCTAGCACTTTTAGTTCTGTGATTGTCCCAAGTTGAATGTTGCTGGGTGGTATAGATGCCTAGCCCCAAACAAAGCCCTCTTGGACCTCATCTCAGCATCCTTAATTAAGTGCTATTAGCCTCCATAGTGAGCCTGGTGAGCCCCAGGTTATAGGACCCAGGAGAATTTCTCTCTCTCAGGTGTGGAGAGAATGTGGATCCCTGTAGACTGCACTTCAGGAAGGGGCCTACAAAGTGGGGGCAGCCACTACGCATAGGAGATTGGCACGGGAACTGGTCACCATTTTCCCAGGAGCTCAGAGAATCTGCTTAGGCTCACACTGGATAGTGAGCTCAGGCATGGTCTATGAGTTGGTTTATCTGGATATCTTGGCTAGAGACATTGGGAAGGCATCTGAGCCAGAATTATTTTTCTTGTGGTGATAGCCAAATCAACAAATAACATCTCTTTAAAGAAAGAGCATATTTTTCTTTAGTGCTTCAGAGGAGTCTGGTGCTTTGTGGTAGGGCCTATCCACTCCTTTCCATAGATTTATTGGATCATGTACAATACTGATATTTTCAAGATACTGAAATGACTATCAAGTGTCCAATTGCAAGTTTGTTTATGGCTTCTTTGTAAAAAATACAATGAAGAACAGACGTTCTCTCTTCTTGACTCACCATCTCACCTTCCATGAGGCTTCTGTGTTGATTCCTAGTCTTCCTTAGCAATTTACATTTCTCCTATATCTTGTGAATGTTCTGTTTATTGTTCGTTTGCCTGTTTTTTGGCAGCTGTGGTGGGGATTGTGAAGGTTTTGTTGTCTATATACTTCCTTCCTGGCTTTCATTTTGGCCCCTTTCATGGTGCATTGGAGAGGTTTCCTGAATACCATTTTGGAGGAATTAAGGTCATGGAATGCCAGGTTTGTGTTTATAAAATACTTGTGCGGAATGACGGGTGGTGGGGAGAGAGCAGGATGGGAATAGTGCTTCATCAACAGAGAAAATATGTTGTGATTTCTTACACAGGCTCAACTGCAAGGGACATCCAGTGGGGTTTCTAGTCCTTTTCCCTGCAATGTTGCTGGAGTGATTTGATCATCCTGATACCATGGGTATCCAATGTAACTGCATATTTCTACTGAGGGTGATTCTACAATTTATTTTGGTAGCTTGTCCTGCTGTCTGACTTTTCCTATGGTTATAAAGATTTCCCTGCTGCTTTTTCAATCAATTACTTCTTGTTCTGGTCTTCTTGACTAATAAGAATAATTGATCCCTGTTGTCTTTATAACACTGCGTTAGATAGTGATCTTAACTCCCCTTGTTTTTTGCTTTTTCTTGGCATTGTGCTACCTAGGAATGGGCATCAACTGAAGTTAGGGTTTCTGCATAAGCGTCTGATCAAGCCTTAAAGCATCAAGCTTTTTGACACAATGCTGAAACAAATGTCAATGAAGCCTTTATGCCTGAAGCTGCTGACTAGTGGACTCCACCTTTCCTTCAGTTTACAAATCATTATCTTTGTGCTGGCTTGCTCCCTACAGATCTGCAGCCAGAGGGGGTTCTCCAGTTGCAGATCTCCTACTTTCTGCCTGTAAGGGGTAAGGGAATCTCTCAGCTTGCCCCATGAGTGATGGGGGGAGGGAGAAGGAATGTTGGGCCAGGGAAAAGGGCTGTGCCTTTCTTTGACTATGTTGCTGGTAACTGCCAGATGGCAGAATGAGAGGCACTCTACTGGGCCCACTTCCACTGGAGCCTTTCCAGGTTGCTGCCTCAGAGCTGGGATTTGAAGAAACATCCTCAGGAGTTTTGAAAGGGTAATTTTTAATAGTCATTTCAAGATCCCCACCACATGTGGGTTTTTTGGGGTACTGGAGGGGATTTTCTCAGCTGCTCCTGAAGAAAATCTGTATAAAAAGGAAACCAATTACATGAGTGATTTTTTTGACTCAGAGATGACTGCTGTGTGTTGATACAATATAGTTCATTTTAGGCACAGCTGTCACACTCCATCAGTTGTCCTAATCATTGTGGAGGAGCTTAAAATGCCATTGCCTGAATGGCTGGACACTACTATTTGTGCACCGGCCTGCTTTACAGACATTAGTTTGTTAATTACAGCTTTAATAGGCCTGATTCTCCTCTCCTTTAAAATGCTATATGTCACTGAAGTTAAAGGACTTACACTGGTGCAAATAGAAGAAGAATCAGGCCTAATATTTTTACAGGCTTAGGCACTCCAGTGTAACCTCAACTCAAAAATGGCTGCTACATGTGGATACAATATAGGTGCCATGTTGGTAGCAATGTCACACACTAAAGGAAAAGCCAGGGCTCCATTTAATCTCTGACTCTCTTTACCCACTAAGAAAGGTTGGGAGAGTATTAGGCATGCAGCTACCCTACTTTTTCTGCAGATGTTTCTACATGATTGGATGTTTCTACATGATTGGATCAGGAGAAGGAGGTGAGGGGGGTGAAGAGAGACCTTATTCCTCTGTGCAACCATCCAGAAGCAGGGCACAGTCTAACCGTCATAAATTTGAAGATTTGTCGTATTTACCATTTAATTTTTGTTCCAGTTGGAACTGTTTAGAAGCCAGTTTATTTTATTTGTTAAAATTGTATTGGAGACCTATTCAGTAGGTTGAGAGGTTGCTTTTTTTTTTTTATTTAAAGAGCTTGTCAAAATTAGCAGCTGCCTAATGAAAAATAACATGCATTAGTAACCCAAATACAAAGTAGTAGTAAAGGAGGGATTTTTGTTTCTCACTACTTGGGCCTTCTTGGATACGTATATATGTTAGAATGGATATTACAGAAATAAGACATGATCACCTGTAAGCGATCCAGTCTGATGGAATGCTTACTTTTCCTTAACCATTACTACTGGTCACTCCATTACAGAAGCATCAGGAAGTTACAGAAGAGTTAAGACATAGGAAAAAAATCCAAGAATATCAAAAGTGAGTCTCTAATTTAAAGCGAGGTAATACTCTATAGTGTCTTTTAACCCTCTCCCTCATTTTAATTAAGTATTTAGGATCTGAATCTAGACTGAAGTCAATGTCTGCTTAAAGTCAGTGGAAACTGAGGGTGTTCAGCATGTCCAAGGCTCAGCTCCTTATGAATAAGCCATGAGGAAGGATAAAATCTGCCTTCACTAGTGACACTGAGAACTAAAACAAACATTTTTCATTTCAAACATAAAGCCTTGATAAAGAAGATATTGTGCCGAGAGTCAACAAGTAAAAGTCAGACAGCAAAAATTTTGAGGTCGAAGGTGGATGTTCCGGTTGATACCAGAGAGAGGGGAATCTAAAATTGGATCTTTTCAATCCAAAATGGACATTCTGATACAATTTTGCTTCTCAACATTTTCAAATTATTTTGTTTTCATTCCAGTTTGGAACAAAAACAAATTCTGAAACTTTGGAAGTTGTCACAAAATGAAATTGTCATCCTGCCGCTGATTTGAATGATAAATTAAATTGATATATGAACAAACATCATCCTAAGGGTTCAATTCTGCACCCACTAAAATCAGTGGCAAATACTTGCATTAACTTCCAAAGGAGTAGGAGCTGACCCTGTACAATTCCTTATAGGCAATACCCTATCAGTTTAACTTCTAAGACCAGTTAACTTTAAATGAGTTGGCTGCTCTTATGTATACCACTGCCATCTACTGGCTAGAGTAAGACCCGCCTATGTGTTTGTAATCATGGTTAGATTCCGATCTCACTGTTTTACAATGAGATTACTCCTGATTTATAGTGATGTAAAGGAGGTCAGAATCAGGCCGCAAGTTTCATGGGGCTGGCCTATAAAGTTAGTTATACTATCCCCAATACTACTAACTGCTAATAGAGGTTTCACTGTGGCTCAGGAAGAGACCTGTGTTTTTTGAACACAAGGTTGAGAGTTTTGTTGCTGAAGGTGGAAAATCCAACAGCGTAAGGCTGGGGGAAGATGGAAGTAGCGCAGGAGTGAAAAGTGACCACAGCTTCCCCTCTGGCTGAGGTCCCATTGACAGCACATCTCAAGAAAGCGATGTGGCCAGGGTGGTTAGAGATGCACGGATGCTGTGCATTGGAGGCCCCAAAGGAATTAAGTCTGCCTTCAGTCACGAAAGTCTAAAAACAGCACGGTAGAAGAAAATTGCCTACCCTCCTTCCCTCCAAGGGGATGGGCTGGCAGAGCAAAGTGCAATGTATACCTTCCTGCACCAGCGCTGGTGAATCCACACAAGGACAAGGAATGAGTTCGTGGCTGGTGAAATAGGTGTGATTTAATTGCAATCAGTGTTTTGTGCCTGCTTCTGTCAGTGGTGAATTTGGTTCAAACGCAATTTTAATATAGGAAAGATTAAGGAGGAAAAAACTACAGAAGAGCATTATTTTTTTTGTACACTATTTTAATTTTCCAACTGAAATAATAGTGAAACAAATTGCCAATATGGTCAATATTGGTATGAATCAGAATGAAAATGTGTTCACCAAATTTTCGGATTAGGAATAATACAAAACGCCTGCGATCCAGAAAAAGCCAGTTAGAGGAATGGAAACAGAAGTTCAGGACAAGGATGAACAGAAAACACAATCAACACTTTTAGTCCTGGGTTAGTGTGAACTGTAATTATGAGTATTTGGTGGTGTAACAGTAATTCCTTATGTAAGAGAAAAGTAAAGGAAGTTCTTACCATAGCTTGAGTGAAACTGATTATAATCAGTTTCTTTATACAGACACTGACTAAAAAAAAAATACGATCAAAGCAAGGTGCTTAGTTTGTTGCAGAAACCCGCCCCCCCCACCCCGAAACAAGTGTGTCATCTCAAAGTTTAATCTTTAACAGATAACTTGGAGTAACTCTTGTTATTATATTAACAATGTGAAGAAGTCAAAGTCTGTACACCATGGCAAGTTTTAAGTCTTTAAATTTAACAATAAGGTAGGAATGGTGGACTGAACTGGTCAGTTCTGACACACCCAATTTTTTCCCCATATTGTTATATTTGCAAAACAAACAAACAAACCAAATAAAAAACTAACCCCTCCCCAACCAACCAAAAAACCCCTAAACAAAACAGGCAAGCAAACCAACCAAGAATGGCTCTATTTCTCCACATGCTGGAAATCTACATGGGGTATTCCGATGTCTGAAAAATGATACTAGTGTAATTCTCTTTGTACAAAACTGGGTATTGAGCAAAAGATTCTTGTAGTAATTTGATTATGTTTTAAGTTTCCTGAAATCAGGGCAAAAATGTAATGTTAATTATGGCTAGATTTTGCCTCCTGTGTAAAATAAAATGCAACAAACAACAACAAAATACACAGAAGGAACAAAGCTAAGTGAAAAATCTCTGCTGCCTTCAGGCCATAGGGTTTCTGTTTAATTGTCCCATGTAGTATGATAGGTTTTGCAGGTCCTGAGATCTCTGAGCCTATCCTGAGGATCTTCAGGCAACTGGAGAATTCTAGGTTCTCTCACAAGGGAAAGACTCACCATGATTCTCCTTGGGCTGATCATTTAACAACACTGTATTGAATCAAAATCAAATTAGAACAGGTTTCCATCCCAGGGCCTGATCTGTACCACTGAAGTCAATGGAAGCAGGATTGAGCCCTGTGTACTTGAATCTGTAAGAACAGAAGAGGCAAGCATTGTGGTTTTTGCATCATCATGGATTGTTCAAGGAGTATCACTCTCTATCCCATAGCAAAGCTTCAAAGGAAACCTGTTCTTAATCAGCAAACCCATTTTCCACAGGGGTTTCCAGGAATGGAGTGCAAACCTACCCGAGTTAATGCTGATGGGCTGATGCTGTGAATTCCATATGTTTCCTGGTTCTAACCCCTCTCTGCCCATTTGTGCTCCCTAAAAATCTGCAGAGGCCTTATTGCAGAGAATTCACACAGAGAAGCTGCCACAGGAGCAGAGGGAAGGGACAAACAGCTGCTACTTAGGCTTCACTCCCCTTCTTTTTGACAGATATTTGCTCCTTTGAATGGTTTTTCCACTCTTCATTTTGTCCATTGCAAAAAACTGAGGTGTGATCTGGTCCTAGGTAGTAACTAGTTCATAAAATGAACTATTCTGTAGAGTTTCTTTGTGTTAACTAGTTCATAAAATGAACTATTCTGTAGAGTTTCTTTGTGTTATCTGCATTGTTAAATGCAACTATTCTGGTCCTTCTTGCACCATTAATTTTCACTGTTTCTCTCAAAATCAGAAATGAGGATGCTTTCTTCCACAGCTGGATCTTCAGAGTTCGTTTGTGAATAATATGGATTTCTGAACCATCGTACTCTACTGAAGAGACTGCTGTTCTGTTTGTACAGGCACCACAGAAATGTAGAAATAGCAGCCATCATCACCAATGTCAGCATTACAGCTAGAGCCATGATCCCACGGTGTGATGCTAAAATGAAAGAAGCAGAAGAAAAGTTCTATAACAATGAAAGAAAGTCATGTCATAAAAATAGATGCAGAAAATGTTTTAGCTTCAGTATTTCTGATAAAAATATAAATGTATCACATAACATAGTAGAATTTACCTTTTACAGTTTGCACTGTTGCAAAGATATCTGAAACAGAATCCAAAGTTAGCATGAAAATTATTCAGACAACTTATAAAAGTTAATGTATATGCTTTATTGTAAAGTTGCTACTTGTGGGGGAGGGGACATACTTTATAACAATAATGGGCCATCCCTGATTTAACTTTATTGATGTCAACGGGAGTTACAGCCCACTGGGATAAATATGGCCTGATGCATCATTTTAAATTCCTTCACTTACCAAAGTGCATGTGAGATAAGCACAGTCTAAATATGAAGGAGTTAAAGTTCAGGAATGCTCAGTTATGGTTTGATCTGCTTCTGCAGAAGTAACTGGATTTTTGCCATGGGTTTCAATGGAAGCAGGATTGGGCCGCTACTGGGTGAGGGTGTCAGGCTCTAATACTTTTAAGTCTTTTCTATTCATACAGTGGAAAGATGGTCTTTTGGTTAAGGAATGAGCCTAGGAATAAAAAGATCTGAATTCTATTTCTGGTTCTCCCACAAATTTCCTGGGTGACTGTGGCCAAGTCCTACTCTATAGGGGGGAAATAACATTTACATACCTCTAGGGGAATTGTGAGGTTAAATTGATCAATATTTGTGAAGCACATACTATACTACTGAGTGCCATAGAAAAGTCTATGCATAAATACTTGGACACAACTTTCAGTCATCCATTTGATCTATATAAGAACTGTAGCAGCGTAGAAATCAAAGGTCTAATTTTTCTATTTGCCACCTGCTTTATGAGTCAGCTGTTTCATGAAGAGAAAACTTAGAAGATTCTACTACTTTCCCCAAAATATATTTGGTACAATTTAATGTTGGGACACTTTTGTTTTTATTGGGGGGGAGGGGGCACAAGAAAACCTTGCAAAATTATCACAAAACTTTAACATTCCCATCACATCAGCCTTGGTGATTGTGAAAAAGGTAGTGATATTTACACACACACAAAAAAAAGAAAGAAAGAAATTCTCACCCTGGACAAGTAGGGGAGCACCATTACACAGGCCTGGTTTAAGACTAACTAGCAGGGCTAATGCTGATTTTAGTGCTCTTGGGTGGGCCGGCAAAACCATTTTTTCATGTAATGATTCCTGTCTCCTGTGACTATAGAGTAGCACAACATGTCAGGCCAGACTTGGTACTTTGGGGAGGATCAGTGAGATAATTCTTTAGGATGCCCTATATTTCATTTCATTTCATATAAAAAAAGGAGAGGGAGAATCTCTTATTGTACAAATGGAAACTATTGTCTGTGCAGTTTCCAACACTCTAAAGTGTTTCAAAGAACAATTTCTCGAATAAGTTAAGAGTTTGGGGGGTACTGGAGGCTTTTGTGCATACTCTGGTGAACTTTAGCACTTATATAGGAGCACTGTACAATCTACTAAAGAAGTGGCATAAAGTAAGTAAGTGAAGTAATTATTAAATATCCCCATTTTATAGGGGGAAGACAAAGACAGACAGGTTAAGTTACTTGGCCACAGTGGGAGTCAGAACTAGGATTAGAGTCAGGGAGCTTGCTTCTGTTCAGTCCACTATCCTAGGCTGTCTTTCACACTATTTAGAAAGCTGCTCTTGTGGCTGGCGGCCACACAGGCCGCTCAGCAGAGGAGCGGACTCAGCCGTCTGAAAAGCAGCTACAGCAGCTCTAGCACCATTAGTAGCAGTGCCCATTGTTCCCTGCAACTACAAACTGGTCTGCATCCCCATCAAAATAAGGTGACCACAACTAAGGATTTTATGGGTCCTACAGGCCAATTTTGAATGGCATTAGGGAGAACCAGAAATAAAGAATGATCTTTAGGGAAAAAAATCAGTGATAAAATTGTAACCTTTGAAGTTAGTTCACTTCTTCAAAGCTATGTCCATGAATAAAAAGGGACAAAAATTATCTATAAAAAATGAAATATCCTTTATATTTATAGACTACCAAAATCAAGCGAGGCCTGTGGCTACAGGCTTCATGAATGCAAAGTCCAGTTGCGGACATATGGGAAACTGAAGGTGCAATGGCATTAAAGGCCATTAACTGAACACCATTTCAGAGGAAGCCTAAAGTAAAGAAAAGGGGAAACCAGGGGAATATAAAACAATGTTATAAAGAGATGGTTATTTTCTTTCACATAAACACATACCTGTATCCATTTTACATACAAATCCCTTTTTCTCTCTGCATGGAGATAATTGCCATACTCCATCTGTGGTCCTCAAAGCAACACAAAAATTCCCTTTGAGATGATCCAAGTCAGGCTCCCTGATGCCCCAGTTTGAATAATTTAAGGGAGAACCATCAAGCCATGCTACTGTGTCATCTAAGGGCAAAAATATTTAAACACTATGAGGTCTGTGTAATGTGTGTTTAAATACATGCTGAACAGGAAAGAATGAGGAGAGGACAACTGGATAGGGGGATTCTGGAGAGCCAGCTCCCCAAAAATATGGGCAAAATTATCTTCTCTGATATGCACTGCAGGAGCTTCTTTTGTTCCCTCCATCTCCAATTCAGGAAAGCATTCCTATTCAGGAAACCACTTGCATATCTCCTGAATATCGATGGACTTTAGCACATTCTTCTGTGTTTTCCTAAATCAGAGCCTCAGAGAGGTAGCCTACCTGCCAGGAGCAGACTGCATATGGGCCCAGCATTGAGAAACCTGTTTCTCACAACAAAAACAGTGCCATCCATTATGAGCCGTTAAGGTGTGGGCAATGAAACAGGATGTCTCTCTGTGCTGTGGAGTAGAGTGGTTGGTGATGTGGAGGAGGAGGGAATCTGTTCTGCAGTAACCAGCCATCCTGCCCCGGAAAGGAATAAGGGTATTATCTTTCCTGTGAGCCAGCCATTATAGTGGGACACAAGCCAGAATGTTCCAACTGAATGGTCATAGCTTTAACAGCTACAGAGATAGAACTTTGTATTTCAGGTGCACCCTAAACTGACAAAGACATCTGAGATAAACAAGTTGAGTGTTCTGGTAAGTGGTTGTCAACGCTAAACTAAGAACTGTACCATCATATTAATGTATTCCATTACTTACTGTTCGCAACAAACTGAATGTTCAACCAAATCCTTTGGACAGAAGAACCAAAAGGGTGCAATTCTTCCAGAACAAAAGCATTTTCATCTTCATCTTTAATAGTTAAAAGATTAGATCCTGCAGATGAAACATATATACCAAGTTTCTTCATTGTTGATCATGTTCAGAACATAATTAAACTCTATTCACCTAGCCTTACACAGTGGGAAATCTACTCCTCCAGCTGTAATCGCAATTCACTCTTCTCAAGATAACTAATGTAACCCCATGCTCAGGATGTCCCTACACCTCTGACTGCCAGAAGCTGGGACTGGATGACAGGGGATGGATCACTCGATAATTGCCCTGTTCTGTTCATTTGCTGTGAAGCATCTGGCACTGGCCATTGTTGTAAGACAGGATACTGGACTAGATGGACCATTGGTCTGACCTAGTATGGCCGTTCTTATTTTTCAGTGGAGCCTTAGGAAGTTAGTTTTCCAATACCCAAAGCAATTCAGTAGGCGTGGGCACCTAACTCTCTTAGGCACCTTTGAAAATTCCAGCCTCTCTCTTTAAACAAAATATTTTTGTTTCATTCTCACACACCACATGGAAGTTACATTTCCCACACATGGGCTTTTGCTACAGAAGAAACAACACCTGTTGCATGGTGTCAAAACTTAATATTGTGCTTCAAAAGTTCAACATTATGCATAGTTATGTTAGGGATTTTAAGTTATGGTTACACTACATAACTTCTAAATTTACAATGCAGGTATAAATTTGAAACTGTCAGACTGTTATGAAACTAATCACAGGATCTTTACAGTAATCTGAAGAGAAAAATAATTGAATTTTATACAAATGCAACAAAAACTTTTATCATGCTGTATTGTAGAACATTTGTTAGTTGTTTTAGTTAGCTACAATATCATCATCTTCACTCCCATATAAAACAGGCCACTATTTAAATAAGTTATTTAAAATGTTCAGAAGAATACACGACATTTTACTGCTGTAAAGATAACTAATAACAGATTACCTTGCTTTTTGCAAAATTCATATGCTGTATCAAAACTTGTACTCTCGAAAACTGTGGAAAACCTGTAGCAATTGCTTCTAAATTTTATCCAGGTGACATTTTTTTCTGAGCATAAGCCTCTGTATTCAATTAATTTCTTTTCTGTGACAGAAATAACGTTGTAGGTTTAATGGAGTAACACAATATTAAGAAACATCCCACAAATCATTTTAGAATAATACTAGCAATAATTTTACACTTGAGAAGCGTACATGTAAACTGGTAATTTTTTTACTGTATTATGGCATGGAAAAATCTTTCTTTATTGTAAAAATTATAGTGAAAAATGGACACTTGACTCATCCACAGTTTAGATCTATTTTTTTCTCTTTTTTTGCATAAAGCTAAATTGAAGTAAGCTATTCCTAAACCCAAATAAGATAAATTACGGAATACAGCCATATAATAAATACAATCATTCTGACTGATCCTGCTGCCTTTCCTCACCCTAGATGCCATCTGGTGAGAAAGTAGCTCAATATATATTTTTTAAAATGGACAATAGATCTCATGCTACTCCCATTGAAGCCAATAGGAGTTCAATGGCAGCGTTTGGATAGGGTAATGTGGTCCTGTGTTGAAGGAATATTTAAAGGACACTGCTTAGCACTGCAAAGGACTCAGCAGAGACAGTACTTTTAATTCAATTAAAAACTGTTAGTTACTTTTGTATAACCACTTTTGAGGCACCATTTTAAGTATATCACCAGTGTTGTTAAATATGTCCTCCTTGTTTTCTAGGCAGTGCAATATCATTTATGATTCAAGAGAATGAAAACAGGATCTCGGTATTTGGTCTTATTCAAAACCCCCCTCACACAGTAAATTGCCTGGAACTCTCTCTACCTCAGGGCTAAGACATCCATGGAAGGATTTTAAACTGTGAGCCAGGAAATCTAGACAAGAGTCTACTCATTTCTAACTGATGACCACCAAATCATCCATGCTCAGTGAATTTTATTAAAGTGTATTATACTTCATGCTAAATCTAGTCTTAATCCAAGAAATCTAACATTTCTCATTTGTTTTTTCCAGTTACAAGAAGGTGTTTTCCTCTCTCCCATTGGCCTGAACCCAAAGTCCAGGTATGTTTTTTTAATTTAGTTTCACACCAACTTTTAGGCACCTAAAGACCACTGGGATTCACAAAGCCTGAGTTAAGCCCCTATACAATGAATGGGGAGAAAACTGGCACCTAAGAATGGGATTCACAAAAGCCAACATACTAGGTGGCTACTCATCTCAGCAAGCCAATGGATGCCAAGGTGTGCTAAGGCCTGCCCCTCTAATGGAGTTAGGGGTCTAAGTGTGGGCTGCAGGGAGGTGCCTCCACCTGCTTCGGATTCTCAGTCATGGGGCCAGAGAGATCGTGAGTATGAGAATGACTCTGTGGCCTGTAGAGCACTCACTTGGGAGGTAGGAGGCCCATGACCCAGTCCCCTTGAGCCACAATGGAACAGCTTCAACAGGAGAGACTGGGAACATCACATCAGAATATTCAATAGCTTAATGCTCAGAACAAGCTCCCAAAAGACAGGAGATTGCTGTTCATATCCCTTCTCCTCCTCAGGGGTCTCCCACATCCCAATGGTCTACACCAGTGCTGCTCATTTTGTGTGAGCTGGCCTATGGCGGCTTAATCCGATAGATAAGCTCTGAGCACGTTGACTAGATCAGGCCTTCAGGTAAGTTATGCAGAGGAACTCCTATCTTCCTCCAGTTAGTGCATGACTCTGGGGCTTAGGCATCTGGGACATCTGACATGGGGTGTCATGCACATGCATAGAGACAGAAGAGTAGGTGCCTAGGGAACTTTTACTGCAGTAATTTAAGCACCCAGTGAGTTTGGTGGCACCTGAGCAGGAGTTTGTGAATCCCAGTAGGGCCTGATTCTGGGATTTAGTCACCTAAAGCAGTTTTCAGGGTAACAGCCGTGTTAGTCTGTATTTGCAAAAAGAAAAGGAGTACTTATGGCACCTTGTGGCACTCCGATGAAGTGAGCTGTAGCTCACGAAAGCTTATGCTCAAATAAATTGGTTAGTCTCTAAGGTGCCACAAGTACTCCTAAAGCAGTTTACGTCCTTTTGTGAATCTAGCCCTAAATACTTATATATTTTATAATAATCAGTAGTCAACTGTGAACCAACATACTTCTGTTCACATTCTTCCATAGACAATGTGTAAAACTAAATTTCTTGAGATTTAATATAAAACTAACCCATGACTTACCAGTTGGCACATGGCAAACTGCTCCTTGTAGAAGTCTTTCACAGGTAGCACTTTTCCACTGCCCATTAATATCAATATAAACACAGCTGCCCAGTGACTGTGACTCCTCGTCTCCCCAAAAGGTAAACAAAGACTTGGTACCATCTGACCACTCAAAGTTAAGCCCATTCTGCCAAAATAAATTCAGGATTATTTCTCTTTATGTGTTACTGTCACATAAGTGGCTTCTTCTTTGATATCCTTTCCATGGGCTGGCAAATCTGGCTTTTCCTCCTCCAAGGCAGGGCCCTAACTAAATGATGCAGACACATTCCCAAGGACCATTACTATGTAATTCTGCAAGATCCTTTCTACTACAGTTCCTGGCCAATGGGAGCTGCGGAGCCAGCACTCAGGGCAGGGGCAGCGCACAGAGCTGCCTACCTGCGCCTCCACCTAGAAACAACAGGGACAGGTTGCCGCTTGTGGGGAGCCACCTGAGGTGAGCACCCCCCAGATCTAGGACCCTGAAACCTCTCCCACTCCCCAACCCCCTGCCCCAAGCACCCTCCCATATCCAAACTCCCTCCCAGATCCTGTGCCCCAACTCCCAGCCCTGCAACCCAACTCCCTCCCTCTTGGTTAACCGGAATTTTTCACTTACCAGTACCTCCCATTCCCCCAACATGCTGGATAAAAAAGCTTTTACTGTACTAACTGAACCACTGTGGCAGCTGACCATGAATAAAGTAGTTATCTGGAGCATAAGTATACCAAGAATGAAGCCAAAGCCACTTCAGTGGTCAGCTTAGAAAAGGCTTTTCGCCTGTGAGTGTTCTTCTCTCTGCCTTTAAGCTCCTTTTCAGTGCTGGGACTCTAGCATCACACCAGCATCACATCCTGCAGTGCTGACACCACACGGATTACAATTTACTTGTATGTTGTGTTACAACTAGAGATAAGCCCAAGCCACATAGTTGAGTTTTTCTTCAGGATCCGAACTTCTCCCAAGTACAGGGGTATTCAGCTTGAGGTTTTTGCTGCAAGCTCATCTCTATTTACAAATGCACCAATTTCAAGTGAATACACATTTCCTTTTTTTTTTTCTTTTTTTTACAGCTTGTTACCTTGTTACTATACAAACTAATCTACAGTATCATATTCATATGCACAGACTCCATTACGTACATCTGAGGTAGATAGTCCAATCCAGTGGGCATATCCTAGTCTGTTTACAATGACCGTGAGGAAGGCTTGGTGATAATGGTCCGTAACGCTGACCAATTCAGTTCCATCTGCCATGCAGGTTTTTAAAGCAGCAAACCAAGTCATATTCCCATGTATTAGTTTATATGTTCTGTTTCCATATTCTAAAGTATCTGGTACTGGATACATCTCAGATGCATCTATGGCATGTCTGGACGTATCTGCGACAAACAGAAAGAAAAAGACAAAATATCCAGTATTTTTAGTATCAAACATTTTCCTTTAACAGACAATATTTAATAAATTAACAGTTCTCAAAGCCGAATGACTATCCTTGAAAACAAATGTAAAAATCCCAAATCTGTTAGTTCTTCTAGAAGCATCCCTGAGACCATGTCAACACAACAAACAAACACACACACGACTCTTGTTTGAAATCACAGCAAGGCCAAAGATTGAATTTGTGTGGAAAATGAATGGATTCAGTACACAGAGAGGAAGGCTTTCTATCAGCTCTCAAACTTTGAATTTCAACAAGAATTCAAATGGGAACTAATGCCAGTGGGCCTCAATCCCAGGGTAAGTACCCATAAAGTATGCACCAGCTCAGTGATGCTGTTTTACAGTGATGTTTTGAGTGTAACCTTAGAGGGTCTCATTACACACCTGTTTAATGGGATCTCCTTGATCTCCCACTGGACTGAGGAGCTGCAGTAATCCAAAGGTTTACTTATCTGCTTATCATGCTAATAAAAGCCTGGTTTTGAATTGTAAAAAATACATATTTTGCAGAGTGAGTAATGTACATATCCAACTGTGAGGTCTTTTCAAGGAGAGAAAATTGTGCATGAACAATCTCAGAGTCAAAGATTAATCTAAATAGTACAAAGACTAAGGGATGCCTTCAGAAATTAGCTGTAAAGAGCATCACGTTGTGACGGGTTGGATCACAGAACCCCCCTGGGGCTGCCAACTGATGTGCCAAGACTACTTCTGCCCCTGCTTTCCCTGCCAGCTTAGGACTCCAGCACCCTGTCTTGTTAAGCCAGACATGCCAGTCTGCTCCAGCACAGACCCAGGGTCTGAACCACGTGCCCCAAAGCTGCAGACTTAACTGAACGCAGCTTAAGAAGTGTTCCTGTCTTTAACACTCAGATACTCAACTCCCAATGGGGTCCAAACCCCAAATAAATCCGTTTTGCCCGGTATAAAGCTTCTACAGGGTAAACTCATAAATTGTTTAAATAACACTGATAGAGAGAGATGCACAGCTCTTTGCACCCCCCGCCCCCCCGGTATTAATACATACTCTGGGTTAATTAATAAGTAAAAAGTGATTTTATTAAATATAGAAAGTAGGATTTAAGTGGTTCCAAGTAGTAACAGGCAGAACAAAGTGAATTACCAAGCAAAATAAAATAAAACATGCAAGTCTAAGTCTAGTACAGTAATAAAACTGAATACAGATAAAATCTCACCCTCAGAGATGTTTCAATAAGTTTCTTTCACAGACTGGATGCCGTCCTAGTAAGGGCACAATCCTTTCCCCTGGTACAGTCCTTGTTCCAGCTCAGGTGATAGCTAGAGGATTTCTCATGATGGCTGCCCCCTTTGTTCTGTTCCACCCACTTATATATCTTTTGCATAAGGCGGGAATCCTTTGTCCCTCTGGGTTCCCACCCCTCCTTCTCAATGGAAAAGCACCAGGTTAAAGATGGATTCCAGTTCAGGTGACATGATCACATGTCACTGTAAGACTTCATTACCCACTTGCCAGCATACAGGTATACAGGAAGACTTACAAGCAAAACAGAAAGAAAAGGAGTACTTGTGGCACCTTAGAGACTAACAAATTTGTTTGAACATAAGCCTTAGTGAGCCACAGCCCACTTCATTGGATATAAAATCTCCCCGCTGTGTTTTCCGCTGCATGCATCCAATGAAGTGGGCTGTGGCTCACGAAGGCTTATGCTCAAATAAATCTCTAAGTCTCTAAGGTGCCACAAGTACTCCTTTTCTTTTTGCGGATACAGACTAACACGGCTGCTACTCTGAAACCTGTCATTAATATGCTGTGTTTCTGTGTGACATCCCCAGGCAGATTAGCATCATCAGTGCCTAGCCTGTTTGATGGCCCATCAAGGGTCATTAACTGTACAATGAACCCATTGAAAGGAACCAGTGAATATACCTTATGAGTCAGCAAGGCATTTGGTATCCTGATGGACAGGATTCTAAGGCTTTTCCATACCATGTGCTGGGCACCTTGTGTTTGGGAAAAAGGAAGTACAAGCCTCATGGCAAAAGAATATAAAGGGCAGCTGCATCATCTCCATTTTGTCTTCATTCCTGCTTCTTCCCTCTGGAGTAACTTTTCTACAATCGAAGCTCTGAACAAAGAACTAAATGACCCATCCCAAGAAGAAAAGCTATGTGTAGCCTTAAAGTTTGTCTCTTTCACCAAGAGAAGTTGGTTCAATAAAAGATATTATCTCAGCCACCTTGTCTCTATAATAAAATTAACATGGAACATATTAAATGGATTAAAAGCTGGCTAAATGATAGGTCTCAAAAAGTAATTGTAAATGGAGAATCAAACGGGAGTGTTTCTAATGGGGTCCCAAAGGGATCGTTCTAGGCCCTATGGTATTTAACATTTTTATTAATGACCTGGAAGAAAACAAAAATCATCACTGATAAAATTTGCAGATGACACAAAAATTGAGGAAGTATTGAATAATGAAGAGGGCAGGTCACTGATACAGAGTGATCTGGATCTATTGGTAAGCTGGGTGCAAGCAAACAATGTGTATTTTAATATGGCTAAATGTAAACATATACATCTAGGAACAAAGTATATAGGGCATAACTTACACAATGGGGGAATCTCTTCTGGAAAGCTGTAACTCCGAAAAAGATTTGGGGTTCAGGGACGATAATCACCTGAACATGAGCTCTCAGTACAACACTGTGGCCAAAAGGGCTAATGCGATCCTTGGATGCATAAATGAGAATCCCAAGTAGGAGCAGAGAGGTAATTTTACCTCTGGATTTGGCACTGGTGTGACTGCTGCTGGAAAACGGCATCCAGTTCCTCAATTCAAGAAGAATGTTGCTAAATTGGAGTGGATTTAAAGAGCCACAAGAATGATTAAAGGCTTAGACAACATGCTTTATAGATAGTGATTTACTCAAGGAACTCAATCTATTTAGCTTAACAAAGAGACAGTTAAGGGGCAACTTGATTAGAATCTATAAATACCTACATGAGGAACAAATATTTAGTAGTGGGGTCTTCAGTCTAGCAGAGAAAGGTACAACATGATCTAATAGCTGGAAGTCGAAGCTAGACAACTTCAGACTGGAAATAAGATGCAGAACCTTAACAGCGAATAATTAACCACGGGAACAATTTACCACGGGTTGTGGTGGATTCTCCACCACTGCCAATTTTTAAATCAAGATGGGATGTTTTTCTAAAAGATACGCTCTAGGAATTATTTTGCCTGCATTATACAGAAGGTCAGACTAGAAGACTACAATGGTCCCTGCTGGCCTTGTAATCTATGGAAAAAGCCCAACTATATTAGGTCTTCTAGTCTATCTTCCTCTCTGTGTGGACTGTTCTCTGCAGTACTTTTTCCTGAAATTTTCTATAATCCAGTTTTACAGGTCGCATACTGAATCTCATTGTCAGTAGTTTTTTCTGATGGTTAGTCTAAATTTTATATCATTACTCCAAGTTATGCATCACCCCAAATACCTGCTCCCCTCCATGATCTAAGATATGCAATGTATAGCCAGAAGAAAAAAACAAAGATAATACTCTTGGTATTGATCATGTAGCAATGTTGATTTGTCCAAAATATTACAGATAATTTGTAGTTTTAGGCTGTTGACATGAAGCCGTGTAAGAGGTAATTTACATTCCACGGTTTATAAAGGATGTATACAACATACCACAGATGAGAGAGAAGAACGTGAGCAAGTTAATTAACAATGGAGAGGGCTGAGAGTGAGAGTAAAACAGAAACAAATCCTTACCTTGAGTCTTTTGGCAGATAAAACCATAATTTTTCTGACAGCTTTCTAAGTACCATTTTCCCGTAAAATGAAAATTAGGGTTATTTGATACCAAGGTACACAACGGAACTTGTTCTTGGATATTAGCACTGTTATACCTCTGACCCTGTAATAAACATGTATCATGATAATGAATGAACACTGCCTAAAAACTAATAAATAAGTCTTAACTGATTAAAATAAAAATCATTACAAGAAAAAGCATGCAGAAGATTAACCAGCTGACAGTCACTAAACATGAACATTCTAATGTACATCATCATAATTAAAAATTGAAACATCATAATGAAAATTTTGCATAATTCAGTTGAAAGAATGTGAAATCAGAACTAACTAAATATTTCTCTATGCATAAAGCAATACACTGCACAGTACACTTCATGATAATTTTGATTCCCCAGTCTCTCTGGAGCAGATTTTAAAAACTGATTACCACTTGTTATGCCCCAAATTTTGTGCTTGTAAAGAGCTGTAGGAGTAAATGATGGGATATGTGTGTCTACCCAACTGAAGGTGTAAATCAAACGGCTAGATGTCTACAGAGGATCATTTTTGACCACATTTAATTGGACCCATGAAACAGTTCCTTCCATTATTAGGACGTGCAAAAGTAAGCCCATGTTGAGGCCCTATTAGGCCCTATCCTTTTAAAAAAAATCACTGATTATTATGTACAAAACAATACCTCCCCACGAAACGCATTTCATAAAACTTACATGAACTACTTCAACTGGAAACCAATTGGAATATACCTTCGGATGTTCATTCACCCATTTTCCATAATCATCACTCTGAAGACCTATCCAAACACTAGTCTTCTGTCCAAATAGATTCATTGTTATAAAAGCTGCAAAAAGAAAGAATGAATTTTAACACATAAGTTATTGTAAGCCATTTGGGCAACTCTCTCTTTATAGCCACAATTAGCACATTAAAACAAAGGAAAAACTTAATTATCAGCCAATGCCATTTCATAGGTATTGTCCTTATTAGAAGGAAAGAGCATTAGCAGCATTTCATTTCCATGTAATTTTAAATTTACTGGTACTGATTGACTTCAGTGGGGTCAGGATCTAGACCATTACCTAATTAAGGTTGAAGAGGTTCCCATAGCAGTTGGAACAATTTTAGTTTTTTGATGTGACTGTTTCACTGAAAATGCATTTCTCCACTGTAGTTAAAAATTAGACTGTGTAACGTAAAGCATGAAGGCTAGATTTTTAGTTCAACTAAAAAAAATTTTACACACATGACAAATTTTAACTTGGGACTTTTTTGAACAGGGAATATAAAAAGTGCCAAGCATACAGGTGTTTCTTAGACTCCAGTTTGGACTGGTCAGTGTATAAAAAGCCAATCTAATATAGTGTAGATAAGACCCAATGCACTGTATTCATGTAACGAGGATACTAGTTTTTCATCATTACCACCATTATTTTTAATTAGGTAGATTTTACAATATTATAATGTATTTCTAATATAGGAATTTTATAAAGCAATCTTTAAAAATGTACCCCTCTACCTTTGGCATTTCTAATTCATGTATCACCTTTGTATGTATGCACAAAGTGTTGTGCAAATGATAACTAATCCTCAAAATACACTTTTGAGGAACACAAGGAAATATTATCCCCGTTTCATAGTTTGAGAAACTGAGGAAAGGAGATTTTAAAGAGATTGTTCAAAGTCACTTGAGAGAGTTATCAGAGTAACAGCCGTGTTAGTCTGTCTTTGCAAAAAGAAAAGGAGTACTTGTGGCACCTTAGAGACTAACCAATTTATTTGAGCATGAGCTTTCGTGAGCTACAGCATCCGATGAAGTGAGCTGTAGCTCACGAAAGCTCATGCTCAAATAAATTGGTTAGTCTCTAAGGTGCCACAAGTACTCCTTTTCTTTTTGAGAGAGTTAGTAGCACAGCCAGGTTTGGAATGTGAGTGTTCTTAATTCCCAGTCCTGTAATTAAGATTATGCTTTACTTCTTAATAAAACAAATAAAATGTCATTGTTATTATAATGCAATACAGTATTACCTTGTTCTACTTCATTTTCAATAGAAGCAAGTGACCCATCCTGTTCACTGCAGAAAGTCTGGGCAGAGTACCAGTTCGTCAGATGGTCTGGATCCTTTGGAATTTGTATCAAAAAACACTATTCCCAAAAGAAAAAAATGTTTTATTTTTTACATTTTAAAATGTGTTTGGTGATTGTTAAAGGTACTGTATTGACAGCCCTGAAGACTATAGTCTTCTGATTACCCACAGAATAGGTACAACAAGGGCAATGGCCTGCCATTGTGTTTGAACCCTAACCAAGAATGACAATCATTTCAAAGGGAGACAGAGTAGGGCAGTGCCCATGCTCTTTCAGTTTCTAAGGGGTTGTCTACACTTACATTTTATAGCACTCTAACTTGCTGGCTCAGGGGGGTGAAAAATCACCCCCCTGAGCGCAGCAAGTCTGAGCGCTTTAAAGCGCTAGTGTAGACAGGCTCCGAGCGCTAATCCCTTCGTGGAGGTGGATTACCAGGAGCGCTGGTGCGCGACCACCCTTCCACTTCAAAGCGCTGCCACAGGAGCGTTCCGGAACAGTGCTTTGAAGTTTCCAGTGTAGCCATGCCTAGGGCCTCTCTGCCAAGACTGTCCACAAGAGTGAAAAATCAAGATCAGCTGCGTCATGAATATTGTGATGTGGACATCTGCCCGCCAGGAATTGGGCGGAAGCCATCAAATCAATTCAAACAGGCCACTGAAAAGTAAACATTTATTTACGTAAACACATCTCTTCTACATTCTTGGTATTAATTTTCAGTCACAACTGATCAGGGATGGATTCAAAACAGTTTAAAGGTGAAATGTTCCTTGGGCCAAAATTACCCTTGAAGCCAATGGAGTTTAATCAGGGATGAGTCTGGCTACCTGTCTGTCCCTGGGTTACAGAATCCACAGGTTTAATATAAACCAAAAGAAAATTTTACCACTGCAACTCTAGTGTGTGAATACACGTAGGTTTACAATCTTTTCTGAACATTATTGTAACAACATGTATTGGAATGTGACAATTTCTGAAGGAAAAAATGCAAGGCTCCATTTAGCACAGCCTTCTTGTCATATTGAAATCACATTCCTAGGCAATAAAAGCCTTCTTAGTGCACGTGTCTTAATTGGGCCACGGGGTATGGAACACTGAACATATGTGACACAAAAACACGAGTAACTTCACACACATTTTACTAAACAAAGTCAAAACATTCTATAACTTAAATGGGACCACTTGTGTATAGAAGTACTGGTCAGCATAAGCATTTGCAGAATTGGGGCCTATATTTATATGCCTAAAAAGCCTGTTGTCAAAAGGGAAAACAATATCTTCAATAATCTGTAATATCCTTAAATAGTCCACTCACTATCATAAATTTGTATGGGTTTTGAAGAAACAAAAATAATTTTTTTTAACCTTGAATCCAAAGTATAGCCATCCTTTGGGACATATTCCTTGATGGTTCTGGTCTTTTAGAATTTTTCTCTCTATTGTCCATACAGTTTTACGCTTACAAATAGAGGGAAGAGAAATGGTACAGTTTTCATCACCCCAGAGTCCTGTGAAAAATAATTATAGAAATTATGTTAATACATTCATGTTAGAAAAGCTGCTATGTACATCGATTTGATGACTAAAAATTACTGTTTCTCAGATGTTATTGTTAATATTGCTATAAAGTTATTGACCAAATGACACAAGGCCGTACATTCAACTCAGTGGTATTTCTCTGTATGTCTTTCTATATTAGAGGTGGCCAAGAACTGGAATTTACATTCCGCTGGAAATACTGACCTTTTCAATTTTGTTTTCATTCTGAATTGGAACAAAAAGCTGAAATTTTGAGATTTGCCGTGAAATGAAAATTCAAAAAATAACTGATTTGGACCATTGAAATATTTTATTTCGATAGAGCTGAAGTGTTTTGTTTCTATCATTTAAATTAATTTAGTTTTTATATTATATTACAATAAATATTAAATATACTATTTAAATATTTTAATACAATATGAACATCTAAACAAAAGGAATCAAAACAAAAATATTTCAGCACTATTGAAGTGAAACATTTAGACTTATTTCTGTTGAAAAATTTTGTCAGAATATACATGTTTCCGCTAACCATTTCAATTTCAACAAAACTGTCAATGGAAATTTTTTAACCAGCTCAAATCTGTATGACACAACAACTTTTGAAAACTGCATCTGTTCAATTCCCAAATTTCAAAATTGGAAAACCAGAAAAGTTTGATTTTCACTAAAATTCAACCCACAGACTTCCCATTTGGTGCTGGAGGTAGAGGAAGCTCTCTGTCGTCCTCTGCTGCCGCCTACAAATATCACAGACATAAGCTTACTTGAGGGCTACACATTTCCTTGCTTATGTAGGTTGAGCTGTACACCATTCTGGGGCCCTTGCCCCCACCTTGGCCAGTTCCCCAAGCTGGGCCTCTTGCCCTTCGTCCCCCCGCCAATCTGGCCAGCCAGCCCCCACCTCCAGGCAGGCAAATTGCCCCTTTCACCCCCCTGCTATGCCCCTCCCCCCTCCACAAGCTCTTTGATGACTCTTTGGCCAGGCCCCTTCACCCTCACCTACATTTACACTTAAGCTGGATAACACACAACTTGAATTACATGAGCAATGAAGTGTGCAACCCTCTAGTGGCAATTTATTGCTGAAAATTATACAACATAGAGGGGCTGATGCTCAGAGGTGCTCAGCATCAGCAGCTCCTTGGGGAGTAGCAGGAGTGGAGCACCAGCTCAATTCTGCTACTATGCTCTAAAATCTTCCTGATTGTGTTGGTAGACTGTGATGACCCATACTAGAAAATACAAAAGAGTCAATAATCACAGGGTCTCATTTCAAACTCACCCTAAGAGTCCCATTTTGTCTGATTTCATCTGTTCTCTTTCATGTAAGCTCTACTAAACATCTTCACTTTTGGCCCTGAGGACAGCCATGCTCTCTCTCAAAACACAGCAGTGCCTTGGTTACTCCATGATGCAGCAGTGGATACTACCATAGTTGATGCAATCCATGTGCCCCTCTGATAAATAGTAACACCACTTGCCTACATATTTCACCTTTGGTTGCCGTCATTGTCACTTCAAAACACTGCTTCTTACAAGGTAACAAAACTACACAACTTCGCCACTCAGCCTGCTCTCAACACTGAATCTATTCTGACAAACAGCAAACATCCTTTTGGTTGACACCTGGATCTTACAGTATTGCCAACCCCAAGCATTCAAAAATTATAAGTAAGGTCCCAAAAAATCATGAGATCACTAAAAATAATACATTTTAGGTTCTTTTTAAAATTTGACTTCTGCTTTTTGAGCCTAGGGTGCACCTAGTTACATTTTTTAGCTTTTCTCCACTGCCACAGGGGCTAGAAAGCTAATTTAATTTAATAAAAAAACGCAAAAGCTGAGACTCTTAAGTTACCAAATGACATCAGGAGCTTGGACTTTAAGAAAAACACCCAATATCACAAGTTTCATGACCAAATTGTGAGTTGGCAACACTATAATTTTGATTACAGTAGCAAAAATATAGATCCAGCTAATGATGTAAGGAGCTTGACAAGGGAATAACAAAACATTGTACCAACAATCCTTAAGCAAATTGGCTAAAGAACCAAAACCAAGCTAGAGCACTGAGTTAGTAAAGTTTTGGGTTGGCATAAATACAGTTTACAAAAGTATTAAAAACCATTACTAAATCAATCCAGCTCATTTGGGATGAACAACTGACTGAAAACTGGCAGTGCATTAGCTTTACTGCTGTGAAAGAAAAATTTCTAATATGCACTGAAGATTCATTGCATGAGTGGATTATTTATAATTTTGATTTAAAAATTTGGAACTTTTAATATTTGTTTTTGATGCTTTGAGTCAGTCTCGGAGAATATTTTCAGATTTTTTTGCTATTACTTTGTTCCAAATAAGAGTGTCATTGTCTAGCGTCCACTTACTGGGGAAAAAAAAATTAGATTGTGGGTTATTTTGCACGTTCTAGAGAAATATAAACCTCAATCTAATTTAGTAATAAAATGTGCAATAACCCCTTCAGGCCCGTAAAATGATTAGTTTCGTATTAATGCAACAAAGGGAAATGTAATATTGACCTGTCTGTGATGAAATGAAGCCACATCTTTCACCTTGTGTGCGCGCAGATCTTTCTCTTCCTTCATTCCAGTTCTCATATACTAATGGTGACCCATCTCTCCACCTGCATAGAAACATTAAACATTTAGTGACGTTCTCTTTTTTTCCCCACCCCTCAAATTGCCACTACATTAATAAATGCCACCAAACAGATAGGGGATAGAAAATGCCCCTTAATTAGCTCACAAAAAAACCCTATTCACATTGTTGTGTTATATCCATTATAGCCCTTTCAGTAGAAATACTGTTAAAATGAGAAAAAACAGTAATAAATTCTGAATTACAGCCTACTCCCGATAACCTAAGTGGATCCTTGACACCCTATGCAGTCATAAAACACAGTTTTGTTTTGACAAACTGAAGGGCAACTTGTAAACAAGATCTTTCCATTAAAAATAAAAATAAAATAAGACAAAACAAAACAAAAATTCCAAGCACACACTTAAGTACATTCTTACCGAAATCCATCACTAGATACTTCAGAGTGCAATCCAATCCACCAGCGTATGTCACTTTTTGATAGCTGTAAGAATTTTTTTTACCGGTGTTTAATTACATATAGTTCTCCTAGTAAAGCATAAACAAACACCTAAGACCCAGTCCTGCTCTCACCAAGGTCAACGGGAGCAACATCAAGTCCAAATTCTGCTTGCCTTAATTTATGTGAGTTACATTTTTGACTTCAGTGATACTATTCATGCAAAGACAGCAAGATTTGGCCCTGAGTTTGCAATTTACAGAGGATACGTTGCCAATTTTAGGATTTATAGCTTGTCTGTAAAACTTTGCTGTGGCCTGAAAATTGCTACACAGGTCTGAACCTGAACTTGTTTTGTTCATTTAAGATATTTAAAAAAAAAATCCGGTAATTTATTTAACTTATAAAATGCAAACATTGCCTTTTAGAATTCTTTTAGAATTAAAATAATGGTAAACAGTCGTTACAGTTTGTAAATTGGTTACGGCACATTTTTAACGGCTTTCTTATTACAGCTCTACGTTACAGATTTCAGAGCGAGTGAGGTGTTCCTTTTAATCCAGAGAACAGATACAATACAGACAGCAACAATGTAAGCTTCTACTCACTGCCCTACCAACATGTCTCTCCCCTGAACTGTGGGTGGGGACCACTTCTGGGGTGAAATGATTGTTGAGTGTTTATAGATAAGGCTACATTTTAGTCACAGGTATTTTTAGTAAAAGTCATGGACAGGTCACAGGCAATAAACAAAAATTCACAGCCCGTGACCTGTCCATGACTTGTACTATATATTCCTAACTAAAACTTGGTTTGGGGGCGTTCTGGGGGCGCTGCGGGTACACGGGTGTGTGTGGCCCAGGACCCCCGCTGGAGCTGGGGAGGGGGGTTGGTGGGCTGGCAGGCTCCCTACCTGGCTCCGCATGTCCCTGCAGCTCCTTGGGAGAGGGAAGGCCAGGGGGGCTCTGCGCGCTGTCCCCACCATGAGCTCCAGCTCCGCAGCTCCCAATGGCCAGGACCCGCAGCCAATGGGAGCTATGGGGGGCGATGTCTGCAAGCAGGGGCAGCGCGCAGAGCCCCCTGTCCCCTCCATCTAGGTTAGGAGCTGCAGGATCATGCCAGCTGCTTCCAGGGAGCTTCCCCCACCAGGTAAATGCCACCCCGTACCCCAACTCCCTGACCCAATCCTGAGCCCCCTCCCACACTCAAACTGCTGCTGCTCGCGGTCCAGGGACTGCCTGAGTGTTCGGACAGCCCGAGCCAGCTGCACTGGCAGCTGCAAAAGACACAGAGCGGAGGTCACGGAAAGTCACGGAATCAGTGACCTCCATGACAGACAAGCAGCCTTATTTATAGACATTTAATCCTTGGCCTCTCTGTGAGACAGCTAACAAAGGAAACAATTGGTTTTAAATGTGCACAATATTGAAAAAGCAGTTGGTGTCAATGAGAAGTAATTAGTTTTCCGATAAAGATTTTCAGTCCATACAGTCAGTAGTAGAGCAGTTGGCCATAATACATTTTGGCCAAATTCTGCTCTCAGTTATTGATTTTACTAGGATTGCTATCATCAGAAATGAGAGCAGAATTTGGCCCATTTAAAAAAAATATAGAAACTCCTGATGAGAGAAGGAGATTAAGGCATGAGATCAGTCTTGTGATTTGCTAAATATGGAAAAATTTTAACTAACATTCAGCCCAGGCTGTGTAGCTTCAGGGATGTGCTGAGGCATGGAGTTTCAATTCTCCTTGCCACATCTTGAAATACCTTCAAAAAAAGTTTCTCATGCCTGATTGTGATCAGTGAAAGGACCACATTCATTCCATTCAAACGTTTTACAACTTTAATGATAGCAGGAGCAACTACCACTGAAGTCAATGGTAAAACTTCCGAATGACTTTGAAGAGAACAGGATTAAGTCCAATGTTTCATGTAGAAGCTACTATAGCTCAAGAACACTTGGCTATACGAGGCTTTAAAACTAGCTGGAGCTCAGTGTAGACAAGACTCTGATGGCCAGAACTGTTTTTATAACTGAGGTTTAACTAAACCTGTTACAGGAATAGTTCTGCTGCCTGGAGTCTTGTCCACACTGCAGCTCCAGCTGGTTTTAACAGTTTCATGTTTCCCCAGTGCAGACACGGCCTGATTGGCAAATAGTACCCAATCCTCCAAGTTGCTGAGTGCCGCCTGTGAGATGCTGAGCAATCTTGACTTCTAACTGAAGTAAATATGAACTGAGGGCACTCAATACCACATGGGATCATGCTCATAATCTGACATAAAACCAGTGAATTAAGTTGAGTTACTCTAGATTATATACGTTAAATTTACATGAATAATTTAATTACAGTTGAGAGCAGAATCTGCCTTTTTTTTGTAAACACAAAATTGCAAATCCTCTTTTTCTAGATCCTTGAAGGATATACTGGCAAAGTCAGTATTACACGCAACGTGACTTTAAAACTTGTCTTATTCTTTTGACAAACCATTAATAAATATCCACTATTTGTTTTTAAAATGAAAAAATGTTATTTTTAAAAATGGTTAAATAAATGCATCTTCATATAATCATTTTGATTTACCATTTTAAAAATGATTTTAAGTCAGAAAAATATTTTGTAAGTGTTATATATACTTCATGAACAAAATATATATTTTAAGTAAAAGCAAGTTATAATCTCAACAGAGCATAAACTATAATATGAAGCAATAGACCTGGTGATTGAAGCATCTGCTGTACAACGTATACAAGGATAAGATGTTCTTTCACTATAACCTATCCCTGTTTGAATCCATTTTCAATATATTTTGCATGAAAATTCTCACCGTCTACTACAGATGAAAACAGACTCATAAGTCATTGAAAGCTTAAAAAATTATATTGTATTAAGAAACAATCTGCTTAGGTTTTTATTTTACTTTTTAAGGTAAAAGCAGAGAGGACTTTACACACTGAAAGTAAAAGTAGACAGTAAACAATTACAGATTGATATCTTTTTGGCTCAGAAGTAGTAGGTGATCTTTTAAATTAGTGCTGCAGAGTGTAGTATTGCTCTGATTAAGGCACCAGAATCATAGCTATTAAATTATGTGGGTTTTTTTATTTTTCTTCCTTCATTCTTTATTACTAAGGACATTTAAATGAAAACAGGCTCTTTGTTTCTTGGGAATTCATCTGTTTCTGCAGCTATTTCCTCCATTTAAAATCATAATAATCTGCTTATTACATCACAATGATTGCTATGGAGATTCTGATTTCATATACAAATGAGAATTATGATAATTTAAATGCAAAAATCCTGTTTTCATACAAATGATCTTAGTAACAAAGGGCTCTAATCCAGAAGAAATCATATGCAGCATTCTAAAGAATGGAAGTTGAGAGTGACACCCTGGACTGGTCTATTCAGAGGAAAAGTTGATCTGTTGTATAAGGTCTAAAGCAGACAGCTCTGGATTTGCTTAGTGAGTGGGAAGCTTGTGCATTACTGATTCCTGCTCAGCACTGCTGAGGAGTAACTACAGCCCTTCAATTACCTCTTTAGAGATGTATGTTTAAGAAGAGGACTTCAAAGCATTCAGGTATGGGAAATTTCTTACCGGATCATTTCCTGTCTGCTAGCAGCATCTCCCACAATTCTTATACATTCGAGCTATTGCCCTGCTGGCTGCAGTTTCTGGGAGCAGTTCAACACTGCTAGAACAGCCCCAGCTGGTCAGGTCTCCTTCTCCAGCTTGCCACCACATGATTCATTCCAAGCTGTATAAAAGCCTCATAGAATATGATTAACAACAATAGCTCCAATGCCAACCAGTAAACCATGTATAGGAGGCTAACAGGACTACAAATTGTAGATATAAAAATTAAATTTCGCTCCTTGGCAAAGAAGCCATCCAGGGAGGGTAGACTTGAAGAAGACACTGCTATCAGAAAGGAATATCGAGTATGAAATTGCCCATTCTGCAGCCCAGTGTTTCCCATGAAATGTATGAGAAATAACAAGCAGTGAACAGAAGTAGGGAGGAATAATAAAGTCAAATGAGATATGGAAAGCACACACTCCTCCCCCAAATTAATTGCCAAAGTGGCATGTAGCACCTTCTGGCCAAAGGAGGCCTCTGAAGAGGATAGAAAGTCCACCTGGTAGTATCCAATAGAGGTGTTAACAGAGAACTATGTTGCTGCCCTGTAGATCTCTGCAATGAAAACATAGATTCTTTCTGCTCATTACGTTGTCATAAACCTCATGAAAGGTGCTTGCCTCCACCAGCAACAGATGAACCTGATGTCTTCTGTGCCTCTATAATGCATATCCTGATCCATCTGTCCAGGGAACATTTCAGTGAGCCCTTGGCACTTTGGATGAAAGGACTTGAACAAGAATTCCAGTCTTCTTGTTGATTCATTTCATTTGATATAGATCCTTAGTGCTTTATGAACCATCCACATCACCCCACAGCTTTTCTGTAGGAGGCTGTGGCTTTGGACAGAATTATGGATGATCTCCTGTGAGATATGAGAAGATGAGTTCACCTTTGGCAAGAAAGATTCTGGGGTCCTTACCAGCACCTTGTCAAAATGGAACACACAATGAGGTTCCTGTTAAAGTTGCCAACTCCTCTAGCAGACAGGATAGTGACTGTGTGGGGAGGAGAGTGATGGTTTTGGTTTGGAATCACCGTCTGTCACGCTCCTATCCAATTTTTCCACAAACAGGAGAGCACCTGTGAATTTGGATCAGGACAGGATTTGTTTGGAGTGACTGTCTTGCAGCGTGTACCCAAATGTGGCACCGTGCCTGAGAGATGGGATCTCTTTGCTAGAGTCCTTGGATTTGCTGTTGGGAAGAAGGGGAGCTGTGTAGGAGACTGCCTCTTTCCTCACGGAGCTTAGGACCCACTTCATTCTCTAGGGTGGTAGGGGGTGAGAAGGTGGGAATGACATGGTGCCCCTGAAGGGTTTTTTCCTTATGGCCCAGGTCTGTGCTGGGACTTACCCACAGAGCTGGCTGACTGGCATCCCTTTGTCCTTGGATTCTCTCCCTGACATATTCTGCGTCTGCACATTGGGCTTTTCTGCACTGGAGTCGCAGCTCCTCAGGGCAGGGGAACCTGACATGCCAATCCAACTCTAAGGCCCTGTGCCCTGGCAGAGCGAGGACTGGCTGGCTGTGAACAGGCAGGTCATAATTCACCCTCTGGAGGGCCTATAAATGCTGCCTCACATATGGAAATACCACTCTGATTTAGCCTGGTGAGTTCTGGGCAGCTCTGACATGCCTGAAGGGGAGCAGAGAAGTCTGGTAGGGCAGCACTGCAGTGCTGGATACAGCTGTGACTGAGACCACAACATTGCTCTCTATGAGAACCAGGGGAACAGGAGGAAGGGAGAGTAAAGGTTGCTCATTACTTCCCAAAAAACAATTAAAATTAAAGCTGGAAAAGAAATGCTTGGGAGCAAAGCGAACCACCACTGAACTTCTGAAACAGAAGATATGAGTGCAATCCAGAGTAAGGGATGTAACCAGCAGGGGCTGTATTACAGGATTGAAATGCCCCTCAAAACTGCAGACAGGAGGACAATAGCCCATACATACCAGAACTGAGAGAGATGCTGAGCTGCAGAAAGATATATTCATCCCACATTAATGTTGCACATTAATTGGTCCACGTAAATTCTGCTGGTGCACTATAAAGTAGTGCTGTTTGAAACACGACTACATTAAAACATACCAGAGAACGTTTACTGAGCACCAGCAGTCTCTATCAATTAATGTGAAATACACTAATGCACTTTAGAAGTCACTCCCCCATAGAGTGCATTGCCCCACCATGTAGATAAGCCCTCAATATGTACTCCAGTATCATTATCCAAAGGTCAGCTACAATTTACTATATGACAAGAGAGGATTGTTGTGCAACTGTATAAGACCAAATCTGGCCTTATGCAACTGCATCCATAGCCCCCCCCTGTGAGTGAGCTAGGAATCATGATGGCAAATTTGGATTCAATGAAGCTGCAACATCTCCTGAGGCCTGCACAGACACAGAGGGATGAGTGGAACAAAGAAGGAGAAGCTTATGATAGAATAGGTGCAGTGCATGCAGCATGGGAAGCTCCTTTACATGAACTCACCACTTCCCAAGCACTTCCACAACTTTGGAGTAAGGAGCTGTTTTTTGTTTTTCTTGACACTTATGCAGCAAGCTGACCTGTCTCTTGATTGGCTCAGACCACTGCAATTACCACTGTGCCCCCGGCACCCCCAAGTTACTCACACACAACAGGATCGTCCTTTATAATGATAAAACACGAGGTAAAGATAATAGTAATACTATAAGCAGAATTGTTTCTAGCATAATATGACTTTCAAATTTTTATAAAAGGCAACTGAAAACCAGAAATTCCAAAGGATGTTATTGGTACTGAAATTTAATTTTGCAAAGGTTTGTCTTGTTACCTGTTTTATTCTACTGTGAATAAATTCTTGTTCATTAGAGGATAGTATTGTGACTATTTCACCACGAAGCCAACCGCAGATGAACTCAAAGATGGTCCACTCTGAGGCACTAATATGAAAGAGGTATTCTGCTCCTTGATAATAAGACCATGGCGGTTCTAAAATTGAAGCAAAAGATTCAAATGTGCTGTAAAAGGTTTAAGACTTCCTTTGGATTCTTACATAGAAAATTCTTTGCAACTAACAAAACATATGTCTGAATATACTATATATATCACAGGACAAAGATTCCAGTATAAAAAAAACCTCTCATTAACTTTGAACTATCATATATTACAAACTGACAGGGATACTAAGCCAAATTCTGTCCTGAATCATACCCTGTGCAACTCCAATGACATTAGTAGGGCGGCATGGCATATAAGCAAAGGCAGAATTTGGCACATTGATTTTAATGAGTCTCATGGGATACTATATTCCTACACCATCTGCTCTTGGCTAGATTCTGATATCTTTAGTTGAGTAGTATCTTAGTTGAGTACTCCCAATATGACTAAGGGCTTGTCTTCACTATGGGGGTAAGTCAACCTAAGTTATGCTAGTCCAGCTATGTGAATAACATAGCTGGAGTCGACGTAGCTTAGGTCAACTTACCCCAGTGTCCTCACTGTGCTAGGTCGATGGGAGACGCTCACTGGTCGACTTCCCTTACTCTTCTTGGAGAGCTGGTGTACTGGGGTTGACCGGAGAGTGCTCTGCTGTTGATTTAGCAGGTCTAATGAAGACCCGCTAAATCAATCCCTGCTGCATCAATTGCAGCAGAGTCGATCTCCCCAAGTGAAGATCAGCCCTAAGAGTGGCAAAATTGGGCCTTATAGAAGCAATGAGATCAATAATTCTTACAATGCTACTTAATGGAAGTTTAACTTCTATTAACTATTTTTACTCATAGCTTAAATATACAATTCCAAATAATAGCTTTTCAAGATGTGAAAACTAAAACGTGCTTTTTCATACCATTTATGTACCACTGTGGTCTCTTTGGCTTAACACCTGTAAAGAAATAATAATTAAGAAACAATATTTCAAACACCAATCATACAGCAGAATTTAACAAAAAAAATTATATTAGTTCTTTTGTTGGTCAGGTAGAAAATTCAAGAGGGGATAAAATAAATATTGGGCACTTAGTTTAAAAACTAACATGACACTTTTCAGCAACAAGGTAAGGCATTTGTTCTAGATTTTCAGCTGAACATTCATCACCACATACTGCTCATCAGTATAGGTCATTTCTAAATGTGCACATTGAAGGCCATTCGGCAAATGAAACACCAATATCAATCTAAGGGTACTACAGTACTGCTTTCATTCTATGCAGCAGAACTCCCATTGACATCAACACAGAGTTCTGGCATGGAATAAGAGAACTCTATGGCCCATAAACATTTCCCCTGTCTCTTCACCATAACATAATGACAAATTATAAGTAGCATACGTAAATTAAAACATAGCTTAACAACTCTTACCTTTTGGTATTTTGCATATCCATTCACGCTTCCCATTGCAATGCAATGGCAGGATTGTTCTATTTACTTTGTATGCAGCACAATTTCTTGAATCATCTTCAACATATATATTCTGTAAAAATGCAGATACAACCTGCAAGAGACCAATGCTTTCCTAAGCCCTTACTGAGATTCCCAGATAAGACGTTTAAAAGTTTTAATACAAAATTAAATGTGTTTTGAAATGCATACGTTGCACCATTAGAAAACTAATAAACCTGGGGTACCTGAAGTATGGTGAAGAACTCTTAAAATGGGGTCCATAGCTACTCTCTTCCTGGGCCCTATTCAGTACTCCTTACTCATTTACAAACCCTTTTTCATATAGCTAACTGAGTAGCATTAAACAGTAACTTTTTGCCATTCTTGACAGGTGCTGCCTCACATCTAATGTCATTTTTCCTCTGTGTTCAAAGTGTTGCATGATTTGCATTTTACATTTATATTCTGCGCTTATTTTCATCATTAGTATAGAGTGTGCTTTTGCTGTAATATGCTTCTGGATACAATTCTAATGATTAGATGTTTTACTGGGAGTCTCTTCATGCCCTTGAAATGCTTTAGTACTTCTGAATGCCATGTAGCATTTCAAATAATATTCCCACACTGTGTGTGACAAAGTCAAAACTTGCCACCATTTAAAATGTGGCACAAGAAAGGTGATTAAATCTGTTAATTCAAAAGCAGATTACGGTTAGCGAAGTGGATGAGTGTGAAGGAAGTGACTGTTTTGTCTGGTCACACTGTTTGGCTATTTGGAAGGTTTGTTTTTAAACTGTGGTCTCATGCTCAGATGTAATTTCATAGGTCCTTAGAATATATAGCATATGAATATTTACAGGAGTTCCATCAGACCACTCCCATGTTCCTCCAGACAAGGGGTTTCTTTTATTAAATCCAATCCAGAATTGCCTTTCTTCAGCCCTGTGACAGACAAAAAAGAAAACAGCTGAAGAACACCGCTGATATGTTTGTCTTGTCTAGCTTCATAAAAACCTCTTCAAAATGTATAAATAGCCTGCATATCCATAGCAAATTCTGGTAATTTAGAAATATCAAATTGTGATGTATTTTTCTGGGTTCTTAGCAATGTTCTGCAGAGTTGCTGGCATCAAATAAAATAATTTCTGCCTCTCTGATTAAAAAGACTAAGTTACCTATTTAAAGATGGCAATGTAAAAAATATTGGGTCAGATGGTGAAGCCCCTAGTCCCACTAGTGAGAAGTTAATGTGGTTACAAGGAGTTTAATGATTATTCACAGAGTAAACGATTACTTAGTATTGATAAGGACCTGGGTCACACGGAGCACGTCTTGACATAAAAATATAGCAAATTGTGGCTGCATACTGTGAGACTGAAAGCAGGACTTTCACCATCAAAATGCACAACCCCTAGCGACGTACTATAGAGGAGTAATTCAGTTGGTTTAATAGGCTGTTTCAGTAGCTGGGAGCTAGCAACAACAGAAAGACACAATCACATGCATTAACATTATTAGGACAACACTGAGTAAAATCTTTTGGGTACGCATTGCTCAATAAAATGCCAGCTGACCACATCTTATACTTTTTCGATGAATTCTGTTATCGAAAGATTCCAAATTTAGGGCCTGCTCTTACTCCCATTCAAATCAATGGCAAAACTCCCATGGACGTCAATGGGAGTAGCAACAGACCCTTTAAAAATAATTAGGATTAACAGACCACCCTATCATGGAGGGTCTGAGCATGATGAAAAACAGTGGACTATTGTGAGACTTGTTCCAGCCCAGGCACAGATAAAGCCGGTCTTTAAGAGGAATCACATTAGAATTTTGCTATTGTGCTTCTTTCGGAAGAACAAATTCATTTTCAACTTCACTTCAGTCAGTGAGGGAGATTTAAGGCAGTTATTGGCTACTGTTGATGAGGATGTAGAGGCACAGAGTTCTCTTTGTTTAAAAAAAATCTTTGGTGATATTAAATTTTATAAATACATGTTTACCGATCAAACATTTTGTTTAAAAATGTGTTCAAAAAATCCTCTTCATACACATGGGTAAAGCTGGCAAGATGTGCTCCAAGATCTTGGCATAATGCTTCTGCTTCATCCCATGTTCTTTTCATCAGGACTTTCTCATTGTGAAATACCTGCATATAAAATAAGTACCACCACAAATTTAAGAACAAAATTGATTTTGGGATGCTAATATAATTTTTTTTTTTTTAGGAAATGCAATTTGCCCTTATCTGTTTCTGCCACTTACTCTACCTTGGCTTGCATTAACTTTGAAATGCTGTATAAAATGGTACTGGTAAATTTGCAGTCCCAGTTCAATGAAGAAAAGATCAAGTGCAACAAGGAGTCTTGTATTCTTTTAGAAAATTTAGAATTTTATGTTTAAATGAAGAATTTTCTTTTAAACAATGTTGTCAGGAACAATAGGTAAAAACCTGACACAAATCAAGAGATTTAGGTAACCCTTTTTTACCTTGTAGCAGCTGAGCAGATTAGATTCCGATTCCCATCCAGGATAACATACATCCAAAGGTTCTTCAAAATTAGGCTCATTTTCTTCATATGATTCAATTTTTTGCTTACACAGTGACATAGCTTTGAAGCTTCTACAGTTTTTCACCTCCCAGTAACCAAGAGGCTGCCCTCTGCGAACAACAACACACCCTCCAGAATGGCCTAAGGCAAGGAAAACAAGAGTATTCAGCATCAGAACAAAACATTCTGTGCCCAACCAGGACATAGTTTTATGAATTAGTAATGGGCATCTTTTTAAGAGGTGCCCGAAGGTATCAAATGAAATAGATTTAAACCATTTTTCCTAATAAACTCAATGTTAAGTGAGACAAGGGGGATGAGGTAAAATCTATTATTGGACAGTCCATTAAATGATCACACAACTGTAGATTTTACTTTTTGATCAACAATATGATAGCACTGAGAACTCATTCTGGAGTGCGTATGATTGTGCCATGACCCTGAGACTCCATGGATTGGTTGAAACTGGAAATAAAGAGCTACACTGTTATAGCCTTTACTCAGTCACACAGAGGAGTGGGGAGTAGAGGTTATTTGCCTGATACAGCTGGCTGCGAGCAAATGGGCAGGGAGGGGGCCGACTTTGCAAGGTTTGATTGGGAGAATGGATCGACAGCAATGGAGTGTGCCTTGCACCTGGAAAAGAATGTGAACCAGTCACTCCTTGATCTGCACAAGCTGGCAACTCACAAGAATGACCCTCATTTGTGTGACTTCATTGAAACTTCATCCCCAACCTTCCTAGCTGGACAGATTACCTGGCTGGGTGCACAGTGGGGAGTACGTTGCTCATGGGAAGGTGCTGTTATGTGCCATCCCTTCATCAGGGCAGACTGTAAAGTTACAGTGTGGTCCAAAGTGAGCCTAATGCTATACATATCTTGGGCAGAGTGACGGGAGGAAGTGATGATGGCTATGTAAAAAGGGGGGCAAAAGTAATCCTGGCTCAAGAATATAGTGGGAGATATTAGAATTTAATAAGAAGTTGCCATTTATCACTACAATATATTACTCACTTGGCTGATGCTTGTTCCAGTTTGTATAGCTCACAGGCTGATTCTTCCCCTCTGTAGTTAGCCAGAAGTATTCTCCTGTATTGTTAAGGTCTTGTAGGGCTATCCAAAAATAGGTGTTATCAGTTTCCACCATGCTACGAATCATACTGTTGATAAAAGCTTGTTCAAATCTTTAAAAAGGTCAAGATAAAAATCTTGTCAGAATAAGATACCCTAATTCACATTTCAGTGAATAATTCTCATGAAATATTTTGAATAATGTAAAAGAGAGAAATATCCAAAGACATCTACACTTCCTAATAAATTTCAGTCATATAGGTGCAATACAGGCAGAATTTAGCTATTATCGCATTTGTCCAAATGCTATACAAAACAATCATTTAAGCTATCTAATTTGCATATAAAGCAATAACCTCAATGCTTATGGTATAATATATGGAAAGAAAACATAACACCCAGAAGGCATTATTTACAAATAATGCAGAGCTCAACAATGAGACTCTTCATATGCATGATGAGGGAGAAGTGGTGCAGAAGTTCAAAGGGAGTTACAGAGAGAATATTGAGGGGGGGGGGGAAGAAAAGACTTGTCACAACAGTGTTTTTTCAGGATTTCATTTGGAGACTCCACAGAATAACTAGTGGCACTACACCAATAGCTCTGACATTTGCAGATGAAGATGTTCTGTGGGTGAGTAAGCTCTTTTAAATTAATAAATGGTATATTTAATCCTACTTTTACTACCTAAGTATCATTTATTGGTACAGCATTATACAAATAAATGCCTTAACCTATCAACACATTTAATCAGCTTCCTATTAAATTATATACAGTGCATTAAGGACCCAATCCTGCAGAGACTTACACACTCTTAACTTTAGGCACTGTGAGTAGAACTATTGACTTCCATGGCAATGGTCATAGAGTGTAAAGTTAAACATGTGCATGTCTTAGTAGGATTTGGGCCTATGTAGCTACTGTTCATTTATTTTTTTTTTATTTATGACTTTTTGCTTTTCCTCCATCCCCACAATCCTCCTTCTTAGTAATATGCTCTTTATTGCCAGAGATGATGATCATTTAGGATCTTCTAAGTATCATTAATTCTGAAGAAAAGTATTTGTAGTTGTCACATCAGGACCAAGAACCTAAACAATAAATAAAATGCCATGTTAACTACTACTTTCTCAGCTAGTGCAATCTGGCAACTGGAAACTAGTGTCTGAAACAATGATAATGTGATAGTGATGAACAGTTATTACACCTGTGCCTCCAGTGAGGTTCTGTGTATTCTCACTTCCCACTGATGCTAATGAGAATTGTAGATGTTCAGCAACTGCAGGATCTTTCCTTTGTAGTCACAACATGCATTACTATTCTACTAAGATATTCATAGAGTATTGGGAACAATATAGCAAATCACTTTCCTAGCAAGAAGAATCTCTATCAACCTAACTCCTGGATTTTTAAATCCATCCCACTGAATTATTCTCTTGAACCTGATAATGTTGTCTGTCATTTTTTCAACTGACTGGATTTCTCATACTTTATTTCTCCATGCCACTCATGTTGGGGGAATCTATTATTTTCCAAAAGTGAGCAAGCACACATCTGGCTGCTAGTAGTAACTGTGTTATAAATGTGTCTTGCCTCCCACCCCCATTCAATCACCTCCTTTAGACTGTAACCTAATAGAACAGCTATGGATTCTGTGGGTAGGCTAACTTTAGTTATCTTGAAAGTTCTACTTACTATTTTTCTACAAAATATTATTATGGTAGGACATTCCCACCATATGTGCAGACAGGTCCCTATTCCTCCACATCCAGGATCAAGTAGGTTTTATCATGTCTAGTTAACATTTTTCAATATTGAAAAGATAAATGGACAGTTGAGAAGAGGTTCACCAAACACGAAGAGATCTCTTCATGGGGTAACAAATGCAGGATATGAGTAAGCTTTGTTAATATTTGTACAGAAAGTTCATATGTGTAAATAATGATCAAGTAAAAAGATTAAAAAATTAAATATTTCCTTATATTTTATGCATATTTGAACATTACTTATTTAGAGCTTGATCCAGCCAGGTGCTGAGGACTCCAGCCCCAATCCAGCAAAGAACTGAAAAATGTGCTTAATTTTAAGCAAGAGTTGTTTTACTAAAGTCAAGCTTTGCTGGAGTCGGGCCAGAGTACTCAGGATCAAGGCTTTACAGTTGTATCCTGCAAAGTAACCTCAGTTTCCACTAAACCAGGTATCTGTCCCTGTGTAATTTACTACCATAGAGTTGTAGCAATCTCACAAATGGAGCAAAAAAGGAGACACAACAGCAGTGAGTGGTGACCTACATTTCCAATAATTATATTAAACCAGGGTGGGGCGAGTGGGGAACCACCCAGGGTCCAAAGCCGCAGGGGTGGAAAAATGGGGTGGAAATGGAGGTTATGTAAAGGGGCTCAGGGAAGGAGCTCCACCTCCAGCCTGACTCACCTCAATGGGCCACCCAGCCTGTCTGGGGGTGGGGGTGCAACCAAAAAAATGAGGGGTGCGGGGGATGTGACCCAGTGTGCCCTCCCCACATCACCTCTGGGCAGAAAAATTATGATAAAAATGGTAGGAGACACAAATACGTTTCTGTCCCTGGGTGCTAAAATGCCTACTTATGGTTCTGTATGAATCAATTCCATGGGTCAAGTTTAGAGATCGGTTACTCAATTCTATCTTTTGGCAGCCTAATAAACTCCTATGTAACTAATAATTTTTATTGCTCCTACAGTAATAGAAAATAATTGGATACAGGGTTAGAACATGTAAAAGGGTTTCTCCTCAGGCCATTTGTCTCAGACACCCTAAATGTTTCCTTGGAGCAAAGGTGCCCACAAGCCTTGTTAGCATTGGCATTTTTTTCCAACTGTTCCACACAACTAATTCTGGATGGAATCAAACACAATGTATTTGTAGTAAAATAATAAATCTTGACAAGCTAGGAACCCCTCCTACAACATTTACATCTATGTATCATTGACCAATAATATACTTTATCATTGATTGATAGAATTTTTTTTTCCAGCTCTCCCCACTGGCTACATAGAAAGCGGAGCTGATTGATTTCTGGGAATATTTTATGATTTTATTTTTGAAAAAAATAAAAATAAAAAACTAGTTTAAATGAAAATGCCCTTTTCCATCAATAAATCGCTTCAATGGAAATTTTTCTCTTTTATTTTTTGTCAAAAAATGAATTCTAAAACCCAAAATGCTTTCAGTTTAAAATGCTGCCCTGGTGCCTCATAGGAGTTTGATCAAGGAGTCCAGCCTATAGAGGAGTATGGGAACTCGAGGGACCTGAAGTATTAAACCAACCCCTCCAATCCCCACAGCGTGGAGCATTATGGTGGCATTTCAGAATGGAAGTATTTTGAATTTTGATTTTTTCAACAAAAACTTGAAATTTTCTGTAGAAAAAAACCACAGTGTCCATTTTCTGGTAATTTCTAATAGAAACCAAGGATTTTTTCCTAAAGAGTCATTATAATAAATGTAACGTAGATAAGAATATGCATAACAGAACTCATTTTGGTACATTTATTTGTCAGAGACTTTAGTAGGAGTTCAATGTATGGAATAGTGGCAATATTGGATCCTAACAGTATATAAAGTAGAGCTAACTAACTCATAACAAACCCAGGCATTTGGACATCTGCAACTAGGAAAACTTGCTGCTGGAGTTAGGATATAAATACAGAGAAGAAAAAAGAGGAGGTGGAGAATTTCAATATTTTTCCTATCTATCTTTCTTTTTTCTATTGCTAAAAGATCACAGTAAATGCAAAGCTAACAGAAATAACTTCACAAAATGATAACTGTTTTACATTAAAATAACCTTTCATAAAGTTTAGATAATAAAGTCTGGATATATTTTGATTTATTAGCACTGTGACCAAGTATACAATTAAAGTTTACTATGCTGAATACTCTATAAATCTGTATACAAGGCATTAAAGTATCTGAACTGTTGCATGCTTGAATAAGTGTACATTTCTGTACATACCAATTAGGTCAGTAATTGCACTCTATCAAATTTAATCCCAACTCAGGAAGGAAACAATGACAAAATGAACATTTAATTTTAGTCATTCATTAATCTCTGTAGTATTATTTATAAATAGTAACATTTTCTCTATGCTTTTTTTAGTTAGAAAAACATTTGTTATGAATATCTTTGCACTGTCTAATAGGATTAACTACCTGTTTGTTACTGTTACAAGTGAAGGAGGACAGTAATAGCCACTGGAAGCATGTTCAAAACTTCGAGGGGTATTGTCGATTTTGTAACAAAATCCACCATGTCTCTCCCATCCCTTAAAAAAAATAAGGGTTATTTATATATAATATATATGCACAATTGGCTTGGTTGTTCAGCAAGTGATCCCTCTTTGTACTTTCTATGTAATCATCACTAATTATGGTATCATATGTGCCCCTTTCCTTTTTGCTCTGGTGGGGTCCTTGTGACCACACCTGACTGACAGTCTGATGAGCCGGGCTTTCAGTAGCCCTCTGATTCTGTTATCATCTGATGAACTATTCTGTTCATAAACTGGAGTTGTTTTTGATCTACTTTAAAATGAATACAAACACAATACAAGAAAGAAAAGGATTACTGAATACATATTGAAATATGGCTGGTGTCACTGACTTTGCTTTGTAAAAACAAGAAGCTAATATTAAGTTAAATTCCAGTATTCTTTTTTTTTTTTTTTTAAAGAATTTTGTATCTCAGAGAGGTAGGTAAGTAGATGTATCGCCATTTTACAGAATCTAAAACTGAGTTTAAAGCCATTAAACATGAAAAATATTATATGAAAAGTTTATTTCATGATCTGTGATTTGTAGCCTGTAGGTATAAGTATTGGCTAGGTAAGGCATAGGTATAAATTAAGGCAGTAACACAATGAACCTACAAGTCTCAAGGCCTATAAAATAATATATTAGCTAAACTAATCAAGGTCTAATCCAAAAATCTTTATCATAAACAGCTAACCAGGAGTAACCTTAGACCATAAGATATCACAAGACAGAATGCTGTAATAAATAAGTAAAACTGAACTGCAGACAGCTAACCACAAGATGCCAGATTATGCCAGCTTCAGATCATTTAAATTAGGAACATCAGCAGATATCCAACAACAAGAATGCCATGATAACTAATTGATGTATAAATGAGCTTGAGGTAAAAGGCCCAGTAACCTAAAAGGGAGAAGGGGCACCCCTACATTCCTTACCCTAGGGTGAGGAAATACAGATAAGGAAAAGGGGCTGAAACCCCTACTGAATATGCATTAGGCAAAGTGGACATCAGCATAACACGTTATAAAAGCTGTATCTTGGCCAGTGGCGGATTAGCCACTGGGCCAACAGGGCTCGTGCCCAGGGGTCCTGGAAAAATGGGCGTCCCTGCACGCCGCCCCACTCTGCCTGCCCAGCACTCCTGCCTGGAAGTGGGGTCGGGGCGTGGGTGGCTTACCACAGTCCACCTGCCCTCCCAGTGCTCCTGCTGGGGAGCAGGGCAAGCCCCTGCACTCTAATTCTACTCCCACCCCAGCAGAAGCGCTGGGCAGGCAGGGAAATTCCCTGCGCCTGACCCTGCTCCCCAGCAGGAGCACTTGGGGGTGGGGGGAGACACTGCAGGTGGAAGGGGTCGGGGGGCCCCCACTTGCTCTGGCCCAGGGCCCCACAAAACCATAATCCACTTCTGATCCTGGCCTGCATACCTTTGGAGATGCAAGATGATCACGAGTGTGGGGATGGTGAGGATGACAACTAACATTTAGGGTTTTTCTGCAAGGAGTGGTGAGAGCATATGGATGCTCATATGTGGGATGTTTTGACCATCTTATATTATCTGTCTGCTTTGCTGGGTTGGAGTGTTTGTGATTTTGCTAACTGTGCTATTAAAAATATTAAAAAGACAGAACACCTTTCCGAAATGTAACTGTCTCCTTCAGACACACGGGATTCCTTGTAATAGCCTTAATATTTCTGAATCTGATCATGAAGCAGAACCTTGCCAAACCACAGAATGCTCACTGGGAATTAATACATAATGAATAGATCAGGCAACATATTGAATACAGGGTAATCAGTTTACTTACTGAGTCTCGGGGGTACACGCCAGGACATTTAGATATGTCATTTTGGGATGAAGTGTTTAATTATGCTTGTTAGTTTATAGTTGTGATAACTCATTACTGATGTAGAATATCAAAAGTGTAAGAAACATTGCATTTTAATTCAACTGAGATGGTATTTGTGACAGTCTACCCCTTTTATAAGATGACATTTTTTGTACAAAGTATGCCTTGTGAGGTATCATTTGAAAACTAATAATTTGCTGATCATTACTCTGCTGGTAAGATGTGTGTGGCAACATTGTATGTAAAGTTATAATCTTCTACGATATGATATTACTAAGACATGTTCCAAGTCTGGAGAGCAGTCACAAACCAGTTTTCCAGAAACAAAAGGCTAGCCAGTGCCTCAGCCAGGTGTCGTCAAAATCAAATAGACCATCAGCTGGTTAAGTGGCCATTCTTTGGCAGGAAAGAGGATGTGGGCAAAAAATTACATCTAGACAAAGAAACAACTGGGGGTTCCTGTCCGCACACCCTTTCTGTCTCCTGAACCTCTGCTGGAGAAGATTCTCAATGAAGGGAAAGAACTATAAGAAGGGAAAGCAGACACCCTAAATTATCTCTCCCTTTCTCTCTACCCCTGGAATCAACACCACTTGAAGAACAAAGGAAGCAGCACTGGACTGGGGGAGGGATCCTGACTGAAAGAAATTCAGCCAGTTAGACTGCTGAACCATGTGGTGAGAGTGACCTTTGCTTTGAATTGACTTCGTTTATTAAATAGGGCATTAGTTGTGTTTTACTTTTTTTTTCTTGTAATCAATTGTGACTTTTATTCATTACGTGTAGTCACTTAAAATCTTTCTGTAGTTAATAAATTTGTTTTATTGTTTTAAACCATTGTGTTTGGACTGAAGTGTTTGGGAAACTCCATTTGAGATAACAGGATTTGTGCATCCCATTTTCTATTAATAAAATGACGAACTTTGTATGAGTTTGTATTGTCCAGAAGGGGATGGGCAGTACAAGACATATATTTCTTGGAGAAAGTCTCGGACTGGGAATTTCCTGGTGTTGCACTGCAGTGTAATTCAAGGGTGGCTGGCTATACCACTCAGACAATATAACTAGGAGTAACTTACATGCTGGAGGCTGTGAGAGAGCAGACCAGGAGTGGTAGCTGTCACAGAGAAACAGTATAAAAAGCACCCCAGGTTGGAGAATTGAGGGAACACAGCTATTCATCAGTCCAGATTGTACCGTCACAGTATTATGTGTTACAGCTGCATGCTTTTTGTTTTCAACTGAAAATGGAATGTTTACTTAATACTAAAAGTGGCCTCAATGCTGACCTTTGATACGGCAAATCCTCCTCTTGTTATTTACTTCTTATTATTTTCCTGCTCTGTTTTCAAATATAGTAAAAATGCCAATAGCGCAGGATAAAATAAATGAAGCACATTATAGCTATTACACAGATCTAATTTTTTTCAGCCAAGATGTTCACATTGGGGAAGAGATGACAGAGCTTTTGTAAAGGAAAGTCATGCCCCACCAATCTATTAAAATGCTTTGCGGGTCTCAACAAGCACATGGACAAGGATGATCCAGTTGACATAGTGTAGCTGGACTTTCGGAAAGCTTTTTACAAGGTCTCACACTAAAGGCTCTAAAACAAAGTAAGTAGTCATGGGATAAGAGGGAAGGTCCTGTCATGGATTAGTAACTGGGTAAAAGATAGAGAATAAGAGTAAGAATAAAGGGTCAGCTTTCACAAACGGAGAGAGGTAAATAGCAGGGTCCCCCAAGGATCTGCACTGGGACCTGTGCAGTTCAACATATTCAGCAGTTCAACATATTCATAAATGATCTGGAAAAGGGGATAAATAGTGAGGTGGCAAAATTTGCAGACAGTACAATATTACTCAAGATTGCTAAGTCCAAACCTGATTGTAAAGAGTTACAACAGGATCTCACAAAACTGGGTGACTAAGCAACCAAATGGCAGTAGAAATTCAGTGTTGACAAGTGCAAAGTAGTGAACATTGGGAAACATAATCCCAGTTACACATACAAAATGATGGGGTCTAAATTAGCTGTTACCACTTAAGAAAGAGATCTTGGAGTGATGGTGGACAGTTTTCTGAAAACATCCACTCAGTGTCCAACAGCAGTCAAAAAAGCTAACAAATTGTTAGGAACCATTAGGAAAGGGATAGATAAAAAGACAGAAAAATATCCGAATGACACTGCATATATCCATTTTACACCACAACTTGAATACTGCATGCAGTTCTAGTTTCTCCATCTCAAAAAAGATTGATTAGAATTGGAAAAAGTACAGAGAAGGGAAACAAAAATGATTAGGGGTATGGAATTGCTTCCATATGAGGCACATTTTTGTGGTGTTTTGCAGATTTCCTTAGAGAATGGGGACTGAAGTGCAGATATAGAGTGAATGTTTTGTGAGAAGTTGATAAACAATCCTTGGAGTTAAATTCATAACTTTGCTAGACACTAAAAATCATGGCTTATTACAACAACCTATAACCCACTAACAATCCCCTGCACTGGCTTCTGGGGTGTTAACAGGTCACTTCACTTTGAACGGTCCCCTGAAATATGCATTAATTACTTATACTCAACAATGTGTTCCACCTTGTATTTAGCTGTGACGCTCTGAATACATTTCCCTAGACCTGAAGAGCTCTATGTAAGCTTGAAAGCTTGTCTAGCTCACCAACAGAAATTGGTCCAATAAAAGATATTATCTCACCCACCTTGTGTCTCTTTCACTTTTGTTCATCAATTATACTTGGCATTCCAGCCCTAAAATGAACCTCCTTCTTTCCTATGTTATTTTCTGCAGGCATGGTAACATTAATAGTATTAGTATTGGGAGATGGGCCCTTTTTACCACAAATGCCAAGTAGTAAGTAAGAGAAATGCCTGTTTTAGTGCCATGCTATGGTAGCTTTGAACATGTCAATTAAATTACTGAGGACCATAACTGCTCATGGATATAGATGTATGCAGTGTTGCCGTAGCTGTGTTAGTCCCAGGACATTAGAGAGAGAAGGTGGGTTAAATAATATCTTTTATTGGACCAACTTTTCAAAAGCCTGTGTCTCTCACCAACAGAAGTTAGTCCAATAAAATATGTTACCTCACCCAACTTGTCTCTCACTTCTCTCTCTATCATCAAGTAACTGAAAGCTCCAGAACTCCTGCCAGAAGCTGGTTTAAGGAAAGTTCTTAAAATCATTGTTTTTGGACAGATTGCCATAGAGAAGCTGACCTTTGTTACAAGACATTTGCTCCCTGTTAACAAATAATAGGTTAGTTAAACTAATAGTTAAATTAGTAAATAAATAAAAGTTTCAAAAGAGCCAGATAGCTCACGGTGAGTTGAGAGAAAAGGAAAAATAGTGATTTCTGCAATTATTGGCTAAAAATGCACTGCAAAAATCAGTATCATCAGCTGATCAGAAGCACAAGAGATTTTAAATGCTGATCAGTCTGAGAAACAAGTAATAAAATCAACAGAAGATAAAAACCTCAGTAAAACAGATAAGACTAAAAAGCTTCATAAAGACAAACAAACATACCTGGGCTAAGAATCCTGGAGATAAAAATAAGAGGTATAATGAATTAAAAATAAGATGTGAGACAAGCCACCAGAATTTACCTATAGTTAGTTAATGTACATCAACAATGACAGGGAAAAGGAAGAATAAGTAAACCCAGAAGAGCCCACAGAACGAAACCAAGAATAAAGTTAACTTTCTTACTAGTAACAGGCAGAATTTTCTATGACATGATGGCAGCTATGCTAATAAAGAAAACAACTACAGTTTGGGGATGCAACATCCATTTAATCAATGCACATAGAGTAGATGGAAAAAGAAAACTAATTAGCAAGACAGAGTGTCCAAAATAAAAGTTTAACTTACGGACTACTTTTGATCAAATGCACACAACTGCTTCTATCAAGTTAAAAATTAACAGACCCATAGAAATCAAGGAACTATACCAGGCTTGAGCATGTTTTACAGGATGAAAAACAACAGAGAGCAAATAAGAGGTAACTCACACAATACATTCCACTATTTATGACCTATGAGTCAGACAGGTGAGTTCTGATCCTGGGAGGTACTTCACTGCCTTTTGCAATGGTTGAATGCCTTCAAATCACACTAAATTGAGAGTACTCAGCGTCTCTCATTCATGGCTTTGTCTAATTAAACTGGCTCTGTTCACCCCATGAGGGGCAACGGAGAGAGGGAACAAAATAAAGAATATCTTTCTGAAGAAAAATGTAAGTGTAATGAGGTACATAAACCCAACACTGGGATAGAAGGAGCAGTTCTTGGCCTACATAGTCCCACCCTATTGCACCAGCAGAACCTGCTCCAGCTGGAGCAGGAGTTTAAAATAGAGCTGGACAGCTCAGAAGGGCGAGGAGGAGGGATAAGAGATAGGATAGAATAGGAGATGGACTGGTAGGGAAGCCCAGGCTCTCAGGTTTGCTGTGAGGGTGGTATAAACCCCTCTCTCCTTGAGATAAGGGGATTAAAGACATTGTAAGCACTGAAGTAAGGATGTGAGGCCTTTGGGGGCCCTCAGTTGGGCTGGAAACTCCTTTTTGGGGGGCAGGGGGACTTTGGACTTCTATACTTCGTTGGACTCTATCCCAGAAAGGGATGATTTCATGGGTGACCTGGCTAGAGGGCTGAGTTAGAATCTGTGATGCTGGATGACCAGGTCAGATCAGGACCCCAGGCCAATTCACTTGTGTATTAGTACAGATCAAAGTAATGTGTAAGTATGTATTGAGATGTTTAAATGTCATGAAAACTAGTGGAATGTTATGTATTGTTTTCACTTCTTTGTTCCTATTATAATGTAATAGCAAACATTTACTTTGTGTGTACCCCTGTAACTAAAGAATCCAAAGAAATCTTGTGAAATACTAATGAAGGACTTAAGGACTTTAACAGAAAATGTTAATTTCAAAGCAAGTGGCAGTTATGTGATGGTTGGAAATTAGAAGGCTATGTGAATTCCTCACTCATCATCAAAGGAAAAGTCCATCTGGGTAGCGACATTGTCAGCTTGTTTTCTGTGTGAAGATACTATAAATTTGGATTAAAAGAAAGACCCTTTATCTCTGGACTGTTTGGATTATAACAGGACAGAATAACTAAATCAGAAGACGGAGATCCCCAGAGTTATTCCTGGTAGCCCTGAGAGATCTTTAGGAAAATGGCAGATTACTATATCTCTGCTACCATTTGGAATTATAGACTATGATTCTCTTGTATATATATTTTACCTGCTTTCAACAACTCATTGTTTTTCCTAGCTAATAAACCTTTAGTTAATTTACTATAGAATTGGCTGCCAGCATTGTCTTTGGTGTAAGATCTGGAGTACCAATTATTGTGGGGTAAGTGACTGGTCTCTTGGGAGAAACCTGATGTGGTGTGATTTTAGATTTAAGTGAACTTTTATCACAAAGTCCAGTTTGTCTCGGTGATAAGACAGGCTGAAGAATCTAAGGGGACTGTCTGTGACTCCATGGTAAGACTGGTATAGTGATCCAGGAGTTCACATTTGTTACTGGCTTGGTGAAATCTAATTATAGAACACACCACCAGTTTGGGGTGTCTGCCCTGTTTTCTGACAGCCTGCCTTCAGGTAGGCACTCACAGTCATGAGCGACTCCAGACAGTGTGACAGTATCTACTCGAAGAGAGACTGCCACCATGCTGGAGTGACCACTGGCAGGTAATGCTGGAGATAGGGGACAGTTGCGACCCAGGGACCTAACCACTTGCCCGTACCACTCGTAATCAACAGCCCCGTCATAGCAAGGAAATTTTTTTTTAAATAGAATATGTTTGTGTGAAATATTCAGATGGAATGAAAAAGAGTGTAGTGATTAATGGGTCAAATAAATGATAAATTTGTAGAACCTGCAGGTAGCTGGAAAGACCTAAATACAGTAACTCCTCTCTTAACGTTGTAGTTATGTTCCTGAAAAATGCGACTTTAAGCGAAACGATGTTAAGTGAATCCAATTTCCCCATAAGAATTAATGTAAATGGGGGGCGTTAGGTTCCAGAGAAATTTTTCCCACCAGACAAAAGACCACACATGCACAGTATAAGTTTTAAACAAACAATTTAATGCTGTACACAGCAATGATGATTGTGAAGCTTGATTGAGGTGATAAAGTCAGAGGGTGGGTTATTTCCCAGGGAATGTCTTACTGCTAAATGATGAACTTCAAGGGTTAACCCATTGTTGTTAATGTAGCCTTACACTCTACAAGGCAGCACGAATGGAGGGAGGGGAGACAGCATGGCGGAGACAGAGACACACACCGTGAGAGAGAGAGAGAGAGAGAGAGAGGTGCGCATTGCCCCATTAAGTGCGCTGACCCCACGCTAAGTACACTGCCGTTTTGAGTAGATCAGCAAGTTGAGACAGAAGCTTCCGCCAGGAAGCTCCCTCCGTCCTGAGCCCTGTCGTGTCTCCCCCTGCTCTATGGAAATGGGGTAAGTGGAGTGCAGGAGCAGGGGAGAGGAGGACACCCTGACATTAGCCCTCCTCTTCCTCCCTGCCCCTGCTCCGGGGAACAGCTCCAAGGCAGAGGGCAGCAGCAGCACATGGCAGAGGGGTGGGGGGGTGGAAGAAGAGACACAGCTGAACTGCCTGGCAATAGATAGCCTGCTGGGCGACTGCCACACAGGGAACTTAAGGGAGTGGGGAGCTGATGGGGGGCTGCTGGTCTACCCTCGTTCCAAGCCCCCACCTACTAGCTCCAATGGGCTGCTCTTCCTGCAAGCAGTGGACAAAGCAGGCAGCTGCCAAACGATGTTATAAGGGAGCATTGCGCAACTTTAAATGAGCATGTTCTCCAATTGATCAGCAACATAACAACATTAACCAGGACGACTTTAAGTGAGGAAAGGACTACCTGCGGCACCTTAGAGACTAACAAATTTATTTGAGCATAAGCTTTCGTGAGCTATAGCTCACTTCATCGGATGCAAGTGAGGAGTTACTGTACTACAAAAAACTCTTGATACTTGAATGTTAATCCAAGTTCTTCATTCAGCAGTGCACTACTGAATGATAATCAAAGGTCATACTACTTCTAATTAATAATGAGAACCATTATTACCTAAAGATGATGAATGCAGTCACAAGGCCAAATTCCGCATTCTTTTCCCAAGCAAACTCCCATTCACTTCTGTCTACTTTAATCTAACGTAAATATTTGTATTGGCCCCATCCCTAGGTATTTGAATGCTTTACTAACTTTTTAAAGCATACACATGAAATTTGCTCTCTCTCTCGCTCTTTTTCCCTGACTTCATTTATCTTCAGTAGGAGTTTTACCTGAGTAAGTACTACAGAATTTAACTCAAAAATTATTGACTAGCATGGGAGAGAAAAGTTGCCCACACTTGAATTTGATGATGTCTTTCCTGTGCTTGCAGCTTTATAAAATATAAAGAATGACATATTCTTACTAAACTGCAAGAATCTTAACAACAGCCTGTGCCCAAGAGCTGAGGTGAAGGAGTAGGGTCTTTGAAAGAAAAAGGTATCTGTAACAATTCTGTCAGTTCAGTGACTTTAAATAATTAACTGCTAGTAACGGTAGCATCATAATACCATTTTCTACTTTTAAAACACAAGAAGGAAACAAGATTCAATGAACTCTGAATCTGTTCTGTGATCAGATTTTTAAACTTCATTTTTAACAGTACTCACAACACACCTTAGAATGACAAAACACCTGAGAATAATATAGTATATTTTTACTTGATATACCTCAAAATAGAGATTGGCCCAAGTGAAACGTCCTTACACAAGCACCCTAACTATGGGGAATTTTCTATTTGGCTCCAGCTGCAGATCCAAACATCACAAAGTCTCTATCTCCATAATGGTCTGAACAGACATCTAAGTTCTTAGCAGACCTGAATCTGGGGGAAAATTGGATCTAGGTCCTAACTTTTTAGCTTGGTCCCTTCTCCAATTTAATTGAATCTGTCATGTTTCTTGACCTCTGCACATAGATTTGTTAATCAAATATCGAAAGGGAATGCAAAAAAAGGGGCGGGGGGAACCATTACATTGTGCAGCAATATTCCTTTACAGCTAAAGAAAGGACAAATATTTTTATTGAAAAAGCTTTTATAAAAAACTTCTCTATAAAGTTTGAGCACTTTTCAAGGACACCAAAACCCATCAATCCCAGAATGTTTCTTTATATTGTGTCTGTTGAACAAACTGGTAGCAAAACCAAAAAACTTTTACCACTGGACCACATGGTTTAAAAAGCTTGAATTCTTATTATTTTCTCCCTTTTAGATAGCTTCATGCCTTTCCATTTGTTTTATGAAAGTGAAAGGCAAGTGTAAAAGTTTGAGTGTAAAAGTTCATTCTCCATATCAAAGAAATTGATTGTTTTTCACCCTGACATTCCACTTAAAACGATGAAAACCATGTGGGAGGTGGGGCATCATGTAACAGTCATTATTTGCACAGATGGTCTGCAAGAGTAATTTAACTTTTGATCCAGAAAGAAACAGGAACTTGGGTCATAACTTCAGACAAGGCAGTGATCCATAAAAGGAGCACTTGCAAACCTTACATTAATCTTTGGTTTATACATTTTTAAAGCCAACAGTAGGAATGAGATTTTTCCTGGGAAAACTCAAGTATATTTTTGATGTGAAAAAGCAAACATGTTAGTTATATACAAATATGTAAAGGTTTCCTATTACATTTTACAAAGTAAAATAAGCACCAAGCAAACTCACCTCTGAACAGTCTGATTCCTCCTTGGACGTGTCATTTTCAAACCGTCCTGCTATTTTACAAATGTAAAAATATCTATCCTCACAATTTTTAACTTGCCAGTGTCCTGCCTAATAAAAAAAAACTAAATAAAAAACCAAATCAAACACACACACGATTAAGTAGTTTCTTTTTCTACTTAACAGGCCCTTTTGAATGAGAGAATAAACAGTCAAATTCTCCTCACTTGATTCCTGTGTTTAATCTTCCCATTGACTTCTGCAAAAACCTTCAATGATACTATTTGTGTGAGTAAGGCAAGAAGGATTTGTCTCTCTGAATATTAAAATGAAATGCCCTTTAATTGACTGAAGCCCATGGGAGCTGCTGTTGCTAGCCCTCTCAGAATCATGTCTTAGATGTTTCTTAGCTACCACTGGGCCTGACTCTATTAATCCTTTTTCGTGCACATAGTCTTTACTCAAGCAAGTAAGATTTGTGGGATCGGGCCCCTAGGCATTTTTAAACTATTTGATATGCACAAAATGAATGCTTTAAAAATTAAATCTTGTGCCTCAGTCTCTGCTACACTGCACTTTCTATAGTCATTTACACCTGTGCAAAATGGGTGAAAAATGCCCATGTGTATCAAAATTATAATTTAATTAAATATTATCTTCAGCACCAAGACATTAGGCCTGATCTTCCAGTTCTCAGATATTAAGAGTAATCCTTGGTTTCTGTGGGACTGGGCTACTCCCATGAGTAAGGATTAATCACATGAGGAAGGGTTTGCCAGACTGGGCCCATTATTAGGGACTAGATAAAATTTCTGATAATTGTGCAGAATAGTGTATTCTTTGGCAAAAACATACTTTACTATAAAACCTGAAAATGGTGTTACATGGCATTAAGGAAAGAGTTTATTAGTGGGTTTGAGCATTACTGAATTCCCCTTTGGCCAGATAAAATATTGGCAAATGTTTTTAGACATCCTTGTTTGGCTAGCAGGAACTGTAATTTATTTTATTTTTTAAAAGTTTAAAAAAAAAAGGTATGCATATTGCTCCCAGTTTCAAAATCTCTGGCAGATTTGGAGAACAATCCTGCTGCCACTAAAAACAATGGCAAAACTTCCAATGACTTGGAGTAGGATTGGACACTATATGCTGCTCCTTGATGTATATTTTTACAAGATGTTCCATAAACTGCTATAAATGCTGAGAACTGAGAGCAACATGAAACCGGCACACTATCAAAAAAATTCATTTGGAGCTTTCAAGTTAATAACCTAAACATAATAAATTAAGATGCACTTTATATGGATTTTAAATTATTTTCTCTTCACTGAAACAAAACTACCCACTGATTTTTGTCTTCTTCAACATGGCAAGCATTGCTTTTATTCCATTTCTTATTCAGGATGAGGCCCAATGGTTATGATTCATTCTTTGTTTTGATTGTGTATCAGCAGAGTCCTAAGAATGATTTTTAAGTCTATATCACACTTTTCAAGACTCAAGCGTCATTAAGCATCAACAGGCAATGTTGTAATGTGGGCGGGGATGGAAAAATATATGCACATTAAAAAGCCCAGACACTGATCATGACCAAAATTGACACTGTAACTTTATTTTTAAAGGAAAGGAGGAAAGAAAACTTACAGATCCTTGCGCTGAAACACAAAGTTGACTTGTTCTCTGAAAGATATTAGGCTCTTGTTTGTGCCAGTTAGTGAAGGTTACTGAGGAGCCATCAGACCACTGAAAAATAACTGGGGTTTTATTACTGTTCAAGCCAATCCATGTTTCGGTTACATTTTCTGTAAAAGAGATTTCAAATTTTGATGAAGCAGAAGTAAATGCCAATTATTTCCACAGGATTAACAGCACCTTTGAAATTCTGCATTTTTTTAAAGTCAGTTTCACCTTTTTTTCGAAAAATAAATTACACGAACTTTCTGAAAATTTACACAGAAATATGTTTCTGCTTCACTTTATAAAAAATGGCTTCAAAAGTAAACCAATGTATATGATGTAATGTTCTGTAAATGCCCATGGGGGAAAAGAAAATTAGGAGCATATGCATGCAAGGGGGAGAAACATAATATAGAAGAGAAAGTTGGCCATGGAGTAGTATCCTTTTTAGGGCTATCAGCAATTAAAATAATTAATCATGTGATTAAAAAAATCAATCACAATTGAACAATTAATCACGCTGTTAAACAATAATAGAATACCATTTATTTAAATATTTTTGGGATGTTTTCCACATTTTCAAATATATCAATTTCAATTACTACACAGAATACAAAGTGTACAGTGCTCACTTTATATTTATTTTTTATTACAAATATTTGCACTGTAAAAAAGAAATAGTATTTTTCAATTCACCTAATACAAGTACTGTAGTGCAATCTCTATCATGAAAGTTGAACTTACAAATGTAAACAAACTTGTTTTTCTTAGCGATTGGCTGAACAAGAAGTAGGACTGAGTAGACTTGTAGACTCTAAAATTGTACATGGTTTTGTTTTTGAGTCCAGTTATGTCACAAAAAACAACAACAACCTACATTTGTAAGTTGCACTTTCATGATAAAGAGTTTGCACTACAGTACTTGTATGAGGTGAATTGAAAAATACTATTTCTTTGGTTATTCATTTTTACAGTGAAAGTATTTGTAAAGTGAGCGCTGCACACCTTGTATTATGTGTTGCAACTGAAATTAACATATTTGAAAATGTAGAAAAACATCCAAAATATTTATATATATAAATATAAATATAACAGTGCAATTAATTGCAATTAATTTTTTTAATTGTGATTAATTTTTTTGAGTTAATCACGATTAATCAACAGCCCTAATCCTTTTCCACCCAGCCTCTGTGTCTGGGAACTAATGGGAGCTCTGCTCTACATGGCTGGGGCAGCATGACATCTTGGAAGAGCTACTGTAGATTCCCTACTCAGGGCAACTGAAGTTGCAAAGAAAAAAGTATCATAAGCATTGCTGCTTTGAGCAGTAGTAGTTCTTGCTCCATAGCTTTTACACAGGGATTATTACTGAATTAAGTAAAACCCCATGCTGTTGTACAGGTATAATTTGTAAAGTGTAAAAAAAAATGCAAAAATTCCTGAGAACTTAAGAACTGGACAGGAACAGACCATGAATTCCAGTGATGATTGAACCTGGCGATACTATAAACACAATGTAAACACTCAGCCATGCTTGTAGCTGTTTGCATCATTTCAGACTGACTCAGACATTCGAGGCTTCATAGTGACAATCCTGGAATTTTACTATATAGATGCTTGGGAGCAGTTTGCAGGGGCCCAGCCACTAGTAAAATGAAAACCACAAGAATCAGACTGCAAAGGGCTTACTCAGGACTTGCTCAGAAGCTAGAATATGCCAAGATCTATGGTAACAGACACTTGACCATTAGACTCTGTTCCCTCTAGGAGGTTGAACTAGTATCAGTGTTTTCTGGAGCCTTACAAAAGGGCGATGAAGTGCATGGGCTAGTGCTCTTCTTTTGCATGAAGGGGAGAATATGGCCCTTCACTGACTTCATACACATCCATTTTGTTTATTTAATTACAACTGTGCTCATTGGGGTAGCAGATGAGATAGACATCTAATTCTTGTGAGGATCCTAGAGCAAGGGTGGGCAAACTACGGCCCAGGGGCCGTATCCGGCCCTCCAGATGTTTTAATCTGGCCCCATAGCTCCTCCCAGGAAGCAGGGTCAAGGGCTTGCCACACTCTGTGTGGCTTCCGGAAGCAGCGGCAGGTCCCCTCTCCGGCTCCTACACGTAGGGACAGCCAGGGGGCTCCATACACTGCTCCCACCCAAGCGCTACCACCACAGCTCCCATTGGCCGGGAACCACGGCCAATGGGAGCTGCAGGGGCTGTGCCTGCGGACAGGGCAGCGCGCAGAGGCACCTGGCTGTGGAGCTGGAGTGGGAACATGCTGCTGCTTCTGGGTACTGCTTGAGGTAAGCACCGCCCAGAGCCTGCACCCCGACCCCCTCCCACACTCTAACCCCCTGCCCCAGCCCTGATCCCCCCTCCCACTCTCCAAATCCCTCAGTCCCAGCCTGGAGCACCCTCCCACACCCTGAACGCCTCATTTCTGGGCCCACCCCAGAGCGCCTCCCCCCCCCGCAAATTGTGTGAGCATTCATGGCCCCCCACACAATTCCATACCCAGAAGTGGCCCTCGAGCAAAAAAGTTTGCCCACTCCATCTTAGAGAGAGAAGGCATCGTAAGTTCTTATTCTATCGAATGTCTGTACAAGACGAGTAATATCATGCCTGAGTCATGTGGAAACCCATCATTAAAAGAACTTAATCAAAAAGAACTCGGCTATTAAAAGTAACACAGTTTAAACTAACTCTCTAGCACTTACCATCTTCAAGAAGGTTAATAAGTAACTCCACATCTGCCAAGGAAGTTATACTAATGAGGTTGCTATTATCAGTCTGGCAAGAGAGTAAAGCCTCATTCCAGTTCTTTTCCTCTTTATGAAGTTTGTAGCAGTTGCGGTTGTAGGGATACCAGCCAGTGTTACAGCGGGTAGGATGGTACTTCCATATATCTTAAACAATAAAAGATAAGAATATATTACACAAAATTCATTTCAGGCTATGCTCTATTGTTTTCATAATACAGTCATAGCTATTTTTTTTTATTTACAAAAGTAGAAATATAAAGCCATCCAAGGTAAACACAGAACATATCCACATACGAACATGCAGTATCATGTATCAAAATACAAATGCACAATATAGACGATACTTTTGTTTGTTTTTTTACAATAAACCCACCAAATGAAATATTACCATTGAGAGACTTACCAAATGTTTCATATGCTGTACTATTTCCATATTTTTTGCATACATAAGGCAATCCAGATTCACATTTATAACTTTGCCAGTCACACTGCGCCTTTAAATTAAATACCACACAGTGATTTTCTCCAAGTGCGCGATCGGTGAGATCTACAACCAATTTTAAAAAACGTAAAATTAACCACAATTTACTTTTGAATTGAAAAACAGGCTTATAATCTTCTACAGGTGTTATCTTATTGATACACAACCACAAGCCTTCATAAAGTAAAACAAGTTTTATTGCTCAGCACTGGATAATGCAAAGGAACTGATTGAATTCACAGGAATTGGATGGTTGAACATCACAATCTATATTTGCTGGTACATGTTTGCTCACTGAGTGCTATCCCATGAAATACCTGAAAAGTTCCAGTGTCCATTTTCTGTGGAAATGAATAGCCTTGAAATATGGGACAAGGGATGTCATAGGGCTTATCGTGAGACTAATCAGTTAAAATGCCCAATAGAATCGATCTTTAAAATACCCTTTAAAAAGTCCAATTAACTAAACCCTGATCTATGGCCCTGGAGTTTTGGATACCCCTTCAAACGAAAACACAAAAAGGGCCAGTACTCTTATAAATTTCAGGTAGAGAGAGCATACAATTACAATGCAATAATACAGAGCAAGAGGAACATCAAGTACTTGATCTCCAGTTCAAGAATGCCAATGGTGCTCCATCGGACCACTGCCAGCCAGCAGATTCATCCAGTCTATTTAGCCCTGTCCATAGCAGAATTCCTTTAGTGCTTAACTTTTCTGAAATATAAAAAATAAACCAAACCATGTTGAACATTTCAGATGCAGATATACTGTTCTGATCTCTCATGATGATAGCAAAGCAAAGCTTAAAACAAGTCTCCAGAAGGCTTAGGAATACCACTGGCATTTAATCTTTGCTCTTGAAAATGTTCTATTCCATTACTAATCAGTATTATACTGAAAGACAACTAACTCAGCCAGTCACAGTGTAGGGATAACATACTTTCTTACTCATAAAATATACAGAAGTTCAAGAACTGCAAAGCATGCAAATCTCTCCAGTATCATTCAGTGCTGCTGCCCTTAGAACTCAAAACATCCATATGTCTGCAACAACATGATCTCTTCACCTTCCATCGTGTTTCAGCTTTTCTTGCTCATTATGAATGAAAAATGATTTTAAGGTCAATTATAGTAAAGAACAAAATTGTCAGACACTTAGATGAACATAATTTGTTGGGGAAGAGTCAACATGGTTTTTGTAAAGGGAAATCACGCCTCAATAATCTACTAGAATTCTTTAAGGGGGGTCAACAAGCACATGGACAAGTGGGATCCAGTGGATATAGATTTTCATAAGGCCTTTGACAAGGTCCCTCACCAAAGGCTCTTAAGCAAAGTAAGCTTTTATGGGATAAAAGGGAAGATCCTCTCATGGATTGGAAACTGGTTAAAAGATAGGAAACAAAGGGTAGGAATAAATGGTCAATTTTCAGAATGGAGAGAAGTAAAGAGTAGCGTCCCTCAGAGGTCTGTACCGGGACCAGTCCTATTCAGCATATTCATATATGATCTGGAAAAATGTTAAATAGCGAGGTGACAAAATTTGCAGATGATACAAAACTACTCAGATAGTTAAGTTCCAGGCAGACTGCGAAGAGATACAAAAGAATCTCTCAAAACTAGGTGACTGGGCAATAAAATGGCAGATGAAATTCACTGTTGATAAATGCAAAGTGATGCACATTGGAAAACATACTCCAACTATACATATAAAATGATGGGGTCTAAATTAGCTGTTACCACTCAAGAAAGATCTTGCAGTCACTGTGGATAGTTCTCTGAAAACATCCACTCAATGTGCAGGGGCAGTCAAAAAAGCAAACAGAATGTTGGGCATCATTAGGAAAGGGATAGATAATAAGACAGAAAATATCATATTGCCTCTATAAAAATCCATGGAACGTCCACATCTTGAATACTGTATGCAGATGTGGTCACCCCATCCCAAAAAAGATATACTAGAATTGGAAAAGGTTCAGAAAAGGGCAACAAAAATTATTAGGGGTATGGAATGGCTTCCGTATGAGGAGAGATTAATAAGATGGGGACTTTTCAGCTTGGAAAAGAGACGACTAAGGGGGGGTATGATTGAGGTCTATAAAATCATGACTGGTGTGGAGAAAGGAAGTGTTATTTACTCCTCATAACACAAGAACTAGGAGTCACCAAATGAAATTAGTAGGCAGCAGGTTTAAAGCAAACAAAAGGAAGTATTTCTTCACACAACACGCAGTCAATCTGTGGAACTCTTTGCTAGAGGATGTTGTGAAGACCAAGACTATAACAGGGTTCAAAAAAGAACTAGATAAATTAATGGAGGATAGGTCCATCAATGGCTATTAGCCAGGATGGGCAGGGATGGTGTCCCTAGCCTCTGTTTGCCAGAAGCTGGGAATGAGCAATGAGCTGGGAATGCATCACTTGATGATTACCTGTTCTGTTCATTCCCTCTGGGGCACCTGTCATTGCCCATTGTCGGATACTGGGCTAGATGGACGTTTGGTCTGACCCAGTATGGCCGTTCGTACATATAAAAATATTCAGTGCCTTCACCTGTACTTTAGACATTTCAAATTCTATTGTAATAGGAATTTCAGAGAGTTTCCTCTTAGCCACATCCTATTATTGAAAGCGATAATTGTTGGGATTCCCTCCAAGACCTCTTTCCACTCGGCTTCCCAAGAACTCAGTTTGACACCAGACTTTGTCACTCAGGTATCTTCATTTGGCATACAGCAATGCTACGCTGAGTTGATCAGGCCCAAACGCAGTGGGAATGGATGAAGGGTACAGAATAGCTCCAAAATTACACAGAAACTCTCTCCCTTTCTATACGTATCTCATTGCATTTAGTATACATTGCATCACACATTTTTGGATTGGCTTGGTTACTTTGAGCTGTCCATGCATTGTCCAACCTGACCTCCTCTTTACCACCTCTTTACATTCCTACCTTATCTTGTTCATCATTATTTTGTTTGTCAAAAATGGTTCCCTGGGTGTCCTCCCTCTTATCTTGGCTGGTCCAGACATTCTGTCTTTTTAGTCTAATGATCTGTTTACCTCCAAAGTCTATCTTCAAGAAATGGGGCCTCCTTCCATGTGTTAATCACTCATGTCAGGCCAAGTCTCAGCAACAACAACAGGAAAAAACTGATATTTGTAGAGAGGGGAAGTATCAGGATTCAGAGCAGTCTTTAGAGCACAAATTAGAAGCCCAATTCTGCAACCCTTTACCTATACTTATATTCCTTAGTCAAACTAGAAATCCCATTGACTTCAAGGGTTTTAGGATCAGACTCTAAAGGAAGCTCAAAAACAAAGTCTCATTTAAGAGACCCTTTCTACAAGCAGGAAAACAAATATATCAAAGACTAAGAAAGTGTTTTCTGTTTATGAAGAGAGTGTCATTCCCCCATACCCGATATTTACTTAAAACCTGCTAAACCTTCTCGTCAGCCCAATCCAGTTAGTACAGGTACTGCAGAAGAAAGATTCTGACACAGGGAAGAAGGTAGTTATAGCCTGAAATTAAAAGTCTCTCTCACTGTATTTGTGTAATTCGCCAGGGAAAATGAACACACCTGTAACTTCCTGTAATGGGGGCACTCATCTCTTGAGTACTGGCTGTGAAACTGCAGTCCTTTTCTTACCGCAGGTACCCCCTGCAGTCTGCCAGTCAATCTTGGCAGGTCTTCAGCAGCTTGTCCTTCTGGCCAAGTCACTAAATCCAAATGAAGCCCTTCTGCAGTACCAAAGCATACAATAGTTTATTTGCTCTCACTAGGGTCTTGAGCCCCAGCTATGAGCCCATTAAATTCGGCCCTTTGTTCTGGCTCCAAAACAAGGTCTATCCCTTTCTTGGAATTTACACCACTTTACCTGTGGCTCTTAGGGGAACTTAGGCTCACCCACTGCTCCGGGTTCCAACCCAAGAAGCCTATAAACAGCAGCCATGTACTATTTACGCCAGTCTGTTGCTGTTATTTTCCTGGGTCTTTTCCAAGTATCAGCCCCTTTTATCTCCAGCCCTATTTCAGGGCCAGCATCCTCTGGTTCTCTCTCTCTTCTTCATTCCATTGGTCCCAACTAGGAACTGACGTGTCAAGGCTCTGCAGTGTCTTTTTTCTAAGCCTGCTGGGCTCTAATTAGCTGCTTCTGTGAGATTTCTCTAGGCAGGCCTGGAAGACCCACCTTTGCTGTTCCTTTCCTGTTATTTCCTGAGGTGGCACGTAGTAGGACTGTGAGGTCTCCCTTAGTGAGCTGCAGAGGCCAGATACACCCAGTCACATACCTCCCCCCATAGAAAGGAGTTGGGGTGGTGGTTCTGTCTGAGGGTAAAATCCCCTCCTTTCCAGGCTTTGCTCTGCTTCCTCAAGGTCTTGTCTCCCAGACCTCTCTACCCAGAAAGCTTTTGCAATTTATGCTCCCTGGGAGTTCCCCTGCTCCAGAGCCAACATACATCAAAAGGTGAATTTGACCAAAGTTACCCTTTAACAATGTTCTCGAGCCGGGGACACTTTTTGTTTAGCTATTACAAGGAAGTCAGACAGGTTCTTGGCAATACCCTTGTCTTCCTCAGAGAAATATGAAGTGACGAAAGCCTGGAGTTCCCCCATTATAGGTATCCCATACACTGCACGTAGTCCTCAACAGTCCATGGCATGCTGTAATTTATGATGTGCCGAGTGTTCAGCTAATTGAAGCCTTTTTTCATCTCTAGAGTGGTTAACAGAATTGGGATTTTATGAAAAAGAAACTTTTCTGCTGTGGCCTCCTGAGCTGGAGAGGACTCTCCCTGGGTGCACCTGCATGTACAACCTTCAGAGATAAGGCTGTCGCTCACCACATTTAGGTCCCTTTCAGAGGGACCCAAAATCCAGGGATTGCACTGTTTTGCCCACTGCTTGTAGTATCTGGCTTAGCAACACCTACTTTTGTTCTTTCTGTACCAATGCTATTTTATGAATGAAATTCAGTATTTCAGGATCACTTTTATCTTCTTGTTTCCTCTAGCTATAGTTCTTCTTTTTAGCAGGGATCCAGTTGTGGCTTTGGCTTGCAGCTTTATTGTGATCTCATATCATTAGGCCTATAATGGACTAATGGCCTATATTAGGCTCTTAATTACAACTGGCTCATGTCCCTCCTGGCTCAATCCATCTTCCTGTTGTAGTGTTTGCACTCTGCACGATTCCAACTCTTCTCAAAGGATGGGCTACGATAGCCTCCAGGCTTTCCCACTCTTTATCTTTAACCCTGTTAGACTTCAACCCCAACCAGACCTAAAGCAAATTATGGAGCTAAGTCAGCAACTTCTGCAGCAAACACTGCTGTTCCCCAGTCTCTTGTTCAATTATGAGATGGGTCCTGTTCCCACTGCACTGCTTGGGCTAAGATCTGGTCCCTTGAGGAGTGCATCTCTTTGAGTTCCTACAAGACCTTGACCTTTTGGACCGGTAGGACAGAGGTGGGCAAACTACGGCCCGCGGGCCACATCCAGGCTGCAGGACCCTCCTGCCCAGCCCCTGAGCTTCTGGCTCAGGAGGCTAGCCCCCAGCCCCTCTCCTGCTGTTCCCCTCCCCCCACAGCCTCAGCTCACTGTGCTGCTGGCACAGTGCTCTGGGAGGTGGGGCTGCGAGCTCCTACTGGCAATGCAGCTACAGAGCCGTGGCCTGACCCGGTGCTCTGTGCTGCGTGGTGGCATGGCTGGCTCCAGCTGGGCAGCACGGCTGCCTGACCTGGTGCTCTGGGAAGCGCAGCTGTAGCATCGCCAGCCACCAGTGCTCCAGGCAGTGCAATAAGGAGGCAGGGAGCGGGGTTGGATAGAGCGCAGGGGAGTTCAGGGTGGTGGTCAGGGGCGGGGGTGTGGACCGGGGTTGGGGCGGACAGAGGGCGGGGAACGGGGTGGTTGAATGGGGGCAGTCAGGAAGGAGAGGGGGGGTTGGATGGGGCGGTGGGGGGAAGTCAGGGGACAGGGAACACAGCGGGTTGGATGGGGCAGGAGTCCCAGAAGGGCCGTCGGGGGCGAGAAGCAGGGGGGGAGGGGGGCTGGATCTCTCAGTCACTCCTGAAGTTTGTTTGCTCTCTTGTATTCCAGCTGCAGCAGCTGCTTCAAATGCTTTTGCATGGTACAATATTGTCCGATCACAGTGTCTTGGTTGGTTGATGGCTTCTGTCAACTAGTTCCCTGTTCCCCTTAGCTGTCTGGTGGCCATCGGTCTGGCATTTCTTGGACTCTGAATCCCATAGCTGTTTTAGCAGCACTACCTTCGCCTCTAAAGCAGCGAGGGAAGATCTGATTTGGACATCATACCACCTCCTCTCAGCCTAGACTCTATAATTGCTGTCCTAAACTGATCATTACAATTTGTGCTATGGCTTTGACTGTCTTCAATTCAAGCTCTGTCCCAATCTCAGAGCTCTGTTTTCCTTCTAAAATAGGGGTTCCCTGGCCTTGTGTATTGGCCGCCACCATGATTGGTCTCTCCCAGTGAGGCTGTGTTGGGCTCTGGTCACCTTTTTCAGGTGTCCTGTCCAACACTTGGAGTATTTTAAACATCTGTCTATGCACCCGTAACTGTTGGGCTTCTTGAATGCAACCGTATGCTTTCTGCTGAGGAAGACCCTGTTAAGAATATAAGAACGGCCATACTGGGTCAGACAAAGGTCCATTTAGCCCAGTACCCTATCTTCAGACAGTGGCCAATGCCAAGTGCTTCAGAGGGAATGAAGAGATCAGGTAATCATCAAGTGATCCATCCCCTGTCGCCCATTCCCAGCTTCTGGAAAACCAAGACTAGGGATACTTCAGAGCATGGGGTTGTATCTTTGACCATGTTGGCTAACAGCCATTGATGGATCTATCCTCTATGAACTTATCTAATTCTTTTTTGAAACCAGTTATGCTTCTGGCATTCACAACATCCCCAGGCAATGAGTTCCACAGGCTGACCATGCATTGTGTGAAGAAGTACTTTCTTATGTCTGTTTTAAACCTGTTGCCTATTAATTTCATTGGGTGACCCATGGTTCTTGTGTTATGTGAAGATGTAAACAACACTCCTCTATTTACCTTCTCTCCACCAGTCATGATTTTATAGACCTCTACCATATCCCACCTTAGTTGTCCCTTTTCTAAGCTGAACAGTCCCAGTCTTTTTAATCTCTCCTCATATGGAGGCTGTTCCATGCCCTTCTTTGTACTTTTTCCAATTCCAATATATCTTGTTTGCGATGGAGCAACCCAAACTGTATGCAGTATTCACTATGCGGGCATACAATGGATTACAAAAGTAGCATTATGGTATTTTCGGTCTTATTATCTATCCCTTTCCTAATGGCGCATAACATTGTTAGCTTTTTGTCTGCCACTGCACATTGAGCAGATGTTTTCAGAGAACTATTCATGATCACGCCAAAATCTTTCTTGAGCGGTGACATAATTTAGACCCCATCATTTGTATGTTCAACTGGCATTATGTTTTCCAGTGTGCATTACTTTGCATTTATCAACATTGAACTTCATCTGCCAATGCGTTGCCTCTCACCCAGTTTTATGAGATCCCTTTATAACTCTTCACAGTCAGCTTTGGACTTACGTATCCTGAGTAACCTTGTACTGTCCGCAAATTGTGCCACTTCCTCTATTTATCCCCTTTTCTAGGTCATTTATGAATATGTTGAACTGCACAGGTCCCAGTACAGATACTTGGGGGATCCCACTATTTACCTCTCTCCTCTGTGAAAATTGACCATTTATTCTTGCCCTTGTTTCCTATCTTTTACCCAGTTACTGATCCATGAGAGGATCTTCCCTCTTATCTCATGACTGCTTACTTTGCTTAAGAGCCTTTGGTGTAGGACCTTATAAAAGGTTTCCTGAAAGTCCAAGCACACTATCTCTTCTGGATCACCCTTGTGCACATAGTTGTTGCCCGCCCCACCAAAGCATTCCAATAGATTGATGAGGCATGATTTCCCTTTACAAAAGCCATGCTGACTCTTTCCAACAAATCATGTTCATTTATGTGTCTGATAATTCTGTTCTTTAATATAGTTTCAACCAACCTATTTGCCTGGTACTGAAGTTAGGCTTACTGGCCTGAAATTGCCAGGATCGCCTCTGGAACCTTTAAAAAAAAAAAAAATTCGTGTCACATTAGCTATCCTCCCGTCATCTGGTACAGAAGCTGATTTTAAGTGATAGGTTAGATACCACACTTTGCAGTTCTGCAATTTCATATTTGAGTTCTTTCAGAACTCTTGGGGGAACTCCATCTGGTTCTCGTGACTTATTACACTTTAATTTATTAATTTGTTTCAAAACCTCCTCTACTGACACCTCAATGTGGGACAGTTCCTCAAATTTGTCATCTAAACAGAATGGTGCAAGTGTGGGAATCTCCCTCATGTCTTCAGATCTTGGATATCAGACATCTCATACTCGATGCAGTTAAATGCTTAACCCTGTCTCTTCATCCTACCTTGATGGGATAGGGATTTGAATCCCACTTCTGGCACAAATTTGTAATCAGGGCATTCACTGCCTGATCACCTCCTAGTATCTATGTGTGGTAATGCAGTCCTTTTCTCATGTCTGGCACCCCCTGAAGGCTGCCAGCTGACTTCGGCAGGTCTTCAGGGGCTTGGCCCTCCAGCCAGGTCACAAAGTCCAAATGAAGCCCTTTCTGGGATACTAAAGAGTCCAATAACAAACAGTCTATTTGCCCTCGCTAGGGTCTTCAGCCCTGGCTTTGGGTGCTATAAATTCAGCGCTTTGTTTAGGGTCCAAAACAAGGCCAGTCCTCTACTTGGGGTTTACATACTTAAACTGTGGCTATTAGGGGTACCTGGACTCACCCACTACTCTGGGTTCCAACTATGAACAGAAGTCACGTACTACTTACTCCAATCTGTCGCTGCTATTTTCCTGGGTCTCATCCTACTGGGCCCCTTTTATCTTCAACCTTATCTCAGGCCCAATTCCCTCAGGTTCTTCTCTACCTCCAGTCAAGAGAGGAGCACCCTTTTTCAGTCCTCTGGTCTCAGCCAGAAACTGACCTCCTAAGGTCCTGCAGCTTCTTTTAGTTAAGGCTACTGGGCTCTGATTGGCTGCTTCCATGAGGTTTCTCTAAGCAGGCCTGGAGGACCCACCTCTGCTGTTCCTTTCTTGTCACTTCACTGCTTCCTGGGTTGGGATGTATAGGACTACAGGGCTACCTGTATGGAGCTGCAAAGGCCAGATACACCTCAGCATGCTTCCAAAAAGGCTTCAGTTTCAAGAATGAAATAATAAGCCTTATGGTAAACCATTTGGGAGGGGAAAGGATTAAATACAATAACTACATCCTTGAGTAACACATACGTAAACCTTGGACTTTGTTTGTTAAGCCCATAGCTTACTTGCACTCAGATTTTAAAAAGAATTTCACTGGAACAAATGGTGTGGAAAGGCCCTGAAAACAGAAGTGGGTAAGAAAAAGAGGTGTATATGCTAGATATTGGTGGCTATGTTGCAGCACCTCTTTGCAAATCTATGGAAACCCTTCTGCATGAACTCACTGGTTCGGGCTCCACAGGTCTAGGTCTTAGCAATGACTAGCCACTCTATACAGCTGGCTCCTCAGGCAACCTGACTGAAATATCCCAAAGCTGTAAAGTTTTGATCTAGACTTGGGTCGGAACTTCTCCGTAGTCTGGGATGTTTGGGTCCGACTTTTGGTTGGGGCCCATTTCTAATAAAGAGCAGTATTTGATACAAGGGATGAAATCCTAGCCCTTCTGAAATCAATAGAACTGCCCAGCTAAACAAGCAAAATATATATTTAAGTAAGTTTTAACATAACTACACATCTACTCACTGCTTATATACTTCTGTTCTGCCATGTCTGTGATACTCAGCAAATCTCCTCCTTGCGTCTGACAGGCAACACGTGCCTCATTCCAAGAAAGAATAGAAAAAAGATTGAACTGATACCAAATTTGGGTGTCAGGGTTCTTCTCCCAAAAAATATCACTACCAGGCTCTGTGTGAAAATCAGTTAAAAACAACACGATGCAACAAAACAATTACAGAGAATGCTATAACAATCTAGTTAATGTTGAACACAAAAGTGAAAATGCTATTGAAGCATGAGTTTGAACTAATTTTCAATGTTCCAGTGTTAAAATCACACAAGGAAATAGGATGTTATGTGAATTTTAAAGGAGACTTTCCACCAATGTAAATTAACTGTTCAGCTTTTCACAATGTTAGTGAGTACTAGGGGGAAGGTCCTCACCTGGTGTAAATTGTCATAGCTTCACTGCAGTCAGAGCTATAACAATTTGCACCAGCTCCTACAAGCGTAATGGTGAAACTAACTCACAGTGAATTTTGTAGGAACTGGGCTAACCCCCATCCCCACAGCGAGAGGGGAAAGGTAGTTACATCTCCCCTTACCCAGTACCCAAGAGGACTCTCTGTTAAGGGATGAAACACATTATGAACAATTAATGAAGGCAAGGCTGGTAGTACTGCTTATTAAGATTTCCTGACATTTCCCCATTATAAAACCCTGTTTTCACTTGATTATTACTTTGCTGAACTCCAATTTTCCACCTTGTTTGTCTGTCTCAGGCAGAATATTTTGGGGGGGGGAAATCTGGCCAAAATAGCTCAGCTGTTTCCGGGAACATAAGTAGGGGAAAATATGTTGACCTACCAATGTTAAGAAATTCTGGAGACCTTTTCCTTCAAAAAGCTGATGTCCCCTTGGCTTTGGAGTGGGGATTTGAAATTTGGCAGTGGGTGGTCTTTGGTGTCATGATGTGTCTTTTGATATCTGTGATGGGGCAGTTGCCCCACACTATCAGAAAGCGGGTTAAAAGCAGCCCTAGGGAGGCTGTGCCAGAGCCAACTAATTAGAATGGGTCTGAGGGGAACAGCCAATTATGGCCCAGCAGGCTCATATAAGAAGGGCTGCAGGGCAGAGCAGAAGGAGTCACTCCCTGGAGCTTGAGGAGGGAGGTAGACTGGGGTAGACTGGCTGCCTTGCAGGCTGAGGGCAGCAAGCACCCCGATGTAGCAGTGCCGCAGGCTGAGGCCCTGAGGCTAGAACAAAGAGGGTGCTTGGGCCACAGGGAAGACAGAGGGGATGCAGTAAGTGGCTGCTATCTACAGGGTCCCTCCCGCCCTGCTCCTCGCCACTGGGGAAGTGGCTAAACAGTAGACTGCGCTTGCCACGGAAGGAAGTGGCTAGACAGTGAACTGCAGCTCCCCCGGAAGGGGGCAGAACCAAATGCCAAATACTGAGCCTGTTAAAGGCAGTGCGTGACCAAAAGCAGTTTAAAAGGTATGCTGTAGTCAAAAACAGTCAAGGCCCTGTACAGAATGAATCATCATCCACCTGCATGCTGTGGAGAAAGTCTCCATAGATAGTCTGGATGGGTGGGCTGGTAGAAAGGCAAGGGTATAGTCAGTGGAGGTTAGTGGACATCCCTTGTATTCATATTTTGGTCTAGGGATCTGGATTTGGGTCTCCGAGATAAGCATAAAGAATTATAGTAATGGCTATAATTCTTTGAAGAAACATCCATACTAATAGAATGGCAATGATCTTGCAATTCATAAAACAGCTTGCTCTCCTTGAACTAGTGTATGACATCAGACAAACTTTTATTACAAAACAGAAGAAAAGCAGTACCTACCAGCATTTGCGCAAAACCCCCATTTTTCATCTCGTTCATACTGACTTGTTGTGGCACACCAGTAAAATTCCCTGCTCTCTCTGGTACATTCGAAGTACCATTTGTTCTTATATTTAAATGGAAAAATACAAGGGAAACCAAGAGAATTTCCCAGCAGGGTATATGTTTCTACAATAAATAAAATAAAAAGGAATAAAATCAGGTTAGGGAAATGGAAAATCTGTATCAGTCAAATATTAGTTTCTTTTCTACTTTTTTTTTTAAACTTGATATCACAGCAATGCTGTTATTAAGACTACAGCTGCATACCCTACATCAGCAGAAGTTTATTTTTTAAACAATTCCATTCAACCTAAGACTTTCAGGCAATTTTTCAGAACTGTGGCCCTGATTTACTACTATAAAAATGTATATGCAAAAAGTAATTATACATACAAAATCTGCATTTGTGACTAATTGTATATAAAAATGTCCATGCAATTGCCTGATCTGCATGCACAAATCCTTTTAGATACATTTTCAAGCGCAGGGGGGCTTTGAACATCATAGCCTTATTTGTATATATTCAATGCCAAACAATTTAACCCCCAAGAATTTTATGGATTTCTATGTTCTTGAATTTTCCCTGTTTATTCCTCTCTTCTATAGTTCCTTGACACTAGAATTTTAATAAGTGTATTTTAGCCAAGGAAAAAATATTTTACAGTGTGAATGGTAACAATCTGACTTTGGGGAAGAGTAACCAATGCGATTTGAATTCACGATATCTTTGGTTAATGCCTTTACAAAACAATCTAGATATTTTTCCTACTACATTTTCATTAACAAAATATTGAAAAAATTAAGTACATCTGAAAGCTGCAAAGAAGCTTTACCTCACTAAATAATTTATTAACTTCACAGTATTGACCTTCAGTAAAGGGGAATTTTTAAAGCACCCCTTTTTTTTCTTTTGCATGAAACTAATATTTGTGAAAGGTGCTGGACTGATAGCCTGGAGATCAAAGTACTCTGTCTACACCTCAGGCACAGCATACACAGTGTTAGTTTCCCAGAGCTGATGGCAGTCTGCCTCAAAAAGGGTGGGAGAGTAATTTATTCACTATGAATCTCGTTCAAAGCCCAACAACGTTAACGGGCAGTGTGATAAACATGGGAGATAGCTGTATTATTTTTATGAATATTATACATACCTCATTCTATTTGATTACTATCATGCTATCAGTCCTGAGTGATTTTTTACACATCAGCAGGAACCCAAAATCAATGGCTGGAAGTAGCCAATCACCGGTATTTAAACGATATAGGTGTCAATACCTTTGAAGATTTATCCCTATCATGCTCTGATCAGCAGGCTGGCTTAGCAACCCCAAAAGGGTGGGGGAATCCAAGAGGGGAAAAATGAAGTAAAGGGATTTAGGATGGATTAAAGCCTCAGCCCTGAACCTCAGAGGGAGACGGAAGGGGGCAGTGATTGCTGAGAAGACACCGATCCTCCTCTCCCAGATGTTGGAGCACAGGGATGAGCCAGGCCTACCTAAATCTTGAGAGAAATGCTGAGATTAAGTAAGATAATGTTTGTTTAGGCCTTTTTGTTGTTTTACACCTTTTCACTCTGATTGCTATGTTTCTATAGATGCATAAATACTACTTTGTTTTAATGAAGCTGTTCTAACTCACTGCATTTTTATGCTGCTTACAGCTCCCGACAGGAAGTCTATCTCAGGGGCCAAACCTAGTTGGACCTGCTGAGCAAACATGGTTTTGCAAAATGGGGTGCTGTAATCTGGAGAATCAGCCTAACAGTGGGATAAATTGCAGGAGAGAAGTGCAGTTGCTGGCCGTCACTTGAAAAGGGTCGTCATGGAGAGACTGAGTGAGGGGTCAAATGTTCAGCTCATGCTGGAAATGTGACAGTGAAACAATTTTATCTCTGTATCTTTGTATTCTTTTTATGAATGTTAACATATTTGGATGCTTGTATGGTCTGCAAATATGGAAACCTATACTCTTTAGTTTATATGCCACACCCACCAGTTAGCCAACACCAGATCAAAATACCCCTAAACTTTAAATGTTTGAAATCTGAGCCTGGATCCTGAAATTTGCTCTGGGTCCCCTCTCTTTCTAATAGGAAAACCAAAATACCAATCTCCATACCCCAGTGTTTCAGGTGTTCAAAATCCAGATCTCGAGGTTGCCAGTACTCATATTGCTACACTGAATTGTGACCTCTAGTCAATTTTGTATCTTACAGACAGGAGCCTATACCTTCACTAACTTGCTCTCACTGCACTGGGGAGGTGAGGTCACTACTGCTGGGCTTGGTGGGGCAATGGGGTGGCTCTACTATTCTGGGCCTATTCTGGGTCTCTGCCCTACTCAGAGCAAAGAGGCACCTGGAAACTGCACACAGCTGCTAGTGCTTCCACATACTCAGGAATGTTCCTGTGCTGCCTGAAGTTCCCTCTTGGTAGCTGTGCCATAGAAGAGAGAAGCGGCAGGCTCAGGAGAGAACAGGGACTGCCACTTCCCCTGGAGGATCGAGACGGGAGGACAGCTGATGGCGCCTGCAAGGGAGGAGGAATAGGAATAGGGCTGGTTGGAGGAGGGCACTGGAATCTGCACAGGTGATGAAGGCTGCTGGAGCCTTCAGGGGTTGGGGGAGAGGGAACATGTGGCAGCTTGCTTGGGCTTGCCTGGGTTAGGAAGAGGGAGCTTCTGGAGCCTGCCAGGGAGCAACGGGGTGCGACTGGAATTACCAAGAAGAGGGCAGACTGCAATTTACACAGGGAAAGGAAAGAAACTGGGGAAGGGAGTGCTGAGCGCTTAGGAAAGGTGAACAGGGGGTCAGAGAAGGAGAGAGGGATATATGGAGTCCATGTCAGGAGGAAGATAGAGAAATTCCCTCCTGACATTTGTACACACACGTTTTGTGTTTGAGGTTGACTTTTCCCTCTTGAAACATAAATGCATGCACTGAAATGGAAGGGGAGGGAGGGAATGATGGGATCTGTGAAGAATTTGGAAGTCAGCACCAGACTCAAAGTACTTTATGCTTTTTTAAAAATCAAATCTCACGATTATTTGTAGTTTGCCTGAGGATTTTTAAAATCATAGGGCTTGTAATACTGGGATCCTGATCCAACTTGTGGTGCTTTATAATACTGTATATAAAAAAAAACACCCCCCCACCACTAATTTAAAGACTCAGCATGATACAGGTCAGGAATGATGATGATACATGATACAGATCAGAAATGATAATGTCTCACCTTGCTTCAGGGAAACTACAAAATTCTAATGGCAATGTGAATGGAGACTGTTTTATTTTTACCTTGAAATGGACGTTCACAAAGATCTTCATCATAGGACATGTATTGCTTCCACTCGTGATTAGTGATTCTTTTTGCCACAATGTGTTTGCCATTTTCAGCTGCTAGTTTGTATTGTGATGCACCAACCAACAGCTTTCCATTACAGTTCCACCATAATGAATGCTGAGCAGAATCACATTCTAATAGGCTTAATGGTTGCTCTTCGTTACTGATGTTCAGTCCTAGACAAGTGCTTCTGCCTATGTTGAAAAGATGACGTTTCGATACCCATTTCCACAACATATATTTGGAAAGTTGATTGCAGTCTTCAAGAACAAGTCTAACTGTATCTGCTTTAATGCACAGGTTGAGATGTTCACTTTGGATAATAAACATCCCTTTGTCTGGGGAAAAAAGAGGTTTCAGTTCAAGATAATCTGCAAAAAAGCATTATACGTTACACAGGACCAGGGCCTTAGTTTTGACCATTTGAATTAAAACATGCTTAGCTTTTACAAAGAACTTTGAAATTATTTTTCAAATTACATGTAAAATATTAAAAACAACTGGTACTCCAAAGACAAGAAAATTGTTCCAAGTTGCTGGTGGCATGAAAAAAAAAATGCATTAAGCTCTCAGCCATCCTTCATAGCCCAATGCAACCCCCCCCACCCTTTTATTTAAGGCTAGTACTTCTGAACTCACTCTCTCTCGTTTTTGTTTTTAAGTATCCAGCATTGTGACACCTATTTTATGTTATATAAAATGTTAACTACATAGGCCAAGACTTTCAAGAGCGATCAGTAGTTTTTATGCTCAGTTGAGACATGCTCAGTGCTTTCTAAAAATCAGGACTGTTCAATACAGCTCAAGCTGGCCACCCAAATAACGAGGCACCCAAAATCATTAGTCACAAAATCTTGGCCATAGAGTATTCATAGAATCATGGAAATGTAGAGGTAGAAGGCCCCCCGAGAGGTCATCTAGTCCATCCCCCCTGAGCTGATGCAGGACCAAGTAAACCTCGACCATCCCTGATAGGTGTTTGTACAACCTGTTCTTAAAAACCTCTAAGGATGGGGATTCCACAACCTCCCTTGGAAGCCTATTCTAACTATAACCATAGTTAAGCTCTGGAAAGATTTTCCTAAAATCTAACTTAAATATTCTTCGTTGTAGCTCAAGCCCATTATTTCTTGTCTTCCCTTCAGTGAAGATGGACAACAAAGAACAGTTAGAGGTTCTGCAAGTTTGCAAGCCTCAACGAGAAGAGTCAAAGCATAGGACTGGAAGGAATCTTGAGAGGTCTCATGGCAGGACTAAGTATTCTCGAGACCATTCCTGAGAAGTGTTTTGTCTAACCTACTCTTAAAAATCTCCAGTGATGGAGATTCCACAACCTCCCTAGGACAATTTATTTCAGTGCTTAATCACCGTGACAGGAAGTTTTTCCTAACGTCCGACCTAAACTGCCCTTGTTTCAATTTAAGCCCATTGTTTCTTATCCTATCCTCAGAGGTTAAGGAGAACAACTTTTCTCCCTCATCCTTGTAACAGTTTTCAAGTATATAAAAGGTTATGTCCCCTCTCCAAGGGTGGCAGAGCCTTCCCAAAAGTAGTGGGGACAGGGGCCTCCACCCCTCCTCTTCCCCCCAAGGCCCTGCCCCTGGCCAAGCTGGAAGCTGGAGCAGGGTCAGAAAGCCTGGGCCCCTCCACTTGACGGGCCCCCCCCAAGAGCATCCCCAGCCATGTCCTTGCCCCCCAGACCCCCTACCCAGAGCAGGTGGAGGGTCTACAGCTCCTCACAGATGCCCACACGGCTCTTACCCCAACCTGGCTCCGGCTGGGCGGGGCCTCAGAGCCACAGCTCAGCCATGGTAGAGCCGCCTGGGCAGTTGTGGGGAGCTGTGAAACCTCCATCTGCCCTGGGTGGGGGGCCAGGGAGTGGGGACACAGGTCGGAGCTGCTCTGGGGGCCCCGCCCCCCTGGACAGTTAGAGGGTCCGTGGCTCCTCACAGCTGCCTTGGGCTCTGCTTCCAGCAGGTGCAGGGCCTCGGGACCATGAGAAAAGTGGATGGGCCAGGAGCATCCACTTTCAAAAAGTGGGAGAGCCATAGTCCCTTGCCCGCCCCGCCTCCCGCCAGTGCCTCTACCCTCTAGGTCTTCTCTTTTCTAGACTAAACAAACCCAATTTTTTCAGTCTTCCCTCAGAGGTCATGTTTTCTAGACTTTTAATCATTTTTGTTGCTCTTCTCTGGACTTTCTCCAATTTATCCACATCTTTTCCTGAAATGTGGCACCCAGAACTGGACATAAGACTCCAGTTGAGGCTTCATCAGTGCAGAGTAAAGTACAAGTGTAATGCCGACAGACCCAGGTCGTTGGTATGCAGAATTGAACCGGGGACCTCTGGAGCTTAGTGCATGAGCCTCTACCACATGAGCTAAAGGCCAACTGGCTGTAAGCTAAGGCTATAGCACAGACTCATTTTCTCTCTCTCTCTCTAAGTGGTCTTGGTGCCACTAGATGGGACAGAACATCACACCCAGCAGGTGTGTGGATTACACAATAATTACTTATATCTTGCTTACAACACTCTTGCTAATACGTCCCAGAATGATGTTTGCCTGTTGTGCAACAGTTACACTCTTAACTCATTTAGTTTGTGATCCACTATGACCCCCAGATCCCTTTCTGCAGTACTCCTTCCTAGGCAGTCATTTCCCATTTTGTAAGTGTGCAACTGAATGTTCTGTCCTAAGTGAAGTAAGTACTTTGCATTTGTCCTTATTGAATTTCATCCTATTTACTTCAGACCATTTCTCCAGTTTGTCCAGATCATTTTGAATTTTAATCCTATCCTCCAAAGAACTTGCAACCCCTCCCAGCTTAGTATCATCTGCAAACTTTATAAGTGTACTCTCTATGCCATTATCTAAATTATTGATGAAGATATTGAACAGAACTGGACCCAGAACCGATCCCTGTGGGACCCCACTTGATATGCCCTTCAAACGTAAATGTCAAACGCTGTAGAATTGCTGACTTTTCTCCATCCAATGCAGGGAGATGGGCAAGCCTAGTACAGGAAACACATACTGTGGATAAAGCAATATGCATAGGTCATCATTCTATACAAAAAAAAAAAAAAGTCAGATTGCCAGAGGTAAAAGGCCAACAACTGATCAGCACTCTCAGTTCCTGTTTACTATGTTCAACGCTGCTACAGGGCGCCTTCACTTCCCACAAAAGGCAGTGGGAAACTTCTCATGCTGGTAATGAGAGAGTTTTACTCCCCTCAGAAGCAGCAGATGCGAGAGTCATAGGGAGTTGCTCTGAATCAGGAGAACTTCACTGTCCTCTGAAAAGACACTGGGAAGGAGAGCAATGGTGAAAACCTGATGGGAAGCCTACAGTCTGTTGTCCCAGGATAAAAGGCAGCCATTGAGGTGGGAGAAGGGATCTTTGTTTTCTCACCAAGGTCCATCTTCACTGCAGAATTAACCAGGGCTCTTACTTGGGAGTTGTCCCTAACCCCAATCCTGTCCACACACAAAAGACTTTTCTCTCAGTGTGATGGTACTTTCACACTGCTGGCCTATCCTAGACGTGTAGGCTAAAGCCAGAATGTGAGACTTTCACTCAGGCTGGTAACACTCTTACTCTGCAGTGAGGACACAGGCTAGATCACTTAGTTCTCTACTCCCTCCCACAATTCCCCCATGTGCCCAGAAAGCCAGATGAGTTCTCCCACAATTCACTGGGAAAGAATCATGCAGCAGCTCAGTTTACCGCAGCACAGAGTACCATGGGATTTGCCACCCAAAGTCCTAGTGCCGCACACCAGTCAGGTTCTGTAGCGTGGCTGCTTGCGTCTCAGGTAGGTTCACCCTGGTGTGAACACCCAAACACTTAACTCTGCAGCAAAGACATGTCCAAAGGCAGAGAAGAGAAGCAGGGGAAGCTATCAGAAGGGTGAACAGATGTGCATTCCCCTCCGCAAAAGCAGAGGAAAGAAGAGCAGACCTTCATCCCTCTGCCTTCTGGCAGGTGGGAGCACCTAGCATGGAAGAATCCTTATGCTTCTCCCCAAACTTATAATTGCTGGGGTGTGGAAAGGAACATCTTCATTCCCCTCCCTAAAGTTCAGTACAGAGCCCTGAGGAGAGTGGGCTTCCCTCAGAGGAATTGGAACAGCACCACTATTCTCCCCCAAGACAGTATAGAGGACATGGGGGAAGCTGGCACAGCGGTGAAACTTTTCTCCAGAACAGGAAGGAAGAAGCAGAGAGGACTCACTAGAAGAGGCGAGGGGTCTGTTTTGAAAAATGGAAAGTATTTCCCAGTGTAACCTGGTGATTATGTTCGCTTCCCAAATGAAAGCCAGAATCCCATGCTGCTGCCAAAGAGCTACACATGTAAACATGCTGTCAGTGTGAACACATCCCCCAAACAGGCTGAGTGCAGTCTACAACTGCAGGACAGAACAGGAGGAAAACAAAAAGGAAAAGGAAAACTGCAGGACAGGAGGAGGAAAAGGAAAAAGCAACAACATTAAGCCCAGGGCTGGTCAAAGCAGCTGCCCTTCGCACTAGTTGCTCTCAACATGGCTCATTGCTTCACTTACTCAAAAAGTAGGGCACTTGGTCCTGACTCAAAGCTGCATCGTCTTCAGCCAAACTGTAGCAAACTAGCAGCATGGAACAAACCAGAAGTTGGATCTGCACACACAGCATTTCTGCAGAGTAACAGCTCCTGGCAAACACTTTCCCGTGGACTTAGTCGATGGAAGAATACCACACTTTTCAGGGAGAGGGCGATCCTGGATATGCAGCTGTTCCCCAGACCAGCACAACCACTCCTCCTCCTTCTTCTGGATTGATGAGGGGGGCGGGACATGCAACCCCCCACCTCCAGTAACAGCAACTGCTTTCTGAACAAGGGGGAGGGACATGTCCCACCAGCCCCTGCCTGAAGAAGGGAAATGCAGCAACCCCACCCTGTGAATTTGTTTCTGCCTAGAGGAAGGACATGCAGCGCCGACTCCCTCCAGCCCTGGCTTGGAAAGTGAGATGCAACTTCCCCCAATCTCACCCACTCTGCCCTGCAGCCCGAGGGAGGAAATGTCAGGGACCTTCCGAACCTCCACGTCACTGCCACATGCAGCCCGAGGGAGAGGAAGTGAAGTGCCCGCACGCTTCTCTCCTGGCCCCCAAAAATCCCAAGTGAAGTACAGGCAGCTCCCCTGCTCACCCCACCCTTCCCGCTGGTCTGAGGAAGGAGAAGTGCGATGCAGTTTTCCCCAAGGCAGCTTTATCTTCATTCCCCCACCCCCACTCCAGATTCAGAGCAAACTTGTTGGGACTTGGGTGACGTTCTGGGGGCCTCTCTCTGGGGAGCTGATAGGGAAAGAGGTCTCTGTTTAAAGAAAGAGGGACATGCTAAACAGAAGGGGGAGGATAAAAGTCTAAATTGAACTGTTAGCTGGTATAAAGTTAATAGCTGGTACTAGTACACTTCTAATCTAATGGTATTAATACATTTCTAATTAAGAGGTCAGGACAATGTTTTTAGTGCTAGAAAGCAAATTCAGACTAGATAGATATTAGCATGAAATGGTGTGCAGAGCACTACACAAGACTGCATCTGTGACTGGGGGTTCGCCAGCAGTGGGCTCAAACTGACTACAGAGCAAATAAAGTCTGACATGGGCTCCCTGGCTGGCGAATGGCTCAAGTGACACAACTCAGACATGCCAAATTAGAGGACATGGATTTACTCTGCCCTGTACCCAATTGCAAGTATCCTGAAAAAGAGCAGGAAAAATTATAGGAAGACACTGAGTGGAAACAGGCAATACAGCAATTCCTGGTGGCAGCGTCCGGTCAGATGTACTGACCGGATTCTAAAAGTCCAGTAACTGCAGGCAGCACAGGAGAGAGTGGCAGCCTGTCACCTGGCCCTGAAGTGGCAGCTCCCACAGCACCAGGCATGAACCAGCTTGGGCTGCCCCTTTGAGGAGCATGGTTTGCAGGGCTGCAGTGGAGGACAGAGTGTGGGGAGGAGGGGGGCTATGGCAAGGGGGTAAGGTGCTCCGAGCAGACATGGAATGTTCCCTGGAACAGAAGGAATGTGGACTGCTTCACCAGCCAGTGTTTCCCCAGCCAGCACTCTCAGGCAGCTCCAGGGCGGGGAGGACCCGTGCGGGTGGGGATGGGGATTGCTGGGCAGCAGCGCACAGGGAGGTAGGAGGGCTGCATCCTAGTTCGCAAGCAGGGTGGCCTGGCTGCTCCCCTGCAGCTGCAGTGCTCTTCTGCACTCCCAGGCAGCCTGCTGAAGCTGGGGTTTGCACGTCCCTTGGGGCTGCTCACGCTGGAGTTGAGCAGGAGAGCAGTGAGCAATGAGGCCTGGGGGGGGGAAGGCATGGGGCCAGTTTTCAGACTTAGAAAGTTGGCCACCCTAGTTACCAATTGAGTCGTTTTCCAACCCCCCCGTCCCTGAAAATTCGAACAGCCCCCTCCCCCATTTCAATTCCTGGGGAAAGAACACAGATGGGTGGAATTAATATGAAGGTACAGTTTTAATCTGGGTAGGCTCTTCCCTCCCTAGCTCTGCTACTCAGGAGAAGAGATAACAAAAGACCATGTTTGTGTTCAGAGCATAGCTGAAACCCCTGCTTGATTTCCAGCTATTGTTGTGGTGACTTATCATCTTGTTTCTTTCTCCCCTTCTCCCCCCTTTTATCATCTCCCCTGCTCCCACACCCCAAAAAAAAGGATACAAGGGAGGGAAACAGAGTTATTGGGTTTGAGGGAGTTGAGTGAAAGTCTATTGGGGAGAATGGGGAACCAGGAGGTCAGGGCAGGCAAAGGTTTAAGGCTACTAGGAGTAGGTAAATGGCTGTCATTCTCCCTGCACAGAAAGGCAAACAAATGGCTGGCAGATGAGGCACTGCATCATATTTTGCATAAAAAACACAGCAGCAGTAGTCAGAAGAAAGGGGCTGAATACAGAACTAGCTGGGGAAAGTCACATTCTCTGGATGGCTTGGCTTTGAAAGTTGCACTGCTCTAAGAACAGTAATGCTTTGTTCACAAAGGCTGCAATTTTCAGACAGGCTCAGATCCTGCAGGTGGGATCAACAAGATCTCAGTATGTTGGGTGATGAGTAATTTCTGAGAATCTAGCCATTATTGAGATCCCTAAATGGGAGCCAAGCTCTTTTGGAAAAATCTAGTCCCAATTTTGGGTGCTAAGCATTTGAAAATCTGGCCCTGAGTTCTTTTGAAAATCTGGCCCATAATGAGCAGAGGGTCCAGTTAACCTTTGATGACCTTGTTGCCTGAAATCTGCCGATCAATGCCTCGCTTTTCCTATGGACCTTCTGGGTCACATCGAGGGATTGCACTGCTCACATAGCTGTACATTAAAAAATAAAAACCAGGGTGCTGTACATTCAAAAATAAAAACCAGCAAACCATGAAGTTCTGAGTGGGGAGAGTATCACCTGACTGTTTAAAGGCCAGCTCCTTTCTCTGTTTATTTTAATGTAATGTTGGTACCATTAAATCATAGATTTCAAATATTAAAACAAATGTTTCATAAAATAAAATTAGCAATTTACTAATCCTAAGTGGCTTTACTTCCTGCTCCCTCCCCCCTCACCCATCATTCACATTTTCCTCCATAACTAGATGCTGCTTCAGTCTCTTTTAGGCCAATATTAGGAGAGTTTTGCCAATTTAACTATACATCTTCCTCCAAGAGATTTTCTTCACTGTTTTGGGCTCATTTATTTCCCTCTGTCCCACACCCCTCTTTTCTAAACATGTGTTAAGTTTCCTTCCCCACTTTGAACTCTAGGGTACAGATGTGGACTGTGAACCACTTTCCGCTGGTGTACTATGTTGGGATCCAGGCTCTGGCTGAGCCTCTTGTGTAGGGTATCTGCTACTGCCAGTGAAGGTTCGGTGGGGTCCTCTGGTGTTGGGGTTGCAAGCATTGGATTCAGTGCTGGCAATGGTCTGGTGCTGGTTGTTCTGCCAGTTCCGGTTCTGGGACTGGCTCTGTCTGGGTCTCTGGGACTGGATCCACTACTGCTGTTGCAGACATTGGCATGGGGTCCAGTTCCATCACCTCTGACCTGGTAGAAGTCTCCGGAACAGAGCTAGGTGTGACAGCTTGCTTAGCCTGGCTGCGGGTGACCATTCGCACCCTCTTGGCTAGCTTCACATGACTGGCCAAGTCTTCCCCCAACAACATTGGGATGGGATAATCAACATAGACTGCAAAAGTCCACGTTCCTGACCATCCCTTGTACTGGACTGGCAACTTGGCTGTAGGCAAGTCAAAAGAATTTGATTTGAAGGGTTGAATTGTCACTTGGACCTCTGGGTCGATTAAAATGGGGTCCACTAAGGAAGCGTGGATAGCCGACACTTGTGCTCCAGTGTCCCTCCACGCTGTGACCTTCTTCCCACCCACACTCACAGTTTCCCTCCGCTCTGAGGGTATCTGGGAGGCATGTGGGCCTGAGGACCTTTGGTGGGACCCCAGTGCAATGAACTGTAATCTGTTGGGGTTCTTGGGGCAGTTGGCCTTTACATGCCCCGGCTCATTACATTTAAAACATTGCCCAGCTGACTGGTCACTGGGGCGAGGTGGGTTGCTGGAGAACGGTGTGGTGGGACGATAAGGTGTCTGGAGTGTTCCTTGGGGTGTAGTTGGGGCCTTGGGTTGACCCCGGTAGTAGGGTGTGGTCTGAGGGTGTCCCTTCTGGTATCCGCTCCAACTGCGACCAGGGTTGTTCCTCTCTCCTCCCTCCACCCGTTTTGTTCCGGTTTGCCCCGCCTCTCTGGCGGTCTGGGACTGCTCGTATTGATCAGCATAAGAAGCAAGACTTCCTGCTGAGTCCATTTTCTTATCCCATAAACACTGTTTTATATCATCCTTGGACATATTCAGGAATTTCTCCTGTATCATCAAATCCTGCATTCCTCCAAAGCTAGTTACATCCTGTCCTTTGAGCCATTTATCAAACAGATCTGTCATCTGGGTTACATAAGCCACATTACTTAGTCCAGGTCCTCTCTTAAGGGCTCTAAATTTTACTCTGTAAGTTTCAGGTGTAACTTGAAATTGTTTTAAAACCAAATCCTTGAATTTATTATAGTCAGAAGCCTCCTCAATAGGCATCTTATTGAATAGGTCCAGAGCTCTTCCAGTCAATTTTGCGACCAATGTGGTCATCTTGTGAGCATCAGGAATTTTATGGAGTGTGCACAATTTCTCAAAGGTGAGAAAATATTCAGTAATATCACTGGATTTATCATACTGTGGACATAGTCGTTCCCATTTGTGGATTGTTGGGGAAGGATTGGTACGGTTATTCGGTATATTCTGCTGAGACTTTGCCTTCTCTATCTCCAGTGCATGCTTCCTCTCTTTTTCCCTCTCCGCCATTTCTTTTTCCTTTGCCTCCATTTTTTTTCTTTTGCCTCCATAGATCTCTTGTGGCCAGCTTCTTCTGCCTCCACCCTGGCTTTTTTTTTGGCCGCTTGTGCATCAGTCTCCATCTATCTGAGTTCTACCCGTCTTTTATGTTCCTTCTGTCTTTCCTCAGCTTCCAATTTGGCTAATTCCAGTTTCTGTTGGACATTGCATTCTGTTATCCTAGCCTCTCTGTGTTTAATCTAGCTATATCCGAGAGTTAGAAAGAAAAAAAAAAAACCTAGCTTGCAAAATTTTGCTCTGCTGTAACCTGATACCTTTTGTCTCTGATGGCTTTTCTTAACCTACAGAAAAATCCTTTTGTTATGGAGCTACTCTATCCCCTAGGCAGAGAGACAGAAAAACTCCAAATGCTTTTAGCTTAAAACAGGCTTTCAAGCAGCCCCAAGGGGAAAAAAAAAGTCCTTTTAAAATCCTACTATGCTTCTGGTTCAAAATGATCTCTGGTTCAAAATGATCCCACCTCTGCTACCATGTCAAGGATCCTTCCCCACTCTGAACTCTAGGGTACAGATGTGGGGACTGCATGAAAGACCCCCTAAGCTTATTTTTACCAGCTTAGGTTAAAAACTTCCCCAAGGTACAAACTTTGCCTTGTCCTTGAACAGTATGCTGACACCACCAAGCGATTTAAACAAAGAACAGCGAAAGAGCCCACTTGGAGACATCTTCCCCCAAAATATCCCCCCCTAGCCCTACATCTCCTTTTTTGGGGAAGGCTTGATAATAATATCCTCATCAATTGGTACAGGTGAATACAGACCCAAACCCTTGGATCTTCAGAACAATGAAAAATCAATCAGGTTTTTAGAGAAGAATTTTATTTAAAGAAAAGGTAAAAGAATTACCTCTGTAAAATCAGGATGGTAAATACTTTACAGGGTAATTAGATTTAAAACATAGAGAATTTCTCTAGGCAAAACCTTAAGTTACAAAAAGACACAAAAACAGGAATACACATTCCCTCCAGCACAGCGAATTTTAGAAGCCATTAAACAAAAGAAAGTCTAATGCATTTTCTAGCTAGATTACTTACTAACTTTACAGGAGTTGGAAGGCTTGCATCCTTGATCTGTTCCCAGCAAAGATATCACACAGACAGACAAAACCCTTTGTTCCCCTCCTCCAGATCTGAAAGTATCTTGTCTCCTTATTGGTCATTTTGGGTCAAGTGCCAGCGAGGTTACCTTAGCTTCTTAACCCTTTACATGTGAAAGGATTTTTTCTTTGTCCAGGAGGGATTTTACAGCACTGTATTCAGAAAGGTGGTTACCCTTCTTTTTATATTTATGACACGCCCCCCAAATCACAGATAGGGTGAAACACGGGCTGTGATTTCTTCCTGGAGCTTTAGGAGAAAACAGAGTTAATAAGGTACATGCCCCTCTAAATATACTACCAAGTGTATAATGACTAACAATATTTTTCACATTTTAAGGACGATTTTAACCAGATGATTTTGGGAAACTTTTACAGGAGAGTGCATTAGCCACTTTGTTAGAAGCTCCTGAAATGTGTTGAAATCAAAATTTTGGAGAGCTAAACTTTACCAAAGAAGTTTTTTTGTTATTTCCCATGGCGGTATGAAGCCACTGTAGTGCAGCATGGTCAGTTTGCAGGTGGAAACACCGTCCCCAAACCAATGGACGTAGCTTTTTCAGAGCGTAGACAATGTTGTAACATTCCTTTTTACTGACTGACCAGTGGCTTTTTCTTTTAGACAGCTTTTTGCTGAGAAACACGACAACTCCCAGTGGTCCTTCAGGACACAACTCACCCCGCTGCAGCTCTCCACTAGTATGTCTGTCTCTCAGAGGTCCAGTGTAGTGGTGTTTTGGCCCACAGGCCAGAGTACCCTTTGGTCCTACTCCTTTCAGGGCACTGAGGCTCAAAGGTAATCTGGAACCAAACAAAAACAGGACTATCCACAAATCTTCTGTGAGGCCTCACTCTTCCATTCTTGGCTGGTCTCTCAAACTGTCTGTGCTCCTGCCAAGTCCCCCTCAGGGGTCTGGTTGTCTCTGCGATGAGAGCTGATCCAGCTGGCAAGCAAGCTCCATTTCAGGGCTGCAACCAGGCTTCTCTCCCATCCACGAAGGCAGAGCTCTGGACTCCTTCTTGGTCAGGCCCAAACCGGGCTAGCTCTCCTCCTTTTAGCTGTTCTCTCCACATCCGCCAATGGCTGTGGGTGTAGCGAGACAGGGCCATCTGGGTCCATAGGCTTTCCCTAACCTTTTCATTGCCAATGGAGAGCCCGTCAACCTCCTTAATCCTCTTATTGCCAGTGTGAGGCCTCTCTGCCCCATCACACCCACAGAAGTTGTTCCCATTATTCTCATATACTATTCTGTATACACTCCTGGTTCTGCGTCGCACACCAACTCCCCTTACCCCTCACTAGAGCCCATCCACAAATACTAGCCATTCTCTCGCCAGTGCTCGGGTTGCCAACTTTCTAACTGCATAAAACCAAACACCCTAGCCCTGCCCCTTCCCCAAGGCCCCACTACCCGTTCACTACATTCCCCTCCCTCGATGGCTCACTCTCCCCCACTCTCACTCACTTTCATTGGGCTGGAGAATGGGGTTGGGGTGCGGGAGGGGGTGAGGGCTCTAACTGGGGATGTTGGCTCCAGGGTTGGGCCAGAAAGGAAGAGTTCAGGGTATGGGAGGGGGCTCCAGGCTGGTACAGGGAGTTGGGGTGCAGGGAGGGTGTGGCCTCCGGCTGCAGGCTGTGGGGTAGGGCCAGAGATGAGGAGTTTGGGGTGTAGGAGGGGGCACTGGGTTTGTGGGGGGCTCAGGACTGGGGCAGGGGGTTGGAGCTCAGGGTTAGGGCACGAGCTTACCTCGGGCAGCTCCTGGTCAGGGGGGCTAAGGCAGGCTTTCTGCCTGTCCTGACACTGTGCTGTGCCCTGGAAGCAGTCAGCGCCAGGTCTGACTCCTAGGCGCAGGGGTGGGGGGGACAGGAGGCCCTGCACACTGCTCTCGCCTGCAGACACTGCCCCCCAGGTCCCATTGGTCGTGGTTCCTGGTCAATGGGAGTGCTGAGCCGGTGTTCCCTGTGGCCGTCCCACCTAGGAGCCAGACCTGCTGCTGCTGGCCAGTTCTGGGGCGCATCACTGAGACAGGACAGGTAGGGACTAGCCTGCCTTAGACCCACAGCACTGCCAACTGGACTTTTAATGGCCCAGTCAGAATTGCTAACCAGAGCCGACAGGGTCCCTTTTCGACTGGGCATTCCATTTGAAAACCGGACACCTGGCAACCCTAGCCAGTGCCCTATATGTGTACAAGCTTCTCTCTCTTCACAAAGTAGCTCACCACCTTCACTTGAGACCCTACAAACACACACTGGCCATCCTCTTGCTAGGGCCCCCACTCTCTCACACTAGCAGCTATCCATATTCCCATGGCCCAGTGGAGAATAGAAAAGTCACATGTTTAGCTGAACTGCAACTGAGATGGCAACTAAGCAGCCTCTATTTTGCTGTTCTCCCTGCTGACCATAAAGGTCAGTCACATGCAAATTATTCAATGAGCTGATTTGTAAATAATTTGCATTAAACATTATACATGTTGCTGCACAGAACTTGGCAGCTATGCACTAGCTCCCCCGGGGAGGGCCCCACTGTCACATAATCTAGCAATAGTGCCAAGAACAAACAGGCCTGCAAAATCATGAGATCTTTTGAAAAAATATATATTTTTAAAAATTTAACTTAATAGTTTTTGATCATTTAGGTTTCACTTTTCAAGCTGAGGAAAGACAGAAGGAACATAAAAGACGGGTAGAACTCAGACAGATGGGGATTCAAACAGAAGTTTTAGCTCAAGGATCTTCCAGATGGAATCATTTTGCATTACGTGTCTTATTTTGCATTCAGTAGAATTAAATACAAATATATTCTGTGTTCTCTTTGATATTTTCTTTTGGTGTAAATCCAATATATATTTTCCAAAGGGAAAAGATTACTGTCCCATATTTGATGTAATTACATGAATTTATAAAAAGTATGGGTCCAATCCTGTTCCCAGAAATCAGTGGAAAAACTTCCACTGACTTCAATAAGAGAAGGATCAGTCTTCATGTTTGGATAACTCAAATTCTTTTTGTCATTGCTCATAACACAGTCGCTGGTCTCAGGTAATTGTTGGCAGCACAGAACCACATTTGATACCATTTTTGTGTTCCTGAGAGTAGCATGTGTTCCTGTGAGTAGCATGTGAGTACCATTTTTGTGTTCCTGAGAGTAGCATCATTTGACTGCAAGGAATTGTGAGCAACTAGCATCAGGCCAAGAATGTCATCAAACTTAAACGTAAAATGAAACACATTTATTGTAAATAATAGGCCAGATGCTCCAAACATAGTACACTAAATTTAGCCAAAATCTTTGATATCAATGAGAATTATTTATTGGCACCAAAGCCATTAGATCCATAAATCCAGACATGTAGAATTGCAAATCTTTGGTCCTTGGGATGGAGAGGAGACTAGACAAGCTCCCCTCAAATACTTTATACAGGCACCTTTGTGTATTTGCTGCTTCCATCTTTTTTCCTTCTTAGGGCTTGTCTACATGTGGGTCTGGCCTATATTACAAAGTTTTGCTAGCATAACTATTTCAGATAGGAGTGTGAAAAAATTTCACCCCTAACCAACATAGCTAGGATGGCCAAATCCCTTAGTGTTGACACAATTATACTGACAAAAGTGTCCTTCTGCCAGCATAATTTATATAATACAGGGATGTGGTTTAACTATGCTGGCAGAAGAATTCCTTTGGCCTCAATACAAGCAGTGTCTCCACTAGGGGGCTTTGCTAGCGTAGCTATATTTGTATAGGTATGCTAAGAAGTGTTTGTAGTGTAGACCAGGCTTCAGGAGACTTCATCTGAATCAACTCATGGTGTGAATTTAAAGTGCATAAATTAAAGTGCATTAAATCCCTGCATGGATACTCAGCTTCAGAAGTGGCCTTTAAGGAGGTTTAAGCTACAGTGAACTAAGGCCATTTTACTTCTGAATTAAAGCATCCACAGAGGGGGTTTAATGCTGTTTAATTTATGTGCATTTACTTCACAGCTTCCATTGATTTGTCTTAAACTTTCCTGAGTGTTCCCATGTAAACAAGCCCTCCATGTCAGTCTTCCAACTGCTTCTTGTAGAGGTGGGCAAATTATTCATAGTGAAAAATTTATTCTGGAGAAAAAAAACACTCCACCTGTACAAAGCCCCTATAATCAAGCTCAATATAACTGGAGTTGGAGAGGTCAGGAAGTGGAATCCAACCCCAAAACCCACAAGTAGCGAATGGAGCTGCTGTGCAGTCTCCTTGAGGCTGCTATTCCAGCTGGCTTGGAATAGTAATCACAGTCCCTGCAGGTCAATTGTGATAGATATTGGGGCCACTGGATCTGTGGCACTTCTCCAGTTATGGCCTTCTGTGCTGGCCTGTGTGGCCTTGGTGCAGAAACCCTCTGTACAGCCCAGAGTGGGTGTTCAACACCTTTGCACAGACAATATGTAATGCCAACAGACCCGTTTTTGTGGCTGGCAGGATCAAACCTGGGACCTCTGAAGCTAAATGTGTGAGTCTCTTAGCCAGGGCCAGCTCCAGGCACCAGTGAAGGAAGCAGGTGCCTGGGGCGGGCAATAGAAAGGGGTGGCACTCCCTGCGTTATTGGGGCAGCACGTCCGGGTCTTCAGCGGCAATTCGGCAGCGAGTCCTTCATTCCCTCTCTTCCTCTTCGGCGGCAGCTCATTTGGGTTTTTCTTTTTTCTTCGCCACTTGGGGCAGCAAAAAAGCTGGAGCCGGCCCTGCAGTTAGCCAAGGCTGTAGCAGACTCCTCAATCTCTAGGTCGTCTAGGTGCCACTAGAGGGGGACTGAGCACCACACTCAGCAGGCCTGGATTACAATTGCATGGATTCAAAGATTTTAAGGACAGAAGGGATCATTAGATCATCTAGTCTGACCCTGCTGTATAACATAGGAAATAAAACCATCATAATAGTCACTTCTGGCCTTAAAACCTATGAACCTATATGGTCTATGAGTCTATGTAATGGGTGGCTGTGTACCTGAACCGAGATAGCACCAGTATGCTAGCTAAGAGGATGGACAGAACTGTGAGGGACAGTTTAACAAACAACAGAAAGAAAAGGGCCTATAGAGTAGTCTGTATAGAAGTTAGAGAAGAAAACAATGTTGCTAAATGGTACAGAAAATAGAGAAAATAAGTATAGCGTGAAAGTCCTTAAATAATGCTATTTTTATTAAAAGACTTTCTCCCACTTAATTCCAACTGTTCTTTGACTGCCTCTCTATCTTTTCAGACTCCTTTCTTTTATTTTTTCCTGAGAATTTAATGGTTATACTATGTTCACTTGACCTGGCAATGGTTGGGCGGGCCTCCTACAGCTGAAATAGAATCTTTTGGGGTTCATTATATAGAAGTTTTGACCCTGACACTGACGTCATTTGGGCCCAGTCTTGAAGTCAGTGAGAGTTTTAGTAGGAGCAAGATCGGATCTACACATGTAACTTTGATCTAATGGAGATCAGCATGAAGGCACCATTTTCCTTAAGATGAGCTATTAGCTTTGAGATTTAAAATTGGTGGTACAGTCTCTTCCCCAGAAATATGCAAAGCCCAACTATCTTTAACATTTCAATTAATATATGCCCAGGGCCAGCTCTACGTTTTTTGCCGCCCCAAGCAGCAAACAAACAAACAAAAAAACCAACCTGCCGAATACGCCACCGGAGGAAACAGGAACATTGGAGAGAGCTGCCGCTGAATTGCCGCCGGCGGCGAGATCCGAGTCAGAGGAGAACAGCAGGAGTGCCGGCCCTTCAGCAGCACCATCCCAGGCACCAGCTTGCTTAGCTGGTGCCTACACCCGGCCCTGTATATGCCAGTTCTCTCTGCATTTAGCCCTCAGGTTTATTTAACGCCTTACTTTGTCCAAATTTGGAAGCTGTAATTAAGGAAACTATTGCTGAGAAAAATTACTTTTCAGACAAGTAGCTTGTAGAAAAAATATCAAGCCACACACCTTTTCTATCTGAAAATGACATTTCTTGCAATAGTTTTTAAATTGCCCAGTTTTATTAGAAATATAAACTTGAATTAATCTGTTGTCTAAATAATTCTCCAAAAAAATAAAGGTTGCAGAGAAAATCAATTCCTGGTTCATATCTACCCTCCTGAATTCTTATTGATAAAAGTTCAGATTGGGGCAAACTTTAAAATAAAAAGTTCTCAACTTCCTAGAATCTTTGGCAAGTTCATGCTTTTTTATCATGCTAGACATGTGTCATTTGTCCTTTTCTTGATATCTCTCAATCTTTGCCAATATGAACCACAATGAAAAGAGAGAAGAAAAGTTTCAAAGTATGGACCATTCTGGGAATCAAGAAAATAAAGATTTATAGAGAGTTGGTGTAGGTAGAATCTGCTATAAATTATGCACCATAGATACATACTAAAGAATCAAATCAATTTCAACTGTCATATCCCACTGTGAAATATAAGAGCACATTTTCTCATTTTGCACCTGGGAAATATGATAAACTGGCAATATAGTTCTATCAAGGATATAGAGCAATGCTCTCTTCCTCACAGCAGGATATTAACAAATAAGACAACAATATATATGAATTTTCATTAGAACAGAAAAAGGAGAAGTACCCGACAGATAAAATAGAAAATATGAACTTTGCCCTGTAGCTTCAAAGAGAAGTAAAATAGTTATTATAATGATTAATGGAAGACCCTTAGCTATAAGCAGGTTGTGCACTTTAGGAATCACTCTATATAACCCTCTCATACATAATCACATCATATTTTGGAAAAACAGGTTGAATATAAAGCTTATTCATTTACTTAAGAGCCTCTTGAAAAGTAAATAGATCACAAACAGGAGACCGTCTAGTCATATTACACCTCATAAAGAAAGCAACATCATAAACTATAGGGCACAACAGCGCAAACAAAGATGTTAAATAAAAACAATGAATTTCAGCAGAACAAATTATGGAAGCATGAGGGAGTTGCTAGGACTAATCAAATGACATGAAGCAACAGATAAGGACAGGCTGACACATAAAAGATTTAGAGAAAAAATAATTTACTGTAAATACACTTGAACCAACAAATAAACAAAAAAAAGATACAATTTTGCAGTCCTTACTCAAGATTAAATAATTCCCTCCTTAGGGAAGGAAAATTCAGTGGGAGTTATGCATACCCTGCAGAGGAATGGAGGAACAAATTGGTTCCTTCAGGTTTTATTCACGTAGCTTCTGTGTGATCATTCCACTCGGACAATGTTCGCCTTCCACTTACTGTAAAACAAGCTGGGGAGTTCGGGTTCAAAAGGCTTGATAGGCCTACGGGAAGTGTGGCTTTGTACTCAAAACTCAGGGCAAATATGCAGAGCTGTGCAGCATTAAGGAAAAAAATTCACCTCGCACTGCACTTTTTGGATCACATTGTGTGGCTGACTCCAAACACTCCAACAGCAGGTTTCTCATCACAGAGGGGGTTTCTATGTAAGATAAGGATTGGCATTATTTTATGAGATAAATCTCTATGGGTTTTGAGGAGGATGCTTTGTAGAACAGCTACTCCTCCCAGCTTCATCCACCCACCCTGTCCCACCAATTCCTCTGAAACCATGGAGCTGTAAGTCTGTGAGGGACTTCAGGGAGAGGTGGATAGTGTTGTTTCTGCAAATCTTTTCCCAGTCTGAGGATACTTGCAGATATTTCAGCTCCTTGATGCTTGGTCCCTAGTCCTACCTCAGTTCTCACTGGTGTCAGTATGAGATTTGCCTCCAGGAACATATGATGAATATCACGGATTTTTAGCAGGTAAAACTCATAGCCCAATTCCTGGAACTAGCTTACAGTCAGAGTAACCTGGCTGTACACTGGGTATTTCCTCAGGGGGTTGGAGGGCAGGAATCCTCTCACTTGAAGCCACAGAGTCCACCACAACTGCTACTACAACCTCAAGACTACAGCAGCCCAGACTGCCATTGGGCTCCCTTACCATCCTCCCTTCTATAGGGGAAAATGGCTGACTGGATCTATATACTTGTGGATCCATTAGCCCTCTCCTGATTTATCCTGCATGCTGGGAGTCAGTGAGATATAGCAGAATACAGCTTCCTAGCCTGTAGGAAGTGTGGACCCTCTGTATCCCCAAATCCTGCCCTCCTTTTCTCCTCTGAGAGAACTGGTCTGACTTAGGTGGGTCAGGGCACTCCATAGCCAGAGAGGAAGAGGCAGGATTTGGCCCTCTGTATTACTATACACAATACACAAAGAGTACTGCCCTGACATTCGACTCCTGGATTCATTACCTATTTTCTGTATTACGTTGTTCCCTGAAATTGAAAAAGCCATACATAGGAAAAGGAATCTGGACACACAGTACATATATACAGGTTTCAGAGTAGCAGCCATGTTAGTCCGTATTCGCAAAAAGAAAAGGAGTACTTGTGGCACCTTAGAGACTAACCAATTTATTTGAGCATAAGCTTTCGTGAGCTACAGCTCACTTCATCGGATGCTGAAGTGAGCTGTAGCTCACGAAAGCTTATGCTCAAATAAATTGGTTAGTCTCTAAGGTGCCACAAGTACTCCTTTTCTTTTTGCGAGTACATATATACATTTTTGTAAATCAAAATGACAATTATCCATGCAAGACAAATGACTTAAATTACATTTTTAATGTATGTCAGATACACAAATACAAAAAAAAATGTTCTCAACATTCTTTTATTTACTTAGTTTAACTCTTCAGTGAACAGAAGTACATCTATTAACAATGTTTTGCCCAGGTCCAGCCTTAGGTCAAAACATCATCCATGACAACAGCAAAAAAAAAGGACTTTTCCATCCTCTCCGCCCCCCACTCCCACACCACACGGACACTCAGAGTTTGAAAAAGGAAAAAAAAGGGTTGTAAAAGTTTGTTAAAAGTATCTGTCATCCAACTAAAAGGATAAACCCCACTCCTGGAGTTGGAGAAAATGCCACTGGTCTCTGATCAACATCTTATAATATGCTGTATGACCTCTGGGAAGCTTGCAGCACATATTGTAATTAAAAATAGCTTTCAGCGTGATCTGTATTTGAGAGGTCTCCTATATAAGCTCTTCAAGGTAGGGACTCTCGTATAGTGACTTACATAATAGGGCCTCTTCTTGATTGATCTGTAGACTACTGTAATAAACATGATTAATTATAACAGTAAATAAGCCATAAGTCTGGCTATTTTCTCTGTTCTGATGAATTCTTACTATAAAAAGTAGTTGATTGATTTTCATTCTGGCAAAAAGTGCCCAACTGAGAGCCCCGAAGACCTCTATGCCCAGAACTGGTACAGCACAAGCAGTCCACTTCACCACACTGAGTTGCCAATGTGCTTCAGGCTTGACAGGGCTCCCTGCCAGGGGATGAATGAATTCTTTGCATTAGGAAATACTGAACAGTGTTCAGAGAGAAACAACATTCAAACACTACAGAGCTGTTCTATATATAAACTGGTGACCTAACGATGAAAGGCTCTGCTTGCTATTACTGATCCATTGAGTCAGCCATTCGGAAATACAACTTAAAAGGTGTTTAATAAAACAATAGGCATTTGGTTACTTTAGACTGAGATACCAAATGGAAGATGCTTTTTAATCTCTTAAAAATGATTCCCATTTGATACTTTTACTTTAAAACCAAACACAGAAGTAATAGCTATTTTACCTTTACATTCTTTCCATGGTCCAAATTCCACTATCCTTACTTGTGCAATAATCCTACTGAAGTCAGTGGGTAAAAGCCTGGCCCCATTGACTTCAATGGAACCATGATTTTGCTCAGTGAGACTATTCATGTGGTTAAGGAAGCAGGATTTCATGCTATTTGTAACTTTCACTGACTTCAGTATGAGTTAAGGGAATGGAAGGACTGCAGATCTGGCCCCTCTGCATATGCATAGCTTCCACTATGAGTTGTGAAAGAATAGTGAAAAGTACAGATGCCTAATTAACTTATTCCAGTTCTAGTGATTAGATTTACAGTAAGCCTTTCACACTGCAATTATTTCACATGCTGTTATATTGTCTCACTTTATTTCTAAAGATGTTTTAAAGTTTCTTCGAACACAAATATATATCATAGGTCCCAATCCACTAATGAATAGTGTTAATCAGCTTCTATCTGAACAAAAAAATGTTCCATTAACTAATACCCAAGGTTCTATTTTCACTATTTTGGGGAAAGAGCTGAGATTTTAACAAATAAAATCAAATACTTGTGCTGTAAATTTCAGAGCAATATATACATCATTCTGAAGTCTGGTTACTGAGGTAGAACAACTTGAACTGATTTCAAGCTGCTTAAAAGATATTCTGCAATTCAAATAGAGAGAGGTGATGACCGCAGAACAATGGCCATCTGTTTTTATGTATCTCCAGACATTAAGGGCTCATCCAGCCTTACCAATTGACTTCAGTAGATTTTGGATCAGACCCAGAAAAACAGGTTTGAGTCAGATCTACATAATAAATCAATTCACAGCACATCCTGTATTTGCAGTGTATGGACATAAAAGCTTGAAGTTAAACAGGCTGTTGGAATAATGATTTATTTCAAAATGGCCACCTTCAAGGATTTTTAGATCAAAATTTTGGTTTAATGCAGAGAAAAATATAGTTTTTATTAGTCTGTCAATAGGTTAACATGTTGTTTCTTAAAAAATATTTTCAGATGGCATATGTATCTGTTATAAAAATAGTCTGCACTCTGAATCTCTTTATCATGGACCAGAAGGTTAAAACATTTAAGAAGAAACTAATATTTAGGTCAATACAAAAAGAAAAGGAGTACTTGTGGCACCTTAGAGACTAACCAATTTATTTGAGCATAAGCTTTCGTGAGCTACAAAAGCTTATGCTCAAATAAATTGGTTAGTCTCTAAGGGCCACAAGTACTCCTTTTCTTTTTGCGAATACAGACTAACACGGCTGTTACTCTGAAATAGGTCAATACAGTATTTTTTCTCTCTAAAAAAAATCTTGATACTGTTATTTGCATGTTATCACATCAGCTGTTTTTTCAGTACTATGCATGCATTTTTGACAAAGGGTCTATGGCAAGTAGTTAGCAACTCTAGTTAAAAACTCAGTTTTTAAGGTTCTTATTAAAGTCACTGCCATGAATAGCAAGGGGAATTAGTAATTAATAACTGCTTATTTTGAAAAACTGCGAAAAAGGGTCAAATATATTCTCTTGTACTAGAATAAATGGACTGGCAGGTTAAAATATGCTGCTGCTATGGAAAAATCTCATCATTTGTTTGTGTGATATCCACAAAACTATAGGTCTGATAATTACATCCATGCCTTATGTATGAAATTCTCTTCTATTCAAAGGGCTTACACAATAGCCTGTGCAGCTCCTAGGCATATCTTGCAAGTCTAATTAGGATTAAGTGGTGTATAGGCCTTGTGTGGGATCTCTGCACAGGAGGTAAATTTTTCAAAACCCTCAGGGTCATCTTCAGGTTTAAAGCTGCTCTATTGAGTTTTCTGAACGATGACATGCATTTCTATTTTGTACTAGAACCTCTCCAGTAGAACTCAGAGGAAAGAGGAGGAAGAGATCTGGCTGTGTTTAAACAGGATTCACTTTTGGCATTGCCTTAGGATGGGTCCTTAAAGAAAAAGGTAGAACATCAAAGGGAGAAGATTCAGGGGCAGGGAAGGAGACAGGCAAAGAAAGAGGGAAAGGCAAAGAGGTTGAGGAGATATTTGTGTGAGTTTTGGATCCATGTAAGCTAGGCTATAAATTCAGTTGTTTCTGATGAAATCACTAGGGGGTCCTGATCCAGGCCCATAGTTTGGCATCAGGACCCCCTAGCCCTGCTGGCATTAAATTTTTTATTTTATGTAAGCCAACAGCGTAGACTGATTGTGTTTGGGTATGCACCATGTGTTGGGCATTGTAGTGTGAACAACGTGAAGTAAAATTCACCATAAATAGCAAATACAAGTTAGACTTACCAAAATGTGCTTACTGATGATGAATTTTTATTCTATTTGTGGAGCAAATTCCACAGAAATCGTCAGTGCTTTTTTCTTTAAGACTAATTTGTGGGTCTGAATGTTAAATGTGTTTCTTTGTAACGTTTCTCTTAATTTTTAGTCATACAGCAGTAATCTACAATACCTTCAATACACACAAAATATATTTGCTCTAGCTGAATTATATCACTAAGATGTGCTAACAAACATCCATGTAATCAGTTATAAAGAAATAAAAACAAAATAGTGCTTTTATATTTCTCGTCATTAAAACTAATTTTCCAGTGTCTGAAGTGCTAATAGAAATCTGCAGTAATGTCCACTTTTTGCTTTTCTTGGTGCTTGTAAGTTACATTTTTAAATGTAGTTGTTGAGCCTCTGTACAGGGGATTTGTTCCCTAAAAACAACAACAAAAGAAAAAAGCTAGTAAGTTAAATATAATTTTTCTTAAATCTGCCATTTGACCATTGACTCATTTGCATATGTGTGTAGGTGCAATCCATTAACTTTAATGCTACCTCTTTAGCTTTACAGCAGTGTGGGTCATCATCATGTAAATGATTCCTGACCTGATTCAGTCTGGTGATGCAAACCACACACAAACTCAGTAATATCTTTCATTCCTTATATGTGCAAGTAATGTGCTTATTGCTGCATTACAGAATATAGCAAGTAAACTTGTCACGTGCGGATCCACTGAAGATCGTAATATGGCATAATTATGATCAGGCTACACAGAGCATAACAAATCAATCCAGAACTAGGAAAAATGTAACAAACAAACCTGCCTCCCAGGTTAAAAAAACAAATCTAGTGAAACAGTATGTTGTCAAAGATGTAGTTAACCATGTGTCTTAGATTATTTTCATGCAGAGCATCATGACTGGATCATTCTAGAAGGAAAAGACTATAAAAAGTGTTTTCTGTAAAGGGTCATTTAAATTGTTTATGCTGCCACCATTCCCCTACTTGATCTCTGCAGGCTACTCAGATGAAAGGGTTGTTTCCCTGGTCCCTTGATAGTAGATGTAACAGAGTGGCAGATCAGTCTAAAACTTCCCAGTTTTAATCACATATAACTATGAATAATCAAATAATAGATTTATTATTTCTAGCACTCAGAACTATGGGCCAAGTAAAAAACAGCAATAGATGCGTTTTAAAATGATAGTAAGAACACTGTGTACACTTATTACAGAATTAAAAACTTTATATATAGGAGAAGTCATGCATCAATCCCCCTTCAGGCAAGTGTGCTTTGCTGGCCTGCACCTGGAATAAGATCCCTTCCAGTGGTATCAGCGGTTTTGTGCTATCTGAAACTACAGATCTCCTTGCCTTGAGGATTACAAAGCTGTCCAAGTTCTTAACACACAGTCATTTACCACCCACAATGAGCTTGAGCACTCCTTCTCCCCTTGAGGCCAGTCCCTCACTGAACCACCTTCCTTACGTAGGCACTTAAAAGTTGCCTCCAGATGGCATTTCTGCTTTCAACATTGACACTGACATGTCTCTCATCAAAGTTCCCCATCACATCGCCGAATCCTTCAAGCAGAGTGTGTCTAATTACACAGATGGTCGAAGTATATTTTGCAGTACAATTTCCTGAATTATTTTTAGGGGATTTTTAGGCAAATTCTCTCCATTCTTCTTCCACTTTTCCCTCATTCTAACAATCTTCAGGTGAATCCCCCATGCTCACCCTAGACCCACAGAAACTGGCTGGTTGCAGCTTTCTCAGCAGCTTGTCAATGTTATGGTCAGATGCAGCTACTGGAGGCGAGGTGTCCTGGCTCTCGTACGGATTCCCTCTGTGGTCTCTAGCAAGTGCCTTAACTACCTCAGTTGTCTGTGTGCAAAATGGTGCTAATACTACTTTCCTACCTGAGGATTAGTTAGATGATGATGGAGAAGTGCTTTGAAAATGAAAGGTGCTAGATAAGTATTAGGTAATGCATATCAGTTCCAGCTTTAATTAATTACCAACCCATGTAAATGCGCAATGTGTTATTTTCTGTTTTAGATTTTTTTTAACCACAAAGTTTGCACCTTAATTTCAGTTATGTGCCAATCCTAGATAAAATGTTCTGTAGTCACTTTGGGGGTGGGGGGGAATGATTCACCATTAAACTGCTCCGTTAATTTTAAAGATATTACTCATTTGTCAAGCCTGTTTTTTTTCTATAAAAACATAAATTTGTGCCAATTAGCATATGTAATGTATATTTACATAAATGTGTTCATTGCTTCTTTTAATCATGTTTAAACAAAGTTGTAGCAACTCACTAATCTGCAGTTGATATTGCATGTCTTTTCAGGTCTGCTGGTTAACCCAGTTTTACTGCTACCAACACAGTGAAATGTCACGTAACAGTTTTCTCTTTGAATAAAAATGTTCTCGCAAAATGCTGCTTTTATATGCAAGTAGTACTAATGAGGCAGTTAAAGTGTTTGTTGTATAGCAACATTGACATTACCATTATTTGGCCATGCAGAGAACTAAGGGGGAGTAAGAGCTGTTCAGAGTGTGGCTCTGGCTACAGGGGGAGATCAGAGAATGCTCAATCAGGACTCTCCACTATAAGCAAGTGGTGTGTGGGGGGAAGACATGGGATGGATGGGGCAGGGAACCTTGGGTCCACCACGCTACTCACCAGTCAGAATAGCTGGCTGAGTTCACAGGGTGGGAGAGCAAACTGCACTCCAAAACAGGGGTGAAGTAACTTACTCAGAGGAAGGGGAGAACTGGAGTGGAATTGTATTTCTGAGACATAATTCTTTGCCTGATCTTCTCTTGGAACGGCACAGTTGCACACTGTCCCTTGCTCTGGACTGAGCTTAGTGGCTCAATTTAGCTCAAAGTGCTTTCCAAACTATGTTGTAAGCTGCTGAGTGCCTTCAGTCTTCATAGTCAATGGAAGTCGAGGATGCTCAGCTCCTCACAAGATCAGGGTCTCTGATTTTGCTTACCCATGTAGTACAGGCATTTCTGGGGTGAAATGCATCAGCTATTTAAGAGATGAGCCTAAACCTTGGAACAAAGTTCACAGCTTACACCTAGCTCCATAACATAAGAATGGCCATACTGGGTCAGACCAATGGTCCTTCTAGCCCAGTATCCTGTCTTCCGATAGTGGCCAGTGCCAGGTGCTTCAGAGGGAATGAACAGAAAAGGTAATCATTAAGTGATCCAGCCCCTGTCACCCATTCCCAGCTTCTGGCAAACATCCCCAACTTAAATATCCCTGAACATGGGGACAGTTCAGATCCAGAACCTTGACATTTGGGAGTTTGGTTTTGCCTGTTATAAAACTTTAAGGGTACACAGTAACTCCACCAAATAGTTTAAGACAGGAGTGAGGAATACAATAGCTGAGAGTACAGGAAGAATTTAGATAAGCTGAATGTAGTTGAAATTTGGGCAGCTCACTTCACCCCTGCTCTTGTAGATAGCTCCCCTGGGATTTTTAATATAACAATATGTCAACTCCAAAGCTATGCACTCCTTTCAGAACAAAACCTGAAACAATGCAGAAAACCTCTGTGGTTCCAAGCTTTGGATGAAAACGAGGCTTCTTTATCTTTTACACGAACTTTTAGCCGAGGTTCAGGATCCTGAGATGCATGTAAACCTCAGAATGCTTAAGTGGCCTCCCACATCCCCAAAAGGTCTCCTCCCACCACAGGCCTGTGATCTTTCATTTATCTGTTGTCAGTCTTCTTGGGGCATAGCAGTGGCTTCCCCATCTCCTACCAGTGTCACTATGGGAAGCTAACAGGCCTTGGAAATACCTTCTCTCCCACTTTCAGCAAGAGAGGTGGAAGTGGAAGACATATGCTGTCAGAATTCTATTCAGCTCTACTGTAGTCAGACACTTCAGACTGTACCACATGGTTAATTAGGGAAACCCCAGGGATTTTCAGGGCTAACACTAGGTATGTTAATGCTGGTTTCCAGTGCCCTTTGTCTGGCCTCACTGATTTTCCCTTCAAAAGCACCTTTATTTTCCCTTTATTTTCCCTCCTATTTCTTCACCTACATCTTATCAGCGTTGGCTAACCAAAGGCATTATGGAAAAATTCTTGGAGTTAAATTGTACCTATTTTTCTTTCTCAGATGCTGGAGAATAATGTAGTGACTGGTCCTGCTGAAGTGTGTCAATCATGATGCTACTCTGCTCAGTGTTTCTTTGCCTTAGTCAATGAATCACTATTTAATTCATCATAATACTATTGCAAAAAAGCAAAAGTTCCAGGCAGAAGGAACAGGGGAAAAGGAACATGTGATATTTACGGGAACAAGACTGTGCCTCTAATATTAATCAAGCTATTCACTAACAGATGTATATAAAATGATTCATTAGATGCCCTTGTCAGTTAAAAAACTGACATCTCAGTGCATCATATTTGTGCGTGGAAGAAATAAAATGAAGAATATTAAAATCCATCTATTTTTCATTCATTCCTAAAAACCCATTAGAATTTTAATTTATAGCATGCTATATAGTGAAAAATCTACCGACACAAGAGCATAGTTTGGGAAATCTGTCCAATTCCTTTATTATTTGAGAACCATTGAGCCAAATCACAGAGACTTATATAAAATTAATGCAAGTACATACCGTTTGCCATTTGGCCTTTGATCTTTCTGCTTCAAACTTGGCAACCTCTTTTCGGTCTTGAAAAGAAACTAGCAATTTCCATATACAAAGTAGAACAGTGCCCATCAGAAGGATAGCAAGAGAAACACCCAGCATTATCATTGGAATGTTTGGAGGCTGTGGGCAATCTGTGGAAACAAAGCAAGGTATGAGTGTTATTTACAAGTATAGCTAATTAAAAACAGCTGAGAGGAACCTGCTTGTTTTCCTTGCTGGGTGTTGCATGTGCCTTTTCTTTCAAGTTCATGTACGTTTGCAGTCCCTGAATACAAACCCAAGAATTCAAAGTGAAACTCAGCTGAAATATTTCAGAGTAGCAGCTGTGTTAGTCTGTATTGGCAAAAAGAAAAGGAGTACTTGTGGCACCTTAGAGACTAACCAATTTATTTGAGCATAAGCTTTCGTGCGCTACAGTTCACTTCATCAGATGCATTCAGTGGAAAATACAGTGGGGAGATTTATATACATAGAGAACATGAAACAATGGGTGTTACCATACACACTGTAACCAGAGTGATCACTTAAGGTGAGCTATTACCTGAAGCCACCATTTAGCTCCGATTTCCATGAAATTCAAACAGGTTTAGGAAAAGGTTTGAGAAACTGGCCCAGAAGGATTATACTGCAAGGGTAAAAAGTATTCACTACGGAGGTTTCCCATAGCTCTAATACAAAATTAACTAGATACAGATTCTCTGGAATAAATTTGGAACACCAAAAAAAAAAAGAAAGTGATTTTTCCAAAATAAATGAGAAAAGTGGTTGGCTTAGTGGTAGCATGAAGTCTCACAATAGTCTCACTTCTTGGATTTACGGGACTCAGGCATATTGCAGAGGGAAAGATGCTGATTAGATTGTCGGCTTTTTAGCGGATGACTACTAAAACTTATGCTCTAATAAATTTGTTAGTCTCTAAGGTGCCACAAGTCCTCCTTTTCTTTTTACTAACACAGGGAAACAGCATTGGTGAAATGGAGAAGCTTGGGGGGAATGGCATCTCAAAAATAAAGAAAAGCAAGAAAATCCAATATTCCCCTTCAGATGCCTCAGATGTGGGACTGGGATTTGACTCAAATAAATAAGATTAGAGTTGCTCGGATAAAGTTACAACAGAACCATTTTCCGTCAAAGAATGCAGTTCTGTCGAAAATCGAAACACTGGGAAATCATGTCAATTTTGCAGGAAGTTCATTTAGGAGAAAAAACAAGGGGAAAAGTTCAGACAACGTTGAAATGTCTCATTTCAACATTTTCAGGATGAAATATTTCAATTTTTTATATTGAAACAACTTTGGAATTTTTAAAACCCTGTATGATTCCTTTATATTACAATATATAATGTAACATTTTTAAAAAAATCATAATATCAGTGAAACATCTTGATTTTGTCCAAACAAAATGCTCCGATTGGTCCAAAATGATTATTTTTCTGGAATTTTCCTTCATGGAGCATTTTGAAATGTTCAGGTTTTGTTCTGATTCAGAGTGAAGCCAAATTTTGAATCAAAATTCTCTGCAAAACAGAATTTCCATTTTTCACACAGGTCTAAATGAGATATAGAAAGACTTCTGCTGTTTTCTTATGTCCACTGCCATAATGTAAACAGTATTGCTAACCTAGCTCCCACTAGAGTCCATGACAAAACTCTCATTGACTTCAGTTGGGCAGATCAGACCCCTAGAAACTAAACTGAAGTTGCTTTGTCTTGGGCTCCATTGATTTGAATATACTCATAAAAATACAGACATGGTTTTGCCCACGTGAATCCACTGAGTTCTGAACAGATGTCATTGTCAGCCCTATCTGAAATGGTCATGTCCTTTTCATTCAGTGACCAAACCTCATGAGTAAAGATGGAGTGAAGGTAAGCTGAAGTATTGGATAAGGAGATTGCCCAATTTTGGATAAAATCAGATGCCCAATTTTCAAACAAAAGCACCTAAGTAGGACTCAGAATAACACATTTGATTGCTCAGTTTGGTACTTCAGTGCATATATGTTCATTATACACATCTGGTTGCTAATTACAAGGGTTCAGGTGTGGGATTTGTAAAGTTGTTAGGGTGCCTGTGTTTAAAAACAGGAACTAACATCTTTGAACCAGACAGAAGTATTCTAGACACCTCATTTTTGGAAATGTTTCACTTTCATTTCCATGGTGAATGTAAGTTGTTACTATGCTAGAAGTTCAATACCACTTTTTAAATGGCTTCATTTTGTTGTTCTATAAATGCTAGCTAGCAATCCTAGATCAAACATGGGCATTTTAGAATAGAAAATCAGTATTATTCTGGGATAGATTTTTTTTCTAGAACTCAACATAATAATAGGCTTGTAAAGCCAAGAGGGCATGTTCTTTTTGTCAGCTCTCAATTAAAGGATCATTTTAATATTAACCAGTATTACTCATAAAAGTAAATTACTATTTTATGAAATTTTCTTCTGAACCATGGTCTGATGACATTTAGAATTCATTTCAGTTTGGCATAATTTACTCACATTTTATTTTGCATGACTATTTTGATTGATATCATTACGCAACTCATTTTGAGAGGTCTAGTTTGAACACTGAAGGAAGGCATTAGCTGTTCGTACAGACTGAACTTCAGATCCACAAGTGAAAATGAGCTTTGGAGTGTTCATGGTGTTCTCATCTTATTTCACATTTGCATACATCACAAAACCACAGCATAATTGTTCCTCTGCTTGAGACAGGCTCAGAAGTGGAACAGATTAGAATTTAGGTTTATTGTCAGAATTCTGTGGGGAATGCTCCAAAGCATTTGCATGCAGTGTGCCTGTGTTAAGCTATTTCTATCAATCCTTTTTAAATAAACACAGTAAATATATTTAATAAAGAGACTATCCTACAGCTATGAAAATATTTTATGATCTTGAATCTGGCAAGTGCAGTTTACACGTGTATACCTTCCATCTTTTTTGTAAAGCTTTGTTGCAACATTCTTTGGTATAAAGCTACTGTATATAATGGCACACTACTATTATTAAACAATAATATTCTTACAGAAGTAGCTGATTATTTCCAGTGCAATCACTTTAATTCCTGAGACAGATACTGCAGAAACACTGCACGCAGAATTAATAAAGAAGATGAATGGCTGGAGAACTTTTCCAAACCTCAAGTTATACTGCCAGAAGGAAAGCAAGCATGTGCAGTGCTTTCCTTAATGATGTAACTAACTTTTAGCAGTGAGACACTGGGTGTGTCTAGGGTTGGCAGGCATCTGGTTTTTGACTGGACTGCCCAGTTGAAAAGGGACCCTGGCAGCTCCAGTTAGCTCTGGCTGTTAAAAATCCAGTTGGCGGCACAGCGGGGGCCTGGGGCTAAAGCAGGCTCCCTGCCTGCTCTAGGTCTGCGCAGCTCCCAGAAGCAGCCACTGTCTTTGTGTTCCCTGGTGCATGGGTGACCAGGGAGGCTCCACGTGCTGCCCCTGCGCCAACTGCCAGCTCCACAGCTCCCATTGACCGGGAACCACAACCAATGGGAGCCGCAGGGGCGGCACCTGCGGGCACGAGGGCTGCGCACAGAGCCTCCCTGGCGACCCAAGCACCCAGGGACTTGGCGGTCACTTCCTGGGAGCCGCAGTAAGCACCACTGGGACCCTACTCCAACCCCCTGCCCAGAGTCCGGTCCCACGCCCAAACTCCCTCTTGGAGCCCTCACCCTGCACCCTCCCAACACCCCAACTCCCTGCCCCAACTGGGAGCTCTCTCCCATAACCTGAACCCCTAATGTCTGGCCCCACCCCTAGCCCAGAACCCAGACCCCCCATATCCGAACCCCCTACCCCAGCCCAGAGCCCTCTCCTTCACCCCAAACCCATCATTCCTGGCCCCACCCCAGAGCCCATACCCCCAGCTAGAGCCCTCACACCGCACCAACACCTCAACCCCCTGACCCAGCCCTTTGAAAGTGAGAGAGGGTCGGGGAGAGGGAGCGACAGAGGGAAGAGGTGTTTGGTTTTGTGCCATTAGAAAGTTGGCAACCCTAGGTGTGTCCAAAAATGTATTTGTCTGCCTGGAAATAGCCTGTCTAGTAATTGAGAAGAAGAGTGTGTTCTCTCATGTCCCACATAATTAGGATCTTTAAATGAAAGACAAGACAAGACAAATAACACAATAGATAAAGAAATATTTTTAAATGAAAGGACATACCTTATTAAAAATAACTGTTCAATATCTAGGGTAACTTTGTGAAAATCATTCAAAACTTGGTAATAGTGCTGTGTTAAATGTAATTATGTGGGCTAGGCATGATTTTAAAAATATTTGCACATCATATAAAATATTTGCTTCATCATGTCTAGTGTAGCTATTATGGATACTTGTTAATCTATTAAAAATTTTTGTATCTATATGAATAAGATTTTACAGGTAATTTGTCATGTAATGTGATGGTATTTGGTATCATCATCGTTTTCATAATGTTTAGTACTCCCATAGTACTTTTGAAAAAACTAACTAACTTATCCTCACATCACTTCTGTGTTGTAGAGAATTAAATGTTATCCAAACTCTACAGATAAGAAAATTGAAACAGAGAGAGAGTGACTTGCCTCAAGGCCACAGAGGGAGTCAGAGCTGGATTTAGATCAGCAATGTCTCGCTCCTAGCCTTGTGCTCAGTCCACTAGTCCATACTGCTAGTATTGCAAGAACAGTCATGTCTCATTTCAACATCATATGAAAGAAATATTTTAGAAGGTGCTTTTTTTTGGTTAGGTAGAGAAAGACTATTAACACAAGAAAACACAGTACTGTACGTAACATCTCAGTTTGCTAATCTTCCAATATGTATGGCTTGATTCTCCCAGCTGTACTTTTAATTCACAATGTGTATATATTAAAAACGTGATATTAACAACTCACCTTTCTGCTTTATGCTATGAATGATTGTCCTTCCCTGTTCATCTGTAGCCATTAGAAATGTAGTAACACATTCATTTTCCCCTTGTAACGAGCAGGGAATAGATTTATCCTTTGAGAAATCTGTGGAAAAAAAAGCCACCCAGTAGGTCAAGTGCAATTTAACATGTAATAAAAAGAGAGACTATGGATTAATATGTGTCATGGCCTTTTCACCATATAGTAAAGACAGGAAGAGAACTGCAGAAATATCCTAAGAATGTCCGCTATATTTAACAACTTTTTCTTCCACTCTAAATGGCTTTTTGTTTTTGTTTTAGATTTTCCACGTATGTTTCAGAAGAGTAGGTCCAGGTGTTGTCAATCTGCACTGACCATCAAGTGCACCTATCAATCTGCTGCAGTGTGAATTTCAGTGAATTGCAAATACTTCCAAGACACTTTCCACCATTTGTCTCGGGAATAGAATAGCCCTGATTCTAGTACAAAGTAAACAATATGTTCTCTTTGGCTTAGAGCTACTGGTAGTATGTCTAGATTACGTTTCAGAAGTAGATAGTCACATTTCAAACAGATACTGATACCTTTAAAAGGACTACCATTTATTCCTTCCACAATGCAATTCCTAAAGAATACTGTGGCATGTATCGTGACAATAATAAAATATAAATTAATAACAGAAAACTGTAGTTGTGGGATCATTGTAATGTGATTTAGAGGAAGGCAGGTACAAAAGTAATCCATTATGACAATCTGCCCAGCTTTACTTGCCCCTTCACTTAATGTATTTGTGTGGGAAAACTTAATCCAGGTTTTTTTCAAACCTTTCCGAAGTAGGGAACCTTTCATGGTGAGTTCATTCAAGAGGTGAGGGGTGGGAATGAATAGTTGTGGCAGACAGCAAAGAAGAAGTAAAATGATTGGAATCTGAGACTGTATATCCAATTCCAGAAGTGCCACAATTCCAATTCTAACATTATATAATATCTTTATATTTAGAAAATACCCTTAATTTTAGCAACGCCTGCTAACTCCTCTATAGCTGAACATCTGTTGTTGCTTCTGTTATAAACTACAGTTTCACGACATTTACACTATATAACTCAGCTCTAAAAATTAGCTTTTACTTTTAATGAATTTTTAAAAGAAGCCTGTCGGTCTTTGTTATTTTTAGATAGATGTGAGAAAACTAGAAGTTTGTCAAATGGATTTTTAAAAATGAAATGTTATTGGTGTTTAAGGCTCTATTCACCACTCCTTCAGACAAAACTCCTGGGAGTTTGGCTGAGTAAGGAGTGCCAAATAGATCAACCTAAACCTCTCAAACATCCAAATCACAAAAAAGGAAACAAAGAAAGAATGAATTTGGCTTACAATAATGGAATTTTAAAGGAAGCTATTGTACATACAAAATGTCAACTTTCATTTACTACGTATCACATACTTTCATATAATTTGGCATTTATTTATATCAGACATAGGGATGCAACATGGCCACATAGTCAAGTGATTACAAGAGAATCTCAGTTTTCATTTAAAAAAAAAAAGTAAGTTTCTAGTTCTCAGTACAGTAAAGAAAAGCTTGAAAAATGTGACCCAAGTGCATTCAAAAAGGCTCAAGAACCAGAAGGCAAATAAAAGGAACCCCAAATGTATTACTTTTTAAAAATGCCATAACTCAAACTAAGCTCAGGATTTTTCAGGGCTTGACTCCAGAGTTTTGACAACACTGCTTTAATTTCTTAAATTTTACTTACACTGAATATATTCATTCCTCCTCCAAGGTGTCCCACTGTTTTAGTATATGAGGTCATTAACACTAGGTATTATCTAGGTTTTTAAAAAATTCATACTGTGGCAAGATGGCCGATTTTAGTTTGGTGGGTCCTGCGCTTTTCTTGGTGGGGAGCTAAGATGCCCCCCTTCGCCCCTGCTCTTGGGTGCCAAGGGCCCCGCTACTAGCCCGGGAAGGTGATAGAGGAGGGAAGCGGGGGGAGGGGTCTGGGTTTGCTCCTCGCTCTGAGTCCCAGCCTCTCTCAACCCCTGTTGGTTTCTTACCCTCATCCCCCTTAGGTGGGGGTTACCCTCCGTCCTTAGATGCGGGAGGGAGGGAGTCTCTCTGTCCTGCTGGGCAGGGTCTCCCTTACTCCAATTCTCAGGTCTTCCAAATCTCTGAACATACCTCCAAGCTCCAGTCCTTTCTCCTTCCTCCTCCTCTGTCTGCCTGATGCAGGGGGTTTTATTAGGTTCCTAACAGGGCCTAATAAAATTGACTGCAGGTGCTCCAATTAATCTGCAGCCACCTTCCCTAGTCTACAGAGAACCACACCTTAATTAGCCTTAAGTTTATATATCTAGCACTCTCCCACTGCTCCCTGGCCCTCCTGTATCACAATACAGCCCACTGTAGTGCACACTGAGCTTTTAACAACAAGACAACACAAAAATATGTTTAGTAGACATTTGTAATTTGCACTAATTATGGAATCTGTGGCCATGATCCACTACATTACTCCAGTTTTATACCAGCATACCACCATTGATTTCAGCAGAGTTTGAAATCAATGGAGTTACACCAGTATAAAACTGCAATAACACAGTGGAGAACTGGGCCCTGAGAACACACAAAACTCAGTTAAACCTCAATGGGTTCCTGGACATGCTAGTGGATGCAAAAAGAGTTTTAGATTGCAGCATTAATCAGGTCATCTGGAAAATTTCTTGTTTGTCTTTTTAAAAAGGTATCCCTACTGCTCCCCATCTCAAAAAAGAAACAAGAATTTAAATAAAATAACAGTAAGGAGCTGATTTTAAAAACAAATTTATCTGAAGAATAAGGATAAAAAACGTACACATCAGTTCAGGGGTGCTGGAACTAGGGACGCTAGGGGTGTGGCAGCACTCCCTGGCTTGAAGTAGTTTCCATCATACACAGGTCTTACAGTTTTGTTCAATGGCTTTCAGCATCCCCACTACGAAAACTGTTCCAGCTGCACCAGTTTAATTCCTTCTTAGAATCATAGAATCATAGAATATAAGGGTTGGAAGGGACCCCAGAAGGTCATCTAGTCCAACCCCCTGCTCGAAGCAGGACCAATTCCCAGTTAAATCATCCCAGCCAGGGCTTTGTCAAGCCTGACCTTAAAAACCTCTAAGGAAGGAGATTCTACCACCTCCCTAGGTAACACATTCCAGTGTTTCACCACCCTCTTAGTGAAAAAGTTTTTCCTAATATCCAATCTAAACCTCCCCCACTGCAGCTTGAGACCATTACTCCTCGTTCTGTCATCTGCTACCATTCAGAACAGTCTAGAGCCATCCTCTTTGGAACCCCCTTTCAGGTAGTTGAAAGCAGCTATCAAATCCCCCCTCATTCTTCTCTTCTGCAGGCTAAACAATCCCAGCTCCCTCAGCCTCTCCTCATAACTCATGTGTTCCAGACCCCTAATCATTTTTGTTGCCCTTCGCTGGACTCTCTCCAATTTATCCACATCCTTCTTGAAGTGTGGGGCCCAAAACTGGACACAGTACTCCAGATGAGGCCTCACCAATGTCGAATAGAGGGGAACGATCACGTCCCTCGATCTGCTCGCTATGCCTTCTGAAGTGTTTCAACATTGTACTGGGTCAGGTAGCATGCAAGGTTCACCCTAGGCAGCAGGACTATAGGATTAGTGCCTTAGCTTTACGTTGCACTGAGATGGGAAGCTGACACCTTTAAAGGGGTGCCTCCTCTTAAATGTTCTTAATTATGCCAAAGTGGGACAAAATTGCAAATAGATCTGCCGCTTATGCTCCTTTGAGTTCTTTTCTAATCATACTGTCCTGGGCTTTTAAAATTGCTTTATTGTGACTCATACAAAGAGTAAGGGAACATGTATAGACCTGATAGGATGTGTGTGCGGAGCACAGTTAGGGGAGAAGTATGAGAACACACTGAACCCTGGCTGTGCATATGCCTTAGGGATGCAGCTCATAGCAAGTGCCGGGCCCTCTCCCCAATCTGCAGCTCATTTCCCTGATCCTCTTCTCTGCCTGACTCCATAAGCTGGGTGAGTATGTTCCTCCTAACCCTGCTCCCTGGCTTGTAGCTCCATACCTAGCTACATGGAGGGACACATGCCTTCTTGACCTTTCCTCAGTTTCCTTCTCTGGCTCCTGTGGGACATACAGATTTTTGCAACTACCTCAGCATTTTTAGATATTTACAATTTTTAATACTTAACATTAATTTGACAATTTCTCTTCATCCATGGAAAACAGTAGCATAAAGTAGCACCTATATAAACTCAGAAACTTCAGCACCTCCACCAGTTGTTGTGTTATATTGACGCCCTGTTGGAGCATAGGGACAAGAACATTCAAGTGAGCTTCCCGCACAGCGCTTATAAACGTGACGCTAGTGCTTAAAAAGTAGGAAGTGAAACAGACTCTTCATAGAGCACTGCCAAGTGCACAAAGCAGGCAATCTGAAGAAACAGACAAAACCATGTATGTGTATTTGTGTGTATTTATGTTTAGAAAAAGCAATGATATTGCTTAGCGGTCTTGTTTAAAGTTTTATTTCTTTGTCTATGAGGGTAATATTTTATTCAAGGTCAATTTCTGTCCTGGAAGTTCTCATGGACTTCAATGGGATCACTGCATATGCATCTGAGGGCCGAAATCACAATGAAACTTATGGGTTGGGTATAATTTTACACCTAGATTCATTGGGAGTTTGTATTAGGGCACATAAGACTAAAATTCAGCCATAGGTGGATTATAGTTTTCAAAAGTTTGTTAGGAAACTAGGTGTATAGTGGTGAGTTAATTAATCTGAAGGGATAAATAGATAGTTCTGACTGCTATTAATAAGGATCTTTTCAGTGCAGTACTGTATATGTTGATAGATAGTGATAGGATCAAATAACCAGTATAATTTTTGGAGCCAATCCCATGGAAAAAAACTATGTATGTACTGCAGTAATTTTCAGATACTGTCTATACCTTTATGTAAAACTAATGAAAAATGAAGCTACAATTAACAAGGCAGACAACAAAAGGCAGTTAAATAAAAGATGTACAAACCTTCTGCACTGTTGACAGTTGCATCAACTAATCTACATTTTTCACTGCATTCTGCCTGTGACTGGACATCAGAAGCCAAATGACACTCTATGCAGCTCCTGTGAAAAATAATTCAAAAGCTCATCAATCGCCGTCTGTTGCAAAGCACAAATATAAAGAGGAATACATATGCTGTCTACTTTTTAAAAAGAAGCCAACAAAAGGTCTTGTGCTAGAGATACAGTAGTTCTCAGAAATGTGATATGTATTGCCTCAAGAAAACCCCTGAATAAAGGTACTGTAGTTAAGTACTCTTTTGCCCTTTTTCTTGCTAAGCTCTTGTTAGTTACCAGACAGAACCCCAGGCAACATTATTCATGTATGTCTGCTAAAGAAATGGGGTTACTCATACATAGCATTCATTTTTAAAGATAAAGGTTCTGAATTAAGCCTTCACTAAATACTTGTCAGAAGAATGTCTACCAAATGGACTAATATGTGAGGAGGCTGGGAACCTAATATAAATCTCCCTATGTTTAAAAATCTCTTAAGTAACGTGTTATATTTACCAAGTGACTAAAAACATGTTTAGGTATCTTAACAGATGTCTCTCAAATATGATTCACTTGTCTCAGGAGCTACTAACATAGATACTAATTAAGCTGATGCAAGTTATTGGCAAAAGTAACTTCAAAATATCTTATTTATTTTATTTACTTGTACAATGACTGGAATATTTAAAAACAAACTCGGGGTCTGATCCAACTCCTGCTGAAGTCAATAGAAAGTCTCCCAGTGATTCAATGGGACCTGGAGTGGGTCTAGAGTCTACTAGCGGAATAAAGAAAATACATAAATGAAGTTCACATAAGAAAATTGTTGTTGCAAAGTATATTGGAACAATTCTAGGTTTGAAGCATTGACTGGATTCAGAGGCTGAGACTCTGAGAAGAACAACTCTGTAGGACTAACTATCTAAAAAGAAACTGGCCATCACAATTGTTGCATTGAATTACATACCTCCATGAGAATAATGCTGAGAGTTCTGTGATTCTTTTCATGGGATGGGGTGACCTTATCACGCACAAGTGAAGCAGTGAATAGACTACATGAGTGGGTAAGGGGATAGTCGCTATCAAATGTAGATACATTCAGTGTTGGTGGTGTTTTGGTCATATTTGCCATGTTTCTCAAACTACTGCCCTTACTTTCTCAGCTGCCTAACCATGTCTCAGTCCCCTCTGACCTGGTCTCTTAACTTAGCCATGTCTTCCACATCTTCTCTCTCTTGGCTTTTCCAGCCATATGTTTCAGCTGTCATGGCAGTGACAGAGAAAGAGGAAAGATGAAAAAGTTCTGACAAATGGATGATGTGGAATATATTTTTAATATACTAACTAAATGCCCATCAGATAACTATATATCTCCTATTAGTCTGCTGAATTAGAGTATAAACAGATTGATATATTTACTTCATAACGTACTTATACTCAAGGGCTATGTTTACTCAAAATATTATGCACCTAGCCCATGCATGCGAGTCTTGAGCAAACTGTATTGCCCTTTTGGGACCTGATCCACTAGTTGTACAGAGCCATGGTGGTGTAAGTTACACATCATGGAACTGGTTCCTTTCTCATTTACAATGCTATATTGAGAATAAGGCAATGGAATTCCAAAGGGGTAAAGACATTGTGGGAGAAGAAGCAGGCCTCAGGTATAAACCAATGTAAGTAGCAGAGTAGCGATACTTTAATGTAACTTGCACTGATTCAGCACTCCATGAACGTGCAAATGTACTTTGCACCACTACGGTATTCTATGGGGAGCAATTCAAGCACCTTGCCTAATTGGGCAGTTATGCCTACTTAAATCAAGGCTGAATTTATCCTTGGAAAATTTGGCGATAGTGCAGGCATATGAATGTGTGTGTTTAGAGGCTCTGCTTTTCTTACCCTCTTTTTAGATGCTTTTACTGATATACCCTCACATGCAATATCTTTTGCATATCTCAATGAAGGTGAAATCAGTGCCTCTTTGCCACTTACAATCAGTCTCAGGTCGGCTTATACCTGATGCATAACTTACACCACTGCTTTTATCTCCACTGAACTCATCCATCACACCTGTAGCAGCTGGACCTGCTTAATCCACGCAGCATTTCGCTGAATTTGGTATTTGAGTTGCTATATATGTGTAAAGCTGGTGTAGCTTCTGAGAGCAGAACTTAGCCTAATGAATCCATAGACATAAATAAATTAACAGTCATGTTGTAAACTTTATTATATGTTCCTTCCCTGTCTGTTTTTCTTTCTGTGATATTGGTTATGCTGCGGTGTTGTTGTTCTGTTCCATGAACAGATGTCAGTATTGCTCAGCTGAATTCATCATGGGGCTTCTTTGTACAACCAAGTAGCAGAAGTGGAAATGTGACATGGTGCTCTGTGCCAGCTGAAACTAGGGGAAGTATTTTTCCTAAAGTTCATTTTGAGATCTAGCGGATCAATGCTGAGAAATGTTTGGTTTCTGCATTATGATTAGATTGCACAGAAGAAGCAGAGAAGCCCTTAGGTTCTAGGACCAACACCCAAGAAAAATGTGGTGGGAATAGCACCCCAGAGTTATTAATATACTGTACACGTCTGAATGAAGCAGAAAATACAAACATGGTAAAAACAGTACCTTACCGTTTGGAACTACAAGGATCACCACACGTAGGGCATCTTTCACATGTGCTACCCGAGGCCCCGGGATTTGTGCAAACACATGTTCCACAAATGCATTCACCTCTTCCACTACACAGTATTCCATCCTCAGAAACACAGGAGTTAATGTCAGTTGTGCAGTTACAATATTCACCAGTCCATCCCCTGTGGCATACACATTCACCACAGTCACAGTCACCATTACCTAGAAAAGTAATGGTTATCCTGCCAGGTTAGTGTTTTCATTTAAAAGTGACAGAAGAAATCATTACAAGCATTCTATTTCAGAATGCACATTTTCATTACTACCAGCACCTCTCATATTTAAAACCCCCACCCTTTTCAATGTATAGTTAAACATAAAGGGCCTGATTCGCATCTCATTTAAACTAGTGCAACTCTATTCACTTTAATGGAGTCACTCCTGATATATGTGGGTGGGAGATAAGACTCGATCCTCCAAATTGTCTTTTCATTGACACTGGGATAACTCCAACCTATCTGATTCACTACTGTGCTACTTCAAGAGATGCCAGTTTAACTCTATTCCCATTGTTTTTAATGGACTTGTTCTGGATTACAACACAGTAGCAGATAGAATTCAGTCCAGAAGAAGAAAAGAAATATAAAGAGCCTGATTCTTACTTCACTGACACTGGTGTAAATCAAGAGCAATTCCACTTATATCATTGGCATTACTGGTATAAAACCAGTGTGAGATCTGAATCAGGCTGAAAGGGATTAAATACAGGAGGGCATACTTGGATAATTATCAAAAAGAGAAATGTTACAGTTTTGGGGACAGATCTGGAAATGACAAAATGAGACACACACACTCTGGAGTTGACAATAGCCTGGCGGTTAAGGCACTCACCTGGGATGTGGGAGACACAGGAACTTGTCCTAACCACTGGGGTACAGTCCCTCATTCTCTCTGGTCCAATAAATATTTAATTATTTATTTGTAGAAAATGGAAGAGCTCCAACAGGAAAGATTGAGACACTGCTGCTATAGCATCACAAATAGGGCACTCACCTGGCATATGGAAGACCCATGAGCTGGGACTCCCACATGCCAGGTGAGTGCCATAACCACTGGGCTGTGGGGTATTCTGGGGTGGGAAGGGATCTCTCTCTCTCATTTTTTTGCAGAAATTTTTGAAAGGTCCTGATTTCATGCTGATGTGGAATGAAAACAAATGTCAAAACCATGAAATTAGCTCACATCTGGAAATACTCCTATAATGAGGGTTACATCTACATAAAAGGTTATAGATTTTAAAAATAGTTTAAGGGGGACATACCTCCACATTGCACTCCTTTAAATCTCACACAAGAGAAATTGTCACATTCGCAGTATGGCCCATAAATATTTCCGTACACAGAGAAATGGCAAATACACTGCCCGCAGTAACAGTCACCTCTCCCGCTGCAGGAGCTCTGCTCTGGAGACCTTTTACAGGAATTTGTGCTCAGGGAGTTTTCATTACATTCACAATAAGGACCCATGTAGCCAGGGTTGCAGGCACACACTCCACACTCAAAAGAGCCCTTTCCTTTGCTGCATTTGGAACTGTTCATCTCAGCCTCTTTCTGACAGTTACAGCTGCATTCTAGCTGAATATCAATTTCCAGGGCATCACTCAGGCCGACAGGCTTTATTACAATCTGCCTCCGCCTTTTCTCACAGGAAGGTAGGCTTACTGTCATGTTGAAAGAGACCTGGAAAAGAAAATATATTAACCATTCATGGCTGCAGCATACTAAATGCAAAGAATACTCTGGAAATATAATGCACAGCCAAGAACAAGAATTTATTAGGTATTGCCTAATAACTCTCAATTTGTTTGGAAGAGATTTATTAAATAAAGGAAGCAAGATTTCTGCCTTGGTGTTCTAAAAATCTCTCTCAGTTTTACAGGAATGAACGTCATTTGAGAATCTGTTATCTACTTACTGTGTCTCCCACTTTTATATGGGAACATTTCCTCTGGCGCGGAAAAATAGTACCATTGTTACAGATTGCCGTGAAAGAGAGATTGAGTCCTTCTGTGTCTCCTAACACCTCCAGCTCCACTTCAGATCGCAGCTCCTGAAAGAAAAGGAACACGATGGATGCAATGGTTGCTAATGCTCCACGTCTTTGTGACGTATATTGGAAAAACACAACTGTATCTGTGCAGTAAAGAATTCCGGATTTTGATACTTTATTTACATACTTCTTTCTTACAAGAAAAATGGAAAATGAACAAAGTATTGGCCTTTAGGCCAAAGTCGACTGCCATATCAGCTGAATATCTGATACCCAGAATGACCATATCCTGCACTTGTAGGGGAATGTACTTAATGCTCTAATAAGTCTTCTTTCATTTCTAAGTACTTTGCTCCCTTCTGCAGGTTTTAATTTAGCCCTAGCCTTATTGAGGAATTTATATGATCACTATGCTAACACTGTAGCTTTCCTTATTTAGCATGTAACCTTGCAGTCTTTGCTCAGGCATGACACCCAGTTTTGTCTGAGAATAGCCAGAGAAAAGACTCCAGGATTTGGCCCTATCTTTCCAGTACCAAAGCCAGCCCTAATCCTTTGGCTCTGGTTCACTCCCTTGTGTAAATCTAAGTTTCTTCTTCTTCCTGTTTTCGTCTGTTCCCCAGGTGGAAACTCTTTCAGTTTATGAGCTTTTGCTTGGATTTCAAAATGGATTCAGTAATGCCAGAAATTATGCTACTGTTGCTTTAGGAAGAGAGACTCTTCATGCTGCTCCCTGCGCTCCCTCAAACTCTGCTTTCTGGTTTTCATTCTTAAATGTTTTTGTATTACACTTTTGAAAATATACTGAGACTTAATCCAAAGATCACTGAAGACGGTGGCAAGATGGACTCCTGTGGACTTTAATGGGATTTCTAATTCAATCAATAGCGTGCATTAGACTAAACCTCAGATTACATAATCCGTTTGATGGGAAATTTTCAAAAGCGCTTAAGGGATTTAGGAGCACAAGCCCCACTGACTTCCAATGGGATTTGTGTTCCTAAGTTCCTTAGATGCTTTTGAAAATGTCCACTTTTTCTTAAATTCCCTGGAGACTGTCAGGTGAGTCATCCTAATGAATGGGACCACTCACTTGAGTACAGGTTTGCAGGACTAGGTGCAATGGGCATTAGCTGAAACTTCAAGTGGAATATGTATAAATTTGCATAACTGTCTCATTTGTATAAGCTTTGGATTCTCTACATTGTCTGTTTATCTACCTCATTTTAATTATATCTTTCCATCTGAAAAACCTCACTGAGGTATTATTTTAATAAGATAAAGGATAGCAGCACATTTGTTAAGCAAGATGTTTAATATATTCCTTTAGCTCCAAATCCACTCTACAGCACACAGCTTGAGCAACAAGGCTGTGCAGTGAGGATCAAGTTGGGGAACTGCATGGGATGCAATCTCTCCCTCCTTGCTGCTACTCCAGCCCAAGGCTGAAGTAGCCTCTGTGCTGCCTGCATCTCCCTCTGAAGCAGGAAGATTGGCACATCCTCTCGCTCTGCTGTTCCCCAGCCTTCTCTGTTTGGAAGCACAAACGAACCTCCTTAGAGGGCTCTAATTCAGCTGGCAGGTTCTGTGCAATCCGTGTGTGGCATCCCCAAATTCTTCCCTCTCCAGGCAGTGGAACTATATAGTTTCTGCTGCCAGCAAGGTCTTGTGTGCACATATAGGGAGGGGACAGGGACTTACGGTAACCCTTAGTGCAAGTTATATTATTGCCAACTCCAAGCATTCAAAAATTATGAGTCCAGCCCCGGAAAATCATGAGATTAAAAATAATAAATTTTGTGTTCTTTTGACTTGCCATCTGGTGTGGGGATGTTTAGGGTCACATGGTGAAGCTTTACTCTGCAGCCATGAAGGCAAGAAAATTCCTTAAAAACAAACAACCTGCCCCCCCCCCCCAACCAAAGATTCTCAGACAGTAACAGATTCCAGCAGCCGGGGCTCTAACAAAAGCCTCAGCTACCATAAGAATGATGCTAAAATAAGGAGAGTTGGCAATGCAGACTTTATAAGATGTACCACACAATAGGCTTATTTTCAACTACTCACTCCATCAGCTAGATTGGAGGTCCCGGGCTGAAACTGAGGTGCAGCACGGCAAAACTATTTAAAAGTGAAATTGTAATTGTAAGTACAAATTAAATGCTGCTGTGCATTAGCCCATTATCCTTTTGGTCAGATGGATGGGATGGATCTTTATCACCATGTCTCCATTTTCTATTTGTGAAATGTTTTTTTAAATTAAAAATATGTATCACCTTCAGCTGAAAATGAATGGAAATATAGGGTCAAACTCCACCCTGTATTCACCTCCATGACTTTAAGAGAAGACTCACATCTAGTGGGTTACATGGGCATAACTGGGATCAGAATCTGGCTCCCAAGTACAGTGAGCATTAAAACGTTCCTGCAGAAGCACTTTTAACTCAAAAGAATTCCTGAATGAAACAGACATCAGCAGTGTTACAAACTTGAGCCTTTGCCAGCAGCTCCCTCGATCAAAACTGGTCCCTGGTCTTTTTAAAATATTATTCCTTCAATCTTTCTTACCCTGTAAGCCAAAAGAGACGTGGGTGCTGGAGAGAACAGAATTCTTTGTATTTTTAAGAATGCTGGAATAACTTGGGGATCAACAGGCTTGATTTCAGATATTATGCAACTTGAATATTTGAAGACACAAAGCTAATACAGAATTTAACCTTTGTCAAAGCAAGTAGCGACATGCTTACTGGAGACTATGAATCACACTGGAGCGGCAGGAGGGGGGGAACATGAGAACATTATACAACAAATATTTTGACAGCTCATAGTTTCCTAATTTGCTTACTCCCACTGAAGATTTTAGAGGCCAATATATCTGAGTGATATTAATAACTTGAGTTTATATAGTGCATTTCATATAAAGAACAAAGCATTTTAGAAACATTCACAGATTGAACCTAACACCACCCTTCTGAGGTAGGTAATTATTATTATTTCTATTTTACAGATGGGGAAACTGAGGCAGAGAGAGACACTGCAAGGTGACACAGGAGTGTGGCAGAGCTGGAACTAGAACCTAGAATTTCTAAGTCCCAATCATGTGATTTTCAACAAGTCCACCTTTATTCCCACCACAATTTCAGCTTTTCTAGGCTCCCACCAAATATAAGGAAATGGTGTTTCATTCAGTGAGGCATCACTTCATTTTTATTAAAAATATTCTGCAAAATAAATATTACCCTCAAGGAGGTGGGGAGGAGGATTTTCTTAGTGTTTGTGTTAACTTGCTTTTTGTGCTTAAAAGAGTTTCAAACTAATGGAATAATTAACCTTTAACATTAATAAAATGGGCACGAATAAATTCTGAAAGTCTCTCAGCCAGGAGGCCTTGATTAATATATGGCACCACAGGTATCTATAGGAGGCTCTCATTGGCACTCCACTCACTCTCTGCCCTGATCAGAGGAACCCTGTACTTTTCAAACTACCCACTCTTTGTGGAGTGCTGAGCAACGTGGGAGCGGCCAGGATCCATTTTCCAGCTTCACTTCCCTTGCAGATAGTAAGTAAAAGTGGCGTTTCATCCATTAAAGGTGGGGTAACAGTATCTATGTCCTAAAATTCCATCCTCAATTAATCCTAACAGAAGGCATTTACCCTTAGTCCTAAATTAAACTCCAGAGGTGAAATCCTGGCTCCACTGGACGTTTTACCATTGACCTCAATGGGGCCAGGATTTCACTGCAGGTCTGTTACAATAGTAGTCCTTGATTGATTGATTTTAAAATGCATTGTCATATTTTTTTTTTTTACATTACAGGAAATCTGTTGGTGTTTATTAGAAACTCATAGTATAAAAAGCTATTACAATTAATTATAAAAGATTTCATAATTTGTGCTACTTTTTTCTTTGTCCTGCAAATCAAAATAATTTTGTAGAACATATTAGAGATATGATACAAATAAAGGATGCGAGAATAAAAAAGCACAGGAAATGATAATTACAAAAAGGGTTTTTTTTAAAGGTAGTAATTGTTAAAGTACATGCTTGTAATAAAGAAAAGCGAAGTAAAGAAAAACAAAACAAAACAGGGACTAACACCCTCAATATATTACTATAAATGTACCCAGAGAGATTCCAGTTTTTCCATATCCTTCTTGTAGTGTGGGGCCCAAAACTGGACACAGTACTCCAGATGAGGCCTCACCAGTGTCGAATTGAAGGGAACGATCATGTCCCTCAATCTGCTGGCAATGCCCCTACTTATACATCCAAAAATGCCATTGGCCTTCTTGGCAACAAGAGCACACTGTTGACTCACATCCAGCTTCTCGTCCACTGTAACCCCTACGTACTTTTCTGCAGAAGTGCTGCTGAGCCATTCAGTCCCTAGTCTGTAGCGGTGCATTGGATTCTTCTGTCCTAAGTGCAGGACTCTGCACTTGTCCTTGTTGAACTTCATCAGATTTCTGTTGGCCCAATCCTCCAATTTGTCTAGGTCCCTCTGTATACTATCCCTACCCTCCAGTGTATCTACCTCTCCTCCCAGTTTAGTGTCATCTGCAAACTTGCTGAGGGTGCAATCCACACCATCTTCCAGATCATTTATGAAGATATTGAACAAAACTGGCCCCAGGACCGACCCTTGGGGCACTCCACTTGATACCAGCTGCCAACTAGACTTGGAGCCATTGATCACTATCCATTAAGCCCGACAATCTAGCCAGCTTTCTATCCACCTTATAGTCCATTCATCCAGCCCATACTACTTTAACTTGCTGGCAAGAATACTGTGGGAGACTGTTTCAGAAGCTTTGCTAAAGTCAAGGAACAACACGTCCACTGCTTTCCCTTCATCCACAGAGCCAGTTACCTCGTCATAGAAGGCAATTAGATTAGTCAGGCATGACTTGCCCTTGGTGAATCCATGCTGACTGTTCCTGATCACTTTCCTCTCCTCTAAGTGCTTCAGAATGGATTCCTTGAGGACCTGCTCCATGATTTTTCCAGGGCCTGAGGTGAGGCTGACTGGCCTGTAGTTCCCAGGATCCTCCTTCTTCCCTTTTTTAAAGATGGGCACTACATTAGCCTTTTTCCAGTCATCTACAACCTCCCCTGATCGCCATGAGATTTCAAAGATAACGGCCAATGGCTCTGCAATCACATCCGCCAATTCCTTTAGCACTCTCGGATGCAACGCATCCGGCCCCATGGACTTGTGCACGTCCAGCTTTTCTAAATAGTCCCGAACCACTTCTTTCTCCACAGAGGGCTGGTCACCTCCTCCTCATGCTGTGCTGCCCAGTGCAGTAATCTGGGAGCTGACCTTGTTCGTGAAGACAGAGGCAAAAAAAGCATTGAGTACATTAGCTTTTTCCACATCCTCTGTCACTAGGTTGCCTCCCTCATTCAGTAAGGGGCCCACACTTTCCTTGACTTTCTTCTTGTTGCTAACATACCTGAAGAAACCCTTCCTGTTACTCTTAACATCTCTTGCTAGCTGCAACTCCAGGTGTGATTTGGCCTTCCTGATTTCACTCCTGCATGCCCGAGCAATATTTTTATACTCATCCCTGGTCATTTGTCCAATCTTCCACTTCTTGTAAGCTTCTTTTTCGTATTTAAGATGAGCAAGGATTTCACTGTTAAGCAAAGCTGGTCACCTGCCATATTTACTATTCTTTCTACAGATCAGGATGGTTTGTCCCTGTACCCTCAATAAGGATTCTTTAAAATACAGCCAGCTCTCCTGGACTCCTTTTCCGCTCATGTTATTCTCCCAGGGGATCTTGCCCATCAGCTCCCTGAGGGAGTCAAAGTCTGCTTTTCTGAAGTCCAGGGTCCGTATTCTGCTGCTTTCCTTTCTTCCTTGTGTCAGGATCCTGAACTTGACCATCTCATGGTCACTGCCTCCCAGGTTCCCATCCACTTTTGCTTCCCCTACTAATTCTTCCCGGTTTGTGAGCAGCAGGTCAAGAAGAGCTCTGCCCCTAGTTGGTTCCTCCAGCACTTGCACCAGGAAATTGTCCCCTACGTTTTCCAAAAACTTCCTGGATTGTCTGTGCACCGCTGTATTGCTCTCCCAGCAGATATCAGGGTGATTGAAGTCTCCCATGAGAACCAGGGTGTGCGATCTAGTAACTTCTGCGAGTTGCCAGAAGAAAGCCTTGTCCACCTCATCCCCCTGGTCCTGTGGTCTATAGTAGACTCCAACCACGACATCACCCTTGTTGCTCACACTTCTAAACTTAATCCAGAGACTCTCAGGTTTTTCTGCAGTTTCATACTTGAGCTCTGAGCAGTCATACTGCTCTCTTACATACAGTGCAACTCCCCCACCTTTTCTGCCCTGCCTGTCCTTCCTGAACAGCTTATATCCATCCATGACAGTACTCCAGTCATGTGAGTTATCCCACCAAGTCTCTGTTATTCCAATCACATCATAATTCCTTGACTTTGCCAGGACTTCCAGTTCTCCCTGCTTGTTTCCCAGGTTTCGTGCATTTGTGTATAGGTAGTTGAGATAACCCGCTGATCGCCCCTCTTTCTCAGTATGAGAAAGGCAGCATCAGGTTTATGTCCCTATTTGTATTTCCCCACATAATCTTAAACACATTCAATTTTATTTCGTGACTATATTCCCTCCTTTAAAAACATTAGAACAACCTCACAGCGGCACCATCACATAGCTAAAGCAGAGAATAGCATTCTTAGTGCATTGTTTTCCAATATCACTGCAAAACAGTGTGATGTATATGCTCAAACATTTGAACGTGTGTGTTCTTTTTTTCAGGACCGACGGAAAGTTTCTGTAATGCTGGGCATCTGTGCACAACTGATGTGCTTATTGTAAACAACGGGATTTGTTTTCACCAAATCACAATTTAATATCTGAGAATAGCAGACATGCAAAAGGAGAAGTATGTTATAAACATACCTTATATGCATCAATGATCAATTGGAGAATATTTCCAGAATCTTTCTGAAGTTGTCCAACAGTAGCTCCAGGAATAAGTTTGGCATAATTCTGTAAAGAGCAAGTACAAAATATAGGCTTGAGCTGTTAACAAGAATTTGAAAGCATAAATTCGTAATAGGTGGTATGGTCCATCTTGCTGGCAACCTCCCTCACCCCCCAAACCCATAACTACCAATCTAAAGAATTATAAGTAGGATTTTCAAAAGCACCTAAGTGACTTCAGAGTGAGCACAAGTCCTGTTGAAAATCAATGGAGGAGCACAAGTCACTTAGGAGTTTTTGAAAATTTCACCCTATAGTGTTCTCCAATTAAAATGAAAATATCCTCTCAACAGTTCTATTTGTTTTTAATAAAAATAATCAGAGCCTGATTCTGCTACTCTTACTACTATTGTAATGTTGTTCCCTTCGGCCCGATATACATTTGTTTTAGAAACTGTACTTTTCTGAGGCCGGTACATGTTAACTAGCATATAGTGTACTGTGCACAAGGGCTCAGCGATGAAGGGGACATAAGGCCTCAATAAGAATGAGATTGGCGAGCCTGGAACATAGGCTCTGAACTATTTGCTGCTGTTATATGACTGGAATACAAATACCACACATTAATCAATGGTTAGTTATAATTCAGGAAGAATTATCTGCCTAGTGCCCTGATTACATGCTGGGTTTGTGTTAAGAAAATTGTCGTCATTTAATGTCCAGTCTCACCTCAGTGCTGTCATTGTAGCATGACACTCACAGCTAGTTGTTAGAACTAGTAGCTAATATTAATCTCATCTGGTGGTTACTACATTGCATTTAGGGCTTGAACCAATGCTTATTGAAGTCAATGGGACTACTTGGAGATAATGAAAAGGGCAGTTAAAAGAGAAAATTGGTAACATGATAAACTCTGCAGAAGAAAGCTGCTGTTCTAATGCTGATTTTTTAAACATTAAAAACATTCAAAAAATCAATGAAGATGGACAATTTGATTCCCTTACATCCCTTTTATACTTTGCACTTCCACCAGTATTATGATTACTTTAAATATTATGTATGAAATACCTATCATTCATTACATTACTAAAGTGCTATTGTAAATCAGCAGGATTAAACACATTTGATGTTACAACAGGTGATTTGGCATGCCTGACTCCTGTGAATTATAGCACTGTCTTTGAAAGATTGTTCTTAGAATATAGAACTGTGCATTTTGTAAACATGGGCATTATGCAGACTGGTTATAAATGAGAGTTAGAGAGTTTGGAATCTAAAATATCACTGCCTTTTATCTGGGGCATGCAAAATAAACAGTAGGTGCACACTAGGCTTAGGGCCACAGTCTACCGTTCCTCTGTGCACAAAAATGCCATGGATGACAGTGTGAGTTCCATGGAAGGCACAGGTGCAGACTATGGATTGATTTTAAGGAAAGTTTCCATCTTTGAGCATATATTTTAATGTTTTTCCATATAAAGTTTCTGAGCTGATTTACCAGTGTAGTGTTTCAGAGTAGCAGCCGTGTTAGTCTGTATCCGCAAAAAGAAAAGGAGGACTTGTGGCACCTTAGAGACTAACCAATTTATTTAAGCATTTGAGTGTGGAGTGATTGCTTTGGATTGCATGGCTAATACTGTTAACCATTAGATACGGCAGGTTGTCTTTTTAGTGCTAGTGTGACACAGATAGACCTTCCAATTTTTTAGCATGCATTTACTAAAAAGTTGACTTATTTTATCTACAGATATATCTGCTCTCACTCATTCTCAGTGGAGTTAATTTGAAATTGCTCCATGGAGGTCAGTGGAGTTACACATGATTTGCACCAGTGTAAATGAGAGCAGAGCTTGTGACATGACCTAGGGTGGAAGAGTACTATGCCAAATTTAGAAGACCCAGGTGATATTTTTTGAACAGATCTTAAGCCTTGAGAACTTCTAGTGCCATTTGGCTATGCTGAAATGAGAGTTTTGAACAGCTCATTTTTAAACTGTATTCTCTTTGTCTAGCAGCAGAAGAAGAATTGCTTCACAAGAATATTTTTGTTTGCATGGCAGAGGATTCCATTTAGTTAGAAAGACAGTTTTGTTGTTTTTTCCTCAGCTTTAATTAGAATGATTTTTAACATAATTTTCCTTGAAAATAAATTATTTCATTTAAGGAAAAACTGTTTTGCAAACCTCCAAAAAGATTAGAAGAAACCCAAAGCTTTAGACAAAATTAGCAGTTTCATGAAAACTTAAAAAGAAAAGGAGTACTAGTGGCACCTTAGAGACTAACCAATTTATTTGAGCATAAGCTTTCGTGAGCTACAGCTCACTTCATCAGATGCATTCAGTGGAAAATACAGTGAGGAGATTTATATACACACACAACATGAAAAAATGGGTGTTATCATACACACTGTAAGGAGAGTGATCACTTAAGATGAGCTATTACCAGCAGAAGAGCGGGGGTGGGAGGGGAGAAAGCCTTTTGTAGTGATAATCAAGTTGGGCCATTTCCAGCAGTTAACAGGAACGTCTGAGGAGCAGTGGGGGGGTGGGGGAAATAAACATGGGGAAATAGTTTTACTTTGTGTAATGACACATCCACTCCCAGTCTCTATTCAAGCCTAAGTTAATTGTATCCAGTTTGCAAATTAATTCCAATTCAGCAGTCTCTTGTTGGAGTCTGTTTTTGAAGTCTTTTTGTTCTAATATTAGGCTTGAATAGAGACTGGGAGTGGATGTGTCATTACACAAAGTAAAACTATTTCCTACTCTGAAACCTCTCCTTACAGTGTGTATAACAACACCCATTTTTTCATGTTCTGTGTGTATATAAATCTCCTCACTGTATTTTCCACTGAATGCATCCGATGAAGTGAGCTCACGAAAAGCTTATGCTCAAATAAATTGGTTAGTCTCTAAGGTGCCGCAAGTACTCCTTTTCTTTCTGCGAATACAGACTAACACGGCTGCTACTCTGAAACATGAAAACTTAAAACACCATTGGATTCCCCTACCCTAAATGTGATACACATAGTCTGTCAAACTTTCACTGTCATCACAATACTCATAAAAATAATTTTCAAATCAACAGCTTTTAAAAAGAAATAAATTTCTTACTCTGTTATAAACAGCTTTCAGCTAAGAATAATGATATATTATTTGGTCAGCCATATGTGAATATATTCCAGAGGAAGGATTTTTTGTTTGTTTTCCTGAACTTTTCTTTTTTTATAAACTATTTTAAACTGACATGCCTCATTTGTCAACAACTTCCTTCTCCCTCATGCACCCATGCCCCTCAGGTTTTACCTTTTGAGCAATCTTGGCAAATGTTTAATTTAAATCCACTAGTTCAATGCTACTTTAAAAGCATCTGTGGTCATGTAATACTTTGCTGTTTTAGTTTTGATTCTCCCATGCAACATGACAACTGCTATTTTAAAATTAGGGGAACTGACATGTCTGGCCATATTCATGGCAAGAATGCAATATTATAAGCACATACATCCTGTATTTGGTGACATAAAACACATGTTTTAGATAACAATATACACACCTATGTGGGAGGTAGGTCTGAGCCTACATTGGATCTGAAGCGGATTTGGAATATTAAATGAATAAATGACTGACATATGCCATGCTAAACTAAAGGGGGATTATAAATAGCTAGAAATATAAAGGTACATTTAATTATTTGACTACTACATTTATTTTAGACTAATGCTATCTATCCAAACTATTTAAGGAGCTTCTGGATAAATTCTAGTGTAGTGTTTGCCCTCCTTAGAAACTGAATTATCATCTGTCAAGTTCAATTATGTTTTTTGGTACAATAAAATACAGTTGCAAGTTTCTGGGCCTGATCCTGCAAAGCTAATGTAATTTAGGGAAAGCTCCATTAGGCTTAATTATAGTGGTTTCAACTGAAGTTTTGCCTGAGTAAGGCATTGTCTGTAAAGGTTTCAGAGTAGCAGCCGTGTTAGTCTGTATTTGCAAAAAGAAAAGGAGTACTTGTGGCACCTTAGAGACTAACCAATTTATTTGAGCATAAGCTTTCGTGAGCTACAGTGGCTCACGAAAGCTTATGCTCAAATAAATTGGTTAGTCTCTAAGGTGCCACAAGTACTCCTTTTCTTTTTACTGTCTGTAAAGGTGCCACCAAAATGTTTGACTAAAGACATGAACCTTTGAGCATAGGGGTCCTTCACATTCTGAAACTAGGCTCCCAACTGAAGTCAGAAGTGCCCTGTTTCTTGGCAGCACTGGTTGGCTGATCCTATTTCCAGATGTGCCGAAAACTGATCTTTCACAGGTGGAGTTAAGTTTTGTCATTACATAAAGTGGCCCAGAGCAGTGCACACAGGTATTGTTGGTGTTATGGATGAGTACATCTACATATACTGAGTGATGATTTGGGTTCAGCTGCATCTGCTATTGTATCTTATTAAATAATGAGCTCTTTGTTCAATGAGAAATCCTTAGCTCTGACTGTATAAGCACAATAGACTTCCATTCCTTAACCTACTCTTGTTTCTTGGAACCAAAATCATCCATTTTCCTCAAAATAGTTCAATTCCTTCTTTAGTTTCCTCCCCCCGTGCCCGCTCCTTCCATACAACAATGGAACATTTCCCTTGCACAACTCATATAAAAATGATCTCATGAAAAAGATCATGGTTAGTTTCTTGACTCTTGGATTTCAGTTCATCCTTTGTCAACAATAGATAATACACCACCTGTGGAAAGACTAAGAGGTTATGCATTTTAAAGTCTCATTGACTTCAGTGGGGCGTAAGCACTTGCTTAAAGTTAAGAACATACTTAAGTGTTTTCCTGAATTGGAGCCAAAATGCACACTTGCAGCTTGATCCTGCTCCCAGGGAAGTCAATGATACTTCAGTGGACCAGGATCAAGTCCTTAAGCAAGTCCCTGTCCTTCCTTGTCTTCTGGCACTCTGTCCTCTTCTTATTCCCCTACTACCCTTGTAATTGCTCCTACTTCACATCCTTTGGAGGATCTTCCTTCTTTCCCCCTCGCACATACACCAGGTTTCTGAGGGAATTTCACAGGGCTCTGTCCTTGGTCCCCTTATCTTCTCCTTCTATACCTCATTTCTGGGTAATCCCATCTGCAAACACAAGTTCAACTACCATCTCTATGCTAAGGACTCACAGATCTCTCTCTCTCTCGCGCCACTCCAGACCTGTCTCCTTCTGTCCAAACTAAAATCTTGGCCTGCCTCTCTAACATCACCCTCCTGGGTGTCTAGCCATCAGCTCAAGTTCAACATGGCTAAAACAGGGCTTTAAATGGTTGGCCTCAATCCCTCTTGGTTGCATCCTTTCTTGGTCACTCTGAGTGACACTGCCATCCTGTCTGTCCCGGGTGTCATCTTTGAGTCGGACGTCTCTTTAGGTCCTCACGTCCCAGCTATCTAAACCTTGCTATTCTTTCTCCTTGATACCTGTAAAGGGGTGTGTCTATGCTGCAGTCACAGGGTGTGACTGCAGCTCATGTGGACACACCTATGCTAGCTTTAATCTAGCTATCTTGGGTATTGGAGTGAGTCTGCAGCAGCATGGATTTCAGTGCAGACTTCTCAAGCCTGTCTGGAACCCTGACCCTGGATGGCTAGCCCATGCAGACACCTGTGTGGGATAGCTAGGTTAAAGCTAGCTCAGGTATGCTGCCTGCTGAATTGGCCTCTGACTACACCCATGGTTAAGGGGGAAAGTGGAAGCAAATTTTGCTCCCATTGCTTTAGTGCACTAAGGACTGCTCTGGTGCACTTGAGGAGTAAGCCCCAGGTTCTGGCTGCAGAAAAAGATATTAAAGCAAAAAAAAAAAAAATCAAAATACACATTTTTAAGGTAAGTCCAATCACCATGCTCAGTGGAAATAGTGCATTCTGAATGCAACAGATAAGGAACTAGTAGAAGTCACTCAAGTATAATCACACTGCAACAAATAGCTACATAATCAAAGGGTATAACTAGCTAAATACTTTTAGCATCCACAGAGCAGGTATTAAAATTCTATCATTACCTAAGGTTTGCTGGCTAGGGGCCTGATCCTATGGCCAATGCAATATTTCCACTGATTTTAATTGGCCCTTGGATTAGGTCCTACACCTAAATTTGGAGCTATCCATCTCCTCTTTAATCTACCGTCTTATTGCACCAAAAAGATGCATCCCTCCCTGAGTGCATGAAGGTTTCCTTTGGAATTTTCCAGTGGTCATGGTCTGCGCTGGCCAACACCATTCTTATCAAAGGTTTTCTGTTTCAGTATCTCTGTGTCAGTTTTATACCATTATCAAAGTTATCAAGTGGCATGCTTTGTTCTCTGGGAACTCTATACTAAGATTTACAACTAACAAAAAATGTGAGCCATTGTTAATCCATCTATTACTTTTTGTTCTCTACTTTGTCAGAAAAATAAAGTGACACCATTTTCTGTCTTGTATAGAATGTAGCAATTCTTTTAAACATATTCTATCTACCACTTTCATCTTTTGCATGTGGCATTCTGTCACTTAACTGAGTATCTGCTGTTATTTTTCCTTGCACATAGCCTCACTAACCTGCGGGTTAGATGGACAGTTAGTCAAAGCAAATATAAAATAATAAACAAAATAAAAATATCAGACTTTTACTGCTGGCTTTCACAAACATCAAAGGGCATATCTAAAACAATGGGACTGTATTGTCACATTTTCCATCTGTGTCAATCAAACTCAGAATATTGACCTAGAAGTCTGATTCTCCCATGCTTATGATTATAAAGAAAACATAATATGACAATATAAATCAAGATTATAAGACTGCAAACACTGAATTCTGATCTAGGATTTATTTTTAGACACTACAAATTTCTTCACAACAGCCCATCTGGGCAAAAATATACATGATAAAATAAGATAGATACTGACAGTTCTCTTAGTGAGGGCTCTGTGCCTACCCACTGCACAGCTCAGAGTGAAACAGAAGAGAGGAAAAGGCCCCTTATGTGCGGGAAGAGCTCCCTGTAAAAATCCCCAAAGACACTACACTTCTAACTCTCTCCTTAACCCACTTGTGCTGTGACTTCACTTCTACCCCAGTTCTGGCAGAGTTGGATAGAGGACACAGGGAAAAAGGCCAACAATAGCATGGCTCATCAGAGAGACATGTTGCCAGGGAGGCTGAAACCAGGGACTGCACGGGTGGTTAGGTCTTCATGTGTAATCTGGGATAGGTGAGACTACAGCCTGTCTTCTCTATGGATCCTCCAGATCTAATGTTATAAGGGTATGGGTACAATTTTCAAAAGTGTTTAACGAGCCTGAATCCCACTGACTTTCAATGCAACATAGGCTCCTTAGCCATTTAAAGTTTAGAAGATTTTTACCATGTCCCCTCTACAGCATGGGCAGCGGGTATAATAGGCCAGGGGAGGCTCAGCCTCTCCTAGCGTAGCCACTGCTGCTGGAACCTGGTTGTGGGTTTGATGGGGGAAATTTTTGCTTTTTATTATGCCGCATGCAAGTTCTGGGTAGCTGAGGAGGTGGTATGTGCTACTCAGCTTCCTCTGGACTCCAGAGAGATTATTGATGAACCCCGGAAGCTGAGTAAGACATACTACCCCCTCAGTCACCCTGGAACCTGCATGGTGCATATCAAAAGCTCAGGTTCCTCTTCCCGAAGAGAGAAGAAGAGAAGAGCGTTTGAAGGCTCCTCCAGACAGTGTGTGTGTGTGGGGGGGGGAGGCGTGGCTCAGGGCTCTGCATGGCCCAGGGCTCCTCTGGCTATGGGGTGTGTGTGCAGGGGATCTCAAGGCTCCTCTGGGCAGGTTGGAGGGGGGTGCTCAGGGTTCTGGCTGGCCCGGGGCTCCTCTGGCCATGGGCGGGGAGTGCAGGGGGTCTCGGGACTCCGGAGGGGGGGAGTGGGCAGAAGGGTTGAGCTGGGGGCTAGCCTCCCCAAAGTGGGGCTCTACCCACCACCCATGCTCCACAGTGACACAAACAACTCATAATGGAGGGGAAGGGGCTTATCAAGCACAGAACTGTCAGATTACTTTTTTGTGGTTTTACTGCAGACGGGAAACAGATAGGCTTTTTTTCTCTCCCATCTTCTACTTATTTTTACTCATCATTTTAAATAGGAATTTGAAGTGTTGTGGGCCCACTCCAGGGCTGTCCTATCACTCCATACACTGGTTCTGGTCACTGGGAAATTCCCCAGCTATAGGAGAATCCCCAAGTGGATCCAGTCTAGGGGACAAACTGGGGGTACCTGGATGTGCATGCCAAACACAAGTTATGGCTGCTTTAGTTTTGCTGAGGGATGGAACTACCTCTGGCCAAACCCTGAACAGATGCACAACGGTGGTGCAAAGTATCTTTTCCCCTCCTTGCCCCAGTTCCATTTGCAATAAAATGACTAATCTCCTCTCCACTCTCTGCTCCCATTTGCCATGCAATGACTTTTTAAACAAAAGAGTCTTCATGTAACTGAGACTTGTATTCTTCACTTCAAACAATGCTACGTGTTTTTTCTCCCTTCAGTGCATACAGGCAGTTAGATGTGAGGGGGAGGGGAGAAATTCTCCCTTCTATTTTGTCATTTTGTACTTTATATTTCCTGCTACCTTCCAACTTATCTCACTGAAAAGAAGTTTTAGACTGAAGAGGAGGAAGCAAACTCTCAGATCAGGTGAAAACACATTTTCTGAGAGATGAACAAAAGTTCATGAGGACATTTTGTTTCAAGGGGTGTCCCTGTCTCACAGGAGAAAAAAACAGCCTCAAGTATTAGTACCCAGCATCTTAAGATATAACTGTCTAATGCTAGTGATTATGCTGAGCAATTTAGATAAGCTTCAGGGTTGAACATCCTTATCTACTATGACTCAAAAAGTAGTTATTCACAGTGTGATTCAACATAAAACCCAATTTACAATTACATAAAGAACCATAAAATCAATACATGATGAGTGAGGTGCTTTCAAAGTAACTGAGTTTTTAGATGTTTTAAATCAGGTATCTAATTTTCTAGCTATATTTTTGATTAAATATGCACCTTGCAGGGTTGAATCCTCAATGCTAGTCTTCTCAAGTGGTACTGTATAAATAGGGCCCTTCATTTTCAATTTTTATTTTATTTAATTTTTCCTGGGAATTTATCAGACAACAAACAAACAAACAACAACAAAATCAGGTAAAAATCAGTGCAAAAATCTATTAATTTTTCTGGTAAATATCAGGGTTTATTTTAGTGGATGGAAAGACAGAGGAAAAAAGTATTCTGTAGATTAATGATTTGAATTCTGTTCATCAGTGTGATTTGCTGCAGAACTCAAAACACAATGCCACCTCAGAGTTTAAGAAAAAAATATATCTCTAATCCCCAAATAAAACTTTTCATTTGAATAAAAAGTTTACTGTTGTAGACTTAGAACTATTAGACAATTAATATTTACATTTAATAATTGGGCCAAACCATTTGCAGTGCATACACTCAACTTCATCCTTTTCTCCTATTTTTTTTTAAAACTTTTTTTTAAAACTCATGTTCTGAAATGTATTTTGATACAGATTTTCATTTTCTTCCCATTTTAGTTAAATCTTTAAACCATTATCTGCTAACAGCTTGAAATGTGGACATGGTGGCATGAGATTCATCAGTGTTCAGATGCGCACACAATTCAGAGCTTGCATGCGTGCCTATTTATTTGTGTGTATCTTCTAGACTAATACAGGAGGCTTTGCATATACACACAGACTAAAGTATTATCATAATACATATCTCATGCAATGTATTGTATTTTCCTGAAAAACCAAGTTATTTTTTACATATTTTAATGATACAAAAGTAGGGTGAAAATTGGAAATAAACTGAATAATACTTTTTGTAAAACCCGGGAAATTTTCGGTAAAAATCGGTTTAAACTGAAAATGAAAGAGCTCATACATAAACATTATTAAAAGGAACATTAAAGCAAAACACTGGAGAGTTACAAATTTTAGTTACCTCACCTCATATAAGTAAACTTGTTCCTTTGTTACAGCAAAAATTAATAAAACGTTATTTTGCACAAGCTTGTCTGTTAGTTGTCCAATTGTTGGATACTCCTGAAAACAAATATAGAGAGCCAAATCAATCCCTGTTTTACAAAAGGACCAAGGAGTTAAAAAATAGTGATGAAAAACATTGCATGTTATCTTTAATGAACATACATTCATACTGTGCTCAGTGTAATATAAACATGTAATTATACATGTGTGCTGAGTAAGTGTGTATGTGTACATAGAGCCTTTCCTTCTGGTGCTCACGTTACCCTGAGTGATCCACCTGTATGTCATGCTTCAGTGCCTGGGGTCAGGAGGTTTTAGTCCACACAGGAACACAGGCCTTTGGAATCCTCTTTAAACCTCTTAATTCTTGAATTTAGACTTTAAGAAGGTGAGAAAACTAACTCTTTGAGGCAAGGACACTACTTACCTTTGTGTTTGCAAGGCAACTAGCACAATACAGCGCACATCCTAACAGGGGCCTCTAAACATCCCCATAATAGAACTATTAAATAACAGTATTAGTTTGAGCACTTGAATCTTAGTTTGAAATGTTTTTCTGACCTCAGCAGTGTCCTACACATTCCTGAACCACTCCTTAATTCACTTCCTTTAAGACAACGTGATGAAAGCATATTTTTGCTCTCCTCTCAGGAGAGGATGCCAATAGGTCCTGTTCCACATGTTACCCATGGTAACAGTTATTGGGAGTAAGAGGTATCACTTTTTCTAATCATAACATGTTCTGAGATCACTTATGTCAATATGCTGTGTTCTTAGTTTTGATTTTATGAAAATATGTGATTAAAATTAAAATGGATGACATCAAATGACTGGATTTCCAAACTCCTACTGCATACCACTGAACACAATCATTAATATTCCAATTCATCTTTCCCGTACTTCAAAATTCCACAATGAAAGAATTGTACGAAGCACATTACCAAAACTGTTGACATGGAATATTCATTATTGTGGTCCAAGTGACAATGTCCATCGTTTGGAATAACAATCCCTGCCAGTTTACTGTCCATCCCAAAATGGGAATCAGCATCACTCACAAACACCAGCAGATGTAGAGAGTCATTTCTCCACCCAATCTTTTCCTGTAATTAAAATGTAATGTTTTAGTATAGACCGATTATATTGAAAGAAACAATACAGGATGATAGGGTAGAAGGAAGAAGAAGGGGTCTTTCAAAGACAGCTTTAAAAAGTAGTGTCCTTTCTGCTTTAAGCAGACATCATAGATTCATAGATATTTGGGTCAGAAGGGACATCAAAAGATACCATGACAATTATTTAACAGAGTTCACTCCATTGCCTCTGACCAACATATCTCCTCTTCCCATTGTTGTGCTGAGTGTGTATAGCTGCTTGTCATCTATGTCAAATATTGTTAATCATTAAAATATTTAAAGAGAAAAAATTGAAGAAAATATGATGATTATGTGGCAATTTTATTGCTTTTCATCCCCCATATACCCCCGATTATTACATGATCAGTGCTTTTATTGATGGAAACTACAAAACTATAATTTTTCAATGTGCGTATTTAACTTGATTATATACACTTTTCTAATGAAAAAAGAGATCATTTGAATATACCTTTACAGTCTGACCAAATACCCACTGAAATCAGTGGGGGTCCTTCCATTGATTTTAGTGGAGTCAGATCAGGGTCAGAATCTACATTTTGAGAAAACAAGAGCTGCTTATTTTTTTAAAAATACCATAAAAATCTATTAATATTAAAATGTGGACTAATAAATATTACACCTAGAGGTTTCATTACCTTGCAAACAGCTGCCTGCATAATTGCATCAAATCCTCCCTCTGGAGTGTCTATATTAGCTGAGATTTTCTGTTCTTTCACAATTTCATTGAATCTTTCAGCATCATTTGTTAATGGCAAAACATGTTTGTATCCAAAGGTGGGTAAGCAATTACGTGGAACACTGCTATAAAATAAATGATATATCTTAATAATATAAATGATATATAGCATAAATGATATATATATATATATCTGATATATAAATGATATATCTTAATGATATATCTTACGGCCAATGCAGAGATAGAATGCACACACTGTAGTTGCTTTGTAACTCTAGCGTAGTTTTCAGGTGCACATCTCCTCTGTGTACCTTGCTTTATTAATATCATTGCTGAAAGTAGTACCTTTACAGTTCAGTTAGACAGACCAAGTGAAAAAACTTCAAGGTTAAAACATAACATGGCACTCAGTTAATTTTAAAGTGAAACTGTGCATTTAGATACTCTGTGGCTAAAGAATGGTGTGTAAACTGCACTTCCCCAGGAGTAGCCCTGGGAGGCACTGTGCCCCAGTGATACCCTGAAGTGGCATACTCCTCCTATGCTCCTCTTTTAATCTGCTCCAGCTCCTTACAGAGCACAGTATACTCCCACCATCACACCCAGATAGGCCCACTGGGCTCCTCCCCACTTGCTCTGAGAGGAGGAGAGTATCGGGCATGCAGCCCCCACTCTCCACAAGCACCCCAGAGTTGTGATCCGGGCAGGACTCATGCAGCATAGGGCAGAAGGGACTGTTCCTGGTTCTTTAAAACAAATAAATAATAAGAACATTAATAAATATACTGAACTGTTGTATTTTGGTATTTTTGAGTACCCAAAAGTATTGTGAGCCTTTACAGCTGTCACATGAATAATCCAGGATTTTAATAAAGAATATATATTTCAAGCAAATTAAAGAGACATATAACTTGAGTTATCAAGTTATCAATGTGCTAATCAGTCACACACACTTGTAATTAGCAGGAAAATCTAAACAGCAAGCAAAAAGGTAAACCTCTTCCCCCCTAAACACCCCCTCTTCCCAACAACCCAATGGGGTATAGAAAATGACCAGAGTATGAACCAAGAGCCAAGTCCCATTTGCTTTATTCACTCAACTGCAAGTGAGTAAGGTGGAAAGGCTGCAGTGAGGGCAGTGAGCAGGATTTTGCCCCCAATGATCAATCTTATCTGTGTTCCTATATTAAATAACAAACATACATAGGTGCTTTCTTTGCCTACCTGCAAGGGTTGTTTATTTCTTCAGCTGTGGTTTTGATGAATGGTGAAACTGGTTTTTCAACAAAAGACCCAAACCCCAGTCTAAAGTTGCTGGTTAGTTTTGACATTTCTTTGGAAAGAGTTGAGCCTAATTCCTTTATTGTATTCAGATCATCATCCATGGAAGCAGAAAGGTCCATGAGGTAATAGAGATCAACCGGATAATCTTCAGTCTGGCGAACTTTGATCTCTATTGTTTCTTCATTTCCTAGTAAAGCCATAGGGGAAATGGAGAACAAATTAACACATGTAGACAATGTTATGGGCAATATATCAATGATGCTGTCTGTTTATTCTGTGCCATTGGTGGAATTAATAGAAATGTATAAAAGCATAAATAAAAATTCCAAATAGAAAATCTGAAAGACCTTAAGTAAGTATTACTTGAGTGGTACGGTAAAAGTTAAGTACTAACTTTAGGTTTAGGACTATTTGATTCCTGTGGATCTAGTGTGTTAGAAAAAACAAATGTCAGAGTGCAGCTTTAAAATGTTCTATTATGAAACAGAAGTTAGTACTTGTAGGAGCGAGTGCAAGGGTTAATGGTCTGAGCATGGGACTGGGAGAGTGGATTACAAGTGTGCCTGGGTTCTATTCCTGGTTCTAGTACTAACATACTGTGTGTTATTTAAATCTCTCTGCACCTCATTTTCCCTAGGACAAATTCTGATCTATGTTATATTGGTGTAAATCCACAGTAACACCATAGACCTCAGGGGATCTTGCAAATCATGTTGATATCCTCCGATAAAAACACTATATGGCAGATTCTCTACTGCAGCTGAGATTTTCTCAGGGTAGCAATGAAGAGGTGAGACACTGGGGAGCTGGCTATGGTTGCAGTTTCCCAATTCTCTCCTCATCTCTGCCATGGCCTGGGTGCAGTTTAGAGAAGCCTCCGGAATAGGTGCTGGAACTGGGGGTGCTGCTGCCGTGCCCCCTGGCTTGAAGTGGACAAGGTTTACAGTTTGCTTCAATGGCTCTAAGCAAACCCACTATAAAAACTGCTCCAGCATCCCTGGCCTTCAGACTCCTCTAACCAATACCAGCTGGCTACATCCCATGGGATAGCTCGCCTACTGTGCTATGGCTATGGCCACGGCCCTTTCATTTCCACCCTCAATACACCTCCCGCATCAGGGGCACAAGAGGAACGGTATAGGAACTAGCTCGTCCCGCTCTACACCCGCGGGGGGAATTCCCAGCCTGATAGATGTGTGACATTTCCATTCCCTTTGTGCTGCCACAAGCCATGAAGAGAACAGAGCAGGGAGATTAATCTCCTTTTACATAAATGCAAAATACTTTGGGGGGAATTTAAATAGTGTACATTTTAGATCTATCCATCAGATTAACACATGATAAATATTCACTAGGTCTTATTTGATTACAAATAATGCTTAATTTCGAATTTGTTAATACAAATTATTTAAATACAGTAAATACATTCTGTTTTTTAGATCATTAACAATTTAGTCTGAGAAACCTGGAAAGACAGCATCAACAAGAAAGAATCACAGTTATGAACTGAATAACTTACCTGGTCGCAGTCTAAAAGTTAACTTTTGAGGGGAAATCTGTGTGACATCAGAGTTATTCTTCTGGATTCCTATGCTAAGGGGCTTATTTTTGTGAATTTCTACTTTAGAAATGGGAAATTCAATAAAGTTCGACTGACATCCTTTTGACAAAAGATTTGCTGGAGTATCACACCTTCCATGAATTCCAGATGAGTCAGTATAATTCTGAAACAATCAGCAGAAGGAAGGGAAGAGCTAAATTTATTATTGAACAATGGAAAATAAATTATTTATGCATGGTGGGCCAAATGCAGAGGTGACAGACATTGTGGTATAAGTTACACACAGGGTGTAAGCTGGCAAAGAAATGGGTGTAGGTGGCATAACAGTCTAAATTTGCATCTATCAGGCTTTTCATAGCAAAATTAACGGAGCATACATTTGTTTGGTATCCTAGCGGCACCAGTTGTATCATTGGTGTATGGGAATTGTGTCACTTATGCCTGGTATTTATTTGGCCCTAAGAGATTTGGGGATGGTGACACATAAGTTAAAGTGTATGTTGAGTCTTATCTTGTTTTTCCTGCTGCACCCTTCTCCGTCAATACTAATTTTGGACACTTATGAATGGTAAATCAATACTCCATAACTTACACCTGTTTTCTGACCATCTTACACCTGATGTTTAACTAACACCATATTTTCATGACCATGAATTTAGCCCAGAGATACACGTGGCACTTGTATTTATTTCCTTTAATTCAGCCTTGTGTGCTGTTTGGCCTTCTCCTGCGCTTAGGATCTGATCTAAAGCCCACTGAAGTCAACAGGAGACTTTCCACTGACTTCAATAGTCTTTGGATCGGGCCCTGCATTCCTAGTCAAGCAAAACTCCCACCAACTGGAATGGGAGTTTTATGATTATATATTCCTCTTCAAAGCAATATACTCACATTAATTTTCACAACATTGTTGTAAGGTATTATCATCATTGCTGTGTGAAAACTTTGGCAGAGAGTCTAAGTGATTTGACCAAGGCCACAGAGGGAGCCCATGTCAAAGCTGGGATTCGAATTTGGAAATTTCTGGTTTTCAATCCTGTGCCCATACCACTGGTCCATATTCTTCTCTTGTGCCTGTAGAAGGAATTTAAACTTTGTCCCTTAACCTGCAAATGTCCCTGAATTTTGTCACTGAGAAACACTCTGTTAAAGTTACAGCAAAGTTACTTTAAATCCACAAAATCCACAAAAGCCCAGAAATTCAGTTAATGCTAAGACTCTGCTTTTCACTTCCCACTGGGAGTCAAATTCTGTTCATGGATATATGTGTGTCTCACTGATTTCAGTGGAAACATAGGAGGGAAAAATTTGCCTTTCTGTACTTGGGCCACTTCTGATGTCTACTCAGATAAAACACCCATTGACAACAGGATCAAACCCAGTGTATATAAAAATCACCTATTATTATGAAACCCTTGGAAAACAGAGCATACCGGCTGCAGTAGCTAACACTGAATTTTCTGGCTTCTCAAAACAATTCATTATCAGGTAAACACATGGTTCAGGGCTAGTCAGAATGTGTATTTTTATCCAATAGACTATGATGGCTCCTTTTATTGAGTGTAGCCTGACACTAAAATAAATATACAGATTTTAAATATATAGAGTCTTTGCCTGCCCCACATCACATGAGTGTAGCAAATAAATCCATGGGCAAACATTATATTTATTCCACTGACATTTCCAATAAGTGCACATGATCTATACATAGTACTTCCAGACTCAAGAACTTAGTTGTTTTCTTTTTGTATTTTATGAAAACACGCAATGGCAATTGGCCTAATTATGTACCTAATAACATGGAAAATTTCATATTATGAAAATCCTGTGTTTTGAACTCTTTTTAAAAAAAGCATAGAAAAAACACTTTTTGGGGGGGACCGGAGACTTTCCTAGTGTTATATCTTGCAAATTGCTAAATTGCTTTTAGTAAAAACTGGATTAAAAAAGAACGGTATGTCAGTTTCATCCAAGATGGTATTTTTACTGTTCAACTAAAACCCCCTAAGGGAAGTGTTTATAAATTATTTAAAGAGTCCCTTAAAAGAGAGCTGTAGAGGTATGAACAGTAAACCACCACAATAAAGTATTTTAACACACATTCTGTTTCTCTCTCATATCTGATCTATGTATTGTGTTTATATATTTATTACATGCTTTGGACCTGATCCTTTGAAGTGCTTAGCACCCTCAATTGCCACTGAAGCCAATGGCTATTAAGGGTGCTCAGCACGACAGAAATATCAAACACAATCCAGTTGACTAAGACATTATTTTAAGAAATTTTGCAGTACATACCTAGCTGATCAATAATTCAAAAACTAACTAGCACTTGACTGGCTAGCTGTTGGCTGAAAAGGATTCACAAAACCCTGTGTTTGTCTATCTGTATTTATAAGAGCCAAGATTTCCAAAATCTAAAGTTAGGCTTCTAAAAATCATATTTAGGCTCCTGAACAAGCAGCCAGATTTTCAAAAGTGCTGAGCACCTAACAGTTCACCTTCTGCTTTAAAAGGGAGAAGGGCATGTGGCTCTCATTTGGACCCTGCTTATTTTATTTATTTATAGCCATTTCTATTGAGCCTTTAATCGCAGTAGCCAACTGCTTCACAAACACTAACAAAGTGAAGCTCAGAACACCTGCTGTGGGGCCAGGAGGTATTCTTATTCACATTTTACACATTAAGAACTGAACCACAGATAAGTTAAGTGACTTGCCTGGGGTCACACAGGAAGTCAGTGACATATCTGGGAAGCAGATCCATATCTGTTTCCCAGACCCATACTTCAGTCATAAGACCTCCATATCTTAGGTGCTCTATCCTGTATCACAGGAGCTGTACAATCTCACCATAGTCACTTCCAAAATGATGAGTACAGCTCCTCTGATAGGTAGAAACAAAGGTGCTAAAAGCTGGGGATTTTTTTTTAAAGAAACAGAGAACGATGAACAATAAACCATAATTTCCAGATGAACCACTTTTAATTCCCAGAGAAAATTACACAGGCAATTTTCTCTCTCTAAATTCTTCATGCATTACAAAAGCACCGGTTGACCCAGTTAATTCAATAATTCCATCACTCATAGCCACTGCAAACACTCAGATTGTACGGCTTTGAAATTTTTAAGATAATTTACTTTACCTCTTGAGAACACCAAGCACACTGTTGTCCAGAAAACAAACAATCTTCACAAGTCACTGCACTCCCTGGAGAACAATTTCCTATATTTAAACCCAGGAAGAGAAGAGATTAATAATGGGTATAATTATTCTTTTTATAAAATGCCCCACTTAGTTAAAAATATTGGAGATAAAAAATAGTGACACATTTGGACATACTTAAGATTATTGATAACATTCCATCATTAAAATATTTATATTAGTTTAGTATTTAACTTGATCAATAATTACACTATTACTGGCAATTAATAAAAAATGTGGGGACCTGAAGGTCACTCATCTATGAAAAATATGCACACTATTTGTTTTCTGAAATGCATTTCATAATTGTTAAATTTGTTTAACCATAACTAGAATTTTTAGCGAAATAGATATGTGTACATTGTACACATTACAGTTGTTTCAGTCTGCTTTCCAATGTACTTACTCTGGAAGTTAAAATTATGCCAGGTTCCATAGACACCTCCAGAGTCACAGATGCACTGTGAAATTTCATGATGGATCAAACTCTGATGTGTATAATTAAAATGGCTCAAAAGCCTGTGTGTTTGGCGCAGGTAGTTCTATATTATGAACAGATGTACTCTAATTACATTTATTGGCTACGTAGTAATACTACACTCTGTCAAAAACATTCATTAAGTGGAAAGGAATGACTGAACAGACAACATGGGAAGCTAGTTAATAGAAAGTTGTTAAACAAAAGACAATGCAAAATATGCTTTTAAAGAAGCAGAGTTCAGTAATTGTAAGCCTTACCTTGTACATTGTTATTTCTTTGCAGAAATAGAAAGAACAGGAAAAGCAATACAATCCCCATTCGTTTTCAGTTCTGGCTGTGTGAATTAAAAGTATAAAAGAATAATTACCTTCAGGGTAAAATGATTAATATGGAATGTTGTAAAAGTCATAGATTCCTGAAGTGTATATTCTAAGATGATACTTACACTGGTTTGAAGAGAAATTTCCAAACTACCAGGGCAGAACATTAATACAAAGAAAACAAAAGCTACCTGAATAGGTAAAGACGACGAGCTGTGCATAAAAGCAACTTCAACATGGTTATGGAACTTAACACTGTTCTTTATCTTACTTCCTTATTTTCCTTATAAGGAAAACAGGTACACAATCATAAGAAGGTGGGGGAATTGATTCAGGTGCTGATTTTTTTTTTTTTTTTTTGTCAACACTCGCAGTCTCTCTGGGTCCTAGAGAAATCTGTCCAGGAGAACTTTATCAAGTGTACAATAACTCTAAAATACTGCCACCCCTTTGACTGTTTTCTGACCGAGTTCAAAATGCTGGCAAGCCATACAAATAGTGAGGTGAATATACCTGGAGAGATGTATAAATCCCATTTTTTCAAGTTTCATGTTGTGGAATGAACCTTCTAAAAGCAGCTGTGAAAAAAACAACAACAAATCACCATAACTTATTATAACATTATAATGGAAAACCATTTTAGGAATACAAAATGTCTTTTGTTTTACTGTGTAGAGTTTATATATATTTTATTAGCATTATAAAGTGAAAAAGAAATAAATCAAACCTACATTATTGTGAAATGCAGTTACTATTGTACAGGTGTGGTTATCTGCATGTTACTACCCCAATAGAGAGTGTCTTCTGTGATGGAATTCAAGATAATTTCCTCTGCAGCTATTAATACATTCAGGTAACAATGACTAGAAAGAGGCTTTCATTGCATTTTAAAGCATTTGGGGAACCAAAAAAACCTCACCCAGCCTTCATAACAGTGAAGCAATAATAGTGAGTACAAGATGAAAGAAAAGAAAGCATGGTTAGAGAAGGGGAATGGTGGCTAGCACCAGGCTTAGGGTATGTCTACACTACAAAATTAGGTCGAATTTATAGAAGTCTGTTTTTCAGAAATCGGTTTTATATATTCGAGTGTGTGTGTCCCCACAGAAAATGCTCTAAGTGCATTAAGTGCATTAACTCAGCGGAGTGCTTCCACAGTACTGAGGCAAGCGTCGACTTCCAGAGTGTTGCACTGTGGGTAGCTATCCCACAGTTCCCGCAGTCTCTGCTGCCCATTGGAATTCTGGATTGAGATCCCAATGCCTGATGGGGCTAAAACATTGTCGCGGGTGGTTCTGGGTACATATCGTCAGGCCCCCGTTCCCTCCCTCCCTCCGTGAAAGCAGCAGCAATCGTTTCGCGCCTTTTTTCGCGGTTCTTTTCCTGTCTACCTGGCCAGTGCATCTGAGTTGAGAGTGCTGTCCAGAGCAGTCACAATGAAGCACTCTGGGATAGCTCCCACAGTACCCCAAATTCGACCCGGCAAGGCCGATTTAAGCGCTAATCCACTTGTCAGGGGTGGAGTAAGGAAATCGATTTTAAGAGCCCTTTAAGTCGAAAAAAAGGGCTTCATCATGTGGACGGGTGCAGGTTTACATCGATTTAACGCTGCTAAATTCGACCTAAAGTCCTAGTGTAGACCAGGGCTCAGATTCCCAACTGTGCCACTGACTCACAGTATAGCCTTGGGAAAGTCACAATCTTTAAGATGTTGTGAGGTGGATTTTAAGACACATTTAACTCCTTGGAGGAAAGGTTAAATATAAGTTCATACTAATATTATGAAAGGAAATCTAAAAATAACAAAAACCCTTGGTTTATATGTTGTTTTATTTCCCCCCACCTTTTATCCATTTGTCCTTTTTAGCATATAAATTGTTTGGGACTGGGACTCTCTCTTCATAATGTGTTTGTAACAGAACATGTCAAACATTAGACTCTACTGTATAAATTATAAGTAATGCTAATAATAACCTGTGTACCAAAATAAAACTTACAAATATATATGTCATTCCTCTTTGATCGTTTCAGTATGTCTGAGCCAGTTCATTGCACTAGGATTTACAGGGACCCAAAGTTATCCCTGAGGTTAGATCTCACAAGTCTTGCAGATTTATTTTAACTAAATTTTGCCCTTTCTACTCTTCACAAACTGATTCCAATTTCAGCTAATGTATTTGCTGTTCATAAGTATTCACCAAATAGTTTATGTGAACAAATATGCTATTTTTTTGTCCCTTGGATGGATGATGTTTAAAACAAAACAGACAACTTTTTTCATTTCTAAAAATTCCAGCATACTTACAAACTAACTAAATAAAAATCCACATGCACTAGTCACACTGCCTTTGACCTTAATGTATCTTCTAAGGTTGGATCCTTCAAACATATATACATATCTTTTTAAGGATGAGCTTTCCACTTCCCGAAAAACATTATTTCCTTTTCTCCTCCCCAAACACTGCACATCTTTCACTGATCATAATGACCCAATTTTTCTACCTGTACCTGCAATCTCTCCCCATAGACTAGATTTGCTGTTTCCAGCACCAAGTCCTTTTCTCCCTATTTATCCTTTCATCCATCTTCTTTTTTCATGGCCACTTCGGAGCATCAGCACTCAGAACACTGTTATATTGATTTCTCTCAGCTCTGGGCCCCTTGCATATTCCTATTATGCCAAATTCTGCTCTCAGTTACACCAATGTAACACAGTAGAATTTGGCTCATTATTTTAAAAGATTGGCAACACTAAACATTTAAGCTTTTTGTGATCATGGAATTTTTCAAAAGATTCTGTCCTGTGAATAAGATTTCAGTGGTCTCAGAGTGTACGTGCAGTCTCTCTCTTATTCCTACCCTTTATAGTACATTAAAGATAGCACAAAAAGATATTTTATCTGCCTGCTGAATAATCTCAGAAATCTGGTAGTGAAAAAGCTTTGAGAAAAGTACAAAACCAGGGAAGAGGTATCTTAGGCACATATGAAGCTAAACTAAAATATATTCTAAAGGAATGTTTAAAAAAAAAAAAAAAAGTATTTTCTCTCTACAGCTAATGTGTCGCTTTCCTGACAAGCAAGATCTTGTTTCACTCATTGAGCTGAATCCAAATGGAAGTGTGGTGGCCAGAAATAAAGATTGTGTAAAGAGTCTAAACCAGAAAATGTATGCATACAAAAGAATGCCAAATAGTTCATGCATCTTCATCTGAATAAACACTCTCCCTTTGAAAAAAGTCAAACTCTGTAGCTAGTAAGTTAGGAATTGATATATTAGATATGCCAGTTACACTTTAGGAGCCCAGTCCCAGACAAAACATCTATGGGTTCTTTCCAAACTAGGAAAGCTCTGGAAGAGAGGGAATGCTGGCTCCACAGAAGACTGATCTATCCAGGAAAAAAGGTCAGTAGGACACACAAATGCCTGAAGGCAAAGAAAAACTCATCTCAGTAACTGGGAATTGGAGAGCTACCCACCAAAAAGAAAAGTCCATGCACATGATCTCACTACTTCATATGTTACAGAACTTCTGATTCTGGGGACTGCTTACTACCCCCACCCCCATAAAACCATGCAGCGTGTGGGAGTTATTACAGCTGAAAATTTATAGTATTTCCCTTGGATGGTCATTGTTGGGGAATTCAAGGGCTTGGCGTCTACAGGCAGAGATTTTCTAAAATACTCCCCTGTTGTTGGAGAATGGAGTGGAAAGTGGATGCAGTGGGCCAGATTCTCAATTCTCTGCAGCTTAGTCATTTACACCTCTACAAAGTGGGTGTAAAATGCCTAATCAGAAGGGTAATCATTTACCCCCCCCCCCCCGGTGCTCTCAGGGCTGGAAGGAGGTGGCTTTACATTTGGGTCACGTGGCTAGTTCATCCTTTCCCCGTCTGGCCTCCAGAACAGATCTGTCAGACAAGTAATTCCCAAGAAAAACCTCTTAAAAGGTTTCCTACCTGACTCTCACTCATTCCCAAGAACCTACTTGCTGCGTATGGCGATTGGGTGGGTGGAGTTGCAAACTCTGTCCCTGAGAATGGACCCATTGCAGGGTGCTCAGTCAGTAGTCAGCAGTGCTTGGTCACTTAATAGAGACACTTCCCTTCTAAATAACATGTTACCTTTATAGCTGTTGAGCCAAGGAGCTTGAGGCTTTCTGTAGGACAGCAGACATGGAGACTCATTTTCTCTGGATTGGGTGACTGACCAGAAAGATATTCCTGTCAACTGGAAACACCTGGTTCCAAAAAGCATCTATAACAGAGATTCTTCAAAGGCTGCATATCAACTACCCAAACAAGGTTCCCTGAAAAAAGGTCTAAAACCTCAGAGCTTACATTAGCCCTTCAGGACTACAGCTGATTCAAGTCACCCCATGGAGATTTGAATAGTTGTAAACATGGAATGGTCAGGAATACATAAAACAACTACCCACAGTAACAGTATTGATGTAGTAGACAGTGTCGTGCCTGTCCACTACAGCATTATTCCTGGCTGTATGGGGAGGTACTGCTGGCAATAGTACCTCAATGCCTGCTGGAAGAAGTAATGCCTCTGGCAAATTTATATAATAGAGAAACTCATAATACACAGCCAGGTGGGATTTTTAATTTTTTTAAATTTTTGTGTGTATGGAACCCTCTTGGTATTTAATTATGTCACCGAATGGAGCAATTCACAAAATAAATAAAACTAGTCTGAACTCATATGCTTTAATGTCAGTTAATGTTGCTTGCTGCCTCTTGCTCCCTTTGCTCATTAGCACAGGTGGAGATGGATGATACCACTGCAACAGAAAATGTCCCAGATACAAAGAAACAGCTGTAAACACTCAGGGCTACCTCCTCAGCCCTTACTTGGTTATACAAGAGAGTAAGGAGCACTAATGCCCCACTGCTCAGACTGTGACTGCAGGCACATTGAGCTGTTTGCTCAGTGCTCCCCCGTGGGAGAAACAGACAAAATGGGAGGAGCTTTGGCACCAGTCCTCTGTTCCTGAGTCACTGTAACTAGCTGGTTACACAGAGGGAAGTCATTTCCTCCCCCACCCACCCCTGAGCAAAGTGAAATGGAGGCCTGGAGGGGGGTGAAGAACTATGACTCAGTGAGTTATGATTCATTCTCCAGGCTCCCCCGAACTCAGGTAGAGACATAATCTAGCTCTAAAACAGATCTAAAGAGAAAGAGCCAAAGTGCTTACAAATGCTGAAAAGAAAAGTAAACAGTTCACTACGAGTAGTTTTGTAATTTATATGTACCTCAGCCAGAAGTCAGGACTTGGTGGCTTCAGTTCAGGGGGTGTGTGCGTGCGCATGCATGTTCTGAATTTGCTTTGCATGGGTAAACACTTCTAGAGATTTGTTTGATTTTCAGATGTGGACAAACTCAAAGCAAAATAAATCTGCCAGACTTCTCCCAGACTCAGGTGGAAACACTGCAAAGCGATGAGGCTTCCGTCCGACATTGTTCAAAGGTGGCCCAGCTTGCCAGAGAGCCAGGCAGCTGCATGACTCCGGCCTGAGGTTGGGTTTTACCTCTTTGGTTACATTGTAAAAGTTTTCCCCACTTCTAGGGAGGTCACTTTACTGTATGGTACAACTTAGTACCATTTCTGCTCCTCTTCAGGTCCACGGGGAAAACTCTCTGCCTGGCTACCTTTCAATATCTCACAACTTCAATTGCTGAGGGGCTTCCTTCTCCCTCAAATGCATGGAGGACACATGGAGGGGCTTCCTTCTCCACTCAGTCATGATCATGCCTGAAACACCTTGTCCTTTGCTCCACAGCTAGTTCTCCATCCCCTCCTCTCTGACCCCAGAGCAACCCCCAACTCCTTCCGGGATGAGAAAGCTCCCCTCCTGCCCTATGGACAGGTGAGGGATTCCCAGCTGAAATCCGTCAGGACAGCACTGAGAGACATGAGGAAACACAGCACTAAGTGGGGGGTGAGAGGACAGGGACCAGCGGCCGTGTCTGGAGAGGTGTGTCTGGGGTATAATAGAGGTTGGGCTTGTGGGGAGTGCAGGTTAGTTCATCTGGGGGGCTAGGCCCTATTCTGTTTAAACCTCCAGAAGCTGTCAGGAACTCTCCCAGCAAGTCACATCCATTCATCCTCAGCCAAGAAAGGTGCCATGATAGGGAAAAGTGAGCATGGAAAAGGGGCTTCTCACTTTGCCAGCCCTCTGCTATGTCAGATCCACATTTGTCATTGGATTTTCCCCTCTCTGCCTCTCCTTACCTCAGCTCTCAAGCACAATGTGAACCCGTTAACATATAAAGTTCAGACAATTCTACTTCTGAAAAAGGGAAAATGGATTTGCGCACCCTGTGTGATTTTCTTTTGCCACCAGTCAGTTTCTTACCACAAACAGGTAACATTTAAAGATTCTAGTGGGAGCAATCCCTTTCACCAGTGCGCACCAAGGATTCCTCCCGAGGACTGTCATCATAATTCCTACTAGAACTATAAACATCTTGCTGAAGCTACATATATGGCAGGCTGATTCTTTGCTGAAATACAGCTTGAATGTGGCTAGCATTGGGAGAGTCACTGAAATTGGTAACTATATTCTGGTCAGTGCCAAATGGCTTATCAGAACTGAGACAGTGGGTTCAAGCAACAAACAAAACACACTAGAATGGTAAGGTTCCTATATGTCATTTTGAATCTTGTCTACATTGGCTCCATTTACAATAACAACATGTTCAAACCCTTTAGACCTGTGAATGGATTCACTCAGATCTGTTATTTCAGGGAAAAGTCTCATACTTGGGTTTTCAAAAGCTCTTCACACAAAGTGCTGCCATCTTCTGGGGACTTTACTGTTCTGTGCTCGAGAAACAATGTTCTCTCTATAGTGGGACTTTAAAATATATTATTTGGGAGTTTATATGCAGTGCAGGTACTATATTACCGCTCTGCCTCTAGCAATGTTCAACCAAACTATATATTTGAGAACCTTACATAATATTGATTCAGCTTCTTTGCTGAATATTTCTCAGGCTATTAATGTTAGTATGTTTTTTCAAACTCAACCGTAAAATCCTTGCCTCTCTATAACGGAATAAATGGAACACTACTTCTATCATTTTTACTATGTGCTCAGATATATGCCTCTAAAACTAAATCAAACTCTTTCTAATGTCTTGATCAGTGAATCATCATTATATTTTACATATGTTGCCATTACTGTTACACAATACAGTCTCATGAAAATGGTAGAAAAGGAATTAAAAGGAACACTGTCAACTTATGTTTAACCTAAAATTTAAAGGTTATAAAACAACCTTTTATAAAAGATAAGACTGGTGCTGCCATAATACTTAAATTTCAGTAAAAACTGTTGTCTTTAAATACTCAAACATTTACAAGCAGTGTTTGAGAGGGAAACACTGCAGCACTGAGAACCTGAAATTGAAACGGTCTATAAACAAAAATGAAATTGGTTTAATTGATTTGAATTGTCTTTACTGTCTTATACAAAGAAAATAGAGACAAAGAAATTTGATTTTAAAAATTGTCACTTTTAATAATTTAAGATGTTGTTACTAACAAAAGTAAAGAAATGTGGGATTTTTTTTTAACAATTTATAATTTTTAAGTTACCAGCTTTCCTTTTTGCTCTGAAATTGGTGAGTATTTCTTACTGCTGCTAACTGTGATAATGCAATGTGTGCTGCCATGTTGGTTATGTAGAAAATAGCGTTGGACAGAAATTTCTTAAATGTATGCAATTTGTTCAGAATGATTCATCACATAACATCCATTAATATAATTATTGGGCTGTAGCTCATTGCAAGTATTTGATGTTAGAAATTTTAAGTATGAACAGCATTGCTTAGTTTTGCTTGTACACCCAGCTCTTAGGAGTTCTTTCTGTTTTCTGATTAGATGAGCATAACTCTTAGGAGTTAGGTTTCTATTGCAAATATGCACTAAAACTGGTTTCCATGAATATTCTCTAGTACTCAGTGAACATTTATTGGTTTTGCAAACATTCCTGGTAATCTTGTTTGCTAGAGTTTTCATGAACAGTGAACAAAAAGGGGGTTTGAATGCAGTCAAAGAAGATCTAAAAATTCAAACTGCTATTCATAGCAAGCTTTCTGAAGAATTCACCCAGCTGTAATGGAAAGTCTGATTTACTGTAATCTTGTTATATTCTTGTTATACGGGGAATACAGCAACTTTTTGTGCCTTTTACATTCACTCTGTTGTCTTTGAAAAAGTAAAGCCAGACCTTTGCCTGCTCTAACATTCACGCAAAAGGCAAATATTGCATGGAAAATAAGGTTTAACATGCATGTGCAAATGAATGATTTATGTATGTGACATTCTTCAATTTACATCTGTATCATGAACATGTAAATGCTTAAGATATTTGTGTTGTTTATACATCATTGTACACCTCTGCTTGCCCAGGGAGGAAAGTTGTGTAAACTGACAATGTCAGGTAAGTTTATACACAGTGACAAAACATTAACAAATACATGATAGAGTACCTCGCTTACCTATTTTAAGATCATAATATCTAGAGACTATGCAGTCATAAATCCATCCCCCCGCTAGGGCTGCTTTGATAACAGCATAGAGAATTTTTAAATTCCTATGCTGCAGCTGTCATGGAGATAAAAGAAGATTCGCTGTACCACCCTGTCTGTGTCTCAGAAGTTCTGCCCACTGGAATTTTTTGAAATCCTGGTTTCCTTTGCTTGGAAATCATCAGATTTTTTTCAGTGTGTAAGAATTTCCCATCTCCTTGTGGGCAAGCTTGATCAAATTCAGGCTGAGTGTGCTGATGTTGTGATCATGAATCTGTTTCTGCATGGGGTAAACCCAATGGCTTCTCTCTATCTTCTGGAATATTGGTGCTGCTTTTTGCTGCTGAGGTCATGCATAGTAGCCCTAAGGCAATTCTAGTCAGGGAAATTCCACATGGTATTCAGCCATTATACAGTCTCCTACCCCTTCACCTCCTTCCTACCCATGTGCCCTGGTAGTCCCTGGTAATCCATAGTCACTGGAATGGTGCTCAGGAGTCTTTGTGACAAGAGCAAATTAGAGCAGCCCTCAGACATGCACTGAAAGCCAGCCTGGTGCCTGAATGATCTCTATATTAGGGGAGTATAAAGAGGCTTAAAGGTGCCTTTTCACCCTCTCTGATCCCTGCTGTGCCGATTACTCCTCACCAGGGATTCTAGGAACAATGTCTTCAACAAAATGAGAACAAAGGGTGAACAAATCTTAATTATGAGGGCAGAAACTACCCTGACCTAGACAAGATCCTTCATCCAGCTAAGTAGCATCTCCACCATCTTGTCTGGATTTAGACTTCAACAACTCACTCATATCCAGGTCATTTTCTCGGACACTGGGAAAGTCGAGGCTCTGCACCATCTGTGTCCAATGAAAAAGTAAATGCAGAAGTGATTGTTGGCTTTCAGAGCATGATGTATAGCTATGTCTTCAGGCTTCTTCTTGAGTCAGAGCTGGGTACAAGACTGGCATTTTGTGAAAAATTTTAACACAGTTCTTCTCTTGCTGACATGGATCCTCAGAATAATGTTGTTTTTTCAAGACAGGTCATGGGATGCCTTATTTTATAAATCAGTCAATCGAGATCACATGACACTTTAAACTGATACCACATATGATCTTAAACAAATATTAATGATACTGTGGGTCACAGAGAGAACTATCTTGGGAAAATCCAATGGTATTTTTCACAAGAGGAGAAGAGTTAGCCAGACTGTCTTGCCCAATTCGCCTTTTATTTTCATACTGTATTCTTCTTCACTTCCTGTCCTTATGCAGTTTTCCTACAATATATACTGTTAAACATCTGTTATGTCCCACCCAAGAGATGGCTGCAATTCTATGGTTGTTGAACTGACTTCTGTTTATGTATAGATTATACAGACTCTCACACACTTTATTAACATGTAAACTGGTGAATAGAATCCTTTTGGATAATGGAAATATATCATGAAGACACTGACTTTATATTTATAAGGCATGGGACAACTTTAAAATTAAATAGTTTTCAAATTTCATGAAGAAATATTTTTGAATGGAAGAGCTATGGGAACACTTGACTATACCTTTGAACCTATCTGTCAAATGTCTCAACATTTCTCCTGTAGGTATTTTAGTCAGTTACAGTTAATCATTACCTGAAACTATGTAAAAAACCTGTCCCGCACCAGTGGACAGTACACTGTTATTTTGTTAGACAGGGAAGAAATGTAGACAGTTGAGTCATAGCTGTCAGTTATTCATTACATATAAATTTAGTCAACGACTATAGGATTTTCCAACACTATTCCCACTTCTGATTTATAGTGTTACTGATCTCCTAGGATAAACTCCTCTAAAATAGGGCAAGATCCTACTTCTCCCATTTAGCAAGGCTAATTGCTTTGTTGGGGGAAGGACAGGGAGCTCAGAGGCCATGCGCAAGGGGCTTCACAACCCCCTACTTGCTGTGGATCAGGTCTCATTCAGGCAGAGTTCAAGGGTGGGTCAGGGAAATGGTGGAGCTATGGAGAAGAGTTCTGCCAACTGCACAGAATCACTAGCTAAGAGCCCTGCTGTGGCAGCAGCCATGGTCTGGTTGTGAAGATGCACCAGATCCTGGACACCGGTGATGGGCAGGGAAAGATTCCATTCTTCAAGCCACGTGAAGCCTCTTTACTTGGGTTTTGTGCCAGTCATATGAATTTCACCTAAGGTGAGAAATCTAAAGAAACATATTGGAAGTACCCTCTATGCAGAAACCATGCTGGAGTAAAGGTGGGTGGTAAAGAATACAGATGAGCATTTACTAATTTCCACTCTTGCAGAGTATGTAACTCATGAGCCACAATCATGGGTGTGATTTCAATTAAGATCCTTTAAGACACAGTACCAGCAATGGAGTGTGGTTGCTAATGATCTCTTATACCAGTTAAGTATTTATCATAATCTGATGACATTTTTAAGCTTCATTTTTATTTCTTGTTTCTTAAAAATATTCAATATTTATCATGATTAAAGGATAATGTAAAAAAAGCAGATATAAAATTTTATAACCCTCTATTCAAACTGCTGGGCCTTTTGAGATCCACCAAGATCTAACTTCTATAAAATGCCTGCATAAAGCAGCATTCCTGATAGAATACTTGCTTTCACCAGAGTTCCCTCATCAAAGTTTGCTCACTCTGAATAATAAAACCTATTTTCACCTCCAAGTACTGAACTGATTTTATATCGTCACTTTCTTCCAGCTCTTTTGTTCCTACTACTTTTTGTATGATTTTCGGGGGGATTTTTTGCAGGCTCTTCAAAAGACCCCATTTATTTTGTTTGCTTTGTTTTAGGAATGACCTATAGTAGCCTGATTTTTGACAGTGCTTTGAAAATTATCAGTAATGAACCTTTGGAGACTTTGCTTTTTACCTGTATTCTTCTTTCATCTGTTTGTAATTTTCATGGGGATTACTCAAAGGATGCATTTTTGCTTCATTCGTTGTTATGGTGATATGCTTGAGGAAGATATTATAATTATTGTTTGCTTGAAAGAAGCACCTGTGCTGAAGGATGTAGGTTTCACTAGAATCAGCTCAGGCTTAGCCATAGACACAGAATCACTAGCATTTGCTTGAGTGTCCTTCTTGGCTTAAGAACTTTCTGAGTGCATTCTTGTGAGAAACCTTTATGTCTGCTCTTCTTTTGATTTTTATTTTCCCTATTAACATTCTGCTTAACAGCCTAGGCACCACCATGGGCTTGGTTCACTTCCACTGACACGCTGAGGGGCAAACTGTACTTTCCTGTGCTAACAGGGGTCACTGCTTGCAAGTAGGTATTCAGACCTGGGGAGGGCAGTTGGTATTTTCACCTCCACACTTTTGAGGGTCTCACCAGGAGAGGATAGCTTTAATCTCCACTGGGCCACCATAGGAGCGATGTTTGCAAAAGTTGCCTGGGGACTGTACTGAATCAATGCATTTCCTGGTGCTTCAGTAGTATCTCATCTCTCCTCCACACCTTTCGCCTTCTGTCCAGTTCAGATCATAGCTTCTCTTTCTGCCATCCCGTCATGGATGCCTACCTGTGAGCTCAAGCTCAACAAGGCTTAAACAGAGCTTTTAATGCCCCCCCATTCATTGCTCCCCACTACCTCATTCTTGTCCTCTGTGGGTGGTCCCACCAGCCTGCTTATCTCTTAGACCCATAACCTGAGTGTACTCTACTCGCACCTCTCTTTAGGTCCCCCCATTCAGACCATACCTAAGTCTTTTTTTTATGCTTCTGCATTATGTCTCTAAGATAAAGCCTTTCCCCTATCCATCCACACTGCTAAAACTCTCCATCCCGGCTGTCAGCATCTTACATTTCAGTGACTGCAACACACTTGTGCCTGGCCTTGACAAATACAACATTGTCCTGCTCACATCCATTCAGAATACTGCTGCAAAGATCATTCTCTTAGCTTTTCACTTTGACCATACCTTGCTCTGTTGGCTCCCCATTCTCTACATCAATTAAAAGCTTCACATTCAAGGCCTTTCATGGCCTATCCCCACCCCACCTGCCATTTCTTATTCAATGTCAAGATGCTGACTTCCTCCTGTGCTTGTCCCACAGTGCCAGCCTCCATTGCATACTGTTACTTTTTCAAACAAGCACCTTTGTGCTTTCTCCCATGCTGCCCCTCACGCATGGGAGGAGCTCCCCATACACGTCTGCAAAGCGCTTCCTCATTATCCTCTTTCAGATTTCTCGGTAAAGCTCTGCTTTTTTGTGATGCTTTTCTGACATCACACCATGTCCCAGAGGAGTTATTGCAGGAGAAACCCTGCTCAGTCCTTAGATTCTTGAGAGCTGCTTTAGTTGGAGCTGGAACAAACACTCAGGAAAATCCCAGCTACTGATTTGCATTTTCTTATTAGTTGTTTGTGATACTGAATTTAAGAGAAGAGTTTCAGATCCCACCCAGACAGACACTGTCCAGGCACTCCAGTGGTTTGACACACCCTCATTTCAGTGACAAAAACTTATCTCAGTGGACTTCTAAAAATGAAATCTTGATAATCACAGGACATTCATCTTATCAGAGATGCCCAAAATCCAGTCACACTTACATTTTTTAACAATCAATGGGTACTTTCCTGTACCCAGAACCTTGGTAGAGGAACACTCCATCAGTTTCCTTGCATTGCAAGCTTCAGTGAGCTGATGGAGTCCGCCAGGTTGGTGAGCTGCACGTACATTGTAAAAGACACCATGAATCTGGCTGAGCATATAGCAGTGCTTCTTAGATTATCATATTCCTTGATTTAAGACTTCAGTGTGCTGATGAATCACTCATACTTATCATCACAATGTTTATTCGAAAAGGAGCAGTCATCCAGAAATAAATGTAACATGACATAAAAAGTCTGAATAACCAATGTGGACAAATAGCAATACTAAGCATTGCTTTTGTTTATTCCACAAAAAGAAGATTAGACAAATGAATCAGTGTCCATATGAGACAAATATAGTTTTACCTGGGCTTGTATACAAAGGGTGCAGACATTAGATCATGATTTAAATATGCAGACATATGCATTTAAATGATTATAAGGCCATTCTCATTTCAATCAAGGTACCATCACGGCTTTTCGGGAATGGATGATTATTTTTCTATTGGAACAAAAAATTTTTGGTCCCTGAAGTTAGGCAACTATATCTATCGTTAGGCACCTTAATAAGGGGCCAGATTTTCAGACATGCTGAGCACCACATCTCCCAGTCAATGTGGGACTCCCTGTGGGACTTGCATGAGCTGAGGATGGTCTCTTAGGGACCATATACCAGTTATGGATATCTGAAGTGCTCAAGTGAATCAGACAAGAGTCCTGTGGGGAAAAAATAGTATAAGATCATGAAATTAATCCATATGCCCAAGGAAGCATGATTAAGATTACACAGGCAACCTTAATTCTGGCACTTTCTAACTGCTGAGTGCTTGGCTTTGCAACCATAATATTCTTTTAATGTAATTTGTTTGTATAGAATTCCCACTCACACATGTGTGTATCTATTACTTACAAGGAATATAATAGTGTACCATAATAAAATAGCATCAAATATTTGTTTCACATCTGAATATTGACAACCAATACTTTTTATAGCTCATTTCTTTTACTTGCTTTGCCCATACAGAACCCTGAAGGATTCAAGACTTTTTAGATCTAGATCCAAATTACATCTTTCCTACCTGTGGATGTTGGGAAAATGCACTAGCACCAGCTCTTAAATACTGGAAACTTTTCAACTGGTTTGTTAAAAGGCCAAGGTAGGGAATTAAAAGGGTGTGTCAAAATGTGCAGATAACACCATATTTGAATATCATCATATTGAGTGACTGGTGGTTTGTTTCTGGGGTCTTTTTAAAGAGACATTTAACACAGCAAGGGAGTGACCAGAGAAATGAATAGTGGATTTTTAAAGTGAGAAAATATAAAGACCCATTTTGGATCTCTGTGTTCCTGTGTAAGGAACAAAGATAAGGAATACAAAATAAGAATCCATATCCATAAATTCATCGCTGAGAAGAAGAAGTGAATCTCTGTTCACTTACAAGAAGGAAGACCAAAATAAGCCAACCATATGCTGCATCAACACAAAGAAAAATTATACCATAATTATATTCATCTGGATTATCACAACCAATTTTCTTTTGCAGGGATGTGCATATTCAGTTTAGAGAAGAGCTATTTAACTGATTAAAGGTATGGACTGCTTTTAGCTATGATGGCAGAGGCATTTAGGCCAATTTTTAATGTTGCCAACTATCATGATGTTTGTCCAGAGTCTTGTGGTATTTGGTATTTTTCTTAGAGCCCCAGCTGATGGAATCAAGAGATTGCATGACAATCTCAGCTTTCATTAAAAACAACAGACACTCATAGCACCTCAGAGAGCACAATACTTAAGCTATAGGTATTCCCTCTCACTGTAGAAGTAAACTTAACACCAGTGTTGAGATCAGGAAGAAATTTTCCACCACCACATGTTTGCATTGCATATTTTTACCTTCCTCTGCACTGAGCAGGCATCATATGTTAGGGTCACATAGGCTTGTCCCATATGATTGATTTTCTTGCAGTTGAGGGGAGGGCATTCATGTATGTTGGTCCTTTCTGTCTTCTATTTCAATGTTAATGCTAAAAAAATAAAATTACAAAATAACTTTTTAGTATAGAATCCTGTGAGGTCAAATTAAACTTTGTACCTAACCGAATTGCTTAGTTCACTCCCAGTGAATATTACATTGGGAAACGAAACAGGAGATGAGCTGAATTCCTGTGTAGTCAGGCCAACTGACTGCTCCACTCTCTTTTTTGGAGGAGGGGTCCGTGAATGTTTTTCCAGGCTCCAGAAAATTAAACAAGTAAAGTACTCGGAAAGGGATCTTGGGTAAAAGGACACTTCCGGATGCTTCCTTTTCAGTAGTTTTATTTCTCTTATTTGGTACTTGGTGTGATCAATGGGGCCTTCAATTGCAGTCCATGCTTAGATATCACAGTGTTGGAGTCTCATGGCTTTTCTACCCAGCACTGCAGTGCGCTCTACAGGAGTGGGCTCTATCTAGTGTGCATTAATGTAGTCCGTGTGAAACCATGGGTGCTGAACTACGGGTGGTGCCGCATCCCCTTGCTTGAAGCGGTTTCCATGATATAGAGTTTACAGTTTGGTTCAATAGCTTTCAGCACCCCCACTATACAAATTGTTCCAGCACTCCTGTGTGACACGGGATGATACTATATCAAGGTGGGAACTAGGTACCTTTTCGTTTGTGCTGGCAGTATCTACACAGGGCAGATAAAGTGCTCTGTGGTTTAGGTGCACTGTGGCACTGTGTAGACAAGCCTTTAATATAAGTGATGCCCTCTGAGAAATCTGAAAACAAAATTTTTAGCCGTCAAATTTATTCCTATTAAAATCTCCATGTTTGTCCAGCTCTTTTTTTCAAGCTCTGTTGGAATGTACATTTTTAGTTTGACCAATAAAGACTGAGCTATAGTTGGTAGTGACCTTGTTGATTACATCTTGCCTATGTTCTAAGGGAACAGGCTCTTTAATTGGACATTAATAAATATTGAGCAAGTTCCAAGCTTTTAAAGCACCGAGTTGATTATGCGGGTTGCACAACTCTACCGTATTAATTCTGAGATTACTGGTATTTGAGACGGTAATTCTAAACACTTTAGCCCTTTCTCTGTTTACTAGATAGAGTTTACCAATAAGCTATTTTGTTAACCATGATGGATAACTACAGTTGGCGAGACAGGCAATAAACCAGCATCTGCTTTTGTATTTTCTGTAAATCAGGCTGCAAATAATTAAACTTCAGATTTCTGGAATCTACCCAATTAATGGGAAAAAAGCCTGCTGCATTCAGTGCCCTGGAATGTTCTTTTACCATGAAGCCATAACTGATAGCATACTAGTAGAAGAGTATTCTGCTCATCTCCGTATGATTGATTCTTCCCAGAGCCTTAGAATTTAGAACCATCTATTAGCAGGATTAATTAATTTCTGCTGAGGGTGGTCTGGGGTCATAAAGGAATATGGTTCTTCTTGAGGCATTAAACATCTCCATCACAGGATTCAGTCCTGAAAACACCTAGAGATTACTCACTCTAATGGTGGGGGCTTATTATGACCCACAGCAACAACTCTGGCTGAGAACTCATATCAAGTTCCTCCCAGCTACAAGAATCAAAGCTGTGATGAGGGTGTGGGGTGCACTTCAAGAGTGATGATGTTGTAAACTGGTTATAAAAAGAAAAGTGGGAAAGTTAACAGAGAAGATAACAGACTTATTTCAGCTCTTTGGTTACAGCTGATGATTCAGGTGATCAAACGTTAATGCACTGAACTCAGTGCCTTAAATTGTGGGGGTTATGGGAGAGCAAACTCACCAACGCACTTCAGCATTATGTCCCAATCTCTAAATAACTAATCCTTTTTTGTGCATGGTGTTTTTTTCACTTCAGAAGCATATCCTTACTTGTGTTTTCAGTACTTGATTCCAGCCTGCTTGGGATCAATTAGCAAAATAAGGCAGTTTGCATAGTATTCAGTATGGTTTATAACTATGATCTGGCTTTAAAAAAAAAAAGTGGCTATTAACAAAGGTAAGTTTCTGAGAGCTAAACATACTTTTGAGCCTGTGTAATGCGGTCTTCTCTTGGAGATAAATCCTGCAATTCCTACTCACTCTGAACTCCAGTTGACTTCAATGGGAGTTTAATCTGAAAAAAGACTGCAGGACTCGCCCTTTGTTTGAAGAGAAGATAAATAGACAGAATAACAACCTAATTTTTATAAAACCTCAGGAAGAACCTGAGTAAACTGATGTCACACTGAAGTAAACTGGGCTTGGGTTGTGCTGTGGGCATTGGCCGTTTAAGGAAATATTTAACTTGTGGCTTGCACTTGCATTATGCGATGAAATAGGTTAGAAACCATCTTGGAAAAGCTCGTCTACAAGCAACATGGTCTGCAGCAGTCTGCCATGAGCTTCATATCATCATTCAGGACTGTGTCAATTTCTGAGAAGGACTGAGCTTGATAGTTGCAGCAGATGTTGTTGGCATGGATAAACTTGCAGGAAAGTGTTGCTGGCGAGTTGTTGATGTACACGTTGTACAGTTATTGGTGAAAAAACAATCTTGAAGAAGACTGTTAATCTGACACTTCCAGGAACTGCAATGGTTGCCCATGTGTATTCTGAACTGCTTATTTTGGAGGAAGAGCTCTACTACTTCACCCAAAATGGGGCAACTTGAGAGAGTTTACATGGAAAGCCTCTCTGCAAAGCATGTCATAAGCAGCAGTCCAGGAAGATGGCTCCTGTCTTTGGTTTTCAACAAAATCTATTTTTGATAAAGGTGGTCAAGGCCAAGACTTGATCACAGGTGCTACATTCTTTCCTGAACCCTGCCTGCTCAACCTGCAAAACATTGTCCAACTCTGGAGCAATTAGTTGGAAGATCAAGCACTCAAACACCTTAAGACACACTGACAGCAAGACCTGAGGTGACGGTCCTTGCCTGGCATGAGAATGGCAATAATCTTTGCTTGATGCCAAGTACATGGCAGATTCTTCTCGTTAATGACTCATGTATAGAAATTAGTGATGCCTTTGGTCCAAGGTGCTTAAGGAATTCTGGTAAGATGTTATCATACCCTGCTGCTGTACCTGGTTTGATGGAGTTAAGGGCCTTATCTAGCTCATCGACTGTAATTTACTTTGGTTGACTCCTGCCTACAGTCTAATGTTGAAGTTGACACCATTCATCATGTATTTTGTGTTTAATCGTTTCTCCAGCAGAACCTTTGCTATCTGCAGTAGATGGCTTACAACCTCACTGGGCGATTTTGGCCTGGTGAACAACACCCAGCCAACTGATCAGATTCTGTTGGAATAAGTGAAGTCAAGCTTCCCCATAAATTCCTGCCACCAAGTGGTGTCCAGAGACTCATCAGGTGGTCTGCAATGTCTGGGTCGCCAGATAATTCAAATTTCCTGAGCAAGGCTTGATAATCGGCACTCTGGCAGAGAGTTTAAATTGACCGACGGCAGCCTTGTGGTATAGCTGAACATGCAGCTTTGTAAATGGCTCCTTGGAATCAGTGTAGGCTTCATTGACTGGGGTACAATGTGATAGAATGGTAACCACACTACCAGTTCCAGAGCATTGCAGAACTTTTCCCAATCTGCCTTATGAAAATTCCACCGACACTTGATTGAACTTCAAATAATGGGTAGCTGGAGCCTGACTAATTTGTTACTAATTTAAAGTAATTAGTAATCTCTCAAGTGCAACTCTCCCTGTCCTTTCTTCATTGGAGTGTTTCTAGTCAACTTCACAACCAGGTACAATAAACATCTTTTTTTTTTTAAACAGATGATTTGATGGTAGGATGTGTATTAATGGTCCATCCTTCCAAGACACTGAATCTATCCTGAGAAGAGAGCAGAACACCCTTGTGACAGGGCAGGGTCCTGCTTCTGTCTCGTTTAAAGCAACAAACCTCTCAGAGACCTTCTTCTGGTCAAACATCTCATAGTTTACTTCACAGTGTTCTCCCCACCACTTGTATAAACTCATGCAGCTCTGTATTTACAATATCATAAAACCCTTAGCTCACTCAGCCAATGAGGAGGGACACAGAAGGTATCTTCCCCTGAGAGACCTCTGGCAAGCCTGCAGATCTCTCTCTTCCACTGAGTACTTCCTTTATGTGCCTTTTCTACCTCTCGAGTAATGGGCTACTTAGCCATTTGGGCTCTTCTCAGCCCAACCCAATCCACCAATTAGGCACAGCTCTTCTTAATCAGGGCTAATCCAGAGCAACTACTTGTAGTGGCAGTGACCGGAGTGCTGCATCAGTTGCTGTTTCCCAGCACTCTGTCACAACCCTCAACTCCTATTAATTTCAATTGGGCCCTAACTCAGGCAGCTCAGGGTTATAGTAAGGTGTTGTGCTCTTAGACTTTTTGCACCTACTTTCTACTGATTCTTACAAATGAGAAATTATGAACCTTTATTTGTAACTCTAATAGCTAACACTCCCTCCTCTTTGAAAGTAGTATTGAATACGTGACAACCCCCAGCCACCCAGTGAAGCAAGACAGCGTCAAACATTGATATGGGAGGCTGCAGTGTAGCAGGAATGGCTGGACTAAGATAAAGAAAGGAACGGACATTAAGAGTTCATGCAGTTATTAGCTCCAGGGAGCAATTAGTGTGGGGAACAGAATCCCTAGCAGCAGCTGAAGCTGCATTTAGAAATATTTGGAAGAATACATAGACTAATTGGGGCAGTGGACACTGAGGACCTGATCTTATTTTCACTGGAGTCAACAGGAGTTTTGCCACTGACTTCATTGGAGTAGGATTGGGTTCTAGATGTCTAAGATGAAATTCTGTCCTCGGATATGTAACATTGGCATACCTCCCTCCGAAGTACATTGGAGTTTGTACTGATCTAAATACCTTGTGTGGGCTCAGTTCTGTACATTAGCATTTCATTTACAACAGTGAATCAAAAAATCTATTTCCTTTTGAATCACAAGTTCTGCAGCCAAGTTCCCTACAACTAACAAAATGTAAAACCCTCAAGAAGATACTTCGAACTTCTTCTGGAGCAAAAGCCTTGCAATTTGCATTTACTCAAGATAACATTTGTGGGTGTTTAAAGTTAGGTCTCTCCGTCTGTATTTAGGACCCAAAGTCAACTGACCCAAGGACTTTCAGCTGCTATTACTAATACCTAGCTCTTATAGACCTTTTCATCGATAGTTCTCAAAGTGTTTTACAAAGAAGGTTAGTATCATTATGCCCATTTCAGGCACAAGAGGGGAAATGACTTGCCCAAGGTGGCCAGCTGGCTGAGCCAGGATTAGAGCCCAGCTCTCCTGAGTCCTGCTCTAGTGGTCTGTCCAATAGAACCACACTGCTGTCTGTGTATTTTTATGTCATGGGCAAGTTCTGCCATACACCCAGTCTGTGGATGCAGAAAGTCTTAAATGTGGTGGAACCAATTTAATTATTACTTGTCTTACAGTAGTGACTAGAGTCCTCAGTCAGAATCACAGCATTGTACAAATACATAATAAGATAACCCCTGCCCCAAAGAACTTGTAATCACCCATGTGGGGTGTGGGAAGTCAGGATTTGGGGTTCACCCCTTGGTTGTTGCAGAGGACAGTTTAGTGGGGCCTTCAACAATTATGTTGAGAAAGAGGGGTTTGGGGAGTGGCGATGGGCTGAAAGAATGATGGGATGATCAGCCATTGTCTCCTTCCACTGCTGAATAGGGGTAGAGCAGAGGGTTCACTGTGCTAGTGGAAATGGGGCAGTTTCATTTCTGCCCTGTGGCCTTCATGGGACTTTCCCAATGGGATTCCTTGAGCTGTCTGCTGAGGAGAGGGTTTACTCTTTCAGTCCGTGTGTGCATTAACAGCTATGATGCCATGAATGATTATTAAAAATAGAACATAACAGTAAATGAGCGTAGCTTTATCTTTTTTGTTGTAAACCAGTGTGAAGTGGTCAGTCACTGTGTTAATATATCATTTTAACATATTTTTCATTAATAGGATGATTTGATCTGGATCAATCAAAGCAAAGCTCTTATTTTCATGATTATTAATAAGTTAACAGTTGTAGAGTGCATGGAAGTTGTAAAGGATTACAAACAACGTATTGTGTGGGACTGGATTCTTGGCAGACTTCTCTGATTGTTCTAATACATGTTTATAACCACATTTATATATTTTAGACCTCTTAATGCAGTAAAATGTTTGAAAAACACCAAAATGTGTTTTAACTTACATTGAAGGACTAATCACCTTCACCATTCCATGTTTAATACAAAAGAAATAAAGACAGTGCTTAGGTCACAGTGACTCTTACAAAACATCTAAAACTGGTAAATGAAAAAAGAGTGAATATTCATTGCCAAAAGTGAAAGGAAATGCTAGCAAATCCTTAAATTTTAACTGCACAAGCTGCTCCTCAATATCAAGAGAAACTAAAACAAACATTCACTAATATCTACTTTTCAGTATATTTCAGAATGAAACACGTCCTCTTTAGCAATCAGCATTAGTATCTTTTAAAAAACCCTGTTGTACGAACTATAATAAACTTTTAAATACATTTATGAATTTATCATAGACGTGTATTTCCTATAGCCCAGTTGCAAATTAAAATAACAAGAATACAGATCTAGAATTTGTGTAGCAAGTTTTTTAGCCATGCATTATAGTGAGATTTTTAGCCATGCATATACCACTTACCTTCCAGGGTAGGCCTTTAATTTTGGAAAGTGCTGAAAGGCATTACCATACCCATTATCAAAAATCTTTTCTAGACATATCATTTATCTTTGTTGTGGTAATAAACAGATTCCCAGTGTTCTAGTATTAATAGTCCAGAAGTAACATATTAGCTTTAATTTTCCTTCCACAAGTTAAAATGATTATTTTGGGTAAAGCACATGGTTTTAGAAGACAATGAAGATACAGCCCTAGTAAAAGACAGAATGGCTGGTTGATTTACATGAAATACCAAGTGCTTGTGTGAGAAAAGGTTAAAATTAGATTGACGAGCAAATGTGTTACCAGACTGCTGGCTGACAAATGGCAAAGCTATGCCAACTTATACTGGAGATGTACTAAAAGTAAGCAGGAGGATAAAAACTATGTGCTAGAATACATTCAAACTTAGCATAAACAAAGAATGCTGGGGTGGCCACAACAGAGGCATGCCAGGAATATACATATTTTGTGGCAATAAAATACAGCGTGGGTACAATTTAACAATTAGATATGGAGATCCAGACGCCTGTTTTGTGAACAAGTCAAAAGGGGCTGCTTTGATGGTATACAAATTTGTTTACAATGATATTCCTGTTGGATGACTATACATCAATTTTCTGATAAACTTCTTTCACTGATCATAGTGACTAAAGGGCCCTACTTCCTAAGAGACTCTTTCTCAGCTAGGAGAGACAATGCAAATAGGAATTAATCATATAACACAGTCGTTCCCATCTTGACCAAGGTCTGATCTCTTCTTGGTGATCAGTGAAGAGTAGTCTGGTCACATGGCACTGGCCCCCCTTTTTTCCAGCTATTTCTATAGGCTTTTAGCCAAATTATAATTATTTAGGACAAAAATTTCAGAATTGTCCATTAATTGTACATGCCTCGCTTGAGACACCAGGTGCTTCATATTCGGAGATGCCGGGAACCAACAACTCACACTGATGTCAACTAGAGTTGTGGGTGCTCGGCCCATCTGAAAATCAGGTCCTAGATGAGTCAAGTTGGACACCCAAAACTGAAGCACCAAAAACTTAGCGGACACTTTAAAAAATACTGACTTATCAGCTAAGTAGATAGGTAGTCTGATATGCTTGGGATGTTTCTACAAAATGTAGCTACGATATTTAAATAGAAAGAAACAAAATTATAAATGTTTCAGGCTGCTACTCCATAATCACAACCTCACCATGCTGCTATATATGTATTTTAAATAGTAAAAATTTAAAAAAGTTTAAAAATTCAGCTAGCATGAAGGACCCTTACTCATGACGAATATAATCTGTATGTCTATAACAACACTTTGTGGGCTCCATAAGTATATCATGTTGTTTATCAAACAACATGCAGCATGTTCCCTTTGAAGTTAATGGGAATTCTGCCACTGACTTCAATGGGATTAGAATTTGGCCATGGCATGAACTTTACAATGCTTAAGAATTGACTAAATGGGAGTTTACACAGTAGAGTTTATGGACCATATCCTGCCCTCCAATGGGTCAGTTTTGTACAACTCTGCTAGTGTGGAATCTCCCTGAAACTGGCTTACCAAGTCCTAAAACCAGTTTGCCTAGCTCCCCCTGAAGGACCTCCCCCTGTTCATGGCATATGGCCAACACAGGGGGCATGGCCATGGGAGAGAGGTCAGCCATCCCTTTGCCCCAGCAGTCTGTTTGGTGTATCAGCCTGTTGGGGCTGGTGGAAGTTAGAGCAAGTCTGAGAAGCCGGAAGATTGCTCTGGACGGCTGACCTAGTTCAAAGCAGCTCCAGAACTTGGGGACAACAAATGTGGCTTAAAGTTACCTTTGTACCCACCTGCTCCTCAGCAACAGCTGTGGATCTGTCCCTGTGTATTATGCTGAGCCTCTAATATGTCTGACTTATTTCTCCCTCATTATCGTGAAGTAACAGAAGAAGGAAAATAATTGAACATTCCCTTAATGCTAGAAAAATAAACTGGTGTTGAGAGTCCAGTGGTTTGCCAAGATATTGCAGATGTGATGGTGTAAGCAGAATGTATGTGCCGCAATATCCAGGAACAATAAAGGGATGTTATTAAATATTGTGTGAAAAACATGACTTTCACCAAAACAGAAGTTTAAAATAACCAGTGTGTCACTTTTACAACTGAAAATCTACCACTTTAATGAGACACTTTGAGGGGAGAGGCCCTGCTTCATAAATCAGGTGACATGATTGAGATCCAATGTGCTGCATAGTACAAAAACCCTTTATCATGCCTACCTAGGAGTCAAATTAACTCTACTGCAAATATTAGAGAACATGCAGAAAGGACCACAAATAACTAGAGATAGGCTGAACACAATACCCAGCTCTGAACTGTGCTGCTAGCCATTATCTCTGCAACAAACGGTGATGAGAATAAATAAAAAATGCAGATCCTCCCCAAACATTTGGATCGGGATCTGTACAAAGAACAAACGCTGCTGCTGCTAAGTCGGCAATTGCACGTATACTTTCCGCCCACCCATGGGTAAGTCAGGCGTGCAGCGAGTGCATGCTAAACCCCAAAACCTGCTGGGCCCCATGAGCCAAGCATAGCCTGAGTAGCTCTTTTCATTGCAATAGTAAAGGAATGAGAACTATTATGTTTTGGCTCAAACATCAAATGGTAAAAACAGATTGTGCTTGACTGACTGAAAACTACACAGTCAGCCCTTTTAACAGGTATTCTTAAACCGTAAGATTACAAAATGGGTGTTTTGAAACACTGGTAAGGTTCTTCTTTCTCTTATTGACACTCCAAACCAACTCCTTAAAGTAACAAAGGACTAAACCCTGCAACTGCACTGGTTCTCCCCTATTGAATTCTATGAAACAGAGGAGATTGGGCCCTAAAGGGCAGATCCCACACTCCTTAGGTAGAGAGAACCTCAATTCCATGGCAGGATCAAGCCCTACATATCTATCTTCAGGTACCAAATCCAGGATTAATCACTTAACCTTGCTCATCAATAGAGAGGTGAGGCTTCTACATCTCAGTCTTAACTTACAATATGTGCCTGGAGGTTATTTGACATTGGGAGACTGTTGAAATCCGGTGAAGGTGGTTCCTTCTGAGCCTTGCACTACTTTCCGTGTACACTTGTCTGCACAGCCCTATACACTTCAATGACACTTTATCGCTAACAAAAAACGTTTGTGGCAACATCAGGATGAATTAAAAATAAGTGAGAATCTCATTCTTTTCCTTTTTCTACACCAGACAGTTAATGTTATTGTAAGCATCGTTTACTAAAGCAGTATCTGATTTTGTGCAACTAACATAGATATCAACATAACAAAAAGCAGTACATATTCCCGAAATTCTAACTGGGCACTGACTTATATGACTGGATTAATGTAAATTTACTTTGCACTAAACCCCCTGAGGTTTAAATCATAGCTTTAAATTTCAGGCTTTACAATATTTTATATTTGCTATTCAAGAGGGGGCACACACCGATTGGCTTGCTCAGGTTGTTCTCGGTCAGTACCCAGCAATGGGAACAGGCCCAGGAGCGAGCCACTGAATTGCTTGCAAGCAAGAAGGAAAGCGGGGCAGAAATGTCCGGGGTGGGTTTGGTATTCCAGGTCCAAGAATAGGACGGTGTGGGTACTGTTCTTATCTTGTGCTTTCCCCATACGGTGCATTTTACTGTCGGGCATTCCACCGCGTACACAGCCACACGCACCTCTCCTCAATGTCTACGGGTTAAATTCTGAAATCTTTCCATTGGCCCCATGGGAGTTTGGCCTGCAGAAGGACTTTAGGATCTGAACACCTAATAGCCTGGGCTGCTTGTTGTTCATTGGTTCAAACTGCCTTGCCTTAATCATATGCAATAGGACGAGACGAAACATTTTTTCCCCATTAGGAATCTGGAGAGGAATGCCAGATCTTATTTTGATAGCCACTAGGGGATGGTTTGTTGAGGTAGGTTTGCAGAGAAGATTGGTGAGAGGTGTTTGACGCACAACCAGAAACCATGCAAAATTTGCCCGATTTTAAATTTTCAGGACATCCTCTTCACTCCTGTGTGCACTGAAACATTCAGAGCATCTGACAGACCCATGTGCTTGTTCCCTGACAACATGAAACATGGGGCTTTTGACTGAGCTACCCCCTGAGTTTTTTGGGTACTTGAAACTATAAACTCAAAGCAAAACCAAGAGCTGTCTGCCCCCAAGAGTGAAAACCAGAGAGAAGATATACAGACCCTGTGAGCTGAAATGGCTGACTTTCACAGCTCGCTCATGGAGCTGAAAGAACCGTCTAGACCTAGTGTGAGTTAAATCCTTTGTGATTGTTGGGGGTCCCTTCAACTTGATATTGATATAAGAAACCAGTGCTGCCAAATTGTCTCTTCTGCGCCCAGAACACCCTGAAATGAGAAACTGGTTTAGTTCCCCGCCACCTACCCATTCCCACCTGTGAGCATCTTTGCTTTTTTACTGGTTACTCTATTCAGATTCCTGTCCCCATTCCCATGATGGGCACCCATCATAAGTGTCCAATTGGGATGTATATAAGCTGGCTTTGTGTATTTCACTTCTCAAATCAAAATGATAAAGGTTTCTTCTCTTTCGAGGCAAACTTGTTTCTCTTTGTGATGGAAAAATCATAATCTTGGGAGTGAGAGAGGTTATGTTGTGTTTTGCAGGAGCTGGATAAAGTTATTCTTTTAATGACAATCCTATAAATATATACCCTAGGCACATATAGAGAATGGGATTCAACTACTGATTATTAATAAAATGAAGATGCCCTCTAGTGGTTCAATAAAATAAAGCTCTGCACTCTCTTTTGTTCAAGGGAATTACCACCACCTCACTTTTTCTTTTCTCAAAACTGCTGTGAGCAAGATTCCACACCATTCTTACACCCCCTCTCCCTGGGATGTGTGGGTACAGAGGATCATTCGAAATGGTTGTGTTTAGTCCTGCAGGGCATCAAACAAGCTTAGTAAATTCACTACAGTTTCCATAAGAGCCATATCTGAACACAGTAGGGCTGGTCACATGATCACCATCTGGAATAGATGAGACTCGTAACTTACAGTGGCATGTTCTTTTTGTAGCCAACTCTTCTCAGAGACAACTGGTGACTTTTTCATCTGCAAAATATTTTCAGGAAAAGAACTGCTGGAACTGTTCAACTAATTTTTGTAACTGAATGATGAATTTTGCCCAGCATTTCAGTACTGTGAGGTGAAGCCTCAGTGTTACATTTCTTCCAGTGAAAGACATGGTGTGATCTCTTTCAAGTCAGAGTTGTGATCTTATCATTTCCTTTTTATAAGGCTATCCTTGGAAAAGAGAAGCGCAAATATTAGGGAGGTACATTGTAAAAGGAAGGGGAAGCTTAAAACCACATTTTTGGACATAGAGGCTTTAGAAACACGGGCAGCCCAAGATTTAAAACGAAACAAAAAAACCACTACTACATGCCTTATAAGGATAGGCTCAAGGAACTCAACCTATTTAGTTTAATGAAGAGAAGGTTAAGGGATGCCTTGATTACAGTATACAAGTACCTACATGGGGAACAAATATTTAATAATGGGCTCTTTAGTTTAGCAGAGAAAGGTGTAACATGATCCAAGGACTGGAAGTTGAAGCAAGACAAATTCAGACCGAAAAGAAGGTGTGACATTTTAACAATGAGAGTAATTAACCATTGGAAAAATTTACCAAGGGTCTTGGTGGATTCTCCATCACTGACAATTTTTAAATCAAGATTTCTCCCCCCTAACAGATATGCTCTAGGAGTAATTTTTGGGGGATGATGTTCTGTGGCCTGTGTTATACAGGGGGGCAGACTAGATGATCACAATGGTCCCTTTTAGTCTTGGAATCTGAGAAGATTTGAACCACAAGTCTCACATGTGGTTCAAGATGCCATGTGGTTCTTCTCTGAAAAAGTGATGATACAAGTTGCATTGTGGCACTCTACATCTATTATTCCACCCTGCTTCCATCTCATTAACAAGCTGTCTCCCACCCACTCACATGTGAAAGCTACTCCTGCTGACAGCTGGAGTCATTCTTGCATGTTGAAATATTCCATATGAGGCTGGGATGTTGAAGGTAGGTGTGGGACAGTGCCCCGCTGATGACAGTTGATAATCTTTTCTTTTAGTTTATACTCTTCCAGGACAGGCTGGCTTTTCTAAGGCATGTTTGAAATTAACTCACTTTGTTGTTTAATAGTCTTACTGCATTGACATGCATGGAATATTAATAAATACATGAAAGTCTAGATAAAATTAGCCAACTCTATTTTTTCTACAAGCAGTTCCTAAGGAAAGCTTTAAATAACAGAAGGGAAAAAGTCATTTCCCACTGCTGACCACAAATAGTTAGAATATGCAATGTGGGGCAACTTGATCTACTTGCTAAATGATCCTGTTTGGGCACCCTCTATTTCTATCTCCCTTTCTCTAAACCACTGTTTAACTCCATTAATTTCAAGCCCTTTCTAGATGTAGCTTAGGGATATATGCAACCCAAAAATGTATCACAATTTCAGTATAACCAGTTGATGAACAAGTTGGTCAAGTAAATCTGGCGTGATTCCTATGAGCTCAGTAAAGTTGCACCAGCAGAAGTGCAGAGTAAATGGGAGCAGGAGTTAGTCTGTAGTGTCAGATTCCATTTGCCCCCTGCTAACACTCCACAAAACAATGAGGCTACTTGGAGTAAGGTGCTGTTTAGAGTGAGCTAAGGGATCTGAATGTGGCCCACTGTGCTTATTAGGGGTGGGCTGTAATTACGGAAGTAGTTAGGGAACATATACATTAATTCCTTAAGTCTGTGACAGTATCACAGTAAATTAGTTGGAGGAATGAATTGTTAATTGGCTAGAGGCAGGTTAATGAACTGTAGCAGAATTCAGAATGATTTGTTAACTGTGGTTCTAATATATTAAGTAAATTAATGCTGCTGAAAGGGGCAGGATTGATAGCTTGAACTATGCCTCAAGTCTTGTTCTGAAAACATCACCTTCAGTCTCCTACTCTAGTCACCAATTCTCTTCTCTGCTGAGACTGGGGAACAAAGATCCAAATGTAATGGTGACTTTTGTGATGTGGCCACTTACTTGCTAGGACATGGACTCTTTATATAAGCCACTGCACAGCTAGCAGCTGGCAATGTCTTCAGCTACTCCTGAGGTGGGTCAGATGTGAACTTGTGAGCTGAAAGGTAAAGACCCCTAATTATACTCCTAGAGCCCTTCAGACACCCATGCCCCTAAATCTTTGCTATTCTGACGTAGTTTGTTTTTTCTTAACAGCTGCAGAAGAAGTTACCAGACAGAATTGTTTTTGTATATTCTAGCCATATTTTGGGCAGAATTAAATGGTCAAATGAGAAAGCCAAAAAGTTCAGCTTTGTCTGGTGTTAATCAATGCGAGGATCCATTGGCTAGGAAACTGACACAGATGATCTTTCTCTCTTGAAAGGAGTATGCCAGTTTTGCAAGCTCCGTTAGTGCATTTGGGAGGTAATTGCATGTATGCTTAAAGACCATCAAAATAACATGCTATCTTGTTCACATTACGACATTGTTGGACAGCAGAGGATTGGATGATGTATCCCAATGCACATGAAGGTTTGCAAATAATTCCAGAGTGGCTGGCAAGAGCAGAATGGACAAATGTAGTGAGTGTATGTGGGGCATACAGTTACATACAATGCCATTGCTTGTGGTTGGGATCCATTTTTCAGATGTTGTTGGATATTCTTCAGTTAGCTACTGTCAAGGTTTTTGGAGAAGGTGATATCACGGCTTTGGTTTACTAGTAAGTACAGAATTACTGCTAATGTCTTATGGTGGAGCTACCTCCGCACAAATCAACTCTCCTTTTTGTGCGAGAGCGCCGAGCTGGGAGGGGAAAGGAGGCGGGATCAGGGCTGGTGCTCAGAAAAGCTGACAGAGGCACCCTCCACAGGCACCACAATGAAGAGGATGCTAGAATATAGTTAGGACTGCCCCACTCATTTGTCTCCAAGCGATGCATCCGATTGTGAAATCCTCATCTGCAACTAGTTCAAAGAAATTTTCTGATGTAGTCTGGAGCAATGGGAATGGCAGATTGTGTCTTCACCGAGGATGCTAATATGTCCTGGCCAGTACATTAGATATACATACATCAAACCTCAGATGTATTTGGAGAGGCAGCCTACTGATTAGGTAGAAGTAGTGGACAGCGTTGGAATTGTCTCACTTATTATTTGGTTCCTGTAAAGTTAATTACAAGAATAGCATTTTTATGTGAACAAGATTCAATTTATTTGTACCCGCATTTGTTTGTCTTAACTTTATACAGAGTAAGTATACAAAAACACTGAAGAAATATATTCACAGTGTTTGTTGTAAAACCCCACTTATTTCTAAATTAGTATTAGCAAATCAACAAACAAAATACCCTTCCAAAAAACAGACACTCAACCAAGCAACAAAAACACACAGGGAGAACAAACCACATATACATGAAAAGCACCACTTGCTTCTGTGATTGAAGACTAAGCAGTAAACTAACCATAAGAGACATCATACAAACACAGGAAAACTAAAAAAGGAAGAATTAATAAAATGAATCCCCTTCTCAAAGTGTAGCAGTTACATTCCCAAGAGTACACAACATACTGTGGGTGTCCTGCAGATAAATCACAAAGTATTGGCCAGATCTTTTCAAAGTGATATTTAGTTTAACCATTTATTTATTCATGATTCTCGTATTTACTTATGTTTCCATTACTTTTATCAAGGAGGAAGGGTTTTTTCCTATCTCATTAGCATTTATATTTTTAGGCAAATGACTCTTTAGGCAAAAGTAACTCTTGTGAAATGTGGTTAAAATTTTCAGAAACATCTAAGTCACATAGGAGCTCAGAGAAAGTCAATAGAATTAAGACATTTTTGAAAACTTTACCTTTCTTGAAATGACTTTGCAAAGATGTTCAGGAGATAAGGCCAACTGTAATACCAACTTGAGATCCAGACTCATTCAAGAGAAGACATATAACCAAAATGGCTCTACTCTTGGCCAGGCCCTAAAAAGTGAACGTCAGAAGCCTGCTGAACATCAATTCCTTCTTAAGCATTTTATTTGGATTTGTATTCCAGTTACACTGTGATACTTTGCTTTTCACATCAAATTTATAAATCTTTTTAATCCAGCATGGGAAGCCCAGGTCAGAATGGAGAAAGACCTTGTCTAGCAACACTAGGCAACACAGTCTAATTAGTTTTTGGAACTAGAAAGAGAGCTAAATGGTCTTGGTCCAACATTCTCAGTAATAGGATTCCTTTCCTATTAATCTACAACCATGAGATATGACCAAAGTGTTATCCAGGGAGCAAGTCTCACATGTGATTATAGTTGCATAAAACTGTGGTTTTTACAAACTTTCATAACTAATACTAAATTAGCTAACAATAGAGAACATGTTTTTATTAACAGCATCTTGGCAAATAAGCTACAAAATAACAAAGCAAAACTGTGTTCAATGGTCAGTTAAGTCAATTTTTGAACAAGAGACCTCTTACCAGTCGGTGAAAAAAAGACCAGTTTTGAACTACACAGAGCCCTTCTTCAGTAATTTTGTGATATATAATAATATATGTAATAATTGTGTTATATATGCTGAGTTTTAGGTGTTATTTAAAGTATACTGCATACAGAGCACAAGCAGCAGAAGGACTGGAAGAGTGGGGGAACCATGCCCCCACAACGGCCCAACCCTCCTGGAGCCTGAGCCCCTCGCACCAGTCCCACCCTACCAGAACGCCTGCCCCTCCTACCAGGTCCTTCCTCCCACCCCACTCTCCTTACCTTACTCTTCCTGCTGACCAGCCCGAAGCTCTCTGGTGACAGGTCTTTCCTGCTTCCCAGACGTGGAGGATCCCCGGCACCTTTCTGCTGTAGTTTTGCTAACTGACTGGTGAGGGCTCAGTTGCCAGCATGTGGCTCAATGTGGAGGGGGACCCGGGTGCCAGTCAACTGGGCCAGGTCACAGTGCATTCCCACCCAGTCAGGTTTTAAGGGGTGGGGGACAATGGCCCTTTATGCGCCGGAACCTTTGTAGAAGTGTCTGTTGTGGTGGTGGGCATGGCCAAAGTGGCAGAGGAATTAATACTTAAATATCCCACAGAAAGTGCATATATTTCTTTTGTTAAGAAGTGTGTGTGGGGGTATGGCCCTCTGGCCTTCCCCACACCGGTGATACAGAGATCTGTATTATTGAAGACTGGGTGATATATTGTGTGGCATATTCACCAGCCAGGCACAAACTACTGATCTCAGAGTATTGATTCTTTTCAAATACATTTGATTATACAATAAAGAGCTGAAGTGCATCATAGTGATAATTAGAAAAACTAGTAAGATGCCATATAAAATTGTAATAAAATAGAATATTCATATTTGAATACATGACTACTACTTATTCATTCCAATTAATTTAAGGACGATAGAAAAGAGGAATATGGTCCCTCAACAGATTTGTGTAAATCTTCATGGCCATTTAATTTTAGATGGGTGAATTGTTGAGCCACAGTTTAGATGAACAGCTCGACAAAGCAGTAAACACAGTATACATTCACTTACGGGTCTCTATAAATTTTATTTATCATTAATTAGTATGCAGTATAGTCCAGTCTTTTCATTTATGCAAGAGGAATTAGTACTCACGGATGTTATTTTATTACATAAGCCTAAAATAACAAAATCATCTTCCCTCCCCCGCCTCCCAGAGACAAACTGAAGCTCAAAGCTCCTTTGATCAGCTCCAAAGGAGAAAAATCATGCTGTCAGCATCCTGGATGTCACTACATCTATATGGGGTGAGGTACACTACTTAGCATTAAGAATTGCTTCTCAAAAAGTTCCTGACACAGGAAGCTTTTTATGTGGAGTTACAGGCTAGGCTCTTCCTAAAGGGACTCTCTCCTCTTTATAGAGAAGCGGTTTTTTTTTTTATTTTTTGTTATTTTCCCTTTCCTTGGAAACAGCCCTATATTATATATATATAAAATAGGGCTGTTTCTAAGGAGAGGGAAAGTAACAAAAATGTCTAGAGTGTGGGGAGTCTACTTCACATCATATCTACAACATCCCAGAAATAGCTCTATTTTAGATATTTGACTATTTAATGCTTTGGTCAGGGGAAATAGTTTTTGATATTTTGCCATAAATTATTTGGTTTAGAAGCATTACTTCTGGGGCAGGACAACACACACAACATATGGAACAGCACCTCTTGCTACAGATATCACAATTGGGGGGAAATCTCTTTAGAACATGAATGTGTTTGGGTCCTTCTGTATGTTTTCTTTTTCAACTCTCTTTCAGACTGAGGCTGAAGGTGGCCAATTAACATCATACAACTGCACTGAAGTGATGCTAATGCTCTGAGTGAAATTCACTGGGATTGTACATCCTCAGCCAATTTAATTCACAGAAGCTGGCACTGGCAAAGCACTTTTATGCAGCAGTGTGATGCTAGTGACTGTAACTGTTAAATCCCATGTTGCTTGCAGACTTCTTGTGGAGACAGCCAGGCCTGAATTTACCATTACGTGTGTAGGCCTGGATTGAGGCAAAGAAGGGCATAGCTTTTGCATTCAAATCAGATATTTGATAAAACTATTATAAAAAATTATTTCCTGTTTGCTCTTAAAGAACAATAAATGACTTGTAGTTTGAGAAAGCTAAAATTCAATTTTAATGAAACATTTGGGAGGGACGGGGGCCTCTGAGAAGTGGAATCCAAATTTGAGCAGTTCAACATGAAGAAACACTAAAGTTTCACCATAAGCTGTTTGGGGTCCATCCAGTCTCCAGATATAGTTAGAATTGAAGAGAAAGAACGCATTTTCATTTTTTCAATCTTTTTTATTCAAAAGTTTTCAAAAGAAATAAAACAGAAAAAGCTAACAATCTAATCAAATGTACAGTTCAAAAATGTCTTTTGGCGTTTAACAAGTCCTAGGAAACAAAACTACAGAGTTATCTTGAACCGGACAAATAAGTTACCACTGGCAAGTTTGTGGCACTAGAAAAACAAAAATAAAAAATTAACTCTCTTGATCATATAGATATCTCTATGAAAATCTTTTTTTTTTCAATCTGTACAAAAGGTCTTTCTTCATAAATTAATTTTTTTTTTATAATTTAATGGCTGTCTACTATGTGATGTTTAAGTAACTGATTATTTCTTTATGTACAGAGGTTAAATTTCCCAAATCTTACCCGGACAATGAGTATGGCACTTAGTTCAGACACTTCTAGCAGCAGCTCTTCCCTCCCTCTAATACAGCTACTGTATTGCAATTTTAACGAATGCAAAAAATATCAAGTAGTGAGAGATCCAAGAATGGCGATATACCAGATACAGGGAAGGTGCTGCAGGAAGTCTGGACTTTTACAAAGCAGTAATATTCCAGGGAGCACAGAACCAATAATACCACAACCTTTTTTTTTTTAAAAAGAAAAAACAAACATCTCTTATGACTATGTAACTCACTAGAATCTACACTTCTCAGAGCAGCAATTTATTTTTGAAACTATGAAATGTCACCGACATCTATACTCCAATACTCACACAATTTAACAACTAAAAAATACTTGAATGAAGTAACTGCTTAGCCCTAGCTCCTGAGCTAGGATGATTTGGTCTGTGGAAACAGGGAGGGCCAGCAACCTGTCCCAATACAAAAAGAAATAAACTTTGAGGTAGATAACTGATCATATACAGCTGACCAGACAAGTACACAGTTTTGGAAGACAACTTAATTTATCATTTGATTTAAAACATATGCCATTGTAATAAAAGAGCTTTAATAGCAGTGAATTATCTAATACGTAAAAATACAAATAACTGTGTATTTATTAATCAGGAATTTCATAGTTTCAAAACTGGTTTTCTTTACACTTAACACTTGTAGTGATGATGTAAAGTGTGGCACTGCTTGGATCCAAGTCTTCCTTCATGCTTTTTGTGACCATACTTCAATTAAAATTATAAAACCTAAAGGCAAATGTACAAAAAAAGGCACATTCTCCTAACCGCAAACTGGTCCGGCAAAAATAAAGAGTACAGAAGACGTAATGCTGAGACAAATCAGAATTATTGGTTACTGGCTCTTTGTTCTTTGGTAAAGTTACCTTTAAAAGTGCCAAGTCTTTTTATTTTTATTTACCTCCTATAGAGAGCTAGTACCCAATCAATTATGCGTCTACTTACATCTCAGCTTATGTTTGCAAACAAGTCCTTAGCTTTTGCCATTTTGCTGTAATAGCAAATTTTCTGTTTGCTAGGTCTCAGCACAATCATCATTCTAAAGCACTATCATTAGTATAAAGGAAGGACAAAAATGTTCTGTGATATTCCCACCCCAAACTCCCCATTCTACCTACACTAAAACTAGAACATCAAGTTAGTTTCTGAAAAAAGGCAAAAAAAGATTTTACATTGCATCTTACAGCAGAGTTCCTAATCATTCAAACTATCAGAGGAAACTATTGGCATATGGCCTTACAAACAATTTATCCTATTAAAATTCCCCCAGTCAGAAAATGTGTTTCACACAAAACATTTTTCCCCTCTTGCATTTCACTACCTTACACATTATGTGAAAAATCATTAAAAACACCTACTACACATTAAAAAAAGCCAAATTTTCAGCAATTTTTATTGACTACCTTTTAAAAGCCCTATGCTGCTGTTTTACAAGGCATAATAGACCAGCTCATTTGGTCAAAGCATTCTACACCATTAGTTTGGACTACTTACTGAAACAGCTACAGCATGAAAGATTTAAGGCAAATTGGAATTTATAGAAAAGGATAAGACACTTCACACTACGTTAAAAGAAAAACAGAAAGCTAAGAGAACAGACACTAACTGCAACACTGCACTGTAGCAACACTCACACACTACAAGCACAGATCATCATTTTAGATGTTTTACTATTTTAAACTTCAGAAAACCCATTTCATACAATAAAAAACAAAACAAAACAAACAAAAACAAAACAAAAAAAACCCAAAAAAACCAAAACAAAAACAAACCAAAATACAAATTCTGCCATGCACGTGAATAAGTCTTCGTGGTCATCTGTGCATACCCAGAAATTTGGGGAAAAAAAAAAAATTGCATCATAATACTTGATAAAAATTTTCTTACTAAAATAAACCTGTTCACAGGAACAGCTACTAGATGAATTTAAGGATTTTTTATGCACCTTATAGAACTTATAGCAAAAATAGTTTTAGTTGATTTCATTATAAATAATGTTTTCAAGAACCTGTGCAAAACTGTCAATAATTCCTAAAGCACAATTGATCAGTAAAATCCATGATTGTTTCAGCCTTTGCACCCTTCTCCAGGCAAGGTCAACACTGGACATCTGTAACATAAAGAAGTCAGAGCTAGGGCAGAATTACTTTTGCATTGTCTTCTATTGTAGACATCTGTGAAATTGTTTCTTACCTCAGACGTAGTTTTGAAAGGACCAAGTGAGCCCATGTACATACTTGACAACTGATCAGGAAGGTGCCAAGTGCCCTGGGAGTTGAGGGTTCTCAGCACCTGCGCAGATAGTCCCTTTGCCTAATTACAGCCTTATCCTATAGTTTTTTTCCTCACACAAAATCCCACTGATTCCCCACTGGGAGTTCTGCTTGCTGAGAGCTTAGGGACTGTGACCCTGCACTCAAACTGAGGGTTTGTGTGTGTGTGTGTGTTTGTTTTTTTAATGGCATCTACTGTTGGTGCATTCATGGGGAGGAACATTATTTTGCAGATTCAGTTTAATAATATTAACACTATTTGCCACTCTGCTATTCATTATTTATAGGGACCATACTGACTCATAGTGCATGTAAACACTAAGAACAATGCTTCTTAAGACATTACGTTCATGCAATATTGACTTTTAAGGGGAGTGCTCAATGTTTCCAATGGTGGTGGTTATAATATGCCTCAGAGAAACTGGGTAGCAGTTTTACCATCTCTTCAAGAGGCCAAATGTTGTCCCTTCTGCTCTGTGAACATGCAAAGCCCCAAACGAGTGGAGATAATACTGATCTTGTGCTAGGGACAGGATATGAAGAGCAGAACTTTGCTTCTCTGTGTGCCCTGGATCACTACTTGGCAGCAGCCATCTTCACAGGCCCACAGAGAAGGCTTAGGACAAGCCACGCATCTGAACTATACTGACCCACAAGCAAGATGCCCTGAATTGGGAGCATGCAGGGGCCATGGTGCAGTAACAGTCCACAGGATGTGCCTGGGTAATCGCGAAGTGTAGGATTTAGGCCCCTCAACCTCAAAAGGAAGAATGGGGATGTGCAAGGCCTGTTTACTTGGGAATCCTGTAGGGGCCAGTGTCTGGCCAATGTAAAGTAACAAACGCACACACGTTCACTATTATATGGAACATGGCATCAGATAAAATGTGCTCAGCTAATGAATTTGTTTATATGACAATTTTTAGTCTTCCTGAGTATAGAAGAAATTCTTATCCGAATACTTGGGATGAGAACAGTGTTACCATTACCACAGAACATACTTGACCTGCAAAACCAAAGGTAATTGAGATATGTATGTATTAGTGAATGTGCACTAGGCAAACAGGATTATGTACAGAAGGTGGACAATCATAAAACTGCTGGTGCTTTCTGTATTCTGTGTTTCTAATAAACCTGTGTCATGAGAGCTACAGAAATGAACTTTTATGAACCTTTCGGGGCACATAAGCAATGTAGTGAGAGATTCACTTTCTAGTGCATGAATAAAGTTCTTTCAGTGTGAAATCTTGCAAAACTTTATAAACATTTATGGAACTGAAGTATAGAGAAGAACTAAACTCCAGAAGCTTATGTCTTGGAAGGATGGAATGAAGAAAATGGAATGCTAGGGAAATGGTCAATGCAAACAAAACTTTAAGGGTGGCAAGCTATAAAAAGCAGTGCTGCATGGAAGGGGTTAGTCCAAACAAATGAGTGACTTATTAAGGAAAGCAAATGGAACATTTTCTATGAAAAGGAGGAAATTAACTAACTCTGAGAAAAATTTAAGCCAGGACTAACACTTTGTTGACCAGTCTGTCTCCTTCCTACAGTCTTAAAGACATGAAAGGGGAGTCTTTACAAGTGAAACTCAACAACGATTTCCTTGAGGAGATTCCACTGCATCATCCCACTGCGGGTGGCATTGCTTCTCTGTAGGAAAGCCACTTCCAAGTTAGTGCTGGGATTCAAACTGTTCTCTACTCAAGTCTGATGCCATGCATGGAAGCACTGATGTCTCAGTGTGAACAAGTTAAGCTAGAATGGTAGGCAATTGTGTGCCAGAGAAACTACTAATACATTATTACAGATAATTCATTCAGGGACTAATCTTGAAGCCTTTACTCTATTTTTTCTAATTTCTCACTCTGGCAAAACTCAAACTGATGCTGGGCTCTGGCCCTAAATTATTAGCAGTTTTATTTAGATTATATCACTTCTGTAAGCTACAGTATATTGTACATTTAGTTTTGAATTCATGTCTTTTTCAGAGTAACAGGACAAGCCCCTACCTCAGTTATTTGTTTTGCTGATACGTATATGGAGAATGGTCACTGGATGTCTCTACTGTAACCTGCTGTTGGCCACTAGCTTCCTGTAAAAGAAGAAAAAGGGGTTGAGACATGATGTCCAGCAATACTAGCTAGCGCCTAGATTTCCCAAAATGACTAGAGATTTTGGATGCCTCTGTATTCTGTTGTACAACCCAAGAGACTTGACTGGGCCTGGCTTTCAGAAAGCATTAAGCATCTTCTCCTTCATCCTTCTAAAAAACCAGGCCCCTCTCCAAGGTTTCTCAAGTTAGGTACCCCAAAAGTGATGCATCCAACTTGGCCTGCACTTTTATTTATAACAGAAGATCTAACGAAATATAAAATGATCAAGTACATGTTCTATTTCCTAAATTGCTATAGCAATAACTAGACAATGTGATGAGATTAACAGAATGGAACCACACAAACATATTAAAAAATGAGAGAATAAATTCTAATGTTTTCTGTAGACCACTACAAGTCACCATCTTTGTGCTGTGAGTCAATGTGAAGAACACAGACTTCTGCATTCCCATAAATTTTGTAAAAAGAAAAGGAGTACTTGTGGCACCTTAGAGACTAACAAATTTATTTGAGCATAAGCTTTCGGGAGCTACAGCTCACTTCATCGGATGCAAAGCTTATGCTCAAATAAATTTGTTAGTCTCTAAGGTGCCACAAGTATTCTTTTTCTTTTTGCGGATACAGACTAACACGGCTGCTACTCTGAAACCATATATTTTGTGTGTATCTGCTTCGGTATTGTAGTGTGGCTGGCTCTACGGAAGACTAAGGGTTAGTTCCGCTGGAGCTCTCAACACATAGCCCAGTAACCAGGCGATGACTAATTCAACTGCTAGAGACACAAGGTGAGCGGGCTAGTATCTTTTATCAGACCAACTTCTGTTGGTGAGAAAGACAAGTTTTCAACCTTACACAGAGCTCTTTTTTAGGTCAACGAAAGCTTGTCTCTCTCACCAACAGAAGTTGGTCCGATAAAAGATACTAGATGAGAGGAGATGAGATGGATGAGGTAATATCATGGGACCTACACAACTACAATACCACAGCATAATTCAATGTCTGGTACTTAAAAGGACAATACAGTGAATCCACCACTTGTAGTTTGCCTCTGACACATCTGGGGAGGTGTATAAATCATACTGACCAGGGTCAAGTGTCTCAGGACAAACAGACTCTGAAATGGATAAAATGTGGCCTGTAAACTTCAGGATGTGGGCAGAGAGAGATAAAATAAAAACTAGGGAATGAGAGGCTGCAGGGGTGAAATCTGTCTTGCCCAGCCCCAATGCTGGGGGTTCTTGGGATAAGTGGGGCCTACATAAACCTTAGCATTTCCTTGCAAGTTTAAGTAAGATAATACACATATAGGCTTTTGTTCCTTAACCCTTTTCCTTCCTGTGGATGAACAAATAATACTTTGATTTGAACACGCTATTCTCTGTCACTACATTTTTATAGTGGTCACGGGTCAGAAGTCTAAGCAGGGGGCCAAAATCCAGCTGGCCATGTTGAGGACATAGTTGATGGACAGGAGTGGTGTAAATAGTGTGATTACACCCTGAGAGTTACAGGCCTATAACTGGGAAAGAGTGCCCAAGGAGAGACTGAGAGTGGTCAATGGTATAGTTCCCCCTGGAACTGCAACATGCAGTCATATCTCAAAGCTAAGCAGGGCTGGGCTGCGTCGCTGCTTGAATGGAAGAACTAACTATTAGAAGTTCACATTGGTGCAGTATATTTATTAGATGAAAATAATGACATGATGGTAGTTTTATTAAACTCCATTTGTACTCAAAGGTCCTGCATAATGTAACGTTTTCATCTGTATTTTTTTTCCCTGGCAAAACAATAAATTTAACAATTTTGGCTGTAATAGTCTGCTGCTTATAAAATTTACCAACCTCAACAGGAACAGCTGCTGTCTGAACATGTGTATACTGGGGTATGTAGGCTCCTTGCATAGCTGTTGTGGCTGGCATGTACTAAAAAGACAGAGACAATACATTCAGCTAAAATAAAATCTGATGCAAACCCCATAAAGATTTTTTAAATATATATTTGAGTGCTCTGGTAGGGAAAAAGATTCAAAGCAAGCTTTATCTAAAATCAATAACCAGTGCAGAGAAGTGAGGTGTATTACACTGAGCAGTGTTAGTACACAAACTCAACTTTGGCCTTCAGAAACAAAGAGGTTAAGTATTTTCTTTCCAACAAAATTCCAGTCTGAGTCTTTTTCTTATCAGTATGTACCCAAGGAGGAAAGATGCTCTTATGGTTAAGGAACTGGCTTGTTACAGAAGATCTGGGTCAATTTCTTGTTCTGCCATACACTGTGTGACTTTGAGCAAGACTCTTAACTCTGTGCCTCAGTTTCACATCTGTGAACACTGAGGATAATATTTCTCTGCTTGACAGAGGTGTTCTGAGGATAAATGCATTTATGTTTGAGAAGTGGCAAGAAACTACACTAATGGAGGGCAGACTTTATCTAAATAAAGTGTGCCATGTATTTTTTATTAATCCAATGTATTTGTTTCCATGAGGAATGCAGTTTAAACTAGGAAGCTCATGGTATTCCTTTAGGTCAGTGGTTCAAATTTAGCTTAAGTCAATAACGAGCAAAAGTTACCATCAGATGGGTCTCTTCAATCATCTGTATTAAATGGATCGGTATAGGTACTTCTCTATGTCAAACTACCATTTGGTATGCTAGATATAACACTGCATAGAATTTAATATACAGATGTAAGAGGTTTTTAGCAGATGAAATGTCTTCATATCAGACAAATGTATGTGAATCAAATAATTTATTTACAACACTGAACCCTGCAGAGTGAACTCAGCACCATTATTTCTGCTTCAAGTCCAGTTCTAGAATTAGAACTACTTAAACTGGGCTACTTTCATTTGCTTTGTTCCATGCATTTGGAGTACATTTCACACTACTACACTAGCTTGTCTGCTTACTCTTTTGCCCTAAAGAATCTGTGGAGACAGCCATTTACATTTTAATTGAGGAGGAAAAATTCTTAGTGGTTTTCATGTACACTACACAGATATTGTAATCAATACACAACATTTTCCCTTTGTATATACTGAGCTTTATATTAAATGCCACATACTGTTCCAGTACTGCCTAATGAAAGGTGACTCATCTGTTGTGTCAGAGGGTTTATCATTGATGCAGGCTGTAGTGACATGGTGTGGTCCATGGAGGGAGTCAATACAGCACCCTATAGGAGAGAAAAAAGCAAGTTTAAGAATGAGACTGTCCAGATTTTAATTACACTTCTCTTTTGGCTCAGGCACATAAATACGGCCTTTAATTCCAACCAGTAGGGTTTGCCCTAACCCACAACAATGATACTAGCTGGTCTCGGAGATCCTAAGGATTTTACTCCATTTTATAGCTAACTACCCAATTTATACATGCACCAATCTGAATTTGTAAACTGAGTAATTACTTAACTACCTACCAAAAGTGCAAGATTTGATGTACAACGGATAGACCTGCAAATATTTCATGTGCCACTGTCTTATAGAGAGGTTTCAGAGGAACAGCCGCATTAGTCTGTATTCGCAAAAAGAAAAGGAGTACTTGTGGCACCTTAGAGACTAACCAATTTATTTGAGCATAGAGAGAATACTTTCCTCAACAGCAACAAATGATGCACTTCCATGACTGCCTGTTCAAGTTTCATACCCTTGAGTTAGGCATTGTAACTTTTGATCAGGGAAGTACCAGTTTCACTAGGGCACGAGTACCAGAGGGCTATGTTGTAAATACCATTTCTTTTGTAGAAAGTCTATCTAACACGATGGGATTACCACATTGGTGTCACATCTCTCTATCTTTATATGTACAGTGGACATAGTTTTTAAGCACCTGAAGTTGCCAAATATTCAGTTGGTGTACAGGTGTTCGGAAAACTCTTAAGAATGCATGGGGGGTTAATTTAGATGGATGGATACAGATGGGGTTTATTTCCACCCTAAGATGTTCCTGCAAAATTACATTTCTAAATATATTGTATGTGTTATGTATGCAGGCATGTGACTGAAAAGAGGTTTAGGTGAAAATTAATAGAAATAATTACAGCATACGGAAAATCAGTGTTTTTGAATGAATAATTTATTCCTTTTACAGCAGGTCTTATATTTTTTTATGAAGTACTGAGTGTTGTTAGAAAAACAACCATGTGACCAGTCTCGATGAAATGAGTCACAGGCACAAACACTGCAAGAATTTCCTGTTCTGCAGACTGCAAGTGTCTCTGCAAAGCAAATGAATGAGAAAGAGAGAGCACAAGCTTCCACACAGGCCGAAGACCAAAATTGAGAAGTCAGGAATCTAGATCTTTCATTTCACCGAGATAATAGCTAGAATTGAACATCTGTAAATGGAATATCCCTAATAGCATGATAACCTATTAATTTGCATTTCTCACAGCATAACTTGCAGGCTTTCATCCTTATTTATAATTTCAAAACTCTATGTTGATAATGGGTGTAAATAAAATCCGTGGTGTCCATTAATGACATACTTGGAAAAAATATGTATCAGTTGGGCATGTTGAAAGGATGTAAGTGTTCAACACCATCTTTTTTGCTTGCACATACAGAAAACACTTTGCCAAAAAGATTTACGTTTTCCAGCCTGCATAAGGAGGTTAATTAAAGTCCAGGCAATTTCCTTGCTAGCTTTGAAAATGTGCTTGTTTGTCAGCCATGGCACTGCATATATTAAAGGACGAGTCAGTGTATATAATGTCAGTACCAATGAACTCAGTCATTTTGATGTGGAATGATACTGATGAGGGGGGAAATGAGATGGGCAAATTATATATAAAGAATACATGACTGTGATATAAAAATATCATAGGCATGAGTGGGGGTGACCTGCATTACTCATGAATGGGGAAGCCATGGGCAACTAAATGAGTGTCCATAAATCTGTGTATATCATACCATATATTTTGCTTCTGTAAAACAGGTGCCCTGAATTATTTTAGATCTGCTCTAGAGCATTTTTAAAATTGGTTCTGCAATTTATCACATGCATATTACCACCACATGGGCTATGTCACAAAGCGTTCAATCTCAGCATCCTAAAAAAGGATGTACTTATCCCACAGGAAATTGCACTGGGGATAAATGGAGCTGTCCTCATCAACCTGCCTTCCTGAACACATGGACGCGTGTGTCTTTTCCTTCCTATTTTTTCCTTTCAAAGTGACAAAAAAATGTGAGAATGACACTATAGCCCAGTGGTTAGGGCCCTCACCTGAGAGGTTCAAGTTCTTTCATCTCATCATTTAGGAGTGCAGAGGAATTGAACTGGAGCCTCCCATGTCCCAGGTGAGTTTCCTAACCACTAGGCTGAAGATTATAAGGAAAGCCACTGCCGCCACCTCCTCCTCCTGGCTGTTTTGAATGGAGCTAGACAGGCTCTCTGAGTGTGTCTACTGGATTAACTCCCACAGGCAAAATAGGCGGGGACATGCCTATCTCCAGCTGGACTGAAGATCATGTTGGGACTTAGGCATCCAATGCATTGGGGCACCTGCCTGAGGAAGCAGTGCACATGCCCAGAGACAGAAACTTAGGCACCTAAGGGAATTCTATAGCAAATATTTAGGTGATGAATGAATTTAGGTAACTACAGTGTTCAGTGGCAGCTGAGCAGGGATTTTGTGGATTGCAGTAGTGCCTAAATATTGGCTTTAGGCACTTAAATCCCTTAGTGAACCTGGGCCATTGTTACTGAGGACCAGTAAAGTGGAGCCCTGGCAAAGGAAGGCTGGGCTAGTTAAAATTTGAAGTAGCAGGAGTCATGACTGAGCCCCAATTCCAACTGATCACGTCCTCTTCCTTCCTTCTTAGCATACAGCGTCCCACGGTAGAATCACCAAAATCCAAGAAAGATTATGGAAAGGAGAGTTATTTACCTTGTACAGAAATTGTAATTCTTTGAGGTGTTTTGTCCCTATGGTGCTCCACTTCAGGATGTGTGCATAACTGTGCACTCTTGATTGGAGATTTTGTCAGCAGTACCCATGGGTCCCACCTGCCTCCCATGCAACCGTGTGCTCCAGTGTGAGAATGTATAGGTGTGAGTGGACCTGCCACTGCTCCAGTTCCTTCTGAACCTCAAAGCTCAAGAATAACTCGAGCATAGGGAAAGTAGGGCAGGTAATGCATCAGCTCTGGAAGCATGCACAAGAACAGCATGCTGGGAAAAGGCATGCACTGATGACAGCTATGGAAATGTCTGTGACATGTCCCTTCTTCAGTAAGGCTACAGAAGTAGACTGCACTTTGGTGGAATGAGCTATCACTCCAGGAGTGGGATGCACCCCTGAGACTTAGCAATAGGTTAATATGCATCCCGAAACTCATTTAGACAGTCTTTGGGTGGAGATCGGGTGCCCTTTCGTTCTTTCCGTGGTGGAGATTAAAAGTCTAGGAGAAGCCCTGAAGGGCTTAGTCCTGTCAAAGTTAAAAGCAAGAGCTCTTCTTATGTCCAGTGTATGGAGACTAGCTCTTTCTCTTGAGGGGTAAGGCCTGGGGTAAACCATCGATAGATGAATGTACTGATTAATGTGGACTCTGAAGATACCTTAGGTAAGAAATGGGGGTGAGGGAAATGATGTCCCTTTGTCACAATAAAACACCATGTCTGGTGGGTCAGCCATAAGGGCTTCTAGCTCTTCTACTGTCCTGGCTGAGGAGACGGCTATAAGAAATGAGATCTTAAGAGATAGATGAAGGAGGCAACAGCTCCCCATAGGTTCAAATGGGGTTTTCTTAGCATATTAAGAACTAAATTGAGGTCCCCTGGATGAGTTGGTTTCTTGACAATAGGAAAAAGGTTAAACACGCTTTTAATGAACTTTGTACTGGCTGGGTGAGCAAAGACTGAAAGCTCTTCAATGGTGTGTGAGAGAGAAAGTCTTTAATAGCAGCTAGCAGAATCTTATTTGAGTTCAGCTATAAACCTGTAGTTTTCAAATTTACCAGGTAAATTTAGAGTGTTGGAAAGGTGAGATTCAAGAGGTGGTACCAGATCAGAAAACATTTCTATATTTGGCTTTCCTATTACTGAGTAGTACTGTCTAGACCTCCGGAGAGCTGTCCTGTTTTATGTTCCAGAGAGCCATCTAATACCCATGCCTTGAAATGACGCAACAAGAGGCTGGGGTGAATCATGGATCCTGATTCCTGGGTGTGGCGATTCACTGACAGAGGAAGACAGAGATGGTTGCAGGAACAGTCAAAGGAGCTCTGAGAACCATATTTGCCTCATCTATGATTGTGCGAAGCGGATAGCCACTGATCTGTCCCATTTCAGCTTGTTCAGGAGACTGAAGAGTAACGTCATCAGGGGATAAGCACAGAGGAATACTAGGCCGAGGGATACTGAGAGCACCTCCCAATGAGTTGAACAGAACCATTGGCACTCATCAGCTTGTGACAGCAGAGTGCTGTTGATTGGTATGGCAATTTTGCCCTGCAGTGAGGCCTGGAGAAGTCCAGCAAGGAATGTTGAGGTTTTGCATCTCCTCTAGCAGGATTTGTAAGGTCTCTGTAGTCCTTTTCACAAGTTCCCGGAAGGCCTTGAAATCATCTGCACCTGAGTAGGATTGGAAGTGGAGGGCATAACAGTCTCCTTTGGTGAGGAGGAGGATTTGTGGGAAGGAGGTGTCTCCTCTTCTGAACCTGGCTCCTGCTTCTCTGGAAGCTCCTCCTGTGAACTAAGACCTGGTGTCAGTAGTTCTTGAGGAGTCGTCTTATGAGGGTACCCTGTAAAAGTGCTCACCATAGGGGTCCACTGTGGTGGGATGTAAAGAAAAGAGGTAGGACCCAAAGGTTGTTTCTGCCAGCTGTATATACTGCTGGGACACTCTTCCTTGGGATGCACTCCAAGGGAAAAAGAGAGGGTAATGAAAAGGGTGAGGAACCTTAAACCAACAACTCAAAGTCAGAGGACGTCTTGGGGGCAAGTGGTGCTTGTACAGGTGGCTGGTGAGGGACCAGTAACTGCATCAGTACTGGCTGTTGAGAATTCACAGATGGAACCATCAGCCCTGGATCATGAGCTGGTATCAGCGGGAAGTCTTTCTAAGTAGCCTTCCTGTGGGTAGCTGGAGACCACATCAACGCCAGAGGTCAAGTCCCCCTGTGGATACCCAGAGACCACACTGATACCAGAGGTCAAGTTGTCCTGGAAGGGTAGACAGACTCTGGAAGGTAAACTGGTGCTAGAGGGAAATCCCGGCCGGTACCTCTCAAAGGAGAGAATTCAGTTTCTTCCAGGTACTGGGAAGTTTGGATAGTGTTCCTTGGGAGGCTGCACGCTGGGAGGTACCAGAGACAATATCGAGGAATGGTCCATGGGTTCTCTACCATGAACTCGGAAAGACAGTACCAAGGAGTTGGACACCTTGATATTTGAGGAGTCCTTATTCTTCAGAGGCATGGAGTCCAGTACCATCTCTGATGCCCCTTGAAGTTGCTTGCTGTATGCTTATCAGTATTCAGCAAGGTCAGTACTAGAGGGATTAGAAGCCTCAACAGTACCCATACTGGGATGCGAGGACTCATTAATCCCAGTTCAAGGGGGTTACTTTCCCCTCCTCTTGGTTTCTTGTTCTGTTCTTTTTCTTTTTTGGTGTTTCAGAAGAATCTAAAGGGCCCCCATGGCCTTTGCTTACTGAAGCAGAAACAGTCACCAGGGAGCTCTGAGCAGCTGAAGCTGATGTACAGTGGGTGGGGAATGGACTCAGACCCCAAAAGTCTCAGAGAACGTTCCATAAAAAGTTTTAGTTTATCCTCCCTTCGTTTATTTTTTTAGATCTCTTTTTGAATCCTGTGTGGATCTCACACCTGGAGGGGATTTGGAATCTCCCCAAGGCAGCAGAGGCTGCCAGGGTGCCTGTCGTTACAGGGCAAAGATATATGGCAAGTCAGACAGGGTGTGAAGCCCAGTATCTTGGCATAACCCATTGGGAAAGTCTGCAGAAGAGAGCCAAATTTAAATATAGACACAAAACAGGCAAAAAAGGGAGGGGGAATCCCCCAAAGTACAAATTGTACTAAACAAATGAAAAACTAAGAAAAAACAAGAAAAAAGTTAGCAAGCTTTGCATCTAGCTAAGTGGGCACTGCAACACTCCATCTCGAGCTGCAGGTGGCTGAGAAGGAACTGAAATGGTAATGGGCCTGGTCTTCCTTATATACCATCACACCAGAACATGAGGAATGTGTAGGGTGCAGGTGTGGTCTCACAGGAACTGCTGGCAAAATATCTGCTCAAGAGCGTATGGGCGCATGCACATCCTGAAGTGGAGCACCGATAGGGACAATTACTTGAAGAAGAACAGATCTATTTCCTACAGTTTGAGATCTTCAGAAAGCTGCAAAGTGTTTAATATCTACACAAACACAAAAAGAGCGACAGTGGGAGAAGGAAGCATAAGAACTTACAGGGTGCTGCATAATATATGGTTGAGGTTGCATCCAAGAAGGATTCTGAACCTAGAACAAAAATAAGTTTTAATTTTAATCATCACACTATTTTTCTTTAATGCACCCATTTTAAATATCATGATTATTTTATCAATCATAACATAAAAAGCCTTCACGTGTTCATCTGCTTACCTAAACCAGCCTCTGTCTGATTTAGACTAGGAAACACTGATTCCTATTAAAACTTCTATTTACAAACCTCAGCTCTGTTGGAAGGAGGAAAACTACAGTCTAATGGGAAGGCAAGATATGGACATAACATACTATGTGGAACTCTCAAAGCAGTATGTGTTATTCACTTTAATCTAATTTGTAGTGCAGGCCTTAGAAACTCTATGGAATACTCTGTAAAGGTCCTAGTGGAAAGAGACGTTTAGCTTCCACTCAGGTTGAGGTGTGAAATGCCTATGTGTCCTTGGAAATCCCAATGGGAAAAGTAATCAGAAAGTCTCAGAAAGCACAGAATTGTCTGCTCTGAGTTTATGCTCAGGTGGCATTGGACTGAAAGGACTGGCTAGTCTGATAGTTTCTACTCAGTTTGCAATGGTTAAAATACCAGTAATTCTGCTTCAACCTGTTACAGAGACAAGAATAAGGACTGGCAAATTTGGGTTTCTCCTGATAGGCCAACAGAGTACAGTATTCTTAAAGACCAGGAACAGGGACTGTGGTCCTGACAAGCACGCTCTCCTTAATGGCAAGCAGCTCTTTGATTTTTCAGAGGAAGTGAGATTAACTTTGTCTGAGACTTTCTGACTTGAGGCAGGATAACTTTAAAAGATTCTTTTAACTTCAGTGATATGCTAATCTGCTTCTCTTAGTTGAAAGAGACTGGTTTAAAGAACCATCTAGTACTCCTGCTTCTACAAAAGACTTTTTTGTGAGAGAAGTCAAGGCAGGCTAGAAACATGGAGCTGTCACGTCTCCATCTCCTACCAAGAAAGTATGCAGAGGATGAGGAAGGTTTCCGATCTTTTCTGTGCACCTAAAATAGGTTAATTAGTGCTGCTGGAAACTTAAGGGCTACGAGGTGCCTAAACCACCTCACATGGAGACCTGTGAAGAGCAGAGGCAGTTAGACCTTGTGAACTGAGGTGACTTTCTGCAAGATCAATATTTCCTGCCCTTCTTTCTTGATTATTTTTCTCTTGAGTCACACTGAATGACTCTCTTCCTTTTCAAACATTAAAGAGCAGAAGCCTGCTTCTGCAGCTCACTTTGTAGAAGGTAGAGCGAGGACCAGGGAATTCAGGAACCCAGAGTCTTTAATTTCAAAACTGTTGGTGCAATTTGACTGGTGCTTAGACTGATCTCTTCAGCTGACTCACAACTTTCATCTGGGTGTATCAGAGGTGCAGAAAGAGTACGAACAAACACTAACCAAACATTATGAAATCTGATGTCCTTCAGGAAAACTAACTCTAAGAACAGGTTTTGCTGCACCTCAAGAAAAAACAATCTCAATTTCATGATGCATTCTGGTTGTGTAAGTGATAGGATGCTGTATGTTCAGCAAGCGTGGATCTGTAATTAAGATGTGACTAATATCTGTATTATGAAACTCTTTTGGCCAGAATAAAACATCACTTCCTTCTACACAGAATTATTCTTTCATTTTCATTTCTAATTAAAAGGATGCAATAATTTCAGATAGTACAGTGTAAACAGTGTTTAAACTGTTCCATTCTCTAGAATCTGAGCCTTGTGCCACATGTTGAAAACACACTGCCAGTAACAGATATTTGGAAATATGCAATACCATATGCTGCATATTTGAATGGGAAATAGCCTAGAAAGCCTGCATTTTATTCACAAGTAACTTCTCAGTGTTTCCATGCCAAATTCCAGTTTTCACATGCAACAAAGGAAAGAATCAGAGATTCCCTGAAGGACAGTGAGAGCCTAACAAGGATTCGCTTTGTGTTTTTAACAAGGAATAAAAAACTAAAATCATTGGAATTTTGCAGGGTAGGAGGGAGGAAGGGTGGAAGCTTATAATAATTCTCAGAATTTACTGACTATCAAGGCAGTACCATAATGTCCTCCCCAAGATGACCAATTTGCAATAGATAGTAGAAGCACAAATAGGCCCATTCTCCTTCACTTCCCTCACCTGGGGCTGCTGAACCATATGGAAGTTTCTACAAGGGCATAATATAGGCCTTAAATGGGACCAGAGGGACATGCAGGTCTTGTGCCTACTCTCTGTATGGGGCTGTATTTCACCTGTTCTGCACAAATGGTACAGTTTGGCCCCTAAACTCAGTTTTATGCTAGGAAATGGGAGATAATTGCTAAATTTAACAAACCAAAATCTTCAGCATTTCATGTTAGGATTTTTTACTCCCTTGGTTTAATCTTCAATCAAATCTACTTTGCTTTTTGATGTCTCTCCTATATGAAGTAAATGCCTACAATAGCTAAATTAGAGGGACATGGTGGGTGAGGTCATATCTTTTATTGCACCAACTTCTGGTGAAAGAGAGAAGCTTTCGAGCTTATGCAAAGCTCTTCTTCAGACCTGAGGAAGAAGTGAAGCTCTGTGTAAGCTTGACTCTTTCACCAACAGAAGTTGGTGCAATAAAAGATAATACCTTACCCAATGTGTGTGTCTATTATCCTGGGCCCAACACAGCTACAAAAGCACTGCAAACAGCAATAGCTAAATGTCTCTAAGCTGTGGTGTGGCAAGTCAGCCTTTGCCTGATTCTACTGAACTGCAGCAGTAAATCCGGACTCTCAATAAATGGAAATACAGAAGATCAGAGTGGTATTTAAAAACGAACATTCTTGAAAGCTTTATACCAAATGTGATAACTGCTTTATCAGCATATTACATTTTTTGTAAGCTTATTGCAGTGGGAGGCAGAATTACTCATGCCAGTTGCCTTTGTTTCAGTGCTCACTGAAGTCAAAGGACAGACTCCAGTTGACTTCAGTGTGCTTTGTACTGGGCTCTGAGATTGCAAAGTGTGCACTGAGTACTCTTTGCTTTACAATCCTTATGATACCAAAGTAACTCCTGCTTTAAAAGGCCCTTTTAGAGGCCCTTTGCTCATATGTGGAAATATTTGTACTTGACCTCACGGCTGTTCATCATTTTCTCCCAGTCATCTGAACTCTTCTTCAAACTTTTCCCCCTAGGATGTAGTGAGTGTCTAATCTCTTCTTAGGACTCCTTATGCCTAAAGGAAGCCACAGGAGCATGGGCAAATCTTCAAGCAAAAGCCGGCCAACCAAACCAAAGAGGGTTTAAATAAAGGTATTCTCTTACAAATACACCACAGACATAAAAAGGATTCAACAAACTGCCATGGAAGACAACAGAGAACTATATATGAAATCTACAAATGGCCAACAAATACCCTAGCTGTAACCACAAGCAAGAGCCTTTATTTTGCAAGATTCCTTACATCTAATTACATTGCTGTGCTACATAAAACAAGCAGCACTTCAAAACAAGCACCTGTTAGTAATCCATGTGGCATTTGTGCTAATCCTGTATGGAACTGAATAGCTTTTTCATTTAAGTTTAGCATTTTTGTAGAGACCCATAAAAAAGATGTAGCAACCAGTAAATAGCACCATTCCCTATGAATCAATTCTGTAACTGAGCTCTAAGTACAAACCTGGTACGTAGAAACTGGAGAAGCAATATATGGCGTAATAGATGTTTGGGTGATCATCCTATTTGTTGCAATACTGTATGGTGAAGGATAAAATCTACAAGATACAAAAAAAAAAATTAAACCCTACAAATGTAATAACTCTATGCATCTTTCATAATGCAGAAAATTCTTTTGTTTAGTGTCACCACTTGACGTACCCATTTTGTAAAGCAGCTGTAGTTGGATCATAAGTAAGCGTCATTCCAGCCTTTAAGGAAAAAAATAAATATGTACACACACACATATATATATATATATAAAAATATAAAATGGAAGAGTTGACAAAATTATATTTTGGAAATTGTTTACATAAATCCTTCTTTAAATATATCATTCTTTAGTAAAAAAAATTGATCAGTGATATTTTATTTTCCTATGCTGAGGGAAAGGTTAACAGCAGGCAAAAGTAATGATATAGTAAAAGGAGTCACTGAACTATAATGTTGGCTCAGAATACAGAGTTTTAGTATGAAGAGAGAAATGCAGTAACTGCAAAGTTGGTGTGGTGTGTGTGTGTGTTTGTGTGTGTGGTGCATTAACTATAAAAATGAATGTGGAGAACTGTTCCTCAGAAGACAGATGTGAACATTTTCATAGCCTCAAATGTTTAGTCTTACTAAAGACAGTAAAAGTATATGAAAGAATTATCTTGGATATTAAAATTTAAGAAAGACTATATCATCAGTGTGATTGGAAAAAAACACCATGTTGCCCGGCACTTGTGTATTTCTCTCATATGTTGTAAAATAGGTACAACACTGTATTTCAATCCTAACTGATTTACAACATTCACATGACTTAACCCATTTCAATGCTGTATAAACAAAATATTTAGTTATATATGACTGAAGTTATGGTTTTTTTGGCAGTTTTACACTGGAAGTATATACTGTGGGTAAAATCCTGCTCCCCTGCAAACTTCAACTGAGTCCAAGAGGATCTTTTCATCTTTTGCATTTACATAGAGATACAGGACTGGAATGGGACTCCTGGGTCACCAAGCTCAGTCCCCTACTATCACAGTCAACCCTGTCATATAAATCCCATTCATAAATGTATCAAACACCATCCTATAACCAGTTAGATTGTTTGCCCCCACTACTCCGATTGGGAGGCTGTTCCAGAACCTTCCTCCTCTGCGGGTTAGAAATCTTCTTCTAATTTCCAGTCTAAAATGTATTCATGTCCAGCTTATATCCATCTGTTCTTGTGCCAACACTGTCCTTTAGCTTAAATAGATCTTTTCCCTCCCTGGTATTTACTCCCTCAAGTATTTATAGAGAGCAGTCATATCCCCTCTCAGCCTTCCCTTTACTAGGCTAAACAAGCTAAGCTCTTTTAGTCTCCTCTTGCAAGGACACATCGATTACCAGAACTGTACAAAGTATTCCAGATGAGATCTTACCAGTTCAATGGCATTAATACTTCCCGATCTTTACTGGAAATACCTTTCCTGATATATCCTAGAATTGCATTTGCTGTTTTCATGGTCACATTATACTGGTTGCTCATAATCTTCCTTTGATAGTCAATACATCCGGTCTTTTTCCTCCTTTGTTGTTTCCAAATGATGAGCCCCAAATTTATTAGAAATTCTTAGTAGTCCCTAAATGCATGACCTTGTACTATTAAATTTCATCCATTTCTATTACTCAAGGCCACCCAGTTCCTCCTGTATAATATTCTGATCCTCCTTTGCATTGATGATCAACAGGTTTTTTTAAAGAAAACTAAAGATGCATTTAAATATTTTATAAAAAGTTACAAACTGGCATGAGAGAGTTGCTGGCACAGACTCAATGTGCCAAAAGGCCAAGCCAAGCAGTCTATATGCTTATCATTTTTGTAAGTATTCATTATCACACACCCACACTAAAGCTTGAAGGGAGGACTTACAAGTCTCACCTCGCCTTCTCTATGCCACGCTCTCCCGTTCTGTATATATTTGTTCTGATTCTGTCTCTTTTTCTGTCCTCCATCGGCAAATTTGCACAACAAAGGTTCTGCAGGAGCTAAAGGAATAAGGAATACTTTGAATTAGGCAGTTTTGTATAAAATTTATTAGGCATTCCAAATATTGTATACATTTATCAGTAAAACACATTAAATTTTATTTACTTTTTCAAAAAATATGTAATGTTAAAATTACAGCATTAACACAGACCATTGATAGAGCATCAACTAGTGGGCAGGACTGAACATGAGAATATGTATTCCACAATACACTGTACCATCAATAGTTGACAATCAAGTCACATACAACTAAAGAATAAAAATCTTGAGGGATATGGGGACCAATCCATTTTCTTCTAACCATATAAACCCAAAATTGTTTAAAACACTTTTCTGTTAAATTTTTTTTAAATAGTTTAACGTGTTATAAAGGGGCATTCTCAATGTAAAATCTAGTCAGTTTCTAAAAGTCAATGGGGGTCTACATGGGCACTGTGATGTGCAGTATGGAATTAGTTGTGGTACAGGTCCTTAACTATCTATGGAGTGTAAACATATAAACTGATCATATACAAATACTGTCAAATGCCTAAAGCAAACTAAATGGAAAAATAAATAACATTTTCTCTAATCTCTTTCAGTTGTAGTCATCATGTGTTACGTCTAACAACGGGTTAAATGAAATATAAAATGAAAAATTTTAATTGATTTGTCCCTTTAACATAGAGATATAACAAGACAGTAACATCAGGTACAGCTATGGACTATAGTTTCTTCTTAGCTCTTCTAGTCAGATTATTATATTTCAATTTAAAATGATCACATAATAAGACTGTTAGCAAGACACATGACCAGGATATGTTCTACCACGTATCCCATGCATGTTCCATTGTTCTGTGAACTAATGAAGCCTGTGGATCTAGTTCTGAGCTGTGACTTTCAGGAGGTGCAGTCCAGGAAGGAGGTGGGTTTGGGTAGGGAGCTTTAAGTCACTTTTGGGCTTCCTGCATTCTGGGTTTAGTTCCCATAGTCAGTTATAGCAGCTTTAGACATTTCAGCAGCTTCCCACAGGTGCCTGCATTCTGCTTGGCTAGGCCAGGCCAAAATAGCCAGAGCTTAGGCACTCTGGCACAAAACCTTCCTTTCTTAACATTGCTTCTGCACACCTTGTCATGCCACAAAAATGAAGGTTTGATGTGGAAGCAGTGTAGACTATTAATCCAATCTTATGCCACCTTGCACTGGGAGATTCCCAGCTGCTTTCCCCTTTTCACCTCTGCAGCATAGAGGAGACAGAGCCCAGAAATGAAACCAGAAATTCTTGACTATTTTCCTTTTACCTCACTCTTTGGGCAGCCTCAGAAAAAGGGATCACCTACATCTTTATGATGTTTTCCCTTTTCTAGTCTTTACACAGTAGACTAACCATGATCACCACTTCTGTTCCTTATCTCAAAATGTAAGCAGTCATAAAGAGAAAATATAGCTGGAAAAGTTTGCATCTTACTCTTTCCCTATTTATTATTACCCTAATTTATTATCCTTCTGAGCACCTTTCACTGATACACAGTCTTTTCCCATCCAACCTCACCGACAGGTTGGAAGCATCATTGTGACTTGGCTCTTCACAATTCACTGCCAATAATTCCTGCTACATGAGCTGTCTAAGCTGTTTTGTGACACTCCTTTATTCTTTCTCTAATAGGTAACACCCCAGTGAGAAAAGCCTGGATCTAAAAACTTGTAGGTTTCCAAATGTGAATTAGGATTAGGAGACAAGAATCAAAATGGTAGCACACCTGTAACAAAATAAACCCAAAAATTTCAATATAGATATCACTAGTGCCCACATGCTATTCATGCTGTCTAAAAGTGCTAAAGCTGATTGCTTCTTCCATCTTTTGTATGACTTGTTTCTGAACCCTCTAACAGTGGAGACTGGATGGCTCAGAGGATTAATAACAAGGCAAAGACTTTCACCTCTAAGCCATCAGTTTAAGTCTGCCTGAGGCTGGGTGGTCAAGTCATTACCTGGGGCTGGCCTATGTGAAATGAATTATTGATACTATTTCTGGTTCTACTGGGAAAATACCCACATCATACCTGCATACTTCTTGGCAGTCTTTCCATGAAAGATGCATGGACTTAGAGGCAGAAACACCCTCACAGGTGGTCCCTTGTGGTCAAGGTTGAATATGAGGCATATCAGTGAGGAAGCTTGCACTGCTACTGCCTACATCGTATATATTCAGTAGACAAATAGAAATATTCAGTGTCTGGGTCTAGAAATCTGGCACCTTCCATGAAAACTCTTAAAAATAAATCTTAAGGGGAAATTACTTAATATTGCATAGTGATAAATTAAGCTAGGGACAATGTAGGCTGACAATATGGAAAACACCTAAGTGGGTTAGAAACACAAGTCTCATTGACTTCCAATTGAATTTGTGCTCCTAAGTCACTGAGGCACTTTTGAAAATCCCGTTCTATATGATTAGTTGTAACAAACTACTATAGTGATGTCCTTTGCGCTATTAGACTAAGATGTTCTTTATCTGTTGTATGAACTTTTCCTCAGTTAAACTGGTTGAGTGACTAGTGCTTCATGGCCGGAAGTACAGAGCCCCTGCACATCCCATGAAGTCTTTTTAGTCTTACCACAAATTTCTTCCTCCTCCCCCCTTTAAAAAGAGAAGAAAACTAACGTTACTCAGGCAATTCAAATGGTACGTTTCCTATAAGGATGTAAATTCTTCTGTTGCATATATACGACATGTATGTACAACAGCAGTCTGTGTTGCTTGTTAAATGTATACCTTCATATATTCTGAGTTGAACTGTCAAATATTTACCAAAAATATACAGTGGCGAAGTTATAACCTCAGACCAGTGGGTGAAGCACACTAAACTTTTGAATTCCTTTACTTCTGAATGCTAATTTTCTCAACATTACAGCTGCATTCACTTTTGCATTTAAAATACAGAAAACTCAACAAGGTGGTTTTAAAATACTAGTTCCTTAAACAGTTTGCTTAAATGCTGCCTATTTTAGTATTTTTTTCATAGCATATTGCCAAGTAACAAAGCATATGGTACCAATGAATTCTGACATTAAAACATCACTACAGTGATGCAGCAAGACCATACAGCTAGACACTTTTGCCAAAAACTGGATTCCCCCTCCCCACTCCCAAACTAAATCATGTGTCTAGTGCAGGCCCAAAATCATAACAAATATCAGTAACTTTATATTTTTTAGAAAGAAACTGAATGGACTCCACTGTCACCAAATTAATCCTCGTTTTGTTGAATATAAAGCTCAGGGGCCAAAGGTCATTTCCCTGATCCTTCTAATATTGCCACAGTAGCACATTTTAAGTTGTCACAATTAACTTCTCTCTCTCTTTAATTACTGATCCTTAAAATTAAACAGCAGGCACAAGATGAGAGAATTAAGAAAAAAATAAAACTCTCTCTCAAATTTAGCATTTTATTCTAGACTTAATAGGTGAAATCCTGGTCCCACTGACTTCAGAAGCGCCAAGTTTTTACCCAATAATTCCAAGGCCTACAGTAACTGTGGTTCTTTCAAAGGTGTTGTCCACGTGTATTCCACTTCTGGTACACACACGCTCCATGCGCACAAAATCAGAATTTTTTTGAATAGCATTGTCCATTGGGACCACATCTGCACCCTGTAGCTGAGGGCACAAAGAGTGGGTCAGCTGCAACTGTCCATCAGTTCTTTCACTAAAGCAGAGTTCACTTGATATAGGACTCTGTCTGAAGGAAGGCAGTTCATGGAATGTATGTGGAAAGCACATCTTGAAGAACTACAGTTACTATAGGCTGGGTAACCGATCTTTGTCCTTCTAGTGACTGTCCATATGGATTCCATTCCTGGTGACTCAGAAGCAGTGAGTTCATTTCCTGGAGGTGGATGCTCTGAACTGGAACAGTCTACCAAAGAGGAGTGCTGAGTGAAGCTGTTAACAGAACTCCAGGTACCTAAGTAGAGCTGAATCCCTTGTTTCCTTAGATGAGTTGTCACAACCACCAACCACTTGGTGAATTCTCTCAAAGCCACAGAGAGTATGAAGGGAAGCACCCTTGTGTTGAGACTTTCCCACCAGGAACCTGAGGTATTTTCTGTGAGCCATGTGAACTGTAATGTGCAAAAAGATGTCTTGCAAGTCAACAGACATAAATCAATGTTGCAGATCTAAGCGAGGAATTATAGAAGCTAATGTTACCATCCTGAACTTGAAATGACTGACTAATTAGAGTTGAAGGTCCAGAACAAGTTACCAAACACTTTTCTTTTTTGGGATCAGGAAAAAATGAGAGTAAAAGTCCCTGCCCTGGAACTCCAGGATGACTTGGGCAATTTGGAGCTATAGAAGGGAGTCCACTTGCTTTCTTAGCAATATCTTGTGAGACAGGTTCCTGAAGAATCATGGAGAAAGGTAAATGGAAGGACTGGAACTGGATGGAGTATCCCTTGTCTGCTGTTTCCAGGACCCACTGGTCTGAGGTTATCTAGTTTCAGGACTCCCCAAAACAATTCCTAAACAGGGATGGAACGTGAGAGGGGCATGGGAGTAGGAGAGGAAGGTAAATCCCATGGTCTAAGTGACTCTTGACTGCACTATCAGAACTGCTGATGGAAGGTCGATGTAGAATGTGTGGTGAAGGAGGAAGGGGCAGAGCGTGTCTTCCTCAGAGGCTTGGACAATCTTTGCTAGCTGCAGTAGTATGAAGAAGGTTGTCTCTGTTCGATAGTTCTGAGGCCTATATTGTTTTCTCCTGAGGACTAGGATGTACACCTGCAGAGAGCATATGGCCCATGAGTCCTTTCTGTCCAGGGCTCTGTCAGGAAGAAGAGATCGCAGCCTTCAAAGGGTTGGTCTTGATGGTCATTTGGACCTCCTTCAGTATTCCAGAAGATTTGTTACCAGGAGGCCCTGTACATTCTGATTGCAGTCGCCATACCATGAGCTACCGTGTCCATGGCATTAGTGGCCTGTAATGAAGTCTGTGCAACGAGTTATCCCTCTAACACCAGCGACTTGAGCGCCTTTCTGTGTTCCTGCAGGAGCGACAGTTGATCCCAGTTCAGAAAAGTATATTTAGCCATAAGTGCTTGGTAATTTGATATGGGTATTTGTAAATTGGCTGAGGAGTATGTCTTATGCCCAAAGAGTTCCAGCTTTTTGGGGTCCTGGTCCCAAGACGTTGCCTTAGGTGGTCTCTGCTGTTTAGATTTCTTTGGGAGTCAGTCACTCCCAAGGGCAGGTGTTGGATGGTTATAAAAATATTCAAATCCCTTTATGGAGACTTGGTAGTGTCTTTGAAATGGGTGCCATGGAAGGATGTTGCTCCCAAGAGTCTCGATGTCTTTGCAATGTAAGAGCATCCTCTGGATTCCCTGTCTGAATAGCTCGGTTCACAGGGCAATGAGTGGGCAATTACATTAGTGACATTTTCTCAAGACCTTCAGAACTAGAGGAGGAAAAAGAATATAATGCTCTCGTAGGTGGGGCCATTCTTTTGGGGGTTTTAAGGTCCCACAATATTCTGTACTGGGATGGAGGTGGTGGCTGTAGTCAGTGCTGGGGCCAATAATGTCCTAGTGGAGACGAACAATAGTGACTGGCTGGTTGGACACAGTTAAGTCTCCTACTATGGTGAACCTCATGGGCACCAACAAGGTCAGCTCTGAGAACGTTCTTTCCACTCTGGAAGTGTGTTCACTACTGCAGAGCACAGTCTGGGGTGCTCTGATGTCAGTACTGAGAGTGGGATCTTAGATCCTTGTACTGGCAAGGGAAGCTCTGATGATTGTGCCCATTGCTTTGGTGCTGCAGTTTTGGTTCTGAGATTTTTGGTGCCAGACACTTGGATTCCAATGCATCTGAGTGGTGCTGAGTCAACGGCTGGACCTCCTCTGGGCTCTGAACGGACTCCTAAGCTAGATCTATTCGTCATAAACATCATATTCCATTCTTCCTCTTTCCTCAGAGGAGAGGGTACAGAAACTCTGGTCAATTCAATAGTTGAGGGTGGGGCTTTTTCAGTGCTAAATGAGCTCTGGATCTCGGGGTAAATCCCTGGTTTACCGAAGTACTAAGAGTCAGTCTGATCTGGTGTGGCCATCTTCTCCCCTTCAGGAACCGATGAAGCAGTCAGGAACCTCGAAGAGGAAAAGATTCAGGTGAAATTCTTTCACTTTTTGGGTCCTTTTGGTAAAGGAGCAGCATATAGAGCACATGTGAGGTATATGTACTTCCCTGTGGCAGATGATGTTCTTAGAGTGTCATCATTAATGGAAACAATTACCTTGCAGAAGGGACAGGATTTGAATGCTGGAGACTTCAATGCCTCCATGTCCAGGAGGGCCCAGTGCTAGGGCACCTCCCGGACTTTGAAAACTTCTTTCTTTGTCAAAGAGCTTAAAGTCTGTAAATCTAATTGCACTAACTATATACTAACTAAAGAGAAAACAACTGGACAGTATGCAGAGATGGGGACATTAGAGGGTTCTGTCTCAAAGCCTAGGGGGTAAGAAGGAATAAAAGGGCAAATGGAGCTGCCCTGACATTTAAACACTTGGCTTTGGGTTCCAGGGGGCATGCAAAGTGCAGGTGTGGTCCCAATGGATATTACTATTCAAAAAAATTCTTATTCCTCATTCATGGGGCACACGCTCACCAGATGTGGAATACACGTGGACAAAATCCCTAGAAGAACAACTCTATTTCACAGCCATGCAATTCACCTCTTGCCATGTATTTGCAATTATGCTTCAGAATCTAAGCTTTCATTTAAAATAATAAAATGGTTGCGAAGAAAGCCTTTGAAACTTAACCAAGTACAAACTGATGTTGTGGTGTCTAACCAATAGCTCAGAGATGTTAACTGCCCTATTATTCTCCCTGGAGTATTAACTTTTGAAACCTAATGACTACAGTTTACATTTTAGCATTTAACTATTTCAGCTTATCATTTTAGCAGGAACATTCAGGTAATGTGTGCATGCATCAATTCCAAATTGCATTCCACACCTTCCTAGGTGCCAAGCCTTATCTGTCCCCCACACCGAGCTGCCAAAATTTCCAGGCTCCCTCTCACAATTTCAATTACCTTTTTTCTAATATATATATTTTAAATATCAGCAGTACTTTGAAAACTAAAGACTTAGGGGCTGTTTAAAATTAAATATTACACAGAATACTATAATATTATATTGATTGACTTTCATTTTCATTATTAAGTCAAGAAAAAAACCCCTCAATTTAAAACGTATTTGTGGCAGACAAAGACATTTCCAGAATGCTGCACTTTTTTGTCTTAGAATTTAGATTAAGGTTGTAAGAACCTGCACAGGCACTTGCCTGTATCTAACTCTCTACCTACAGTAGAACCTCAGAGTTATGAACTGAACGGTCAACCACACAATCTCATTTGGAACCAGAAGTATGCAATCAGGCAGCACCAGAGACGCTCCCCTCCCCCGCACCCCCCCCCCCCCAAAAAAGGCAAATTCAGTACAGTATTTTGTTAAACAAACTACTAAAAAAATAAAGGGTAAGTTTAAAAAAAGATTTCACAAGGTAAGGAAACTGTTTCTGTGCTCGTTTCATTTAAATTAAGATGGTTAAAAGCAGCATTTTTCTTCTGCTAGTAAAGTTTCAAAGCTGTATTAAATTAATGTTCAGTTGTAAACTTTTGAAAGAACAACCATAACGTTTTGTTCAGAGTTACGAACATTTCAGAGTTATGAAATGTCTTATGCCCAAAGAGTTCCAGCTTTTTGGGGTCCTTCTCCTGAGATGTTGCCTTAACCTCCATTCCCAAGGAATTCGTAACTGTGAGGTTCTACTATATATTGATAGTCTATAAAGATCATTGCTACAGATAGTACCAAACAACTTTAGGAAAACAAATTGTTCTATAAGACTGTGACCTTATAATAAAAATTAAGGGTCAGATTCTGATTCCCATACTTGCAGTGAATAGTACCTTACACCATGGATAGTCCCAATGACTTCAGTGGAACTACTCATGGAGAAAGGAGCCACTTGGTGTAAAGTACTAGCATCTGGCCCCAAGAAATCACCAGCTGGATTGTATACACAAGGAAAGCCACAGGCTTAACCTAGTGGATACACAGGAAAATTAAAATTAATTTTCAAAATTAAAAACACCCAGTGCTTATCTCTCCTAGCAGTTAAAAGAATTTTCCAGCTCTGTCTCCTAAATCTTTTGAGAAGGAGAAGAGATAAGGACCACAGTCTGGATTTAGGGTCTTCTGAAAATCCTTTTGCTACTTCTGTTCTCTGCCAATTTACCAAGGGCCAGATTCTTACATTGAGCAGTATCTTACTCTATGAGTAGTCTCACTAATTTGATGGGATTACTCATGGAGGAAAGCATTACGTAGCATGAGTAAAGGTGGAAGAGTTTGGCTCCAAATTAGGGCAACTACAACACCCGCTTTTTTTTTTTTGTCTTCCAGCTCAGAACTTCAGACCATAAATCAGATCAATTTTATACAACCTCTGAATTGGCTTTTAGCTCTGGAATAAGCTATAAAACAGATTTCACACAAAAAATGTCTGGGATTTGCTTTCATGAGTTGTTGTGGAGAAGACACACAGAGTTCTGAGTTTAGCGTTTGGCATATTAGAAATGCTTCAACATATAGTAGGTACTACTGTGGATTTATAACATGGTTGATTTAACATTGATCTCTGAGCCTCATCTTTTTGCATGACTTAAAAACCCGCAAACCAAAAAAACCTTTTGCAATCTTGACACCACATCAATTTTGGGGTGAGGGAGTGAGTTTGCACTTAATATAGGATATAGGTGTTTGGGTAAAGAACCATTTTAATATTAATCTTGGATAACTCTCAGGGTTGGGCTCCTGTAACTGTTGATTGTTTAATAGTCTGCATAAGGAAATAGTTCTATCCTGCACCTCTCTTGGAAGTTCCAGTGCCAGGATACATACTTGAGCCGGATTCATTATTTTTTGCCTTCACAAGGCACTTTGCATTAAGGTATCCTGATCTGCCTTCTCATGCTGCCCAGGAGGTCCAGCTCTGTTTCCTACAACTGTGTTTAAACCCTTCTTTCATTTAAATCCAATCTTTGTTATTTTAACTAAAAGAGATGTTCTTCCTCCTATACTTATTTCATTACAATCCCTCTCTTCATCCTGGTATCAGTGTTTAAATATCCAGCTCTGTTTGCTGATTTTAGCCAAGTTTCTAGTACATAGTGTTTCATTTTAAACATGCAGCTCCACTTCTGCAGTTTCATTTTGTATGTCTCTAAACTTGCTCCCTCCTCACTCCCCCAAAGGATAACCATCTACTTTGTACAACTTTACCCTCTTACTATCCATTTAGGAGCAGACTGCAGTGCAGGGTGGGTAATCAGCTGTACCGCCTGCAGGACTACAGTAACTCCTCACTTAACGTCATCCCAGTTAACGCTGTTTCGTTATTAAGTCGCTGATCAATTAGAGAACATGCTCGTTTAAAGTTGCGCGATGCTCCCTTATAACGTTGTTTGGCAGCCTCCTGGTTTGTCCACTGGTTGCAGAAAGAGCAGCCCGTTGGAGCTAGCTGGTAGGGGCTTGGAACCAGGATGGACCGGCAGCCCCCCAATCAGCTCCCCTAAGTTCCCTGTGAGGCAGTCGCTCAGCAGGCTATCAATTGCCGGCAGTTCAGTGTCCCTCCCCCACACTGGAGGACGGGTGGGGGGGAAGAGGGGTGCTAATGTCAGGGTGGATCCCTCCTCCTGTACCTCATCTCCACAGAGCGGGGGTGGGGGGGGGAGAGAATGGGACAGGACACTACAGGGCTCAGGGAAGGAGACGGCTGCTGTCTCAACCTGCTGATCTACTTAAAAAGGCAGTGTACTTCCAGTGTGGTTAGCATACTTAAAGGGGCAACGCACGTCTCTCTCTCTCACACACGTATACACACACACACACACTGTGTGTCTCTGTCTCTCTCTGCCATGCTGTCTCCTCCCTCCATTTGTTGTGCCTTGTAGAGTGTGAGGCTACATTAACAATGTCGTGTTAACCCTTGTGGGCTCAGCCGAGTGCTAGTTTATCATTTAGCAGTAAGGCATTCCCTAGGAAATATCCCACCCTCTTCCACCCTCTGACTTCACTACCTCAGCAAGCTTCACAATCAACATTGCTGTGTACTGTATTAAATTGTTTGTTTAAAACTTATACTGTGTGTGTATACATATACATACAGTCTTTTGCCTGTTGAAAAAAATTTCCCTAGAACCCAACCCCTGCTATTTACATTAATTCTTATGGGGAAATTGGATTCGCTTAGCATTGTTTTGCTTAAAGTAGCATTTTTCAGGAATATAACTACAATGTTAAGTGAGGAGTTACTGTGTATCAGTGGAAGAACTCTGCCTGTGTCAGGGAGCATCAGGAGCAATTCTACCTCCACAGAAATTCTCCCCAAGGGACAGGGAAGCTTCGCACCACCCACAACTCAGGGCTGTGCCTACATGGTAGTACCACTGAGTCTTTGATGATGTAGCTTTTCTCAGTGACACCCTTCCTCACCTACTTATTTGAATAACGAGCAGTGTAATGCTAAGTATTTGTAGTATTAACAAAGAGTGTATCTTACTGTCCCCAGATAGTCACATTTACAAAGTGTGTGCCCTCACCCCACTTGTTATACAAATCACTCCTATAATGTAATCCTGCCCAACAACTTGCTGCTTCTACCTGGTAAAACCTGATAGGACAAGGGTGTAACTCTGGCTTCAAAAGGGCCCACTGTAGGCAGGGTGTGATCAGCTATGATAAGCTGACAGCTGCCCATCCAGATGTGGGTAGGACACAAGAGCTGCAAATGAGCAAGCTAAAAAGCACTAGCAGGAACTCCCACAATTTTGCAGTTGCCAGTTTTGCACAGATTCTACACAGTCCTTTCCTTTTGGTTAGAAATACTTAAATACTGATTAGAGCTTTGTCTGCTCCTATTCATGAGACTTTTAATGGTGTCTTAGCAATTTCAGTATTATAAAACAAAGCAAAATGAAAGGGAACAAGAGAGCAGTTAACATTCAATGAAAATAGTACCATTATCTACCTGCTGACTCGTGGATTTTCCACCTCACAAAATAAATAATCTACATGGGATATTTGCAAAGACAGTCAATAGGAAAATGGAAGTTATAGCCCCTAGCCCTAAAGTCCACAGTTTTCATGCAATTATTATTTGGTAGGCCATGAAACACATCCCAGTGCAGAGAGTCTGCAAAAGGCACTCAGGTCAAAATGTCACCCTGCAATAGATCAAGCTGGGTAAGGGGAAGCAGCCTTCCATGCCTACCAAAGCACAGACTGACTCACGCAGGAGTAATCTTTCAAGGATGAGGCATGTATGCAGTTTTATTAAACAAGCCAAATTATTTTTTTGCTCTTTGTTTGCTTTTTTCCTTTTCCTGTATTCTCTGTGCCAATGTCTTGGCATGAAGGATGTGTCATCAATGGGATGAGAACACCAGTAAATGCGTCAACACCACTGTAACTTGTAAAATTCTTTCTTAGAGTGTCCCTGTAAAATAGTTACCAAAGGAAGCCTGGAATCTTAGCCATGTATGCTTTCCTCATGTATTGTCCTGTTTTGCTTCCTAATTTACTCTGCTGCTCTGTGTGATAAAATTCTCTTTCCATGTTATATAGAGTGACTTCAAATTTAAATTAATGGAATATATATATGTTTTCCTGTTATTATATTTTTAACAGGCAAGATATCAGTGAAGGTATTGTGAGCATAGTCTCTCGCCACTGAACTCCTGTGCATTTTGACTCCAAATTCTTTTATATTTTTCTAGCATTTTCTGTAGGTCTCTTTTTTCCCTGGCTCAAGAACTTGAAAATCTGTTTCAGATGCCTGAGTGGAAAAATTCAATGCACTTCAAAAGGATTTTCTGTAGGCAGGCCACAAAGATGTTGCTCATCGAATCCAGTCTGCCAGCAAGTGAATGACTTCAAACAAAAGCATGGGTAGATGGCAAAACAGTAAGTTTAGGTTACCTTTTTTTTAAATTTATTTTTTAAAATAAACTGCAGCTAATTGATCCAAGGGCCACTAATCAACCTCTGCTCTAACGAGTATACAATTAACTTCCGTTGAGGTTACACAGAATGTAAGTCAGTGCAGAATTTGGCTCAAGATATCTGAACTGCTTTTCTACTTTGTAGAGTGGAACACAACAGCACAACTTCCCAGTGAAGCTCTACTGTGAAAATGAAAACAATCATGGTGTTATTTTTTACAAAAGTGGCATTACTGTGTTCCAGGCCAGCAAATATTCTAGCTATCCAGGGAAGCAGTGTTACATTTTAAAGAATGACAAACCAGGTATAACAATCCCCAGGATATGCTTAAACTGTAAGGTCAGTCATCTATTGATATATGTTCTCAGAATAGCAATATAAGCAACATACCAGAAACTCCCGGTGGTGTCTTAATGAATTTTCCATTAAAATGAGCAATCACTGCTTCACATTTTTCTGTTGATTCCATCCTATGTAAATAAAGGATAAAATAGAAATTAAACTTTTGCCCGGTTTCTGCATTTGAAAAAAAAAAAAAAAAAACAGATTTACTAGGTTTTCTTGCTCTCCTTTCACTTTTGTGACTTCCTTTTGTGTGTGTGAGCAACAGGGTAAAATTAAAGAGAATTAACTTTTTGTGCAAAGTGATAAGACTCGACACTCTGGGAATTTAATTTCTCTGTTTATTAGGTCATGTCCTGCAGAGGTCAGATAATATGGGTTATACAAGTTAGGCCACGTATACTCAATTTCCAAGGGTTGACAATGGGACTATCACTACAGGATTCTTGGTGTTTGGATCCTAAACCCAATGCTTCAAGAAACCCTCCCTAATTTCTCCCTCCCTCCCACCTTCTTAAAGGTAGAGGAGGCATGTAACAGGAAAACCCTCACCCCTGAATTCTCCTCAAGAGGGTCTCTCTTTCGCCATCTTCCAACTTTATAAGGAAGGTCAAATAAAGGCCAATGCCCTATCCCAAAATTCAGTTAGGTTCTTCAGAAAGTGGAACAGGAAGCAGCTTAGCATCCCAATGATGCAGAAGGAGCAGGAACACTGACTCCTGCAAAATCCTAGAAAATGCAAAAACAGAGATGCCCAATAAACCTTATAACAGTAGTTAGGGAATCCACTCGCTTACCTGGATTAGCTGGAACAGCTCATAACCGCTAGCCTGAGTTGCCCTAGCTACAGAACTAAGCCAAAAGGGGTGTGGCCATCATTTTGCTCCCCCATTGCTGCTGTTTAGTGAAGCACAGTGGCCCTGACCTAATTACTCCATTGCTCCTTCAGAAAATCCCAAGAGAAGTGCAACCTGCACCAGGTGAACTGGGAATAGGGTGAGTCAGGACAGCAAAAAGGTAAGGCTCGGTTAACAGGAGACCTCAAGGCATCTAACAGTAGGAAACTCCATTCACACAGCACACTGAACTGCCTTCAGACAGTCCTGACTTTTAGTCATTACCAACTTGGACTGCACTGGAACTGCTCACCCAGAGATGAAAAGCAAAGAGATAGCAATTTTAATAGGAGCATACGTTTCACAGTTGTTTATAAAATGAAGTTTAGGTAATATATACAAAATCATTAAAGGGATTGTTATCTGCATATTACATTTGTGAAACTCAGATCCACAGGTTAGGCCATATGACTAAGTCACCTTCCGCTCATCAGCAATCTACAGTAGCCAATGAGAGGTAAATATTGGTGCTTTTGGACTCCTGCTAGTCTTCCCATTCAGACCCTGGAAAATTCTTCCACAGCCAAGAACCAGGATCGGCAAATGGGCAGACTGAACAAAAGGGTTTTTTCACAAATGTAATTGGAGAACCAAGAGAGCTTGGAGGGGGCTCTGGGTTGCTGGATCTGAGTCACTGTGTTAGTCTCAGATTCAAATCTGGATTTGATAAAATCTATTCTGAGGTTACTTTCTACTAACCTCCTAAAACATCATGGACACAAGAACTGAAAACTTACTGTACATTCATTCGTATGTCCCTGAAACACCTTCAGCCTCAAAAAGGCACTCACTCATTAACGTTCAGACATCTGACTTGCAGTATTTGAGTATATGTGGTGTGGCAAATTGCCAGCACTACTTCGATGGGTTTCATGCTTTCTCCTCTTGGGGAGGGTTCAAGGCACCGTTTCTTAGCCCCTGAACCGGGGTATTAACTGCCCCACTAGTGTCCTAGAGGAGGGGAGTGGAGAGGGAAGGACCCGGGACCGCCCTCTACTCCGGGTCCCAGCCCAGGGGCCCTAGGGATAGCAGCAAACCGCTTGAACTAGCGGTTCCTTCCCCTGGGCTACTTCCCTCTACTGCCCTTCAGCTTGTGGGGCTTCCTGCCTTCTCTCTGCACAAACCAGGTGTCTCTTTACCTAGGGTCTTGGTCTTCTTAGCCCACCGCAGCACTTCTCCAAACTCTCCTCTGCTTCCTTCCAAACTGCTCCAACACCAATTCACTCTGCTTCCCTTGTCTGATTGAAGCAGGGGCATTTTATCAGGTGACTGGCTTCAGGTGCTTTAATTAATCTATAGCAAACTTTCTTCCCTCTACAGGGAATAAGGCTCTCTTCTAACACTCTCCTGCTGCCCTCTGGCCATGCTGTATCACAGTGGATAGATGTTAAAATATGGTCTTATACAACTCATCTACATAGGTTTCCTCTCCTGTTAATGTAAAAGTCAGCCATATTTCTAAATGAACACATGGAGCTGTTTCAGTCTTAGTATAGTAGAGAACCCACTTAGAAAGTACAGATTTTGAAGCTAAGGTCTTTTTCCCAACACACCCACAACACAAACGGTGATTTGGATTTGCATATCTCTTGTGCACTTTCCAGGTAGAATTTTAATGCTCTTCTGGCATCTAATGCCACAAGAGTTAAGAGTAAAATCTTGCCCCAAATACCTCTTGTTTAACAGAATGAGATGCAACTTGCAAAGAGAACCATTTCAGGGAGACCCTATGGTCTTGTTAATTTCCCACAAGCAAACTCAGTGAAACCACACCCTAAAATATTTGAATTTGAACAAATCAACAAACTCCTGACTATTATTCAGGTGCCATACACTGTTCAGATTCCTCTCTGTGTGGTCCATTAGAGCGCCAACAATTTTATATTCACCTACTTGTTCAAATACAAAACTACCAAAAGATAGACAAAATATCAGAAATGTTCATTCAGTCACCTGGTCTTCAAATTCCAAAAGGACTAATTCTACCTATCATCAGTGTTTTTGTGGCACATCTATATGCTTAATCATATATCTTTTAGAATCTACTTCCTTAATTCAAGGAGTGCTCCTTACTGCAGACACTGTTAACAGAAATCTCCAATCCAGTTCTCAAATTTGGACATTCAGCTTGCACACGGACGAGATCTTGACTGTTTTAAAGAGTGATCATGAGATGATCTAGGCTTAATGCAGGACTTAGAGATAGAGAAAATAAATGCTAAAGGGCCACAGGAGAACTCTTGGCCTGGAAATCTGCAGTAGTCAAATAGCCAGTAACTAAAGGAAACACAGACCCCCAGCGGCGGGGTATTTGAGAGCTGAGTGGACCATGGAAACAGTGTTTGATCTTATTGACTCTAAGGGAGAACCATTCCCATCTAGATGTCAACTGCTTTTGGTGTAAGATTTATGTGGAGAATCAAAAATATATTTTTCTCCAAAATGGCAACAGGCTCATGAGCCAGAATATGCCAAGCACTGATAATACAGAGTGATGGGTCTCTTTACTCGGAAAAATTGATGCCAAGAAAGGTATTTCAGTAGTGCAGGAGCCCTCCCACATCTCCTCCTTCTGGAAGCCTAGCCTCAAAAACTGGATTATAGAGGCCAGGGTGGGGTTCTGCTCATACAGTACTTAACAGGGAAAATTTGCACTTGAAGAGACCCTATTTAGCAGAAGTAGGTCAGATTATCAGCATGTGGCACTGTTATAAGTTTTCCTAATGGAAGGTCTTAGGGGAATGTGGAAAGGAGGGTCTGTGATGAGAGGATTTCAGCCCAAATCCTTCCACGAGTGTTGGCTATCATTAGAGGTGGTGATGAGAAGGCTTCACATACTTCCTGCCCACTTACTCAGGTGTGGGGGAGGTGGGAACAATAGCTTATGCCAGTAGACCCCACAGAAGTGAAAAGTGGAGTCTTGTTCCTGCTTGAACCCCTGCACTGGTGCCCAAAGCAAGCCAAAATTGGCCCCAAATCTTAGTTGAGAGTCTGACTTGTTTGGCTAAACAAAGGACAGATTACTAAAGTCCCGCTGCATCTCTTAATTAAAAAGGGATTCAAATTAAAAGTATGGTATGCTTTCTGTAATCACCTCTTCCTCCTCCTATTCTGAGTGAACCCTGAGTGACAATAGCTAGAAAAAGACATTTTTATGATTAACACTATTGATGGACACATGGTTTACAGAGTACTGAATGAAAAAAGTGGATAAGCAAACTATAGTACCTTGCAAAGCCAACACCACGACTTGTGCCACTGGAATCACGAAGTATCCTTGTAGAGATAACTTGCCCGAATGGCTTGAGCATATTCTCAAGCTCTTGTTCATCCATTGACAGCGGCAAATTGGAAATATATAAGTTAGTTGGATCTTGTTCTTGTTGCTGAAACAGAATTAAAAACTGCCATTTAATTTTCAAAACCAATAGAGTAGAAAGAAATCTTAAGCATAGACTATGTCTATCATTACATCTATTTTTCTATGTTTAAGAGTCTCAGGTCCCATTATACAAGCCTTTCTTTCCCCGCATCACCCATTTTAAACAACTGTCTCAGTATAATTATTCAAGCAAGAGAAAACTGCTTAAAGCATGTCTGGAGCGACTTTTTGTTAACCTTAACCATTCTGATAAAAAGTGGAGAGTAGAATGAACAAATGACCAGTCTTAACATATATATCATATCTTTATTTTAAGGTTTTTGGAAAGAAGGTTAATATTAGAGTGGAGCAACTCAAGGAAAATCAGGATTGAAGCTGGGAGAAGAGGAAAAATTAGACTAATGGAATGTTACCCTGAAAATGGAGGAGGAAAAGAGATAAGAAACAATAGGAAAGGAAGAAAAAACTGGAGTGAAGAGATAAAAGGAATGGAAAAGACAAATGACACAATGCATTTTTTTTTAAAAGTACACTGGCAAAACGTTACAATAAAAATAGGCAGTTGTCCAATGCAGATAAAGCTGTGCAGGAAATGGTTTTCCTAACCCAAGAAAATTCTCTTATTCCACATTGGGAGAATAGACACACACACACGCAGTGAGATAGAGCATGAGCAGAACAGTCAACCCAGCTGTTAAGACAAAGCAGAAAGCATACAGGGGGTGGAAGATGGGAGGGATCAGCAAGGCAAGCTACCTTATTGGGGTCAGAACATGTAGGGGTAAAGTGAGAGGCTAAAAGTCAAGTAGAGTTGGACCTTGCAAAGGGAATTAAAACCAATAGTAAAAAGTTATATATCCCTATAAATAAGAAGAAAACAAAGAAAGAAGAAGTGGGACTGCTAAACACGGAGGATGGAGTGGAGGTTAAGGATAATCTAGGCATGGCCCAATATCTAAACAAATACTTTGCCTCAGTCTTTAATGAGGTTAATGAGGATCTTAGGGATAATGGTAGCACGAGAAATGGGAATGAGGATATGGAGATAGAGATTACCATATCTGAGGTAGAAGCGAAACTCGAACAGCTTAATGGGACTAAATCGGGGGGCCCAGATAATCTTCATCCAAGAATATTAAAGGAATTGGCACATGAAATTGCAAGCCCATTAGCAAGAATTTTTAATGAATCTGTAAACTCGGGGTTGTACTGTATGACTGGAGAATTGCTAACATAGTTCCTATTTTTAAGAAAGGGGAGGAAAAAAGTGATCTGGGTAACTACAGGCCTGTTTGACATCTGTAGTAAGCAAGGTCTTGAAAAAATTTTTGAAGGAAAAGATGGGGATCAATATGAAAATTGAAAGGTGGATAAGGAATTGTTAAATGGGAGACTACAGCGGGTCATATTGAAAGGTGAACTGTCAGGCTGGAGGGAGGTTACCAGTGGAGTTCCTCAGGGATAGGTTTTGGGACCAATCTTATTTAATCTTTTTATTACTGACCTCGGCACAAAAAGTGGGAGTGTGCTAATAAAGTTTGCGGATGAGGTATTGAGCTGGGAGGTATTGCCAATACAGAGAAGGACCGGGATATCATACAGGAGGATCTGGATGACCTTGTAAACTGGAGTAATAGTAATAGGATGAAATTTAATAGTGAGAAGTGTAAGGTCATGCATTTAGGGATTAATAACAAGAATTTTAGTTATAAGCTGGAGACACATCAATTAGAAGTAATGGAGGAGGAGAAGGACCTTGGAGTATTGGTTGACCACAGGATGACTATGAGCCGCCAGTGTGATATAGCCGTGAAAAAAGCTAATGCGGTCTTGGGATGCATCAGGCGAGGTATTTCCAGAGATAAGGAGGTGTTAAGTACCACTATACAAGGCACTGGTGAGACCTCATCTGGAATATTATGTGCAGTTCTGGTCTCCCAAGTTTAAGGAGGATGAATTCAAACTGGAACAGGTACAGAGAAGGGCTACTAGGATGATCTGAGGAATGGAAAACCCGTCTTATGAAAGGAGACTCAAGGAGCTTGGCTTGTTTAGCCTAACCAAAAGAAGGCTGAGAGGAGATATGATTGCTATCTATAAATATATCAGAGGGATAAATACCAGAGAGGGAGGATAATTATTTAAGCTCAGTACCAATGTGGACACAAGAACAAATGGACATAAACTGGCCATCGGGAAGTTTAGACTTGAATTTAGACGAAGGTTTCTAACCATCAGAGGAGTGAAGTTCTGGAACAGCCTTCCAAGGGAAGCAGTGAGGGCAAAAGACCTATCTGGCTTCAAGATTATACTCTATAAGTTTATGGAGGAGAAGATATGATAGGATAACATGATTTTGGCAATTAATTGGTCTTTAACTATTCATGGTAAATAGGCCCAATGGCCTGTGATGGGATGTTAGATGAGATGGGATCTGAGTTACTGCAGAGAATTCTTTCCTGGGTACCTGGCTGGTGAGTCTTGCCCACATGCTCAGGGTTCAGCTGATTGCCATAGTTGGGGTCAGGAAGGAATTTTCCTCCAGGGCAGATTGGAAGAGGGCCTGGAGGTTTCTTGCCTTCCTCTGCAGCATGGGGCCTGGGTCACTTGCTGGAGCATTCTCTGCACCTTGAAGTCTTTAAACCATGATATGAGGACTTCAATAGCTCAGACATAGGTGAGAGGTTTATTGCAGGAGAGGGTGGGTGATATTCTGTGGCCTGCATTGTGCAGAAGGTCAGACTAGATGATCATAATGGTCCGTTCTGACCTTAATATCTACGAATCACGTGCAAGACATGCACCTGGGATCTGGGAGACCTGATTCACACCAGAGACTTGTACTTGGGTCTCCCACATCCCAAATGAAAGCCTTGACCGCCAGGCTATTAGCTGTTCTGGGCCTTCCCTCTCTCACTGGTTTTGATCAGAAATTCCATCCTGGACCTGATAAACCTGTTTGTCCAAATGAATATATTCCAGCAAAAAGTATTAGTTTTGTCGAAAAATTCCTGACCAGCTCTAGATTTATACAAACAAAATTATTTGAGTGAATGATACAAATCCATGAATTTATTCAAATAATATGTGCCCAGTTTTACATTACCTGTAATATTAAATATAGTTAATTAAACACTGCTTCCTCCCTGAATTCACCAGAACCTGTGCTTGATGATCTTTAGGACATATTGGAAGATACACCTATATTTCTAGGCTTTTATAGAAGACATAGGGAGGGATGAATGGAGTGTGATTGGTATCGTGTGAGAGAGTTTGTGATGGAAGCTGCTAAAGAGGCTTTTTAATATTACTAATTATTAATCGTACAATACCCCAAAATGTGCTTCACAAATAAGAGGAACGCAGTCTCTGCTCCAAAGAGCTTGCAGTCTAAATATAATATAATATAAAAGAACAAGTCAGAACAAATAACGAGTGGGGAGAAAGGGAAGACGAAGGACAGAGTGACAAGGTCACACAGTTACTCAGGTTGACTCTGCACAAAACATAACAGGTTTTCCCTCCATTATACTTAATTTTATACAGAATTTTAATTGTCCCATTTCTCTCTGAGAAAGGACACAAGAGGGACAAAAAATCCTCGCCCTGCCCTCAGCCATTGCTCTAAGCTTTATTACTGACCAAATCCTTCTCTATAAACTTGTGATTACTTAATTTTTTTTTCTTGACGATAAACCCACTTAAATCCTGGTCCTTGATTCCTCACAATCTAACTAGAGGATAACGCCTCTGCAAAGCATGCCTTTGTCATCTCCCATCTGAAATACCGCAACGAAACATACGTGAGCATGAATCTAACAACACTTAGGGCAGCTTTTTACCATACGGAAAAGCTCATCTGTGCAGGAAACAGAATCTTCTGGGGCTGATCTAGGAGTCAGGAACAATTCCCAAAGGAACTAAGGACTATTACAAACCTCACTATCTTCTGCTCCATGTGCAAAGAACGTTTCTTCACCCTTCCTTCCCCAATATAAACTCACAGCAGCATGTACATTTAAAAAATAAAAAACGAAAACAGGAAAGAAACCCAAAACCCTACCAAAAGAACCCTCTGCACAATACACACAGTTCTCCCCCTGGATATGAGGTCTGGTCTAGGTCTACACTACAGACTGGTGCCAGCAAAACTATGTCAGTCCAGGGTCTGAAGAGGCAGCACAGCTGTATCGATCAGGGATTGCATCAGAAGTCCCTAGTGTAGACACAGCTATATCTGCAAAACTGTGCTTTTAAGTATTACCTGTTATGCGTGTGTGGGGATGGTTTTATTATACCAGTAGAAAGCACAACTTTGTCAATGTAGCTGAGTCTACACTAGGAACTCTTTGCCAGTATAGTATACCAGTATTCCTATACCACTGCAGCAGTGCTAGCATAGACTTGGCCAGGATGAGAGAGAAAATGAATGCCACGTGACAAGATGTTAGCTACTTCACTTAATGTATGTGACAGGGTCGGGCCAGATGGCTAGAGGACAGTAATAGAAGGCAGATATATTAGCCCCAGGTTAAGTAGGTCCCTTTTCCCTGGGTAAGGTAATAGGGAAGGTTCCAGAAAAATCAGGGACCTTCTGGAGACAATTAAGACAGACAGGCTGATTAGAACACCTGCAGCCACTCAAGAAGCTGCTAGAATAAATTAAGGCAGGCTAATTCAGGGCACCTGAGTTTAAAAAGGAGCTCACTTCAGTTTGTGGTGCGCGTGTAAGGAGCTGGGAGCAAGAGCTGCCAGGAGCTGAGAGTGAGAACGCATACTGTTGGAGGACTGAGGAGTACAAGCATCATCAGACACCAGGAGGAAGGTCCTATGGTGAGGATAAAGAAGATATTGGGAGGAGGCCATGGGGAAGTAGCCCAGTGAGTTGTAGCTGTTGCACAGCTGTTCCAGGAGGCACTCTAGACAGCTGCATTCCACAGGGCCCTGGGCTAGAACCCGGAGTAGAGGGCGGGCCCGGGTTCCCCCCAAACCTCCCAACTCCTGGTCAGACACAGGAGGAGTTGACCTGGACTGTGGGTTCAAGAAAACGGCCGAACTGAGGGCTGCTGTGAAGCTCCAAGGTGAGCAAATCCGCCAATAAGTGCAAGACCCATCAAGGTAGAGGAGGAACTTTGTCACATGTACTACTGGAAGGTGCTCAGATACTACGATGATGAGGATGATATAAGAACCTATATAAAATTACACACAACCCCTCCTCTGTGTTAAAAGAGCATTAATAAGGTCACAAAGTCAAGCACCAAAAAGTTAGGAAAGGCCAGAATTAAGGCTGACTGGGCAACCTTATTTCAACCTTCTTGTGCCTTTAAATTAAGATACAGCCTTTCTTTACACGATAATATACTATTTCCCCTTCCTCCCTGAGTGTTGGTGGGAGAATGGATGGTGCTCACTTAAAAAACAGTTATTCAATATTTTGTTCAATATACTTGTTCAATGTGTGGCCCTACACCTTACTTACTGCCCACTATTCAAACCCCACTCTGATGTTGGAATTATTAATTTTCTCATGAGTCTGTCTATTGTGCTCATCCCCTTCTTATAATTTATTCAAATATTAATGAATTTCTTTTCAAAACATTCCTGTGATGAAGGGGTATTATTATCCCCATTTTTCAAATAAGAAATTAAGGCACAGAGATTAAGGTCAAAATATGCGGTAATTTGGGGGTCCCAATTTGAGATTCCTAAAACCTCATTTTTCAGAGTACTTAGCATTATAGATCACTGTAGCCCTGAGTGGGTGCATGCTCAGTGCAGACTGAATCTTCAGGGAATTTAGCTACTAGAATTTAAGAACCTTTTTCTGAGCATATGTGAACTGAACTGTGATTTTTCAATGACTTATAACTTGGCCAAATTTGTGCAGAGATTCATGGGGACAATAAATGGCACGATCTTGACAAAATTGCTGCCAAATCCATGCTCCAAAGCATAGGGATGCTAAAGCTTTTCAAGTAAAAGGTTGACAGAATTTTTAAAATAGGCAACATAATGTATTTTTCCCTAGCCTTGTTCTCAGAAATGATAGAGCCATTTGGAAGAAATTTCCCAAAAATATTCAGCCGGAAGCAGAAATTGGAATTGAAAATTTCACCCCAATTGGTTGAAGTTTGGCAAAGTTATAAGCAATTGAAAAAAAAGTCTTAACGTTGCCCAACACTTCTATTATAAAAACGGTGCTCCCAGCTTTGCCTGTAAACAGAACAAATCGGAACCCCGATCTTCCCTCCACACAGTACATATCAGCTATGCTCCCTGTGCCTTTCTGCACACTTTGATGACATTCATACCGTGTTCCCCTATACAAGTATCCAGCCTCTTCACAGCTTCAGAATTCAGAAAAGTCACTTCTAACTGAGGGTCTAGGGAACATGGCTCGAGAGGAGGTTGCAAAGAAAGCCAAAAATATTGGGATCATGAGATTTGCTTTACAGATCTCTTTAAGATTAAATTGTTGCACTATATTAAAAATTTGTATTTACACAAAAATTATGTAGTGTACAAGACAGACCAAATGAATTCTACATACAAATATACAAATAATATACAAATAGAATATACAAATTCTATGTATATTAATCAACATACATAGAATCATAGAATATCAGGGTTGGAAGGGACCCCTGAAGGTCATCTAGTCCAACCCCCTGCTCGAAGCAGGACCAATTCCCAGTTAAATCATCCCAGCCAGGGCTTTGTCAAGCCTGACCTTAAAAACCTCTAAGGAAGGAGATTCTACCACCTCCCTAGGTAACGCATTCCAGTGTTTCACCACCCTCTTAGTGAAAAAGTTTTTCCTAATATCCAATCTAAACCTCCCCCACTGCAGCTTGAGACCATTACTCCTCGTTCTGTCATCTGCTACCATTGAGAACAGTCTAGATCCATCCTCTTTGGAACCCCCTTTCAGGTAGTTGAAAGCAGCTATCAAATCACCCCTCATTCTTCTCTTCTGCAGGCTAAACAATCCCAGCTCCCTCAGCCTCTCCTCATAAGTCATGTGTTCTAGACCCCTAATCATTTTTGTTGCCCTTCGCTGGACTCTCTCCAATTTATCCACATCCTTCTTGTAGTGTGGGGCCCAAAACTGGACACAGTACTCCAGATGAGGCCTCACCAATGTCGAATAGAGGGGAACGATCACGTCCCTCGATCTGCTCGCTATGCCCCTACTTATACATCCCAAAATGCCATTGGCCTTCTTGGCAACAAGGGCACACTGCTGACTCATATCCAGCTTCTCGTCCACTGTCACCCCTAGGTCCTTTTCCGCAGAACTGCTGCCTAGCCATTCGGTCCCTAGTCTGTAGCGGTGCATTGGATTCTTCCGTCCTAAGTGCAGGACCCTGCACTTATCCTTATTGAACCTCATCAGATTTCTTTTGGCCCAATCCTCCAATTTGTCTAGGTCCTTCTGTATCCTATCCCTCCCCTCCAGCGTATCTACCACTCCACCCAGTTTAGTATCATCCGCAAATTTGCTGAGAGTGCAATCCACACCATCCTCCAGATCATTTATGAAGATATTGAACAAAACCGGCCCCAGGACCGACCCTTGGGGCACTCCACTTGATACCAGCTGCCAACTAGACATGGAGCCATTGATCACGACCCGTTGAGCCCGACAATCTAGCCAGCTTTCTACCCACCTTATAGTGCATTCATCCAGCCCATACTTCCTTAACTTGCTGACCAAGAATACCGTGTCAAAAGCTTTGCTAAAGTCAAGATACAATACATCCACTGCTTTCCCCTCATCCACAGAACCAGTAATCTCATCATAAAAGGCAATTAGATTAGTCAGGCACGACCTTCCCTTGGTGAATCCATGCTGGCTGTTCCTGATCACTTTCCTCTCATGCAAGTGCTTCAGGATTGATTCTTTGAGGACCTGCTCAAGTTCCATTTGTTTTTACACACATACTCTGTACACAAACCATTCTGGGAAAACAACAACTGAGGTAGAATTTTATGAGCCAGATGATATTCTTTTGAGCAGGAGGCTTTCACCCTCCAGTCTAGCCCTAGGTGAAAGTTGGGTGGGGAATATTTGAGATGGAACAGAGAGGTTCTACCAGTCTCAGCTGAGAGTATTCGGTGTTTGGAAAAGGCTAGTAAGAAGGGTTTTCTGGGGGGGTCTCAAGCTATGTTGTGCCCCTACTGCCCTCTGATGCTACTAATACTGGCCACGTACCAAGATAACATTAATCCTTTACCTGTGAAAAGATGTACAAGGGCAGATCCTTATGCTCATGTGAAGTTCTAATTAAGTCAATGGGACTCTAAGTGGATACAAGGGTCCATCTTAGTGAACCCTTGTGCTGGAACTATTCTATTCTATTCCCTCGTCTATATGGGCAAGTGTGTTTTGGTAAGAGGGCATTTTTTGGTTTAGCTTATCTCACTGGGGAAGGAGCACAAACAAAGTACAACTATACCAGTATAACTATACCAGTGTAACTTGTAAGAAATTTTCCTGTGTAGATAAGACCGATATAGGTTCTTATATCATCTGTATCATCATAATATCCGAGTGCCTTCCAGGAGCTCATTAACACCAACAGAAGTTGGTCCAATAAAAAATACTACCTCACCCTCCTTGTCTCTCATGATAAACATCTGTCATGGATCAAGGTCACAGATAGTAGCTCTTGGGTTGGGGGGGAGGTGGGGGAAGAGGAAGAAGTGGGGTGCTTCCAAGGAAAAAATTTGGTCAGGAGCTGTGGTGCTTCAAAAACCTTTCAAATTTTTATAGTGTGTGCATCTAAATATATTATACACATGTGTGTGATCGTGTGTGTATAGATATAAAAAGATTGAAAAATAAATATTACAAGTTATATACTTGTATTCCAAGAAAACATGCTATGTTCAGAAACAAGGAGTATTATTTTATATATAGACACACACACATATAAAAAAAGATCTTCACTGTTCATTTATTCACCTTGACTCTAATTTTCCAAAAAATGAGCACTTTGTTTTCAAATCTCCTCTAATGGGGTTGAATAACTCTCAAGTTCAAAGAATCCTCCAAAGAGAAATCCCAGAGACTCTTCCCTTGTCTGTTCACTCTCGTCTATATGATTTTAATTTTCAATCAAATCATATCGCCGCATCACAACTGATAATTTTCTGGGCTCAAGGCAAAATTTGTGTTGTCTTAATGATGTCTCCTTAACTGCATTTCAATGGTCAGTGAGTGACAAATATGATGGGTTTATTATTATTATTTTGTATTGAAAAAATGATTTACCTAGTACGAGGCAGGTCATGCAGCAATCTGATGGCTTTGGGCACTTACTGAAAATAATACTGAACCCATATAGCATACAGTGAGGGCCTGTGGCTTCAGTTATCTTAGATCATCTCATTTCTCCTTTGCATTAGACGAGTCAGCAGAAAAAGAAGACAAGAAAATGGATCCACTGAGAGTCTAGAGCTCACATTAAGATTCATTACCGTGCACTGTTCAAATCACGAGGGAAAAAGCCTACGTTATGATAGCAATATTTTTGACATAAAGTTCAGATTTCTCTGCTACAAATTTGAGATGAGGATAGCTTTAATGATTTTTGAATTAGCTTGTTATTTAGATTCTATTAGAAAATTATATTTTTATACATTGAGCTGGGTGAGATGAGGGTTTACAGTTTCTTCTTTAATGAACGCTATTAGTAAAGGATTTAATTGACGTTTCTGCCTGGGGCAACACAACGTTTTATTCACAGTCATATTTTAATTTTCTGAAACTCAGGCTGTTCTTTGCAAGAATACTTCATTTGGATTTTTCACATTTTAGTACTGGATGTAAAATATGTTTGCGCTCAAGTGTCCTAAAACTTATCACTTTAAAATGTATACCGTACAAGTCTGAAATTAGCTCCTTAGAGTGTTTTCACCTACTTTACTAACATTACTACTGTATAATAAACAGGATAACATTAAAATCTAAGACTTTCTCATGACAAAAGCTTGCCAACATTTGGGAAGATTGAAAAATAAATATTACAAGTTACATATTTGTATGCAAAAGAAAACATGCTATATCCAGAAACAAGGAATAAAGGGGGAAATTCACACAAAAATCAGAATAATTAGGCTTTATGTAAGTGAATGGGAGGGTACCCCTGTCTGAAGCTGCTACTCCAATCCAGGGGTTGGAGTTGCTGCTACTGCTCCTTTGTGCTGTATGCAAGGTGCATTAAGGCTGGTAGATCACAATCATCCCTGGCAAGTAGGGAGAACTAAGCCCTTTCCACATTCACTGTGCCCCAGATGGCTCTCCCCGCACAGCTTCAACACAGAGCCTTAACCCTTCTGCCCATCCTCCTCCTCAAAGTGAATTTCACTCTAAAAGAGCACAAAAGTGTTCTACAAAAGCACATCAATATTTTGTAAGAGGAAGAGTCTCGATTATTTAATACATTTTCAGGGTTAGCATGAATATCATCAGCTCTACATGTAAATCCTTTCTAGTTGAAAATGCAAAGATATTTTTAGAAATTATTCCCTCTAAAACAGGTGACATTTCTTGAAGAAAATGTAAGAGCTCTTTTGCTTTAAAAATTTCTGTACTCAAATTGCTTATTTTGCATCCAAAAATTGGTTGTTTTAAAAATAAGCAAAATTCTCTAAAGATACATGGGGTGAATTTTGGCCAAGTTTGTAAGCCAAGCTACATATTATCAGCATCAAATCATCTCACTTTACAAATGAGGGGGTGTGCCATGTAAAACAAAGTGAAGTCTTTTTATTTATGATATTAGAACATTACAGTAACATGACATTTACAGTAAACAGCATGAAGCTTTGATGCCTGACACTGAAATACTCTGGACTATCCTTAGGGTCTTAAAACCTATGGGATTTAATTGAGACTTTTCTGAATCACCCTGTAGAGCAGTAAAATACGCATCCTATTAAATTCTATAGGATGGTACAAAAAACAATGAAAAGGTTATCATTTTCTATTAAATTATATAAGACATTTCCATAAGGACAAATTCATTGCTGACCTTACTGAGTGCATTGCATCTTTAATTGCAATGGAATTGTACTCCCTTATTTCAGTGGTAAATTTAGCCTGTTGGGAGGGCTGCATTAAGGAAAAGTTCTGTGCTCCAAGACAAGAACCCATTTATCTACGGAAAACACCAAATATGTAACGAGTCTTTGTTTATTTTTCTTCTATTTTTTTTACACATACATACAAATGCGTACTGTTAATACCAGGTATCCCAGCCCCCCAAAATTTGCTCTGTCTTCTTCCGGTGTTATAATCTGTATTCCTAATGAGCACATTAGATTGGAGTTCTCTGAAGTCTGAGGGCCTAAATGTGTGTGTGTGTGTGTGTGTGTGTGTGTGTGTGTGTGTGTGTGTGTGTGTGTGTGTGTGTGTGTGTAAAAGAGAGAGAACTATAGCCACCCGCATAAGCCAGAAGGGCTGCCTTCAAAGCTCAGTTAACTCCGTTCCTGAAACTCTTAACAGGACATCCCGACCACAGTGTCAGAGTGGATGGCACAGCGAGAAGACGGGACTCTGAGTGCTCTCTCCTATCGCCACAACTAGGCAAATAAAAGTATGAAATTGGTAGTACCGTTGCCAGCTCCACAGAGCAGGAAGTCACCAGACAAACCCTTAAAAGTCACTAGATGTAGTTGTTTAAGCACTCAAAAGGAGTCAAAAATGTCACCGAACAAAATTTCCAGAGATTTCAACAGAGAAGAAAATAATATATATATATATATGTATACACACACACGGGAGTAGAGTCATAAAATCATTCACAAGCAGCTCAACAGTTTCAATAAGATCCATTCCATGCTCTTCTTACTACGTTCTGTTGCACACCAGAAGCAACTACAACAGTACGCTGTCATCACCAGGAGGCACCCTCTGCTCATTGGGAAGGGCGCTCTGCACACTGCAGCCCAGGTTGGCTGGGGTTGGTTAATTTCAGCTGAACCTTGCCTTTCTTGCCAGCCTGGATTTAAGACAACAGGTTAGTGAAAGGGAGAGCCCAGAACCACGGGGAAGAGGGCATTTGCCTGACCTGAACTCGATGCTGTAGGGAGCCAAGAAAATAGATTTAAAAACAGAAGTCTGCTAGCCGGACCCCTTCCCCCCGTTTCCAGGGTTTCATTTCTGAAAACAGCTGGGCAGCTAACTCCAGGCCAACCCAGGGGAAGGAGAAAAGGGGAACTGAAATCAGCTAGCTCCACCTTTGATCCTGTAGTAAGAGCTTCATTCTGGGAGGCATGGTGCCCCCCGCCTCATTAGGGCACATGGTCCTGTCTCATTCTACCCCACCTTCCATCCGTGTGGTTCTCCTTGCTGGCTAACCTGCCTCCACCTCCCAGCCCATTTCATTAGCCATCTTTCCCTGCATCACAGGGGGTGCTACCTACTATGGAACAGCGAGAAAGAACACATTTGGGTAAAAACAAGCCCTGGCTAATGTGCTGCTCTCTCCACAGCACGCCTGGCTTTAGCAAAGTATTTAATTAGCTTCCACAAACTTCTTTTCCTCGCCTGCAGATTATAGTGATCTCAGCCCAAGAAGCCCTGGAATGTGATTCCTTTCGAGGACATGCTCAATTGAGACATAATGACATTGACTTGGTGCACAACAGAATGTAGTACAGAGAGCATGGAATGGATTTTATTAACACTATTGAGCTGCTTCTGAATGATTTTGTGACTACATAATGGTGACTTCTTTCTCTGAATGTCTCTATTTGGCAGTGAAAGTCGCTAGATTTGTCACTGGTCACTCTGACACTTATTTTCTCGCTAGGGAAACCAAAATGTCATTAAATCTAGTGACAAAGTCGCTAAGTTGGAAAGACTGATGGTAGGGAGGGCATATAAATAAATAAATTTAAGAAAAGAGAGTGCAAGAGAGAAAGTGTGCGCAGACATCGGACAGAAAGGGTGGGTTGGGGATCTTCCTGTGAAAAGTTGGGAATACTACGTAAAATTTCCTGCATCTTAGACTAAGATGTTTTATGCAAAAAGCAAATGAACTAAACAAAAAATAATAAAAGGAATCCTATCTGGGATTTCAGAATAACTTGACAGTGGAAAAATTATATTGCAAAATGTGCACCAGGACCCCAGATGTGATCATGCAGCTTCTGTCACCCTCACAAACCTAATAAACCCTTAAAAAAATCCATGAGGATAAGTTTTGAACGTTTACGTAAAGCAAATTATATCCTTCTCCCTAGGACACTGGATTTCCACACCCACTTGCAAACTACAACCATAACCAGGGCTCCCAATCCTTCTTTGTTCTACAGAGGACAGTACCATACAAACCAGATGCTTGCTTTTATGTAATATTTTGGCACCAAACTTGGTTAAACAATTTAAAATTCAGGAAGACAGGAGAAAAACAAACAAACAAACAAACTTAACTTGCCCCTCTGACTCTGGCAGGCAATGGCTTAGTACATTATTATCTTCTGCAATTTCCCTCCTTACTGAGAACTGTCTCATTGTACTTTGTTCCACAACAAAATTATAGACCAATTTTACAAGGGAAAATTGGTTTCTTTGAGTTCAGAGTTATGTTATTTCATCACAGTTGAGGTCTACCCTCACTTCCATGTCTGGCAAATCAGTAAACTGTGGCAAACACATGCAAGCAAGCAAGCAAGCACAAACCCACAAACTCACAACTTGCCTATGGATTAGCAATGAGATTTGACTGTGAAAAAACTGAGTTTATTCATATGTAAATCTGTCATGAACACCTGATGAACCAAGCAGGGTTTGCATAGCTCTAAGGCCTGATCCGAAAGTTCACTGAAATCAATGGAAAGACTCTCACTGACTTCATTGGGCTTTGGATCAGGCACCAAGGGAATCAATCATGACATTCACACGTGTTTCTCATCTGACAGTACACACAGCACTAAATTCTAAGCCATTGAGCCAGCCAGATTTCATAAATTTTGATTCAGTAATTTATAGGGCTGTCGATCAATCAAGTTAACTCATGCAATTAACTCAAAAAAAGTAATCATCATTAAAAAAAATTAATCTCAATTTAATCACAGTTTTAATTGCACTGTTAAACAATAGAATACCAATTGAAATGTTGGCTGTTTTTCTACATTTTCATATATATTGTATTTTGTGTAGTAATTGAAATCAAAGTGTATATTATTTTTGATTACAAATATTTGCACTGTAAAAATAACAAAATAAATGTTTTTTTTTCAATTCACCTCATACAAGTACTGTAGTGCAATCTCTTTGTCGTGAAAGTGCAACTTACAAATGTCTATTTTTTTTGTTACATAACTGCATTTAAAAACAAAACAATGTAAAACTTCAGAGCCTACAAGTCCACTCAGTCCTACCTCTTATTCTGCCAGTCATTAAGACAAATAAGTTTGTTTACATTTACAGGAGATAACGCTGCCTTCTTCTTATTTACACTGTCACCAGAAAGTGAGAACAGGCATTTGCATGGCACTTTTGTAGCCAGCATTGCAAGGTATTTACGTTCCAGATATGCCAAACATTTGTATGCCCCTTCATGCTTCGGCCATCCTTCCTGAGGACGTGCTTTCATGCTGATGATGCTCGTTAAAAAAAACTGGGTTAATTAAATTTGTGACTGAACTTCTTGGGGGAGAATTGTATGTCCCCTGCTCTGTTTTACCTGCATTCTGCCATATATTTCATTTTATAGCAGTCTTGGATGATGATCCAGCACATGTTGTTCATTTTAAGGACACTTTCACTGCAGATTTCACAAAACGCAAAGATACCAATGTGAGATTTCTAAAGATAGCTACAGCACTCGAACCAAGGTTTAAGAATCTGAAGTGCCTTCCAAAATTGGAGAGGGATGAGGTGTGGAGTATGCTTTCAGAACTCTTAAACACTCCAATGCGGAAACTACAGAACCCGAACCACCAAAAAAGAAAATTAACCTTCTGCTGGTGGCATCTGACTCAGATAATGAAAATTAACATGCGTCGATCTGCACTGGTCTGGATTCTTATCGAGCAGAACCTGTCATCAGCCTGGATGCATGACCCCTGGAGTGGTGGTTGAAGCATGAAGAGACATACGAATCTTTAGCGCATCTGGTATGTAAATATCTTGCAATTCCGGCTACAACAGCGCCACGAGAACACCTGTTCTCACTGTCAGGTGATACTGTAAACAAGAAGTGGGCAGTATTATCTCCTGCAAATATAAACAAACTTGTGTGTCTGAGCGATTGGCTGAACAAGAAGTAGGACTTAGTGGACTTGCAGGCTCTAAAATTTTACACTGTTTTATTTTTGAATGCAGGTTTTTTTGTACATAATTCTACATTTGTAATTTCAACTTTCATGATGAAGAGATTGCACTCTAGTACTTGTATTAGGTGAATTGAAAAATACTATTTCTGTTTTTTTACAGTGCAAATACTTGTAATCAAAAATAAATATAAAGTGAGCACTGTACACTTTGTATTCTGTGTTGTAATTGAAATCAATATATTTGAAAACGTAGAAAACATGTAGAAAAAATATTAAACAATAATGGAATACCATTTATTTAAACAGTGCGATTAATCTCACGATTAATTTTTTTAACTGCTTGACAGCCCTAGTAGTTTATGTAGAGTGTTTTACCTGATAACTGGCACAATGTGATCATATGCTGAGCACCCTCCACTCCCACTGACTTCAGTGGGCGCTTAGCCCCTTTCAGGAAATGGCCTAATGTTGGGGGTTTGGGGGTCATAATAAATAATTGCTCTACTGAAAAAAAAATAGGAAGGTTTACTTTTAGCAATAGGAATCAGCAAAGTTTCCCTTATTCTTTTCTCACCACACAGTTCCAAGTTTGTCCTGATTGGACGTGATGAGACAAACATAAAAAGAGTGCTCCTTTAGATTAATGCATGCCATATTCCTCAAGGCACTGAAGGGTTAAATGCCTACCTTAATAAGCTGAAAATTAGGTTCGACATTTGTTGTAAAAGGGACAAGAACAAACAGCCACTAATGTTAATTTATGTAGAAAAGTGGTGATGAGGGGTCCCTACATGGTGTAAAATGCTCAGCCATCATCTGAAAGAAATTAACAAAAGCCTCCCTGTGCATGTGGAACAGATCCTAAAACACAAGAAAGAAACTTGGCAAAATGATAAGACATCTGTTTTCTCTTGCTCTGGATAGGGTCACAGCTAACAGATAGCTATTCAGAAACATGTGACATGGCAGTGCTCACAGCATGGAAGATCCTCTGGCTGATACAGCAGGGATTAAATGCTTGTCTGCCTTTTTACAGAAACTCTTCAAGTTTACAACTGACGCATATCTAATTTAAATATCAGTTGTAGCTCCAGCTTTAAGACAGTTTGTCCAGTGACTAAGTAAAAGAGTTGAAACAGCATTAGCTTAATTTTCATTTGCTATCTAGCATTCCAAATTAGCTACCTAAATATCTTAATTTGTTTTCACAAAGCACAGCTATAGTATAAATGACTAGAACAAGACTAGTTTAAACGGTAGTTTTTAGCTACAGTACAACACTGCAGTCAAGTTTGCAATTAGATCATCTATTTAATCATATGCTTCTTGCCTTCCTTGGCACCCTTGCTTTCTTGTTAAATCTACTGCAGGGGAACATGCAGCGGAGCCTAAGAAATTCTGTAACGTGGCCCATTGTCATCCTCATCTACAACACAGACCTTCAGCCCACCAAGAGGTCTTAGCATGGGAACAAGATGCAGCACCACAGGCTGAGATGTGTAATTTCTGTGGACTGCAGCTCTGAATTGAATTGAAGACAACTGTTCCATTTTATGCAAATTCGAATTTAGCCCCTGGACTCCTGAAATGATGGTCATTCAGTCCTCAGGTGGGCAAAGTTTGGTCCTCCGTTAATCTACTGTATAAACAATTTTAATCAACTTTCTTGTAAAGTAATATTCCTACAAGTTCCCTGTGTTTTCTATACAGCTAATTAGAGTTTGCTAGTGGGAAAGTTAAGGAAAACTGCTTAATTTTCCTAAACTAATCCATCATCATTGTAATATGGGTTTTTATTGTACTGTGTATAGAAATGACTGCAAAATGGGTAGATAAAATATTTTTATGCAAGTGTTCAATGTCCATAAATGGCTGAGAGAAAAGTTTGCTCGAACTTGCCCCTGTTTGCATGTAACCTGCTTTAGACATTCAGGAGTCTTTATATAGCAGAGTCCGCTAGCAAAATAAAACATTGCTCACCATATTTTTACTACCCTTACTAGTCAGATTTAGTGCCCTAGTTACCATGGTAATCCACAATTATTTACTTCCCTTTCTCTGCAGGAATGTAAACTGACTTAATTCTCCAGCAGGCTGACACAGTGAAGACAAGTACAAAAACCCAGTACATTCTCAAAAGTCATATGAGTTAGCCATTTGCCATAGCTGTTCACTCAAAACCATGTTCTTTGGCAGTGACCTAAGAGGGTGTCTGCCTTACAACATTGAACAGAGATAAAAAATGGTTAACCGTTAACTTCTCTTACAGAGATGATCACAGGTGGCACACAAGGTCTTTTTTAGATACAAGCAGGGACAATGACGTGCAAGTCAGATTTTATGTAATGGTGACAATGCATATCTCCCAAATACACTTAAAAAATAAAATGTCAACTAAAAGTGAGTTAGTGCTTTAAAAAATGGTTGTGCAATACTTCTGGCTGGGCTGCCAGCATGTGGTGAGTGCTTCATGGCTCTGTCTTCTTAATTATTAGTAAAAGAATATAAAGATTACTGGCCGACGTTTGCACACAGACCATTCTGGGACGAGACAGTGGCCTAATATTAGCTCATTACATTGTCATGTGGGAGATATTTGGTCTTTTGCTTTCTGAGGCAGCAGAACTTGGCACAACAGACAGATGATGCTCTCAAGGATAGAGGGAGAATCAGGGAAGGGGTGGGGTGGAAAATGTGCTTTGCATTGCTATCACAGGCATCCCTTCTCGACAATCTGGGTGGGAAACAGTGTTCTATAGGGGCCCTGTTTCCTGGTCATCCCTGGAGGATGTTGGGATGGCTGGAATTGTTTTAGCTGGAGATCTGATGCTATGTCCTGTAAGGCAGAGGCATTCCCCAGTTGTTACGGAGTCAGAAAGTAAGGGAGGATTTAAAAGGGAGGAAAATATGACAATATGAAACTCCTAGTCCTGGTTCCTAGGAAGGTGCTGCTATGGGGACAGTATAAAGCCAACAGCAGTTGAGTGGGATTAGGCAAATCTCTAAATGGATTAGCAGTGGTGCCTTCCTCCACAAAAATCAAACGTAAACATTAACACATGGAACACCCATCTCTGCTATTGGTGTAAGTTACATAAACCCTCTCAATCCATCCTGTGAAATGCTTACTGAATATATTAAAAGCTCTTTATGAGTAAGAAAAATTTCAAATATTATCCAATAAAGACTCAACATACAGAATAGTTATTAAAAACAAACCATACACCTTTCACCATATTACCTAGGAAACCTGAACAAAATAAAATATGTCATATTGTTATACTAGCAACTTAGGACAGCCCAACAAGGGGGAAACCAAAATGCCGTATGAAATAAGTAGAAAACTCTGAATTAGAAAAACGGTCATTAGTTACTGACCCTGAAAAATGGAAGGTTATCTCTGTTCTTTACGGGTCCCATTCTCTCTTATTCAATTCAACCGGAGCAGGATTGGCCCTAATTGTTTACTATCCACTTCAACAAGTAGTATACAAAATACCATGCTATCACACAGTAAACTCCATTATTTATCATCTAAGAATGCCCTAACACACATTTTTGCACAGTTATATTTTATTGCAGTTAACATCATATACAGTATTACAAGATTTAAGTAAGCAACCCTTCGGTTTTACTCCAGTTTATGTATCTTTCAGAATTATGGATGGCTAAATCCACTCTACCGGAATTCAATCATATGATTTCAGGGAATAATAAGTAGTTTAATCCTAGTCCTTAAAACCTCTAAACCTTTTCCCACTGGCCTTTAAAGTATGATTTGTTAATTTCAAGATGGCATTTTAAACATTGCTTCTACAAAAGGCCTTTTTTCAACAACATTTTAATGCTCTGAGGAGAGTCTATGTATGCCAAAACCTGGCTTACCTTCATAGATCCCTGAACATTATACCTTTCAAACAAGACAAGAGGCATGCTTGAAAGGGATCTTTATTCCTTGTCAATCCACAGTAATGGAAAATTGCTGAACAAGTCTTAGACACAATTCATTGTCAATTCATGAGCATGGAGACATTCCTAAGTGCATCTTTGACAAAAGGACAATCCTTACTATGAAGATGCTATGCAGAGCTTTCAAAGAATACAAAATAGTAGGTTCTTCAGAGCTATTAAAGTCTATTCTATTAATCTGATTTAGGGAGCCACAGGAGAGCACAATCACTACATTTGAAATAGTAAATGAGAGATTTTCATTTTTTATTTTATATGTTGAAGTGCTTGTCTAGATACTCCAAGTGCATGTACAATTAGGCAATTACCTGTTTTTCAAAAAGAACATAAAATAATTAGAAATTGGACCCTCCCTTTTGGATCGTCAATTAATTCATCAAGACTAACAATATCATCTGCACTATTAGTATTCATGCCTAGTACACATTTTGTCTTCCTGCCTCAAGAGCCTGTGATGAGATCCAGACCTTGCATTATGCCCTGAAGGTCATCAGACTCTGTTTCTGTCAGACCAAGTGAGGAAGGTGAGAATGCCCTTTACAGAAAAATTACCCTCCTGGAGGGTGTGAGTTTGAGTGCCACAGCTGATCGATGAGGGCATCTCTCAGCTATTCAGGGCCAAAACATTTAGAACATTACACAAAGCCAACACCTCACGTTGCACCCAGAAACCAGCTGGAGGCCACTACCTCCTAATTCACCTCACATCTTACATCACAACAGCCCCATAAACACACTGAAAAAGAGAGGTAACACAATGGGATCCTACATGAAAGAACACTTGGGACAAATGAACAATTGCTCAATACTATCCTTGGGAATCTTCCAGAATAAAAAGGAATGAAGCTGCTTGAATCCACAGGTGAGTCAACAACATCTCATGGTAAACTGTATGAAAGGCTTCTGACAGCTTTGGAAGAATCAAGATGGACACCTGATTGCCATCACCGAGAGCCATCATAACCAGAAACTGCTGAAGCTGCCTCACCACAAACTTCCTAATAATGTTCCCTAAGTTTAGAAAGAGGGGTAAAATTGAAAATGTCAAAACCAAGAGAAAGTTTCTTGAGCAAGAAATTGCTTCTTAAACAGACATTGGCATTTTAACATCCCTAAGGAAGATATTGCCAATTATCTACAATGAACCATATCCATACTAGTCTTCAGCAGCCAGGGGTATGTGGATCTAATTCGCAGGATGTGGTTTGAAGATTGGGGATTGGTCCTGCTTTTGAGCAGAGGGTTGGACTAGATGACCTCCTGAGGTCCCTTCCAACCCTGATATTCTATGATTCTATGAAGCCTATGCCTCAGGCCCCCAAATCACCTCAGTGACCAACGATCGCTGAAACACAAGTAGATAAGATTATGTTCCCCTGCCACCACATCCACTTCCAAAGCACAAAGCTCAGTCAGATTCTGAATGATCTTATCCACAAAGTAGCTTGAGAGTGCATCAAGTCAAATATTTAACATAATCACTGGGATTAAACAACTTGTCTTAATTATACTGTTCACAACTTGAAGCAGTTCTACCAACTGGGACTTGCAGATGCTGTAGTGGAAGCAAATCGTTTTTAATTCACATCCTGCACAGCTATAGCATGTGATTGCAAAAGTGCTGCCACAGTCAGACTCAGAACAAGACTTCCACCAGCTAGACTGCTTTCCTATTGCTTTATCTGCTGCAGGTCCTCACAATACCATACTGACCATGAGCAAGATGAGGCTGTTTAGGAGCCACATTATTGATCATTGGGCAAATATGGTCTTATCATATCAATGACAGGTCAGTCAACCAGTTGACCAGTATTCTTCCCCAAGCTCACTTGAAAGTAGTTGCATCAGTCTCTGAGGCAGACCATCAGCAACCGGTTGTTATGGAAAAGGTACACCCCAACCTTGTCAAATGACACTGTGAGCAAATTGGACCACACCATTTAATTGTAACAAAATTTAGCACATTAGACAGCATGCAAAATGGGTAAAAATATACATACTATTTTATATAGTTCCCTGTATATAAAAAGATTGATTTTGCAAATCTTGGCCAAAATTATTTTAAAATGACTAGTGACTCTGAACGTCTCAATTTTTAGGCATCCAAGATGAGACATCTTAAATAGGCCTGATTTTCACAGAGCTGGTGTTCAGCACTTTCTGAAAAAGCAGGCCTCCTTAAGGTGTTACAGATTAGATGATCAATATTGAGGCACTTAGAGTCACTGGTCACCTTGGAAAATCTTGGTCTTGGTTCACATTTTGAAAAGAAACAAAAATTACTCTCATATCAAAAGCTGGCACACCAAGTTACAGTCCAAAACAAACTTGTACGGATGCAGATCACTTATTTTAGGCACTCACGTTTGCAAAATTTGGCCTATGTGTACTTGAATGGTTCAGAAATTCAACAAAATGTTTACATATTCAGGTCTCAGTTTTAACATTTGTGCTAACATAAAGCAATATTAACATATTTCATTGCTATACAAAACCTGCTCCTGTTTGTTACCAGTTAGGGTAGACCCACTATATACATAATTCAAAATGATTATCTCAAACTAGAATGTTGGTCTTGCTCTCAAGGCATTATTAGTCATCAACAATTATATTATTTATTTAGACAAAACATTCATCATTCTTTTAACATCCCATATCTTAAAAAAATATTTAAAACATTACATGACCACCAATGAAAACACACACATACTCACACAAAGAAATTTCACACCTTCCTGTGTGTATGTACGTTCATGTGTGCCTGTCTGTAGTGAAATATGCATTAAGAATTAAACATATGGTTTCTATTTTGTTGACCTGGAACTTGTCCAGACATCTCGTGTTGTTAGCTTATTTTTTCTACAGCTTCTCTGCTGAGGAGAACAGTTATCTCAACTGAAAAAAAAAAAAAATCTGTACACAGAACCCCATGGATAGCTCCTAAGGCTTTCTAGATCTTTTGTATACTGTAACATTTTTAAAAACTCATATTATTTAATCATTTGAATATTTTCTCTAGCTAGAATTCCACCTCAGAATTAATAGTTTTAAGAACTACTAAAAACTATTTATATACACAAAATATGCACTAATATTGTCTTTATTTATAAATTTGCATTGGTCTTTATGGCATTCAACTGGAAACAGGGCATTTAACAAAATGATTATTCATTATTATAATTCATTATTATTCATACCTCCCTAAATTTATGACTTTCTGGTTTACAAAACTCACCTTCTATTAAAAAACCAAAAACTTCCAAGAGTAATTGTTAACTGAAAATCTGATGCACAGGCAGGTACCATGAAAGGCAGATGTTTGAGCTGTTCAGAGAAAGATAATTCAGCATCATGGAAGATTTTGATATTTTGGGACGAGAACCAAAAATTTTGAAATTCTCCAAAAAAGGGAATGGATCCCTGGCCCTGAGGCAGTCTGACGGTCAGACTGCTCTGAGACAGCACACTCTGGAAGCTCTGGGGTCCCTGGCTCTCAGCTGGTGGTAAGGTGACCAGATAGCAAGCGTAAAAAATTGGGAGAGGAGGTGGGGGGCAATAGGTGCCTATATAAGAAAAAGCCCCCAAAATCGGGACTGTCCCTATAAAACCAGGACATCTGGTCACCCTAGCTGGTGGGCTGCCCCAGGGCCACAGACCCTACCCCCTGTGCGTCCACTTGGTGGGATGTTCCTGAGCCACAAACCATGTAAGCCTCTGGGTTCCCAAAAAGCCCACCAGGCAGGCTATTGAAGAGCCAGGTGGTCTAGCAGGAATCCAGGTTTCAAAACGTGCCTGAGGTTTCAAAACATGCCTGAGTCCAACTCCTATCAGAATTTTGGTGAAACCAGTCTGTCTTCAAGGAACGTTTTGAGTTTTATAAATCTGCAAAACTGACGAAACACTGTTCGGCTAAAATTTTTCCAATTACCTTGAGCAGACACCCTAATGCAAGAATACCTTGACAAATATTTTGTGACTTTCAATGATCTATGTGCACCTAACTCCTACAGGCTTCTGAAAATCCCAGATTTAAGTTTTAATTCACTTAACATAAAATATACTACAAACTCTACAGAAACAATTCCATTATGTGCTGTTGAAAATTCACCCACCCCCAATTTAGAGTGTGCTTCCCTATCATTACTGAGGTTTACCATCTGTAGCTACATTAGGAACCATGTCTACTCCTGGATTCTTTGGTAACTAGAACTGCTATTTTTCTCCTTCTGTATCAACCAGAAATTTGCAAAAAGAAAAGGAGGACTTGTGGCACCTTAGAGACTAACCAATTTATTTGAGCATAAGCTTTCGTGAGCTACAGCTCACTTCATCGGATGCATAAAGTGGAAAATGCAGTGAGGAAATTTGTAATCTTTCATGTTAGCTGTGGATTTAGCTACAGTTATACAGAGTGGATTTCTCCAATGTGCTCTATCTGAAGATCCCCATAACGACCACTTGAAAGTTTCAGCTAGTAAAGAATATGGCAAATCGCTTACTCAGTGGTGCTCCACATACAGAGCACATAATACCTGTGTTCTACAAACTACATCAACTACTAATTTGTTTCCAGCTACGATTTGAGATGTTGACTTTAATCTGTGAAGTCTTATCGTTGTTATTTTAGGGCCTACTCTTTCTCCTACTGTAATCAGTGGCAAAAATCCCATTCAGCTCAGCAAGGGGGGCGTGGAGCACACCTTTCCTTACATCTTTCAGAGGCTGCATTCCAGCTAACTATCCCCACTTTTAAACTCTAAAGTATTGTGGGGATTGGAGACACTGCATCCTCAATAGGGGCCTTCAGCTTTAGAATGTGTGTTGCCAATGATCTGAAAAAGCACAAGTTTGTTCACCTTCAGCTTACACTGCAAGAATTTGCAGAGTACTTTTAAACTTACCTTTGCCATCTGTGCTTGGACTCCACTAGCCTTCAGAGCAGAAACAGCCTTCTGAGCAGCTGCTGGGCTGTCGAAATCTACAAAACCGTAACCTGAAATTTAAAACAACTTTTACTGAGAAGCAAACAACCATTTTATAATCAAACAGTGCAAAAGCTTTTTTTAACACAAAATTTGTGCTGGTGGAAGGAACAATTTGACAGCCTTGGAGGCTGAAGATCTTCATCTAGTCACAGAACAGAGTAGCAGGCGGGTAAGCTGACCAGCACTGTCCCATCAATGTCTTTTAACCATGAGTTGGAAGAACTACTTCTTGCAATAAGACGACAAGTCAGTTTTCATGCCCATTCATTTGTGGCTTATGCCAAAGCTTCCAACAATTATTATAATGCTTTGTGTGATCTGGTTTTTAGTCCACTATGAACTAACCTGAGATAGTATAGGCATCTGAATAGCAATCTCATGTTAACTTTTGGTCACTAAAATCCTCGCCCAGATTTTAACAAGTGACCTAGAAGGGAAAGCCTCTGTACCCTATTACCAATCATCTAAACCATGGTGTGCTATCAAACTCAGGTTTCTGATAAATTGGTAAGCTATAGCTATTCCGTCATGTGTACACGAGAGACAATGGTTAGTTTAATTATATGATGCATGAAATCTTGGCTGCCAGTGAAGTTAATGGGAGCTTTGCATTGAAGTCATTGGGGCCAAGATTTCATCAACTGTTTCTAAAATGCTTTATACTGCAGCAACACACAGAGATGCTATAGACAACACCAGATTTTTTTAAGTACAATAAACTAAATAAATAACAGTAATTTTTAATTTTAAATATTGCCCCTGATAATTTTGGGAAGTTCAAGAATTGTTTATATGTTACAAGGAGGTTATTAAGAGGGAATCTGCCAATAGACTCCAGTGGAATTGGATGGCAAACAAATGTAGCCTTTTATCAGGCAGTAACCTTACAGGCTAGGATTTTCAAAGGTATCTAGGTGTTAGGTGCCATTACCTAATGAAACTAGCCACTGTCTTCAGGTCTCACTGAAAATCACTAGGAGTTAGGTAACTTAATCCTCTTGGTGTTTTGAAAATCCCACTCAAAATAAACAGCCCTGTAAAAACAAGAGCAACCTTTGACTGAAGTCTACTTTGATAACAATAAATAAAATCCTATTGCAGCAGAAAATGGCCTTGGTGTTTCAAAAAGTGGCACTATTCACTCTTAGTATTGAAGCAAATCACGAAGCAGGTCATTACAGGGCTCTGTGCTGCTGGAAATGCCACATTTTAGATGAGATATAAAACTAATCCACTGGCTGCTTGTAATCATTAAAAATCCCACATCACTTTTGGAAAGAGTTGGGTGTTAGAATGGAAATTTAGCTTCAAATACTAAACATATAAGGCTTACAATACAATTAAATGTACCTTATGGACTCTGTATAGAGAAAACTGTGCGCCAAAACATAACTTCTCTGAAGGAATATTGCCATTAAAAGGACACCCATCAGATTTAACTCTGGTCACTTACATATTATAAGTAATTTCATGCAAAAGTCTTTGCAGGATTGGACCCATAAAAAGTACTAATCAGTTGATTTCCATAAGTCCTTTCAGGATTGGTGTGGGTGTGTGACAAACTAAGTACTGTCAAATGCATTAATACATTGGAAATGTAGAAAAATAGTTCTCTCTATTTTTCCCCAATTATAGTAAGAGCAGGTGTATATGTAAAACTTGGAGGTAAGAAGTTTTTAGATAAGTACAGATTTTGAATTCAGTGTCCCTTTGATTGATCCTGTATTTAGAACCCATTCTGCACCATTGCCTCCAAGTTCCCCACAAAAAGCTGGAACTCTATTAATGATGAGCTTTACTTTCCTGCCCCCTGCTTGTCAGCTTTGTACTCATTCATGGGGTCAGTAGTTAACATTGCTAAGTCAGCCGACTCCATTCTTCCCTTTCCTTAGAAATTATCCTAATTATTGTCAGAAAGAATGTCTGAAATCTAATACATCAGTGTCTGTTGCTACACCTCCATCCACCACTTGTGCTATTGGGGTATGCTCTCATAATAATTATATGAAATTTTGAAGGACAGTGCACTAAATTAACGTTTCCAGTGTATTTGATAGAAGTTTTATTATTTTTTCCAGCTATAATTATGTTCATGAAAACAAACCCTTTCTCTCCCACCAATATATTCAAACAGGCATAGAACAAAAACACAATTAGGGTATTGGAACATATAATTAAGTACTGCTTAAAACTACTCTGTTCTAATTAATAGAGCCAATTTGCACAATGTGTAATGTTTCCAGATACTTAATACAGTCTAATGGTCTTTTGTAAGGCACTCTAATCTCCCCAGACAAGGGGGGAAAAAAGCTGTTTTCTAACTCCATTCTCCTTTTTAAAGCAGGGGCTAAATGCCAGCCAGTGCTGTGCTTGTTAACTTAACTGGAGTCATCTGAAGTTTTGGCACACAGCTTGGGCATGGACTATTTGCCAATTGTACTGGGGACAACTATACAGACATTGGGCAAGACTAAACTTTGGTGTAGAATAAGAATGTATTTCTTACACACACACCCCAATTTTAAGAATATTTCAAAATAATTTGAAAACAAGTAGGCAAATATAATTTAAAGACAAACATACCTTTGCATTTGTTTGTTGTCTTATCCAAAATAGCCTTTGTGGATACAATTTTCCCATATCTAAAAATTGTTTAAAAAGGAAATAAATATTATACTTGTGACATCCTGTTACAACAGAAACCAAGATCATGTAATTCTGTTCAGTTTTAATTTATAATTTAACAAAATATAAGAAAATATTGATAGAAACAGAAAAAAATCATAAAAAGAAGAAGAAACTTCAAACTTTAACCCTTGATTAGATTTATATAGTAAGGTTTCCTCTCTAATTTTCCATAACTATATAAAGACGACAAATGTATTATGTTAAAGATGGAGCTTATTCTTACTTTAGAAAATGTTTAATTTAAATAATGCTTAGATCTTATTTTCATCTACAAGTCTGAAACCACTTTAAAAAGCTGGGCATACATTATTATTCCTACGTTACCTTATGTGTAACACATAGTGCTTACCCAAACTTGGGAAAAGTATGTGTATGACTTTAAACAAACAAAAACATGTGATAGCTAACACATGTTAAAAGCCTAGACAGGATAAGAAGTGGTTTTCACAAGTGTTAGCTGATTGAGATGAACTCTGGACTCCCTCAGATATACATGGACCAGTAACTATGTGTCAAAACTAGAAGCTGCCCTAACTTCACTAGGATTCTAAAACATATTTGCTGACACTTTAAAACTAAAAATAACCTCCCCTTTTTCCTAGCACTGACAAGCCCAAAAAGAAATGAAAGCCTCAATCCTACAAAGTGCTGAGTAGAACTGGTTAGGAATTTTCCACTGGAAAACTCACTTTCTGGAGAATCAAAATTTTCCGCCAAAATTTTTTGATTTTCCATCTGAAAATCATTTACAGTTCCATGGCTTTCCCACTCCTTGGCAGCCAGCCTAGGCTTCCCAGGCATTTTGTTTCCACTGCAGCCTGTCAGGCGGGCAGCCAGGCATCCAAGGGGGTTTATTTTGTTTCGGAAACATCAAATTGTCCCGTTGTGGCGATGTTCTGTGCTTCTGAAACAAAATACTACGACATTTCAGTTCCATGAAGAATTTCTAGTGGTAGTGGAGGAGCAGGCGGATGACAGCCCAAATATGAGATGTACATATTTCCCCCCAAATTGAAATTTTTCATAGTATGAAGATTCTGTTTCCCAGTTCAGCTCTAGTACTAAGTACTCAACCCAACTTTGCTGCTGGCATTCAGCACTTCACAAGCTCAGACCAGAGGTCATTGAGAGAGTTAATGGCAGAATTAGGAACAGAACGTGGGTCTCTTGACTCCCACTAGACCACAACTTCCTCTATTTGCTTTCAAACTACATTTACTCCAAACACAAGCAGTACATGAGAAGGAGGAATATGGAACACAGCTAGTTCTTTACACAGAAAAATAGTATACTTTATTACATTAATACCTAACAGGATACTGTGCTTTCAATGTACAAGAACTGAAAATGCTAACTGAATTACGCAGGTTGGAAAATGCTAAAACACATCACAAATATGCATAAACCAACATATTATGGAATGCAGGAGAGAGTGCAGTATAGGCAGCTCATCAATGGATATACAACCACAATAAAGAGGGGGAGGCAACTTTGAGTTGCTGGTTCCTTATGGAGCTCAGTAAGCCACTTAGAGATAGTGAATAAGGCAACGTGTTAGACCACAGCAGCCACATAGTCTAAAAGTTATTTAATTTCCTGGTATAATACATGACTATATGCAGATCTTTGCATATTATGTAAAAAGTTGTAATGTCACAATTCAGGGCAACTGCACTTGTATTCATGAAGTTTCACTGAAATGTTTCTGAAAGAAGCAGGGATGTACTTATGAGTCAAGAAGCCAGGTGTTCAAAGCTCTGGGGATCTAACAGAAGCCAGTGCCATTTGCATATAGGCCCTGTACCTTCAGCAGTGCTATGTGTACCCTGGTTCCTTGCACCCTAGACAGCATAACTCCTACAAATAACCAGCTGCCCTGAAACCCAATAAGGGGTTTCAACAGGATGAAGCCATGCCAGTTGCTGGAGACCTTGCCACCTGTCAAGCCATGGGCCCAGAACTCTAGAGCCATCACAGTATTTCTGTGATGGTCATACAGCAGAGGTGATACTTTCCCTTTTTAATTCCCCACCTCCAAGCTAGAATCGGAGGCTGTAGGCTTTCCTGCCCTCGTGGAAACATTCTGGTCCTTTATTTGTCTGGGTATGTACATATAACAATGTAAATCACAAGAGTTGTTTCCTGAATATACAAGTGACTGAAGGAAGCGGAGAGGGTCTGGCAGGTACACGAAAAATGAGACACTGCCCTTCTATATCAGAGTAGCACCTGTAGAACCTTTTTGTCCAACTGTACATCTCACAGTTATTTAGGGTCTTGTGTGTGGCACAGAGGGACTCATGAAAACTTTTATGATCCCCGAGCATGCCCTAGCCTTGTTTCTCCAAGGAATTCATATGAGGGAAATCACTTGTGTTTTAAAAGAGGTACAAGGAGGAAATAACCCAGTTTGATTCTCAGATCCCAAACTTAGTTTTCAGGGTTCACAGTTGGAAATCCTTTTATTTGTGAACTGAACATGAAAGTCATCGGATAGATGACAGATCGTAAACCCCACCCTGTCATTTTTATAGAGTAGAACCATCTTCAGAGTAGAACCACACTTTATGAAAAACAGTGCTTCAAAAATACTGGGAAATCTCAAAATACTGAATGACTGCTAATTTGATGATCATAAATTGATGCATATTTTTCTCCACATTAATTGTTCTCCCTCCCTACAAGCACTGATCTTCTGTATTATCTTCTCCTTCTAACTGATTCATCCTCACTTGCTTAATATTATTAAGCCTTCTTTACACAAGACCTTGTTTTAGAATACGCTTTTTTGAAATAGTATAGCAAAAAAAGTACATCCACACACTTTGTTTATTCCATCTTAAGCTACTTCTCTTGGGAATCATTGCATCCACGCAGCTCTGTCTTTTTTTCAAATAGCCACAAAGCACTTTTGTTGTTTTAGGTTTTTTTGTGCCCCATTGTGGGATGCCTACTGGAACCTACTGGAATTCTGAGATTTGATGTCAAACGAAACTCCCATCATTCCCCTCATGGCATCCTATAAATCATCTCTTTTTTGCAGGCCACGCCATTTTTGAGCTACTGACAGGTAGCATGGAGAAAACACTGCTTGCTGTTAGGGTTGAGGTTAATTCTGATAAGCCTATTGGCATACATGTAGGTTCTTCTATTATTTTTAATAAGTTTTTTCTGCAATGCTTTTTACCTCAAGAATAAAGTAGGTTTGTATAGGAAGTGCTGTTTCGTAACTTATAGCTGTTGACAATCACTCTTATCAGTCTATGAAGAGAAAAATAGGCAGGCATCCGTGGCAAGCTGTCTGCTGGGAAATACAAAGTGAAGGCCAGGAGCAGTGCAGCCAAGGAATACCCTGGTCAGAAGGGAGAGAGATGTGGGTCCCCATGAAGAAAGGAGATGGCTGGGGAGCTGGAAGCCGAGCGTGGGTTGTCTTGCTGAGTTACTGAGAGGTTAGATACAGAGTGATCACTTTGTAAAACGTGTTCACACACAGGTGATGTGGTGTTTTCATCTTTTATCATTTAACATTTTATTAGGAATTGATGTATTGGGGGAATTCCAATGAAACTTCTCAGCCTAATTTTTCCACAATAAAAACTTATTGATTCAATGTAATAGTACAAACTTAAAACCAGTGGAACCGTGGTGGAGCATGCATAAAAGTATTGAAGTGCTTCCATATCTTGACTGATGAGCTCACACAGGTGTGTTGGTGGAGAAGGCAGTTCTCCAAACCATTCTCCTTTTTCTGGGGGTGGAGTGGTATGGGAAAGGATTGGATTTGGTGACTAAGAACGGGATCTCCCTGTAATCTGGAGGGCTGAAAGTTAGCTGCCAGTATCCTGTGTTCCCCACAAGGCGCAGGACATAGCTAGGTGGGGGACATTGTTCACAACCAGAATCACAATATGCTCTAGAAGAGTTGCTTGCTTCTTGCTGGTGAAACATTGCCAGCAGCCTTTCCTGCATGTCCCTTTCTGTGTCTCGGTACTCCCTTGAAGCCCCGGGCCCTCTGCCAAGATGCACTGAGAAAGTCAGCAAACATCTCCTGCCTTGTCTTCTTTCGCTTTACTTGTAAGGTTTTTCAGGTGTTCATAACTAATAAGCCTCCTGACCACAAGGGCTGGGGCACTTCAGGTGCTACAGGACCAGACAAACACTACAAACTGCTGTTGGCCCAATAGTGGTCTCCATGCTAACAGTGATAAAAAATTATTTGTCCCCCCACATTTGGAATCCTACTGTCATCTTTTCTTCCCAGACTGGGGAGATGGTAAGTGGTTTTCCTACCTCATTTCCCCTTTTTATAGGGCTTCTGTACCAATCCAGGCTGGTGATGAGCTGTGGGTGGGTGAAGAAGGGGTAGGTTAGTAACCGCATGTGCATTTCTGCAGGCTGTCCTTACGCTGGAGGATGTTTACTTGAGGCACGTCCCAAAGAGGCAGAGAAGAGTCTTGTTCATCGAGGTAATAAGCAAACTGGGAAGATATGCAATGCCACCATTTGCTTCCAGCTTGTGCAGAAGTGGAAGGGATACACCACCTCCCTTGGCTGCCCTGAGAAAGCTGCAAGTGCCTTGCAACATCCATGCAAAAACAGAGCATCGTCTTTGCTTTAAATTCTCTTTTGTACTCCTACATATCAGTACAAAGTGCACTACAAAATAGACTTCTGCAGTAATTGGTTTGGACATACAGGGTTAATTCTGAGAGTTTCATTAAAAATAGTCATGAATGCTGTATAATTTCTATGAATTCTGAAATGGGTCAGTAGCCTAGTTTTAGCAGTTTACTTCACCGAATGTAAAGCCAGCTAAAAGCCGAGGGCAGTGATTAAGTTGTGAGCCCAAGTACTTTTTCTATTGCTTTTTCTGTTTCTGTATTTGCTGTTACTATAAACATGCCAGCATTGCAAGGTGCTTCATTTTTAACTCCTGAGGGGCCATCATCTTGAGCAGGGGCATGGCAGTCAACCAGAAGGAAGGAAGAATTACAAGGCACGGGGTGGGTGGCATGTTTGGCCAATGGTTTTGGGATAGGATACTTCACAGAACTAATGCTTTAGAGCTTAAAGTCTCTGCTAAAGATACCACTTTGAGCAGGGCTGGGTTTTTTTGGGAGGGCGGAGGGGCCAAAAGGGGAGGGTAAGACAGGGAGACAAGGGTAGCCAAGCATGTGGTGAGAGGCTCTGTTTAAAATGGCAGCTGCCAGCCAGTACATGAAACAAAATTTTTTAAATCCCCCTTTGCTGTTGTATTGTAATTCAGCACATAATACTTACTAGTAGTCTCCCCTACGCAGTAATTTCAGGATGCCTCTCAGCCTGGGTTCTGGAGGGCATCTCTGGCACCTGGGTGTCTGGCTAGGAATTTGGCATCCTGAAGAGATCTTGGCTGTTCAGGAGTCTCCTCCTGGTCAGTGCTTTTGAAGGTTGCTTGGGTACCTTCTGTGTTCCTCCTCCCCAGACTGCCCAGAAGCCTGTCCCAGGGTTTGATGGTGGCTTCTCTTGTCAAAATCCGGGTCTCACAGAATGGGCAGGTAGCTGGAGACTTACTGGAAGTCCTGTTGCTGTCCCTTGTGTCACTGTAGCCCTGGCAGAGCACCTTCACTTTGTGGCAGCACTATTCCATATCCTGGGAATACCCCTTCTCTTTTATTTGCTCTGACAGACATTAGTAGATCCAGTGACAGCAGTTCAGATGGGCCTGGATATGCGCCTCTGTCTAGAGGGCAAGGAAGTCCAGGATCTCCATACAGGATCACGCAGACGCCCAGGGCATGGCTGCTATAAAAGGTATGTGGCTCCACGTGTTTGAACTCGCCAGGATTTGGAATCGCAAAGGGGAGCTCTTGGCTGAGCGCTAGCATTTAATTGGGGAGGTGACATACAGTAAAAATGACCCTGACACAGTACAGGGAACAGAAATAAAAAGACAAGCCAATCCAGGCAAGAAACCATGTAGTGTGGAAGAACAGTGGGAGGACTACCAGAAGCAGAATAGTTAAATCCGAAATGCTACAGCTGTTGCACACATCCACAAGTACCCTACTCAAAAAACAAATAAAACCCACCCTCATTCCAGTCTAGAGTCACTCTGGAAGTGAAATTATGCAAAATAAGATAATGCCAGATAATTCCCAAAAGTAACTTGTGTGTGGACGCAAGACAGTTTATCTGGAAAAAAAATAAAAGTTAGTCCAAAGAACAAAACAAAAAGCTTTGCCCTGTAGACAAGGCCTTACGGTGTACCTTATGTTGTCTCTATGCAAATTATACACATTCTGCAGGTTGCTAGATCCCTTTCTGTTTAAAAAGGGGAACGAAAGACTACATTTAAGTACCTCCCCAAGTGAACATGCATAGCACAACTGTGTATGCGACTTTTTTGTTTTGGGGCAAATCAGTACTTTGAAGTTTCAAGGAGACAAAATGCTTATATATATATATATATATACACACACACACACACACACTATATATATATAAAAAAACAAAAAATCCTATTTTGGAGCAACTTGGCTTAAAATATTTCACATGAAATATAGTAAGCAAGTTCTGTATCACAAACCTTATCACACTCGGAGATGAAATGCCAGACAGACCAGCTACATTCAAGTAAAACTAAGAGAAAACTAAGGGAGATTCTCATCCCTGCTCTGCTCTCTTTGCAGTGTTGAGGAGGTACAAAGAGAATGGAGACTGCCTATAAGCACACTACTGGGGATAACAGCAGGATGAGGGAGTTTCCAGCAAGCACAGAGTCAGCAGAGCTGGTTCCTGCATCTTCCCTGCTCACATCCCCAGTGCAGGGAATTCCCAAAGCAGGAGCATGTTGGGGATGGGGAAGGGCATGTAGGGAGTTTAGCTGAAGAGCAAGTAACTCCCACAATCTCAGGTGGCATATGGCCCCTTGGATGCAATAGCCAGCTGGTACAGTTTAGAGCAGGACTTGAGCTGAGGTTGAGGAGAAAAATCAGGGAGGGTATCTGGCTCCCAGATAGAGGCTCCTCTCCGTTGCTCCCTAGGGAAGCTGGGCGCACGCAGAAAAACTCACCCTATATTTTTGCTCATTCCCAAGTATAGACAAGCAGAATTTTCCAAATACTGTGCTGTTTTCAGAAACCCTCTTCTTCCCTAGTCTTTTTTATATTAAATTATATATTTCCAGTCACTTATTTCTCTATCTGTAAAACCTTTGGTTTGTGTCAGATGCCGATCTTTGTAACCTGCTCCATCCCTGCTATGTAATGATGCATAAGCATCATCTTATAAAAATTCTGATAAAGAATAATTTCCATTGGCTTAGTAGTGGGTTTGGGGACCATGACTGCAGGATACAGCCAGACATTTACCATCTCTACGTTTTCCTTCCTTTTGTCCTTCCAGCAGTCAAGGAAGGATTGGGAGGAGATATCATTGGGTACAACTGTTATTGTATGTTACCTTTTGTTACTAGGAGGCAAGCAATGCCCTGAAAAACATATCTCTTTAGAACAGCGGTTCCTAAACTGGGGTTCCGGACGCCTCAGGGGGTCGCGAGCGGTCAACCGCCACCCCAAACCCCACGTTGCCTCCAGCATTTATAATGGTGTTAAATATATGAAAGAGTGTTTTTAATTTATAAGGGGGGTCGCACTCAGAGACTTGCTAAGTGAAAGGGGTCACCAGTAAAAAAGTTTGAGAGCCACTGCTTTAGAATGACAAGTCAGTTGCTTCTTGGCCATCATGAAACTAATAAAGACTTGCTCACCAGAACACAAAGATGATTAGGGATAAGTGGGATAGGTTCAAAGGTGAAAGTAAGCCGGTCTGGTCTGGTACACCGTGCCGGACTGGACTAGCTTCCCCAGGCTGGTGATTTAAAGGGCCTGGGGCTGCCTACAGAGGCTGGAGCCCTGGGCCCTTTAAATCGCCTTCCGAGCCCAGCTGCCGGAACCCTGGGGTAGTGGCGGCAGGGCTCTAACGGTGACTTAAAGGGCCCGGGGCTCCCAGCCGACGCTACTACAGCCGGAGCCTTTAAATTTTGATTTAAAGGCCCCGGGTATTTAAAGGCCCCACCTCTTCCAGTTGAGGCCACGCCCTCTGCTTAGGACTTTGGCATACCAGTAAGTCCTTTAAGTTACTTTCACCCCTGGATAGGTTAATCAATAAAAGAGATCTAGCAGCAATGTTCTGTAGATGTATCCTCTCACTGCATGAAGAACTGGAAATGTTCATATTAAATTCTTCACGTTTTTGATGATACCATAGAGAACGAAGGAGTCCCTGAGATCTTCTTTAATACCTGTCTGAGATTCCACTTTGAGATGTGCTGCAGGTTTGGCAAGAGATGTGCTACTTTTTTTAATTCAGCTAACACATTCATATCAATTACAGAAATACAATTAAAACATTATTTAACATTGCCAGATTTGCTCTGTTCCAGGCACAGAATGATGTACTTCACTGTAAGCAAATATGGTGACCGCTGTTCATTTAAGATAAATTAACTACTTGGAGCACTACTTTGATGGTGGCTCTGCCAAAGGTCCAAGTGGTTTTGACAAGAAATTTATTCATAGATTGTAAAGCAAGAACTGTGATCATTTAGTCTGACCTCCTTATAATACTGGCCTTAGGATTTACCTCAATCAATTCTTGTTTAAACTAGAGCATTTCTCTTTGTATTTGTCCCTTTGAATCTCCACCACTTCAGAATGAAGGATGGGATTTTCAAAAATTCAGAATTCATTTGATTTAAGTCTCACTGTTTTTAACTAACTCATTTCAGTGCTTTTGAAAGTCTCACTTGAAGTGTTTATAGGGCATAAATACCATCTAGCCAGGTGGATTACGTTTATTTGTGATACCAAGTAATCAAGGAATTTATGAGAATATTTTTGTTGATTCATATATATGTTTTGACTAGGCCTACAAAATGATGGAGATGATATTTTGTCTGTTTGTAGAAAGTCTACTTTTTCATGCTGTAGAAGGATCTTAAATACAAAGTTTGGTTCGAGTGCAATTTCTACAATTATTATTATTATTATGAATTCCAATCCTTGAGCGTGTATGTTCCCTGGAATGCCAAGAATATTCCTTCTTTGCATCCCCCCCCTTTTAATTCAACATTTAGATTGTACATATTTATATTTTCATTGACAGTTATTGTAAGAACTAGATATTATTATTGATGTATAGCAATTAACAATAATAATTTGGTACAAACAGGTGAGCTGCTCTTCAGGTTCAAAACCAATAATTGGAAGGTTTGGTTGTGTATATCATATTTTAAGAATTGCTGTAGGAGGAGCAAAAAGGAATCTCAGTCACTGGAAGTTTTTAAGAACAAGTTAGACAAATACCTGTCAGGAACGGTCTAGGTATTTCTGCCTCAGAAACGGTCTAGGTCCTGCCTCAGTGCAACTAGGATGGATTGGATGACCACTTGAGGTCCCTTCCAGCCCTACATTTCTATGAGTCTATGAAAAGCAGAAACAGCTACTCTATTAACCCTTGCAGTTTAGTAATCTCTTTGGATCTACTCACTGAAGTTACTTTTTTGAGGTGTAATGTGTAGAAGAGCAGATACACTGAAGGATAAAATTATATACTTATCAATAGAAAACTGGGAAAGAGCTTTCCAATTTTTGGTCAATATTGAATACAATAGATAAAAAAGTCAACTATGTACTTGAAGAATAGGTATTTTGTTATATAATATGCTCCATTTTTGTTAGGTATTTTGTTATATAGTGCTCTAGCTCTTTCTACACTAATAAGTCTGCCTCTAACAAACAAGAAGTGTCCAAGTTCCGGAAATTCTAATGAAGAATGATTGACTTCCGCTCCCTCCCTGCAAGAGCTGTTCTATTCTGGTTTAGCAGAGGGAGGCTGGAGGTGTGGGGGGAAGAAGTGCATTTAGAATCAGGAAATGTTTGCTTCCTCTCACGTTTTGGAAAAGTGGATAATTTTTGTCCATTCCTCACAATCTGACTGGAGGAGTAGGAATCAATACAATCTGTTAGCTTCCAATAACAATTTTTGCGAGAGAAAAATGGATCTTTGAATAACCTTTAATCAGAATTTAGTGTGCTAGTTTTTGGTAAATCAAGTGGAAATTTAGATTAGTGCATTAGAAAAATTATTCTTGTCACATCTCTAGACAGTTTAAACCAACATTTAAAATTGATTACTCTCATCACCAAGACAGATTGTGGCTTTGTGTTCTGTTGTAACTTTAGAGAGGTAGCTCCAATGGTTCTATGCAGAAATGCTTTCACTGTCAAGTTAAATAATGAAACGCAGCAATACAAATCACATCAGAACTTTGCTTTTAACATTAAACTATCTATGGAAAAAAACCAATGCTTCAGTGTATTGACATGACACCACACTCATCCATGCAATAATGAAATGATTTAGCCAATAGCTCGTCATTCCCTCACCCCAAAACAGCCATCAGAAATAGAGGGGAAACTGCCAGTATCCCTCCCAGGCAGCAATTAAAGACGACCCTCGGGGCGGAAGGAATCAACTGAAGCCATCTGTGGGAGCAAAACAGCAGCCAAGGAAGGGTGTGGCAGCAGGGACAGTCCTAGGGGAGCAGGAAAAGCAGGGTTTGTATAAGGCTTTAATCTAGTAATGAAATCTATGGATTGGATTTTTTTTTTAATTAATAAAGCAAATTTTGAATGATGGGTCTGTAATTTTTTCTTTGGTTTCTGGTGATTTCACATGTGACTATAGCCTAGTCTTTTCAGCTATGGCATCACCAGAAACACGTCATGGAACTATGGTCCCATTATTCAGTCACCTGTCATTTAGGGTAGGATTTGCAAAGGTGCTCAACATGGTTCTAACTCTGCTCCCACTCCAAAAGGAGTTTTACCACAGGACCAATTCTACTCCCATTGAAGTCAATGGTAATCACCCACTGATTTCAAAAGGGATCAGAGGTAGGTCAAAACTGAGCACTTCTGAAAATTACACCCCAAATCTAACTGTAAACAGAAAGCCACACAGCCAGGATGCTCAACATTAACACAGCAGTGGAATTACTAAACTTAGTTTGGTGTGCACCTATTCAGGCAGTAGTTGCCTCATAATCAAGTTACATAATGCTTGCTTGACTTGCCATACGACCAGTATGAACAGATAGAAATTAAGACCAAAAAAACTGGAAAAGTGAAAAAAAAAAAATTATCCAGCAACTTTCCCCCTTTAACTTTACGTCTCCCAAAGAGGTCATTTTATATGTACAGTAACTCCCCACTTAACATCCTCTCGCTTAACGTTGTTTCAATCTTACTTGCCTGCTCCATTACAGAACATGCTCCGTTTAAAGTTGTGCAATGCTCCCCTATAATGTTGTTTGGCTGCCTGCTTTGTCCACAGCTGGCAGGCCCCCTATCAGCTCCCCTACGCCCCCCACCCCCGCCCCAGAGCCTCCCACCCGCTGGCAGACCGTGCAGATCAGTGCCTTCCCCTTGCTCCTCCTGCCCGTGGCAATCAGCTGGTTTGTAGCGTTCAGGAGGCAGGGGGGAGGAGCGAGGAATAGGCATGCAGGCTTCCCCCCAGCCTCTTGAACACCGCAAACCAGCCACAGGCAGGAGGCAGGGGAGGGAGGGGGAGGCTGTGCGCAGAGTCCTCGCTCCTCCCCCCTCACCTCCTGAACACCGTGAACCAGCTGATTGCCATGGGTGGGAGGAGGGGGAGACCTGCGCGCCTCGTCCTTGCTGCTCCCCCGCCTCCTGAATGCCGCAAACCAGCTGATTGGCAGGGGAGGAGTGAGGACGTGGTGTGTGGAGTAAAGGGGGAAGAGGTGCGGGGGAGGGGGGAGAGGAGGAGAAAAGGCAGGTTAAAGTTGGCTTGCAAATCCTGAGTGATGACGATTCTGACAGGGAACGCAGCTCCAAAGTGATTAGGGGAGCTGGTCATCTACTGACTTGCTATAAAGAAATTAAGCAAGATAAAAAAAGGAAAGCAAAACAACCATCTCTAGATGTGTTTTTTCAAGTTCAGCAAGAGAAGCAGCAGGACAATCCACCCTCTTCCACTCTCTGACTCCACCACCTCAACCAAGCTTCATACTCGGCAATGATGATTGTAGTATTCAATTGTTTCTTTAAAATTGTTTAAATCTTATACCTGTATTAAATTGCTTGTTTAAAATGTATATAATGCCTTTTGTCTGGCAAAATTTTTTTCCCCTGGAACCTAACCCCCCCCATTTACATTAATTCTTATGGGGAAACTGGATTTGCTCAACTTCGTTTCGCTTAAAGTTGTGTTTTTCAGGAACATACCTACAACGTTAAGCAAGGAGTTACTGTACGTAACTCATTAAGCATGCAAAGATCTTGGTCATTCTTTGGTTTCTCATAAACATGAAGCTACTGACAGGGTGGTCCTGAGGTCACACGTTATTTATGCCAGTTCCCACTTCCGACCAAAAAAAATGCGTCTATGTGCCGAGGAAACATAAGGAGAGTTGGAGTTTAAGCAGCGAACTGTAAACTGAGAAAAGAATAATTTTCTGTATTCTTCACAGACCCTTCCACTCCAGGAACCCAACCTATTGTCTGCCAACCTAAGGTGATTTAGCCTAAGCTCTGAACCATCTGCCAGGGTGTCTATCAGTTTCATAGCCTGGTTTCCTTACAGTTTATGGGTTAAGAAGGATAAACCACCTAGCAGAAACACAAAGTGATTTGATCTTTGACTCACACTTCAGAAGTACATATGTAATCTCAGTAACTGTGCCATACTTAAATTTTTTCAAATACTAAGGTATGTGTCAATCAAAACATTTTATCTTAATAGAACAGAGGTAAATATGTTATTAGATTAGGTAGAATTTGATATATTTTTTATAATACAGATGTTTATTTTTAAACTTTTTTTTCTATTTTTACCTATTTAGATGTTCACAGTTGCAGGAAATTATGAGGGGGTCTGTGTGTGTGTCAGGCAATTATTTAATGATAGTAGAGTTTGAGATTCAAGCAGTTAAAGCTTTATAACCATGAACACACATTATCAACATCACATGTCAAAAAATATATACAATAAATGTCCTTAAAAAAAAAGCTCTGGTAAGTTATCAAGCAGCATTTTCCCTACTTTGCTATACATTTCAATCATCATCAATGGTCAGTTTGTGTGTATATGGTGAAATCAACATTTACAGATAAAAATCGAATCCTTCCAAACTTACATTATCAACCATAAAATAGTTGGTAATGCCATTTTCCTTTTTACATTATGTGAAATTGACAGCTTAGCACAGTTTATGAAAAAGTTCAAAATATATTTTTGTTTATATACGATAGGAGCTTTTCTATTTATTCTACGAATCTATTAAATATTTTTGAGGGGCATGAATTTACATTTACTGGCCAATAAATACTCTAACCACAAATGCTGGTCGATATTGAAGACTAGTACGCTTGTTATTTTATTGCATGAAAGCATTATCCAAAGCTAAATAATTCAGGTCAGTACAAACATCAAAAGCTACTTCTATTAAATATTGCAAATATGCATTTTATGTTGATTAGGCAGCATTGTGTTCTATTTGGAAACACTATTTTTAAAGCAGATTAAATGTACAGTTGTATGTGGATCATTATTAGACAGATCTATTTAGAAACTGACATATTACCATTATATTTTCAGTGTGGCACAATGCAGTTGGCAACTAACATAAGGTAGTTCTTCAATCAAAAGATTATAAACTTCCAAAACAAAGTCACTTGGTGAGGGTCATTTCTGCAATTTTATGAAAATATTTTACAGCTACTCAGCAGCACTTACAGATGGTCAAACCAAATCTACAAATGCTATTTAATCAAAATGTAAGAATATATATTGTTAAAACATATCAACAGTAATGATTATATCACCATTAGAAAAATCAAGTTAACATCAACCAGTCCCTATTCTCTCTTTTACAGAAGCAACCAGCATCTTCCAATCCAGAGTGAGCAATATCTAGTTTAACAAAGGAAACTCTTTAGAAAACTCTTAATAGCATAGATATAGAAAATGATTTTAAAAAATGACACTGAATCCTTACATGTTTACCTTTACAAAAAAGGTACAAAAATTCTTTATTTCATTATCAATAAAAATCATAAATGAGAATCTATATTTTGCTACAGAATATTCACAACATATGCCTGTGTCCTAACTAGCTTAAAGACATTTCAGTACATGGAAGGGGTTTGCTGTTTCATACAGCTATGCAGAGTAAGTATTCTAAGTACAAAATACACTTCAATGTAAAAAAGAGATCTGAAAAGAATCCCAGTTTTGGGGGGAATGTGCGTGCGTGCGTGTGTGTGTGTGGGGGGGCGCGGAGGAGTCAGTGCATGGTAGAAAGAAATGGAAGAGCAAAGTGTTTTTTGGGTTTTTTTTTAAAGCAAACAGTCCCACCTTGTTCTCATGCTTTAAGACTACAGAATTCACAGGCAGTATTTGTGGATTACGATTAAAACGCTGAATAAAAGCTGCATTTCAAATACCCCCCACCAAAAATGAAAGCCATTTATTAAAAAATACAACGAACCAACAACAACATCGTTCGTGTGGCTCATACCAGGAGTATAAAAAGGGAGAAAGAAAATGGAGTTCCACATAAACAATAGAAAAACGCAACTCATTTGGAGGCAAAATGAAGAAGTCTTCCTCAGGTTTAAGCACCTCTACCCTGGAGCATTTTTACTACAGTCTGACAACTTCTTTCAGCTCTTGGTTTCCCGTCCACACATGATCCCAAATCTATGTAAGGAATGTGGAAGCTGAGAAATTAAACAAGGCGGAATGCTAATATACGTGTACAAGCCAAGTATATGATAACTATGTAGGCGTGCGCATGTAGATTTACCAATGCATGCTGCCCTAATCTGAAGGCAGGGAAACATTTGTATACTCAGTCATAAATCCTGGCAACAAAGTGATCTGAAAGCTAGTTGGGAAATGGAGTTCAAGGGAAAAGGTCCGTTTTGTAAAGCCCAGACTAAAAGCTCACCAGAAATAACTGTGAACAGACACAGAATGCAGTTAAAGAACATGCACCACAGTATGCAACCCTCTCCTCTCCCTTCATGCTCCAACCAGTCAAGATCAGTTGGAAAGCGTGAGTTGACAATTCCTAGATATGTATATGTGGAGCCTGGTTATGGTACGTTGTCAGTGGAAGGCCTCTGAAATTATTCTCCACCCTCATCCCCACCTTGATGCACTAAACCCCCAAATTGTTGATTTACAAGCATGATTTGGTCAGTCCCAAGGACCAATTTACAGCAGCCTCTGGGGCCATTATAGCAGGCAGAGATTACTAGAATGCATTGGCAATCCAGCCACACTCCATTTTCCTCACCCAGGGCTCTCTACATCAGAGGCTGTAAGGAAAAGGGGTACAGCCAACACTATACAATTCAAAGATGCTTTCAACCACATCAGCAGTCGCACTTTATTTCATTTACGTATTTTGAAAACTCCAAACAATAACTTTAAAGTTTGTTCCTTCCAGCAGGGCTGGAAGAGAGATTTTTGTGTTTACTTCTTATGAAAGATGCTCAGACACCACAGTGATGGCAGTCCTTATAAAAACCTAGAGAGACAGACAGAGAAAGCATGCCACACAAGTCAAAGAAAGACCTACTGTCAGTTTGTGTGACTAAGATGACACAAAGCAGGCTTAATGGGACTTAGGCCTGGGCTACACTGGGGAGGAGAGAGAGGGGGTTTGAACTAAGATACGCAACTTAGTTCAAGTATCTTAGTTCGACTTACCTGGCTGTCCTCACTGCGGCAAGTTGACCGCAGCAGCTCCCTTGTCAACTCCGCTTACTCCTCCTGCCGAGGTGGAGTACAGGCGTCGATTTGGGGATTGATTTAACGCGTCTAGACAAGACGCGATAAATCGATCCCCAATCAATCGATCACTGCCTGCTGATCCGGCGGGTAGTGAAGATGTACCCTCAGATCTGGTGCATGGTGTTCAAATCATTTTTAAGCAAAGGTACTCATTTGTTCTTAAATCAACCTCTCATGAGGAGCTAAGTGACTTCAGCTCTGTTCGGCGGGCAGGGGGGAAGCCTTACTTGTTCAAATAATCTTTGATCCCTTTCAACTTTATGTGAACTGTAGTATATAACTAGATTAATGCCATAAATCTATTAGTAAAACACGCATAACAATAAATGCTATACATTAAACTAGCTGTAGTATGATGGTACTTAACTCCTGATTAATGTATCTGTGAATTAACTTCAAACTAACATTATGGGATTTCTGTTGTATCCATTAGCATTATTTTCTTTAACATCTAATAACTTAATGTCAATCTTATTGAAACTGCATTAAAAGGACAAGTTATTCTAAATCACTGCTTGAACCTCCACAGACACCATTTCTTGTCACCTTAATAAGCTGGCACATAGATTTGATTCTGACTTGGTACTGCTTCCCTAGTCTCAAATCACAGCTGTGCTGAATAGCAAATATCTCAGTTTCAATAGGGAAAAGGTTTGCTCTCAAGTAGTTCACCCCAAGGGTCAAAATACTGCAGCAGGGCATTTAAGTGCCTTTATGTTATTGAGCGGAAACATCAGCTCACATATTATTGATCATAATTGGGTGGCTCTGTTGCAAAGATGTCTGCAATAGTCTTAAGTACTGAGAGACTGGGGCAGAGGAATGTTATGCTTTTAGAAAAAAAATGCAATCCATCTACTGCCCAATTTTAGATACACAAAAGCAATCACTAGTTCTAGCACAAAATCTAAAATGCAACCTTGGTTGTTGATGCATCAGGGTCATTTTCAGTACCACTTCCTTAGTTTTACACTGCTGAAGAAAGACAAATCTGTGAATATTGATTAAAACAAGCAGGAGGCAGAGCTTGCTTTCTAGAGTTTTGCAGCAAGAAGAAATGGCAGTTACTTATCTTGAAATTTGTTTTCTGTAACCTAGCTATATACTGTTTCAGTCCAAATCACCATTATGCAGCTCTAGTCCCATCAGTCAAGTAACCTTAGTCAGTGAATCATGACTGAAGTCTTTCGGAACTACTACATTCTCAACCTAATTTTATTCTCAGATGACCACTCCATTGCTTGTGAAAGGATCAGCAGCGTGAACCTTCCCCTTTTAGGATGCTAAATGACTATCTGAAAGAAACCAAAAGGTGAACGTGACGATGCATTACAGTGTATGAATCTTTGCTACTGAAGTGGTTACCTGACAATGCCCTCTTCTAAGTCAGATACTAAAGTAAGTCTAACTGGAAAACTTTGAACATGCTTGGATGAAAGCTATTTAGAAGCAGGGAAACGTAACAGATAAAGCAATCTTTAAAAAAAAAAAAAAAAAAAATGAGAATCCAGAGAAACTATGTGGACATGTGAGGAGGAACTAATTCTTCAACAACCCTGTAATGTCTGCATCAGTGTCAGAAAACTACTGCTTAGGCTGTATCTAGGTCAGCCTGCAGTTCTTCCTGCACACCCAAAGGATCACTACAGAGAGGAAATGCTGTGTGGGAAGGCCAGGGAATGAACCCTGCAGATCAAATGACTCAGACCACAATAACTCAAAAAGTTTAGTAGCAATTAGACATCTAACAATGAATGCCAGTGAAAATGAGGTAGGATCAGAAGCTAAAATAGAGAAAGAACAAGTTAAAAATTACTTAGACAAGTTAGATGTTTTTAAGTCACTAGGGCCTATTAAATACATCCTAGAATACTCAAGGAGCTGACTCAGGAGATAACTGAGTTATTGGTGATTAACTTTGAGAAGTCATGGAAGGCAGGTGAGATTCCAGAGGACTGGAAAAGGGCAAATATAGTGCCAATCTATAAAAAAAGGAATAAAGACAACCTGGGGAATTACAAACCACAGTCAGCTTAAAGTCAGTAGCTGGAAAGATAATGGAGCAACTAATCAGGCAATCAATCACAACCTAAAAGTGCTAAGTAACAGTGCTAAGGTGCTAAGTAACAGTCAGCGTGGATCTGTCAAGAACAAATCATGTTTAAGCAACCTGACAGTTTTCTTTGACAGGGCAACAAGCCGGGGGGGGGGGGGAGGAAGAAGAAGAGGCAGAGGAGGTATATCTTGACTTTAGTAAGGCTTTTGATACTGGCTCACATGACCTTCTCATAAAACAATCTAGGGAAATACAACCTAGATGACAGGTTTCAGAGTAGCAACCGTGTTAGTCTGTAGCCGCAAAAAGAAAAGGAGGACTTGTGGCACCTTAGAGACTAACCAATTTATTTGAGCATAAGCTTTCGTGAGCTACAGCTCACTTCATCGGATACATTCAGTGGAAAATACAGTGGGGAGATTTATATACACAGAAAACATGAAACAACGGGTGTTACCATACACACTGTAACGAGGTGAGCTATTACCAGCAGGAGAGTGGGGGGGAGGGGGGGATGGACCTTTTGTAGCGATAATGGTGGGCCATTTCCAGCAGTTGACAAGAACGTCTGAGGAACAGCAGGGGTGGGGGGGTGAGGTGGAGAGGAATAAACATGGGGAAACAGTTCTACTTTGTGAATTGACCCATCCACTCCCAGTCTTTATTCAAGCCTAAATTAATTGTATCCAGTTTGCAAATTAATTCCAATTCAGCAGTCTCTTGTTGGAGTCTGTTCTTGAAGTTTTTTTGTTGAAGAATTGCCACTTTTAGGTCTGTAAACCTAGATGGAGCTACATAGGGTGGGTGCATAACTGGTTGGGAAACTGTTCTCAGAAAGTAGTTATCAGTGGTTCACAGTCAAGATGGAAGGGCATATTGAGTGGGGTCCCGCAGGGATCAGTTCTGGGTCCAATTCTGTTCAACATCTTCATCAATGATTTAGATAATAGTATAGAGAGTACACTTATAAAGTTGGAGGTCAATGCTAAGCTGGGAAGGGTTGCGAGTGCTTTGGAGTATAAGATTAAAATTCAAAATGATCTGGGCAAACTGGAGAAATGATCTGAAGTAAATAGGACAAAATTCAATAAGGACAAATGCAAAGTACTCCCCTCCCGTTGCAGCAGAGATTTAAACAAGTATCTGGATTCTCTGCAATGATTTCTGTGGAGCTGTGCTGTTTAAGTGAACCAGAATGTACGCTCTGCACTAAATTACTGTACACCAATGGGCTAGTTCTCCAGCCCAGCATGGATCCATACCACACCAGTATATTTCAGGGCATTGCCTCAGGACACAATTTATTAGTTAAAAGAGGAACTTAGGCAAAGTACCAAAATAAAGCATTTTCTTTGCCCAACATGGGTTATAATTGCCTAAGGCCCTTCCCCCCTCACCTCTCTCAGCCAGAACCCTGACCCAACAACTCCCACGGGAGTCTTTCTACACCCTGAAGTTCTCATTTCCTAAGCCTCCTGGGACCTATGGGCTGGGTTTTTTTCTCCTACCCCAGGGTCTCCTGCCATTCTCCAGTTCACCTGACCTCTTGTTGGTCTTTGTAAGGACTAGGTGCTCTTCAGGCCATCACCTGACCCCTAACTCCACAGCCTCATCTGATAAGCCAGAGGTGGGGCTGGGCCCGTCTCCCCATAAAAGGGCTAGTCACCCTGTGACAGTTACACTTTTCAAAATAATTTGACAGAGAGCATTTTGTGATGCCACATCCTTGATTGTATCATCCTGTTTGCTCACATACTTGCTCATCTTCAAAATTCTGTAATGTGCAGTGGCTGTCCCTGATTTTAAGGGGAATTAGTGAAGTTTGACTGCATAAGCAATTAAATAAATTGATGGAAATAATCCTAAAATTCCCCATGGAACAAAACAACATGCAACTCATCTGGGAAGAAGCAGAAAACTGATCTTGAGTCTCTTCGTGTCATTTTTATATTGGCATAGCACTGTACAGTCAAGTGGCATGACTTTCAACGAGTTATTCACGATTAATATCAATGTAAGAAACAGCAGAATCAGGCCCAGCAGCCTGACATCAATATACATTTAAAATACTTTAATTCTGATATGCTTTCTGCAAGAATACAAAGGTGCATAAACCTCAGAGAGAGAGGAAACCTGGCATCTATTTTATAGGTGCAGAAGTCTGTTTTGCAGCAGAACTAGCATGGTTCTACTGTGCAGGCGCGGGTGAGAAGTATAGGGTAGTAAGTAACTGAAAACATCACACATGGGTTAAACTCCCGATGCTCAAGCCATTGATCCAAAAAGGAGCTCTGTACAGTGTCATACCGAGAGATGTGATATGGGGCAGGAGGATCAGATACTACATGGTTTCTCCCCTGTTATGCTGGAGGGGAAAGCATGCTTATAGTACAGAAATGACATGCAGAAACTCTGCTACCACTCTGACCTTGAGAGGATTGCTCTCTCACTTTACCTCAGACAGTTTCCAAGCACCCAGCCAAATTATTCAGGCTGAATGCTATGGAGAAGATTTTTGCCTTAGTGGAAGACAGTGAGCATGCAGTGCATCTGGCAGTGTGCTTTTACACTGCTTAAATGCTAAGCCTTTGGCAACACAGACCCAACATTAGTTTGATAGCAAACTGGGGAATGTTCTCGCTCCCATTACAGCCAATGAGAACAGTAGGGTCTTGCAGGAGGTGATTAGTGCTTTCCAGGATTAGGCCCTGGGGATCATACTGCAAAATAACAAGCAAAAATTAAGGCTGCTGTTCTCTTGTGGGCATATTATTTTTTTACACACACCCACCATTTGTTAACATGGAGTGAAACAAGCTAAGACGCCAGTTCAAAGGATAGGAAAAAGAAAAATAAGGGGTAGAGGGAGGAAAAAAGAAAGCACGATGATATGAAATATTTTTATATCCAAATCCTAAATAATATCTTTTTAAAAATAAAACGTAGTTAACTACAATGTATTTTAAAGTAGCATGTCTCTATATACACATATAAGATACAAAAATTAACATTCTTCAGAATAAAAAGGTCTCAATTTTTGGCCTAAAATATATGGCAATGTCGTTCTAATATGAGAAGTTAAGAGGGAACTTTTGGTACCAGCTTAAATTAAAACCAAATGAAAGAACAAGACAAATATTTTGCAGAGGATCTGATCTCAGCAAATCAGTGTACTTCGAAGCTTTTTCTCTTGGGAAAATGGAGTTGGATTCTAAACTAGATGAAAGAAAGGACATGCAAACAACAGGATAGAAGTGCAGAACACACATTGCAATTTATTTCTGTTACTAAGTTACGATCCTGCAAACCATTGCACAAGTAGCCCTTACTCACATGAATTGCTCCAGTTACTTCAAAGAAACTGTTTGTGTGAGTAAAGGTTACAAGAACAGTGTCCTAAATCAGCTGTTTCATTTTATCATCACCACAGATGATTCTCTTTCATATTTCCTGTACTGTAACATTTGGCATTCCAGTTAATTTTTTTCTCTATACTATATATCTGTTTGCAAGCATTAATATTATAAATGGCAGGGTGTTCTCTACATTCCAGAGGGGGGAAAAATTCTATAGGTTTGATTTGCCTCAAGAGTTGTTTAAATTACACAAATGCAAGAAGCACTGTTTGGAATGTCATTACATGATAGAATGCTAGGGATTGTGGGAAAGATTTCAAGCCCTGGGTTAACATTTTATACCATTCTTTGAAGATAATTTACAGTTTTCTCTCCACTTCCTCAGTAACAAAGGACCGTCAGAGCTGACAGGGTCTGAATTTGCTTGTTTATTTACATTTGCTGTTCTTTTTAAATGCAAAGAAACATTATAATGGTTATTTTTCATTTTGCTTATGATTTGGTCACAGGATTATTTTATCAAACCTACCAACAGTGCTGAACACTAGCAATGCTGCATTAAAATCCCCCTAATAAAATGTTACCAATACAAATAGTTGGTCTTAGAATATGAGAAGAGAAAAAATGTTCACTTTTCTCCTTCACAGGGCTGGATAATTTTAACATTACATAGTTCAGACTTCAGTAGAATGAGCCTTTAACAATATGGTTAACAAGACAACTATTGTTTCAAAGAGTTAAGTGAAACTGCATTGGAGCCTAAGCTGTATTTGCTTTTAAAATCTTGTTCTCATATATGTGACCTCCTTTTCTTTACAGAAAACTGCCCCTATTGTTGTCAGCACAGCATTCTGAAAGTTCATGTGGGGAGAATCCAACTCAGAGTCCAAACTGTGAAGCACTTTTGAAGAGTGTCTGTAGCTGAAACTGAACATGTCTGACTCTCCAGAACATGCTGGATAGCTTATGGAGAAGTGACAGTTTCTGGAATCAGCTGTCCAGAGCCAGCTAAACTAATTGTTTTAATACTTGTTAACATTTATAGTAGCCTACATTGATGCTACTTATTAAGGATCATGTTCCCATATCTCACATGAGGCCAGACCACATCCTGCCACGGAAAAGCCTCCAAGAAGGGTCCCTGGGGAAGAATACACCATGAGCTGCCCCTAGCAGATTTTTCCCTAAGCTCTTCTGCAGGGGAGAAGGATTGCCCCTCCACAGAATGAAAGCCTGGGGATCCCATAGCATTTACAGGCAACATGATGCCATATCACCTCTCTCCTACTTGAGACCCTCAGCCGAGTGGCTGCAGACCACTGTAGTCAGTGCTTCCTTCACCAGCAGCTGCCTTTGAAACATAAAGAGTGAATTCCTCTCCCATAGCCCATGCCTCACCCTGCATGAGAGCTCTCCCCACAGACGACTTTCCATGGGATGTAGCATGGGGTGGAGTGCTGAGGAGGTGGCTGACTCCCACTTCTGTGAGCAAAGAACAAGCTGTGCATGCTGACTGACTCATCCATGTGTGGATCTTGCTGAAGGGTGGGAACAACTGGACCCAGGGTTGCCAATGTGCTGTTCCCATCAAAGGAAATTCTGACTCAGGCTGTCAAAATTATGATTTGACTTATTCTTACATCTAGAATTAATTTAATCATCACAGTGAAGATGGAGTTTAAAATGGTTGCTACTATTAAGTTAAGATTTTACTTGCTTTTGCTTTAAACACAAAAGCCTCTCAGGAAGTGCACAGCACCTCAGAGGATCAGGTGTGAAATGACAACTCTCTTTTCCCTTCCAGGTCTTCCTTCAAGCTCCCCCTAAAAAAATACACAAAGCCTTTCAATCCACTAGAAGATATGAATCTAGAACAAAAAGACCCATGCACCCATCAAAATTACTTTGAGAGTGGGCCTTTATTTGATCATGCACTATAAACATCTTTCAACTTTACTTTCTGTCCAGTTAACATGTAAACACTTAGGAGAGGGGACAGTGTCTTCTTTCATCTGTGCAATGTCAGTACAGCCACTCATTACAACCCACACAAGCAGCTTTGTTTGCTTACAGTTAAATTTGCTCAAGTGTGCTAGCAAATCACCACAAGTCACGGAAACTGCCACCTAAGACAACAATTAACAACTTATGCCAAGCACAATTCCCATGATAGATCATCCAAACGCCATTATTCCCAAATGCCTCTATGCTGACCTGAAAAGACAACCTGTCAGGGTTAAAGATATTTCAGTATCTGTCTCCCATCAGTCTTGGGCCTCTCTATTGAAAATGACAACAAGGACTGCTATAGAAATGAGGTCCCTTCTTTTTTCAACTCAACTCAGCTGAGAATCAGTGGCAACCACCAACAGGCAGAATAGGTTTTAAATTAAATACTAGTTTTAGAAAACAGATGGGTGAAGAGTCAGGGCAAGTGGAGAAGGCACAATTAAGAGAGTTATGTGTTGCAGACTGTGTTAAATAAGGCCAACAACAGCAGTCCTTGAAGAAGGAACTCAGAGTAGCTGCTGGTATCATACAGCATATAACGGAGCATCATAGTCAAGTACTGTGGAATTCTGTTTTTTTCCCCAAATAAAAAGTAGAATAAAACTCTTCTATAAACAGGATTGTTGGTCATTTCTTGTCCAGAGATGTATGCAAAAAATAATAAATAAATATAAATCTCTTAAGAATTACTTTAAAACCTCCTTCCCCCCCACCCAACAACATATTTCACTATTCCGTTTAATTATAATGTAAAATTGATGTAAAGTTTCACTGCAACTATGAGATACAGACACACCAAGATTCATATATTCCAAGACCAGAAGGGACTGCTGTGGTCATCTAGCCTGACCTCCTGTATGACACAAGCCATAGAACTTCCCCAAAATAATTCCTAAAGAGTATCTTTTAGAAAAAAATCCAATCTGGACTTAAAAGTTGTCAGTGATGGAGAATCCACCACGACCCTTGGTAAATTGATGTTAAAAACGTACACCTTATTTCCAGTCTGGATTCATCAAGCTTCAACTTCCAACCACTGAATGGTGTTACACCTTTCTCGGCTAGACTGAAAATCCCTTTATTAAATATTTGTTTCCCATGTAGATGTTCAGACTAATCAAGTCATCCCTTAAGCTTCTTTTTGTTAAGCTAAATAGACAGACTCAAGGAGCTCAATCATTATAGTCTCTAGACCTAAAGGAAAGGAGTGACTAACTAAGTGGAGAAAAAGGAATAGAGGAGAACTACTGGACAGGAAGATACTAAGAGAAAATACTTTTGTGAATTTAGCTTTTAATTCCCCCATTTCTTTGAACTATATAACCATTAAAAATCTGAATGAGATGTACAAGTTTCTTTAAAGATTGTGATCAGAGAGAACACCTTTCTGAATGAGTTAAAAACAAAACAGAACTGGTAAAGCTGTTTACTATACCCCAACCATGTTCTCTTAATGAATTCCACTGTGTAAAAAAGTTGGTCTGTGCTGATCTTCCCTGACTGGAGTAGCAGCAGCTCCCTGCTACAGTAAATTTTAAAACTCTAATTCACATCATATCAATACTAGGGTGACCAGACAGCAAGTGTGAAAAATCGGGACAGGAGGCTGGGGGTAATAGGAGCCTATATAAAAAAAAGACCCAAAAATCAGGACTGTCCCTATAAAATCGGGACCATCTGGGTCACCCTAATCAATACTGAAGGTAAATGAACAGAGCAGACAAATGACAACCCAATCAGAGGTCATAATCACATAGCCACAAAGAACAGTGAGGCACCAGCACATCAAATGGCTGGTCACATAACTAGTTTCAGTTATAAAATGATATTAATATTTCATTTTGCACATTTCTGGATGCTCTTGACCAAAACAAAAAAGTATTAAACTAATCAACAAAAATCTTAGATTGTGAAAACAAAGCTGTCTACCACATCTGATTTTATCATTTCAATATGAACAGGCTCCTTCCAGGAAAACCGTTTTAGTTACCTCTCTGCCACAAGGCTGAATTTTTAAAGCTGTGCAGCTACCTTTTTGCTGAAACAAATAATTAAAATAAAAACTCTACAAGATTTATGATTTCCCATGTACATATAAAACAAGGCCAGCCATTACAAGATTGTGTTTCAATGTTCTGACCATCCTGGAACAGAACAATGGTCTGCAGTGGCAATTATATTCACTAATTTTATTACCTTAAACCAGCTGCTTTCCTAGTTGTAATCCAATTAAACATCTACATAATATCCACTACAACAATAACATGATAAGGAGGAAGTCCTAAGTGAAGCTATCCAGAGCAAGAATTGTTTAAAAATATATTTGTGAACAGTTTGATATAAGTGAGGCCGTGCTACCAAGCAAGGTGCCACAAGTACTCCTTTTCTTTTTACGGATACAGACTAGCACGGCTGCTACTCTGAAACCTGTCATCAAGCAGGCTTGGAATTGAATATACCTAAACTGGTCTGGTCTGGTGATTTAGGCTGCACTGGAATACAAGAAATGTAAATTTAGCAGCAATAGTTAAATGCTCTTCCTGGGATTATGGAGCATCAGTGAGGAGGAAGAAGGTCTGCTGCATTATTCTCTGTACCCCCATCCTGAATTAATGATGTAGCACAGTAGCCCGCAGACTTTTCAGGGTCAGCCCCCCCCCCCCCTTACACTTGTCTATGCCCTCTCCCCACCCCCAAACAAGTGACTGGGGGCTGAGCTGAGGCCTGGGGCTGAGGCTGGGGCCTGGGCCTGCCGCACCCCCCTGAACATTCCTCTGCACCCCCCCCAAGGGGGCATGCCCCACAGTTTGGGGACCTCTGATATAATGGCACTAGAAGAGGACCTGGGAGAAACTATCAGTCAGACCTTTCAGATCTTCCTGCTGAAGATGATGCAACACTGCAGAGGAGAGTGGCAGGTAAACTGCAGGCAAAAAAAAAAAGAGGATGAAGGGCTGAGCAACCATGTGGATTGGGCATAAAGGTCACGAGTGGTAAGGCACAGTTCACACTGAGATGCTGGAAAGCACCTAGAATACATGTCAGAGCAAGTTACCAATTAGGGGCTGAATCCTGCTAGCTCTCGCTCACATGAGTGGACCTTAATACCATCAGTAGTCTCACTCAAGTCAGTGACTGCTGGTATGAGTAAGAGTTTGCAATTTCAGATCCTCAGACATTAACTGTAAACTGTAAGTAGTGAGCTTTTACGTAACAGAACCTAAATAAAAGCTACAGTTAAAACAAGCCCCATATAATGTATTCTGGAGTGCAAAAACCAGCACAGCCCACTTCCACCAGCTATTTCTGCACTGAGAGAGAAGGAGTAACATGAGACCCAGATGGGACCACCCCTACATCCCAGAACTGTGCAGGGGAGATCCACTCCAAGGCATGAGAACCTATTTGGCACTCCCAGCTATATGGGCTTGGGGAAAGAAACTGTAGGAAGGAGCCAGCCAGAAACTGAAGACAGCAGAACAGCTGCAAAAATAGTTCATGCAGGGACAGAGACTGATGATATCATCACTGCTTTCTGCAGTTTTCACTGTGAGCATTCTCTTGCCTGGGCTGATTGGCTGTTTGCTCCAATCCCTCCTGTTCCCCCCCCTCGTCTTTTCGCTTAACTAATATCCTTCTAACATAACATCACCCCCACCACCCCACATACTGAAAACATGATGACATTTGCCAGACATCACACTGATCACGCTGTTTGTATGTTACATTCATTTCCCCTGCCCTCCATCTGTATTGTCTATTTAGATTGTAAGCTCTTGGGGGCAGGGGTGGTCTATTGCAGATTTGCACAGGTGCCTAGCATAATGGGGCCCTGTTCCCAGGTGACCCCTAGGCACTACCGTAATAAACATGATAAATATTTTGCTTTTTCCATATTTCTGCTTCTGGCAGACCAGATATGTTTTTGCTTTTACAGCACAGGACTGGAATAGTAGGCTTGTGTTTAAATGGCCTATTCATAATTGTAGGTTTTTCATTTTCAATGGAAATGCCACTAATAACATCTGAAAATATCTGCACTCCCAGGCGATCCACCTTCACAAAAAATACAATATACTGTTTTAATCTGGCAGAAAAAGGACAAGCTGCTCCTACTCATGTGTTGTTAAAAGGGCCGAGGAAAGGAGGTGGGGAGTAGTAGATTTCTATAGTAGGAAAGATATTGAGGGGAAAAAAAAAAAAAAGCTCTCTATCATATTTTGAGAAGTACTTTTCCGGAGAAAAAGGCATTATTTAAAGTGGTGCATAAATGAATACAATTTACAAATATACTATAGGGCCTCACTGCAAACAGAACAACAAGCTCTACCCTTCTGTAGTTAAATAAGAACTTTCTATAGCAACTTCCCAAAAGAATTTACTCAAAATAAAAACCACCATTCAAGTTCAGCACTGCCAGCTCCTCTATGCCAGAACTGAACTTACTGAATGAAGCAATGAGAAGAAAAACAAAGTCTTTGTACCACCAGAACCACATATGCCACTTTTTAATAGAAGAATCTGTATAGTGACTCAAATACTCTGATTAATTATATTTAAAGATCGGTTATTTTGCTATAAAATAATCCCTATTTAATATGATTTTTCAATATTATAGTATAATGTACAATGCTGTTTTGGAAAGGGAAATAAAAATCAATATGCATGACAAGTAGCTCGTGCTCTAACTGTAGTTTATTTGGACACTTAAAACATCTATATATAACATAATAAACTATATGCAACTGTTTATTTTATGGACTAAATTAACTCCTCTCTCCACAAGGCCTGAAGAAACGGGCATAGCACAAGGAATTAAGTAGGAACTGGAGGATGGAATTCAGCTCGTAGCATCAAGGAAGGCTATGAGACTACAACTTAATCCTTCCACACAGGTTTCTAGATCCTGAATCTGCCAAAGAGTAAATCTACTAGGCCACTTCCTAACCTACTCACCACACACCTATTAACAGCTGCTTATTGTGAACCAGAGGAGAAACCACTTCTGCAACATGCAGGTATACTGTGGACTCTCCACTCACACACCTTGCTCAAGACTATCCCTGGAGTTTCACAGCTCAGGGGACTTTGTGTGAGCCTTCTTGCAAGAGAATGAATTCCATCCTATAACTGGAAACTGTCCAGTAAAAATTATTACAGGTGTTTCTAACAACAGCTTGAATTATAAGAACAAACAACATTTAAGGATTTAAGGTAGGATCCCGATTCCTTTAGCATCAATAGCAGCTTTGCCACTGACTTCAGTGGGTCAAGGATTTCACCCCGGTTTATTTTATATTTGACTCAGTCTGAACAAAGAAAACAGACAATCAGTTTCACTTTGGGGCTTTTTTGAGATCGCACAATGATGCGATGTTTTGGTTGTAAACACTTCAAGGAAAGGTCTGAATATACATCAAAACCTGTTTTCAGTTAATCAAATCAAACACATAACATTTTTACTAATTTTACGTTCTATAATAAATAAATGAATGAATGAATGAAAACACCTTTTTTCCTGAAAGCAGCCTGGCAGTATCTGTTTAATAAAAATATTTAAATAAAGTGTGAGTAATTTATGTTGGATTGATATAAACGGAGTTAAACAAGACAAAAATAGAATTTCTCTTCATTTCTCATTTACCAAGTGCATATTAAAGGTTGTTTATCTAAGAAGTTTTTAGCAGTTATAAGATCAGTAAGTGGCAAGGAAGCCCCAGTGAAGCAGCTGGATATTGCAAAATCCAGTTTGGAAACTAAATACCATGTTCCCCAGCTACTTCCTGGAAACCTGTACAGTTTACACAGAATTGCGGAAAGTGAGAATTTGGCATCTGGAACTTTCCATAATTCATAAAAGTGAGCCTCTAATAGTAAGCCTCTGCATTAGGAGAGTCTTGTTTCCATATGATAGAACTGACATTAACTCCAGTTGCTAAAGGGCTATGTTGGCAGAGAAGCCTACAGTTTTTAATAAACTACTCAGATTTTTGGTCAAATGTTCCAAGTCTTCGATTTTAAAATCTTCTGGAAATCTCACTTGCTTCCTCAGCAGAAATGGAGAATTTTAAGATAGAAGAGGAGAATATCTTAACACAGGAATCTCTTACCGGAGAAATTCCTCATAGAAATTAACTCATAGAAGCGTCATCTATCCTGAGAGGCCTCAAGCTCGCTTTCAGGAACCATTTGTCTTCCAACAAAAAAGGCAAGAGCCAAAAGCCAGGTACAGAATAATGATTCCAGAATAGGCTCTGCAGTGTAGACATAGCCAAAGATCATTCTATAATGAACTACAGATTGAGCAAATAACTCAGAACCTTTGCCCAATTCAAGAGGCAAAGAACAAAATCAGAAAAAGATCACAATTTTTTTTCTCTGATTGCCAGAAACACACACACACACACACACTCAAACTGGGGAAGCTCCGAGAGAGATAAGAGAAGTCTGCTCAAGATGACAAAATGTTTAAAGTTATGAGTGCTTCCTGCTACCAGTCAGCTACTGAAGAGAAGCAACAACCCAACAGTCTCAACTTGGAGGATCCTGAGGGTGCTTCTGTATTATTTTTAAAAAACAAGTTTTAAAAAAAGGAAAAACTCTTCTACCATACATGTATCTAGAATGAGTTAAACCTTAGAGAAGTCATCTTCCTGTGCAAGGCTCTAGTATTTCATAATTTATGAATGGCTCCTTTCAGAAAATTAATTATCTGTTCCTTTTTTAGTAAGATTTATGGGAATCTTTCAGGACATACACTGTAATAAGTCTAATTTTTTTCTGATAGTTGGCCCAGCTCTTTCATTATAATCACAAGACTATTGAAACAGTGAGTATTATCCTGAAAGCAGAAAGTTTTATTTTTGCAATAAACGTTACATTCTTCAAACTAGAAATTTGTAATTTTCTCGCAATAAAAATTTCATTTTTCTAAATTAGGCATAATATTGTTTTCTATCTACAGATACAATATTCAGCTGTGAAGGTTTGGAACTGTTATAAGGTCTTTCAAACAAACCAGTCCTTTGAAAATCTGACCATATTATGTCATGCCTATTAAAAAAAAAAAAGACAGAAAGAAGAAAGAAGAAGCTATTATACAGTTACTAGATTTTTGCCCCTTACCCTCCCCCATCATCCCTACCACTTTTTGCATTGTTAGCCCATGATTTTTAATTATGCTATCTTTACATATAATTTGATCTCAACTGGATATAAAGAATACAGGAATAACTGACACTGCCTGTTTGAGAAAATGAGAACAAAATTATGAGAAATGGGCAAAAATGCAACAACAAAACACTGCTGGAAGGAACAGACAACTGGTAGCAATATTTGGTAGTGGCTGGCAGGAACTATTGCTGAGCAGGTAAACAAAGTTAGGAGGGATATGGATGTGGTAGAAAAGAAAGAAAAAGAACAATAAGAAGAGAGGACCTGTGAGCCTAATGTTTCCAGTGATACCAAAATTTTCAAAAACAGCCATATATTTTATTTTAGATGCTGCAATTTTTGGGTACTCAATATTTTTGGGCCTGATTTTTTAGAAGTGCTAAGCACTTTGATAGGTGTTGTAAGTATTTAGCTCTATCCAGCTGAACATACCTTTCCGTAACAGGAAGCTGATGAGCTATTTGAAGAGGGAGGAGATCATGGAAATATACCAGCATTGAGCAGCCACTATTTGGGAAGAGAACAGGTGGTGTCCTTGAAACAGGCATGTAGTCAAGTGGGTGTGAAGAACTTCTGAGAGCGAGCAGCCATAAAGGCAGATATGGATTGGTACAGACTCTGGAATAACTAATTCTGGATGCATTTTCATAAGTGAAAATGACAAGAATACTGGCATAACGTATGTCAATCTAATTAGTATAAAACAAAGCTTCATCAACTGACCTGCACAACTCACACTACTTTTAAGGAAAAATTGTAAAATAAACTTCAGTAAGATTATCGACAGTTATATGGGCACCAACATTGATCAAAGAATCCTGTTTTTTAGAAGAGGGAGCAAGAAGGGGGGAACCCAGCCATCCTTAAAATAGAGGCTCTATTTGCATACAGGAGAGCAAGAACTCTAAAAATAACAAAAGTGAACAAATGTCATGTATGTATTTAATTGCACCTTCTGAACATCATTTGAAAATCTGGAAACTGTGAGGTCATTTAGACTTTGGAATACAGCTCAGAGTAAATGGTGGAAGCTCCATCATTGGGATAATGAAATACAGAGGAGAACTTTAAAAGATATAATACAGAGAACAATTCTGCTTTGGCAGACAAATTGACAAGATCAATTAATATGCATGATTAGACTGGAAAGATTTATTTTTATCTGTAAATGTCAATAAACATTGATTCCACCATACACGCGCACTATTTTTTTCAATTGACAACTGAAATTTATAAACAAAGTCAGAAAAATGCTGCTTGAGAACTTAGCGTCTGATTTAAGGAAATTTACTTTGCATATTGTAACATGTGATGTTGACAATTTGTGTTTTAATGTTTATAAAGCTTCAACCTTTTGAATCTGAATGCCTACTGTCATTAATTATTATCTGACACCTCTGCCCATAATTTCCAGCAACTATGAAAATTTAAAATAGATAAAAATAGAAAAAAATGCTTAAAAACAAACAGATATTATCCATTGAAATTATAAATCCAATTCTATCAAACCTAAATATGACCCCTCCAGATTTAATTTATATTAATTTCTGAAATTATGGACAGAACGGCAAAAAAGTTTTGCTAAAGTACAAATCAACAGTCCAGCACCTATTTTTCCAGAGTGTCATCTAGTGGTTCAAATAAACTGGGAGCCAGGATGTAGGGGTCTTTTCCTGGCTGTGTTGCTGACTAGTGGCGTGACCATGGACAAGACTTTTTAGATATCCTCATTTATAAATCTGTTAAATGGGGGACAAAAGCCTGCATAAAGTTATTTGAGGTTTAATCAGTGTTTGAGAATCTCAAAGAGGTTCCATATAAACCCAAACTATTAAAGTGTACTTTTGCAGGAATGAAAAATTAGGGGCTTTCCTTGTTTACCAGACAGAAAGTAGAAACTGAAACTTACAGGCTATCAGTAAATTTTACAGGTATAATATTTTGTTTCAATAATGGTCTGGCAAGTGTGTTGTGAATCTTGAAATTTTTTCATTTTTTAGAAAGTCAATATAGCAGTCAAGAATTATATGTTCCAGAGAAGAAATGTGATTTAAAAAAAAAAAAAGTGTAAATAATATAATTATACACCCACTCCATATTCAGAAATACCCAAAATGCATGGATTTATACAACATCCTGTTGATATGAACTTTGCTAAACAGTGTTGTCTGAAAAAGTTTCTCTAAGCTATATCTATACCGCGTTTTTTAGCCCTGATGTAGCTGAACTATACGCAAACCCCTACTGCAATCGTACAGCACTAGTGCCAATCTTAGTTTGAAACTGGTGAAAGCTGCCCAGGTGCAAGTTTACACTGGTTCAGCTTTATTATTTGTCTTGGTGCAGCTACATCAGTTGCTAACTGAGAAGATCTTAATCATATGCTTTTAAAAACAAGCTACACAACTGTTTGATAATTTTCAAATGTTTTTAATCTTTTGTGATTACAGCAGATAAACAAGTAGTCAGGAGAATGGGTGTCCATGTTTTTTTAAAATCAGGAACCTGGGATACACTTATTTACTATATATTTAGTCTGTTCTCTGCTTCTGAAGGTGCCACACATGCTCAGCGCCTACTGATTTCAAAAGTTGACAGTTCTCATCACATCACAGACTCAAGAATACTAAACATGGGGCTAGATTTCTTCTCCCCTCATGACATTAGCACTCGCATCACAAACGTCCTGTAAGTTTTAAAAGACTGAATTTTAAGAGTAGTACTTACGGTTGGCATAGTTTTACCAGGTCCTGGTCAGTGGTGTTTGGAGGCAGTCCTCGGATGTAAAGGTTTGTTTTACTTAATTGATCCCAGCCTGAGTTGCTGCTGCTACTGCTGTTGTTATTACTGCTGGTGGTGCTGGGGCTAGGAGGAGCCATTGGGTGGGATGGTACAATGGACGGCTGCAAAACAAAGACAGAGCTTGTCAGAATGAAATACGGACTACCTGCAGCATTAACAGCATATTTGCCACTCTGAACATGTTAACTCTGTGCAGCTACTCGTATTCTAAATACGCCCGTTTTCACCATATTTGGCATGGGATCATTAGGTGTACTCTGATATGCAGAATAATAATCTCAAGCACTCTAAATGCATGACACTGATTCAAATTACATATACCCTCTGTTTTATATTTCTCACAGGACTATATCACCACCTCCACTGGGACATTAGATGTTAAAAAAAAAAAATTTTGATTTCAGGTTCTCATTAACATATATAAAAACAATTTAACTTCACAAAGATAGTTTCATATGTTATAAAAGAACTAAATATTACAGGTACTAAAAATGTATTAATTTAGACTGAATATGCGGGCCAAATGTATTAACGTTACATAACCCATTCACTGCTCAACATTAATCTGTTTAAACTAGGTTCAGGGTTTGGTATATAGAGCCTGCATAGTACCATGGCAAACACACCATTAAACATCCTTTTAATCTTTTATTAAAGATACAGAGAAGAAGAAAAAACAGTTAAACCATTTGAAATATGAAGTACTGTATTAAGTAAGGATTTAAATTTTAACAAAATGTTTGTTCCCTTTAATAGTTTTTTCTTCTAAAAACTCCAGCTAATTGGGGGAAGAAAGAAGAAGTTAGTTGAGATGAACTGGAGCTGTTGCTGCTGCTAAAGTCCAACCCCATTTCACCTCACGTTGCATCTGGGATTCAGCTGGAGCTCACAGAGGGATCCAGAAGACATGGCCACCTCTTTCTGGGCTGTTCTGATCAGGACACCTCTCAGGATTATGATGAAGATGGCTTGGGCTCGGAGAGGTGGCAGCCAGGATGGTGAGTCTCATGCCAGTAGACTCCACATGATCTCTTATTTTTCCCCAAAGCCTCTTTCTTTAAAGATGCCACCAGTTAGGCCTAATATCGGATACATCAATTTTGCTCCATTAATTCTTGGTTTCACGTTTTCCGTTATTCCAAAGCATGATTTTAACACTGTGCTTGATCATATCAGTGGGCCCTTTTTGTTTGGGTTAATCCAGTATTTCTTTCTCCTTTTCATACCTTTTCCCATCAACATTTATTATAAGGTATTGTGACATCTTACCAACTTTCACACCTATTTACAGTGGAGCTCACAATTGCAGTAAATTTGTACTCCCAATGACAACAGAACTATAGAAGCTAAATATTAAATTTCATAGCAAAAAAAGACAGTTATCTGTTCCGTAACTGGTGTTCTTTAAGATGTGTTGCTCATGTCCATTCCACAGTAGATGTGCATGCGCACCATGTGCACCGGTGCCAGAAGTTTTTCCCTTAGCAGTACCCGTAGGGGGGGGAAGCACTGCTGTGACCCCTGGAGTGGTGCCTCTATATCGCGCTATAAGGGGAGCCGTGAGCTCCCCCCACCCTTGGTTCCTTCTTGCCGGACAACTCCGACAGAAGGGAAGGAGGGAGGGATATGGAATAGACACAAGCAACACATCTCGAAGAACACCAGTTACGGAACAGGTAACTGTCTTTTCTTCTTCGAGTGCTTGCTCATGTGTATTCCACAGTAGGTGATTCCAAGCTATATCTGTGGGAGGTGGGTAGGAGTTCATGAGTTCCCGGGACACGGTACTGCTCTGCCGAACCCAACGTCATCCCTAGTTTGGGAGATGATCTCATAGTGTGCAGTGAATGTTTGTACTGAAGACCAGGTGGCAGCCCTACAGATGTCCTGGATAGGGACATGGGCTACGTAGGCAGCCGACGAGGCCTGAGCCCTTGTTGAGTGTGCTCTGACGATCAGTGGCAGGGGAACCCCTGCCAGATCATAGCACATGTGTATGCACAAGGTGATCCAGCGAGAAAGACGCTGGGTGGAAATAGGCTACCCCTTCATATGCTCGGCCGAGGCAACAAAGAGTTGCGAGGATTTACGGAACGGTTTAGTCCGATCCAGGTAGAAGGCCAGTGCCTTGTACACATTGAGCATGTGGAGGCAGCATTCCTCATTGGAGGAATGGGGCTTGGGACAGAGCATGGGAAGGAAGATGTCCTGTTCCATATGAAAGGCGTAGATCACCTTCGAGAGGAATGAAGGGTGTGGGCGAAGTTGAACCTTATCCTTGTGGAAGACCGTATGTGGAGGTTCCAAGGTCAAGGCCCTGAGCTCTGAGACACATCGGGCTGACGTGATTGCTACAAGGAAGGCTACCTTCCAGGAGAGGTGAGACCAGGAACATGTGGCCAAGGGTTCAAAGGGAGGCCCCATGAAGTGGGACAACACCAGGTTTAGGTCCCATTGCAGTAAGGGGATCTAGCATATGGGAATGAATGGTCAAGGCCTCTCAGGAAGCGGGAGGTCATAATATGGGAAAAGACTGAGTGCCCTTGCACCAGTGGGTGGAAGGCCGATACGGCCACCAAGCATAATCTGACAGAGGCGGGAGTCAGCCCTTGCGTTCTAAGGGATGGGAAGTACTCAAGGATAAGCTAGAGCGGTGTGGACGATGGGGAGACTCTTCGCTCTCCCGCCCACCTGGAAAATCTGGACCACCTTGCCAGGTACGTCCAGTGTGTGGACGGCTTCCTACTTTCCAGGAGGACCTGCCTGACTTCCTCAGAACACCTCCTCTCCTCCTTGTCTAGCCACTGAGCAGCCATGCTGTCAGCTGGAGAGCGACCAGATTGTGATGAAGGAGGTGGCCCCCACTCTGGGAGAGGAGGTTTGGGTGAAGCGGCAACCTCCTCGGAGGGGCTGCCAACAGGTCCAGTAGGGTCCCGTACCAGTGTTGATGGGCCAGGCTGGGGTGATAAGGATGATAAGTGCCTTGTCTGTTTCCACTTTTTCTAGAACTTTGCCTGTAAGGGATAAAGGTGGAAAAACATAGAAAAGCTGGTCCGACCATGACAGGAGGAAGGCATCTGAGATCACGTCCCTTCCCAACCCCGCCCCGGAACAAAACCGGGGGCAACGCCAGTTCCGGCGGGTCACGAACAGGTCCACGTAGGGAATTCCCCACTCTCGGAAGAGCCGGTGAGTGATCTCCGAGTGGAGCGACCACTCGTAATGGGGGGAGAAAACCCTGCTGAGGCAATCAGCCTGTGTATTGCAGGCGTCCGGTAGGTGGAAAGCCCTCAGGGAGATGTCGTGGACTATACAGATCTCCCATAGGCTCAGGGCTTCCCGGCAGAAGGCCGAGGACTGTACCCCATCTTCTCTGTTGATGTAGAACATCGTGGTGGTGTTGTCCGTAAGGACTCTGACAACCTTACCGTGAAGCTGCGTGACGAAAGCCACACACGCCAACTGTATCGCCTTGAGCTCTCTGACATTTATATGGAGGGACACATCCGAGGTTGACCACATCCCTTGGGTTTTTATGTTCCCTATGTGGGCTCCCCAGCCCAAGTCCGACGCATCAGACACCAGGTCTATTGAATGGGCCATCTCCCGGAAAGGAACCCCTTGGAGCACATTGCCCAAGGAGGACCACCATTGAAGGGAGGCAATTATCGGGGTCGGTACCAAGAGGACCTTGTCCAGGCCGTCCCGCGCCTGGGAGAAGTGGGAAGCTAGCCATAGCTGGAGGGGCCTCATTTGGAGCCTGGCGTGGCGGACCACATATCTGCATGCCACCATGTGTCCCAGGATCTGAAGGCACGCCCTTGCTGGTGTCACTGGAAAAGCCGTGACCGAGGCGATAAGACCTTTGAGGGTTTCAAAACTGCCCATTGGGAGAAAAGCTGTGGCCCTTAAGGAGTCCAATAGTGCCCCTATGAATTCTATACGCTGCACCAGGACCAGCGCTGATTTGGTCTCATTTACCAAGAGGCCGAGATTGGCACATGTAGACAGGAGCAGATCCATACGGGCCCTCACCTGAGGCTGTGAGTTGCCCTTGAGAAGCCAATCGTCCAGATATGCGAACATCTGGACCCCTGCTCGTCTGAGGTCAGCCGCCACAATCGTCATACACTTTGTGAATACCCTGGGCACCGTGGATAGGCCAAAAGGGAGAACCGTGAACTGGTAGTAGTTGGGCCCCACCAGGAAACGGAGGAAGTGCCTGTGCCCTTCGAAAACATGGATGTGGAAATACGCGTCGTGAAGGTCCAGGGAGGGGATAATAGAAGCCAAGAACACCATGTGGAACTTGGAGCGGACCATAAACCGATTGAGATTCCGCAGATCTAGGATGGGCCTGAGACCCCCTTTCACCTTTGGGATCAGGAAATATCGGGAGTAGAAGCCCCTGCCCTGGAATTCTACTGGCACTCTCTCCACCGCCCCCAGGCGTAGTAATCGTTCCACCTCCTGACCTAGGAGGTGAACGTGCTCTGGGTCCTCTGAGCCCGCCAGGGATGGGGGGGTGGTTGGGTGGGGGTGAACTGAACTGCAACATGTAGCCCTTGGAAATGGTGTTGAGGACCCAGTGGTCCGAGGTTATTCGTGACCATTCCCCACGGAAGGCAGACAATCGGTTGCTGAACACAAACTTTATTAGTAGGGGGGTTTCCCATGGCAACTACCCTGATGTCCCCCTGCAAATAGTCAAAACCGACTCTTTCCCTGCCTCTTGCCCTTAGAGGGCCCAGGCTGTGGGGCAGAGCGGGACTGTCGTTGAGGCCGGCGCTTTTGGTCTCTCGGCCTCTTGTAAGGAGGCTCATATTTGCTCTGTGCAGGGTGAGCCGACATCTGCAGTTTGGCCTTGTCCTTAGCTGGAGGGATGTATAGGCCCAAGGTCTTCAGGGTGGTGCAAGAGTCTTTCATCCCGTGCAGCCTGACATCTGTCTGTTCAGTGAACAGGGCTTTCGGGCAGGTCCTGCATGAGGGACTGGGCCTCCACCGAAAGCCGGACAGGAGGAGACACGACGCCCTGTGCATGGAGATTGCGGAGGCCATCAAGCAAGCCGCTGTATCCACCACGTCTGTCGCTGCCTGCAGGGCAGCTTTGGCTGCCATCGCCCCCTCTTCCACCAATGCCTTAAAGTCCTTCCTATCCCACTCTGGGAGGAGTGGCTTGAAATTTGGCAGGGACTCCCATAAATTAAAATCATAATCGGCTCAGTAAGGCCTGATGGTTGGCCACCCTGAGCTGGAAACTCGAAGAGGAGTAAAGTTTTCTACCAAAAGAGTCTAGTCTCTTGGCGTCTTTATTCTTCGGGGTGGGCGCGGGCTGGCCCTGCCGCTCCTGGTGGTTCACAGATTCCATCACCAGAGAGTTAGGTGCTTGGTAAGAGTAGAGGTATTCGTGGTTCTTAGCCAGCACAAAATACTTCCTCTCAGTCTTCTTGGAAATCAAGGCCAGAGAGGTAGGAGTTAGCCACAAGGCGTTGGAGATGTTGGCTACTCCTTGGTGAAGGGGTAAAGCCACACAGCCCAGCACCGAGGGGGACAGTACATTAAAGAGGGAATTGGACGGGCCCTCCATCTCCTCGGCCTGCAGCTGGAGGCTTGACGCCACCCACTTTAGCCGGTCTTGATGTGCCCTGAAGTATTCCTGTGGAGCAGAGGGCCGCGGTGCCGTGATGGTGTCATCTGGTGCAGGAGAGGAGGCCAACTCAGCCAGTGCTAGAGGATCAACCCCCAGGTCAGAGTCCGGGAGCGCAGCCGACTCATGACCTGTCGACTTGCCCTCTGCCTAGATAACGAGGCCAATGAGGCCTCGGACGCCCTGGACACCAAGCAGGTTCCCGCCTGGGTGGGCATCGATGGCCATGGTGCCCATTGACACCATTGTCCCTGCCATGGGGCTCCTTGCCACTGTCCAGGCTGTGGGCCCGGTGGCGCTATCTGGTCCGGCGGAGCGGTACGGCCCAGCGAGGGGCGGCTGGGTGCCGAGGCCGAGGCCACCACCGACCGAACTGTACCATAAGAGCAGTGGGAGCGGCAGTGCCTACAATGCCATCTTCCACGGGACTGGGACCTCGACGTCAAGGACTGGTACCCGCTGGAAGTACTGTTCCGAGACTCGCTTCTGCGCCTGAAGCTACGGTGCCACACGGCAGGAGCCCTGTCTGCGACGCCTGACAGAGCGGGAGCTCATGTGGGAGCGTCGACGTCACTCGTGCTGAGACCGGCTACAATAGCTGCGTCGTGAAGAGGAGCGCCTTCAATACCTATCTCGGTGCCTGCATCCGCTGCTGCGTGGGGCAGAGGGACCCGGAGACTCCTGCCCAGATGGAACCCTGGTTGGCGTCGAGGGTGGTGGACATGAGCTGCGAGTGGACCGGTTGCTGCGTGAGAGCTATGCTGTGCTGGGGACGCCTGTTGCGTGCCCAGCGGCGGTTTGCCTCAGGGCCGAGGGCCCGCCACCGGCGCCACCCCGGGCACCAGCAAGCTCAGAATGTCTCGTGCAGCCTGTAGAGTCTCCGGCGTCAATGGTATTCTGACCGCGGGAGAGGTGCGTGTCAGTGCTGCTGGGCTACTCCGCTCAGCACAAGTCGGAGGTTTCGAGCCCAGAGAGGACCGAGGGCTACCCAACACATGACCAGCCTCTCCCCCTTCTCTCGGCGCTGCTGCAAAGTCGAGCTCTTCCTTTGTTTCTTGGAAGGTGAACGGTGCCGACTGGTGGAGGGGGCTCCGCTGTGCACCACGAGTTACTAACAACTAGCTAAAGATACCACTAAGATCAACTGGAAAGGCTGCAGCAACGCTGGAGCAAGAAGTTCTGACACACTTTCACTGGCGGCAAGAAGGAACTGAGGGTGGGGTGGAGCTCGTGGCTCCCCTTATAGCGCGATATAGAGGCGCCACTCCAGGGGTCACAGCAGCACTCCCCCTATGGGTACTGCTAAGGGAAAAACTTACAGCACTGATGCACGTGGCGCGCGCACACACCTACTGTGGAATATATGTGAGCAAGCACTCGAAGAAGTCCTCCTTTATCACTGTTGCCTCTGCGTACATTACAAAGATTGATTTATCCTCACAACTCCCCTGTATAGTAGGGAAGTATTTTTATTATGTCACTATTTTACAGACAAAGAACAAAGGTTACAGGCCAGATTTTTAAAAGTATCTAAGCACCTGAAGATGCAGGTAGGTACCCAGTGCAATTTTCAAGAGTGCCTATGTGACTAATTCATCTGTGACTAAATCACTGAGTGATTTCAATGTTTTTGAAATACTTTGAGAATCTCAGGTAAAGGGCTCATATAAATCCAAATTATTAACGTTTCAGCGGGAGTTAGGAACCAAGGCATGGTGAAATCCCACTAGGCACCTCTCAGCATCTTTAGGTATTTAAATAATTTTTAATAAACTGACCCTAAGTGACCATTTTACAATCCTACAAAAAGCCTGTGGCTGAGCTGGGAAATGATCTCAGAACTTCTGAATCCTAATCCTGTGCCTTAACCACAGCACAATATGACACTCTATAACAAGAAAGTTTTTTGTATGGAAATTCCTATGTGATGTAATTAAAGAGCATTTTAATGTATATGCATGGACATAGGGACAGAGCTAAGGTTACGTACGTAAATTCCATAAATTGCAAGGTTTACACTAGTAGTGTGTGTCCACAGGGCAGAGCCCCTTTCCTGCAAAACTTCAGAGCTCCACAGCTGGGGAAGGTAGGAGTAAAGAGTCACAATGGATTAGGATGGAAGACAAGGTGAAAAAAAGTGAATTCTAATATAGATTTGGAGGTGGACACTTAGGACACGAAAAGAGTGAAATTATTCAGGAATCATTGTGGGGTACGGCGGGAAAGGCATGCTGTCGTGAGCCAGAGAACTATATCAGATATAAGTATACCTTTGTAGCTAATCATAATTGTGTTTCTATTTTTTTTGTGTTTTCTTGGGAGTGTTTTGTAATCTTTCAATTCAGGATATTAAGAAGGTTTATTATACAGTAACAATAACATTTAGTTGCAACATCCAGTTTAACACCATAAAATTAGGTTTGAAATGCAGAAACATGACTTTTAGACAACATCAATACCCAACTGAAATGTTATGTAAAGCTTTGAGCTCTCATGCATGCTCAACTGCTAAAAAACTTCAAATTTAAATCTCAAAGGATTATTTTAAATATGAAAAAAATCTGTCCCTAGAGCATTTTTTTGCAATTTTATAATTCAAAAGCAGTCACTGTAGAAAATTTTTTATAAAATATCAAATCTCTTTCGAAAGATTTACATTTTGATCTCAAGCCTTGACCCAGAGTTTTGTCCAGGCATGATTCAAAATGGGATAGAAATTAAACTCTCCCTTTAAATTTGTAACAAAAACACGGAGAGATTCTTAACCATAGCAGCACAATAGGTGCAGTTAGAGCATACTGCTTCCACTAACGCAAAGCAACTATTTTTAGGGTTGTAAGCTATGCACAAAGCAGTTAACTTCAAAACTTTTTCATACTGCACTAAAAGCTAGGTTTGCATAATGCTATTCCCTTCCCTAAATGGATCTCTTTTGAAAGGTACACTAATGTGTAAGCTGACGAAAGATACAATTGTTCTGTTTAAAGTTTTACAGTCAACTGCTTTCCTCATATTAGACACACACGTACAACTTCCACTGAAATCAGTCACACCCATGCATATATGTATGTGGCCAAAATCTGGCTCTCAGATGGTAATTATAATATACACGTATAGCAAATAGAAACTATTTTCAATGCTTCAATGCTTTGTTTTTGTGCACTTTGTATACAATTTGGATCATAAAATCTTGTTATATTATGAAGAGCATAAACGCTATAACAGGGGTGGCCAAACCAGGCTCTTTTACAGTTGAAGTGCAACTTGCGGAGCCCCGTACACCCCCTCCTCCATTCTCGACCTACCGGGGTTCGGGAGCTTGGGACCTCTCCCTTGTAGCAGGGTGATGGAGTAAGGGCTTCTGCCCAGCGAGGGAGGGGGGGATCTCAGGGTTTCAGCCCTGCAGGGCATGTCTGTTGGGGCTTGGGGCTTCAGCAGAAGCAGGGCTGAAGCCCAAGTCCTGGCAGGTACCTCCCATGGGGCTGAAGTCCCATCAGGTGTGTCCCAGCACTCAAAATTTGAAAGATTGTCATATGCGGCTCAGAGGGTCAGTAAGTTTGGGCACCCCAGCACTATAAACTGGGTTTGGGGGAAATAAATAAATAAATAAAAAGCTCACTTCTAGTCTGTGGCACGTGGAGAGTGAGTTTTTCCTCCTGAGTGCAGGGGGAAAGTCCCAAGACACATACTTATGAGGAATTTAAGCTTTTTCTAAAATATGAAATTGCTTCTAGTCCTAGTGATTACATTCAAATAGGAAGTGAATGTAAGTCTATGCAGTGTTGTGTTCCTAAAGCTACAGACAGCTTTCAGTGCCTGCTAGCTTTTCATAACTTTACCAACCTCAAAATGCTTTACAATTACAGATGTTCAAAAGAGTGACTTAGAAACACACAATCACTGGATTAAAGGGACAGTGGCATCTTAAACCATATACTGTAAGCAAATTTCTTTACCTATTTTATTTGTAACACTGTTATATTATAAATGAAATAACCGAAAAAGTAAAATTCATTTGCTACTATTTATACTCTTTACTTACTTCCTAACTACTCTTAGCATGTACAATGAGAAATCAATTATGTTAGTTTCACTTTTGTTTGTTGCTAGTTTTACTTTCAAATTCTTACTGTTGCATAGCTTGGCTTTGAAACACTGTTGGGAAATGTATTTGCTTAATAGCAATTTTTATGAACAATAACTGCAAATGTTTCGATTGGTTTTAGGTTTTATAAAAGCTTATTTTACAAAACAAATTCTGCTCCAAATTAAAATGGAGTCTCTTTAAGAGCAGCACTTGATCTAGTGATATGAACTTAAACATTTTGCAATGTGATTTTTAAACTGGAATCTACAAGGCAACACATTAATTAGTTGAACATTTTTCCTATTAAAATGAACTACAGGATCTTAAAATTAACGCTAAATCAGTGTAAATGATGAATAAAGCTGAATAGATGGTCTTTGCTGTGTAGTGACAATACGACTTTTCATTATAAATGTCATCCCCAGTCCACACTGGTTTACCATTTCCTTCCTACTTCTCATTCCCAGAACTAATCAGCGATTAGACTTTCCCCCAGGAGTTTCCTCTATATCCCCTTCAACACAGACTGACTCACCTTCTACATAAAATAGGTCACTCTATTGCTATACTGTGCCTCCCTGTTCCACTGGTGAGAATCTTCAAAGCCCTCAGCTGGCCTCACTCAGAGACCCTATTGCTAATCCCTCACAACCTCATCCTGAGAGCAGTGATCAATGGAGAAGTTACAGGTAATGGTCACTAAGGTGAAATTTTCAAAGGCTGAGCATTCCCAGTGGAAGGCCCTCATCTGAGGAAGGCAAAGCCTTTGCTCCTCTTATGGGATGTGAAATGTCATCCTTTTTGGCACAGGCAGTCCCTCTGTAACAGCAGAATTGCCTGTCAGCTTTTCCTTTGGATATAAAAGACAAACAACAGGAATAATCAGAGAATCATAGATGTGTACGACAGGAAGGGTCCTCAAGAGATCTTCTAGTCCAGTCTCCTGCACTCAAGACAGGACTAAGTATTATCTATACCATCCCTGACAGGTGTTTGTTTAACCTGCTCTTAAAAACCTCCAATGATGGAGATTCCACAACCACCCTAGGCAATTTATTGCAGTGTTTAACCACCCTGTCAGTTAGGAAGTTTTTCCTAATGTCCAACCTAAACCTCCCTTGCTGCAATTTAAGTCCACTGCTTCTTGTCCTATCCTCAGAGGTCAACAAGAACAATTTTTCTCCCTCCTCCTTTTAACAACCTTATAACCTTATGTAATCTCGAATAAGAAAGCAGCACAAAGTGATGGGAGTGTATGGTCATCTAGGACTGAACCATTCTTTCCTTAATTTCATATACTAGATACTACAGTGGTGGGTGCATTAGAAATTTATAGATAAACTTATCTATATTTGAGGACTTGGGTCACAGCCATCACCATTCCAGCCAAGGAGAAGTGTGCTTTTTCACAATCAAAGGGAAAGGTTGCTGTTTGGTGCTTCAAGATATTCCTTTGATCCAGAAGTCCAGCAGACTGCCCTTTAGTGCTCCCAGTCTCCAACTGCCCAGGGAAACTCAAACAAGGGGACTTGAACCTGAATATCCCGCATGCTGACACAGAGAGCTACTCCTGTCCCAGCCATCTATAGCTCTCTAATTTAATTCAGACTATAAAAGCATGTTTATGGAGTTGAATATCGTGTGAGTATTTAATTATATTTTACTGTTTAATTGATATGCTCCATGCAGGGTGGAGGGGGGGAGAAGATCACATTTTTAGTAGAAGTCTTTTTTTATGTTGTTTAATTGAAGTACAGATTGTAAGTTACTTACAGCACACACAAAGTGCCTGTTTCAGTCTAAAATGCCACTTGGATGGTTCTAGAGAATCTTGTCATTGGCATTCAGCTAGTCAAGGAATTACATATGAAGCACCTACCACTTAATCCACTTAAAATATCGGGCTGATGAAAGGTAGGTAGGTTGAGATAATATACAAATTGGTATTGATGCGAAATTACTGAACTGTGTGTGCGTGCGTGCGCGTGCATGCAGGTGGGTGGGGTGAATCTAAATAAATGATAACATTACTCCTGAAAGGTTCTGGATAGGTATTAAACTACAGAATGAAATCCTTTGTCCACAGTTTAGGTAAAGCTTCACATGCACAAAGACGTCTTGGACTCAGGGAAATAGAACGTGTAATATCCAGTGAAGTGTTAAGTTATTATCCTTTACTGAAAAGTAATCAATGAGCTAACAGGAGGAGGTTGGGAATAGGATACATGTTCTGTGCTAAAAATACATGCCAAAGAGAAATTAGTCTGACTTCTCTCTGATGAAGACAGTTGACTATCCCACTTCCTTTTTATCAGCAAACACTGAACCTGGGCCATTGCCTTCCAAGGTGCTCCTTATCCCAACAAACTGATGTCTGTAGTGAGGATTTCACTGGAAGAGTCCCACAGGCTTCCCTTTAATTATTTTCCATCTTTCAACCACCCTCTCTGATGCAATATGACAGATTGAGCAAAGGTGGTGATTTCTGGAAGTCTTTGGAGTCCAACGTCCACTGAGTAAAAAGAATACCCAAATGGATGACACAGAAGGATCTGCAGTTGCAGTTTGCATCTTCTGTCCTGAGGCAGGCTCTCTGGCCCTCTCTGCAGTCTGTCAGCTCTCCTACACAGAGTCAGAGAGCCAGCTGCTTTCTAAGCACTTCCAGTACCCAACTCAATAGAGAGTTTCAGGAAGCTAGGTCCTCTGGATCCTCTCACAGTTGAGAAAGTCTTCAGGCTTACGTGGCCCCTTCCGTACTCACAACCTATCAACCTCCTAAACTCTTGTGGGGAGCAGAAAGACCCTGCAGCGGAGGGGAGAGTGGTACCTGCTTTATCTGTGAGGCTTACACATCTTCCTAGGTCTCTCAGACTTACTCCATCCTCCCCTTTCACATGGGACTATGGGCCTGACATCTGGGCGACTCTCAGTGCAAAGAGACAGCTGCAAACCAGTGTATGTCTGGAAATCCCCATGGACATTCAAAGCCTGCTCCATTATTTCCTTTGTTCAGACCTTTCTCTTCAGCTGGCAAGGGTATTGATGCTCCAGAGGTTGAAAACAGAAACAAGTGCATTCTGGGAGCAGGCAAGTCCCTTCCAACATCACACAAAATCTCTGCATTATTATTAAATACTATTAAACTGGGTTTGGGGACCAGTGCAAGCAGCAAAAGGTAAAGGGAGCCATTTACAGTTGCGCTGATTTGAAAGCATCTCTAAAATTTCAATGGAAGCAGAGGACCTTCTTTCCTTGAGGACCTTGCTCCTGGATCTGCCTGTTCTCCCCAAGAAGTGTTTCTGAAAGCTTCATTGACTGGCTCCTTTGATCAGTACCAGTGGAGGTGCACATTCCTGCCACTTGTCTCTGAGACCCAGGACTACCAACACTAAAACATACAAGCTATCGCCAGAAGAGAGCAGGCAGAGGAAAAAAGAGCTGAGCTAATTCCCCTGCTCCTTTGCACTAGCTATCAGTGATTTTCTGCAACAACTCTCCTGCTCATGGCTGGTGACAGCCTTTACCTTACCCATCCTTTCTGCCTCTCAACTCCCTGGAGGAGGCTCTGAAGTTTCTGCTATCTAGATCAGAACAGCACCTTGCACCAGCCAGGCAACTGAGGCACGACATGGCAATTTAAATAATTTAAAACTAAACTAAATTTAGGCCCTAAGTTAATTCACATTTTACTCTCTAGGGCCTCAGTGGGCTTCTTGGTGAGATCCATGAATGCAGCATTACCAGGGGTAACCTAGGGGAGTTAGTCAGGAGGAAACCAGGGAAGGTCAAGAAGTTCAAGTGCCTGAAGGAAGATGAGAGCTTTCTGCTAGGAACTGTGAGCTGCTGGGACAGATGATATCTGTGTGCTTTTGTGGTTAACCCTTCATTGAATACGAAGATATGGAGAACTTGTTGCCAAGGAATCAAGCTGTGGTTACAACAAAAAACAAGCAAAAGGCCTTCGGAGCAATTTTATTTAATTAAATATTAATAAGTTTATACAGGAGCTATAAGCTCGGAGCACAATATTGAATGCAAATAATAAAGCATGAGCTTTACTTTATACAACAGCTAGGGAATGTATTCCATTTGTTGGAGTAAATTAGAATCAGGGAATGCAATATTACAATGTTCTCCATCACTGGAAATTTTAAAATAAAGATTGGGTGTTTTTCCGAAAGATACGCTGTACGTCTAATATGAACTTCAGGGAAGTCCCAGGGCCTGCAACATGCAGGAGGTCAGACTAAATGACACAATAGTCCCTTCTGGCTTATCCTCTGAGATTGTCCTCCACAACTCCCTTGTATGTGCTTCTGACACATCAGCCCAGATGTAGATGACAAAAACCAGCCTATATAAAATACAGTTTCAGGCATTTATTCTACCTCATGGAAAATTATCCAAAACTCCAATGCATAAAAATAACATCCAGCTAGATCAGAGCTGGCATGTTCAGAATTTTCTTATAGTTTCACTTCTCTGCAAGTCAGCAAATATCTGATTGTTGTGAAATACCCTGTATGAAACTGATGCTCTCCTGACAGACATTAAGATGTCCATTAAATACTGTTTTTTTCAAAACTTCAGCTCTCCCTACCAACAAGATGCCAACTACAGCAATCACAAGTTATCTCAAGAAAAAAAGAGTGCAGCTCAGCTTTCATAGGGGGCATTAACTATCCCTTTGGAGGCTGCAAAAACACAGGCACCCCCGGTATTCAACTGACCAGCAAGCTCCAGCATTGGGGTTCTATGAGTTAACTTAAGTTAACACTTGAGTAGGTACAGCATGAATTCACACTCTGCTCTTACCTTCTCAGGGTACTAGGCATCATTTTGCTTTGAAGTCTGCTGTTTGCCTCAGTTACACATTTATGTATGTCTCAAAAGGCCAAAAAGACCCATATCCCAATAAACAGCTTTTAGGATTATGGGCACCTTTTAAATATAGGTGCACTGTACTGAGATTTGGACACCATGAACTCACTTAAATTTATTCCGAGACCTGCCCAATGCCTTTTTGTTTTGAATAATGGTACCAGTGTAAAATAGTAGACTAGTACATTTTCTCCAAAAAAATATTTTTTAGAAGAAAAATGGTTTTGTCAAAACAAAAGTTTCTGCAGCAAGTGTCCTTTTAATAAACCTCCCCCCTGCCCCGCCTCCCAAAAAACCTTCAGTTTTCAGTTGTTGAAAACCTGAAAACTTGTAAAAAAGAATTCTGACAAAAAATAAAACCTTTCTCCATTTTCATCTGAAGTTTACAAGAGATCAGAAACACTTCCCAAACAGCTCTAGTAAATAGTCTCCCTTTCCTACCCCAACTCCACAGAGTTGTTCCATCGGGAACATTGATAAACACTGGAAATGTTGATTTCAGCTTGTTTGATGCTTGCACTGAATACCGTGTGTAATGGGGATTAGATGCTGCTAACAACCACATTTTACCAATTCATGCTATATTTCTGTTACAAATTCCATATCCTGTTAAAATACAAACTAAAAATATTTAAAAATCAAATTATAAAAATGTTAATCGTTAGATGAAATGCAAGATTAAGTATTTTTTCAACAACTGGGATTGGTGGTTTTTTTTTTTTAAACTAAAATGTTGTGTTCCTGTTCATTTTGCAATATCCTGGCATTCCCCTCTTCCCTTTAGACAGTAATTACAGGACACAAATATTAAGCCATGTAAGATATCTGTTGGAAGAAGCACCTGCTTTTTTGGCAAACTCCATAGCGTTGGTAGCACTGGAACTGTTGCTAGATTGTTTGTCACAGGGGTTAGACTACAGATGCGTTTTCTGGCTGACATGAGAGCTGGCATGTCATTTTCTATTTATTCAATATATATATATTTTAAACACTGAAGAACTAGTGCACATCTGTGTATATGGGAATCCAGTCCTATTAAAAACACCTTGTACATGACTAAGTCTGCTGTGCCTGCTGCTTATTACACTTAGCATAACTGTCTCACTGTTACTATGTGAACACCACCAACCCAATCTTAAAATTAGTATATAATCTCTTTGGGGAAGGCCCAACTTTTTGTTATGTACATGTCCTGTACCTAACACATAGCCTCCCCGCCCCTTCCTCATTCATTGAGCAAAGCCTTTAGGCACTACAAATAATTATTACATGATAGTTTAAAAGGAGGTGGTACATTGCTATGACTGTCTCAGTCTACACAACTCACTTGGCTACTGTCTATGAATTAAGTATTAATTCCATACAGGTTTCAGAGGAACAGCCGTGTTAGTCTGTATTTGCAAAAAGAAAAGGAGTACTTGTGGCACCTTAGAGACTAACCAATTTATTTGAGCATGAGCTTTCGTGAGCTACAGCTCACTTGAACCAACCTTCCACACAAACTTCCTCGTGGCTGGATTTTACTAAAACTAGACAAGCCATTTACAACGCACACTTTGCTTCTCTACAAAAGAAAAAGGACACTAAACTTTCTAAACTACTACATGCTACAAGGGGCCACAGCAATGGTTCCCTCATCCCACCTAGCAATATTGTTAACCTATCCAACTATACTCTCAGCCCAGCAGAAGCAGCTGTTCTATCTCGGGGCCTCTCCTTCTGCCCCTCCACCCCCACGAACATGATACAGTTCTGTGGTGACCTAGAATCCTATTTTCAACGTCTCCGTCTCAAGGAATATTTCCAAAATACCTCTGAACAACATACTAATCCACAGAGGTCTCCCTGCCAACACTACAGAAAGAGGGATTCTAGATGGACTCCTCCTGAAGGTCGAAACAGCAGACTGGACTTCTACATAGAGTGCTTCCGCCGACGTGCACGGGCTGAAATTGTGGATACATCTGATGAAGTGAGCTGTAGCTCACGAAAGCTCATGCTCAAATAAATTGGTTAGTCTCTAAGGTGCCACAAGTACTCCTTTTCTTAATTCCATACACTTTCTGTTGCTTGCACATGCAGTTTTGTATTTAAGCTTCATAAATACAACCTTACACATGGTAAGTCACGGTCACTCTAAAATCAGTACTTACGCCATTCACTTATTTTACATTATGTGTAATTTTGGATATATTTCCAAACAGCACATGGTTCTAGCTATTTCCAGCATTTACAAAAATAACTATGTTGGCATGTCCCCTTCACATAAATGCAGCGTATACCAACTGCAGGAGCTTTTCTTATCTGTGTAGGAATACCACCTTCCTAGCTACGTTGACAGAAGCACTCTTCCAGCAGCTTAGCTGTGTCTACACTTGGGATTTTGTTGGCATAGCTGTGTCTGTCAGGAGAGTGGGTTTTTTTCAGACCCTTGACCAACACAGCTATGCCAATATAAGGTTTCAGTGTAGATCAAGCCTCAGAAACTGAATAAGACTTAGAGACTAATTACTGCACAGCTGCTAACAGGCAATGTCAAATATTGGCTGATAACTTAAAATACTCTACTCACAAACATAGTAATTGCCATTTGTAAGAGGCCAATGGGTCCCCTAATCTACCACCCTCTTCTGGTATCAGAATCTCCCCATACCAAGAGTGAGTAGTCAGGTCTCATCTGTAGGGGGTGGGGGAACATGCAGGGGAAACATTTCCTCACCCCAAGCCACTGAACCCCAATGGAGCTGTTCTAAAGCCACTGCTTCAACCTCTGCAGATGCTACAACCTCCATCCTCAGTGTGTTCAATGGGTGCATCAACTATCCATATTTTGTATAGCAGAGGATATACCAGCCCTACTCCTGCCTTTGTCTGGCCTGCTCCTTCCCCCTGAATGGAAACACAGGGGGAGCCTATGTGCAACTGGGCTGTGACTGGGCTCCCAAATCTTGATCTTCGCCTAACAGAGCTGCACCGATTCCTCTGTGGAAGAGGAGGAACCAACAGTTGGCTGTTTCAGAGGAAAACATGAAACTCACACAAAGAGACTAGCTATGTGAGTTTGTATCATGGAGGTTGGAAGTTAGGAAGGGAATGTTCTTTTTGTCCCCACCTGAATATATATTATTTAGCACTAGGCTAGAATATACACTGAAGTATCCATCATCTTTGTAATTTATCCTAACATAATAGCAAATACTATTCCTCGTTGAAACATCTAGTCTATTTTGAAATCTCAGCCCTGGTCTACACTAGGACTTTAGGTCAAATTTAGCAGCATTAAATCAATGTACACCGGCACCCGTCCACATGATGAAGCCCTTTTTTTCGACTTAAAGGGCTCTTAAAATTGATTTCCTTACTCTACCCCGACAAGTGGATTAGCGCTTAAATCGGCCTGGCCGGGTCGAATTTGGGGTACTGTGGACACAATTCGACGGTATTGGCCTCCGGGAGCTATCCCAAAGTGCTCCATTGTGACCGCTCTGGACAGCACTCTCAACTCAGATGCACTGGCCAGGTAGACAGGAAAAGGCCCGCGAACTTTTGAATCTCATTTCCTGTTTGGCCAGCATGGCAAGCTGCAGGTGACCATGCAGAGCTCATCAGCAGAGGTGACCATGATGGAGTCCCAGAATCGCAAAAGAGTTCCATTATGGACTGAACGGGAGGTACGGGATCTGATCGCTGTTTGGGGAGAGGAATCCGTGCTATCAGAACTCCGTTCCAGTTTTCGAAATGCCAAAACCTTTGTGAAAATCTCCCAGGGCATGAAGGACAGAGGCCATAACAGGGACCTGAAGCAGTGCCGCGTGAAACTGAAGGAGCTGAGGCAAGCCTACCAGAAAACCAGAGAGGTGAACGGCCGCTCTGGGTCAGAGCCCCAAACATGCCGCTTCTATGATGAGCTGCATGCCATTTTAGGGGGTTCAACCACCACTACCCCAGCCGTGTTGTTTGACTCCTTCAATGAAGATGGAGGCAACACGGAAGCAGGTTTTGGGGATGAAGAAGAAGAAGATGATGATGAGGTTGTAGATAGCGCACAGTAAGCAAGCGGAGAAACCGGTTTTCCCGACAGCCAGGAACTGTTTCTCACCCTGGACCTGGAGCCAGTATCCCCCGAACCCACCCAAGGCTGCCTCCTGGATCTGGCAGGAGGAGAAGGGACCTCCGGTGAGTGTACCTTTTAAAACACTATACACTGTTTAAAAGCAAGCATATGAAAGGATTAATTTGCCCTGGCATTCGCGGTTCTCCTGGATGTACTCCCAAAGCCTTTGCAAAAGGTTTCTGGGGAGGGCAGCCTTATTGCATCCTCCATGGTAGGACACTTTACCACTCCAGGCCAGTAGCACGTACTCGGGAATCATTGTACAACAAAGCATTGCAGTGTATGTTTGCTGGCTTTCAAACAAATCCGTTCTTTATCTCTCTGTGTTATCCTCAGGAGAGTGAGATATCATTCAAGGTCACCTGGTTGAAATAGGGTGCTTTTCTTCAGGGGACACTCAGAGGTGCCTGTTCCTGCTGGGCTGTTTGCCTGTGACTGAACAGAAATGTTCCCCGCTGTTAGCCATGGGGAGGGGCGAGGGTTGAGGGGGTAGCCACGCGGTGGGGGGAGGCAAAATGTGACCTTGTAACAAAAGCACATGTGCTATGTATGTAATGTTAACAGCAAGGTTTACCCTGAAAGAGTGTAGCCATTGTTTTATAAAATGTGTCTTTTTAAATACCGCTGTTCCTTTTTTTTCTCCACCAGCTGCATGTGTTTCAATGATCACAGGATCTTCTTCCCAGAGGCTAGTGAAGATTAGAAAGAAAAAAAAAAACACATTCGTGATGAAATGTTCTCTGAGCTCATGCTGTCCTCCCACACTGACAGAGCACAGACGAATGCGTGGAGGCAAATAATGTCAGAGTGCAGGAAAGCACAAAAGGACCGGGAGGAGAAGTGGCGGGCTGAAGAGAGTAAGTGGCGGGCTGAAGACAGGGCTGAAGCTCAAATGTGGCGGCAGCATGATGAGAGGAGGCAGGATTCAATGCTGAGGCTGCTGGAGGATCAAACCAATATGTTCCAGTGTATGGTTGAGCTGCAGCAAAGGCAGCTGGAGCACAGACTGCTGCTACAGCCCCTGTGTAACCAACCACCCTTCTCCCCAAGTTCCATAGCCTCCTCACCCAGATGTTCAAGAACGCGGTGGGGGGGCCTCCGGCCAACCAGCCACTCCACCACAGAGGATTGCCCAAAAAACAGAAGGCTGGCATTCAATACATTTTAAAGTTGTAAACTTTTAAAGTGCTGTGTGGCATTTTCCTTCCCTCCTCCACCACCCCTCCTGGGCTACCTTGGTAGTCATCCCCCTATTTGTGTGATGAATGAATAAAGAATGCATGAATGTGAAGCAACAATGACTTTATTGCCTCTGCAAGTGGTGATCGAAGGGAGGAGGGGAGGGTGGTTAGCTTACAGGGAAGTAGACTGAACCAAGGGGCGGGGGGTTTCATCAAAGAGAAACAAACAGAACTTTCACACCGTAGCCTGTCCAGTCATTAAACTGGTTTTCAAAGCTTCTCTGATGCACACCGCGCCCTCCTGCACGTAACCAGCGGCCAGGCGATTTGCCTCAACCTCCCACCCCGCCATAAACGTCTCCCCCTTACTCTCACAGATATTGTGAAGCGCACAGCAAGCAGTAATAACAGTGGGAATATTGGTTTCGCTGAGGTCTAAGCGAGTCAGTAAACTGCACCAGCGCGCCTTTAAATGTCCAAATGCACATTCTACTACCATTCTGCACTTGCTCAGCCTGTAGTTGAACAGCTCCTGACTACTGTCCAGGCTGCCTGGGTACGGCTTCATGAGCCATGGCATTAAGGGGTAGGCTGGGTCCCCAAGAATACATATAGGCATTTCAACGTCCCCAACAGTTATTTTCTGGTCTGGGAATAAAGTCCCTTCCTGCAGCTTTTGAAACAGATTAGAGTTCCTGAAGATGCGAGCGTCATGTACCTTGCCCGGCCATCCCACGTTGATGTTGGTGAAACGTCCCTTGTGATCCACCAGAGCTTGCAGCACTATTGAAAAGTACCCCTTGCAGTTTATGTACTCGCCGGCTTGGTGCTCCGGTGCCAAGATAGGGATATGGGTTCCGTCTATGGCTCCACCACAGTTAGGGAATCCCACTGCAGCAAAGCCAGCCACTATGACCTGCACATTTCCTAGGGTCACTACCCTTGATATCAGCAGATCTTCGATTGCATGGGCTACTTGCATCACAGCAGCCCCAACAGTAGATTTGCCCACTCCAAATTGATTCCCAACTGACCGGTAGCTGTCTGGTGTTACAAGCTTGCACAGGGCTATCGTCACTCGCTTCTCAACTGTGAGGGCTGCTCTCATCTTGGTATTCATGCGCTTCAGGGCAGGGGAAAGCAAGTCACAAAGTTCCATGAAAGTGCCCTTACGCATGCGAAAGTTTCGCAGCCACTGGGAATCGTCCCAGACCTGCAACACTCTGCGGTCCCACCAGTCTGTGCTTGTTTCCTGAGCCCAGAATCGGCGTTCCACCGCATGAACCTGCCCCATTAACACCATGATGCATGCACTGGCAGGGCCCATGCTTTCAGAGAAATCTGTGTCCATGTCTTGATCACTCACGTGACCGCGCTGATGTCGCCACCTTGCCTGGTATCACTCTGCCAGGTTCTGGTGCTGCATCTACTGCTGGATAATGCGTGTGGTGTTTAATGTGCAAATGAGTACAAAACAAATCTGGTCTATTTCTTGTTTTGATCCACTCCATCTATCTTTTACATCTTTGGCTGGCAGCAGACGGTGCAGAAGGACTGCAAGCCATCCACATCTCATCGCTGCTCAGCAGAAGATGGTACAATAGGACTGCTAGCCATCCTCATCTCTTGACTGCCTGGCAGAAGATGGTACAATAGGACTGCTAGCAATCCGTATCACCTGCCTGCTCACCATAAGATGGTTCAATAGGACTGACTGCAGGACTAAAGAGAATGACCTGGTCAAGTCACTCCAAATTTAGTCCCTGCGCTCACGTCTGCCCAGGCGCTCCTGATCAACCTCACAGAGGCGACTAGGAGCACCTCGGACATGACGATGACGGCTACCAGTCCTACTGTACCGTCTGTTGCCACATGGCAATGGGTTGCTGCTGCTGTGTAGCAATGCAGTACCACGTCTGCCAGCACCCAGGAGACATACAGTTACGGTTACCTGAGCGGGCTACATGCTTGCCGTGGTATGGCGTCTGCACATGTAACTCAAGAAAAAAGGCGTGAAACGATTGTCTGCAGCTGCTTTCACAGAGGGAGGGAGGGAACGGGGACCTGACGATATGTACCCAGAACCACCCGCGACAATGTTTTAGCCCCATCAGGCATTGGGATCTCAACCCAGAATTCCAATGGGCAGCGGAGACTGTGGGAACTGTGGGATAGCTACCCACAGTGCAACACTCTGGAAGTTGACGCTTGCCTCGGTACTATGGAAGCACTCTGCCGAGTTAATGCACTTAATGCACTTAGAGCATTTTCTGTGGGGACACACGCTCGAATATATAAAAACGATTTCTAAAAATTCGACCTAATTTCGTAGTGTAGACATACCCTCAGACCCTGTCTATCCTGGGGATATTCATATCGCTGTAGGCCCACTCCTCTTGAGTAGATGTGGTGCACCAACACAACACAAGGCTTGAAGCAGCATTGCTTACTCTGGTTGGTGTGGGGCCCTCTACGCTGTAGTCTGAATCTCAGTTGCTCTGTACCTCATGCTGTCATTTACACCCATGCAAGAAGAGCTAACTGGGTGCAAAATGCTACCAAATCAGAATGGTAGTACTGTATCTTACACAACCTTGCGCTAGAGTGAATGACCACACAAGGTGCGGACAATAGAGAATCATGTGCTTGGGTTCTCACTGTGAACCTACGCAAGTACAAATATTTCCTTGTTATACTTTTGCTGTGGCAGTGAGTTGTGCAGATTATGTTGAGCAAAACATTGTATAATTAGTTTTGAATTGCTTGCTTTTTAATTTCAACAAACACTCATTTGCCTCTGTATTATGCAACATGATAAAAATAGAGCTGCTACCATTTATTATAGGAATAAGTCACAACAGGATGTGCATTATTTATTAGGAGGCTACTGGTGCATGGCTCAAATTCATCTACCAGAGAAGTGCACCAGTAGCCTACTAATGCACACGCAAGAGTGCATAATTGCTAGCAAAGTTTGGCTTGTTCATTTTCCTTCAATTAAAAAAAAAAAACAAAAACCTGTTTTGATTCATGTTTACGTATACCTATGCTTCCACCACAAAAAGTAGCTCCTCACTAAGGGAAAGTAGGAAAAAGGCTATAAATAGAATTTCTCTTCAGTTTTGAGATTATACATATTAATTTTACCAACACTCTTCTCTCTTTGTAAGGACCTGGACTATTTATTTATTCAGACCCCTTCTCCTAATTCCCTTTCCCCAGAAGCTCACCTGGCCAAGCAGCTGTAGTTTGTGTCCCAGGAGTAAATTCAATTCACTTTCTTCTATGAAAACCATTTTGTAATAGCAAATAGCTTCCAACTTCACCTTTACACTTGAAGAAGAGATAAAAGTGGGTGAAAGGGCAATAAACTGCTGTTGAAATGGTAGTTTGGGCCTTCAATGGAAAGGAATGGGACTTCAAACCTGTCACTATTTTCTCCTTCAGCCGCTTCACACCTAACACCCTTTTCCATACCATATACTCCCCCAATCAGTGTTGCCCCATTCATCCATCTCATATAATGGGTGCAGACATTTGAGAGACCAGGCCCCAGCTGTGCATCATTGGGAGCAGGTGTAGGTCTGTGATATCACCAGAAGAGACCAGCCAGGCATACTTGAAATCTATATGCTGGTATTGCATATTCCTGATCCTTCTATGCATCTCCTTTCCAAATTGCTATAAGTATACAGAAGTACATGGAGCTGTTTCAATAATGTTTTCCATAAACAATCAGCAGCTCTTTAAGGATGAATTAAGAAACTTAAATTGCTAGACTTTTCTCTAACAATTTAAAAACCAACTACCAGGACCTTAATTTGAAAACCAAACCACATTTGTTTAAGGTTGTTAAGATTTTAAAAAAACCACTAGTGGTGTAGTTTAAATACACTTCATAGATATGATTCTCCATTGTCTTGCGTCTTGTTTAGTTATTTACATCTGTACAAAGTGAGCACAAAATAGGTATACAATACTGCCAAATCAGTTTTACATCTGTTTTTCATGTGTAAATGACTACACAGGGTGACAGACAATAGAGAATAAACCCCAGGTATCATAGAATCATAGAATATCAGGGTTGGAAGGGACCTCAGAGAAGGACAGCCAAAGTGAATTCTGTTTAAGCCTAGAGGTGGGAGAGACAAGAGAACTTACCTCCATAGTTTCAAAGGAGAGAACATGATTTAGAAGTGCAATTCCCTAATGTCTAGGAAAATCTGGCTAGATTGCAATGAGGAACAGAAACAGTGTGCTTCTCTGGGTTGCTTTCCCTTTTTAATAAGGAATATGTGCATGAGGACAACACCTTTGCTTTTTTGAGATTTATCTGTCATAGCTGTTCAATCCTCTACTGAAGTTATGGTGTTCTCTTGGATGATGTTACAATAACCCCTTCTGCATTCAAACTCCTGGATTCGGGACAGGGGAAAGGGGTGCTTTAGGTTACACTGCACAATAACCAATTTTTTTGAAAGCAGGTATTATACAAAGGGTAAAGAAAATCATAAACTGAAATGGTCTTACAAAGATTTCTATTAAAGGGATAGTCAATTTAAAAAATAGGAATTAAAAATCCCACACATTTTTGTCTGAAAAGGTCTAATCTGCTACAGTTATTTGTAACTCCCAAGATTTCTGGAACTCAAAGAGGTTATAGGGAAACGTACTCTCTTCATTTTTCCACTTTGTTTGCTTTGTGCTTTTGGCAGCACTTTGTGCACCTAATCACGGAAACTCCCTGTGTAGCCAGTCAATTCCTCTCTGTGAGAATGACAAGAGAGACACAAAACATTTTTTAAAATAGGAAAATGTGACTGTAAAACAAACAAACAAAAACCGGCAGGGGGATATAGGGGCAGGTGTAACATCCGAAACTACTTTAAACACACTCTAAAAATTTTGTTTAAAGTGCATACTTTATGTTGAGAGTTTCCCTTTAAGTATCAGCAAGTCCTACATGTTTCTTCTTATGTGCTACTTCCAAGAAACAGATGCTATATTTGTGGCGGATACCACCATTCTTATGTGCAGGTCAGATGACCAGCATTCTTTATTTCCACATCTACATGACAGTCTTGAATTCACAGCCTGATTCATGTCCTGGTAGAATGATAACCTACCCAAATATCTGTTATATCCAAGAGCTGTTGGATCATAGAATCATAGAATATCAGGGTTGGAAGGGACCCCAGAAGGTCATCTAGTCCAACCCCCTGCTCGAAGCAGGACCAATTCCCAGTTAAATCATCCCAGCCAGGGCTTTGTCAAGCCTGACCTTAAAAACCTCTAAGGAAGGAGATTCTACCACCTCCCTAGGTAACGCATTCCAGTGTTTCACCACCCTCTTAGTGAAAAAGTTTTTCCTAATATCCAATCTAAACCTCCCCCACTGCAACTTGAGACCATTACTCCTCGTTCTGTCATCTGCTACCATTGAGAACAGTCTAGAGCCATCCTCTTTGGAACCCCCTTTCAGGTAGTTGAAAGCAGCTATCAAATCCCCCCTCATTCTTCTCTTCTGCAGGCTAAACAATCCCAGCTCCCTCAGCCTCTCCTCATAACTCATGTGTTCCAGACCCCTAATCATTTTTGTTGCCCTTCGCTGGACTCTCTCCAATTTATCCACATCCTTCTTGTAGTGTGGGGCCCAAAACTGGACACAGTACTCCAGATGAGGCCTCACCAATGTCGAATAGAGGGGAACGATCACGTCCCTCGATCTGCTCGCTATGCCCCTACTTATACATCCCAAAATGCCATTGGCCTTCTTGGCAACAAGGGCACACTGCTGACTCATATCCAGCTTCTCGTCCACTGTCACCCCTAGGTCCTTTTCCGCAGAACTGCTGCCTAGCCATTCGGTCCCTAGTCTGTAGCTGTGAATTGGGTTCTTCCGTCCTAAGTGCAGGACCCTGCACTTATCCTTATTGAACCTCATCAGATTTCTTTTGGCCCAATCCTCCAATTTGTCTAGGTCCTTCTGTATTCTATCCCTCCCCTCCAGCGTATCTACCACTCCTCCCAGTTTAGTATCATCCGCAAATTTGCTGAGAGTGCAATCCACACCATCCTCCAGATCATTTATGAAGATATTGAACAAAACCGGCCCCAGGGGCACTCCACTTGATACCGGCTGCCAACTAGACATGGAGCCATTGATAACTACCCGTTGAGCCCGACAATCTAGCCAGCTTTCTACTCACCTTATAGTGCATTCTTCCAGCCCATACTTCCTTAACTTGCTGACAAGAATACTGTGGGAGACCGTGTCAAAAGCTTTGCTAAAGTCAAGAAACAATACATCCACTGCTTTCCCTTCATCCACAGAACCAGTAATCTCATCATAGAAGGCGATTAGATTAGTCAGGCATGACCTTCCCTTGGTGAATCCATGCTGGCTGTTCCTGATCACTTTCCTCTCATGCAAGTGCTTCAGGATTGATTCTTTGAGGACCTGCTCCATGATTTTTCCAGGGACTGAGGTGAGGCTGACTGGCCTGTAGTTCCCAGGATCCTCCTTCTTCCCTTTTTTAAAGATTGGCACTACGTTAGCCTTTTTCCAGTCATCCGGGACTTCCCCGGTGCGCCACGAGTTTTCAAAGATAATGGCCAATGGCTCTGCAATCACAGCCGCCAATTCCTTCAGCACTCTCGGATGCAACTCGTCCGGCCCCATGGACTTGTGCACGTCCAGCTTTTCTAAATAGTCCCTAACCACCTCTATCTCCACAGAGGGCTGGCCATCTCTTCCCCATTTTGTGATGCCCAGAGCAGCAGTCTGGGAGCTGACCTTGTTAGTGAAAACAGAGGCAAAAAAAGCATTGAGTACATTAGCTTTTTCCACATCCTCTGTCACTAGGTTGCCTCCCTCATTCAGTAAGGGGCCCACACTTTCCTTGGCTTTCTTCTTGTTGCCAACATACCTGAAGAAACCCTTCTTGTTTCTCTTAACATCTCTGGCTAGCTGCAGCTCCAGGTGCGATTTGGCCCTCCTGATAGCATTCCTACATGCCCGAGCAATATTTTTATACTCTTCCCTGGTCATATGTCCAACCTTCCACTTCTTGTAAGCTTCTTTTTTATGTTTAAGATCCGCTAGGATTTCACCATTAAGCCAAGCTGGTCGCCTGCCATATTTACTATTCTTTCGACTCATTGGGATGGTTTGTCCCTGTAACCTCAACAGGGATTCCTTGAAATACAGCCAGCTCTCCTGGACTCCTTTCCCCTTCAAGTTAGTCCTCCAGGGGATCCTGGCCATCCGTTCCCTGAGGGAGTCGAAGTCTGCTTTCCTGAAGTCCAGGGTCCGTATCCTGCTGCTTACCTTTCTTCCCTGCGTCAGGATCCTGAACTCAACCAACTCATGGTCACTGCCTCCCAGATTCCCATCCACTTTTGCTTCCCCCACTAATTCTACCCGGTTTGTGAGCAGCAGGTCAAGAAAAGCGCCCCCCCTAGTTGGCTCCTCTAGCACTTGCGCCAGGAAATTGTCCCCTACGCTTTCCAAAAACTTCCTGAATTGTCTATGCACCGCTGTATTGCTCTCCCAGCAGATATCAGGAAAATTAAAGTCACCCATGAGAATCAGGGCATGCGATCCAGTAGCTTCCGTGAGCTGCCGGAAGAAAGCCTCATCTACCTCATCCCCCTGGTCCGGTGGTCTATAGCAGACTCCCACCACTACATCACTCTTGTTGCACACACTTCTAAACTTAATCCAGAGACACTCAGGATCAGAAGGTGGCTTTATTTTTGTTTGATGTTAGCTAGCTCAAGGACACTGGTACACGACTACATGCAGTGGCCCACCAGAGCAGTTATGCTCCTGATATCAGCAAAAAGCCTTATGGTCCGATATTCAGAGCTGTTAAGCATCTTCAGCCCCAACTGACTTCAACAGAATTTGAGAGTGCTCGGCACTTTTGAAAAATCAAGTCATTAGTGACTACCAGCTGAAAAAATGAGAAGTGTTATGGCAAAGCATAGTCAGGGGGCTTACTCTCCCTTGCACTACATCAATAAGAATAAAATTGATGGTCGGGGTCCACAGTTTAGAAGCAACTCTTCCATTCATCAAGACAAATTATTGAAATCATTATAGAAGTGGCAAGTATACTGTGAAATGCAATTAATCTGCATGCGCACAACCTTTTAAAACCTTTTGGTAATTTTCACATCTTCAAGTCACCAGTCTAGACTGCAGAACATATTAAGCACAAAGACAAACTTTCTAAAGTCACCAACATAAAATGTAATATACCAGCTTTTACTCAATGCAAAACACATGGGAATACACTCACCTAAAATGGACATAAAAGCCAACAATATTTTACAAACAGAACCAAAGCAAAAAACACTCCCAGTCTAGTTTTATACTTTCCAAGCTCTACACCTAGAACAAGTTAAAAAGCACTGGTGGTCAAAGTGTGCTTGTCCAGAGGACTCTACTAATGCCCCAAAGATGACACCCCTCCTGTAGGAGTAACTGCTGGTGGGGTTCCCCAGTAGGTTTAAACTAGTGCAATAGGAATGGACTGCCAATACCTGCACTTATGTCTAGGTCCAAGCAGTTTCTGAAGAAGGAGCTGGAGTTGTTGCAATGTCCTGGGCAAAGGACACTGAGAAAAATCAGGTCCTGACAAGGTTGGGGATGGAAAGTGGACTCGTAGGGAAGACGGATTAGACAGGAGCCTTAGGCTTCGAACATCAGGAGTTAACAGTTCCTAGGTTGGGTATGAGAGCTGTTGTAATGTCAAAAAATGTTTATACAGTTGGCCACATTCTGAGGTCTGGCCAAACTGTGCTTAGTGCATGCCCCAAAGGGAGAAACAAAGATGACTTCACATCACCTTTAGGCCACTCAATTCTAGGTCCAGCAGAGGTCTGATTAAGCCTCCAGTGCAATTTGCACCCTACTGTCAGTGGCCATTCTAGTAGCAGAAAATCACTTAGCACCCTTTCCCCAGCTGAGCACCTTACCCCAGCAGCTTCAAAGGGGGGTGGCACAGAGCCAACATAAGCATGCTGAGGGAAGCCCCACCTGGCCTGTTAAACCAGCTTTATGTCCCCTTCAGGCAGCTAGAGTGGCACAGAGGATTCTTGGCAATCTTAGAATCAGACCCATTATAGGGAAATAATGGTGCAAAAGATTCTTAGTGACCTTAAAAATCAAGCTCTTTATATCAAACAGACTTTAAATTGACATGTATACGCTAATTTAAAGGTAGTAAATACATTTGATATTCATATCTCCCAAACAGAGTCACAGTTGAATTGTACCAAATGTTTTTCCTGTGACTGACCATCATGAGTGGAAGGCAAAAATGCTCACAGGGCATGAACATATCAACATACATGAACCCATGAAAGTACAACATGTGGCAACAGTGCCTTGTTTGAAAAAAAAAATAGCATAAAAATAAACCTGCAACACAGGGAAACGATTAAATTTGAATTTAAAAAACATTTGCAAATCCACATGAAAAATGATTATATGTGGACGTATTTTTAGCAAGAGCTTGTCCCTTATCAGAATCAACATACATCAGAATTGTGGAGAATAATTTCCTTTATCAGTGACATCTTCCATTCTGCAGTTCTCACTGTCATATTACAATTGTGTTTTACACTACACTTCCTGTTATTCTTGAAATCAGAAGTTATGGCAATTATACAGTGATGGTAGAGGTGGCACATCCAAAACTAAACCCATAACTCAGTGGGTCTCAACCAGTGGTACATATACTCAGAGGTCTTCCAGGGAGTACTCAATTCATCTAGATCAGTGTTTCTCGACCTGGTGCTTGCAGCCTCAAGGGTGGTCATAGGACAGGTTTAGGGGGTTTGCAAATGGAGGGCTGGCATTAGGAGGTGGCAAGCAGGGTAACTGCCCCAGGCCATACCCGAAGCGAAGTTACATGCTTCAGCCCCAGGCAGCAGAGCTTGGGCTTCAGACAAGGCTCAAAAATGCAAAACAGGCTCAGTATCACATTGAAATGTAAGTACAATACCTATATTCCAATGGCTAGATTTTATAATTATATGCTAAAATAAGAAAGTAAGCAATTTTTTAGTAATAGTGTGCTGTTCGTGACACTTTTGTATTTTTATGTCTGATTCTGTAAGCAAGTAGTTTTTAAGTGAGGTGAAAGTAGGGGTACTCAAGACAAGTCAGACTCCTGAAAGGGATACAGTCGTCCAGAAAGGTTGAGAACCACTGCCTTAACTTATTCCCAACAATTTGCCTTTGGGCCTGAAACTTCAGTTTTTGCCTGAGCCCAGAGATAACTTTTTTTTGAAAGCGTGATGATGAAACAGACATTTGTTACTTATCCGAGTATAAAAATGGTTTTAAGCTGTTAAGAACATTGTTCAGATGTTTGGAGCTCAAAATAACTGAAACTGCCTTGTCTTAAAACTAAAATGTTGGCATACACTTAGTCCAGAATGATTAACGTATCCTTCACATTAAGAGATCTGGATCTGAAACAGAATTATGAACGTTCATCAAAAGCAGGACACTGCTCTTCACTGCATGCTTAAGTCAATAAGGAAAACAGCACCGTGAAAGGCTACAGGGATGGGATGTATGATAGTATAATCAATCATTTTCATAGCCATTCCTGAACATGGTCTACTTCAAAAGGAGAAGAATAAAGATAGATCTAAAAACTTTTCTCAATATTATTTAATGTAGGTAAAGCACTAGAGGGTCAAGATCCTCAGCTGATGTAAACTGATGTAGCTCTACTAAGTTAATGGAGCTATACTGTTTTACGCTAGATGTGAATCTGGTCCTATTAGTACTAAATACTGACACTATAATACAGTTATTATACAGATCCACTATAATCACAGAGTGCCACAACAGCAACCACTTTACTAACACATGTGCAGGCAGCTGGCCAGGATACTAACGCTATTGCTGGCATCACAGCTGGTGCACATGAGCCGAGCACCTGCCTGAAACAGTGTTCTGTTGTGGGGTGGGAGGACACTTCACTCCATCTCCACTTCTCCCTCCCTGTCTTGGCACCAGACTCCTGTCAAACAGATGCAAAAAAATAAAACTGCTCGAAGTGGCCACTGAGCCTGCCTCATCTGTATTTTTACCAGTGGTGCTCTATTCGTTGGTACATCAGCACTGCTTAAAAATCCTGCCCCTAAACAGGACAGGAAATCATTGATGGGGCCCTAGACTGTAGAGGAAAATTCAAGACTGTATTTGCCAAATATAGTAAAGGGGATCTGCTTGCAGATATTCCATAAGTGGTTAGCTGCTAAGTGAGAATTATTCACTCAGCTGTAGTTGCATTATTATAGTCACTTCCCATGTACGTAAACTCTAAAGAACTTGGTCCTGGTATACCAGATAAGAATTGCTCAACTTCATTTTCCTATAGCAATAATCCTATCTTTGCAACATGTCAACCTGTGTAACTACTGAATTCTTAATGTTTATAACAAACTCTAATAATGATTTACAAGTGCATCCCAAATAAGTAAATGATTACGGCAGCCATGTTACCTTGAAATTGAAAGACCAGGGGCTGGATCCAGAAGAGAATAAACTGTGAGTCTGAGTAGCTCTGATTGCATTGGTTTCATAAACTATGTAGTGTTGGGCCCATTCAATATTTGGAAAGGAGACATCAAGGGGGAAAAGGAGTTAATGAAACATATAGGTTCATAACTTTTAAGGCCCTTGTGATCACATAATTAGACCTCCTGCATAATACTAGGTGAAATCCGAGAGCCTGTAACTCCTGCATTAAGACCAATAATTTGTGACTGAATTAAGTATCTTTCATACACAAAACTTTTGCTTACTAGCCAGAAATAGGACTCCTGCTGAAACACACTTTCTCCTTTAACTGAATAAGCAAACTACAGACTTGGGCACTGGTGTCATCAGTCCAATTTGTTAATGGAATAGACTTCTTATAAAAAACCATAATCCTAATTTGGGGACAAATCCCAATTACTTTACTAACACAAGTATTCCCCTGGACGTCAATGAGACTACTCCTGTACGTATGGCAGGCAGTATTTGAACACCAAATTAGTCACTTTGATTCTGAACTGTGCACATGAAGCTTTATGACTAACTTATTCTTGCGACAATGCATACATATATATTTATGGCTGAGATTACACTTGATGCTGAACCATTAATTTCAGTGATTTAAAACTTTCGGGGGTAGAGGGAGTCTTTGTAGAGCTAATAATTCAGGGTTATTCTAGCTGGGAGGTGTCATCCCCTCACCCCCAATTATTTTTTGGGGGGTGGGGCAGGGGTGTAGTTGGGTGGAGTGGTTTGAAGATGTTCCATTCAGCCATTTTACAGGCTCAAATACTCAGATAAAATGAGTGCATTTCAAAAACAAAATAAATTAGTACTGAAATACATTATATATAATGTATATCTTTACAAAAGCAACAATGATGTTAATAAAGTGCAACATTAGAACTGAGCTCACACAAGGTCAGGAACTTTGAAAGAATGGACTCCACAGCAAGAAGAGGTTACTCAGCTTGTGCAATAACTGCAGTTCTTCAAGATGTACCCCCCTATGGGTGCACCACCTCCAGTGCACATGCAACTTTGAGCCCTGTATCAGAGACTTTTCCTCTCGCAGTGCCCATTCGACTCATACATGTGTCCCTATGCCTCCTTGTGCCAGGCACCTATATAAGAATGTGTAAGCAAACTGCCCTCAGTTCCTTCTCCTGCTGAATGTCCACAGAGAGCAGTTCAAAGCAGAGGGGAAGGAGGATGGGTTGTGGAACACCCAAAGGGGGACACACCTTGAAGAAATGCAGTTACTGCATAAGATGAATAACTCCTCTCTTTCTCTGAGTAGTGTCCCTGTGGGTGGGTCCACTTCAGGGGACTTCTAAGCAGTTTCCCCAGAGGGGAATTAGGTAGAAGGTAGGAAAACAAGAAATCAGAGTCCTTAGGGGGAACGTAATACTTTTTAATCCGCTCCTTTGCATGCTGATGGAATAGTAGCAGGTGTTTGCCACACAGTTTTACTTGGATCCAGGAGTGCCTCGCTGATGGGTATGCCACCCTCAAGTGTGTTATTGACTGTAGGACAGCCAATATCTCGTGTTGTGAATCCCTGACCTTTTCTAGTGGAATCTGAAGAATGACAGCTATTCTCTTTATGAGGTCTTGCAATTGCTGAAAATTGTTGGCCATGGAAGGTGGTGGAAGTATAACTGCTTTTTGTGAGGCAGCTGGTTCTGGAGGAGAGGACTGAACAATCCTAGTGTCCCTTTGAGATGGTACCAGTGGTCTGGAGAACTGCTGTTGGTAAGCAGCCGAAGGATCCCGTATGGCTGTGTGGGGGGAGGGAAGAGAGACATACAGAAGAGTAGGGTTTCAGGGTTGGTTCCACCATTCTTGATGATGGTCATTATCTTTTCTGTAACGGTCAACGAATGGGTCCTGACAGGACATGTTGGGAACCCTGGACTGAAACAGAAAAGACTGATTTGAAGTCCCCTTCATCCTCCTCATCCAGTGGAAGAGCCTCCAGAGAAAAGGATGGAGAGTCCCGCAGAACGGGGGACAGTAGCAGGCTAGAGACTGAGGTCTTGGTACCAAAAGACACTTCATACCTACAAGGAGCCGGGATTCAGGCTCATCTGATATGGATGGGTCTCTTGTGTATCTAAATTCTTACGGTACTGAGTAGGGAATTGGTACCGACATGGACACCGAGATGCCGTAGCTGAAGCTTATGATACCGTCTATGGCAGGTGTGCCGATGTAAGCCCCCCTGATGGAGTCTGGCACCATTGCTTGCTCTGTACTGAGCGTATCAAATTGGTAGGTGCAGATTGAGGGATTGAGCCTGATGGTACTAAAAAGGGGCGCTTACCCTCCTAACCTGCCTCAGACACTGGTTGAGTGTTCCGTCATTAACAGTCTCAGCTTAATTTCCTTGTTCTTCCTTGCCTTCAACCTGAGAGGTAGGCAGAAATTGCACTTCTGGGAGACATGGGACTCCTCCAAATAATGAACACACTTAGAGTAGCCACCACTTACTGGGATAGCCTCTTGGCAGCATACGCTGCATGTGAAGCCTGGTCAGCCAGGCATGCCCCACCAGGAAGACAAGGCTTCTGAAAGAAAGAGAGAGGAGGAGGAAAAACAAAAACAAATAAACAATCCTCTCACTGTTAACACTTACGTAATAAATATAACTACTAGGGCTGTCAAGCGATTAAAAAAATTAACCGTGCGATTAATCGCACTATTAATAATAGAACACCATTTATTTAAATATTTCTGGAGGTCTTCTACATTTTCAAATATATTGAATTACAACACAGAATACAAAGCGTACAGTGCTCGCTTTATATTTATTTTTTATTACAAATATTTGCACTGTACAAAAACAGAAAATAGTATTTTTGAATGTTGTGCAATCTCTTTATCATGAAAGTTGAACTTATAAATGTAGAATTATGTACAAAAACCCCTGCATTCAAAAATAAAACAATGTACAATTTTAGAGCCTCAAGTCACTCAGTCCTACTTCTTGTTCAGCCAATCACTCAGACAAACAAGTTTGTTTACATTTGCAAGAAATAATGCTGTCCGCTTCTTGTTTACGTCACATGAAAGTGAGAACAGGCGTTGGCATGGTACTTTTGTAGCCGGCATTGCAAGGTATTATGTCGCAAATATGCTAACCACTTGTACGCCCCTTCATGCTTCGGCCACCATTCCAGGGAACATGCTTCCATGCTGATAATGCTCATTAAAAAAAGTATGCGTTAATTAAATTTCTGCCTGAACTCCTTGGGGGAGAACTGTATGTCCCCTTCTCTGTTTTCCTCACATTCTGCCATATATTTCATGTTATAGCAGTCTTGGAGGATGACCCAGCACATGTTGTTCATTTTAAGAACACTTTCACTGCAAAGTTGAGAAAACGCAAAGAAGGTACCAATGTGAGATTTCTGAAGACAGCTACAGCACTCGACCCAAGATTTAAGAATCTGAAGTGCTGTCCAAAATCTGACTGAGACGAGGTGTAAAGCATGCTTTCAGAATTCTTAAAAGAGAAACTACAGAACCCAAACCACCAAAAAAAGAAAATTAATCTTCTGCTGGTGTCATCTGACTCAGATAATGAAAATGAACATGCGTCGGTCTGCACTGCTTTGGATTGTTATCGATCAGAACCCATCAACAGCCTGGACCATGTCCCTTGGAATGGTAGTTGAAGCATGAAGGGACATATGAACCTTTAGCACATATGGCATGTAAATATCTTGCAACGCTGGCTACAACAGTGCCATGCCAATGCCAATTCAGGTGACGTAAACAAGAAGCAGGCAGCATTATCTCCTGTAAATGTAAACAAACTTGTTTGTCACAGAGATTGGCTGAACAAGAAGTAGAACTGAGTGGACTTGCAGACTCTGAAGTTTTGCATTGTTTTGGTTCTGAGTGCAGTTATGTAATAAAAAAAATCTACATTTGTAAGTTGCACTTTCAGGACAATGATTACACTACAGTACTTGTATTTTTCATTTTTACAGTGCAAATATTTTTAATAAAAAATAATATACACTTTGATTTCAGGTTTCAGAGTAGCAGCCGTGTTAGTCTGTATTTGCAAAAAGAAAAGGAGTACTAGTGGCACCTTAGAGACAAACCAATTTATTTGAGCATAAGCTTTCGTGAGCTACAGCTCACTTCAGCTCACGAAAGCTTATGCTCAAATAAATTGGTTAGTCTCTAAGGTGCCACTAGTACTCCTTTTCACTTTGATTTCAATTACAACACAGAATACAATATATATGAAAATATAGAAAAATATCCAAAATATTTAATAAATTTAAATTGGTATTCTATTGTTTAACAGTGCGATTAAAACTGCAATTAATTGCGATTATTTTTTAAATTGCAATTAATTTTTTGAGTTAATCATGTGAGTTAACTGCAATTAATCGACAGCCCTAATAACTACTAAAAACAACTAACGACACTAACAAAACAAACCACTATAAAAAGAACGTGAAATAGCGGAGGCACACTTAAGGTGGGCATGCTAGAGATCCATCTCAGGCTGAGAAGAAGACTGAATGCGGTTCACCTGTGCATCCCTATACAGACTCAGCATCCAGCATGAGGCGGCACAGGGCACATGTGCAGGCCAAACAGGCATTGCTAGCAGAAAAGTCTCCAATTAAGGGCTTGAGAGGTGCCTGTGCACCTGCAGTGAAGAGTCCATAGGAACTTAACTGGAAGAAGAACTAACAATGTTCCCTATTGCACACCTTCTATATGAATTCATAAAGAATCTGAAAGCCTCCTGCAACTGGACCAACCACCCTCAGCTCTCATTGCAGCAAAAGCACCTTGTAAAATTGAGCTTTCTATCCATGTTGTGGGCAATAGGGAAGAGAGCTGATGAGACCATAATTTTGACATTTGTGCAATTAACATTTCAGACTTAGCATCGAAGTAATGCCGGACTTTATTTCCCCCTAATCTTTTTACCTTGTATTAAACATCCATAATCCCATAGTAAGTAGATCATTAAACTGTGGAATATTTGAAGCAGCTCCTCAGGTCACTACATAAAACAAATAAAGAAATACTGCTTTTTCTTTTATTGGTGTTATACTATACTCTGTTGTTAACTAGTACTTTTAATAAGTTCAAATCAACAAAAATATTATACAGTGAATTATGACTCTGCATTCCTTTCCATGAAAGGTTCCCAACTTTTTAACATGTTTAAGGTTTTTAAACACCCAAACAAGTTTAAGCTGTAGTTCTGATTCCTTCAAAAGTTTTCCCTATATTTGGAGCATATTTTGAGACCAATTAACTTTAAGCCAAGACTAAGCAGGCCTATAGTTTAATTAAACCAGTGCAACTCTGGGTAAAGTAGTAGTCCATGTAGTTCAACCAGTGAAAACTCCTGTATATAGACACACAAACTGATTTAAACCCAGTTTATGTTGATTTTAGCTTAAATTAGTGGCAAAACCTAAATCAATAGAAACCGATTTTTATATCGGTTTAAGAGTGACCACACAGGAGTTTACATTAGTTTAAACTAAAATCTACTAGAAACAATTTAGTGAAACGTGTGCAAGTTGTGCGTAGATAAGTCCTCTAACATTTGAGTTAGAAACAATGCTAGTTTAAGTTCTCTGCTTAGCTAACACATGGTTCTCCCCTGCACTCTTCTCCCCTCTCTATTTGTAACTCATCCGTTCCCTTTCCTGTTGCATCAGGAAACTGTAAATACAGTGGCTTCTGCAGGGCGCTGTTATAATTACCACAGTGTACTGCAACTGTGAAACTTATGCAAAGTATGTAACAACTACTTGAACAAGCTAGAACAGGCAGAATTTAATGTGGTTCTTTTGGCTTTCTAGAAATCCTTTCTAACAGTTCATCAAGAATGAAAATGATACATTTTTGGAAAATATTTAATTTGGCATAAAATTTTAAGACATAACATTTTCCCCTAAGCAGCTCTCATTATAAAATAAAAGCATCTGCTTTACAGACCACTAAAAACTTTCATAAGACGTTGAAGACTGCGAGCTCTGAAAGAATGCTCGTACAGAGTTCCTAGTCTCCATGACCTTTTATAACTTTTGTTTTATCCTGCCTCTCAAAACAAATCTAGACCAATAATAGAATGTTTAGAGCTGTGAAAAATGCACTCACCAATACAAAAGAGATGTATTAGTAACAGCTACCATTTTCACCAACTCCTGTGAGAACACATTTTAAACCACCTTCTCCGTATTTTATTTACTTGACTTTAGCACTATGGTGATGTATTATAAACCCTGTCAAGCCTCTGGAAAAGGTTTCCCCCACCCACTGAGTAATCCTGGTTTATAGTTTACTACGCTTTCTGAAATGTGTTAAGTCAAGCATTCTTCAGAGTTGAAAGTTTCAAAAAAGAAACAGCAGACATTCAAGACAAAACATACACTTGTTTTCTCCCAAGAATGTGTGCGTGTGTATATATATTTACACACACACTCATATAATATACATATACACACACTGTAAAACAATTAAGCATTCAAACAAACAGACAAAAGGGTAATGCAGCAACCTGTAAGAAATCTTAAACAGCAATTTCATTTTTTCAAAATATAGAAAACGTAATCAATCACTTTTTCTAATCTAGAATGTCATATCTGACTGGTTAGGGCGCTTCCTTTTATTTTTTTTCATTCAAGTTTGTATTATACCTATAGAAACTCACTGATTATTTATGCTTGAGAGATCAGATTTGCTCAGTGCTATACAAACATCTTTATAGGAGCATTACAAAAAATAATAATAAATGTGAGCTTTCTCTGCACTGATATTCAATAGAAAAGCTCAGAGTCTGGTTAAGTCCATGTAAGGTCATTAATGTCAAACATACTTCATATGCAACTGATCAGGTCAATGCAAGGAATAAAATAATACAAGTCTTACCAATTTGAAAAAATAAACTACTAACCATAATACAACAAACTCAGTTATAAACTAAGTGTATTTGGTCTCTTTCTCCAATCCCTCCCCCTCCCTTATACATGCACATTCATAGAACAGTACTGTGCAAGAACTATTTCTTAGATTTTTCTACAGCGTTTCATGCTTTAAATTCTGACCATGCCAGTTATACTCCTTGATCTCATAAATTTAATGAGGTCACTTGACATGCATGTTTACAAAAAAGAAAACTGAAGCAAGAGAAGAAGAAAAAAAAAACCCTACAGAGCTGTCAAATGGTATATAGGATTACAGGTATAGCATCTTGATACCTTAACCCATCATCCTGAAAGTGAAACAATTTTTTACTTGAGACTAGCAATGGTTTGTTTCATTTAAATATTTTCTAAATGCCAGTTTTATCTTCAAACTCCAAGAAAACCCCACCGATGACATAGAAATTGCTGTGAACAGAGCTGCATGAAAGGATTAATCAACTGCATAGTACGTCAGTCTCTAAACAAGGCAAAACACTAAATCAGAGTTAGATTCCTCACCTGCAGTTACACCCAGTTAATCTGCTTGAAAGCAGCAAACTATGTAAATCTACTTATACTGGTGAGATAAACATTACAGTCATCAAAATGTAACAAGAACCATTGTTACCAGGCAAAGCTGTTAAAAATAAATTTAAAAAAAAAAATCACATGGCTTTCTTACAGAAGCTCAGATACCGATCCAGCATCTATTGGTGAGACTCAATGGTTATTTCATCCTAAACCTAAATAGCTACTTGCTCTGGCCCCCAAAAATCAGAGATGAGGAAAAGTGGGCTGAACACTTTTAAAATCCCAAATCAAATGTCTACAGCAGCTCTACAGATACAAAGAGCAGATGGAAGGGAGGAGACCCAATTTTCCATCACATTGGCGTTACACAGGCGTAAATATGTTGTCTTCATTGTTACTACTTTGGATTTACACAGGCGTAACTGAAAGGGGAAAATTCAGGTTCCTTATATACGTAGGTTGTATTGAAGAGAGACCTAAAAGAGTCTACAGCAGAGGGTGAAGAGGTATTACCACTTATTATAGCCTCTTCACAGTAGATAGAATATCCTCCTTTAAAGGAAGAGTAAAAATATTTGACTGTATTTAGCCACTTTCACGTATAATCAGAACTGTTTTGACAGACAAACTACTGAAGTATAAAACCAACTGGGATAGGCAATGCATTGCCCACATTCTTCAGCCAGACTTGAACCTGCATTCTGTTTTTGTCAGAGCATTACCTGCCAAGTTACTACTCACTTTTGCAGCTTCAAACTTTGACATGAGCTCAGTAGGAGCATTTTTAATGTGCTCTTGTCTGTCCGCAATGCAGGCAAATCCTATTTAACACAGATGACTTCAGAGACCAGAGCTTGCTGCTCACCCTACCACTATAGAAGAGAAAAAGATTAGGCACCACCCACCTCTGTCTGACCTGAAAATGAAGTAGCTGACTGGCTCCTAGAAACCTGAGTTACACAGAGAGACACAGATAGCAAGCATAGTACTGTAATCACAGATTCCTTTGTAAAATTAACATTACTTTTAGGCAACAAATAGATTGTATCAGTGAAATCCTGGCCTCACTGAAACCATTGGGATTTTTGCCATGGATTACAATGAGGCAAAATTATATTACAATTCCTTCCCACTAAAACTGACAGGGTACTTTTTTCCTTTTGCTGATAGATTGCAATCAACTTTCAGCCACAATCTGGCACCAACCAGAAATTATGATAGAAAAAACATATTATTTTATCAAAGATTTAGGATTCTATTAAAATCTTACACCATTCTGCTACCACTGAAAACACATTATAATTAAAAAGCCAGCACAGGCTATCCCAGAGTATTTACTTTTCATTTTTAAAATTCTTTTAACTCCTCTGTCTCATATACTGAATACTCCTTTTACCATAGAAGAAAACTAGCCTCTTAGAATAAAATACAAATACAAACGTTCTGAAAATGGATTAGATTTAATTGTACATTAGTAAATCTACTTTATAACAAACGGAGGATTAGACTCGTATCCTGTGACACTAATTCATCCATGCAGGTGAAGTCTAAGTGAAAATGAAATCACCAAAAGTCACTCTTATTCCCAATGAAGTCAATAGGAGTTTTGCACACACTTCAGTGGGAAAAGTTCTCAAACTCCAGCTCCCTATGTAGGAAATGTTTGAAAAGGGAATGGCTAAACACTAACAAAAGAATGCTTTGGTACCCGGGGTCTTAAGACTACATAATACCCACACATTCATTTCTTTCTCTGCTACTGAAAAAGAAAAAAAGGTCTGTTTGTTTTTCTAATTCAGTCAGGCCTTTTAGCTCTTTGAATCTAAGGAGTGCACTGTGAAAAGAAGAGCATCTTATCAGCATGCTCCAGACCAGCAGGCTAACTCAGATCCCTACACAAAACATACAACCCTTCCAGTAAAAAGGCCTCACCCTCAGAGTTTTCCTCCCTATTTCCTCGCTAACACCCTGTTGCACGCTAACAAACAAATGAACACACCAGACCCTAAGGTGCCTTAATTAACTATCCTGTCAAGTAATTTAAGAAAATAGTGTCTAACACATTGGCTTCCCTTACAAAGTATGTAGACACACGATACAAGAGCTGCACTGTGGTTGTATCGGGGGGGATTTATTTAAAAAAAAAATCACCACCCAGTAATATTTTATCACATACACACACTTCAGATGCAAGATGCAATGATAATGACACAATGTTGGGTGTCATCTGCAAAACGTTGTTGAGATAGCATTGTAAGTGATTTGTACAATAGGAGAGTGATCACTTTAGATAAGCTATTACCAGCAGGAGAGTGGGGTGGGGGGAGAGAAAACCTTTTGTAGTGGTAAACACCCATTTTTTCATGCTTTGTGTGTATAAAAAGATCTTCTATACTTTCCACAGTATGCATCCGATGAAGTGAGCTGTAGCTCACGAAAGCTTATGCTCAAATAAATTGGTTAGTCTCTAAGGTGCCACAAGTACTCCTTTTTTTTTTACAATAAGGATGTTCCTTTAAAATGGGGGACGAGAGCAGCAAGTTATGAAAGCTCACTTAAACTCCAAGCAAAGATAAACCTAATGTAAACTGTTGCACTGGTTATCATAATCCTAATAATTCACATGCTTACCTATCAGAGAAACATACATGAATTGGAATTTTTAAAAAAAATCCATTAAAATCAATAATTCTATGAAGCCCTGTAGTAAAGTGACTCTCCATTACAATGTGATGTGATCTGATATTTCTATCTTTAATGCATCCCAACTCCACAGAGAGTGACAATACATCCTTTACCATTATTATGATAATTTGTTTCTATTGCTGAGGGGGGCGGACACAAAAGGGGATTTATGTTTCCTCCCTCCCCAGCCCCCAAGAAAATACATGAGAGTGGGGGGTGGTTGTGAGTTGATTGTTTTTTCGGTCAACCAGGCATCTTGTCACTGACTTCTAATCCATGTAACCTTTTTCTATACAAACAGGAGGGTCCTCACTTTTCCTGACAAACCTGAAGCACGTGATTTTTGTTTGTCTGGTCAAAGGTTCAATGAAAACAGGTCTGTTTTGTAGTAAATAATTGTGTGACGACGCCAACACTAAAAATCAGAAACAGGAAACAGTTTTCCTAATTTCTCCCACCCTCACCGCAGCAGGGGATGTTGGTCTAACCATTCCAGCTGCTTTCAAAACTTAAGATGCTAAAATGTCCGTTTCAAAACAGTTCCATAGATGTGAACGGTCCAAGCTTATCGAAACTATCTGTCTGCTCATAAAATGTCACAGGGTTTCCCTCGCACTGCTAGGGGGAGGCCGGGGGCGGCGGCGGGTGACGCTCAGCCGCGACAGCAGAGGGGTTTTTGGAGCGTATGGGGCTTTTTTGTTTGTTTTGAAAGCACGTTCGCCCTTCTTGTCATTTTATCAGAAAGGAAAACATTCAGCCTGAAGTTTCGATTTTCAATGCATGTTGCAACTTCACTCCTTTAAAAAAAAACAAAACAAAACAAAACAAACAAACAAAAAAGAACCGTGGCGCAGCGCCCAGCACATCCAGGGCTCCCTAGGCGCCACACAACACCCCCCTCCACCGCTAGGGCCACCCGGCTGAAGTCGCCTGACCGGCACCAGATCGCCTTTCTTTCGGGGACCCAACAAGGTCACACGCAGCCTCGGAGCAGGGGGACTCTCCGTGCAAGCCAGCGGGACGCGCGCAGCGGAGCGCTAAGGGAGTGGAAGTTACAGGTCCCCCCCCGCGACGTACCCACTCCTCCCCTTCCCCTGGGGGGGGGGGGGAGCGCTGCTCTCTTACCTGTTTCCTATAGGAAGCCCTGCTGCCGCCCGCCGGGTTACTGCTGCTATTGGGGAAAATCATCGCCCCGCCTAAGCCCCAGCTTCCCCTCGGGATGGGCAGCAACTTTTGTGCCAACTTGCACGCAGGGGCGGCTGCGGTGCCTCCCTCCCTCCCCGGCGGCTGCCTCCGAGCCGGAGGTCCACGCACGACGACGCCTCTTTCCCGCTTCCGCTCCGGGGATCAGCCGCGCAGCGCCTCCCGCACGAGCAGCAGCGGCCGAAGGGAGCTCATTGATCTGGCGGCGGCGGCGGCGGGCGCTTCCCCAGCGGCGGCAGAGCCGATCCCACCTACCAGCGGCCTCAACCACCGCCCAGAGAGAGCGCGGCGCCGCAGGAGACGGCCCACAGCAGGCTCTGCGCCCGGCTCCTGCGCCCGGCCTGCCCCGCACGCTGCCGCCTCCTGCCCTGGCCGCTCTGCTCTGCGCAGGGGCGCTCAGCAGCCACCCACTGCGCGGGGCCCCGGAGGAGCAGGCGGCGGCCGCCCCTGCCCCGCCGAATGGTTGCTTCTGGCCTCCGCATTCCGCACATTCCACGGTGCAGCCAGCAGCTCCCTGCGCACCAGCGGCGGCAGCACTTCGCCCCTGGGCCAGGCGCTCCGCGGCCAGGTGAGCGCAGCAGGAGGAGGGACGTGTCGCCTCCGCTTCACCTGGGGAAGGGCCCGAGTATGCAGCCAGCAGCTGTCTACTCTAGTCCTTTACTCTGCAGAGCCAGCAGCAAAGCACCTCCCCCCACAGCCGCGCCTTCGATAGAGCTGGGCAGCCCTGGCCCGGACGCACAGTTCAGCCGCACAAGCGCAGGGGGAGATCGGGCCAGAACCGGCCACCCTGAGGTTCTGCATGCTCGACCTCTAGACCAAGGTGGAAACCAGGTGCAAATCGAGAATGGATCGAAACTCGTTCAGTGGATCAGAAGGGGGTGACTTCTCACGTGGCTGGGGGTTTGAAAACTAGCATCTGGCTCTGGAATTTTCCAGCAGCTCAAAACTCTGGATCTAAACACCCAGGACTTTGGGGTGAGAAGCCACCATAGTCAGAAATCTAGTTCAGAACTTTGCAACTTGTGTACATCTCTTCAAATATCTGATCCCCTTCTCACACATACACAAGGTCAGAGAGAGACTGCAAATTTACTTTTCAAAAGGACCAAACCCTGTAGTCAATAGGAATTTTGCCAATGATTTCAGTAGCGATAGGATTTAATTCAAAATACATGACTCTGCCTTACACAAATTGATTTTGCCTGTGTGAAATCAACTGAATTGTCCCTCATGGCCTGAACAAGGAACAAAAGTCATAAAGTCCAAAGTCTAGCCTTATAGTCTGAGATGGCTAGCACAGTTTTAGGGAATTCATCCATCCTAAATCTCACCAATTCCTCCGAATAAGCTTTTTTGAAGTTTGAGGGAAATCCCATTTTTCTGCCAAAATTTAGGGCCTTGGGAAGTTTTGCAGTTACCGGAAAATTAGATTCCTCAGGTTTGTTGAGGGAAAGGGCTGCAACTGCCTTCCAAATTTTAGATGTGTTACGTAGAACTCTGAACCCTTTTTGTTGTGTACCCATCATTGGTTATAACTAGCAGTCTCGTCTATAAAATAAAATTAGACTTTGTTCAACTCCATAATTTCATACAGGTGACTCTGTAAGAGGACCTTCCACTGAGGACACCTAGTTCCAAGGTTTCCTTTGGTATTTTTAAATTCTCTTTGATAGTAAGCACTCTCTCCAAAAATTGACTGGGAACATAGACTGCTGGAAAGAAACATAGATTTGCCACTTGGTTCACCAGTGAAATGTTGAGCTGCATCCCAGAACAGCTATGCCAGCTCTAGAGTGTTTGGTGCTGGTAGCAACTTGGAAAATGTCCACCCCTCTCAACCTTCAGTTACTTTTTGCAATAAGCAGTCACTAAATATTTTCGTGCCATTGCATTTTGCTGCCCTAGACAACAGCCTATTCTAGTATAGCGAACAGTGAGAAAGCAGTGCTGCTTGGCAGAATTGTTGTGTGTGTACCAGTAAACACCACCAAAACACAAAAAAACCCCACACAGCACCTAAAAACTCATCCACAGTTACGTTCCATGTTAAACCTGACCTTTGAATAACTGTTCAGAGCTAGTCAAAAACCATGGCCAGCGTGTGGTATGTGCACATGCAATCTTAATTCTGCATGCTTTGAATTAGTATTTCTAAGGCAATAGAAGAACTGCACAGTACTGGCAGCACAGTCTTCTAATAGTCAACAAAAATGAGAAAGATCTTCACGAATCCTCTACTCTTACAAAATGACTTTGGGGGTAGGAGACACGGGAATTGATATCTTCCCCCCCAGATGACAAAGGATTCTGAGGAACTTCACTTTTCCCTTGTTTCCCAATACAATTAAAAACTGGTGGGATGTAGACATCTCCTATTCCATCACAGGTATTTTTAAGGCACCAATCACTGTGGTAGTTAGACACCATTACAGGAATTAAAAGATTTAAGAACATTTCAAAAGGGAACTCTAAAAGCAGGAACTCTGCACTTTCATCCCCAGGTTGCTATTCTTTAGAGAGGATGTGGATTTCCCTTTCGTGGATTCACCATGTGGCACACGTTTTTTCATGGACAATACATAGTCTGTTTTTCTAACGTTTGTGGTATAAAACATGTAACATTAAACCATTCAGTGAAAATTTGATAGAAAATATCACCCTCAAGAGATATTTGTTTTATTTATGCTTTTGTTTAAAGGAGATTTGCAATGGCATTTTCAGAGGAGAAAGTGTGTTAGCCTTGATGTCCTGGCCAAAGTAGCATTCAGCCTACCAAAATCCTCCCTGCATATCCAAATGGATACGGTAATCTTCCTCAATTCTTGCCCTAAATTATGAAACAGTCTTGCCTTGTGTGCTGTTAAACAATAGCTATGTTCTACCCCAGAGCCGGTAGTGGCATTTTAGTGATGTGATGGTGGGTGAAGTGATTTCTGTGTGTGGGAGTGAGTGTGCATGAGAGAGAGAGAAGACTAATAAGGCTCGACAGTACCTTCTGGGAGGGAAGGTGTTATATAGGTTTAGGATTTTACTAAGCACTTTCCCTACATCTTTTCTAGGATAAAAGGATCATTCCATGTTTGCAGATAAGACCCTCAGTCTTACCCCGCTAAGAGTAAAAATATTGAAACAGACTCTTTGAAATGTATACAGAAGTGGAAATTTAAATCACATTTGTCAAGGAAATGCATATTAATTGTGTTATAACAGATGTGAACCTATGTACTAGTATGCAGGTACCTTCCTGGTTAAAGTTATAAATATGTACTTCAGTTTGTTCTTGAGGGGTATTGGTAAGCATGGAGGTTCTAAAGGTACCTGGATTAATATTTTGACAGTTTCTTTAACTAGCAGGAGTTGCACAGTCAAAAAAGAAGGTGGCTTGCAGAGCAGAGCTAGTTATATTTTGTGGTTAAAATCTTCATGCATTGCATGTTTATTGTTCAGAGACAGTTAAAGATGCGTATTTGTAGATAAATTAAGGCCAGATCTGAGTTGAGCATACCACTAAAGGGTATCTGAAGATGTAGACAGCAACAGGAAGCCTTCAAAGGAGCTAGAGAATATCTGGAAAATTTGGAAGCTTCCAAGTAATTACCATCAATCTCAGCAAACAGCAGACTGGTGAAACCAAACCCTTATTCTGTAAACAGTTCCACATACATAAATCACAGCTTCATGATTCAAATCAAACCCCTGGTTTCTTACTTTACACAAAGCTAAATAAACTCTGTGGAAACCCTCCATCAAGGGTCATTCACTGCTGTGGTGGGACAGTTACTGTTTCTACCACCTCCCTCCCTAGAAGGTTCTGTTTTAGTAGGGTAACTTTAGTTTCCGCTAGGGGCTTCTAGAGCCTAGTCTGGATGTTCTGAATTCATGCATTCTGCCAGCTGCCCTGGCCATGTCCCCTCGTGAGCCAGTGCCACCCATTTGGGGGGCTGCCTAAACACACCCCTGGTGCAGGGAAGGTTATGAGCACTTTGTACTCTCCCCTTCCAGTTGGGTCTTTCTACTGTAACTCCCAAGGAGATTACCTAGATTCCTGGGGCTCTGTCTGCTGGCAGAATGGGAGAGGAACACTGTCCCTGGTAGGGAGAGGGAGCCAAGGCATACTCAGAGTCTGCCTGGCAACCAATAGGGAGTGAGATGCCTCACCCAGGGAGTTCAGGAAAGAGGAGAAGACATTTTTTAGTCAGTCTGGAGCCAGCCAGGGCAAGGGCAGGACTGGTTGTGTGGGGAGCTGGTGAGTCTCAGGCCTGCATGCAGGGTTTCCGCTGAGAACTGGCCCCTAGGGACCTGAAAGCAAGATCCCTCAGCTGGGCTCTTCCTTCTCCGCTGATGATTCCCAGTTTGTAGAGTTTTGCTGGGAAACTTCCCCAGCCAGGCTGAGTTAGCCCTCCAGCTCCCTAGGTGAGACCAGTCACCACATGGTCAGCTCTGTCCTGTCTGCTAGTTCAGGTTGCTGCCTGCTGTGAGTGTGCCTGGATGCTGGGCTAGGAGACTACAGTTTGGATTTTAGTACAGTTGTGTAATCTGCACCTTGAGCCCTACACCCCTTTGTGGTGAGGGGAAATCCTGGGACCAGAACAGCCTGATTCCTGCCTGAAGAGGATCTCTGCCAGCAGAGATCAGCCCCTCTGCAGTGACTGAGGAGTCCAGAGTCATCTCTGGACCTGAGGATCATTCATGGAGTTTGTGAGTGCACCATCTTTTACTCAGCAAGTCAGAGAATTCATTTTGGGGACCTCCTACTCCCTGAACTGTGTCCTCAAGCCAGGGAGGAAGGGTTTGGGGATTTTATAACCTGCTGCCTGTTTCAAGTGTGGAGGAACTTACCACCTTCTCCCACTTGTGAGTCCCTTGGGCTCTACTGAACCCAGTCAGCCACAGTGCTAAACCACTGCAGAAAAGAATTTTGGTGTCATAGGTCATCAAGGGCCCCAACAAAGTACGTGTACCAACGGCACACTAATCTTACATTTGCTACGTCAAGTCATGTGACTAGGAAAAGTCACAGGTATTGGCAGTGTGGGCACCGGTGAACCTAAAAATAGTGTTTTTCCCTGTTACGTTATATTTGTCTCCTGTTTAATATAATTATTGTGTTGAGTATATTGTATGTGTTTATGTTATTTCTTGGAAGTCTCCAACTATCTGGCAAGTAAGTGGGGATTACTCTGTGGTTAGAATTTTCCACCCAAGCTGCCCTGGAGACCCTGCCAGGAAGGAGCGAGGGGGGTGGAGGCCACCAAATAATTCATCGGAAAAAATAAAGAAGATACACCCTGCTGAGTGGGTGGCGGGATCCAGAAAAACCCAGATCTGTCCATCAAAACCTGTAAGCAGACTGGCATTAAAGAAAGTAACCGGATGGAGAGAGGGCACTACATTGGAGGCACCACTGGGATCCCGTCTTTTAAACTCAGACCTTATATACACCCCTGCTGTCTTCCTGGGAAATTAAGTAAATTCCCAGTATGGATTGCCAGAAGAGGCTTGTAACTTGGTGTGAGCTGGAGGAAGGTGACCCTGAATGCCACTTCCTGCTCACTAATGTACCCACTGAATGGGAAGTTAGACAAATTGAAGATGAGATTGCTAATGTTAGAGAATGGGGAACCTGTGTGGTTCGGAGTCATATGCAAGCAAAAGAGGAAGCTACTTTATCCCTTCTTGTAGAGGGCAAGATTATATTGTCTACTGTAGTGATCCTCCATGTAATTCTACCAGATGGAGAGAAGGAAGGATAGAAGGTAACCACACAAGCACAATCACATTTTCCCTCCCCATCTTCCCCACCATCTGAAACCATCAATTTTCAGTCCAAATTGGGGGACTTTCTTAGGAAGGAAGGGACGACCATGACTGAATTAAGGACTCTTTTGGGAAATAATCCTGTACCTCCTCCCAGGTCTACGGACCAAATACTTTTTGCTATGAGACAAGCAATAGGAGAGTCCATAAAGACAGTATATGAATTGGGCCCTTACAGAAAGCTGAAGTTCTTTTCAGGCATTAAACCAGTGCCTGTAGGGGAAGATAACTATGACACTTGGAGGCATCAACTAAATCAGATGATGCAGGAATGGCAATGTAGTGAGGCTGAAAAGAGGAAACGTGTGGCAGAAAGCCTGCGAGGACCTGCAGGGAATGTGCATTGAAAGCCAGCAAGCCTGTTGCCACTGTTGATGACTATCTCTCAGCGATAGAGGATGCCTTTGGGAGCCTAGAGACAGGGGAAGACCGCTACTTTCAATTTCGGTCCTGTTACCAACAGCCAGGTAAAAAACTATCTTTCTATCTTCACAGATTGGAACCATCCCTTCAACTGTGCATCCGCGTAAAGGCACCGAGAGGAGCAAGGAACAGAGTACAACTAGAACAGATCATACGAGGTGCCATTTATGATGACTTTCTAATTATGAAGCTGCAACTTGTAGACCGATTGGACAGTCCTCCAGAATTCCATCAATTGCTGTGAGAAGTCCGGGAGGAGGAGGAAAAGAGAACTATTAGAGAGAGGAATAAGATCTCAGTAAGTAGGACCGTTGCTCCTAACAAACTGAAGGATGACCCTTGTCTGTCCACCACTGAGGACCTCCATCAACAGCTTAAAACTTTGACAGCACAGCTCACTGAATTTATGACAAGTAAGATGCCTCAGGGGTCACCTAGTGAAATTTTTCCACCAACTTTGACAGAAAGAAAGTACCCTTCCTTTTGCCCAGGGAGAGGGGACCACAACAGAGAACCTGTAAATAAAACCTTGGCGACCCTCCCAAGGAACAAGAGATTCTGCTACCAATGTGATGAGGAAAGGTACATTGCCACCCAGTGTGACAACCCGAGGAACGAAAAGAAGGTAGCACAACGAAAAAGGGAGCTACAGGGAAACTCCCAAGGATCCCAGTAATGGAACATACTGGAGCCATTACAGTCAGAGCTCCACTAAGTTGTGTTATGAACAGCCTTCCTGGAGCCCATTCCCAGAGGGATTGATAGGCCCAACAGCAGTAGTTAATGTGATGGTAGAAGGGATTCCTTGTAGGGCCTTGCTGGACAGTGGATCTCAGGTCACCATCATTATTAGAGAATTCCATCAGCAATTCCTGCTTCAAGTGAAGATCTAGCCTCTAGAGCAGGGGTAGGCAACCTGCAGCATGCGAGCTGATTTTCAGTGGCACTCACACTGCCCGGGTCCTGGCCACCGGTTCAGGTGGGGCTCTGCATTTTAATTTAATTTTAAATGAAGCTTCTTAAACATTTTAAAAACCTTATTTACTTTACATAAAACAATAGTTTGGTTATATATTATAGACTTATAGAAAGAGACCTTCTAAAAATGTTAAAATGTATTACTGGCACGCAAAACCTTAAATTAGAGTGAATAAATGAAGACGCGGCACACCACTTCTGAAAGGTTGCTGACCCCTGCTCTAGAGGGATTGGCAATATGGGACCTTAGCAATGCTAGTTACCTGTACGATGGATATGTATTAGTGACTAAGTTTTTCTGCAGAACTGGCTGGATGTTTCCAGGATTGTGATACTCTGGCTTTGATTTGTCCTGAGACGCAAAATTCTGATGGCATTCCCATACTGCTTGGAATCAACAGCAACATGTTCCAGTCTTTGGCCACTCTTTGTGGTCGTTTGGGCCAGAAGACCCCAGGCATGGTTTCGCCCTCCCTGGCAAGAGCCAACCCTGGGCTCATCCACAACGCATTATGACCATGATAGCTCTGTTGATGAGTCACTAGGGAAAGTTGTAAGAGTATCCAAAGCTGTTTTGTCCATACCCCCACATGGTGAGATTGACTTGAGAAGAAAACTTGAGAAGCACAGTCGCAGCCTTCCTCATACAGTGATGATGGTGTCCTCTGCTGGAGATAACTTCCCTAGTGGTCTGATGGTTCAGAGAGGTTTACTGTCCTTACTACAGATGGAGGAAGCTGGCATTATGGTAAGAGTAAGAAATGAAAACAAGCATCGATAGCCATCAGGAAAGGAACGGTGTTAGCATGATTGTATAGAGTAGAGTGTGTTGTGACCCCTGCAACTGCAGGCAGAAAGCCCTGTAAGGCATTGGATCCTGATCTTTGTAATTCTGGTGATTCTCCTATGTCTCCCAGTTGGAATGACTGGTTGAAAAAACAGCTAAGTGAGAGACCGGATGTGTTTTCCACTGAGGAATAGGATGTGGAGTATGCCATTAACGAGGAACACACCATTCGTTTGGCAGATGACAGGCCTTTTAGGGAGAGGTCCCGAAGACTGGCACCTGCAGACATTGAGGATGTGAGAAAGCATATCCAAGAACTACTGGAAGCAGGAATAATTTCTAAATCCCGTAGCCCCTATGCATCCCCCATTGTGGTGGTGCGGAAGAAAAATGGGACTGTGTGCATGTGTGTGGACTATCGCACACTGAATAAAAGGACAATCCCAGATCAATACACTGTACCCAGGGTAGATGATGCCTTAGCTTGCCTAGCAGGAAGCAGATGGTTCTCCGTCTGAGATTTATGAAGCAGCTACTACCAGATCCCGATCAGCTCTGAAGACAAGAGAAAACAGCTTTCATTTGCCCTTTGGGATTCTACCAGTTTGAGAGGATGCCCCAAGGTATCTTGGGAGCTCCTGCTACATTCCAGTGTTTGATGGAGAAGACAGTGCCGGATATGAATTTCTTAGAAGTGCTGGTGTATTTGGATGACTTCATTGTTTTGGGGAAAACTCTGGAAGAGCATGAAGCTCGACTAATGAAAGTGTTAGACCGCCTGGAAGCTAGTGGGTTGAAACTGTCACTTGACAAATGTCAATTTTGTCAGACCCAAGTAAAATATGTAGCCATATTGTGTCAGCAGAAGGTGTGGCGACTGACTCAGAGAAGCTTGAGGCATTAACCACCTGGCCTATACCCAAAGACCTGAAAGCTTTACAATTTTTCCTAGGCTTCTGTGGTTATTACCACCGATTTGTAAAAAATTACTCCTCCATTGTGAGACCGCTCACCAATTTTACAAGGGGATACCCCCCAACATGGAAGAGAACACCCCAACATAAGCTTGTGAGTCCTCCTGAGAGGTATTTCAAGGTGAATGAACCCTTTGGGGACCGTTGGACTGAGGAATGCAACAACACTTTCCATGCCCTTATTGAGAATGTCACCACTGCACCTGTGTTAACCTTTGCAGACTCTACCAAGCCCTATGAACTGCATGTAGATGCCAGTCTTGATGGATTAGGAGCAGTTCTCTATCAAAATTAAGAGAATCAGTGGAAACCCGTGGCCTTTGTCAGTCAAGGGCTGACTGCATTGAAAGACACTAACCTGTGCACAAACTTCAGTTTTTAGCTCTCAAATTGGCTGTTGTGGACAAACTTCATGATCATCTATACGGAGCGACCTTTGTAGAAAAACAGATAATAACCCACTTACTTATGTGCAGACCACAGCTAAACTAGATGCTACTGGTCAGCGATGGATGGCTGCTTTGGTTGCTTATGACTTTAAGCTGCAGTACCGATCGGGTCAAACCAATGCAGATGCACTGTCCCTTCACCCTCATAACCCACTCGAGGAAGAGTCTGAGTGGATGGAAATACCTTCTCCTGCTATTTGTGCCACCTGCAAGACCATAATAGGAAAACTGCAGTCCCATTATATAAATGAGGAAAGATATGCTGACACCCTGGGGTTATCTGACAAGGCTATACCCACAATTTATGCAAACCTTGTTGGGCTAAAGACTTTTGATAACTCCGACTGAATTGAGAAGAGCTCAGTGGAAAGATTCAGACATTGGGCCTGTGCTGGAAGCTGTGGAAAAGGGTAAAAAACCCATCTCCAAGGCTAACTTTGCCCCCGGCACAATTCTTCTCCTAAAAGAGTGGGATCGTTTAGTGATTATTCCGGACCATCCAGACTATAAGGGGCCATGTGCGAAAAGAACTGGTCTTACCCTGGGAATACCAGGAGATGGTGTTGAAGTCTTTGCACGATGACCATGGTTATTTGGGGGATAGACAAGACTTTGGAATTGGTCAAAGACCGGTTTTATTGGCCCAAAATGACAGCATCTGTGGAAAACCACTGCAAACGGTGCTCTTTTGTTAAGCGGAAGACCCTGCCACAAAAGGCAGCATCTATGGTGAACATCACTACAGATGCACCCATGCAATTCATGTGCATTGACTTTTGTTGTCGGAGCCTGATAGAAAAAAACACTCCAGTATATTGGTAGTTACTGACCATTTTACAAGGTATTCCCAAGCATATCCCACAAAAGACCAAAAAGTCAGTACAGTGGCCAAAATTTTATGGGATAAATTCTTTATACATTATGGTTTCCCTGCCTGAATCCATTCCGACCAGGGAAGAGATTTTGAAAGCAGACTACCGGTAATTTACGAACTGACAAAAACCCTGGGAATAAGGAAGTCCAGAACCACTCCTTACCATCCTCAGGGAGATCCACAACCAGAGAGATTCAACCAGACTTTGCAAAACATGTTGGGAACTCTGCATCCATCCCAAAAGATCAGATGGAGTGAGCCATGTCAGTTACCTTGTCCATGCTTATAACTGCACTAAAAATGAGTCCACTGGCTTTTCGCGTTATTATTTAATGTTTGGTAGAGAAGCAAGGCTACCAATTGACTTATGTTTCGGGATATCCTCTGATGAAGCTAGCAAAAAAAAGGTATCTCCAGTACATTCAGAGTCTTAGACGTGACTTGCAGAAAGCTTACAAACTGGCCTCTCAAGCAGCCAGAAAAAGCAACCTTGCCAACAAGCAGAGATGTGACAGTCGGGTCCGTGAACAGGATCTGCAGGTAGGAGACAGAGTCTTAATCCAAAATCTAGGTCTCACTGGAAAGCACAAATTAGCTGACTGGTGGAATACAAACTCCTACATAGTGGTTGATAAGCTACCAGACTTTCCTGTATACCGCCTTAGGATGGAAAATGGAAAAAATGTTTAAGACTATTCACCGAAACCACCTCTTGCCAGCAGGGCAGTTAATAGGTGAAGAGAACAATAGTGAATGTGGTTCCTCCCAGCCATCCATTACTCGTTCAAGACTAAGGAAGCAAGTTCCTGCAGAAAGAAGCCTTACTGCACAACTTGAATCTGCTGGCAAGGCAGACAGCGAGTCTTTAACCTCCCCTGGAGAAAATGATCCTCATTCACAGAGTAGCTGTGAGGAGAAATTCTTCCCCTATTATCTAACGCCTCTGTAGAAGCGTGAAAGGGAAAAGAGGATTTGTGTGCAGTTATTTTAGTTTGGTTAAGAGACAGAGCAAGAAACAGGCCAACCTTAACCCTAATAACGCGAGATTTGCCGAAGCAGAGTTTGTGCGAGGTGGATGGGAAAACTACAAGGGACCTTGCTTTAAGATAAGATTGGAATGCAATGTTGACTAAGATAATGGGAAGAAAAATGTATAAACAGGACACAGCTATATGTAACAAAAGGGTATAAATAGTGCTTTATATTGTTTGTACTTTGAAGACTTGCCTAAGGACAGACACTCTGTCTAATTGCTGTCTTCCCTGCAATTGCATAAATAAATTGTCTCTGACTTGTTGCAAATAACCTAAGAGTGAAAACTGAGTTTTCTTCCACATCTCCTATGCTTCGTGAGGTAGAAACTGTTACAGAGAGAGAATCTGGGCCTCCTCTAGCTCAAATACTTAACCCTGAAGCTGCACCATTTGTATCCCATCTGCCAACAATACAGCATGATAACCCCTGCCTGCTGGCACCACCTGAAGAGGCAAGTGGTTTACCAGCTAGTATGGGTCCACTTGCAGAGGATGTGGGAAAAACCATTCAACCTGCAGAAAGAGAAATCATTGATTGCCCTGCAGCTATTACTGCTGAGAGCCCTTAGAATAAAGAAGCTCCTGTACTTTGACATTCAGAACGAGAGCGAAAACCTGTACAGAAACTCACGTATGACGTTCCAGGGACCTCTGCCTCTGTCCCTTTGCACTTAGTAAATAGATGGATGCGGGTGGCCTATTATTGTTTGTGCCTGATACTTAACAAGGGAGACTCCAAGGTTAAGTCATTCATTTCAATATAGTAAGAATGTTATTAATGTAAACAGAATAACAATTTAATGTTGTTTTAAATTAATATACCATATATAGTATGTGGATACGGCAATACTTACTTGTTGGCAAATAACATTTATTGTCCACTAAGCCATGTCTATTATTACCTGATGAAAAGGACCTTGCATGTTTGTGTTGTGGTTAAATGACCCTTGCCGAGGACGGCAAGAACTTTTGCCCAAGGAGAGTGTAACCCACAAGGAGATTACCTAGATTCCTGGGGCTCTGTCTGCGGAGTAGCTCAGTGAGAGGTACACTGTCCCTGGTAGGGAGGGGGAGCCAAGGCAACTCAGAGTCTGCCCAGCAACCAATAGATCATAGAGTCAGGGTCAGAAGGGACCTCAGGAGGTCATCTAGTCCAAGCCCCTGCTCAAAGTAGGACCAATCCCCAATTTTAGGCCCAGATCCCTAAATAGCCCCCTCAAGGATTGAACTCAAAACCCGGGGTTTAGCAGGCCAATGCTCAAACCACTGAGCTATCCCTCCCCCCAGGCTTGCATGCAGGGTTCCCGCTGAGAACTGGCCCCTAGGGACCTGAAAGCAAGTTCCCTCAGCTGGGCTCTTCCTTCTCCGCTGATGATTCCCAGTTTGTAGAGTTTTGCTGGGAAACTTCCCCAGCCAGGCTGAGTTAGCCCTCCAGCTCCCTAGGTGAGATCAGTCACCACATGGTCAGCTCTGCTCTGTCTGCTCGTTCAGGGCTGTTGCCTGCTGTGAGTGTGCCTGGATGCTGGGCTAGGAGACTACAGTTTGGATTTTAGAACAGTTGTGTAATCTGCACTTTGAGCCCTGCACCCCTTTGTGGTGAGGGGAAATCCTGGGACCGAAGCAGCCTGATTCCTGCCTGAAGAGGATCTCTGCCAGCAGAGATCAGCCCCTCTGCAGTGACTGAGGAGTCCAGAGTCATCTCTGGACCTGAGGATCATTCATGGAGTTTGTGAGTGCACCACCTGTTAGTCAGTCAGTCAGGGAATTCGTTTTGGGGACCCCCTACTCCCTGAACTGTGTTCTCAAGCCAGGGAATAAGGGTTTGGGGATTTTATAACATGCTGCATATTAAACCTGTGTGAAGGGATTTACCACCTTCTCCCACTTGTGAGTTCTTTGGACTCTACTGAACCCAGTCAGCCACACTGCTAAACCACTGCAGAGAAGAATTTTGGTGTCAAGGGCCCCAACAAAGTAAGCGTACCAACGGGACACTAATCTTGTATTTGCTACATCAAGTCACGTGACTGGGGAAAGTCACAGGTATTAGCGGCATGGGCACCGGTGACCCTAAAAATAGTATTTTACCCTGTTTTACACTACCATCATGGTCCTTTGTCACAGTATGTGTCAACTTACAAAGCCCAACCCACTGAGTAAAAGGATAAAATCTGTAATCACTTCTGCAGTCAGCGCTGCTCCAAAGAGGTTTCTCCTTGTAATTTAATTGACTTTATTCTACATATCATGAACAGTGACATCTAAATCTAAAAGTGGGTGTGCCATACTGACACAAAGGAATGCTCAGAGTCAATTTACAGCACTGGGTAAAGATCTTCCAGTGTGTGACACAAAACAGGTCATGCAGGATGCTGAGAAGCAGAACAATGCATAAGAAACACTTTAAAATATGTTAGATGGGATATGAAAACAAACTGCATGTTAGGGGTGCTGAGCATTTCCTGGGAGGGGAAATGCTGTCAAGAGAGCTCACAGCATCACACAAAATCAGACTTTAACTTTAGCACTAAACTGTTAAATGCTTTCCTTGCTCCTGCTCTTAAGATATGGCCCATGGAATAAAGCAAACTAAATTACAAGGAAAGCTGCTTTAGAGACTGTTAAATAATCTCAGAATTAATTGATTTTGTTTAAGCTTTATGTATCATAAGTTAAGTGTCTGGATTACCAAAAGGAAAAAATAAATCAATCATATTTTGCTAAATGAGAAAGTGAGGGAGAGGTCAGCAGAACATGGAAGAAACTGAAGTCATGAACATGCAAAGCATCTTCTATTCATAAACTACAATATGACATTTTTCTTGGGAAAAGGAAGGACGTACTGAAAAAACAATGATTTCTGCAAAAAAACTTAAAAGTTACTAAGAGGCAGAAGAAAGATACAAAACAGAGAAAACTAAGAGAATGAGAAACAGTTGTTTAAGAACATATTCCTAACATTACAAAAATAGTCACAGGAATATATACAGAAGTCAAATAGTCAAAAGTAAGAATGCAACCTCCTTCCTACATTCAAGAGCAAAAGGTAAAGACAGATCAGATTCTTCAGGGAAACCATTTTCACCAGGGCTGACTCAAACAGCTGCAGTAAGATATCCAGATTTAAATTTTGAATTCAATTTTAAAAAATGCTATATTACGACTAATATCACACCCATTCGTTGTCACCTTCACCTATCCAGAAATCCAGTTCAAATCCCACCCTACCATTTCATCTCCTTTTTCAAAACAAGTTCTTCCTCTAGCCTAAATCTCTGATTCCCACTCCCCTTTTTCCCATCTGTTCCAAAGCTCTATTCTGTCTTTTCCCTGCAACTCTCTCTGAGTAATATTCACTCTTTTATTAATGCTGCCAAATTTAGTGTATGTGAAATGCTCTGGCCACTGAGTTGGTTCTTCTTTTGAAATTTACCTTTAAAAATCTACCTTTCCATTTTAATATATGACTGACTTCTGTGTTTTGTGAAATGTTGTATGAAGGACATATTATAAAAGCAAATCACACCATAAATCAGTAATTTTTCTGATTGTCTTCACTGATTATTAGTGCAAAAAATGTGAATATAGTGAATGATCCAATCTATTGTTAATTCCATAATATTACAAAGTGCTGGTATGGTATGTATTATTTATTTCTTGAAAGCTATGGTCAAGACATTACTTCATAAGAGCATTTCCACTGTCAAAACAAATGCCCCTTTGCTTATCATATGCTGTACATTCTGGGAAGTTTAAGACTGAAAGATATTACTGTAATGCATTATAATACAACAGTAATCTAAGGAAGTTGCTTATATTTGACAAATTAGGTAATGACAACACAGGACAAAAACCAATCATGGTTTGTGAAAATAACCAAAGTGGCTCAAAAGAGCTCAACTCTGCCATTGGTATGATAATGATGCCAGACACTTGTTGGAATGTATAAAAGAATCCAGATTCACTGTAAAACAAAGTAATAAAGATGGAGTGAGATAACAAAGTATATAGGTAATATTAATCAGTAAAGCAGTGAAAACAGTGCAAGTTCATTACTTCATCAAGAGTTGCATACACTTGAGGTAAGACTTAAAATACCCAGCTGCTCTGATATAATTATTTGCTTCACTGTTTTGTACATTGGGGGGGAAAGGGGGAAGAGAGCGAGTATGTTGAAACTAAGGATGGTAATAAAAGAGAGAAAATCTGGAAATTCCCAAGCATACTTTGTAAAGCATCAAAATAAAGGTGTTCCATAAAGCAAAGCTTGGTTACATATGCTGGTGCTCCAGCAGAAGATGGACCATGTGAGCCAATATTTTTCTCCTACTACAAACTGGCTGGGTTTTATTTATTTCTTAGAAACTTCAGAAATAAGGAAGAGACAGAAAGAAATGGAGAGAAACTTACAATCAAAATGTGTTTGAAGATAAAATAAATAGTCAGCAATACTAAAGAAAGGGAATGTTGTTTAGTGGTTAGAATACGGAACTGAGAGTTAGTAAAACTTATGCATTTTATTCCCTTCTGTGTCACTGTTTTCGTATCTGGGACTGTGGACTGACACCAGTGGGGTATTTCAGTGCTCAGAACTTCTGAAAATGTGGCCCTAAATCTCTCTGTGGCTCAGTTTTCATATCTATAAAATTGGGAGAGTGCTTAACTGATTCACAGAGATGTTGTGAAGATGTTTGTAAACCCTTGAATGAAAGTTAAATACTATTCTTAACTGAAACAAGTTCTCTAATAAAACAATGAAGAAGATTGGCAATCAATAATGATAGGATGTACGTGGCTATGCCAAAATAGGTCATTATAAAAAAAGGAAATAGAAGCAGAAAAAGGAGTAACTTAAAATATGGCATAGCATACAAAAGAATAGCAAGCATGTGACAAACAGGAACATGGGACATTATTGCCATTAATGGCAACACTAGGCCACCAGCCCCAAGCTGCATGCTTGCAGAAACCTTGAAGAAAATAAAGGGCAAAAGGTTCCTCTGTAACGCCCACTCTGGATAACTATCCCCTGTTCTGAACTTGCATAAGATCCACATGGCAGACTGGAGAGAATCATTTCCCCCTCCACCAATGATAGTATTCACATCGATATCTTAGATCAAAAACAAAAATCAAGACACTTTCCCAACTATGCCTTTGTCCCAACACGGACTCTTGCTAATTTCTAAAACCGTGATTTCAGAAAATGTTTCCTGGAACCAAGTACTGTTATATTTGTTTGACGTACTGATCCAGCTCTTGGCCTCCAAGCTGCCAAGAAGGTATCCGTGAGTGTCAGCTGCTGTGTGAAAAGGAGGAAGGCCATCAAACTTATTTCATAATCCGCTGAACAGCTATCAACTAAAAACAATTTTTGGCTACCACCATTCAGAGCTATAACTAGCAGTGAATTTCTTTACCATCCCCCCATACCCATTCACTCCCTCAACTCCCATGACAAGAACTAAATATCAGTCCAACCAATAGTTCCAACACCAATTACTACTTTCAAAGATTGCATTTTTCCACTTATTATTCTGAGGATGTTGTGCAGTAGACATAAGAAAACAAATTGCCATTTATGTGCAAAATTATTTACAGTGTTCCTCATTAGAGCCATCATTTCAATTCCTGTCACTCTAAATTCCGAGGTGAATATTTATCTTCAATAATCATTAAATTCATCACAGATGACGAGGAGCACTTTATTTCAGGGACCAATTTAAGGAGACTTAGTTTTCACGAAGCTATTTACTAGCTGTTCTGTATTAAGTGTCTCAAACTGGCAACAGTGCAAATCACTGTGGGAAAGTATTTCAGAAAAAAGTTTGGTGAAGTAATTGACTTACGTTCACAATAAAGCTTTATATTTATTTTATTAAACAGATTCTGAAAGTTCTATTGATCAATTGCCACTGAAATCACTTAATGGTCTGTGCATGAAATCCCTACTGAAATCAGTAGAATGGGCAAAAATTTAAAGTAGAACATGGGGTGAAATCCTGGCACTGCAGCAGCCAATGGGAATCTTGCCCTTGTCTCCAGAGGAGCCAGGATTTCATACAGGGCTCTTATTTTTCATCCTAGGATATGGCAGACAGTTAAGTTTTACAAATGCACATATAATTGGGCCCCAGAAAAGTCAGGAAGTTTCTAGTTAAGGTTGCTACAATGATCTGACCTCATCCCCATTGTGAAGTTGTACTACGATAGGTTTGGGTGAGCTAGTCTGGGAAAACGAAGAACAAGCCTGAACTTTTGCCCATTACCTGAACGTTTTTGACATACTCCACTGCTTTAGTAACTCTTCTTTATCTTAGCCAGTTACAGCTCCTCCCTGGGACTCCACACAGCAAGGGGTCTCCCAATTCCAAGATCTCAAAAGGAAACTTGCACCAGGGCCAGTGACAGGACCTTCACACTGTCCCACTGCCAGCAATCCACTGACTTACAGTTATTTCTGAGCATAGTGCTTACTACCAAATGTCGGTCCATGGAGTTCAGTGCAAACACTGTTCAGACTTTATGGAACTCTAGAATAGCAGTTCTCAAACTGTGGATCAGGACATCAAAGTGGGTCGTGACCCCATTTTAATGGGGCCACCAGGACTGGTGTTAGACTTGCTGGGGCCCGGGGCTGAAGGCCCAAAGCTGAAGCCCAAGCCCTGCCACCTGGGGCCAAAGCCTGAGCCCTACCGCCTGGGGCTGAAGCCAAAGCCTGAGGGCTTCACCCCTGGGTGGCGGGGCATGAGCTTCAGCTTCAGTGCTAGGCAGCGGACTCAGGTTACAGGCCCCCTGCCCCGGGCTGAAATTCTTGGGCTTTGCCCCCCCCCGGACAGTGGGGCTCGGGTGGGCTCAGGATTCATTCCCCCAACCCCGAGGTTGTGTAGTAATTTTTGTTGTCAGAAAGGAGTGGTGATACAATGACGTTTCAGAACCGCTGCTCTAGAACAATAAGGATTTCAGCAGCTGGCCATAGGGTCACTCTAGGGTTTGTTACTGGGAAGAACTAGGGAATGTATCTGACAGGTAGAGCTGAACTATTTTCTCCATGGTGTTTAATTGTGCAACTGCCCAGACATCTGCATTTGCACACATTAGTTTCTATGTTTCTTTATCAAGTTCATCTCTGGTGTAACTGGACACAACTCCAATAAAGCCCATGGAGTAATACCAGGGTTAAAAGTTGGTTGATTATGTTTACGTGATACCTTTTCTGGTGATGTGCCAACAAGAGGTGAAAGTCAATAAATACCACCTTCCATCCTATTAAAGATAAGTATTTTACCCCTCCACATTGTAAATATAACTGAAAAGATATGGCTTGGGAGTTTGTAAAATCTGTTTACATAATCACACACTGCTTTGGACTATGTTATGTCTTTCAGGTCATTAATGTAATCTAGTGTGTCACAGTCTAGTCCAAAACAACATCCAATTGTGTCTGGTGAAGTAAGCTGTGAAAAACAGGTGAGTTTTGTACACCCACAGGTAACTTGTGTGCTGTAATACTGAGACATACTTTATAAACTATGAGAGGTTACCAACTTCGAAAAGCAAACATACGTGCTTCTTATATTTGCATTATAATCAGCTATTTTAAAGCAGGCAGTCTCATTACTATAACTTGCACTGGAGGCATTTTTGACTTGCAAAGGAATTCATAAAAATCATGTCAGATCATGTCAGCTGAGAGGTTATATAAATCACATTTTTCTACAAAGTGAAAAATACATTTCACATCCAAGAAATTTCAGATTGGTTTATGAATAGAGCCCCAGTTTCAGAACTTTGTGATGAATCTTAACAGGACTGTGGGCCCCAATAAACCAGACAATATGAAAAGGAAGTTAAAAACCTAAAAAAGGCTGGGATCTTTGTATATTATTCCTCCTACCCGCTGTACTTTCACCAAGGCTGTTATTCCATTCCACAGAAAGACCAGTTCCTGAGAGATCCTAATCCTGCAAGACATTATGGTCGCTGCATACACACAGAAAAATTAGATAAAAACCTAACTACTCTTGCTGGAAGGCTGCAAAGTAACACGACTTTATTTCTTAGAAATCAAATTGCTAACACACCAGAGCCATAAAACAGAGAGAGACAAAACAAGCTGCTCCGTAAAAACAGTGAGACACAATTCACCCTATTTTACTATAAGCTAGCTGTTTACAGACTGACTGCTGCTCCCAGACACTTCACTACAGAGTCCCTTAGTATGCAAGCAGGACCAGGAAAACCCCTTACCACCACCATATGCACACACACACTCTTGAAGTGATCACTTGCAATTCCAACAGTCCTCAATATACCACACAAAACAATTAAGCATGCACACAATTAAAGCATATGTTCATCTGAGTGGTCTTGAAGATACTACAGCCTTTGTCTACATGAGGAAAAAAGGTGTATTCTTAACTCAAGTTAGCTAATACGAGGTAAAATCCTAGTGACAAGTCAATCTGTAGTGTTCACATGTGTTATTAGGTCAAGGTAAACCCTAGGTTCCCCCATAGTCTTTAATTCAACCTGCTAGTATATGTGAACACTACAAATTGACTTGTGTTACCTCATGTTACCTTGTGCTAGCTAACTCCAGGTAAGAACCCACCTTTTTTCCAAGTGAAGATACACCGTAAGATTTCTCATGTGAGCACAATTTCTATGTGCATGGTTTTGCAGGATTTGGACCAGAGTGAATAAAAAAAGGAGGCAAAATTAATTTCTGGTGTAATTCATGATTACTAATTATCTTCAAACACATATTAGACCACAGATGAATTTGGTCAAATGCTCTTAATTCATGTAAAGAAAACAGGAAACTGGAGAAGCTATTATCTGAGATAGGGATAACTACTTAAAATGCAAACACAGCTAGATCTCTATGCTGGAAAAATATTTTTTTAAACAAAAAAAGGTAAAGTTTTGTCTGAAAGCTAAGGCCCTGTCAGAAATTCCTTTGAGCAGATTCACTCAAAAGAAAAAACTCATTTTTGAAGCAATTTTCAGATGAAATATTTTGACATTATACCAATGTAGCAGACAGTGAAGAGTGTGTTCATTTCCCCAGGAACGATGCCTCTATTCCTCAGAATATATACGTCAATAATTTAGACTACTTTTGAAGACTTTAATAAAACAAATTGCACCATTTGTCAATTTACCAAAAGGTTAATGGAAACATGTATTACTCAAACATTTCAATTTAAGACAATTATATCACCTTACTATCAATATACTGTATTCTATCTTCCACAGTACAATTATTCTGTTGGTTTAATTGATGAAAATTGGTTAATTAGTGATTTTGCATTACATCAATCTGTCAAAATTCAAGCACTGAATCAATTTCACAACAATTGATTTGTTAAAATATAAAACTGTTAAATAATCAACAACTCATTAACTACCAGCTACTACCTGATTCTCAGTGCTGATTACATGAAATTAGCAGCTCACTTAATGATAGGAATTATTTTATGATACATTGCTCCAGATGTTATTTTGTGGTGGACTACTAAATTGTTACTTTTAAAATTTTCTTTCAAGAGTTGTGAACCATAAAATAAAAGCACCGAATAAGCAAAAAAATAATGTTTTCATGCCGAGAAACTCCAGATTTCAAGTGAAGTACAGGATTTAATGCTATTTACTGTACTATTAAGCTTATTTGGTAGCTGATCAAACTAATCAAAATGTAATTTGGAAGAGCTGGTAGAATCATGTGGTGAATGTATATCCTCTTTTCACTGAACTCTCAGCTCTGACCACAGTCAAAACAGAAAGTAAACACCTACTTATAGTTTTAAGTACTGGAATGTCACATCTATAAATCATAGAATCATAGTACTAAAGAAGGGATCGCAACAGTCATCTAGTCTAACCCCTTGCCAAGATGCACGATTTGTTGTGTCTAAACCATCCAAGACAGATGGCTATCCAGCCTCCTTTTGAAAATCTCAAAAATACATTAGCAAATGCCCATGGCTTTTGTCCTCAGATCTGAGACCTGGTCTACACCTAAAAATGAGATCAACCTACATCATTCAGGGCTGTGAAAAACTGTGCACCCTGCATGACTTAGTTAGGTCAACCTAACACCCCCACACTGTAAACACAGCTAGGGCAATGGAATAATTCTTCCGTCAATTCACTACTGCTCCTTGGAGAGGTGGATTACCAGCATCTATGGAAAAATCCCTTCTGTCAATACAGGAAGCATCTACCCCACAGCACTACAGTGGCACAGCTTCAGCACCTCAGCTGAGCCACTGTAGCTGTCCTGTGGAACACATACCCTCCGTTGGATTTGCAAATGAAGCCATCTTTGTTTAAAAACAATTATTGCAGTAATAAACAGAGTACCATGTACTACTGTATGTTTGAAATCTGATTAATGAAGTTGTGTAACTGTTAACATGAGTGTAAAAATGCTGTGATTTACCAATCTGAATCTAATGTCTGAATATCAGTGTCTTATACATATAAAAGGAGTGTGCGTGTGTTCAGCACATGTGTATAATGAGAAAACTTAAGTTCAAAATTTCTCTCTATAAAAATCTTCCTTTAAAGGCTAAACTCATGGTTACACTTACTTCCTATTCAGTCATTTCCTTAATTAAAACCACTGAACTTTAATTTGAAATACAATCATTACAAAACCATAAAGGAACCTGAACAGTAACAGACAGGCACGTGGACAATATAATAATCATAAGTGATGAAAATAACAGTTGCTGTTACCGTTTGGTCTGATTTAATCAGAAGATACCAAGAGTCAAAACCTATCTGCTGCATAGACAATAGCCTCTTTACAGGTCTTTGGTTGTATAGGCAAGTCATACTTGCAAAATTTGTTGCACAGAACGCCAGCCTTCTCCAAGATGATTGGCTCTTCAGCTTCCTTAGAGTGGGTTGGAGAGGAACACACAACTAAATGCTTTACAGACACTAAGATGACATAGTCAAACTTTTGTCAGTCAGGGGTGTGAATAAACCACCCCCGAGAGACATAAATTTTACTGACAGAAGCACTGGTGTGGACAGTGCCATGTCAGCAGAAGACGCTCTCCCGCCAACATAGGTACCACCTGTCAGTGTTCCTTCCCCACTCTGAACTCTAGGGTACAGATGTGGGGACCTGCATGAAAGACCCCCCTAAGCTTATTCTTACCAGCTTAGGTTAAAAACTTCCTCAAGGTACAAACTTTGCCTTGTCCTTGAACCCGATGCTGCCACCACCAAGCATATTAAACAAAGAACAGGGAAAGAGCCCACTTGGAGACGTCTTCCCCCCAAAATATCCCCCCAAGCCCCACGCTCCCTTTCCTGGAGAAGGCTTGATAAAAATCCTCACCAATTTGCATAGGTGAACACAGACCCAAACCCTTGGATCTTAAGAACAATGAAAAAGCAATCAGGTTCTTAAAAGAAGAATTTTAATTAAAGAAAAAGTAAAAGAATCACCTCTGTAAAATCAGGATGGTAAATACCTTACAGGGTAATCAGATTCAAAACACAGAGAATCCCTCTAGGCAAAACCTTAAGTTACAAAAAGACACAAAAACAGGAATATACATTCCATTCAGCACAGCTATTTTACCAGCCATTAAACAAAAGGAAATCTAACGCATTTCTAGCTAGATTACTTACTAACTTAAGGAGTTATGAAGAGCATTCCTGATCTGTTCTCGATAAAAGCATCACACAGACAGACAGACCCTTTGTTTCCCCCCGCCCTCCAGCTTTGAAAGTATCTTGTCTCCTCATTGGTCATTTTGGTCAGGTGCCAGCGAGGTTATCTTAGCTTCTTAACCCTTTACAGGTGAAAGGGTTTTGCCTCTAGCCAGGAGGGATTTTATAGTTCTGTATACAGAAAGGTGGTTACCTTTCCCTTTATATTTATGACACCACCTCTCGTGGCAGTGGCTTTATTATGCCAACAGGAGAGCTCTCCCGTCGGCATAGACCATCTCTACCAGACACACTACAGCAGTGCAGTTGCGCCGCTGTAGTGCTTCTGGTGTAGACTAGCTCTAAGGGATCATGAATAACAGCACAGGCCTTAGTTAGGGAGGAGTTACTACATGTCATCATAAAAAAGAGTGAGGAGACCAGTTCATAGCCTGAATGATATCAGAACTCTGCTTTCTGCTGCCTGCTGTTCCTACAAAGAATTATCACATTTGGCCAGAAAGATGCCATTTCTGATTGGAATAGTCAAAAGGTTTGAAAAATAGCCACACAAATATTACATTTGACAAGTTTACTATAACACATTTTACATTCTTTAGCACTTAAAGGGAAAGGCACATTTCTTACTAAAAGGCTTACAGGGATGGTAGGTACCTAGAACAGATCAATCTAACAGATCCTAAAGTAATCTCCATACCTACTCCGGTTTGGGTTACACTTTAACTTTAATTATTAGCTAACTATACAATACTTGATTACTAAGCTTGAAAATCTTGCTGCAAAAAACAAACAAACAAAAACCCATGTGCTATCAGAGACAAATATTCAGAGAAATGGGTGTACTATACCTTACTGATTATTTTTTCAGCTACCAATATATCCTTAAGAATTTCTAAAACAAAGTGAAAACAGATTTTCAGATTTATATCCAGGAAGAGGATGATTTATACAAGCTGTAAGGTGAGACATGATTTTTTTCTTCATTTTGCCCCAAAGATAGTATTTCTTTCAATTACTTTTCCCAGCTCATTTGTGTTTTTTTTAAACTGCATTGAATTAAAATTTAAAAAAAAAGATAAAATGGAAAAAAACCTCTCATGTTAGTTTTTAATACATATGTAGTTTTATGTGTCTAATTTTGATGTTCAATTTTTCTGCCAGTTAATGGGATTTTTTCCACTGATTTCAATGGGAGCGGTGTCAAGTCCTTGATCCTACAATCTGATATGTGCATGCAAACTTATGTGGAAATCCGTTAAAATCAATTGGTCTCTGCGTGCTGCACAATATTGGGTATGAAGGATACATCCTGCAAATGGATCTATGTGCTTGCACCTCTGGTGTCGGGGCTCTCCCAATTGGCCTCTGCACAAGGTCAGGCTTGTGCCCAGACAGATCAATTTGTAGGACCTAGTCCTTAGATTGTAAACTTATCAAAGTAGGGTTTTAGGGACAAACTGAGGTTTCATCTACACTTGGTGTACATCCAAAGTGATTCCCTTAGTTCAAATGTACATGGGTATAATTGGGAGCAGAATTTGCACTTCTTTCTTCACACACAATTTTAAAGAGCCATGTACATCAATGGCATGATAATAATAATATTGTTAATTGATATTGCCATAGCAGCAGACAGAAATATCAAAAAGAAACAAGAAGAGAAGACAGCAAAGTACAAAGAATTCTGCCACAGAGTGGAATGATTATGAAAAACTAGTAAAGAGACAATCCCAGCGATTAGTCGAGCACTTGCAGCAATCCCTAAGGATATGAATAAGCAGCTCAAGGACACTTTAGGAATACAAGACATCACAATCAGTGACCTCCAGAAGACAGCACTCTTAGGCACTGTGAAAACGTTAAGGAAAATCAGAAGAGAGCAAGTGCATTTGAGCACCTAATGCAGGAATTCCGCAGAGGGCTTAATGAAACTCCTGACTACCTAAACCTACCGAGTCAGTTTGTGGTCAGGATTGATTGGTGACTCACGGGGATAAATTTTAGACAGTAGCTTTCTCCTTTTTATGCTTAAAGACCTTATCGATTGTGAAGGCTATTTGTTTAAAAATACAAAAAAAACCAAAACGTCCCCTTGACGTAATACTGAGAGATGATAATGTTGGGAACAGCATGAAATATCAAATTTGCACCTACTTTATGTAACTCATTTGTACTATGTATAAGCCCTGATTCTGCCATGTGATGTGCACTATGACCACTGGCTTCTTTTCTGAAATTAAAGGGCAATATAACTGAAATTCAACAACATCTGGGTATTAAAAGTGTTTTCATTTGAAAAGCTCTAAAAGAGTAAACAAATTACACTTATTGTTATAAAATATTGGATAACAAACTTGTTACACAAATGGACTAATGCAGACAAGATATTTCATTTTTGTGCATAATTAAGATACTTTAATAAGGGTGGGGGTAAAGTCCCTTCTTGGCTGGATCTCCAAACTGAAAGGGTTTTGAAGGTAATGGAAGTAAGTATTGTGCTAGGACTCAGGCTTCCTGCAGGCATGGTTTTGTCATTGTGCCGCCACCCCTCTCTGTGACTTCTAAACAACCCAGCGTCACAGTGTCCTCTCTTTAATTAGTATCTCACTGCTGGAGGGAGGGGAGCATGTCAAGGAAAAAAGAATGAGAAGACACAGTAAAAAAGGTCCTCAGGGGCAACTTAATGATTTGGGCAAGCAATGGAAAAAATGCTCAGTACTTTGTTGGAGGTCAAGTTAAAAAAAATAGAAGATGGTTGGGGCTGGATATAATTTTAATATTAGCTATATCAATTTGGACAAAATAGAGGGAAGTCATGTTGAAATAGGAACACATTCTGTTCCCAGAAGGATTTATCTCCCATCAGATGAGTATATAATCTATATTTCACAAGAAGGCCAACTAAAATATCTGTTTTGCCCATAAAGCTGTTGAAAGCCGGAGGTACACTCTGTGGGTGTTTCTAAGTACAATTGATTTGGGTGGGTGAAAATAATTATTTTTATTTTCACTAAAATTTCTAATGCTCAATACTCCATATGGAAAAGTATTTCTGCTGTAATGCCTAAAGAATAGACATATTATGGCTGAATAATTTACATCTGCATTTTCCATATTTGCCAACACTAGAAATCTGTGAATAGGGATATCTGAGGAGAAAATAATGATATGACAGGATATAAAATCAGGTTATAAGAACTACACGAATTTACACCAGCAGAGAGAATTTTGCCCAAAGAGGCTTTTAGAGGGACAAATCAGAAAAATGGCAAATATCACTAAAATTAGGGACTGTCCCTATTAAATGGGGGGAGGGATGCTGGTGTATGAGTTTAATATTTAACTGTTACAAGGCATATTTTACATTTTTTGAAGGAAAATTGTTCTGAATTCACAAGATGACACAGGAAACAAATTCTGCATACATCTTGATAGCTAAATGCAGCCCAGGGTTCAGCACTCAATTATTTTCAAGGGTTGGGAATGTAAATTCTTCTGCTTCAAATCAATGCATTCAGAGCATTCTCTGGTGCTCTTACAATATTTCAAATACATTCCTCTCTGTCTTTTTCTGTTTGTTTGAGATACTAAACTTTACACGCCATATCATGCCACTGTTCTTTAAGCAGAACTCCTCGCTCAAAGCAAGGTAGAGTATGGGTTTAAAGTTGGTGGCGTGGCATGACATGAAACTAAGTATTCTGTTACTCTACTTGAAATTTAAATATAGTTATACCAGTGGTGCCAATGCTTGTGATTTTATCATCAGCCCCACAATATTTGGTATTTTTCTTCAAGCCCCAATTTCTGGAATCAGGTGATTACATCAGAATCTCACCATTCATTTAAACTAAACAAAACAAAAGTTAAGTTTCTAGCCCTCAGGGTTATGGAAAACAGCATAAAATCAGGAACGCTAAAGGCTCAAATACAGGAAGGCAAATAAAAAGAACTCAAAATGGTGCTAATACTCTTATACCCATGTGACTGGAAACTGAATGTATATTAATACACCCAATTCCCCCTGCAGGTCTCCTCAGTTCCTCTTTTTGTCAAAAATGGAGAAAATAAGGTGCTTACAGTGGTGGTTGAGTAAAGGGTCTGGGCTATCTTAGCTGAGAGGTACCCAGTTCATCCTTGCTGTCATCCAAAAACGCCTATTTGGGGCATCCCAGCTATGCAAATTAGGAACAAACCCATAATTTGGAAGAACTGGTTGAACAGGGACATTCTATGGATTCAGTTCCCCAATTTGTCTGTGATGAGGACTCTGTCACTTTTCTAATACTAAAGCAAGATTATGACCTAGCACCCTCCGCAGCGTGGAGCATTTACAACTAAGATACTTGCTAACTTATCAATTTTGTCTGGGTGCACTAGGTCTGCCAGACACTCCAGAACTACTGGGAACCTTAGAAAAGCTTCATAAACTCCTCAGGGCCATGTCGTCTAGGAATACTTCATTAATGAAAAGGAACTCCATTAGTCCAGAGTTCTTTGTGAACGTGTCACAGCCCTTAACAGAACCCCAATGGCAGAGCATATTATGTTATGTTAGAAAGGCTTCTGAGGGTCTCAAACTACGCTTGCTACAACAAAAGATTTTATTTAAAATGTACTGAGCGCCACAGAAGTTGTGCAAGATAAAGGCCTTGTCCTTTGATGTTTGTTGGCGCTGTAACAAAGGAAAAGAAACTCTGATGCACATGCTATGAGACTGTCCAACAGCCAGGCAGCTGTGGAAAGAGGTGAACACGAGTTAAAATAGTGCTCAACTTCAGAAGTCAAACCTCAGTCAAAAATTATATCCTAGGTTATTTACCTCCTAAACTAGGTTAATCTTTGCCACAAAGACTTTGGTTCTTGCACACTGCAATGATCACCAAGAGCATGATTTTACAAAAGTGGAAGGAAAGGCTTATGCCCAAACAGAGCTGTGGTATTTGGACCTGAGTTAGCAGCTAAACAAATAACTTATTGCCAGAGAGAGCAATTATTATGAATTTGAAGAAATGTGGACTCCGTTTTTAGGTACTTTTGGATAAAAGTGTTCAGATGGCTCAAATAATGCCAGGCCTCCACTCCACCTACTCAGTTCTCTTTTTCCCACCCGTCCTCTCCCTATTCATGTGTGTCTTCACTTTGCCTATTTTATTACAGTTACCTTCACCCAAGTTATGTCTATATAGTTTTGTACTGTCTGGTCTTGCAGCTTTAACAAGATGTAAAATTGCATAAGTGCATAATGCGATTGGAGATTCCGTGAAGTGTGCAGTATTTGGAAACATACACAAGCTGTAAGTCATTTACCTTTTGGTACTTTTTATTGTCTGTTTCTTTATGAAAATAAAAAAAATTAATCACACACACATACACAAACAAAAGAACCCAAAATGTTTTATTTTTACAATCTCATTATTTTTAAGTCACTCTCATTATTTTTATCAACTTGACTCATGCTTGTAGAGGACACTGTAATTCTTCAATGCCTCCAGAACCCCCCAATAACCGTATCAGAAAATGTCTAATTAACTAATGAAAAAATCCAGCAAACAACACTTAGCTCTGAACTGATGAGAAATAAAAAGTATATTTAAAACATATGAATGTTAGTTTTAAAAACACTGACATTGATTAAAGATTTGCATAGTGAACCACTTACAAGAAATTACCTCAGCAGGGTGCGTGTGTTCAGTTTCATAATCACAAAGCGCCCTGACTCCATGGTATTAAATTCCAAGCAAGCATGCATATTAAGCTGAATTTAACTTTTTTCAGGAAATGACTTTACTCGAGATTGAATACAGCTGTTAGCAGAGTCCACTGTTCCAAAAAATGTTTTTATGCAAACTGAAAAGAAGGGTTCTAGAGGTGTGGATTCACTTTTCACTGGTCCCACAAGTATGATTCTGATCGAGTGGCAAACTTCATGGAAGCCAGGCTGTATTTTTAGAAAGCATTATTGAAAAAAATATTATTTAAATATGAAAAGATTCTAACTATAAGAAAAAGTTTTCTATGCAACAGTTGTGCTTATTTAAACAACTATTTGATTTTTTAAACAACAGAATGCTAACAGTCTTGTTATTTATATTATTTGCTAGTGCAGGAAAGACTATGATATACCACCCTTTGCTTTGTTTCAGACACCAATATTAAAATCTCATTGGTAGCTCTTTTGTTCCACTCACTATTTCATTTTGGTTCTGGTCTGGTTTAATATACACAGAAATGCACCGTGGCATATAGAGTGAGGCCTCTGCAGAGGAAATGCTGCCAGCTAAAAACACAGGATGTAATCGAGACCACAAGAGAGACATACTCAGTTATAAATGTTGAACTATGCTGGAGGTATGGGAAAGAAATGACGACTAATTTTTCACTGGCTGTTTTAATCGTTTCAGTGAAATTCTTCCACCCTCTAATACCTCCAAAATAAGAAGCATAATATATAAATCATTACATTTAAAGCTATATAACTTCTGTATCCATCTTTCAAAAGTCTATGTAGTTATTTTTCTTTGGGATAATTTACAATTTGCTTTTTTTTTCATAGCACATATATCTCAGACAACAACACACTACATTCTTTATGTATTATAGTCTTTAAAGGGACACTGACAGGTCAAATTAGTCCAAAATGTAGGTTTTTAAAAAATTAAGCCTTTAAAAAAATTAAAACAAATGGAATCTTTCTTGTGACATAAACACAAATTCCCCTTCAGCGTTTGCAGTTCAAACACTGTGTTAGTATAGGAGAACCAGGTTGTGAAGTGGACATCACTAGAAAATTGATTATAAATAAAAGTTTTAACTGATTGTGATGGAAAAGAGGCTAGTTTGCTCTATAACAAATGGTCAAGAGTAAATGAGATTTCTAAAGTTCTTTCATTGTTAATCATCTACAGTGTTTATTGTAACATAGGTTAGTACATTTGTTTTGTTTCTTATTGATATATATATAGGGCTATCCCATCCCCTACAGGGATAGAGCAGAAAATGGGGTCAGGGACCCAGATGCACTCTGTGGCACTGTTCCAACCCATCCCAGGGGGCTTTAGAAGATAAGTCAATACTGACACTGTTGGCATTAACTTACCCATGTTCCTTACTGCAATGTGAAAGCATTCCCTAGGAGGGGCTGTGTTATGGTCGGGGGCTGGTGGGAGACTCTTCAGCAGCACAATTGTGCAGACACAATTGGGGGGGGAGGGATAGCTCAGTGGTTTGAGCATTGGCCTGCTAAACCCAGGGTTGTGAGCTCAATCCTTGAGGGGGTCATTTAGGGATCTGGGGCAAAAATTGGGGATTAGCCTTGCTTTGAGTAGAGGGTTGGACTAGATGACCTCCAGACGTCCCTTCCAACTCTGATATTCTATGATTCTATGACACAGGACAATAGGAGTGGAAAAGTGCCAAGAGTTAGTGCTGGGCACAGAGTGTCCATGCAGACAGCCCTGTGTCTTGTGGATCTGCTATTTGGGGGGTTTCTGCAGGTAAAGGGACAAATCCAACATTCCTCCCAGAAGAATTTATAGTAAATTCCCAAGAGTTAAAACTCACTACATTTCCTGTTCCCTCTGCAGGAGTAGCCCTTGCAGGGCACAATGAGGATCATGATTTTTAACTTGATACCATTTTACAATACACATTAAGGAAATTTTATTTTATGAGGTTCTATTAAATTCATTTTACATCATAGCCTCTGCTTCAGACAAGTTCAATTAGAATGAGCACATTGTACTTGCTGTGTACATTTTTTCCTTAACTTTTTTTTTATTGAAAACAAAGAAAATATCAACAGCAGACTTTGAACAGGATTTTTTGAATCTAGAGTCTTTTGTAGCTTGTGTCAGCCATCTTATTTATCATCTACATAGTCTGAAAAAAAGAAAAAGGAAAAAACGCACACACAAGACTTTTCAGGTGTTCAGTTAGCCACTAGAGGGAGCTCAGAAATTCTTCGGCTAGTAGGAATAAAATTATACTTAACTAGACTAAGGAAATGAAATTTTTAATTGGTCAAAGCCTTTGTACATTTGTGTTTACGTACACTACATACCCCCTTCAACATACATGCATAAACACCGATCCTGCAAAGACCTACGAACATGCTTAACTTTACACCTTCTAAAGAGTCCTATTGACTTCAATGGAACTCTTCACAAGGTGTAACGTTAAACAGGTGACTAAGCGCTTGTCCACACTTGAAATGCTACAGCGGCACAGCTGTAGCACTTTAGCAAAGATGCTACTATGCCGATGGGAGAGCTTCTTCCATCGGCATAGTTAATCCACCACCACAAGAAGTGCTGTCTACATCATGCTGTCTACACTGGCGGTTAGGTCAATTGAACTGCGTCACTTAGGGGAGTGGATTTTTCAATGTAAGTAAGTTTGAGATATAGACCTGGCCTAAGTCTTTGTAGGACGAGGGTTATATTTAGTGTTATTAACAGTGTGCTAGGCATGTAACAACTTTAGAGATATAATAGAAGGCGAGGTCCTTGCATCAAAGTAGTTTTTATGTATGTATGCATGTGTGTATATGTAAAACACACACAGAGACATACGCATTCACGTGTGTGTGTGTACAATTTATATATATATATATATACACACACACACACACACACATATATACATACACACATACACACACGCCCTACATATTATAAATAACCAATAATTGCTTAAGTCCCACAGCAGGGCTGTATTGGGGTATGTGGAATAGGGATGAAATCCTAGCCTCACTGAATTCAATAGGCATTTAGCCATTGAGTTAAATGGGATCAGGATTTGACTCTACAAGAACAGATGGGGCCTCTCTACCAACTAAATGAATCCAGTGTCCCTAAAACCCTATATATTGAGTGCAGATTGGAAGAGCCATTATTTCAGCGCATGGATTGCCGTAGCAGTCATGGATGCACCTGTGACCTGCCTGCAGGTAGGGAGAATAAATTCCTATCCCACCTGCCCAAGCACCCACTCAGTGCCTCACAGGCTTTGTGTAGGAGAGGTGAATTTCGCCTTTATCAAGTGAACTAAGAGCAAAGCCAAAATTGTCTGCTTTTCCCATTAAAAATGCCTCCTCCAGTAATATACCTATTATAATTATTTCCTCCATGTGAGAGGAGAGTGAGCAAGTTTGTACAAAAACTTGAGATTTGCATTTCAGCAGTTAAAGAATTGCTCATAACAGAATTTGGTCCTGTTCACATAGAGCCTGATGCTGAAGGTGTTAAGTGCTCTGGCCCTGATCCTGCAAGGCACTTACGCACATGCTTACATTTAAGCCCAGGAGAAGTCCTACTGCAGTCAGTGGAGCTATCCATTTGCTTAAAGCTAAGCACATGCCTAAAACTTTGCAGGACTGGGTACAGATTGTATGGAAGTTATGCCGCTTCTTCTCTCAACCCTCATGCACAGGAATGAAACCTGAATAAATCATGGAGAATTATTTTCTCTAAAACATATTAACCCAGTACAAATCAACTAAAATCATGTGACAACTGATCCATCATGGGAATTTATGAATACTTAAAATGTGTAAGTCATACAAATAACCAAAGTGTATTAAAACTATATTTTTGCCTATCTAAAGGTCAATCTATTCTTTACAAATTGTATTTTATTAAAGTTTTGAATAAAGCTACAGATTTATCAAAGTTTGTTCATGCCACATAAGATCAAAAAATAATTATTTTGTGTCAGTTAATTCCCTGAGTTTGCATCAGTGCTTGACCTATAGAAGGCCAAATTCTGCTCTCTTGTACTGTACATGGGTGCAAACCCACTGACCACTCTGCTACATGGGAGTGTTAATATTCTACATTACTGGCAAAACTATATGTGAATACAAAGGCTTTTAGTAAGGATGACTGATGTATTTGGAAAATCCTTTTACCCTACATTTATGAATGGATGCTTGGAGTTTGCTAGTTCTCAGTTTCTAACGGTCTACAGGCTTTATACCAACTTTGAATTAATTTATTTCACCTAAACATTTAGGGTAAAATTCACCCATGTTCAGAGGACCAGCACAAGTGGGACTTACAAGATCCGTAGCCTTCTGCTGGCCCTTAGCAAATCGTGCATTCAGTAGTAGGTGTGCCCTAGTGCACAGAGTACTACATTGGAACATGCGAAACCGGGGTTCTATTCTTGGCTCTGCCACTAGCTTGCTGGGTGACCTGGGGCAAGTCACCCCCGTGCTCCATGCCTCAGTTTCCCCATCTAAAATAGAGAGAAGAATGTTGACCCTCCTTTGTAAGATGCTTTGGAATCTACTAACAAAAAGCACTATATAAGAGCTACATGGTGCTGTAATGGGATGGGAAGCTATCGTTATTCTTCACAGCTGATTTTACTGTTATTTTTCTGTTCACACTACATAACTTTTCCCAACAGTTCAAAAACAGTTATCATGCATCACTCTACAGACAACTTTTAATTATATTCTGTATGTTTAAACCCAAACTCTACTGATCAAAGATTTGCTTTAATTTTAATACGCACCAATAATACTCCTTAAAATATTGACTTTAAGTAAAAAGGCTATAGGATTAAATTGATTATACGCTGCATAAGCTTGCACAATACAAGAGTGTGATGCATGTTACACAGTGCAATGTGCAGGGTATCATGTCAGTTGTTCAGACATCTAGATGTTTATTCTAAACTCCTTTTAGATAGTGGATTGTTGTACAGCATTTAAAGATGCTAATTCAGTAAAACACTTCAGTGGAACTATTCACATACTTTAAGTTAAGGAAGTGCTTGAGTTCTGGCTGAATCAGGGCCAGAGCTGGGCCCCGTGACAATAAAACAGAGATAGAGAAAGCAGTAGATGACATATGCTTTAAAATTATCTGGGTATTGTGACAGAAAATGTGAGTTACTGAAGTATTTAATTAAGGCCTATTCAACAGGTTGTGTTAGCACCTGAGCAAATAGGAACCGGAAAACCACTAGATGGACTGATTTTTTAATTCTTCCATTGACCTAAGGGTCTTGATACGCTTATATTTTATGACCTTCCAGAACAGGCAAAAAAGGCAATATTTGGGACTATGATCATAATATTCACTGATCCCATTTTACTCCTACTACATTATTACTAATATAACGGTAATGCCAAAGGGCCTTACTCTGGGGGGAGGAGCCTCATTGTGCTTGGAGTGGTGCAAATATAGATCAAAAGACAGTCCCTGACCCAGAAACCTTGCAGTCTAAAAGACACAAGAACAGATGAATGGCTGGAGTTGATGATAGTACAAACAAGTAAATGAACACGGTGATGACTCACACAGTTTTGTGTTACTGATGTTTTTAACTGGGAGTAAAGGTAGGTAATAAGGCACTTAGTATAAATGAGGAAAGGAAGGTGAAGAGCGAAATCATTCCTTGCCACCTGCCTAGCCATGATGATCTAGCACTGTTTTGTATGCACCAGATTACCTTTAGTTAAAGGCCTTGTATATACTGGAAATTAGTCCTGATTTCAGCGATTGGTGGTCAGTCAAGCTGCACCAGTGCAAATCCCCGCTGTAGTCAATGACAGCCATAATTTGCACTGAGAGCTTAACCCTGTTTGAACGCAGAATTTGCTCCACCAATACAAATTCCAGCTTTCTTTGTCTACACTAGAAGTCTGCACTGGAGCAACTACATCAGTTTCTAATCACCAACTGCTGAAATCAGGGCTAATCCCTATTATAGAGAAGGCCTTTCAAAGCCTGAAAATACAGTGTCCTAGTCTGGTGCCTAATTCCATCAGTTCTGATGTGATGCCTACAAAACCCTGCCAGATCATCATGGTACCCTCTTGGCACGGATATAAATGACTGCACAAGGTGCAGGGCAATGCAGGATCAGGCTGCCCAGTTTAAGAAGGGCACATTCCCACTTGAAATCTAGAAGGGGAGAACTTTTGTTTTACAAAGACTTTAGATAAACACTGCGGAGGGAAGGGCATTTCATTTGGACTAAGATTCAATGGACTAGTGCATTATTGGTTTGTTGGACTATTGGTTGCACGCTATACAAGTGCAGACTTTGGCTTTGCTGTTTGTTTTCTTCAGGGTTAGGCTGCTCCTGCCTCTGGAGAGGGAGGGCCTGCCCTGTGACAAGGAGACCTTCTGCACAGTAAATATTTCAGTTACCCTATATTTTCAAAGGGAGGCTGCATATGAACATTACTCAGTTCTCTATATTGAGGAATAGTCTTAAGTGGGTTGTTAGTAACGGATATATTTTGAATGAACAAAGGAGAACTATCTGCTTTATTTCTGGGTCACATAGCTAGTGGCCATTTAGTTTCTATTAAGACATACTGACTAAAGCTGAAATCAAGACACAGACAAAGGGCAGAAGATTTACGAAAACAAAGGCTCTGATAAAGACACATAAGTGCACATGCCAATTTTGCATCTTGCACGAAGAGGCAGAAAGGGGCAAACTGTTATTGACTAAAATAAACTTAGTGTTCTCACTTAATTAAAAATAAGAGGAAGGGAATAAATGATAATTGCAGCTCTTGAAAGCATTTAAATGCAAGTGAACAGAATCAGGCATAGGTCAGATCTGCTCTCGTATATGGGCGACAAACTTAATAAGAATCATTATTATTAATTATTATTATTACTACTACTGAGGGTTTAAAAATCATTCAAACAATTCCTGTGTAAAAGAAGGCGTGTGTGCTGTTGTACGTATGGTTCTCTATATTGCTGGTGTTGAGAGTTGCCTACCATTGTATTTCAGACTTGCTTTTCTCCTTCCAATTGTAGTTCAAAGGACTGGTTCATTTTTTCAAATAAGGCAACAGTATGCCTCTCCTCCTTCTCCCACCCACACTGCATGAAGCCCTTCTGCATGATCTTCAGGAATTTTGTTTCTGTTGTGTGAAAAGATATGGCCAAGTTTGGAGGTAGAGAGAACCACTGAGCATCACCATTCCCTTCCAAGCTCAGCAGAATTCCCCAGAGTAAGATAATACTGACTCTTATTAAATTATATGAAGGACCCTTCCACATTCTCAAATCCCATTGGGGTCATGGAGAGCAGAGGTGGGCCATACATGGGAAGGGAATTCATGGGGGCAATTATGTATGGAGGTTCAAAGGTGCTGCACAAACGTCATCGAAGGACTTGGTTTAAATGCTTATACCCCACAAGCTGTGGGATTTGCCTCATATAATAAAACTTTCACAGGCTTGGAAGGCTCTCTCACAGTCTGCTCTTTGAGAAGCAATCGATGCCTCACTAGGATGACACACAGGAAAGTCCATAACTTTCAACTTAGCTTCCTTGCATCCCCAATAGCTTTTCTCCATGGAGGGCAGGATTTGATCCACTGTAACTAAGAAGTGTATTGTGCATCAATAAGGGGAAAGGAGCATCCTCAGCGGATCCAGGATTCCCCATTTTTAATCCTCACTCCCTTCAAGAAAGGCCTGATCACATTGATTTTATGCTACCGAAGGAGTGCTGGATAGGGCTCACTCATGGGAGGATAGAGATGGTCACTTAAAGATTTCCTAAATGTGTTCTTATTTTCAAATGCCATGTTCTTAAGCCATGTTTGCTGTCTAGAAAAGCAGACATTTGTTTGCAGTTCCATATAGTAATTTAGCACTTCAGGAGTTATTTGTGTTGATGAACATTATATTCTACATGTAAAATAACACGCCTTTTAAAAAAAAATTAAACAAAAATGGACCAAAATAGGGAATGATCATATTGGCTAACGATTTTCCAATCCACGCCCAGACACACACTTAAGATTTATACAGCACTTTCCACTTTTGAAGCATTGCACAAATAATGAATTTCCCCAACACTCGTGTTGTTAGGTATTAGTGGCTGCACTTCACAGATGGTGAAATACCTAAACAAATGTCTATAGCGGACTACCCAAGAATAAACTGCAGGGGGTAAATCTTTAAGTCCCCCCTCCCCCGTTTGTTAATTGCTTTTTTAAATTGCCCAATAACAAAGCACAAAATTGTTCAGTTGCAATACTAAGCATAAAAAGCCTTGGGATCCTTAGAATCTTTAAATCTCCAGACTGAATTTTTTCCCTGACTTACACAGTACATACATTGATTATGGCTAGCCATAATTACCATCCCAATTTTAACCACCCCAACTAAAACAGATAGAAATTAACAACTGCCAATGTTAGCTAAAACTGTTTATTTCCATACCAGCTGCATGGAATAATATGCTGTTCTTTCTCCACCTCACTGATACCCTCTCACATCTTACAATCTAGCTGATGACCCAACTGTTCTAGACTAACCTACAAGGTGTTCCTGTTGACCATCCTCCCTTGAATTCAAGGAGTGGAGGAGGCAGGCCGTTCTCAGTAAAGGGGTTTTCTAGCTGTGGAACTCATGTCCTCTGACACTGCACAGGAGCCAGAGTTTGCTGGCTTTCACAAGGTTTACCTTCTCAGTCAACCATTTGCTTGAACTTTGGATTAAGATCTTGAGTTTTAACCTTCAAATCCTTTCTCCCCCCCCCCCCCCCCTCTATATTTTTGAAGTAAATTTAGAGCTGATTTGACAGCTGTGGAAAGAACAGTACTCCATTTAGCCACTATGGCCATTCCCCATACAGACCTGCCAATGTGCCTCAAACTTGTTCTGGGGGGACTGCCTTTAGAGCTCTTTGACCTTTCTGCTGAGACTACCACAAACCACAAAGGGTGACAATGACTGGCCTTCCTAACATAAATTACTGAAAAATGAGACCAGCATCTCATGTCACAGATATCAATACACTGCAATTTAGCTCCCATGTCTCTGCTACTTCTCATAACTATGCCAGGCAGGTCAGATTGAAATTAACAAGACCTATTCAGAAGTTTATGGAAATCATGCTGTTTTCATGTTGTTGCTGTGTGCTGGAGTAGTTCATTCCGGAGGAGCAGGACAAAAGAGGCAGGAGTAGATTAGCAGTGATTTCTCTTCCATCATTATGCTCAGCCCTACCCTTTGCATCAGCTAGGTAGAGGAGACAGAGAGCTCCTCTTCCTTCTAGCGTGGAAGGAGGAGTGCAGTGGATCTTCACATTTAGAGGACACCCACTAGTTAAGAAAGATGGAGCCCTGAAGCAGGGTCCAGGGACAGCATGTTGATCGAAAATTCAGGAAATTCCCCCTTCCTAGACACTGCTTTGATCCTCATTAGTAGTTTAACCCCCCCAAATCCCTACCTTCTTTATATGTAGGTCGGGGCAGAAGCTTTAGTTTTCTGTCTAGTAAGTGTCAGGTAAATCTTTGAAGCCATTACCAATCCACTGAGCTATCGAGTCCCTTTGTGCTATTTATGAATCATTAAAACACAGGGGTTAAAATACTATGTTTTAAATTGCATAATCACATTCCAAACTAATAAATAGTTTCCCCATCTTAGTATTTCTTAAAACTATTTTTTAAATGCTCTCCTTTATAAGTTGAACACTCTACTCCAAGGCACTGTGATGTTATAAGAGGTTGGCAAACAGTTCCATGGGTGTGGGAGGAACTCTGCCTTTGGCATGGTGCCTCACTATGTACCCAAAGTGTGCCAACATCTCAACATCCACACACCCTGTCACGTTTCTTTTTTAACTAACCACAGAAATGAAACATAGTATGCCATGCCTTATCAACCAAGATTGCTATTTACAAATACTTCAGCTGTGGTATCTCAGCCTTTATAGATATGATTATTTTTTCCAGCTATAGCAGACTACCTTCATTCAATTTTCACTTGATGAGTTTGCTTCATGTCCAGTGGTGACAAGACAATTCAATCAATGAGAGCAGAATGGTTGGTCCTTAAAAAAACGAACAAAACCAAAACCCACAATGGTACTATATTTGTTACTCTTTACTGAAGACAAGTCACACCCCATTTTCCCCCATTTCCATATATTGCAACGGATACTAGCTAAGCTATTCATTTCTCAATGTTGAGTTCTCAGTTCATTTGTCATCAAGAAAATACAGAGCTACTCATTTGTATATTTTAATTAATATTTTACCAAGAATGTGTGCTGCTCGTTTGGGAATACTACACAAAGTTTTTGAGAAGCAATTGAAAGCCTGGGAGCCAGGAACTCCCAAATTCTAATCCTGACTCCACCACTGACCCTGTGTTCCTGTTCCCCACTGTAAAAATGGAGTAATTTGTACTACTTATTATTTGTAATACATTAATACCTACAGACCCCAATTCAAGAGAAGGGCCCCTATACGGGCATACTATTCACAAAGGTGTTGTGAGGATTAGTTATAGTTCATGTTTGTACAACTTTTTTTTTTTGAAGTTCTAGATAAACTAATAAGAACAATCATGATTATCACTTATCAGTGCATAGATCGGAGATTTTGTTGTATGCATCACCTGATATTTTTAATGGTGGGTTATAATGCATCGTCCACACTAGATGATGCCAAAATGCTATTAAATTCACAGCACTAAATTAAAACACACCAATTTTTTAACTGTTGGGTTTGGTGGGGGGTTTGTTCTTTTTTGTTTGATTTGTTTTTGGTGGCATTTGATCCTAGATAGCAGAGCACAAATGCTTATCCATCACAGAATGCCACTTATGTTCATCTTCTCCTTCAAATCTTCCATTTCTACGAACTGTTTGATTTCATAACCTGTTACAGAAAGCTAAAAAAGAGAGGCAATGATTCCCCAGTCATTGGCTTTTACTGGTTACAAGACATAGTGGACTCAAGTGCATCTTTATTTTGCTGTTGTACTTCCAATTTTTACCAACCAATAGATTTATAATCCTGTGGTCACTTCTGAAATTGGGACTCCTCTTTAGCAGTTGTATCAAGAATAAGCCTAACTTTCAGGGAGTTTCTACCTAAGAAAGATACACCAGTTTAAGATGTATTTTAAACCCAATTTAATTAAACTGGTGCAAACGGCTGGACACTCTTAGGGCACGTCTACACTGGCAAAGTTACAGTGCTGCTCAGAGAGCACTGAAGGGAAACTGCTGTTGTGTGTTCACACTGTCAGCTGTCTGCGCAATAGCATGTTCAAACTTGCAGCACTTGCTGCAGTATTCAGAGCGGTGCACTCTGGGCAGCTATCCCACAGAGCACCTCTTTCTCTTCTGCCGCTAAGTCTTGAGGGAAGGTGGAGGGGGTCGTGGGGTCCTTTCCCAATGACCCATGATACATTGCTTTGCATCCCAGAAATCCCTGTTCTTCTGTCCTCATCTGGTGCCATCTTTCAACGGTTTGTGTACTGTGTGCCCTGCCTCTTTGGGCTGCAGGAATGGATCCCAAACTGCTGACCAGTGTGCTGCTCGCTCTGACTAACACGTCACAAGTGGCAGTGGAGTTATTCCTGCCATTCTTCTACTGAAATAAGATTGTTCACACAGCCTTATGTACCAGTTGAACTAAATTGGTTAAAAATCACACCTTAAGTTAAAACCGTATAGTTTTCTCATGTAGACAAAGTCTTAAAAACATTTCTTCTTTTCACTTCTCCACTCCCTATCCTAAGAGTTTAGCTCCTACTTGTGGTGGGGATTAGAAAGTAGAAGAGAGAGTCCATTGCCATTTCTATGCTACTGGCATTTTTTAAAAAATATGAATTATGATTCAAACAGAATAGTTTATGACCAGGCTAAATAAAAACTAGAAACCAGCTGATCAACACTTTTACTCAATAAATCAAAGTTTTAGTCCTGTTGTCAACAGCTCTCATTAGGGCGTTTCCAGTTAAAGGTTGCTGTAGAAAGTGCTCTGTAACTTGACAGTCACATGTGACTTTTTAATAATAAATTTGTTGGTGTTCATTACATCATATTTACCATACGCTTCTATGTGATTCAGTTTTGAAAATAGATACAAGTCTCTTTGTAGCTAATGAAAATATCACCAAACAACAAAAAACATCTTTAACCAAAGGATATTTCTGTCAATATTGATCTCAAACTGTGTAACCAAAGGATATTTCTGTCAATATTGATCTCAAACTGTGTTTCTGCCTGGGGTTTTAAAAAAAAAAAAGTCATATGAAAATCGTCCGATAGGAGAAATCATAAAACAAACAATGGAGAAAAAAAAACAGTTAAATAAGCTAATCTTTCTTTAGAGCTACAGTATTCCAAAGATGACACAGAGTAGGTGGCAAATTTGCTTATCATTCTATCAGAGCCACTATAGTGGAATTTCCACCACAAAGTCCAATTTTCAGGTTTTATTCACTAAAATACAACATTTAATTTGTCTCCCCAATGGCAAAGTTTGCAGTTAACACTTCTGTTGCTATCATTGTCATTAATTGCATTAATTCGGTAAACATTCAAATCCTTCCATCCAGAACACAGTCCCAAACCTGATCTGGGTATCTCCAAGAGAAGGCTGGAAGGAAAACAAAAATCAGTACGTGGGCTCCATATAGGCACATAACAAGCTGCACAGAATCAGACCCACAGTGTTTAGCATAGCTCACGGCCACCTGGAGACACATTCAACATTCCCTGCATGACTACAGGAATTCAACCACTTTCCTGCATTCCACAGCTGGCCTCCCACCGTCATTCAGCTAGCAGCATAGAACACAGAAGGTCATATTTTTGTCATCAATTTTTATGCAGAACATGCCACTGAAAGCAATGGGGAGTTTTGCTTAAAAACTGATAACTCAGAGTTCTTGGTGCCTCCAGGTAGGTATTCACACCAAAAAAATCATGTTCCTAGCTTGAATTAGCTAACTCCGGTTAAAATACCAAGGAAGACACAGCAACTCAGCTTCTAACTTAGGTTAACAGATCGAGTTAAAAGCCAATTTACTATTTTAACCCAAGTTAGCTAACCCAGGCTTGCTAACCCAAGTTAAGAACACACTTTTTTCAGTAAAGACATACCCTCAGTAGTGTGACTGTGTATAAGAAAAGTTCATATTTGTTTTTTTGATTTCTGTATGTTAAAACTGCTTTCTAGAAGATATGCTTACCCTGTGAGCTTCAAAATGGTTGTTTGGAAACCCTGCAACAATCCTAGGGCAAATGCTTACTACTAAACATAGTGCTTCAGCTGTGAGTAATCCTATTGCCTTCAATGGAATGACATGCTTGGCAGTAAGTGTTTTAGGATCACATCCTCAAAGGGTTTTTTTGAAAACTAAAGTGTATTTTTTCTGACTGCAAATTCATGTAGTGTCACATGGACTCTGTCAATTTTTGTCTAATTTCTGCACAAATGGAAGGAAGACGAACATGTGAAGATGCTTTATTTTAATACCACAATTAGTTTAATAAATTATGGGGTTTACTATATTTCTAGTTCTAGAAGCTGGCCTGGTTCTTGCTGCTTTTTTATCTCTTCAACTTATTTTAAAAAAAAATCTATCAAACCTCAAAGGGAGTTAGTATTTAAGGCAAACTAAGCCTTTATTTCTTTGAATCAGTAAAGATATTTAAATTTGAGAAATATTTAATGAGGCTATGTGATAGCAACTTTCTGGGAACTTGTACTATAAGCATTTGCTTGCATAGAATTTAGCATAATTTTTATTTTAAGACTATACCAAAGCAACTTTCTGGAGACAATGTTATAATCTCAAGGGAAGTTCATTTTATGGTCCATGTCTACAATTCTTACTCATCTGAGCAATTCCATTGATGTTGATGGGACCACTCTGCATGACTTAAACTACTGGTGAAAAGTTCTTCAGACAAAACAAAGAACCAAATCCTGCTCACATAGTATTTCCCCCGTGAAGTGAATGGGAGGAGTGAATGAAATCAGTACCGTGACTTCTTTCCGAGCAATACTGGACTCTTGGTTCCACTGAGGTCATGAGACTATTCGTGGGTCTGAGGCAAGCAGGATTTGGCTCAGTATGGTGGCAGTTCAGATCTACGGAGATCTTCTTCTTAAATATGATCGGTGAAACTAATGCATGGATTGCAAATAGGGTGAAATTCACCTCTGGTGTAGAGGATCAGAGCAAGGCCTGTGCACCACTTAAGCCCTATTTTAAGGGCCTAATGCCATTCAAGTGGTACATATGTTTTGTGTTAGCCCTCTGTACAGGAATCAATCAGATCCACAAAGAGAAAGTCTACATTCAAATGTAGGTTACGTTATTTGTGGTTTATTCTGCATGTGCATGTCATTTTTACTAATGATTTGCGTTAATGTGAATTTTTGACTTTTAATTGTATTATTAATTATTATTATTGTCCAAAGGCACTACCTCAAAATTTTGGAGTAGCACGTCACTTCATTTCTCATTTCTTTAAAAATTGTTTTTATATTACCGATGTGATAGTAAAGCATGAAAAAATAAAAAGTCTTTTTTGTCCTCCTGCAATTAAAAAGATCACAAAACATTTTTTCCAATTTTTAAAAATTATTATTGAGTGGAGTCCCTGTTTGTTTTCCGTTTTAATCCAGAAAGAAATTTTGCAGTCTAGCCCTAATCCTTGCTAATAGCGATTTATTATGGAAACAATGATAGCCCATTATCTACAATAGAACGAATGGCACCAGTACAAAGAGTAGATAGTGTGTAACTACCACTGAATACCATCAAGTATTTTTACAGAAATGAGCAGAAAGTAAAAGTATATACCTGGTCAAGAAAACTCAGGACCGAGTTAAGTTTGCAAGTAATCATATGTTAATTTAGTACGTCATTTTTAGACCATTAAAGTTATCAAAACCAAATGTTTCAAAGTGAGGAATTTCACAGATAAGTCAAAATTCTGTTAAAATCAGTGGTGTTACTTTGGATTTACATTTGTGCAAAAGAGCAGAATGTAGCCCAAGACTCCTATATCAACCTAATTCTGGGACCAATACCAGAAAATATCCTCCTTCGCCGTGCTGAGTGCCTTCTGCATTTAAGAGAAAGGAAGTTCTGAATGTTTAAGATGTGAGATGCTGTGATATCTCTCCTTTCCCAGGACACTGTGGAGTAAATTAAATCAGTTTTTAATCCAATTTACTTAAATTGGTTCAAAGCCCTGTGTGGACACTTAATTCAGTTCAAGAGTGGCTTATTTCAGTGTAGCTTAAACCTGTCCTAAATTACTTAAACTAAATCTTTATAAGTCATATTTATATTGATTTATGAGTGGCCACACAGCTTGTTGCACCAGTTTAACTAAGTCAATTTAAAAATCATACTTTTAATTACACAACTACAATGCTGCATGTAGATAAGCCCTCAGGTTTGCGAAGGCTTTTAAAATGCACTAATCTGAACCAGTGCAATAGAAACAGGGACTCTGTGCAGTGAAGTTGATGGGTACTGGCTGCTGTTTGGTAGTTTACAAGGTACCAATTCAGGCTTGAGTTGCTGCTTCAGTTCCTCCTTAGCTAGTGGGGCAAGAAGCTCCACTGAGGGAGTTTACGTGACAGGCCAAATCCTCACACCAGTGCCCAGCCTAAGCATTCAGCATCAGGGAGATGTGCACAGATGTGGGGATAGAAATCCTCCTTGCCCTGAGGCTGCTGGAGTGGCTGCAGTAAGCTTCCACCCCCCATACAACTATACCTCTGGCCCCATTCCTCCCACACTTTGCTGTGTGTGGAGTCACCATGGAATTGCCAAGGGAAATCATTGGTGCAGCTGCCAGAGGGCCCTCTGCAGCCACGGAGGAAGAAACAGGATTTCCCCAGGATGCAGTTTTATAATTTTGTTGAACACTGGCCTCCCAGCAGCCATTACTGATATACAATACAGAATAAAAAAAGAATGATCTCAATGAGCTAGCAGAGCTTGATGATCCACAGTGGACACAGCTATTATTACTCCATCATGATGCCAGCCCTCCACTGTAATGACCAGCAGCACTATCACAACCTATCCTTTAGCTTTATACATTCTTTTTTGCCTCCTCATCAGCCTACTAGGCAACAGTTTTTGCACAGCTGAATAACAAACCCTATCTCAAACCATGGATGGCCTCAGCTGTGTAGGCATATTATGCAAAGCAGTACCCATCCACCAAGTATGAACTTAACTTTATTTTACACTCATAACACACATGAATCCCACTCAAATTTTACAGTGTTACAGGTGCTTAATTTACACAGTTAGTGTACGAATGCATGTCAGTCTTACTCTAAATGCTAGGAGCTCTATTGGAACCTCCCACACTATAGAAAGACCTACTTATTTTGGAAAGGAAGAATTTGTTAGTTACAGAATGAGCATTCTCTTATTGAAAAAGACTATGGGGGATACAACATGGCAGCAGTTGGTGCACAATGATGATACCTTGCTCTCCATCCAGGGAAAAAAGAACCAATTCAAAGAACAGCGAATACAGGTGGAGAAAATATATTTTAAACAGCCTTAAAGTAATTGTGTATGCATATAATAAAGATCACCTCATGGTTCTGCTTGGAAGAGCTCCATCTAACATCATTAGCAAATATGCTGCAAGACTGCAATGAATTTCTGTTTAACTTTCCTATTTTCAGAAAAGCACGTCCATGAACTGCACTATATCTCAGTTCTCTGTGTAAAGCAATCATACTATCAAGCCTGTGCTCGCCAAATAAAGTATTTTATTTTTGAATTACAAGATGGCACTGTCTCAAAACTGGAAAGAAAGAAAGATTAACTCAACTCTGCATCCTTATTCCCCTTACTACGAACTCTACTACAGTGTAGAAAATAGTCAGACAGATATTATGACATAACTATATTGATTTGCATTTACAATTTTTCATTCTACTTATACGGCTCTCTGAACCTAAAGAGAAAAGGTAGTTCAAACATGTCAATTTCAATTGATATTTTATTTCTACAAAAATTCTAACATAGCTGAATTATTATCTGAAATTACCTTTTCTACTCCTAGAAAATACCACAGGCCAAATGGTTATTCTGCTCAGTTAAGGACAACAGAATTTGACCCCAAACTGTTCGTAGAGTATTTTGGGCACATGGATTCCTTCTGTTACTCACATGCTTTCAAATGTGCTCCATCAGTTGCAGATACTAATGAAAACTTGGAGAAGAATGCTTTAACGTATAGTATGATTGGTGTTAATCTTTTTACAGTCCAGCATAAATGTCACCCAATCTAATTAATTCCCCTAGATTTAGATAGTTCAAATATTACCAATTTAAACCCATATACTGCCATCATTCCATGCATGAACTTCCACTAATATCAACAGGAATTTTTCATTTAAAAAGTAGCAGAATATAGCCTTTATATTTCTTAACAGACACTTAATTTTAAAAAAAATTAGATTAGTTTAGAATTAGAAACACATTTAGAACTTTTATGATTCACAGTTTTATAAACTTATGCTCCTTCACAAAGTTTCATCATCCTTTTAAAAAAATTCATAGAAAAAACAGAATTACCTATGTCACTATTTTCCTGTTATTATGAACCGCTCTGAAGCATTTATTGTATTATTGGCATACCAAATTGAAATTTCAATTCAGTTTAATCCAATTTTAAAACACATCACTTTAAAAATACCTTTACTTTTTTCCATCTATAGTCTATTTGCTATTTCTGAGTAACTGTGTGGGGGGGAGGGATAGCACAGTGTATCAAGGGAGAGACCAATTTGTTGATCTTAATTTATTGCAGATGTGAAGGTGCACAATTGGAATCAAAATTAACTTTGCAATAAACTGATTAGCTGAATACTGAGCCACGGTTGCAAACAAATGCAAATACCCACAAGTCGGAAGAGAGTTTGTGTTTTGCAATGCCCTTATCATTATATAGCTAATTAATCTCTAGTTTCCATAGTTTCAAAATGTAAAGTTACGTTCCCCATGCACTCAGATATCATGGGATAAAATTACAAATTAATGTTTTCTGTTCCTGTTTATGTTAAAAGTTCCAAGAATGACTATCATATGAGTACAATGAAGGTCTTTTAGCAGTATGCAGAAATGAAAGCTCAGTTCAACTGCTGCTTCATTGTGTACACTCCAGTGCTAGGCAACTCTCCAATACTTATTGTAAACATTGCATAAGGTGTGTCAGGATCAGCACAATAAAGAAGCTTGTGCTTTTTATTCTTAACTTTAAGTGACAGTTATCTTTTCTTTAGGATTTTATGTTTATCTTGTGCTAGATCACAGCTAGGGATGTCATAGTGCGTTGGCTGTTTTCTTGTTTGGCATGACAAGCTGCCATTTATAGCCCCAGCCTAATATTCTGTTCATGTGGTGCCATTTTTCTGAACAGACACTGTTCTGTTATCTTTGGCTTGCTTGTCTCTTTTGCACTGGAGAATATATTCATTACAACCTAACAAATGATAGCTTTAATAAATGAAAAATGAATGCACATATTCTGCAAATGCTGCAATCAGAAATACTTCGGTGCTTTCACAATTTATAGTTAGTCTGAAAATACCTCTGCCATGTTCTAACAGGTATTCTCCCACATAAACCATATGAAATCGGCACCATTAATCATAATCTATAATCACTATGAAGTTATTTTTCTCAATGTAAAGGAATCTTCTGACTACAAAAATATACATCTGCGGCAAGAAATACAAGAATATGTGCAATCCCTGAGTGGTGAGTTATTAGAAACTGCAGACTGGGTGTGTAGACAGAGAACTGTAAGACAAAGAACAGTACATTCCTGAACTTTAATTCTATATAAGAAGAAAGTTCACTTATTGTCCAAAGGACCTCACTTACACATTCCAAGTTTCCATTATATAATTGCTTCTGTATTTAGTGCATAAAGGAAAGAAAATCCCAGCAGGGCAGTGAAATTTCTCCAAAGAAATAACTATTTGGAACTGGTATAAAATGCTAGTCTTCTCAGCTGCAGAAGCCCTTTTCTGTGCTAAATATTGCAAGATGTGCTCTTCATAACTAGCCGTCTTACTGTGTTACAACAAAATAAAATAATGAATTTCTCCAGCTTGCCCTCAATCTCTTACATGTGGATCTCACAATCTACACAATGTTCAGTCTCACATACAGATAAACTTTCCTGGCATAGTTTGCCACCATAGAGTTGAAGGTAAAAAAGAGATTGCACTTCGGGTCTAAACCTACAAAACTTTAATCATGTGATTAGTTTTTACCCACAGAAATAGTTCCAAGCACTGTTCCCATGATTAAGTGTTTGGGGGATCACGCATGGAAGAGCTGAATATTGTGAAAATTGATATAAGAGCCAAGCTAATCACTTAGGCCCCAGTCCTGCAAGCTATTCCACAAAGGTGCATCCCTGGACAAAATCTCCCTGACTTTAGCAGCACTCAGCGTCAACAACCCTTATACCTACCATGACCCAATGAAGCCAAGGAGGTTCTGCATGGCCACAGAAGGTCTGTTCACACTGAACAGATGGCAGGACAGGGACTTAGCTTAAAGTAAGCAATATTTTATAAATGTATTTAGACACAAAAGAAATTATAGAAAAATATCTTTATTTTAGTTTGGCGTTTACTTTGCAGAAAAAGTTCTTCACATGCTTAGTCTTTGGCAGTTACAAAATTATTAATTTGAAATATATGGAGGAGGAGATATAGGAAGAACCACAGTATTTTCCTTGCTGTTGATTCCAATTCCAAATATACTGTTTACCATTTGAGGAAAAAAACCCTACAACATTTTGTCTCTCTCTTCAAATAAAGTTACTGGGCCAGATCCTCAGAAATTCTTTGTGCTGATGCAGTGGTAGCATCTGAGAATTCCCCTTCTACCTCCCCCCATAGAATAGGAAGTGTTCTGGAATAGGCTGGGGTTGGAAGGAGTCAAGGCAAGAGAAGGAGGGGCTGGAAAACAACGTGTTCTGGCAATCCAGAGCTCCAGTTTATACTAGGACTTGATTCAGTAGCAGCCTGCATGATCAGAAGACAAGTAAAGGGGGCACAGAGCTACCTATGGTTCCACTTTCCCCATGTGCACCAAGTGCTGCTCTGATACACTCCCTAACCCATTGAGAAGATGAATTCATACAATTCTTGTTGATTTCAGTGGCACTGAACATGGATAACAAAGTTAATTAATGCTATACTTTTTTCTATTGTAGATTATTTTTATATGAAAATATCACTTGATAAGGCTTTAGCAGATGCTTCTGTGCGGATGCCAATGAGGATTTAGGGGCAAATTCTCCTTCCTTGCAGGAACAGTTATCTATACATTAGGAAATGAGTTACTTAACATCACAAATTTAGACCTTCCCTGATCAACAACAAAATAAAAACCTGGATGCTCAGGAGAGTCCAGCTAAAAAACAAAACGGCTAAACCAGCTACATGAAAAAAAATTCTAATTTCTCATCAAACAAATATTAGAAGTAGAATAAGCAGGAAATGAACGCATATACATTTAAAAGCCACAAATATATATCCCCTCCCCCGCTGCTAACCTGTGTTTACAGTTAACTGATTTAAACTTTTGGCCCTTCTTGAAAGAACTGAAAAACATTAGTTACATAATGATCTGTTTCTTTGCAAAAAGAATTATCTGTTTCAACTATTTCTAATGCATAATTTGATTATGAATTCTTAGCTACATATCAGTCATGGGATACATTCCATCCTTATGAAGTAGTAATTGGAGAGAATTTATGCTTCCAAAAAGAAGGCCAAATTCTGCCTTTGGATGCAAAACAATTCAATTTGAAGTCAATCGGAGTTGCACATGTATATCTGAAACAGAATTTGACACATAGCAAAATGGAGTCCTTTCTTCATATTGGGGTCAAATTCTACTCTCTGGAACTCTCATGCAACCTCATTATACTTTGTGGGTTTGCATGGATGTAACACGGTAGAATGTGTCTCCTGCTCCAATAATTACAGCTCATAAAAGATCATTGTGTATGTGGTATATTATATATTTAACAACTTCAAATTTGTACTTGTATGTAACATGAAGGAACCTATTCCTGGGTTTGCTATCTCACTATAAGGCCTGAGTTTCTTATGATAAAACTGTACTTTTATTTGTAATTTCAATTTTAAAAATAAGTTATACAGCTTTTGAATATAACTTACTAAAAAAGCAGAATACAAGGGCATGAAGAATCTCACTTGTATTCCCAAGAAAAATTTGGGGTCCAATGATGTGTTCCTTACTCAGGCAAAGTTCCCAGTGACTTGAGTGAATGAATATTTACAGATTGTAGAGTTATTTATTTACTTTTCCATTGTATTAGCAGATTTAGCTAATCTGCTAACAAAAAACAAATTGAAAAAAAAAATTAACTACAGAATAATGTAGTCAATGGAGGTTACAGGAGGGATGAATTTGGCCCACTCTATCTGACTAACTAAAGGGCTTGTCTACTTTTGGCAATTTACTGAAATAGCTATTCCAGACAAGCCATATGTGTTATTAGCAGCAATATACTGCAGCTTGCGGTCCTTAGTTACTCTCCAGTGCTGTGACTTAGTTTGCTTCAATGTCAATAATTCATTTTAGGGCCCAATGCTGCTCCCACTACAGTGAATGGGAGAAGTAACACGCACAAAGTTCCTACCTCTGGCCTTTCATCAATGCTTTCTGCTACTGAAGTGGGGCATCAAAACACCAGCGGTACGGCTATTACCTGTGGGTCAGTGATATCAGAGTAAAGGAACTAGATACCAAATTCTAACCTCAAAGGATTATTGCTATTGAGGAAGATGGAAGATTTTTTTATAATTCACTGTCATATTTTCAATCAGCAGCATCAACAGCACTGTGGGAGATTTAAAAACAAACAAACAAAAACTATCAGAACTCTTCAATCTGTACTAGAAATAGATACTAGATCTTGGGGAAATTAGCAAAAGAACAGGTGATGTTATCACTAACACTTACCCTCAGGGTTTTCTGACAGGTAAGAGGGAAGGATACTTTATGTTATGTGCCAGGACTCATAAGACACTTGCTGTCAGAGGCTACTGAAGGGAGGCACTGAATCACTGCATCCCACATCTATCCTCTTTCCCAAACAGCAGCATCCACTTTTTGGGTGATGATGGTCCCCCGTGGCAGACCACCATCAGAAAAAGACGAGCTGTGTGTGACCTCTTAGTGACAACCTCCCCCACAATGGGCTACAATGGGAGCCGAGAGCACTCAACAATTCAAAAAATCAGGCATTAAAATAGTAATTTTAATTATTAGTCATGAGATGCTAAGATGCTATCCTGTGGTGCACTCAGAAGTCCAAATCTTCAGCTGGACCTGCTATTCACTCCATAGGAGGGATAACCGAGCCTTTAAGCAAAAAAAAAAAAACAAACAAACAAAAAAAAACCCACGAGGAGTACTTGTGGCACCTTAGAGACTAACAAATTTATTTGGGCATAAGCTTTCGTGGACTAAAACCCACTTCATCGGATGCATGCAGTGGAAAATACAGTAGAAAGATATATATACACACACACAGAGAACATGAAAAATGGGTGTTGCCATACCAACTGTAACAAGATCAATCAATTAAGGTGGGCTATTATCAGCAGGGGGAAAAAAACCTTTTGTAGTGATAATCAGGATGGCCCATTTCAAACAATTGACAAAAAGATGTGAGTAACAGTAGGGGGGGAAATTAGCATGGGGAAAATAGTTTTTACTTTGTGTAATGACCCATCCACTTCCAGTCTTTATTCAAGCCTAATTTAACGGTGTCCGGTTTCCAAATTAATTCCAATTCTGCAGTTTCTCATTGGAGTCTGTTTTTGAAGGTTTTTTGGTGGAGAATTGTAACTTTTAGGTCTGAAATTGAGTGACCAGGGAGGTTGAAGTGTTCTCCGACTGGTTTTTGAATGTTATAATTTGAATATTATAATTCTTGATGTCTGATTTGTGTCCACTTATTCTTTTGTGTAGAGAGGCTTTGCTGCAAGGATAGGTTCCTGGGTTAGTGTTTTTGTTGTGTGGTGTATGGTTGCTGGTGAGTATTTGCTTCAGGTTGGGGGGCTGTCTGTAAGCGAGGACTGGCCTGTCTCCCAAGATCTGTGAGAGTGAGGGATCGTCCTTCAGGATAGGTTGTAGATCCTTGATGATGCACTGGAGAGGTTTAAGTTGGGGTCTGAAGGTGACGGCTAGTGGCATTCTATTACTTTCTTTGTTGGGCCTGTCCTGCAGTAGGTGACTTCTGGGTACTCTTCTGGCTCTGTCAATCTGTTTCTTCATTTCAGCAGGTGGGTACTGTAGTTGTAAGAATGCTTGATAGAGATCTTGTAGGTGTTTGTCTCTGTCTGAGGGGTTGGAGCAAATGCGGTTGTATCGTAGAGCTTGGCTGTAGACAATGGATCATGTGATATGGTCTGGATGAAAACTGGAGGCATGTAGGTAAGTATGGTGGTCAGTAGGTTTCCAGTATAGGGTGGTGTTTATGTGACCATAGCTTATTAGCACTATAGTGTCCAGGAAGTGGATCTCTTGTGTGGACTGGTCCAGGCTGAGGTTGATGGTGGGATGGAAATTGTTGAACTCATGGTGGAATTCCTCAAGGGCTTCTTTTCCATGGGTCCAGATGATGAAGATGTCATCAATGTAGCGCAAGTAGAGTAGGGGCATTAGGGGACGAGAGCTGAGGAAGCATTGTTCTAAGTCAGCCATAAAAATGTTGGCATACTGTGGGGCCATGTGGGTACCCATAGCAGTGCCGCTGACTTGAAGGTATACATTGTCCCCAAATGTGAAATAGTTGTGGGTGAGGACAAAGTCACAAAGTTCAGCCACCAGGTTTGCCCTGACATTATCGGGGATACTGTTCCTGACGCCTTGTAGTCCATCTTTGTGTGGAATGACGGTGTAGAGGACTTCTACATCCATAGTGGCCAGGAGATCTGGAAGATCACCAATGGATTGTAGTTTCCTCAGGAAGTCAGTGGTGTCTTGAAGACAGCTAGGAGTGCTGGTAGCGTAGGGCCTGAGGAGAGAGTGTACATAGCCAGACAATCCTGCTGTCAGGGTGCCAATGCCTGAGATGATGAGGCATTCAGGATTTCCAGGTTTATAGATCTTGGGTAGCAGATAGAATACCCCTGGTCGTGGTTCTAGGGGTGTGTCTGTGCAGATTTGTTCCTGTGCTTTTTCAGGGAGTTTGAGCAAATAGTGTAGTTTCTTTTGGTAACCCTCAGTGGGATCAGAGGGTAATGGCCTGTAGAATGTGGTATTAGAGAGCTGCCTAGCAGCCTCTCGTTCATATTCCGACCTATTCATGATGACGACAGCACCTCCTTTGTCAGCCATTTTTATTATGATGTCAGAGTTGTTCCTGAGGCTGTGGATGGCGTTATGTTCTGCATGGCTGAGGTTATGGGGCAAGTGATGCTGCTTTTCCACAATTTCAGCCCGTGAACGTCAGCGGAAGCACTCTATGTAGAAGTCCAGTCTGTTGTTTCGACCTTCAGGAGGAGTCCACACAGAATCCTTCTTTTTGTAGTGTCGGTAGGAAGGTTTCTGTGGATTAGTGTGCTGTTCAGAGGTGTGTTGGAAATATTCCTTGAGTCAGGGGCATCAAAAGTAGGATTCCAGGTCACCGCAGAACTGTATCATGTTCGTAGGGGTTGAGGGGCAGAAGGAGAGGCCCCAAGAGCCTTTAAGCTAAGCATTCAGCTCTTCTATCCACTCACTGGAGGAAGCTGGGATATTGCTTCTACTCCAAGTAACAGGTCCACCCATCCAATTGATGGCTTTTTTTCCCTTCAAGCAAACTTCTTGTGAATTTCCTTGGCTATTGACACATAACCAGCATAACATGCTCTGGCACATGCCTGCTGAATTCACATTGATTACAAGACAGACAGACAAGTATTTTGGCATGGTACAAATAGGAGAGCGTGTAACTATAAATGATATAAACTTTCATGTAAGAAAGCACATATCTATGTGCACACAGTTTGAGGACATGAAAATATAAAGCTTAGGTCACTGATATTTTGGCTGATATGCTGCACATTTTGAATTGCAATACAATATTTAATATACATACTGTTCTAGAAATACACATGCTGTGATAGATGCTTGTTTCACTGCTCACCTGTTTACTCATTTGTGCCTGAGGGGGTATGTTAACAGTCTGACTGGTAGGTGGGTGTGTATTTTGTTTCGTTTTTGCTATATTAATTTTTTCTTTTATTTGGATTTGTACACATGCCCAGGGACATTGTGATAGTTTTGTATTTTCAAAAATTCACCTAGGTATGTATTTAAAAGGGAGGAAGAGGGTGACTTTAAGAGTTTTTGGAAGCTTCATTTGTTCAGAAACTTTTTTTATAGCCTCTCCTCTTCCTTCCGTCAGGAAGTCCCTGACATTCACCCCATTCTCAGGCACTAGACACAAATGGAAAAATCCTGGCAATAAACTACAGGAAATGAATAGAAATAGCAACCTTCAATTCCAAGCAAGGAATTACCCAAGTCACACAACTCCATGGCATAGATAATTTCTCACAGCATAGCTGGAACAGCTCAGCCCTGAAGAAACTGCCAATATAAACCCCCATATCCTCCCTCCAAAGCACCTTATCCACTCTGACAAAACTATCAGAACAACCCACACAGCAGTCCTGCCCACCAGCTAAACCAAACAGCCCAGACAAACCTCAACTCTTTTGGAAAAATCACCCCTTTCACTCTGACTGAACTTTATTAGAGACTAGAACATAAGCTCCTACAGAACACTGCTTCCAACCTCTCTGTATTGGAACTAGAACTCCCCTTGGCTGGCCTGGCAGCTAGAGGTATCTCCAGACAGATATCCTCTCCTTTATTCTGTACATTTTCTCTCTCCTTCCCTTTTCTGCCCTATTCTTTCCCCTTGTCTTTTTTTCCCTAGCAATTTTCCTCTTTCATATTTATTTTCCTCTTTTATTCATTTCCTTTCTCCCCTCACCCCTTTCCCATCTCAAAAGGCAACATAAGGCCGAGGTCTGGTCCACTCTTAGCTTTATGGGACCAGTTAATGAACCGCCCCGATGAACTGAATACCAAGGGAGCAGAGAAATGTGAGCTAGCAGGCTCATCCCTGAGCCTGCAGCCCTGTTAATGCAAGCTACTCCTGCAGCTAGATGCAAGAAGCCAGAGCGAGTAGGGATGGAAGGTGGCTTTCAAGAAGCTGCCTATGGTTTTACCTGCCACCAAAGGAGAACATGTGTAATGGAGGCTGGCCTAATCTTGTCATGCACCTTTTTGGAGCCTTCCCCCATTCCTTTCCTCTTCTCTCTTGCCCATGCTACTCTTAAAAATACTGATCACAAGCCTCACTTTAAAATCACAAAAGTTGTCAACACCATCATCCCCAGCAGCTACCGCAGCTTCTCACTCCCAGACACCCTTCAGCCACAGCTGTCCAGTTTTCGATAGCTTCATGTCCTACCTCTGCCATGTCACAAGAAATGTCACATATGGAGCTGCACACACACTGGCAGCTATGTACATGACAGAAATAATCAGGACAAGAGACACTACTTAGCACCTTTGATATCAGCAAGGCCCCATGTGCTCCACAGCAAGTTGCACCTACATTCTGATTTAAAATCCCTGGATTGGCATAAACAGTCATCTGGTGCAGATTGGAAATTCTGCAGCAACCTTATGTAAATTAAAAATGGAAGTTTTAATAAAATACATCTGAAATGTATTTTGATACTAAATTCAATTTATTTTGAAAAACCGAAAGCTTAGATTCTGGCACAGTATTCTACAGAACGGGGTGGATTCTGTGGCTAAGGAATTACAAAATAAATGGGATATTGGATACTAGTCTCAGTAGAAAGACCAAGATTCTAATGAACTTGGAAAATGACCTATTTTTTCAACCAAGAGGTATCCCTCTAGATTAGAGACTGAGCACATGGATGAGGCAGTGTAGAAAAAGTTACCATGTGTCTGACCATTTTACCCACGAAGGACTTCACAGATCACAATCCAGCATCTTTTATAAATAACAAATTCACAAGCACACCATATCAGATCATTCATTTAAATGAGATGGCCATAATTCAGGGTGATGGCACACAAAGAACTCACATTGTTTGCTCAAAAGAACTAATGACCACATGTAGTAGTGAGTGTAAAAACTGTAAATGTAACATTATTGTTGATCATTTAAAGTCAAAATTAGGAAATCCAAAGTTATGGCTCTAGCCCCCGTCAGCTGTTTTGCTTGTGCATGTATATAATTTTGTACAACTTGACCAAACTTTTCTAACAAATTCACCTTTGGTGCAAGAACAAGAATGGGAAATGTCTGCCTAAAGGGGTGGTTTTTCTAGTTTTATAAGTGCCTGAAAACAAACTCATAATGAAATTGCTGTCTCAACCATAATTTATTTACTGTAACACAGTAGTGTTGTGCCAGCAGAAGAAACTCACATTTTAAACAGTTTGCCCCAGATATTGGCCCAAAGAGGATAAGGAATGGAGTCTGAAATTATTAGTAAAATTCCATCTGCATATTTGTAGACTGTATACGCAAGAAAAGGGAATCCCTTTTATGTCTTTATTCTGCACACCATGCCAAGAGTTCACAGTGATGAAACACAGAAGGAAGAAAGGCAACAAACCCTCAGATCCTCTCTCTTCAAAACAATGATACTGATATTAGACCTACCTTGTATGAGGCACATTAGAGTCTCTGATCCTGTTAACAGAGATGTCCCCCAACAAATGCTCCCATGCAATCAATTTTTTCCCTTTAATCTTCTGCATTTATCAAAAGCCTTTTTGTCATTAATCAGTACTGCTACCAAGTGGAAACCAGAAGGTCACAGACATTATTCATGAAATTCAAAGTTTATGTCATATGCCCCTTCCTAAATGCTTTTTCTTAGAAACAGAATGTTTTAGCCAGTGCTTTTTCAAATGAGTCACTAATAGCCTTGTTTTAACTCTACAGCTGCTGATAATTTGAAGTACTAACCTCCTCCACTACCACCCTGATTGAAATAAAATATCAATATTACAGTATGCTGAAAATGGAAAATTAGATGTGACATTTTGCTGCAAGGCCTCCAAAAGTCCCATTCTCATTCATTTGATTTATTTCTTTGTAGGTCATGTTTGATGGCTTTAGAGCTGAAATATTGTATCTATTTTTTAAAATCTCACAGCATGTATTAAGGCGGCTTGTTCCATTTCCCTCAACACCCTTCAGTCACAAATATTGAAACAATAACTCTGCTGTGGGTGGAATGGTTTGTACCATTTGATGCTCAGATACCTAAACAAAGAACTTAAAATGTTTAATAGCATGCGGTGGGCTAAATACTGCTCTCAGTTACATACGCACAACTTCACTCAATAGATGCCGGCAACCTAAGAGCTATATTCTGCCCTCTTTCAGGGTCAGATCATGCCTCCTCATTCTCATGGATGTGGGAAGCCCTAATCCCAGCCAAGTAAACCCCATGGTTCTGTCAGACAGGAGATTCTCACCAGAGAGGCAGCAGTGTGCAACAGGCCAGGAGTAGAGAGGGAAAGTGGCCAGTGGGGCCATAACTGTGAGAATCGAAAACACCTCACATGCAACTCAACAAAATATTCCACACTAAGGGAAAGAAGGAGCTAAGGATGCTATTACAGCCCATGGGTTGTTATAGAAATTGGGCTGGTGCTGCACAGCCTGAGGTACAGGGGAATTCTGTTCTCAACCCCCATGGAAATCCCAACAGCAAAGGCCATTTACTCTGGCTCGGCACAGATTCCACACCATTGTGATCATCTAGTCTGACCTCCCTTATAACACAGGCCCTAGAACTCCCCCAAAATAATTCCTAGAGCACAGCTTTTAGAAAAACATCCAATCTTGACTTAAAAATTGACAGTAATGGAGAATCCACCATGACACTGGGTAAATTGTTCAAATGGTTAATTATGCTCACATTTTAAAATATACACCTTATTTCCAGTCCAAATTTGTCTAGCTTAAATTTCCAGTAATTGGATCATGTTATACCTTTGTCTGCTAGACTGAAGAACCCATTATCAAATATTTGTTTCCCATGTAGGCACTTACAGACTGTAATCACCACCCCTTTCTCTTTGTTAAGCTAAACAAATTGAGCTCTTTAAATCTATCACTTTAAGACATCTTTCTGAAATTGTAATCATTCTTGTCTTGGCTCTTCTCTGAACTCTCTCCAATTTATCAACATCCTTCCTCAATTGTGGACACCAGAACTACGCACAATATTCTAGCAGCGGTCACACCAGGGCCAAATACAGAAGTAAAATAACCACTCTACTCCTACTCAATATTTCCCTGTTTAGGCATCCAAGATTCACATTAGCCCTTTTAGCCACAGTGTCCCACTGGGAACTCATTTTCAGTAGATTATCCACTACAACCTCCAAATCTTTTTCAGAGGACCAGGTTTTTGCATTCAGTTCACTCAAGTCTCATTGACATCAATAGGATTTGTGTATGAGGAAAGAGCGCAAAATATGGCTGTATGTTCCTACCCTAGGTATAATGCTTTTGATATGTTTGTAACTGATTCTGTATTTCTCCCTTTCTTTCTGAAGTAGGCCTTGAAGTTGCACTGATTTCACTTAAACCAGTTTATAAGCCAAATTTTGCTATACCAATGCAAAACCCTGTATGGACACTTATTTCACTTTAAGAGTGGCTTATTTCAATTTAGCTTAACCCTGTTCCTAATCAGCATAAGATAATGTGATATTAGCCAAGTTTATATCCATTTAAGAGTGTCCACACAGCTTGTTGCACCAGTTTAATTAACTCCATTATAAATCACACTTTTAGTTAAACTGCTGCAACTTTGCATGTAGACAAATGTAGCCTTTTTCATGTAGTCTTACAGATAGATAGACTATGCTGTAGCAGAATGTAGGGTGGTGGATGAATTTGAACAGATTTTTATTTTTGTCATATGCTCAGGCCTGGCCAAAAATTATTTTCAAAAGACTACTTTGCATGCCATATAGCATAATAATTTCACTAAAAATAGATTAAAGGGCCATGTTAAAACTGAACAGTAACCTTTGGTAACTAATCATGTCACCATTAATACAGGTATAATGGCCAGACAAGTCCATAAGAAGAAATATAGAAAAGAGTATTTCACCAGTTTATATCCAATTAACCTAAAATTATATTTCTGTCTGTTACCTGCTTGTGAATTTGTTTAGCCTCTATTAAAACAGAAACCACAGTGTTCTTGATACCATATTGATTTCAAACTCTTCTGAACGCAGGCCTCTGTCACTGCATCTCAGTCAGGCGGATTCCTGTTGTATCCAAACTTAATTGAGCTGGGATTGTCTACCACGAAGGTTCTCAGATCAGGGGGCACCTCCAACTGATGACTATTCCTGTCCTGGCCCTAGACACCAGCCCCTAACCCCACTTCCAAAAGCAACCCTAACCCCACTTCCCCATCAGAGAAAACAGGACTTAAAGTTGGTTTCATTTTCACAATCTTGCAAAAAGTACAAAGGCCTCTATACTGATGCTCTCAAGGGGACCCATATTACCTCAGCCCATTCCTGTGCTGCTCACCAGGTTTCCTGGGCCTCTAACAGTTGTTTATTATGATTTTAGTCTTCAGGATTAAGAAAGCCATCTTACTTCATGGTTGTATCTGTTCTCCAAGTTCAGGAACCATGCTTCCATACTATTTTCTCTATTCGCATTTCAAACCTCCCGTAGAGAAAAGGGTACCATGAAACCTAACTAGACTGGCACATCTAATTCATGTATTTCTCATATGGAAGCATCCTTCACTAGATGGGGAGAAAGAGGCTGGCTCCAACTCTTCAATAACAAGGGAAATAGAGGCCAACCCCTTAAACAAAGAGTCATGTTAGTCTGTTTGTTCTTTCATTTTTTACCACATGCAGGGCACTTTATTTACACTCAAATTCATCATCAAAAGATGTTTGTGAGATTATTCCAAAAACACTGAATTGGGGACACATATCTTTCAGTAGAAAATGGTACTGTACAGAAATCAATCTTAAACTCTGAACCATGGAGCTAATTTTCTCATGTTCCCATGACTGAACAGATAAGAATACCCTGTGTCTTACACTGACAGTGCCTTACCAGGTATAAAATCCTTTATCCCCCAATGACTTTCAGAGAATAATCCCTTCTACTCCAACTCCAGGTAGAATGTACCCTAATCTTGTAAAATTAGATTGTGTAACCATGGATTGTATAACATGATTCTATATAATTCCACAGTACTTACCTGGCTAAAATAATACATGATAGCATGCAACACACAGGGCCAAATTGTGCATTCTCTGCTCACACACACAGTCACACTGAAGTCAAAGGTAAGTGCCCACCAGTGTGCATAAGGATTCTACAGTCAGGCTCAGTATTTAAATATTGTTCCAAAAATAAAAGTAAAAAAAAATTCAATTCTTGAGCTTTAAAACATTTTCAAAGCAATTTTATCAGACGGGGTATAGTTCCTCTTACTGAGCTTAGTGACATGTAGTTGCTATCATGTCAGACTTATGAAAAAATAAAAACCCACTGGCCCAGGAAAAGGAGTTTTTAATTGCAGAAGACGGGCAGCAAAGATGGTGGTCTCCTATCATAAGCAGAGTCAGTGGCTTCACCCCAGAATCTGGATTTGTGGATATCTAAAAGCCCAGACACTATTCACAAATGACTGGGTAATTTAAAAGAATCAATGGAAGTTGTCAAGATTACAGCTGAGGGATTTTCTGAACATTTTGCTGGAGTGGAGCAGAGAACTAACATTCTAAAATGTATAGTTTCACTCCACACATTATTGGTCTACTAAGAGATTGTTTCCTATACACTGGTGAAATGAAACAGAAATTCTAGATTAGGTTTTGAAAAATTACCAGTTTTCCAAGGGGACTTTATTCTCCAATCTTCCTATTTTGGGGGGGAAATGGTTAATTCTGTTGTTATAACTGCTCCACTGATTTCATCCAGGAGACTCTCAAAGGTAGGTGGAGACAGACAGAGCCCTAAATTATAACCATACCATATGTTGTGCTGATATAATGATGATTCCTGTTGATCATATATTATTCTGTAATATGATTTACAAACCTGCTACAACAATTAGTACATTATTCCAAAATTCTACCATACATCTACACCCTGGTTATTAAAAGGAAAGACACACTTTGTTTCTGCTAAGAGGGTATTTGGGAAAATGTGCATCAAATCATAGTTTTCTATCCCATCCACATTTGTGGAGGTAGAGAGTCTTACATCTTCATGACTGTGAAAGCAGCAAAAAATGTTGTTTCCGCTAAAAATCAGAAGAGAGAGGAGCAGATATGGATTTGACACTATTTGATTAGTTAGATATAGAGTCTAAGACTGCCACTAATCCATTTTTACAGTTCTTATGGAAATATGATTTAACATAATACTATTATAAAGTCAAGTCAATATTGTAGTAATTCTTATGCTCTGTGCCATGGCAAGCTTGAAAACTATGAAAACCCTGTTTATTATGTAAACCCTTTGAAAAAATTGTATTTCCTTTTCTCTCTCTAAGTATGCTTAAGTTCCCAGTAGTTTTGAGAAACAATTTAAGGGCCTGATCCTGAGATGTGCTAACCACTTGCTGGACCAGCACCAAAAATATAAATATAAATTACATTTGAAAAATTGTTATTGACCTTTCCTATTGTAGAAGGCAAAGAGCAGGGCATGAAATTCCACTTTGGGTAAGTAGGGATCTCTCCCGAGTGATAGCCATCAACTTCCGCTGAATTTAAGCTTTCCTTAAAATAAATACATAAATAAAAGAGTTTCTAGGCCTTGTGGGTGTTATGATAACCAATGCAGTGCTGTCTTCCTGAATCTGCAGAGACAAGTCTGGCTGCCATCACTGCTAGAGAAGTTAGGATGTCTCAGCTCCCACTGCTGCAGTTAGGGTGACTGACAGGGTTACTCACCATTGTCATTAGGAGTAGGATGCTGCCACACCCATACTCAGACAGTGCCACCTCTGAAGCAGGAGAATCAGCAGGGACCCAACCACTGTGCAAGTATTGTGCAGCAAGGGAGATTTAGGTTGGACATTAGGAAAAATTCCTAACTGTCAGAGTAGTTAAGCAGTGGAACAAATTACCTAGGGAGGTTGTAGAATCTCCATTACTGGAGGTTTTTAAGCATAGGTTACACAAACACCTATCAGGGATGGGCTATATCAGTGGTGGGCAACCCGCTTCCCATAGCTCCCATGGGCTGAGAACGGCAAACCATGGCCACTGGGAGCTGCGGGCAGCCATGCCTGTGGACAGTCAGTGTAAACAAACTGTCTCAGGGCCCGCCAGAGGATTACCCTGACGGGCCGCATGTGGCCCATGGGCCGCAGATTGCTCACCACTGGTCTAGATAATACTTAGTCCTTCCCCAATGCAGAGGACTGGACTAGATGACCTACTGCAGTCTACCCCAATCCTACATTTCTATGATTCTATGTGTGATGAGCCCCATTCACCCTACCAGCAGCCTCTATATATGTGGGTCTCCTACAACCTCAGCAAAGGAATCTGCAGACTTGTGTGGAGGGAGAGGACACAAAATGATTTATTATGTAAAAGGGGCTGCTAAGAATTAATTTATTTTGTGGAGGTTTGATGGTAGAGATCAGCCAAGGATTAAATGATTTAGTGGAGGGGCAGCCTTAATTGATTTACTTGATGTAGATGTGGTGGGGCTAGCATTAATTAGTGGCACAGAATTCAGCCAGCAGGAGATTAAGGTCTTTGGAACCAACCAGCAGAGACCACACAACTGTGAGATGGGGCAGAACGGGCATGACTGGAGCCAGAAGCCTGGCTCCGGAGGGGTTAAGGCTAAGGGCACAAGTGTCTTTGAGCTTGGTGAATAGGCTGAGCCTTGGTGAGCAGGCATTGGGTAAATTTTTCAAAGCTTTGCAAAAGGGTATATCTGCTTCTCATTGCTGCTTAATGGCGCATCCTTCCCATAAGACTGGTAGCACCAAATCGTGGTCCCATTTAAGTCTATTGCAAAGCTGATTCACATAGAGGGACCAACATTTGGTTTGTAGTTGTTAAATTAGTCCTATAAACAGCATCAAATCTAGCTTATGCCTGGGGTGACTCAGACCTTCATTTTCATACATACTGGAAAGAAGTCGCTCAATTTATCATTACACTTCTGCACTAGCCTCACAGCTTTATTCCAACTCCTTGTTAATAGTCAGCTACCAAAACAAGCCATAAAGCTAATAGGAGATTTAACTGGGACAAGAGTAGAGGTTGCCTTCTCTAAATGTTTTGGTTTGAAAAACCAAATACAAATCTATCCTTATACTTTCTTTAACAAACTGATATATGAGGGGGGAGCGGTTCAATAACAGGGTCATTTTTCATGTGGAGGGAAGCCTGAACCTGCAGACCTAGGCCTGGGAAGCTGGGAAAAAGAGAGTGCCACCTCTGCAGAATGTTTCTTTTGCCCCCTGCGTAAGTCTCTGGGAGGACTCCAGATTTGGAGGAGGTAGGTTAGCTGTCATGGCTCTGCTGGATTCTTCCCCCTCCAAACACAGATGGAGTCTGTAGTAACTTAGACTTCTTCCCCTTCCATAATTTGGAACCTCCTTGAAGGGATTCTTTGGGCAGCTATATTTGTGGGAGTTGAAAAAAGCACAGCCCTTGCCAGAGCATGCTGTCCAAAAGCCAATGCAGCCAACAGGACCAGGAAGAGTGCAGAAGTAATGTGCCTGCCTGAGATGCCCCTGGCTTCCAGTGGATTCTTCGTTTAAGAGAAATATAGGGGTTAAAGAAAGGAATGTCCAAGCTTCTCCCATGAGAAACAGTGGGAGAAAGTTTTATCTTCTGTGGAAGAATGGCATGAAAATTTCACAAGTTGAAACTCATGGTATTTCTACTCCTCTGTGTTGATTATTCCTGTGTAGAGTATTAAAAATGAAAATAAGTTTTAAAATGCTGATACACACAGTGTGACAGAGGACTATCAAATCTTACAAACTACTCTGGCTACAGACAGCTAATTCTTTAGATTCTTGTAATATTTAACTTGCCAGAACAAATTTTGTATGTAGAGATATTACACATAATCATAGTACATATAGAATAAGCCTGACTAATTAACTAGAATTAGGAATAATTCATTGTAGTGAGATGTGGTGAATACATTAATGGGCACAAAACAAAAGTTAAAGTTATCTGAACTTAAACTTTTTAGAGAATAATGGGATTCAGTTTTGATTAAAACCCTGACCGTGGTCATATATCACCACAACTTTGAAAAACCTCTTCATTTACCTTTAAGTGTCTCCATTGCATAGTTAAGGAATAAGATCAAAAGCCATTACAAACTTTTTAGCAGTTCTTATGGCAGAGGTGAAAGTGGGCCGGTTCGGTGTACCGGTAAGAAGTGGTTGCCAGTACCGGCTCGTACACAGCTGACGTTAAAGCGCTGCCCCTGCAGCACTTTAACATCGCTGCCCCTTTTGCCCCCCTCTCCAGGGTCAATGAAGGGAAGAAGGGGCAGAGGGGGAGGACAAAGGGGCAGCTGCCCAGGAGCCTGGCAATTTAAAGGCGGCAGCGTGGAAGGGCTGGCTGGAGGAAGCTGACCCCCAACCCCACCAGGCCCCTGTACCGGTAAGTCTTATCTTACTTTCACCCCGTCTTATGGTGCATTTAAAAGGATGACAGACTTACGTGGCGTATAGAGCTCTCTGGATAAAGTAGCGAAGATGTTTGTACTAGCAAGATACCATGCTGCACTGGACACTTCTACAGCAGTGTGTTGCTTAGTTTGACACATAAAATGCTATAGTGAGGACTGTCCTTTGTCACTTCATAAGACAATTTCATATATGCTTTAACAGCAATGTAAACATTCATTTCAATAAATTCTCTATTCGCTCTTTCGTCACCATTGTAGGCTTGTGTAAAATTTCAATTTCCCCTTTTAAGTTTGGCTATCCGCCTGTAAAAAAAAATTATTTTACCTAATGAAATGTATCTGCTTTCTGCATCAATTTACAGTCTTTGCTACTACCTCTAAAGTTAGAGTAATACTTCATAGGTATAAAACCTGCACCATCAAGTTCTATAAATATTAGTTCCTTTCATAGTTGCTACATTAAATTTTGCTGATATCAAATTACACAGTTGAAGCATGCTACAAAATACTACAACAAAACTTCATTCGGAGATACAAGCTTTCATTTCTGAAAGGTTGTATCTTAGTACTGTATTGTTTAGGAAATATGATTCTATAATAATAGAAATAGTGTTCATTAATTACTGTAAAGTGTTTGGCAACTAAGCAGACCACCACAAAATTATTGTCTAAATTAAAAATAAAGATTAATAAAATCTTTAAAGAAATATTGTCAAACAGCATGAAGAAATTATCATCATCATGCACAGACAATATATTTTATATAAACAAATCACCACTATAAAACGGAAACCAGTCAACAGAATTAGAATGTAAGGAAAGCTGTCTATCTGCTTACGATATTCAGTTGGTAGACCATCCTTTGAGATTTTCCTGAATCCCACTTCATATTCAACAAAGGGAAAACAAAGCATGAATGTATTTTTAAAAACTATGTACTATATATATATATTTATTGTAAAACCAGTATCCATGAAAATTCTCACTTGAGTAAGGATTTGTCCTATTGCTGTGATATGTACTGACATAAGAAAACATTATGGATGGTCTCTGTACAGCACCTATCACAATAGGGCTTTGATTCTGACTGAAGCCTATGGGCACTACCACAATACAGACACTCACTGAATTTTTTTTTTATTTGAAAGTTGAGAATCTCTTCCTTAGAAACCTAAGAGTTACATAATAAAGTTTATTATAAAATTGAAATGTGAAAAACAAAGAGTCTCATTTATTGCATCACACACAGGGATATATAGAAACCCCAAACTTCAAAGAGTTGATGTTCTCTACAATGATGCTTCAAAAATTGCATCTCTGAGGTACCACACATAATGTGATACAAGATTTGTCAAAATAAATACACATTTATTACACGTACAAACGACTAAGTAGACATGTCGAATCATATAACTCATTGGCTTGTATGTATACTGCTGCTCCTAAGAGGACGCCGAGTGTTGTTCAATTTCTATTTTGAACAATTTCAAACTTTTTTAAAATAGCCATAAATATTTATTTTACATGCTAAAGCCAGGACACTCTCTTTCATTGTTTATTCTACACATTTTTTGGAGTCCCTGGCCTCAATAATCTATTTTACTGTGTTCAGCATCTGGATCTGGAGGGGTCATTGAATCACAGCAAACTATTTCCCTTCTCCCTATTTCAGCAGAGTATACTGCTGAAATAATTTGAATATTTCATTAATAGGGCCATGAAGATGTTAGTAAAAATATACACTGGATCATTTTAATTGCATAATGTATTTTTGAGGCAAAGTCCTTTACAATATGAACATTTGATCTTACGGGTCCACTAAATTTTTTTTGCAATTTTTAATTAATACTTTTTGACCTTTTCTGTGGAAAGATTAGTCTTCAAAACTGTCCCAGCCATCTCCTACTATACATTTGCAGCTCATCTGTTAATCAGTGTCTATTGCATTATTATTCAGATCAGGACAAAAGGTGAAGCAAAAAAGCTCTGGTTTAGGAGAGTATATTCCTTTAACCAGAGTAATATCTCACCCTCATGCTACATCTTTAGCAAACGCTGTTCAGCACAGTTGCAACCATTGTTAAATGAAGACCACAGACATTTTACTTCAATTACTAGAGAATGTAAACATATTAGGTGACATAGTCTATTTCTGATCTAAACAATAGTGCAACTGAATTTTATGAATTAAAGTAATTTTTCTACACTTTCAGACAAGATTTATGAAGAGAAACTGGCTTACATCAGCTGAATTATGCACACTTTAATACTGAGGCAAACAGTTATCTGCCTTTTTATTTGTTGTAAGGAACCACAATTTTCTTTTTTTAACTCAGGACATCTCGAGCACAGGAAATTTGGATTTAATCACCAAATCTGTGATTTCATGTATGTGGGTCAAATGGATGTGGGTTCTACTCAGCTGAAAAAAATAGATGAGGAGTAATGTGATTTCAGTCTGAGTAATTTTATAGCAAAGACTGCAAGATATGTTTTGAAGATGTCATTGATGGCAACACAAATCAATATTAAAAACTTTATACAGGAAGCACACTTTTAGAAGATGGGCCTTAAAACTATTTCATAGGATCATGGATTTCTAGAATCATAAACGACACCCTAATTGCTAGTGCAAGCTATTATCTTTCTTCAGTTTCCCTCTTCGTTTGTTTTTTGTTTTTGGCCTGTAAATAATTGAAGTGGCATTGCATTATCTATATTAAATGTTATGTACTTTGTTTCGAACTTACTAATGGCACATACAAATCACGAAGGTGAATGTTCCAGTATACAAGTGTTTTTTTCACCTGAGAGTATGTATTTATTATTCATCCAGCTCAATGTCGAATGATACAGCAGGCTTCCCTTTAGACACTCTATGCTACATTATTTTTAAAAGATACATTAAACATACCTGGCATCTAAAAAGTAGTTCATTGATTATTCCACAGTATTTCTTTAAACTACAATACTATTTACACAAAATAGTCTTCACTTCAATATCTTTGAAAATGTGGATTACACATTTAAGAGAAAATTAGTAATTCAATATCATTTAAATGGCTTTCACCATAATATTCCTATCAGTTTTGGTCTACAATGAAATGCATTTCAATGCCTTATCACTGTTGACTTTTAAATTCTCTCATGATTGTCTAACTTTATTTTTCAGCCAAATACTATAATTCATGTTTTACTTTAAAACAGGGGGTATAACAAACGACATTTTATCAAGTTCACAATTTAAGAGATTATTGTTCTGCAAGTGCCACAAATCCAGATATATTTTCATTAGCAAGAAAAGCCTGATTATAACCTGCACAAGAAAGTTCACACACTGTATCAAGGTTTCAGAGTAACAGCCGTGTTAGTCTTTATTCGCAAAAAGAAAAGGAGTACTTGTGGCACCTTAGAGACTAACCAATTTATTTGAGCATAAGCTTTCGTGAGCTACAGCTCACTTCATCAGATGCATGCTGTGGAAAGTTTAGAAGATCTTATTATATACACACAAAGCATGAAAAAATACCTCCTCCCACCCCACTCTCCTGCTGGTAATAGCTTATCTAAAGTGACCACTCTCCTTACATTGTGTATGATAATCAAGGTGGGCCATTTCCAGCACAAATCCAGGGTTTAACAAGAACGTGGGGGGGGGGGGGGGGGAGAACAAGGGGAAATAGGCTACCTTGCATAATGACTAAGCCACTCTCAGTCTCTATTCAAGCCTAAGTTAATTGTATCCAATTTGCAGATGAATTCCAATTCAGCAGTTTCTCGCTGGAGTCTGGATTTGAAGTTTTTTTGTTGTAAAATAGCGACTTTCATGTCTGTAATCGCGTGACCAGAGAGACTGAAGTGTTCTCCGACTGGTTTATGAATGTTATAATTCTTGACATCTAATTTGTGTCCATTTACTCTTTTACGTAGAGACTGTCCAGTTTGACCAATGTACATGGCAGAGGGGCATTGCTGGCACATGATGGCATATATCACATTGGTGGATGTGCAGGTGAACGAGCCTCTGATAGTGTGGCTGATGTTATTAGGCCCTGTGATGGTGTCCCCTGAATAGATATGTGGGCACAGTTGGCAACGGGCTTTGTTGCAAGGATAGGTTCCTGGGTTAGTGGTTCTGTTGTGCGGTATGTGGTTGCTGGTGAGTATTTGCTTCAGGTTTGGGGGCTGTCTGTAGGCAAGGACTGGCCTGTCTCCCAAGATTTGTGAGAGTGTTGGGTCATCCTTCAGGATAGGTTGTAGATCCTTAATAATGCGTTGGAGGGGTTTTAGTTGGGGGCTGAAGGTGACGGCTAGTGGTGTTCTGTTATTTTCTTTGTTGGGCCTGTCCTGTAGTAGGTGATTTCTGGGAACCCTTCTGGCTCTATCAATCTGTTTCTTCACTTCCGCAGGTGGGTACTGTAGTTGTAAGAATGCTTGATAGAGATCTTGTAGGTGTCTGTCTCTGTCTGAGGGGTTGGAGCAAATGCGGTTGTATCGCAGAGCTTGGCTGTAGACGATGGATCGTGTGGTGTGATCAGGGTGAAAGCTGACCATGATTCCAACAATTTCCATCCCACCACCAACCTCAGCCTGGTCCAGTCCACACAAGAGATCCACTTCCTGGACACTACAGTGCTAAGAAACAATGGTCACATAAACACCACCCTATACCGGAAACCTGCTGACCGCTATTCCTACCTCCATGCCTCCAGCTTTCATCCAGACCACACCACACGATCCATTGTCTACAGCCAAGCTCTATGATACAACCACATTTGCTCCAACCCCCCCAGACAGAGACAAACACCTACAAGATCTCTATCAAGCATTCTTACAACTACAATACCCACCTGTGGAAGTGAACAAACAGATTGATAGAGCCAGAAGAGTTCCCAGAAGTCACCTACTACAGGACAGGCCCAACAAAGAAAATAACAGAACACCACTAGCCGTCACCTTCAGCCCCCAACTAAAACCCCTCCAACGCATTATTAAGGATCTACAACCTATCCTGAAGGATGACCCAACACTCTCACAAATCTTGGGAGACAGGCCAGTCCTTGCCTACAGACAGCCCCCCAACCTGAAGCAAATACTCACCAACAACCACATGCCAAACAACAGAACCACTAACCCAGGAACCTATCCTTGCAATAAAGCCCGTTGCCAACTGTGCCCACATATCTATTCAGGGGACACCATCACAGGGCCTAATAACATCAGCCACACTATCAGAGGCTCGTTCACCTGCACATCCACCAATGTGATATATGCCATCATGTGCCAGCAATGCCCCTCTGCCATGTACATTGGTCAAACTGGACAGTCTCTACGTAAAAGAGTAAATGGACACAAATCAGATGTCAAGAATTATAACATTCATAAACCAGTCGGAGAACACTTCAATCTCTCTGGTCACACGATTACAGACATGAAAGTCGTATTTTACAACAAAAAAACTTCAAATCCAGACTCCAGCGAGAAACTGCTGAATTGGAGTTCATTTGCAAATTGGATACAATTAACTTAGGCTTGAATAGAGACAGAGTGGCTTAGTCATTATGCAAGGTAGCCTATTTCCCCTGGTTTTTTCCTACCTCCCCCCTCCGCCCCCTCCCCACGTTCTTGTTAAACCCTGGATTTGTGCTGGAAATGGCCCACCTTGATTATCATACACAATGTAAGGAGAGTGGTCACTTTAGATAAGCTATTACCAGCAGGAGAGTGGGGTGGGAGGAGGTATTTTTTCATGCTTTGTGTGTATATAATAAGATCTTCTAAACTTTCCACAGCATGCATCTGATGAAGTGAGCTGTAGCTCACGAAAGCTTATGCTCAAATAAATTGGTTAGTCTCTAAGGTGCCACAAGTACTCCTTTTCTTTTTACACTGTATCCAGACATGACCTGTTGTGATTTGTGAGGAGTGACATTGGTGGTTGAAGAGGCTTATGCTAAATGTCCCAGACAGCTGATGCAACCACCTCTGCATTTGCCAATTTGCAGCATGATGCTTCTAGAGCAGTGGGACTGTCGGCCCTTACAGACTCCAAAAAAGGGCGGAGAGAGACTTCAACTCCACCCAATTAACAAAAAGCAACTAAACAACCGTTTATCTGCAATTAGCAGCTAACTGGGCACAACACTAACGGCAGAAGTTTGATTTTGACACTTTCTTTAAATTCAGTTCAGCAATTGTGAACAATGATTTTTGAAGGTGTAACCAACAGACAACGAGAACCAATGTGTGGGTGAAACCAGCCTAGCGGTTATTTTACACTTAAACACACGATTTAAAAACAAAACCGAAATAAACATCTCCAGCTGAGATCCAGCAGCTGAGCTGAAAACACCCTCCCTCCCAGTTGAAAGTTACAAAGCAGCTACAATAGAGAGCAGCAGCAGCCTGGGCGCTTGGCGTTAAACTTCGGCTCGGTTTTTTGCTTAAAATGAACGTGTAACAGCGGACCGAGGCGACACTAAATCCTAGGAGATGCCCAATAAAGCCCCACGGGGGCACAGAAATGCCCTTCGCAGCGCTGATCTCTGTTTAACGGGGGGGAGGGGGGGTTGTTGAGGACACGGCTCAGAAGGAGGAGACACGCCACGGCCCCCTGGGAGCGGGAGGAACACCGAGGAGAGGGATGGCCGAGCAGGGAAGGCAAGCGGGTGGGGGAGCAGCGGAGGGAAAGGCAGAGCTGGACGGAGGAGGCGAAGGCAGCTGTGCCGCCTGCAGCGAGCCCAGCCCCCGCTCCCCCCCTCCCAGGCTGGAGGGGCAGGAGCAGCGGCGGCAGAGGCAGGAAGGGGCTGCCGGCTCTTTCCTGTCTGAGTCTGCGTGTGTAACCCGATCCCCTCCCCCGCCGCAGCCCCCTCCTGGCCTCGGGCGATAGTGAACGACGTTCAGCAAGTACCGCTGCAGCCCAGCCCGGCCGCCCCGCCCCGCCCCGCGCCCGGCAGGCCGGCGGTACCGTACCTTAGCCTGCAGATACTGGGGGTAGTAGTAGGTGGTGTACTGGGGGTACATCTGCTGTTTCCACACTTTGCCCATGAAGCTGGAAATGTCGCCTGCCGTGCAGGGGCGGGGGGCACTTTAGGGGGTTCCAAATGCCTCTCTCCTGCCTCTTCCTTTCTGGCGGCGGCGGCTGCTTCTCCTCCTCAGCGGAGCCCAAACCTTCCTCCTCCCAGCAGCAGCAGCAGGGAGAGACCGCAGCGCGCCCCCCCCCCCCCCTCCGGCTCGCGCTCTCCTCCCCCCACAAGTTTCCTCAAGTCCCTGCCCAGCCACAGCCCGGCAGCAGCGCCAGCCCGGTTCCGACGGCCCCGCGCGCTGGGAAGCGATCAATACCAGTGTGAACTGCAGCCGCGGCAGCGCTCAGTGCCAGGCAGCTGGGGGAGGGGGGCCAGGGGCGGTGCTTAGGCCCAGCTGGGCTCGAGGTGTGGGCTGGAGTTGAACCACTCAGGACTCACTGGCAGTAGGGAGCCGGGCAAGGATGCTCGCTCCCAGGCTCAGGCTGCAGCATGGTTGCAGCCGACAAGTGATCTAGGATCAGAGCAAGAGCGGTTCTGACCCTGGAAAACTCATTCGCCATTAACGCTCCTGGGTAGGAAGGACTCCATATTCCCGCTCTGCCCAAGGGGGACTGCAACATGCACGCTGTGCATGACCTTGCTGGCTGGATTCTGCTTTATCATCTCCTTTGAGCCTTGTGATAGCTGGCACGAATGCAGTGCACAAGCCTCAGTGCAGAAGTGGATGTCGTTCAAAAAAAACTAGCATAGGTTTAACATTCACTTGCAGGGGGTACATATTCCTAGCTAGAAATTTCTCAGGACCCCAGTACATCACTTACAGATTTGCCTAAAGTGTAGATTAACTGGTGGGCCTCATCCTCAAGTGTAATCAAATGCGGGGGCGGGGGAGGTGTGACATCCATTCTAACGGTTGGTGGCTACAGTTCTGTATATTTTCCTTTAGACTATAAGCATGGTTATTTGTTTTTGTTTTCTTAAAAAGACTTTCCCAAACTTAGTTTAGAGAAAGTTTTCAGTCATGGCTAATGATGCAAAGGAAAACAGGTTACAATGTAATAAAAAACATTTTCTTCTGATTGGATTTGCTCCTGATGAGTATATATCCTCCTCTTACCTAATGCTGCATTTTCCAACATGCACTTAATGAATTCTCAGAGAGTCTAAACAGATGCCACTTCTTGTCAGGCTGTGAAAATTATGGTTTGTGTCCCAGGAGCGCTAGATTATTAATTAAATATATTTGCAAGCTCCATGAAAGCTGCTCTGCTTATTAGGGTTAACCTAGCTAAAAATGTGGGGGGGGGGAGGGGAAGGGAAAGATGTGGTATAAAAGCTTAGTATTCACAAGTATCCCTGCATAAAGTGTAAAGGCAGCTTTTGAGCAGCCCTGCATCCTGCAACCATCAAATCTTGTTACTAGCCCAGGTATGGATAGGTGACTGCAGATATTCACCCAATCCTAGAGAAGAGATTTAGGTTTCTGCTCTGAGGTTTGCAGGATAATGATGCTGCAAATTAGTTGATCTGTCACTAAAAGCCAGGTCTATTTGCAAGTTTGGTCATGGGAGGAAATTCTTACTATACTTTATGGACCACACTGATTCAAAGACAAGTAGAGGCTATAGTAAGGAGGCTCTGCATCCAGGGGGGTGAAACAGGAGTTCCTTGGGTTTTGGGCTAGCACATGCCTGGAACCCCAAAGGGAATGGGGCTGTTCAGGTACAGGAAGTTTGTACCTGAACGGGTGACCTTCCTGGGGGAAAAACAAAGGTCATGGACAGAGAGAAGTCTGGCAAAAGAGAACTATCAGGTGGCTGAGAGGGGCCAATGCCATAATAATCCCATGCTCCAGGGTAGCACAAGTAGTAGGTCAGACAGTTGAAAAAGCCAAGTCAGCACAGGACAGAAGCAGCTTCCTTCTGGAAAAGATGCAGTTCAAAGACTCTGAGTTTATGCTGTGGAATCTGGACTGTGCAGTGGATGAGGTGAGGAGGCTGTAATGAATAAGGGTCACACAAGAATGTGTGGTCACCTGTAGGTACGGGTGGGGTTTCAGAAACAGTTGACAAGTATGTGGCCATGGCCAAAATACTTGATGCGACTCACCAACTTGGTAATTATACATCAGAGGTTTCCAAAACTGTGGTTCAAGGATCTCTAGTAGTCAGCAGAGAGAGCTCAAAGATCACAGAGTGTTGATTCTCCTGGTTTCCTATTGAGAGAGGCAGATTAGGATGTGGGGGAAGAGAGGGAAAAGAAAAGCAATAGTAGACAGTGTGAATAACTTTTTTTTTTTTTAAGAAAGGGATAAAACTCTTATTGCACTAAAGACAATTAGAAATACACAACTGTTTCCCTGGTATTCCTTTCTACCTAAGCAACTGTTGTAGTTGCCACAAGAATGTTAGCAGTCTATAATGTGGAGGCTCATGAATGGGAAGTGTCCAGAAGACAAAATCTCTTAACTGTGATCCACACAATGAAAAAGTCTGAGAACTTCTGGGTCTAAATAGTTCCAGCAGTTATGGCTGCAGCAATCTTTAACTTAGTTGTGTCAAGTTACTGGGAATGCATGATAGCTGCCAATGAGATGAGTAGTAATACACACTGTTACTATGGCTGCTGAAAGCATGAAAGAACAAATCTGGCTAAGAGAGTATTTTATTACTGTGATCATTAATTATCAACTGCTATAACTAAAGATGGGCTCCTAATTCCATTCTAATCCCCCTTTTCAGTTGCTTAAAACTACCCACCCCCAAGTCTTTCTAATCTGAAATGTTCCCTGCTTGGTCTCTGCCCCAAAGGTGATTTCTTTTATTTAAAGTTGGAGCAAAATTCAGTCCAACTTTTTTGAGCTACATGAGCTAGATCTTCTACCAACCCTGCTCCCCACACACACGCACTTACTTCCAATTGGAATATTTGCTCTTATTATTTTTAAAATAGCAGATATTACAAATTTCAAAGTTATCAGGTACTGTACTTATCACTGAGAATTTAAAAATTAAGGAAAGGACCTGATGCTTCAAAATTCCACTCTTCTTAGCAGTCCTTCAGTCCTATAGAAGATGAGCGAGGATTTGCAGATCATGCCCCAGTTTGACTAACATGAGTTCAGAAGACGACTTCTTGGCTTGGTCCCAACTATATGGAGTCAGCTCTTCCAGTCATTCTTCTCCATTCCAGTCTTGAAGCAGTTCATCAGCAACTCCATAGCTAATCAAATCCCTTAGTATGACATCCCATGCAACTAATTTTGGGTTTTCCAGCCCTTCTGTTACCCTCCACTTCTAACCTTAACACCTTGTTTCTGGTGTATTCTTCCCATTTCTTTTTATTCGCCAAAACAATCTCAACATGGAATCCCTCAGCTTTTCTGTAATTGGTACCACCTTCACACTTCCGCTAATTCATTCATTCCAAACATGTAATTCCAAGCATCCATCTTAATATTTTTATTTCCAGTGTATTGAAGATCTGCTCCTGTCTCTTCCACAGATTCTGAGCTAGAATTCAGAATGAGTTCAGAAGATTTAAAGAAATTAAATTTTAAAATCAGCATCAATTAAATACATGCCCATTAGAATTTCTCTGTTTGGTCTCAAAGATGCATTTTAAGGCAGACTGCTCCTAAATACATATTTGTTAAGCATGGATCAGTGGAGGAAGCCTCATGTAAGACATCTTTATCTAGGCTTAGGGTGACTCAGTGGTGTCCCTTTCATATAGAATGAGTTAATTACTGATATTCTGTGATTAAATGGAGAAGAAACTAATTTTGCTTTAATGCAAAAGTTAAGTCAGAGGAATCCAGTATTCAGAAGTCAGGAATTTCCCCAGAGTTAAGGTTCTAACACATAGTTAGCTCCTCCATAGTGCACATAAATATATTTCCTATACCTATTTTCCTTGCTAAATGTAAACATTGTTTACCCAAGACGTGAATTTTCAAAAGTGACACCAATTTTTGGGTGTCCAACCTAACAAACATTAATGTGGGGTGGATTCCCAGAGGGTGGGCGCTCAGCACTTTCTGAAAATCAGGCCCCTTTTAGATGTCTAAAGTCAGGCACCTGAAAACTGAGGTATCCAAAAACATTTATACATTTTCAAAGTGACTAACGTTTGTTATTATTTTATAGAGAAGCAGAGAATAAAATGCAAATGACAGAGTTTTCAACTTTGGCACTGTATAGATGCTTTTTCATTTAATAGCCTATCACGTGTCCATAATTATGGGGCATGAGTGCATCACACTAAAACATAAACGTCACAGTTTGCACAATGTAGTTCAGATAATATTGAATAATAATGACTGAATTGTCAAATTTAACGTTGAACTGATGGTAATGTTTGTATTTAATATCTTAGACTGTGCCCATAACCATGGCATTTGGGTGTATCAAACAAAACAATCAAATTAAGACTGCTTACAATGTACTACCCACTCACTAGGGGGAAAAAAACATAATAAAAATTAAAGAAAATCCTTCCTTTCTCTAGTTTAGGCCTTATCAGGTGATGGATTGGATAAAAAGAAAACCCTGCTCTGCTGGCTAACAGGTCTGGGCTCTGCAGGCCTCCAGAGACTGAATAAATTCTATAGCTGGTAACCTTCCTTTAAAGAATTCCCTGCCTCCAGAGTGTAAATCATGAGTGTTTGAGCACCAATGTTAACCATCTTAGGGAGTGCAGCTACAACATGGTTGTGTCCTATCCATGTTATAATGTGGTTGGGTTGTGCCTATCCAGACCAGATCAAATTGTGTTATAATCATGTTGAGGAAATAATGCTAAACTTTGTTGTTTTAACATTGTTTCCTCAACATGATAACAATGTGACTTGGTCTGGTCTAAACAGTGCTAAAATATGATTGAGAGACAGCAATATTTTAATTGTGTGGCCATATGGCTAGCGCACTGGCCTGGGGACTCCAGAAACCCGGGCTGTGTTCCCAGCTCTGCTGTTGCCTTACTGAATGATGTGAGGCAAGTCACTTCATTCCTCTATGCCTGTAAAATGGGAATACCAAGTCCCTTGGTAAAGATCTACTAATAAAAAGCTACATGAGGTCTAGGTGTTGCTATTATTATTATTGTTATTAACACAGTAATTGTAGTGTAAACAAGGCCTGTGAGTAAAAACACATCTTGTGCTCCCATCAACAGCAATGGTGTTTAGGCAGAAGCATTTTGTCTTATCAAGGTCCAAAATCATATTGGGCTTTATTGATTAAATCCAACACCCTTGAACTTTACCAAGAAGTAGATGGGAATCAAATACAATGCAGAGTGTGCAGTTGAAATATATTCAGCCGAACTCATTCCATTAATTGTGTGCATGACACTGTTCATTCAGAAGCTATGACAATTTTGGTATCAACACTTGGATCATTTTCAGGTCAGTGCAGTCAGCTGATGCTCAGGAAGAAATGAACAAGAATGGATTTGTGGTTAAGATCTCAGCCTAACAGTTAAAAGATCTGGGTTCAGCTCTGTCCCAGACTTTTTATGATATTTTGCAAGTCACTCCATCTCCCTGTGCTTGTTTTCCCATATGTAGAATGAGGATAATAGTCCCCTTCTTCCACTCCTTGTCTGTCTTGTATATTTAGCTTGTAGGCTCTTCAGGGCATGGACTGTATCTTACTATGTGTTTGTACAGTGCATAGCATAGTGTGGCCTCTAGGTGTGACCATAATATACATAGTAACAGCAGCAGAAGTAGGGTATTGTTTTTACTTGGAGAGTGCTGAGGTGATATAGGATATTCACTGTGTCCTAATCTACTCACAAGTGGGATAACAAAAATCAAACTGCAGTTTAGAACTCACAGGACTGGCATACTGCAGCTTCAAATCCTCAGCCAGTCTGTTTTTTGCTCTGCTTTCACACACTGTTCCAATTACTCTCTAGTTGCAAAACCTTCCAGTTGTAATGCCACCCTTAGCCCTAGCCTATGGCCTTGACTGCATTGCCACACAGATGAAAGACCCTTCAGTTTAGGTGGCAATTGGCTACCCTCTTAAGCACAAAGGCTAAATAAATGGTACTGTTGATGGGCCACCAAGATGAAAAGCATTTCATTGTTTTTGTCATTTAAATCAACACAGTAGCTGCAGCAACTATTAACCTCTTCAGTGGGTTCCAGACTCAGATATTTATTTCAATTAAGTGAAGAGATGAAACTATCTTTACCTTAACACCAACCAAGGTTTAACAACACTTAGCTGACACCTAGCCGAATATGGTTTGTTCTTGTCTACACTTAGCACTGAACCACCTTCTCTACTGGTTCAGCTGCACCTGCTACTGACAGCTGTGTTCAGGAACAATTCAGTTTTGGAAGGTACACAAGGTCATACAGACTGCCAAGCTTAACCATACCAATGTGTTCCACTGGTGTACCTACATGACACTTCTGCAATGGGGCTCTCCCTCTCCTAAGCTTCATCTACATTATGCAACATATCCATTATTGACAATGGGTATCAGCAAGGGGTGCAGTTGGATTGGTGCTGAAACAAAATTTGGTCTCATCTATAATTGCAGTTGAACTGTTTTCAGCACCAGTTCAGCTGCTCTAGTGGCCAGTAGCGATAATATTTCTAGGGTAATAAAAACCTGAAGAATAAAATCCTTTTTTGCCACATAACCATCATATTCTGTAGTTTTCTATGTTCTGGTCTATCTTGCCCTAAAATATCCAGTGATTCTAAGATGATATCATGATCTTAATACCTCTTTTTTCAAATATTTCTCATATAACCAGTTGACACTTGCACCCATCACTGGTTGATTTCTCTCCACTTATCCATTTGATATTCTTTATTTTGTATTTACATTATATACTCCCCTCACTGACAGCACAAGCTAGTGGTATTCTAAGGGAATGTGGCCAAAGCTGAGAATTTAGTTTCTAGTTATACATTATTTATTAGGCTCTTCCATCTGTGCAGTTCTTAACTGCTCTGGGGTCACTAGCAATATTGGCTCTATTGTTCCAGAAAAGAAACAAGGAGCAGAATACTTGCACTTCTGCAAGTGTTGGGCACCTGTATGAGTACGATTCCTTCATTGGCACATAACCTGTCAATTCTGTGACCTGTTTGGGACAATACTTGCAATTCTTTCCCATCCACCTACCACTCAACAGGGACTAGTGAAGAAAACATCAGGTTTTCTCTATCCTGCCCAGGTCTGTGTGTGACTGGATATCACATTCTTGTTTTCACAGCCATCTGACCAACCATCCCTTGATATTCTTGAATCCAAGGAGTCATTTCAAAGATGGACTGTTCTGTGCACAAATTTTGTCCCATATAAATAAAGGTGCAAATGAGTAAATATATTTAACTTATTTCTGCAGAATTTAGGGCCATATTGTATTACTGATTTTAAGCAGATTACAAGGCAAATTGTGATTAAATTTGATGCCACATGTATCATCAATAAAATGTCATTTATAAAATCTATAAAATGTCACAATTTTTTCCTTTCCTTCCTATTGTTGGCCCAAACCTATTCCCAATATGTAGGTACTTCCAGCTGTGTTTGGCATGGGAGGCATGTTAAAAAGAGTAAGCCAACAGTGGAGCAATCATGAGATCCTCTTTTAACCCTGTAATCCACCTTTGATGACCTCTTAAAGGTCAAGCTGCAATTTAATTCATTCTGTAGTTTTACAATTTTAACAAAGTGAAAAAAAAACCCATCTTCTACAATAAGAACAATGGGTATCTGTAGTGACTCAGTTTTAGTTTTGTCAGTGGAAATTGCTTTCTTACTGATCGAAACACTGGGGGTTCCTTTCCAATTTGCCATTCTCTAGCTATCACAAACTATTTGCAAATGCATGTTGCAATGATTTAGAATGTACTAGCATATCATCCAGGTACATGCAAATAAGAGAGAGGCTTGCCACACAGAACTTCTCCAACACTGAGAAACTGAGGTTACAGGAACAACACTGAGTAATTCAAAAGGCATTACTTTAAATTGCCATACTCCTGGATCTGCTGTAGAAGTGGAGGCTTTCCCCTCTCCTTTGAATCTAGTTCACACGGGTAGTGCATGAACCAGCCGTTCGGGGAGGTAGGCCCCACCCCTTCCGCCCAAGACCCCTTCCCTTCTCCTGCCAGAGCCCCTGACTACAGCCCCCGGCCGCCCAGCCACCCGAGCACCCTCAGCTCCAGAATGCTGGGTGGTACAGCCCCAGTGCCTCCAGCCCTGGAGCGTCAGACAGTCTGAGTCCTGGGCTGCAGGTCGGCCACCCTAGCCCCAGCCTGTGCCACAGGGGAAGAGTGGGAAGCAGGAGGGGGCCTCTGGGCAGAGCATGGGGTAGGCCGTGCCTGGCTATTTGGGGAGGCTCAGCCTCCCCTGGCCTGTGATAAACACCGCCCATGCTTCCAAATATCCCCTTTTTGAGATCAAGGGCCAGGTCCTCATCAGTGAGTTACACTGATTTACACCAGCGGAGGCTCCTAGGGTGGAAAATCAAATTCATCCAGCTGTAATATCCCACAAATGTTCTACTGTGGCAAAAGAGGAGTACGGTAACCTGTAGAGTGACTTTGTTTAGTTTTCTATAATCAGCCCAGCATGTAATGTTAAGCAGTTATCTTGCAGAACTAATGACAGGTTTCATAGTAGCAGCTGTGTTAGTCTATATTCGCAAAAAGAAAAGGAGTACTTGTGGCATCTTAGAGACTAACAAATTTATTTGAGCATAAGCTTTCATGAGCTACAGCTCACTTCATCGGATGCATTCAGTGGAAAAACTGCATGCATCCGATGAAGTGAGCTGTAGCTCACGAAAGCTTATGCTCAAATAAATTAGTTAGTCTCTAAGGTGCCACAAGTACTTCTTTTCTTCTTGCAGAAGTAAGGGTGAGGTCCAGGCACTTAGTTGAAGGCTCAGTTATCTCTTTCTGATGCATTTCATTGATGGCCTGAAAAAAGGGCTTTCTTTCTTTGAAATTGGTAACCAGTGAAATACCAGTTTAATAAGTTGGCATCCTCCAGCATCAGGGTGTGTTGATACAACACCGCACTCTCTCAGCCTGCACCTTGATTGGATTGTGAGAACAAAACCTGACTTTTTTGGTTTTTATCCTGAACATTTTCTAGGAGCTGTTTATGGTACCTATTGGCTCGTCCTCTGCACCCATTATTTCAGTATCTGAGTGCCTCACAATATTTTGTTGTACTTATCTTTACAGAATCCCTGTGAGTAAGGGAAATATATCTAATTTACAGATGGGGAACTGAGGCACAAAGAGACTAAGTGACTTGCCCAAGGTCACACAGGATATCTTTGGCAGAGGAGGGAATTGAACCTGGATGTCCTGACCCCAAGACTAGCCCCCTAATGTTGAACCAACCTAATATTAGCAAAAAGGTTTTAATCCTGATATAAACATGTGGCTCTGTGACAGAATAAATCCAAGAAAAGCTTTGGGATCTCACCTTCACTCTTTCCTCTACTTGTCAGAAGCATTAAGAAATGTAGCTGGAATACTTTCCTGCTTCAGATCCACGGTGGAAAGATTTTTAGCATTTAAAATTCCTTGCAAATCTTGTATTGCACAACAAATTTCCACTTTATTTAATTTTTTTTGCTGAAAAGTTACCCAAATACAAGATTGCAATTAGAATTTTGATTCTTGGGGACACAACAATTGTCTTAGCTCCTGATCCAGCAAGATGCTTAAAATTATCTATCTAACTATCTATCTACACACACACACCCCTCAGCTTTTAGCATGTCCCATTGGTCACTCCAGTTCGCTTCCCACCCTTCCAATCTCTATTTATCTTCCTAGCCAGATAGTTGAGGGATTATAGATTGTGAGAACATAGGATGTTTGGTTCTCCCAGTTGCAGTGGGATGTTACTCCAGAGAGACCACAGGCTGGCAGGATCTGTTGGATCATTTTATAAGTTTTTATCCATTTTGTATAGTTTGGTGTTTAGTTAAATAAACATGGGCCTTTATACTTCCAAAATGGATGTGGCAGAGATTCACTTTTCACAAGGGATGGCACAAAACACTATGAGTTTTTTCTCAAGAGACATACTAAAATGTTAATCCAACCAGCTAAAATTTGCTACAATTTGCTAAAATTTGCTACACCTCTGTAGCAAAAAATTAAAACATCTGCAGGATGACAAGGAGAATGTTAATCTTTTCATAGGAAACGTAGAGCACAGCAAACATGTTATAACATCATTTTCAAAAGTTAATATCTGGGTGGTTGCATGTATATACGGATGCATTTAAAACTCTGGGATGAGTGCTAAGAATGTACAAGATACTTAAACTGTTCAAGGTTCACTCATATCGCAAGACCAATCTATGCTTCACGAAGATGTGAAGTCAAAACACATTATAGGTCTTAAAAATGACCTCAACTGCACGTTAGAAATTGTGTATGTGTTGGTCAATACACATATTGGTCAATAATGGAAATACACATGGAAAGTTGCTGTCTCTGGGCTTGACCCAACTTCTGCTGAACTCAGTGAAATAACTTCCCTTGCCTACAATAGATGCTGGAGTGTGACCTTTGTGACTGATTGGTTCAGGTGAGGCCTGTGCCCAAAGGTTTGTTAATTTCATGGAGTTCTTTAAAAAATGCTTTACCTTTAAAAACTGCAAAAGTTGAATTTAGAGATTATAAAAAGTATGTGTGAGTTATATTTGATAAATGAAATTATTATTTTATGTGGCTATAAAAGAGACCAGTGTATTGGCCATGAAAACATTAGAGGTGCAGTGAGGGGGTTTGTTCATTTGTTTTGTTTTGTTTTTTTTATAAGAATATCCATTGATAAAATAAATTTATCCCATATTATATATAGTTTATTCCCTCCTCTAGCGCCACTGGTCGTTTGTTGTTTTTGTTCCCAAAATATTAAACATCCCATGAGACAATATGCAAGAGACTATTCTGTTGATAACTAAAGTAACGTTTTATTTATGATCATTATGGTTGCTATTCTGGCTCTACCGCATTAATGGTCATCTGTTGCCAATATGCTTGGTTTTAGATTAAAACAAACAACCTAGAAGCATCGGGGAACCAGAAAAAAGAAGGGTATGGGCTATGCATGAAATGCTAATTGTTAATTCCCATGTCTTTTTAATGACCTACATACCTACAACCCCTCTATATCATTTGGGATTTGACCATGCTGCAGAGCACAGTTAACCCAGGCTTTTATCTGGTTTTAGCCTTAACTCCCTTCCTCCTACCATACGTACCGAAAAGCCAGTGACCCAGGTTTGGAGGTGCTGTAAACCCAGGCTAGCTTACCCAGCTGGGAATGTGCATTAGAGCCTGGGCTCCACTTCAACTTGGGCTGGAACTTATCCACTTTACAGTGAGGATAAAAGGCTTAATCACTTGAGTGCTGATAATCCTCAAAATGCCCTTTCCACAATTCTCCCCAAAGGACAAACAAGTTCTTCTGTAGTTGACATGACTGACTGAGAAAGAATTCTAGAGTGTCTCAGCACAAAGAACCATGGACTATGCCTCCATGCCCATCACCCACCCACATAGGTGAGTGCAGAAATGGTAAAGATACAGTAATAGATAGCATCTCCATAGCAAATCGCTCACGCCTAGGTTTGGCTAACCTGGGTGCTCAATCACTTGGAGTAACAGCGCAGCATAGACATAGCCAGGCACATGTGATGAGGTGTGTACTTTACCAAGGAATGCAGGAGACAACAAGCAGAGATGATGAGTCCCAGCCCAACCTATAGCAACTAGTCAAAGTTAAAGAATATTTATTTTTTTTATTTGACTAAACCCTTTTGCTTTCCTCTATGTTCCCTCAGTTCCCTGAGTTGCTGAGGCCTACACACTCTGTGGCATGCTTACTGCAGAAGTGAGATCTCCATGGATAAGTCCTTGTTCCATTATGTAAAAGAGTAGAAGCCACTAGCTGGCTCTTAAAACACCACAGTAGTTGGGAGGCAAGAAGAGAAACTAAAAGGAAAGATTTCAGAGTAACAGCCGTGTTAGTCTGTATTCGCAAAAAGAAAAGGAGTAATTGTGGCACCTTAGAGACTAACCAATTTATTTGAGCATGAGCTTTCATGAGCTACAGCTCACTTCAACCAGAGAAAGAGACTCTGGAATATCTTTACCAAAGGAATGGCTACAGAAGCCTGAAGTAAAATACTGCAAAAACTTCATGGACTCATAGATGGGATGAAATACTGGCCCCATTGAAGTTAATAGCAAAAAAAATATGATTGATTTCAATTGCAGCAGGACCTCACCCCTTGTTTTTACATCTGTGGAAAGTGATACCATTCTTTTTTGGAGTAGACAACTACACATGTGCAAGGCAGTGGAAAATTAGGTGCTTCTGGGAGTTTGCAGCGCTGTCAAAGCCAGCTAATCAGATTTGCAGGGCACTTAAGAGATGACTGTTAGTGTGCCAGGAGCCCTGTGGCAAAAGCCACAGAAGTGCAGAAACTTAAGTATAGTAGATAAACCCTTCCAATGACTGAAAGAAGCTGAGAGTAATAGCTCACATCCGACGGTTTTGTTTTTATTATATTGTTGTTCCTTCTTCCAACACCACTGTCTCAAGTTCTGACATAGTGTCACACTGCTGAAGAGAAGTAGTAAATGTCCTGGGCCTTATGGATGAGTTTCCCAGTGCAGGAGAAATCTGGTGGTTTCTGAATATGCTTGTTTTATTTACACACATACCAGTCTAAGTCTTGGAGCAGAGGTGGTCAAACACCATGCAGGAACCCTCTTTCTTTAGGAATCTCAGGCCAACGCCAGTGCCTCGTACCCAGGAGCAACTCTGCTTCAAGAAGTGACTCTAATCAGAGACCCAGTCAGAGAGTGAACTCGGATATGCTTACAGTTCTCTCTCTCCCAAAGCTGCAAAATCATGGAGCAGGTCCTCAAAGAATCAATCCTGAAGCACTTGCATGAGAGGAAAGTGATCAGGAACAGCCAGCATGGATTCACCAAGGGAAGGTCATGCCTGACTAATCTAATTGCCTTTTATGATGAGATTACTGGTTCTGTGGATGAAGGGAAAGCAGTGGATGTATTGTTTCTTGACTTTAGCAAAGCTTTTGACACGGTCTCCCACAGTATTCTTGTCAGCAAGTTAAGGAAGTATGGGCTGGAAGAATGCACTATAAGGTGGGTAGAAAGCTGGCTAGATTGTCGGGCTCAACGGGTAGTTATCAATGGCTCCATGTCTAGTTGGCAGCCGGTATCAAGTGGAGTGCCCCAAGGGTCGGTCCTGGGGCAGGTTTTGTTCAATATCTTCATAAATGATCTGGAGGATGGTGTGGATTGCACTCTCAGCAAATTTGCGGATGATACTAAACTGGGAGGAGTGGTAGATACGCTGGAGGGGAGGGATAGGATACAGAAGGACCTAGACAAATTGGAGGATTGGGCCAAAAGAAATCTGATGAGGTTCAATAAGGATAAGTGCAGGGTCCTGCACTTAGGACGGAAGAACCCAATGCACAGCTACAGACTAGGGACCGAATGGCTAGGCAGCAGTTCTGCGGAAAAGGACCTAGGGTGACAGTGGACGAGAAGCTGGATATGAGTCAGCAGTGTGCCCTTGTTGCCAAGAAGGCCAATGGCATTTTGGGATGTATAAGTAGGGGCATTGCCAGCAGATCGAGGGACGTGATCGTTCCCCTCTATTCGACATTGGTGAGGCCTCATCTGGAGTACTGTGTCCAGTTTTGGGCCCCACACTTCAAGAAGGATGTGGATAAATTGGAGAGAGTCCAGCGAAGGGCAACAAAAATGATTAGGGGTCTGGAACACATGAGTTATGAGGAGAGGCTGAGGGAGCTGGGATTGTTTAGCCTGCAGAAGAGAAGAATGAGGGGGGATTTGATAGCTGCTTTCAACTACCTGAAAGGGGGTTCCAAAGAGGATGGCTCTAGACTGTTCTCAATGGTAGCAGATGACAGAACGAGGAGTAATGGTCTCAAGCTGCAGTGGGGGAGGTTTAGATTGGATATTAGGAAAAACTTTTTCACTAAGAGGGTGGTGAAACACTGGAATGCGTTACCTAGGGAGGTGGTAGAATCTCCTTCCTTAGAGGTTTTTAAGGTCAGGCTTGACAAAGCCCTGGCTGGGATGATTTAACTGGGAATTGGTCCTGCTTCGAGCAGGGGGTTGGACTAGGTGACCTTCTGGGGTCCCTTCCAACCCTTATATTCTATGATTCTATGCCTCTACACAGAACCATGCACAGCCCAAAACTAACACCATAGCATGTCTTCCCAAGACTGAATATTTGTTCATATGCAAAGAAAAAATCTTGGGCGACCATGTATAACAGTGCAACCTGGTGCTGCTTGCCATAAATAGTATATTTTTTATTTTGTCTGCAACAATTAGCCACTATAGTTTGAAAAATGTGCATCTGATTATCCCTGGACACATGCACCCATTTCCGCAAGCATATAATTTTGTTTTAAGAAATGAAATAAAGATACCTCTCCCCCAGATGAAGTCATTGTTATTATACTAGGAAAAACATGCTAGTATGTAAGTGGTCTTGACCCAAGAGTTCAACATTTCATAGGATCAACCCCTTAAACTGTGAATGCCCTGAGTTCTCAGTGGAGCCACTTTGAAGGTATTTATCTCTCACTGTGGGCACTTGCCTCCTCCGAGGAGGTGCTCAATCTGCCTAGACCACAGGCAGACAAAGAGTTTCAAGGGGTGCAAAACAATATTTGGTTTTCATAATTTTTTATATTTTATCCCCTCCCCTTTCCTTTCCCGTTCTGACCCAACACAACAGCAGCATCATAGCCATCCTCTTTGACCCCTCTCTTCATCTCATCTTTCCCCTCATATTTCAAAGGTCCTGTTCCCCTAATACAGGGCCAGCTTTCCTCCCTATTCTCCCCTCCTTCCTCACTGCTCATCTCTTCTTTTCAGTTCTTCCTTTTGTAATTTTTTCTTCATATTCTTTTGTATGCTTCAGTTTTACTGATTATTATACTTTTTGTGAGATCATTTTACTGTTTATTATGTATTTGCTGACATGCTCTGAACATTTTTTCTTTTAAAATCGGTATAGAGTAATAAACCATCCAGAATATTGCAAAGGAAAGTTAAATTAAGCTGAGACAACTGGAAGAGGGAAAAAATATTAAACAATTTTAAATGCACCAGCCTCTATATTTTCTGCCCATGTTTTTCACAATATATTTATATGAGAATTTAAAATAGAGACATAAGTCTCCGACAGCATTCACATATTGCTGTTGTCAGTCAAGTAAGTTTAAAGCTAAATCTCTTGTAAAAAAAATCAGCAGATAAGCTGCAAGGGTCTTTAGTTTTTTGCTACTTTGATTCCCAAGTGCCTTGTATGATTTTCCTTCACATACAGTGCATTATCATCTTGGTATAAGGAGTTAAAGATTGAAAGAGGTACCTGGAGAGGCTACTAAAAGAGAAAGATGATGAAATTACCTTGAGTCATATTAGGAGTATATACACAATGCACCAGTTCTATTGGAAGCAGAGAACTTTGCTCCAAAGGTAGCATGTGATCCAAATCCAAGATCTAAACACCCCCAAATTTTGGAAGGAGAGTTGAGTTAAAACCCAAATCTTGATCCAGATCCCAATTTAACAAATAATCCCTATCACAGTGGGCCAAATCAAAACCTCAGTATGAACATCACCAGTGTTTGGTGTGCTTCAGATCTAAGTCTGGATCAAAATTTTATGGCTCATGCTTATTTCTATTTTTCACATTCAGTAAGGTGGGTGAGTTACTTTGTAAAGAGGGTATCGCCACATAATAAGTGCTTATTTCACCATCAGCAACTACTTTAAGAAACTGTCTCGGATATCAGTAGAGGATTTTGGCTTAGCTTTTAATGGTAATGATTCATTTATTTTAAATAGTCATTTTCAGAGGCCATACTAGTGTTGGGTTTCCCCCGAGACCTCTTCCACAGCTCGTTGCTGAGTTACTTTTCTCTCAGAAGTGATTAGTTAGGTCAGCTTTACAAATTTCTGTATTTTGCAGTTTTCCCCTTGCTCCCAGATGGACCAAAGATAATTTCATTTTCTTCTTCTTTTGGTAACCTTTCTAGGTACGTGTTTAATTCCTTAAGCTATTAGAGATCCATGGTCTCTTGTATGTAGGATATAAAAATCTATTAACCACACATGAGCAATCTATTTATTTTTCATAAGATAACTCATTTTATGGCTTGTTTTTCATTAATTTCAAGGGGCACCACCCCAAAAAACCTCACACAAACCCACTGGAGGGACACCTTACCTATCAAATATCCATAAAATGTAAGAGTTCCAAATCTATTAGATCTATCCAGGGGTTGGGGTTGCTGGTCATGCAGATGGGGAATAGGATCCCAACAAACCTGGCATAGGTCAGAGAAGTGTGGGTTGTTCTGTCCCCAGCCCTGTACATCCCCAAACACAATGGAAAAAATGGATCCCTCTTCCCTGTGGCAGCACAACCAGCTTCCATGTTGTTTTGTCATTAGCTTCCCCACTGCGGTTGCACATTGCTCCCTCCTCCATGGGGAATTAATGCTGTGGTTGGGGAGTTAATGCAGATCAGAGCATAAAGTAAACTACTTTTTTTTTTTTTTGTGAAGGTTTGTTCTTTATGCATAGGGGCTCCTCCTGTTGTTTAACCTCTCCTCGCCCCAACATGCCCCATGGTTGTAGAGTGGCTTACTTAAGGGAGGGGGAAGATTATGACAAAACTACTACTTTCTCTTTTACGACCCCTATCCAGTTTCTGCCAGCTACTGCTAATATATATGGAGGGGAGTACCTAATCCAAGATCACTATCATATATATGGAGATCTTCCCTATACCATTGCAGGATCTTGCAGAAATATAGGGCCTTTACATGATTGTAATAAACGGTGTCATCCCTAATATATCTGGTTTATAACATGAAGCTGTAATGCGTGCCCTCAGGTGGGACTGAAGTGTGTTCAACCAAGTAAAAGGCCTCCATAAAAATAAATAATAATAGCAACAGCAACATAAATATCTGTTGAATAGCTTTGAGCTGAGACTCTTGTGACGGTCTTATGACATGTTTAGTACTTCCTGCTTTTGGCAAGGCCAGAAATGTTACATAAACAACTCTTTTCATGATATTTTGGGGCTTCCCACTCTAGTGCCAGGCAGAAAGCAGGAAATCACAGAGAGTCACATTTAGAAATAAATGAATATAGAAAAGAAAAAGTTTAAGTCTTTGAACCTCAAAAAAGCTTTAGGTTCATGCTGGTTCTTGTTTTTCCCAAACAAGGATCCAAAACCCCATCCTTAGTTAGCAGCATGCCAGTCTCTCTCACTGATTTACATAGTGATGCGTAGTAGGCGGGAAGCCAGCAGAGAAATACTTACCAGCAAATATTCTGGAACCAGCAGAGAACACTGAACACATTTATGACCTTAGTGCACAAATAAAATGACATGCATTATAATGTACACATTAAGCAGGGAATGATATGACTGAGATGCTAATTGATCTCTGAGCTAAGCCATTATTATTGTTACGTGCTGACAATGTTTTGTGCTGTACAAGACACATACAATTTACATTCCCTACCCCAAATAGCTGACAATCTAAACAAGACAGACACAAAATAGACAGGATACACTGGGAAGCCCAGAGGAAGGAACGAGAGAGAAAACAAAGCTAAACACACTTTATTTTACATCCTCTTCCTAAAGTAAATGGAAAATATTTCCTTCTGCTATTGTGAGCAGAAGGGAGCAGACAGCAGCAGATCCAGGTGAGGAAAGCATGTGGGATAGGGAAGAGTGCTGGCTCTGCAGTGTGCTCTCATTGATCCTGGGAAACCCCTCCAGGGTACGCCTGGGGGTTGGGCTGTGTGCGTAAGGAAGGGATGGAACGAGGGGACAGTATTCTCAACACCATCATCCCAGCATACATCACTGCATGCATTTATTTTATTCCTCCCAGTGCCCCACAATGGGAACCCTTCTGAGTAGGGCAGTACCAGCTAGAGAAACCACATGAACATGACTCTTAAAGGAGCTGTATTGCCTTAGAGAGCAGGGGTGGGATGAGGCTGGGAAGCAGTACAGAGGTCACAGGGCTTCTGGCAAACCTTGGAAGATCTCCATGCATGAACTTCTTCTGCCATTGCTACAAGATAAAAATCCCATCTTCCTAGGGAGTGATCAAGGTGGAAACTATAAGTTCTAGCTTTTGGAGTTCCTGACCCCCTGCACAGAATATTCCCAAATAAAGGTCAACTGGGCCATAGTCTGTCTGGTTCTGTACTCAAAATTTCTTTGATTCCTCTGGCATTTGAAATAATTTAAACAAAACCAAACCACAAACCTATTATTGTTAGTTGCTCTGCAGAGAGGCACAGGAGAACATGCTAGAACAGGGGTAGTCAATAGGCGGACCATGCGCCAAATCCAGACCACCAGATGCTTTTAAAGGGACCCTGAAATATTTTTATGTTTTTATTATTTTCTGTGGAGTCTGGACCTTGACCAAGAAATTTGGACCTTGACAAAAAATATTTGATACCCCTGCTGTAGTTTAATAGCTGAAGTTGCCTTAGTTGCTGATTAGTTTGGATGCTGCATTGAAATAATCTGTGGGGTCTTGTGGTTGCTGGTTTCTCTGGATAGTGTAATTATTAAATAATTGGTGTGGTCTTCATTGTTAGCATCTCTGGAAACTGTGATAAAGTATCTGATGGTCCAGATATTTAACTGGCATGAAACTGGCCTCACTGGCTTCATTGAAGCTACATTGATTTCTACCAGTTGGATATATGGCCCGGTGTCTCTTGTTTTGCCCCCCAAAATTATTTCTAACAGTTAGCTGATGAAAGACAGAAAACTGTCTTACAAGGATTTGCAATATTTTTCCCATGGACTATCAGTCTGAATTAGCACCAAAACTATCCTAGAGAAAATAACTGCCTGCTTGTCCAGAACAGTTCAAACATTCATCTCAGAATTTTACAATATTTTGAATAAAACTTTTCAGATTTTCTTCTTCTTCCCCCCCGCCCCCAACATGTTTCCCTCAGAGAGAAAAATCTTCTACAAAGTTTCCTGTAGGGACCAAATCCTGGCTATTTTTCTATAATGCCTTTAGAGCTCACTTTAAGTGCAGGAACATTTTATCTAGCTACACCTCAGCTCTTGCCATAAACAAATTGCTTACTATCTTCTTTTCTGACAAATTGACACCCTCCAGGCAATTCTTGCATGTCCTCAGAAAAGCTATAATACTTGCTCTGCTCCATGTACCATGCTGACAAAACACATAGACTAGTATTTTATGCATTGTCTCAAAAGGCTTCTTAAGAACTGGCTTAATTATAGTCATCTTTTTATCTACTATGTCAGCTTTTTAATTGGGTCAAAAAAATCTACAGTGTAAATTAGACATTCTCTCTCTTATGAATCTATGCTAGTGAGTCTTAACCATAATTTTCTAAGTACCTCCTTACCCTATCCTGATTATTGTTCCTTCTATGCACCCAAAATCCATTTTGTTGGTGATCTCAGTCTAGTTTCTACAAGACAGTAGTCCATATCGCACAATCTTCCATTCCAATGTCACCAAGGTTGGCAGTGTCAACAGAAAGGCTAAGGACTAGAATGGAGATGGAGACAGAACTACTACTCACTTCCACAGGGAGTCTCTCCAGTTCAGGGCTGATCAAGCTGGTGGTCAGGGTGAGTAAGGTCAGACGGATCTACAGTAGAAAGTGAATGTTTTCCAGGAGGCCACAACATTAGGAGAACCCCCAACAATTCTGCAAGCAATGGTAGATTAAGAACAGATCCATTAAGCTGTGGACCCAAGACTTAGCTGGCAGGGGTCCAGAGCTCAACAAAACATACAGCTTCACTAATGGAGAAGCCCAGGACCAGGATGCTCAGCATGTACAGAATTGTTTGGGGGCAGGCACTGGTCTTGGCTTCCCTATGTTGTCTCTTATGCCTCAGTTTAGTATACTACTGTGTTATGCTTTATGAGATGCGTTACGATGCAGTGAGATAGTTCAGATCATAAGAGGCAGCTAGCAGCAGGAAGACAATGTTACAAGAGTGCTCTGTATTTGTGTGCATGTAGTGAATAGAAGGAGCACAATCTACTGGCACATAAGAATTTGTATTATCATCATCATCAATATATTAGCAGGTTAAATAAAGTACATTTAAATAAATAAATGTACTGCAAATAGCTTCCAATGTGTTGCTCTTAATATGCATCTCCTAACATGGGACATGCCAACCAACGGGCCACATGAGCTCAGCACAGATTCACAACATGAAGTAGGAGTGTCAGCACTTGCAACTCCCATTCCTTAATGGTACTAGTGGTGGTGGATAGACGAAGCATGATCCTCTTCTCTCCTATCTCCGTTACAGTATCCAGAGAAGCTAGGCACCAAGAACACACCAATAATTTAACCTCAGTATGTCAAATACAAATAGTTATATTATTCACTGAAAATAATATATGTAGCAAATTTAGCCTTTTCTGTCACTTGGAATCTGATTCTGATTTCTATTAATGTACTGAACAGTTTATGTGAATAAATTTCTGCCTATGGTTTGTTTGTGAACTGTTCATATTGATGAATTCCTCATTCATGCTATGTGACCATCACTTAAGTCACATGTTTTTCTTCTCTCAACTGGTTTACTTCACTGAAACTTTTATAAACAGGAGACTACCAAATGCCAAGTAGCAAAGAGTGAGTAGTGCACATCCAGGAAGACTTTTTTGGATAGCATGTGCAAACGTTAGTGAAATTTTCAAGATTCACAAATGTTTGTTAAGATTCTTAACTCTGGGCTGCTCCTCACTTATCTGTCTTCGTCTCTCATTGTCTTGCTCCACCCCATCCAGAATGCCTCTTTGGAATGACCATTTGACCACTTCTTCCACATATCTCAATACTTTCTTCCACATTGCCCCTTAAGCACAGAAAACCTTACCCTCTTCTCTTCCAAATCCCTACTGGCTGCTCAGCACTCTTAAAACCAGATTGGCTTGTGAGAAAGTAAAGTATGGATTTAGGAGCCTAACTGTAGTCTCCTTTTCAAAAAATTTTGGCCATACTGAATTAAGTGAAAAACAAAACAAGAAAAATCAGTACACTCTGAGTGGGCTTTCAATGTGCAATACTAAGCAGGATAGGGATCTGGAATTTACACAAGATGGATACAGACCTAAACCTTGAAATAGTCATCAGCAAAAATCAATCAAATCAAGCCATCAGAATTCTGGGAAAGCATAAAAAGATGCATGGAATACCAGGCTGAAGGAACTATTTTAACACTGCATAAGGGTTCAGTGAAGCCATAACATTGAGACTAGTTCTTGTTACCTTATATTACAGAAACAAACAAGATGCAACACAAAGCAATCACAGTGATAAAGAACCATGTTGTCGTCCATTTTTACACAGAGCTCTCCATTGGGAGCTCTACTCAGAAATGATTGGCAGAGTAGGACCTCTAATTGTTCACAGAGGGTATGTCTACACTCCAATGTAAGCCCATGTTAGGGAACCCTAATGTAGTGGAGGGAGGCTAATGTAGTGCCAATCTTTAAAAAAGGGAAGAAGGAGGATCCTGGGAACTACAGGCCAGTCAGCCTCACCTCAGTCCCTGGAAAAATCATGGAGCAGGTCCTCAAAGAATCAATCCTGAAGCACTTGCATGAGAGGAAAGTGATCAGGAACAGCCAGCATGGATTCACCAAGGGAAGGTCATGCCTGACTAATCTAATCGCCTTTTATGATGAGATTACTGGTTCTGTGGATGAAGGGAAAGCAGTGGATGTATTGTTTCTTGACTTTAGCAAAGCTTTTGACACGGTCTCCCACAGTATTCTTGTCAGCAAGTTAAGGAAGTATGGGCTGGAAGAATGCACTATAAGGTGGGTAGAAAGCTGGCTAGATTGTCGGGCTCAACGGGTAGTTATCAATGGCTCCATGTCTAGTTGGCAGCCGGTATCAAGTGGAGTGCCCCAAGGGTCGGTCCTGGGGCAGGTTTTGTTCAATATCTTCATAAATGATCTGGAGGATGGTGTGGATTGCACTCTCAGCAAATTTGCGGATGATACTAAACTGGGAGGAGTGGTAGATACGCTGGAGGGGAGGGATAGGATACAGAAGGACCTAGACAAATTGGAGGATTGGGCCAAAAGAAATCTGATGAGGTTCAATAAGGATAAGTGCAGGGTCCTGCACTTAGGACGGAAGAACCCAATGCACAGCTACAGACTAGGGACCGAATGGCTAGGCAGCAGTTCTGCGGAAAAGGACCTAGGGTGACAGTGGACGAGAAGCTGGATATGAGTCAGCAGTGTGCCCTTGTTGCCAAGAAGGCCAATGGCATTTTGGGATGTATAAGTAGGGGCATTGCCAGCAGATCGAGGGACGTGATCATTCCCCTCTATTCAACATTGGTGAGGCCTCATCTGGAGTACTGTGTCCAGTTTTGGGCCCCACACTTCAAGAAGGATGTGGATAAATTGGAGAGAGTCCAGCGAAGGGCAACAAAAATGATTAGGGGTCTGGAACACATGAGTTATGAGGAGAGGCTGAGGGAGCTGGGATTGTTTAGCCTGCAGAAGAGAAGAATGAGGGGGGATTTGATAGCTGCTTTCAACTACCTGAAAGGGGGTTCCAAAGAGGATGGCTCTAGACTGTTCTCAATGGTAGCAGATGACAGAACGAGGAGTAATGGTCTCAAGCTGCAGTGGGGGAGGTTTAGATTGGATATTAGGAAAAACTTTTTCACTAAGAGGGTGGTGAAACACTGGAATGTGTTACCTAGGGAGGTGGTAGAATCTCCTTCCTTAGAGGTTTTTAAGGTCAGGCTTGACAAAGCCCTGGCTGGGATGATTTAACTGGGAATTGGTCCTGCTTCAAGCAGGGGGTTGGACTAGATGACCTTCTGGGGTCCCTTCCAACCCTTATATTCTATGATTCTATGATTCTATGAACCCAGGGCTTGAGCAGCTACCTTGTATTTTAACCCAAGGTTAAGAATTTTCTGATCCATGCTCAAACCTAGGACTCTGGTGTCCACTCTGCAGTGCACAGACCTGAATCAAACTGACCACATCCCAGAGTCCCTAGTGCCCCTCCCCACAAAATGTAGCTACTGTCACCATAGAAATGTGCTGCACTGTGGGAAAACTTTACTGCCCACCCTGCACATTACCAGGAAGTAGTTCACTTTCCAAAAAGCTTAATCAGTTCACTCAACATTGCAAAGCCAAGATATACTCTGATGGTGTGCTTGCAGATCAGTGATTAGAACGGAATGGTTAACGCTGACCTGAGCTGCTCTCATTTACCAAGGTGAGGGGCTTCCATTTTCAAAACAATAGATTGCAGATTGTTGGGATAGAGAGGACAAAAGGAAGTTGTCCTATGGAATTGTTGGGTACTTCCAGGTGATTTCTAGGGCCTGAGCAAGCTGGGCTGTGGCTACACTACAAATCAAGAGGGCTTGGACCCTGGGTCCCAGTTTGACTGTGTTCAGATTCTCCAGCCCGGCAGGGTCATTTGGTCTGAGTCCTGGGTTAGCACAATTGCAGTGTAGAAGCAAGGGGATTTGCCTTGAGCCTGGGCTCAAGCATGGATTTAAAATGCAGTGCAGACATACCCATAGTGTTAGAGAAATCAGTAGTTTGATGTTCACAGGCATTGAGCAACCCAGCTCCTAGTGAAGTCATGGACTTCAATTTACATGTGAAATAGTTAATATGGAAAAATCACAAAGTGTAGAGCAGCTATTACAATAGTTTTACAAAAAAAGAGTTAAATAAAAATATGTAGGAAAAATATAGAAACTGAACAACAATGGAAGGTCTTGCTGGACTCTTTCTTGTGCAAAAATGTCTGATTAGGCATTCAGAATACGATCAATGAATTTATCATCAATGGTAAAATCTGATTACTACTGAACATCGTTAACAATTTGCTTATGTAACATTTCAGAGATGTTTCAAACATCATTTATTTTTTCCTTTGTGCCATCATCTTTGTATTATCAATATAGGAATCACTGAAGCTAGAAAAGAAAAAGGCCTATTCAATCATCTAGTCCACTCTTTGCTAATATGGGATTATTTCTTTACTGAGTATCCTGAACTAAAGCCCAGGCTCTGAACCCTACAATATTGATTGGCATTTGGATCAGAATTTGCCAAAATGTCCCCTATGTTTATAATACCAAAATCCCAGATCTGAATGCTCCATACTCTGACATATTCAAGATGGTCAATTTGAGCCTATTTATAATATTTGCTAGGGATTTATCTATCTAAAATTACGAAAGCAATGAAGACTCCATCTTGGAAAGCTATTAACAAGTCTTATTAGGACATTTCTGATGTTCAACATTTCCTCAATAGTTATACTAATCAATGGCACACAGTGGCATAACCATTGCATAAGTGACATGAAATAAATACCAGCTGAGTTGCACTATGCTAATATTTCTGTACCATGCTAGGGCATGTCTATTAGTATGGGAGAATTGTTTCTCCTCACCTCATGTCACTTTAATCAGTTTCCTGGTGGACTGCACACATTTCTGCAAGGTTCTGCCCACACAGATTCTGCAAGACAATGTGGGTCTTTAAATACTAAACAAGGAATGTTTTCCCTTTACCTATTATGCTTTTCACAGGAATAGTCTCTAGCCTGAAATAAACACAAATGAGGCTGTCTGTGTAGTGTATGCGCCCAGGCACACAGCCTCATCTGTGGATCTACAGCAATTAATTATAGTTATGCTGAAATATCTGCAGAGCATTTGTATGTATAAATTATGTATCGAGTGAGGAACAGCACACCACAGGATATACGTTACTGTTCTCACAAGGCAATCACATTCTTCAACTAATATATGCTACCACGTGAAACTGATTTTAATTAATTGGTGCCTAGCATCTTAATAGAAATAATTTAAAATAATAAAAATAAAAAAACCTGGGAGCATCTTTTCAGAGATATTGCTTAGCCAAAGCTTCAGGCAGAAATTTACCCCATTTCTACCCATACTTAAACTTTCTTTTGAATGAAAAACTCCTCAGGTTTTATTATATGTCTTTTAATATGTTATTCAAGCTCCATAATAGCACATATACAAGCATAAAACAAGGTTATCAATGACCAGAGTTTAAAGCCAGTGAAGTATGAGTAAAATATAAGCATATGATTATCCCTCTAATTATGGTTATTACAAAGCATAATGAGCAGTGTCAGTTTGTTATCTTATCATGGTAATATTTTGTGGATTCGCCTGAGAGTAAAACGTAAATGCAATTGCTGAGCACAAATGAGTCAATGGGCTGGGACGCATGACAAAAGAGTAATAAGAAGGTGATATGGTTTAGAGATTATTCTTAGTTATACTAATTGTATGCCTTGAAATTAATAGTCTACTACAAACATGACAGGTGGTTGAAGTTAGTTGTGAAAGAAAGAGCAGCAGAATCTCCAGAAGACAAAATAAATTCTTCTGTTTAGCAAGAAACTATTTGCTGACACCTAACGTTTAAATTTATTAAAACCAGTCTGCTTTGTGACCCCTATTCAGGGGGCATCTTTAACTTTAAGCATGTGCTTAAGTCCCACATGGTGTCCTGAATAAGAGCTGGATTTAAGCATATGCTTAAGTGCTTTCCTGAAGTGGGGCCTGAATATGGAAAAGTCAGCCTTCAACTGTGATATTCACCTACATTCTTAACTTTATTTCTCCCCTCCAACTGTGACAAAGAGTGCTAAAATGGGTAACAGGGAAGTAGAAGATTTGGTTAAAAAAAAACAAAAAAACACCTGCATAAAATTAATTTGTAATTAAAATGAAACATTTTAATGATGTGCAAGCAGAATTTATTGCAGCTTTATCTCATACAGCTTAACTTCTACACATACCCTGACTTCTACTCTGCTTGCATAGAAATAGTGCAGCCCATGGGAAGATTCTAAATCTAAAGATTAGTCTTGTGTGAATAACACAGGCAAAACATCCTGGTTGTTTACAGTGATGACAGAATTCTGACAGGTTTGTTTTAATACTTAAATTAATAATTATTACACTCAAGGAGAAATCTAGGGTGGGGTTGGGCATTACAAAAACATGGTCAGTATAAACTACACACTCTAGTATTTCTTAATTTATTTTTCTGTAAGAATAGTACTTAGCATGAAATTATTTTAGGAGGAGAGAGGGAGAGGGGCTATATTATTTCCTTAAGGTTCTGTTGCAGGAAACATTAACATTCACTGACCTTGCAGAGGTAATTTGTACTGATGAGTGGCATTATATGAATAGTGTATTAAAGAAGCTTATTAGAGATTGGAAGCATCCTATGCTATTCAGAGATGCTATGACCGTTTGACATGTGCCTGTCATGGAGCGTTCACATATAAGGGACATTTGGAACAGTGGAAAAATAGCAGAATAGCCTGGCTAAGCCATTCTGATTTGTTGTAGCTCATTGCTCAGTTTTAATCTGAAAATTGTTAAAAAATTAACAGCAGCATCTTATTAATAAATATGTTTTTGACTTTTCCTGTTTTAACTACATCACTTTATCATACTCTTTTGTTTTTACCAAGCAGCTAAATGTTATGGGAAATATGCATTTACTTTTGTGATTACAGAGCCACTATCAGTTCTTACTGTGGAGATCTGGGCCAAAAATAGATATGCAAACTGCAGCAATCTAAATAGAGAGTCACCCTGCAAGTTCTTTCTAGGAGGTGTAACACATCTCATTACCACATTTTGGAAGAAATATGCTGTTAACAGAGTATTTTCTTCTTGTTTTGAGGGCATGAATATAATCATCACTTGATGCAGTAAAACAGTTGGCACCCTATAAATTATCTAGTAAGCAATAAAGAGCTATAGGGAACATGAAGTTTGTGGCACCTGCAGCTCATTAAAAGAGCACTATCAAAAAATGAAATGTTTAGGCATCCTGTAGTGCTTGCATGTGTGAGGACTCATATTTAGGCTCAGTCCAGTAATGCTCACTTATCGGGCAAATGAAGAGAAGATATATTACAGAGGGAAATATATGGTCAGATCATTGGGTAGGGGAAGGAATACCTGATGGTACTCAATTCACAAATGGATTGATATCCTTAGAGGGGGTCACAAATCTTTCCTTAGTAGTCATAGAAAACTTTTCCTAGTAACCTTCTGAATTTTCTTCTTTGTCTTCCTTGTCCAAGACTTCAACTGGTAAAAATTACTAAATAAAAATAAATATAATATAGTCAAAAGGGAGATGTATGAGGGGATTTAAAAATCAGATTTCATCAGATGAACCAGAGAGAGTGATAGTATGTAAACAGAACTTTCAGGATTTGTAGTTAAAATGAAAACAAAAATGTGAATAACTTTGTTGTTGTAAAAATAAAACTGACTGGTTGGAAGAATATTTCAGGAGCATTGCCAAAGGCAATACATACATAAATTACAGGTGGGGCTGGTAGCTCTACTTATTATTAAGGTTGCCCTACACTTTCTATTATAAGTCCCTGTTTTCAGTTGCTTGTAACTTTGTGAAACTTTAACCATTTGGGTTGAAGTTTTCCATGCTAGGTATCTGCCTCAGTCTGATATTGAAGAAGAAGAAGTCAAAATAGTTCAGCCGCTACTGAGAACAAGACTAGGGAAAAATATATTGTTTTGCCCATGTTAAAAAATTGAGATTTTTTTTTTGAAGTGTTCTAGATCCCCATGCTTTGGAGCAGGGACTTGAAATTTGGCTATGAAGTGGCCTGTGTATCAGGGATGTGCCTTTTGCAGTCACCATACAAATCTGCTCACATTTGGCAAAGCCTTGGAAATCACAGTTCGGCCATGCTCAGTAGAGTCTTCTTTGATTTGAACAGATAGAATCTCTAAAGTTTCCATCCTCACTGAGCGTGCTTAAGCCTCTCAGCTCCTATGTGTCACCACATAAGAATGGCCATACTGGGTCAGACCAAAAGGTCCATCCAGCCACCACCCTGTCTACTGACAGTGGCCAATGCCAGGTGCCCCAGAAAGAGTGAACCTAACAGATAATGATCAAGTGATCTCTCTCCTGCCATCCATCTCCACCCTCTGACAAAACAGAGGCTAGGGACACCATTCCTTACCAATCCTAGCTAATAGAGCCATTAATGGACTTAACTGTATAAATTTATGGAGGTTCTCTTTTAAACCCTGTTCTAGTCCTAGCCTTCACAACCTCCTCAGGCAAGGAGTTCCACAGGTTGACTGTGTGCTGTGTAAAGAAGAACTTCCTTTTATTTGTTTTAAACCTGCTGCCCATTAATTTCATTTGGTGACCCCTAGTTCTTAGATTATGGGAAGAAGTAAATAACTTTTCTTTACTACACTGGGCATGGGCCAGTCCCACAGAGCAACTGAGCATGCTCTAACATGACAACAGCGGCTAAGAAGGACTTTCCCTGTAACTGGTCCTTCCAGCTGCTCCAGTCTGGGCACAGAGCAGGGAGCATGTTTCTCCTGTGCTTTCAATGACCCGGTTGCTGGTGCCCAGGCAGTATGAAGGAGGAAGCTTTTGAATACAGTGGACAAAAGCTGGACTGGGGAGAGGGAAAGGTGTAGATTAGGACAAGGAGTCTGATGAGGCTGGAACTGGAGGCGAGGGCGGGGATTGTGACTAGGAGTTAGAAGGGGGAGAGACTGGGATTGGTTTGGCAAGAAGACTGGCAGCTAGGGGTAAGGCAGGCTGGGAATAGTTGGGCAAGGAGACTGTGACTGAGAGTCATGGTGGAAAGAAACTGCAACTGGGAGCCTTGGCTCGGTGGGCATAACACTGAAATTGGCTGAGGTCATGGGATGAGAGCGAAGATTGGGACAGGCTGGACAAGGAGACTGGGTGTAGCAACCAGTGGGGTAGGGAACAGGGGATGGGATGAGGGAGGACAGATCTAACATGAAGACAGGATGTAGTGAGGACTGGGATTGGCTGGGCAAAAAGATTTGGATAATGAGCCAGGAAGAGTATGGTGGGAGAGAGAGATGAAGATTGGATGAGATGTCTTATGGAGGTTAGGAGCCTAGTTGCAGGGATGGGGAGAGAGAGATTGGATGAGGAGCTGGCTAAGGGGACTAAGACTCACGCAGCAAGCTCCCAGGGGGGAGACCAAGAATGTATGGGCAAGAAGACTGGAACTGGGACAAGAAACCTGAGGAATGGGGACTAGGACTTGGTAGGCAAGGATAATGAGACTGGGGCAAGGAGCCTGTGATGGGGGAGACAGACAGAAGAGAGTCTGTGCTCACTCCCCTCCAGAGCCTGGAATGGAACTCAAGATCCAGGGCTTCTAGAGATTTCCTCAGCCATCAGCACTTATTTATGAAACCCACTGTCTTGTTCCTCTCTGGTGCTGATCCATACAGATGATGACAACCTACCACTGCTATCAGTTATTCCATTAGCTCAAGTGGTAAGGGCTGTGTGATCAACCTACAGGTTCTAGCCCTGCTGATGAATGATGTGGGCTTCAATAGGATGCCACATAATGGAATTTCTGTTTTTTTCAGTTTGATTTTTAAAAGCGTAAGAACTTAGATTTTTAATATTATATATTTGTAATATTCATATGTAATATAAAAAAAATTAAGATTGCTGAGTCAAGCCCTCAAAAGTCAAGAATTGCTAGAATAAAGTTTGCCTCTAGAACCTTAAGTTGGCTCCCCTTGTGCATATGCATTATGATAGTCTTTTATTACATGATCATATTCTGTATTTCTTTATTTATTCCTAAAAGCACAGCATCAGGTGTTTACGTGATTACGTGGAAATTGCAGCTTTAATTTAAAAAAAAAAAAAAAGTTTCCAACCCTCACAGTTGTGGAGAAAAGCTTAAAAATGTCAACCCTACTGGCTCAGAAACCAGAATGTGATTAAAAGAATCTAAGTCATGAATTTTGAATGCCTGGAGTTGGCAGTACTACATAACATACCTGCTCGGGTTAAACATTAGATGGAGGTGGTGATAAAGCTGATGAGGAATATGAAGGGGTGAGGGGGGAAAAAAGAGTCTCTTAGTAAGTTAATGTTACAGCTGTAGTAGGTGTCCCAAAAATGTTTTTTTTGCATATTCGTGGAAGCAGCATACAATGCATTTCCTAGTAACTCTTCATGCACTTTGCTCTGCTGCAGTACAGGAGACAGTGGTGAGCTTCAGTGCATCTTATGCCAGCAACAAAGCTCCATGCCTGCAAAAATCTGACTCCTAGCACAATTTTTTGTAAAAAAGTCAGCAAGCCTACCATAATTATTCACAAATAAAGTCAGTCTTAATTAAGTTTAAATGAATATCAGGACTTCCCTGCAGAAGGAAACTTATCCCCATGTCTCACTAAGGGGCAGGGAGGGAAGGACAAAGGCCTTTTTAATTAGAGTACTGGAGTGCACAGCTGTGTGAGAGGAGGTCCAGCTCTACACATGCTAATTACTAAGAATAGGAGGGGGTCTTGTTTTTGTTTTTTCTATGTGATGTGTCTACCCATCTTTTCAGATGAAAGGTCCTAGCCTGAGTCTTTGTACATTCTATGGATGGGAAAATTGTTTGAAATACAATGGGAGCAGCCCAGAACCTCCACCCAATGCACAAATTGAATCTGCATCAAACCCTTTTCTTTTTCATACATATTTCTATCATGATCATCCGCATTTCCATGTTTAGCCTGGGATCTGATGTGCAAATGATAAAATGCTCTTCAGTTCATTTTTGCAGACCCAAAAAGTTTGGCAAAGCATGTGAACTATAAACCCTGACCCTCAGACGTTGGCAATTTGCCAAACACTGTGCATATCCTCATTCACCGTGCCGTTATATTTGCACGGCATTCTGCCCATGGTTGATGAAAATCTGGATGCAACGTGCTCAATGTCTGTACACACACACACACACACATACACACACACACACACACCCCTGGCAATTTCATATTGTTATAGGGATCCCTTTGTAAAGAGCAAAAAACAATACAAACCAAAATGTTATGCAGGTAGATAAATGCCAAGTCAGAAATAGAACAACTGACTTACGCAACGGTAACTCCTATTGAAATTTGTATCTGTTTAAGCCAGCGCTGAGTTGGGCCCATAATATCTATATGAACAACCACTTTAGAAATGTTTTTATCCATGTAGGCCCCAATTCAGCAAAGCACTATAGTACATGCTTACCTTCAAGCACATACTTAGGTGCTCTGCTGAAGAGTGATGGCCATATGTTGCTCATTTGGGGCCTAAAAGGTCAAATTAGACATAGGATTTATAAACTCATATGTTATACTGGAGCTTAATAGAATGGAAAGGTGCCTGGAAGGTGTCTAATTATGAATCATCCAGTGAGGTTAGTAAAGAGAATTCTCCCTTTCTCCTCTCTCTGTGTGCAGGCAGTATGAGTGCTGCCAAAAGGAAGTCTCTAGCAACATGGAAGACATTAAACAGCCTAATCATGCTGCCTGAAGATAGTTTGTTTTCACAAATCTTGATTGCTCATGTTGAATGAGTCATCTTAACTCAGTAATCCAACTATCCTCCAGGTAGAGGCCTATAATTTTTTCAGGAATCTTGTAGTTTTGAATAATCAAGAAGGTAAAGCAATTGAGAAAGAGAGGAGGAGACTTCCTGTTAAAAGGATAGCTGTAACTAGTTTATCGCTTGGGTAACAGTGACCCACTATGAAATGCTTTCTTATAGGTTTGCTTCAGAGATGGCGATGTAGGCACTGAGATCTTTACTTGGGCAAACGGACACATCAGCACTGATTATACAATATGTAGTAATGTAAGGGAAACACAAAATGAGGATCCCTAAATGAGCTGTCCAGGTTTGAAAATTGATCTCAATGAAGCCTATTAAATTAACCGATTGTACACTATACTAATCTTGAACAGTGTGTTTGGGAGTGTGCCACTGAATACACACTTTCACATGGCAAGGGGCATAAATGCCTGAATGGAGTTGGAAGGGGCTGTGGCCAGTATTCAAGTCCATACACTGTAGCTTTGCTCCCTGCCTGTAAGTTGGTTGGAGGATGGATTCTCTTCCCCCATTCACATGGATTTCCCTACCCAAAGCCCAATTACTCTTTGTGCAGGGGCATGTGAATTTCACCCAGAGATTATTTTCTACCAATAATTATCCTAGTTATGCCCCATTCCACACTTTGGTTTCTTTGCCCTTATTATGCAGAAATTGTAAGAAAAAATTAAAAAGCAAGAGAGAGTTGATTTTGTTGTTAATTATAAGGCCCTGATTTCTTTATAAGTGTCTCAACCTCAGTGCAAAGCTGATCAATATCAGAGAATCATTTTTATGGTTACTTTATGTAGCCGTAAAATGAATTGCTGAATCAAAATAATAAAAGCATATTTTATTCTTTTAGAAATTACCCTCAATATGCAGGATGAAAAACGGATACCTCTGGCCCAATATTTTGCAGTTCTTTCCCCAGTAGAAACAAATCTCTTGGTATGATTCTCAGTGGTTTTGTGTAAGCTGGAGCGGTGGTGGGGGGAGGGGGGGCACGCAAGAGAGAGAAAGATCCTACATCCCTGGAAATAAAAATTTTCTTCCTCCTATCTGCATCCATGACTCAATCCATTTCAACATCTGAATGAAAAGATTACTGTACAGCCATGAGTTTTGTGAGTCCTTGAAGTTACTAACTGGTACAATATCTTTTGATTCATCAGTGAATTCAGAGAGACAAACTTATCACTGGTATGTCTCCACTGCCTTCAACTGAGTTACAAGAGGGATGCATTTGTTCCAGCATAAGTGACTGTTTAAAAGGAATGCCATATACTTTTATTATTTTACATAATATTCCAAATATAGACTCAGACTCTTAAGCCTCAAGTAATATTTAAACCTTCCCATTTACTTCTCTTACAATAGCCCTTTCAATACTGCCCAGTAGTCACCGTTATTTTTAAGCAACGTTCTCTATATTTTCCAGTTCCCTATTAACAAATTTTTTTTTAATTTAAAGTTTGAAAGAGAATGAGTATCTGCTATTTTCATTTTATAATTCGCACTGTAGTATAAGCATTTCTCCTCTCCTTAACACATGATCACTTTAAGTTCCCCTCCACAGTAGAGCTGAAGAACTCAGAAAGCTATATCTTATTTGAAAGCAGGAGTTTTTCCATTGTCCCACGAGGAGTGCCTGCAGTACTTTGATTTGTTGTGGAGGGCCCTTGGGTTGGATTAGATCAGTGATTCTCAACCTATTTTCCTTTGTGTGCCCCATATGCAGCTCAATGTGTTATGTGGGCCGCAGCCACACTATATATATATATATATATATATATATATATATACACACGCTATCTGCATGGCCCCAAGGAGGTCCCATGGGGGGCAGCTGTGTGCTGATTGGGCTGCGAGTGGCCCCTGGGACACAGGTTGAGAACCACCGGATTAGATCCGCACCCCATTTAGTCTTAATCCATCCCTAGAGAAAGCAAACCAGTGAAAGGACTCTGTGACAGACTCAATTTCAAAGATGGAGAGACATGGTAAGAGCAGCAGTAGAAGATGATCATTTTAACAGTAGGATTTGGATAAAATATTTTCTAACCCTTCTATTTAATTCTCTAACCTTTGCAATGGGGCAAAATAATAATCAATTTTCACCTCCAAAGAGGAAATGTGAATCACAGAGATGATAAAATCATCATGTTCTAAAAGAGGAAGCCTGGCCTTTTGAGATCACGTAGGACCAGGTTAAGGCATTGGAAAACCTTTCAAGATGAATGTGGATTTCCATTTCAAGTCCCAGATTTGTTTCAGCTGATTTTTAGGCACAGAGGCACTGGCCAATGTTCAGGGGTCAAAACAAGTCCACCAGTCCAAAAAAGTGTCTCTACAGGTGCTTATATGGCCCCCCTATCACTGCATTTCAGCTCCTCCCAGTTATCTACAACTTATCGCTCTTCTTTCCTTCGTAACCTGTAGGTGAAATAGTCCGACAGGGTTTTCCTTTGTATGCTTGCTTATGTCTGTGTGAATGAGGGATTGAGTGTGGTTAGAGATTCAGGTTAGCTAAAATCCTTTTCCCAAAGGACACTAACCCAGAAGAGTAGTTAGAAGGTAACTTCATGAGCTGTGTGAAACCTTGTTATGGGCTGAGTTAAAACCTCATTGGAACTATGTGTGTGAATTTATCCTTCTATTAACACAATTGTCAGGATAAGTTAATCACAAACCCTCCACCTAAGACAAAAGAGTTTGTGAACCCACTCAAGCAGTTTAGACTGAGTGGACAGAGAGTTTTGTTGAGTATTATTTGGGGGGAGGTGTAGGGGGAGAACACATAGAAACCAACAGAGATCCAGAAACCGTGCAAGAAAGCCACACAGAGTCTGAAGAAGCAGCTGAAAGCACAAGGTTTGACCCTGGAAGAAACCTGGGGAGAAGTTTTTGGATCAGGGTGCTGGCAGAAAAGAAACTTGTGCCCATGAGCAAAATAAACTGTTTCCTGCTATTTGATTCCTTCTGTATTTAGAAACACAGGATTTTGTACATTCTTTGTAAATAAACAAAAACTACATCAAAGCAATACCCGACTATCACCAGTTTCTCCATCCAACTGGAACAACCTACTAGACCCTGAGTTTTTGGCTAGAAATCAGGTTTAAAGGGGTAACAGTACTAAAAAAGGTGAGCGCTCCCCTTCTACAGTCAGAAATACCCAATCATAGAGCCCAGAGAACCAATCACAAACTAAGAGAAAGAAGTAGCTTATCCTCCTCAGCCCAAGCAACACAGCCCAGTTCCATTTGCCTACGTACCATATGCCAACTACACTCTGGATTAACTTCCGCTCATTCAGAGGAGCACAGGTTGCTGAGTAGTGCAAAGCCCCTTCTACTTTGCTGTTGTCCTTGTTTTAGACACAAATTCAAACATATTTAAAACAATGCATCTGAGCTATGTGTGCAAAATATGTAGGTGCACATGCAAAAATTTAGGATTATTTTCAGTTGCACAAGTCATTTCAGTTATACATCTGAAAATAATGCTGCTTTTGCATGCCTGCCTATGTCTACACTGCAGCTGGAAGTGAGCCTCCCAGCCCAGGTAGACAGATATGAACTAGCTGTGCTTGACCTAATGCACTAAAAATGGCAGCGTGGATGTTGCAGCACAGATGGCAGCATGGGACAGCCATCCAAATACAAGCTAGGTCGATGCTCTGATGACTAGCCCATGCCACAGTGTCAACACATTTTTCACGCAGTAGCTTAAGTAGAGCTCATGCGTGTTTGTGTATCCAGACTGGTTGGTACATTTCCAGCTGCAGCAGACCCGAGTTGCATGCCTTGCAACATTGAAAACACGTCCACCGGACAGAATAATATATATAGCCGTGTTTAATTACATAGTAATAAAACCTACACAGTATAAACGTAAGTCAATGAGAATGACCCTGTATGTTTTCCTAAGATACAAGATCCAGGCAAACATAACTTCATGATCGCAGGTTTTCGAGATATATCCCATCACAGTGCCTGATAATAATCATTAGGATGGAGTATTTTACAGTTGTTAATTGGCAGATATATGTCTGAATGCCTGGATAGCTTTTTGATTTGTTGCCATGTAGTTTTTATTACAGAAAATTGATAGAGTATACCCATGCAGTATGAACTGTGCTTTCAAAGATACTGCAAACTCCCACATCTATCTTGCTGCTTGGCAGTTTTGAAGGATTATTTTCCCCCTCTTTTTAAAAAGAGGACAGAACAGGAGTTTTTCAAAATCCTCTTATTTCAATCTTTAGGTGTACCTAAGAGGTGGACATTAATGAGGGCTAGGGAATTTATTCTCCTTAGAGTGAATGTTAATTCAAACATTCACTGTGATCCTGATGTGTGTCTAAATGCAGTAAATCCCTTATTTATTAATATAAAGGCCATGAAAAGGCTTTAGAATACAGTCCTAGGGGGCTCTTCAAGTGCATGAACGCAACAATGTTTAACATGTACATTTATTCTTGCAGAGCTGCTTCAAAAGGAACAACCCTGGAAGCTGCTCTCATTTCTCAGTAGTTGAGGAAAGCTTCTTGTATAATGACAGGTTTCAGAGTAGCAGCCGTATTACTCTGTATTCGCAAAACGAAAAGGAGTACTAGTGACACCTTAGAGACTAACCAATTTATTTGAGCATAAGCTTTCGTGAGCTACAGCTCACTTCATCGGATGCATTCAGTGGAAAATGAACAAAACGTCCTCTGTTTTGTAGATGTTTTCCTGCACTATATCCTCTGCACTTCACTACTGAGGATTCACATTTCTAGAACAGGGCTGTTGCTACAGGCTGAAATAAGTACATACATTTTTTATGACAATCTCTTGTATAAATGCAGCTTTTGGAACACTGACAGCCCAATAAAGAAATCTGGCTCATTTGGAAAACAAACAATTGTTCTGGTATCTGAGAGCTGATGAGAAATGTTATTAAATGGCTCCTCAGATTTTTGTGATTTGATTTTTCAAGGAGAGTTCCTAATGCCATCAGTCAGATGTTATATTACAAGAGGAAGAAGGGTAGAGTACTCTGAAAGCTAAAAGCCATTAAAAGCCAGTGTAATCTACAAATAAGAACGGAAATATGTTCCATGCAGAACAAGCATGCTATCCGAAATTCTGCTCTCTGATACTGAGGTGGATCCAGATTAGCTCCATCAACGTCAATGGAATTATGTTGTAAATCGAAATCAGAATTTGATCCACCGAGCTACAGTTTTCTTCACTATAATGATGTGGCTGCTGATAGCACTGCAAAGAAGCAGTTTATGGTTTGTAACAGCCTTGGTAATACACATTGTTGTTTTAAAATTCGATAGCAGACAGCATTGTTCCTGAGTTTGCTGAAGTCATCAAGAATCTAGGTAATTATCATAGTTTTTCATGATCATTAAGACTTCCCCCTCAGAAAATAAAATGAAACATTCAGATAACACCACACCCATATCACCCTTAATATACCTATCAGACTGGAAGCCAAATTATACGCTTTGGGTATCTCTGAAAACATGCAAGATTAAGAAGAAAAGGAGTACTTGTGGCACCTTAGAGACTAACCAATTTATTTGAGCATGAGCTTTCGTGAGCTACAGCTCACTTCATCAGATGCATACCGTGGAAACTGCAGCAGACTTTATATACACACAGAGAATATGAAACAATACCTCCTCCCACCCCACTGTCCTGCTGGTAATAGCTTATCTAAAGTGATCAACAGGTGGGCCATTTCCAGCACAAATCCAGGTTTTCTCACCCTCCACCCCCCCACACAAATTCACTCTCCTGCTGGTGCTAGCCCATCCAAAGTGACAACTCTTTACATAATCAAGTCGGGCTATTTCCTGCATAGATCCAGGTTTTCTCACATCCCCCCCACCCCCATACACACACAAACTCACTCTCCTGCTGGTAATAGCTCATCTAAACTGACCACTCTCCAAGTTTAAATCCAAGTTAAACCAGAACATCTGGGGGGTGGGGGGGTAGGAAAAAACAAGAGGAAACAGGCTACCTTGCATAATGACTTAGCCACTCCCAGTCTCTATTTAAGCCTAAATTAATAGTATCCAATTTGCAAATGAATTCCAATTCAGCAGTTTCTCGCTGGAGTCTGGATTTGAAGTTTTTTTGTTTTAAGATAGCGACCTTCATGTCTGTGATTGTGTGACCAGAGAGATTGAAGTGTTCTCCGACTGGTTTATGAATGTTATAATTCTTGACATCTGATTTGTGTCCATTTATTCTTTTACGTAGAGACTGTCCAGTTTGACCAATGTACATGGCAGAGGGGCATTGCTGGCACATGATGGCATATATCACATTGGTGGATGTGCAGGTGAACGAGCCTCTGATAGTGTGGCTGATGTTATTAGGCCCTGTGATGGTGTCCCCTGAATAGATATGTGGGCACAATTGGCAACGGGCTTTGTTGCAAGGATAAGTTCCTGGGTTAGTGGTTCTGTTGTGTGGTATGTGGTTGTTGGTGAGTATTTGCTTCAGGTTGCGGGGCTGTCTGTAGGCAAGGACTGGCCTGTCTCCCAAGACTTGTGAGAGTGTTGGGTCATCCTTTAGGATAGGTTGTAGATCCTTAATAATGCGTTGGAGGGGTTTTAGTTGGGGGCTGAAGGTGACCGCTAGTGGCGTTCTGTTATTTTCTTTGTTAGGCCTGTCCTGTAGTAGGTAACTTCTGGGAACTCTTCTGGCTCTATCAATCTGTTTCTTTACTTCTGCAGATGGGTATTGTAGTTGTAAGAAAGCTTGACAGAGATCTTGTAGGTGTTTGTCTCTGTCTGAGGGGTTGGAGCAAATGCGGTTGTATCGCAGAGCTTGGCTGTAGACGATGGATCGTGTGGTGTGGTCAGGGTGAAAGCTGGAGGCATGCAGGTAGGAATAGCGGTCAGTAGGTTTCCGGTATAGGGTGGTGTTTATGTGGCCGTTGTTTATTAGCACTGTAGTGTCCAGGAAGTGGATCTCTTGTGTGGACTGGACCAGGCTGAGGTTGGTGGTGGGATTCCAAGATAATTGTGCCCACATATCTATTCAGGGGACACCATCACAGGGCCTAATAACATCAGCCACACTATCAGAGGCTCGTTCACCTGCACATCCACCAATCTGATATATGCCATCATGTGCCAGCAATGCCCCTCTGCCATGTACATTGGTCAAACTGGACAGTCTCTACGTAAAAGAATAAATGGACACAAATCAGATGTCAAGAATTATAACATTCATAAACCAGTCGGAGAACACTTCAATCTCTCTGGTCACGCAATCACAGACATGAAGGTCGCTATCTTAAAACAAAAAAACTTCAAATCCAGACTCCAGCGAGAAACTGCTGAATTGGAATTCATTTGCAAATTGGATACTATTAATTTAGGCTTAAATAGAGACTGGGAGTGGCTAAGTCATTATGCAAGGTAGCCTGTTTCCTCTTGTTTTTTCCTACCCCCCCACCCCCCAGATGTTCTGGTTTAACTTGGATTTAAACTTGGAGAGTGGTCAGTTTAGATGAGCTATTACCAGCAGGAGAGTGAGTTTGTGTGTGTATGGGGGTGGGGGGGATGTGAGAAAACCTGGATCTATGCAGGAAATAGCCCGACTTGATTATGTAAAGAGTTGTCACTTTGGATGGGCTAGCACCAGCAGGAGAGTGAATTTGTGTGGGGGGGTGGAGGGTGAGAAAACCTGGATTTGTGCTGGAAATGGCCCACCTGTTGATCACTTTAGATAAGCTATTACCAGCAGGACAGTGGGGTGGGAGGAGGTATTGTTTCATATTCTCTGTGTGTATATAAAGTCTGCTGCAGTTTCCACGGTATGCATCTGATGAAGTGAGCTGTAGCTCACGAAAGCTCATGCTCAAATAAATTGGTTAGTCTCTAAGGTGCCACAAGTACTCCTTTTCTTTTTGCGAATACAGACTAACACGGCTGTTCCTCTGAAACCTAAGATTAAGAAGAAACTTCCTTTAGATGCAAGCCCAAAACAAACTCTTTACAAATTTCCTAGTTAATGAAGTTCTCAGAGTATGGTTTGACATACTGGAACAACTATTCACGCGATGGTGTGGCAGTTCAGTTGCTTGATTACCATCAGCAGAATGATTGGTTTTGTGATTCTCTGAAGCTTGAGGTGGAGGAAGGAAAGCATATAAACACCTGAAAGAAAAAGCCAAGCCACAAACCACCATGTAACTCTGATATTCCTTATGATTATCAGTTGATATTAAAAAAAAATACACCCAGTGAGAAATGAATGAGAAGCAGAGACCATAGAGGAGAAAGAGGCAGATGAACAGAGTGATGATGGCCCCACAGCACACAGGCCCGGTGAAAGACTGAAAAGTGACTTGTAACACAAGCACCGGCTTTTTTCCTGCCCCCAGGGTGCTCAACCCTCAGTCCTCCCCAGGCCCTGCCCCCACACCCTCCCTTCCCCACGTTCCCCCAAATCCCCACCCCTGCTCCTTCCTGCCTCTGCTCTGCCCCAGGCCCCACCCCTTCCTCCAAGCTCCCACCTCTTCCTGCCCAGTTCCAGCCCCTCCCCCAAGCGCTCTGTTCCCGCTCCTCCCCCTCCATCCTGCATGCATGATTGCGGTGGGCAGGAGGCACTGGGAGGGAGGGAGGGGGAAGAGTTGATCGGCAGGGCTGCTGGAGGGCAGGAGACACTCGTGGGGGTGGAGCTGGCTGCTGGTGGGTGCTAAGTACCCACTAATTTTTTTCCATTGGTGCTTCGGCCCTCAAGCACCTACAGAGTCAGCGCCTATGGCTTATACTGCAAGCATCTGGCCCACTTGGAAAACCACAATGAAGCAGTGAGTAAAAGATGAAACGTGGAAAAGAATGATAGACACTGTTTAGGCAAACCATATCTGAGTAGGAAATGGGCCAGGACACGGCAACTCAAAGTGGCACCAGACCCTGCCATAACAAACAGATGCAAAACCTGCAGCCATATCTCCACTACTGCAATGATCTATACCCCCCACAACATAGCTTTCAAGGTCCAGGGGTTCTACACAATATGTGGTGTACTCACCTAGTGCCCTAAATCCTCCAGCAACAACTATGTGGGTGAAACCAGACAAATCACTAAGCTCTCGAATGAACTCACACAGGAAAATGATAAAAGACTCAGACTCCCTATCACCTGTAAGGGCTTGGTTACACTTGCGAGTTAGAGCTCATTAAAGCAGCCCCAGCGCCCTAGCTCACTACCCATCCACACTGGCAAGGCAAGTAGAGTGCTCTGACTCCACAGCTAGAGCGCTCCTGGTACTTCACCTCGGTGAGAAGATTAACGCTTGGCGCATCTTGGCTGAAACACTCGGGCATCATTGTGAACGAGATGTTGCATTACTGTGCTCTGATCAGCCTCCGGAAACGTCCCATAATCCCCTTAAGTGGCCACTCATCTCATTGTTTTTGAATCGCTGCAGGAATGCGGATATGCCCTTTGAAAGCTCCATTTCTGACAGCCGGCTGCTTATCTGCTCTGAGACAAAGCAAGCCATTAGTGTGGAATGCTGTGTGTGTGAGAGAGGGGCGGAGGGGGTCTGCTGCTGTCTGAACTTACAAGACAGCATGCTGACATGCTCTCAGCCCCCCCAAAACCCACTCTCTCTCTCCCCCACATACACACAACACACTCCCTGTCACGCTCCACCCCCCCCCCCCATTTGAAAAGCATGTTGCAGTCACTTGCATGCTGGGATAGCTGCCCATAATGCACCGCTCCCAATGCCGCTGTCAGTGAGGACAGACTGCAGCACTTTCCCTACTGCGCTCTCCGAAGGCTGGTTTAACTACATCTGCAAGTGTAGCCATGCCCTAAGTGAACACTTTTCACAGAACCCCATTGAAGCCTGGGAGCTTAAATCCATACCTTTGCTAGACAGTAAAACGCATGGACTGTATAGACACATTGGATTTATGCTTATTACAACAACCTATAACCCACTAACAGTGCTTTTCCTTTCTTTCTCCCCCCCATGACTGACAGGGTACTAATGGGCCACTTTACCTTGAATGGTCCTTTGAAATGTGTGTTAACTACTTATGCTAAACAGTCTGTTCTACCATGTATTTAGCTGGGACACTGAGGGCTGGTCTACATGGCAGCACTTTAACGTGGCTTGTGTGGTCCCGGCACAGCACTGGGAGAGAGCTCTCCCCGCGCTCTAAAAAACCCACCTCCACAAGGGGCATAGCTCTGAGTGCTGGTGCATGGTCTACACTGGCGCTTTACAGTGCTGAAACTTGCTGAGCTCAGGGGGGTGTTTTTTCACACTCCTGAGCGAGAAAGTTGCAGTGCTGCAAAGTGCCAGTGTAGACAAGCCCTAAGTACATTTCTCAGACCTGAAGAAGAGCTCTGTGTAGTCTTGAAAGCTTGTCTCTCTCACAACAGAAGTTGGTCCAATAAAACATATTACCTCACCCACCTTAGACCCAGCAAAACCTTTATTAAAAAAATAAAGGGATGGTACAATGTCTCTCAGGAACTCAGGTGGAAAAACTGAATGATTATATTAGGAGAAAGAGAGGAACTATACTGGGAGAAAGTGTAGGAGCACAGCACCAATGTGCTAGAAGATGCAGATTCCCACACCCTAGGGCAGAGGGTCTATCTACTACCAGCCATGGGAAAGTTCAAGCTCTAACTGCAGGTTACTGATAGCTGCTAAAGGCCAAAGAAGCTCCCTGACTTTAAACTTTACTGCCAGATAATTTAAGATCTAGAGAAAAAACAGAAACACCAACAACTAGATTAGGCAGGATTGTTCTGAGAACAGGGAAAACATCACCAGCACTTTTTCTAGGAAGCACTGTATATTGCAAGCACTTGCAGCTGATGATCTTGGATCTCACTGGGACTTTGCATTTATAAACCAAAAAGTAAACATTTCCATAATTTTGCCTAGGGAGCAATATGTTTTGGGTTAACTGTTAGTTCTGCAATAGAAAAAAGGGGCTGAGGATATAATTTAGAGTGTATCTGCAAATCTTTACAATGCACCATTCTTTAGAGAATGTTCAGCTTGGGAAGACAATTTAGAATGGGATTTAAAAGGAGGGTGTAGATGTCTTAGTTGAACGTTAGGCACCATTGGCATTCACAAAACCATTGTTCAGCTGCCGCCTAACCATACTGGCGCCTAAAGTCCCCAGATATCGGAGTTTCCACTCTTAAAATCCCTGAGGTGCCTACATTTTGGCACCTGGGCATGCACACAGGCTTCCGAAATCCTTAAATATTAATTGGAGAAGGGGAATGGAACCTGGGTCTTCCATCTCCCGAGTCAGTGCCCTAGCCACCAGCTATGGAGTCATTCTGACTGAAAGAGTATTTAAGTAATTACATGAAGTGGAACAGGAGAAATTGAGAGAAACCCAGCCCAGAACACCCCCCTTGTAAATCCAACCCTTAATGCTACATGGGGAGTCTAAAATCTGAGGACCTGATCTACATGTAGAAAGGATGCACAGATCCCACCCCTCCTCCACAGAAACTGTACTCAGCTACCTCCACACTGTCCAGATTAACCAATGGGCATTTGGTACATTTTCACAGGGTCCTCATCTCAGGATTTTGGTGGGTGGAGTTGGAACCCTGTGCACAGGGTTCCAACATTGCTTATGTTTGGCCCAACTGCTCCTCCATCAATATAGGGGGTGGGAAGCCAATTGTGCACACTCCCTAAAGGTCTTTAATCTGGGTCTGCCTCCATGGCACTCTCTACTTGGAGTGTGCTCTGGTTCTGAGGATCCTCACAGGGAAGGGGTTGCTCCAAGAGACAAGTGGTTGCTCCAAGAGACAAGCAGAGATCAGGATGGAAAAAAATACAACTCTAAGCATCTCCCATTCCCACCTCCCCCATGACTCTGATGTTGCAGATTCCCCTTTAAGGGGGATCCCAGGCACAATTGCAAGTTACAGGAATCCTGGCAGCATGATTCTATTAGATCTGTGAGGCTTGGGACCAGCCCTGCTGTCTGTTCCACGAGAGATGTGGGATAGAACAAGAACCTGTTTCCCACCAACAAAACAACAAGGGACAAATTTCATGTGAAGAGAAGAGATTAGCCCACACCAGGAAGTTTTCCCTAGAGAGAAGGCGAATAGGCCTGGAATGGGCTGATAAGAATAGTGCCCCCTTAGCTGAATGTGATTTTATCTCATAGTCTGTTTCCTTCCTTTCTTCTACCTAAGATACTCAGTTTGGAATCTTGGGGTCAGATCCTGAGCCACACCCAGCACAGGTGGGGTGGGGAGAATACATAGCCTTCCTCTATGCACTGCAATCCTGAGACCAGCTCAAGGCTTATGCCTGTCTGTCATGCCCTGCACTCTTTTGTTTCCATCTTTAAAGATGCTAAAGGAAAACACATTTCCATATTCAATCATGAAGTGGAAGCCAAGTGGAACTATACACAAGTTCAGAGATACGCACAGAGTTGCTACGCAACATATTTGGTAGGTGCCAGGCTGAGCCAAAACCCGGATCTGAATACCCCTCACTATGGGAGGTTTGGCTCTGGATCCAAATTTGGCCATTTAGGTCCATTTTAAGACATTATACAAGGTCTTGTTTTTTGTAAAAACAGTTGAAAAAATGAATTTACAATATACAGTTAAAATAATACTTTTGATGGCTTTGCTTAGAATGTTATTGCTACACAGATGTAGCCTGCGTATGGAAGACAACTTGATACATGGATGTAAAGATTTCTTACCTTTTCTCTAGCTTTTGTGAGTCCTCCTGCAGCCTCTGAGTGTAATCTAGAGTTATGAGCATAGGAAAGGAAGCCAGAAGATAATTTAATCCCATTGTGATCCAAATTCTGCCATTGTCCCTATGGCTTTTCACCGTCCATGCCTGATCCCTCTATTTGTAGATATTAACACCTCCTCTCTCTCAAAGGTTTTGAGAGGATTGGTTAGTTAATGTTTGTCAAGTGGCGAGATAGTAAAAAGCACTGTGTTAATGAAGTATAATGCCCCAAATGGGCCAAATTCAGACCTGTTTTAAGAGCTGAACTCAGATCAGTTTAGAGATTTAGCCAATAAACTTACATTGAATGGAAATTTAAACCACATATTTTACATTGGCTTAATATTAACATGCTAGTTGATAGCTGATTTTTAGTTACATGTGGCAAAGACTTAGATTTAGTTCTCATTTTTTAAAAAAATGATGTGATTATTTTCAGGCATTGCCATTTCACCATCAAACTGCAGACTCAGTACATACAAATACTATTTGTGCCAAACTACACAGTTGTAGACACTAAAATAAATCCCCATGACTGAGACCAGAAAGGAGAGTCAAGCTAATTTAATACACCTTTGATTTCTTCAAAGTTATCATTCATTCTCATAAAAGATGAATCAGCATAAAAAATATTCTGCAGACACATACCAGCATGTAGGATGATTTACAATAACTGCTTTGCTATACATATGAGTGACACATAGACATAAAGGAAACGTTTTTTGGTCACAGAGGACTGATTACATGGAAATGTAATGTGGATCTGCATAACATTTCTGTAATTACCATTTCACATACCCAGAACCAGGGTGTTTTTTTTGCCATTTTAGGCAAACTGGAAAACGTATTTCCTTACTCTGAAACCTATAATACATTTTTGTTCAAAAGACCAAAAGAGGGGGTATATGTCTATGGTAGCAAATATTTACAAATATAAAATGAAAATTTGAATAAAGCTTTTCCTTACTGCTCCTGACAGCAGGTCCGCTTCTTGTCACTTCTGGAAACAGCATATGCCATTGGTCACCCATGTGCTGGAAAAGCATAAATCTGAAAGCAGAAGACCTCTATGTACTCTGGAGATTGACACTCTCGAGGGGGAGAGGGGGTGTTGTTTGAATTCTCCAGAATCTAAGGCCTTGACTACAATGGGGACATGCCCTGATTCTAGCCAGCTGTGCTGCACTGGTGCAAATGCCTACTGTGTACAAATGAAGTCATGATTTGCACCTGGGCAGGTTAGTCTGGTTTCAGGCAAGGGTAAACTGAATGAATGCAAATCATGGCTTTCCTTGTGTGCACTAGCGTTTTCAATTGATGCAGATACACTGCTGATTGAAATCTGTGCAAATCCCTTATGCAGACAAGGCCTAAACTAATCATTTTAAAAGAATGTGAAGTTTGGTAACCTAGTAGGGCTGATAGAAACAGATAGAATATTTCCCAGATACCTGGTACCTTTGTTTGTCAGTAGAATTGTATTCTGTGTAAAATTTCACAGGTGCCAACACTTTTCAGGGATCAGCTTGCAAAACCAAGTCTGAGCTTGAAGTTTTACAAGCAAGTTCCAGGTAACCAAAGAACCCAAATGTACTTTTGGGGCGCGGGAGGGGAAGTCCCATGAAATAGCTGATTAAGACTGTTGGAATCTGAGAGGTCCTAAATTCTGTCCCCTGTGTGAAACTGACTAACACTCTACTGACACTGGGCCTGACCTTGAAAGTGGTGGTTAGCACTTACATCAGTGGTGGGCAACCTGCGGCCTGTAGGCTGCACGTGGGCCACCAGGATAATCTGCTGGAGGGCCACGAGACAGTTTGTTTACATTGACCGTCCACAGCCACAGCCGTTTGCAGCTCCCAGTGGCTGCGGTTCACCATTCCCAGCCAATGAGAGCTGTGGGAAGCGGCGTGGGCCACAGGGACGTGCTGGTCACCGCTTCCTGCAGCTCCCATTGGCTGGGAACAGCTAACCATGGCCACTGAAAGGTGCAGGCGGCCGTGCCTGTGGAAGGTCAATGTAAACAAACTGTCTCCCGGCCCACCAGTGGACTACCCTGACAGGCCCGCGTGTGGCCCGTGGGCCGCAGGTTGCCCACCACTAACTTAGATTTTTTCAGTGACATTTTGTCAATCTCAAAATTACAATAAAAATTGTTCCAGTTTTGCAAATTCAAATACAGGTGAATTTCATTGAAAAGAAAATAACTTTCATGATGAACAGCCACCTAGCTTTCATCTTAAACACCTTTTGTTGCTCGGATTGTGTAAACTGATTAATCTCTGTCTTGTTGAATTTGTGATCATAAAAATCTTGCAATCCAGTCAGACTCTCTAACATGACAATGTTATTAATCATAAAACTATCGTCTGCTGTAAATGAAGCATCTAGTCTTCTGTTGCTAGATGTACCCATCATGTCCTGATGATCCATTCCATAGGCAAAGCATGCATCTATTAAATAGTCTTCTGATTATTCAGACAGCCGTGAGATGTTATCTTTAAAACAGAGATAAAAATATAGGCCTAATCCTGCAAACATCTGTATGCTTAACTTTACTCCAGGCTCTCATAATCCTGCATCTTGATTACTGCAACATCCTTTTCTCTGACCTTGATAAATGCAATCTTGTCCCACTCATATCCATTCACAAAACTGTTGGAAAGATCATTCTCTTAGCCAATCACTTTGACCATCATCCATCTCTGCAAATCCCTCCACAGCCTTCCCCTTTGCTATCACATGAAACATTAGCTACATCTTCACTTTCAAGGCCCTTCATGACTTATCCCCATTTACCTATCATCTTTCATTCACGTCTGAAATGTCAGTTCCCTCTTCTGATTGGCCAATGATAACAGTCGCCATTACCCACTTGATAAATTTTCAAACAAGCACCTCTCTTCTTTCTCTCATGCTGCCCCTCACACTTGGAAGAAGTTCCTCATAAACATCTGCAAAACTCCTCCATCAAATCCCCCCTTGAAAAAACTCTCCTTTGGCTTGCTGGTGAGGGAGCTCTCCTCCGAATACACTAAAAAGCATGACCAAGTTTCTATAATCTTTAGCCAGGTTCTTTGAATATTAACCTGATTCTGAACAAATAATAAATAATGTACAATGTAGGATGTTAATATGTTATTGTAACTTTGCCTTAATAAAAAGTTAAAATCAAACAAGCCTCCGCCTCCTTTATTGTGAACTTAGTAACAGTTAGATTACTGGTGTGCTGATACCATGGCCCATCATCCTGACCAGTACTGTCTCAGGGCTTGTCTATACTTACTGGGGGATTGATGAGCGGTGATCGATGCATCGGCGGTTGATTTAGTGGGTCTAGTGAAGACCCGCTAAATCAACCGTAAATCGCTCTCCCGTCAACTTCTGTATTCCACTGGATCGAGAAGAGTAGGGGGAGTCGACGGGAGAGCATTTCCCGTTGACATCGTGTAGTGTGGACCCTGTGGTAAGTAGATCTAAGCTACCTCGATTTGAATTACGCTATTCATGTAACTCAAATTGCATAGCTTAGATCGAATTTCCCCTGTAGTGTAGACAAGGCCTCATTGTTTCTTTGTACTCCACCACCTATCTGTATCCACCTGTTGTCTCATCTTATACTTAGGCTATGTCTACCTGGGAAGCTAGTACAAAGCTTTCTGATATGCCTCTGGTAACTCACAGTACACAATTCACATCAATAGCGTGCACATGGGATGCCTGTTCCATTTTCAATTTGCATCTTGTATACACATGGCAGTGGTTTGCTGAGAACTGAGGAAGTAGCATTCTGAGGGGTATCCCATGGTCCTTTGCTTTATGGCCGAGCAGCATGCAGAATGGGATTGTTTTTGCTGTGAGTTGTGGGATGCAAAGCAGAAGTCAGGCAGATTCAATTTAAATCCTCCCCTCTCCCCCAATAAACAAACTCAAACTCCATATTTTTCCTGTTTCCATCCCAAATTTCCTTTGTAGATGGGCTTGCACCATTTGTGAATCACTGTCTGCCAGCATGGACCCCAAAATGTGTCGTGCTGCTATGATGGTAAGCACGAATATGCAGAGGCTGCTTGGGCTGTATGACAGCCATCAAACCCAGACACATTCAGCATTGGACTTCCATTGCAACACTGAGCAGCTGGTGTGGGTGCAGGAGAATATTCAACGGCAGCATCAGTGGTTCGTCCAGCAGCCTCAGAACACCGAAGCTGTTGCACCAGGACAAGGCTGCTGAGTTATTGGAACAAGATGACCAGTTCCTGGATCAGCTACACGGTGTGCAGCACTGTTTCTGGGCCTGGCAAACCCATGTGGAATGGTGGGAGAGGACTGTTCTGCACATCTTGGATGACCAGCTGTGGTGAGACAATTTCAGGATGGGGAGGGCTACCTTTTGAGAACTGTGCAGAACTGACCATGGAGTTGCAGCAACAGCATACCAACATGTGGTATCCTGTATCCACAGAGCAGCAGGTTGTCATTGCCATCGGAAGCCGGCCACCCCAGAATACTACCGGTCTCTGCCAACCAATTTGTCATGGGAAGATCCACTGTTCTCATTCTCATGCAAGTCTTCTATGCCATTGCTAAGGTGCTGTCTAACCAGGACCTAAAGCTGGGCAATGCTCAGGAGATTATTGATGGCTTTGAATGCATGGTTCCCAAACTGTATAGGGGCAGTTGATGGAACTCCTTTGTCTATCATTTGCTCCTTCCCAGCAGGGCACAGAATTTATAAAGAGAAAGGGATATTTCCCCACAGTTGACCACTATGGCAGATTTACTGACATGAATGGTGGATTGTCTGAAAGGGTCTACGATGTGAGGACCTTTTGGAACTCAGCTGGGTTTAGATTAATGGAGAAAGGAATGTTTGCCCCCAGAACCACTGTGGATATTAATGGTGTGGAGGATGGTCTAGTTATTCTGGGATACCTGGCTTATCTTCAGATGCCCTAGCAAATGAAACTATTCACAGACCGCTTGGACAAAAGGAAGGAACATTTTGACTATTGCCCAAGAAGCTGCAGAATGGTGCTCAAGTGTGCCATTTGAAATGCAGATTGAGCTGCTTATAGAATCATTTGGAAGCAGCAGAAAAAAATGTCCTGACCATTATAGCTGCATGCTGTGTTCTGCACAATATTTGTGAGACCAAGGAGGAAAACCTTAATGATGGGTGGGAGGCTGAGATGCAGAGACTTGCTCGGAGGTTCAAGCAGCCAGCAAGGTGTCCCATAGAGAATGCTAACACCAGGGGTATAGTGTCAGGGATGCCTATTGTTCATATTTTGAGTTTCAGGCTTCCACATATGTAGTCGCACAGCCAGCTGCTAATCTGTGGAGGGAGGGGTGGAAGAAAGGGTTGGGATAGACTATGAGCAGCTCAGTATTGTTTATGAGTGGTGGAAATGGGACATTTTCTATATCTATTTTTGTAAAGCTTTGTGGATTATTTTAGCTTTATTTAAAGCATTTTGTGTGTTACATGCAGTGATGAGTCATAATGGACCAAAATTGATTTTAAATGTTTTTATTATGAAACAACAGTAACAAAGCCAAAAATAATGTTTTAATTGAACTGATACATAAATCTTTTTATTTGAAAATACATTTACCAAAACAATCTCCTCACTAACCAACAAAAGGCAAATCTTTAAATAAAACAATAGTGCAAACCAAGCTGAAAGTGCAACATTGCAAACAGTGCAATAAATATTATATTTGAATGACCCTCTTTATGTCTTAGAATGACACTTAGTATTAAAATAAAAGAGTAGAAATTCTGCATAATAGATTATAAAATAAACATCCTTGAAGAAATTCCTCAGATCTGGACCTCTTTCCTCCTCACAGATTAGCATATGTTGGAGGGAAAGCCTGCACAGGTACAGCCAAAACTGCAGATTTTTCTTGTCATGAGTCATCACTTGCAGAAATATATATTTAGCATGGCAGATAGAGGATGGAACAATATCAAACTGAAGCCAGAAAAAAGAAAAGGAGGACTTGTGGCACCTTAGAAACTAACAAATTTATTTGAGCATAAGCTTTCGTGAGCTACAGCTCACTTCATCGGATGCATTCAGTGAGCTGTAGCTCACGAAAGCTTATGCTCAAATAAATTGATTAGTCTCTAAGGTGCCACAAGTCCTCCTTTTCTTTTTGTGGATACAGACTAACACGACTGCTACTCTGAAGCCAGAAAGTTTCACTGGAGACTTGGTAGCAGTAGGTATGTAATATCTCTTTTTGGATTTGTCAGCGAAACATCAAATTTCAAACATCATTTGATACTAACTACAAATATGGGGAATGGGGTCTGACATAATTAGTTAGTGTTTGCAAAACATAAAAAATCTGGCAGCCCATCTACTAAAAAGCAATATGAATGAATCTACTCAGTGTTCCATGTACTGTACTAGCTCTCCATTGAATCCAAGGTTCTAGTTCTGATCTCCAAAGCCCACAGGGTCTGACTCTGAGATTGGGATGCTCAGTATCTTCAGGAATGGATCCTTAATGGCCTGGGCTTGGCTATCTCAGAGACCTTTTCTCTCTCTCTGTATGGCAATCGTATTCCCACAATGGCCATGCTCCTCAGAAACAATGGAGTTAATTTGACTACATAGTTGAGACTGGTAAGATTAGGAGACACAGTTTTCTTCTTCAGAGTAAAATATGCAAGGCTCATCTCATTGCCAGAGCTCTCTTACAATAACAACATTTATAAGAATGCACAAACAAGCAATAGCATGTGCTATATGCTTCCCTCCTTCTCCTCCAAGAGGAGAACCAAATGATCAAATCCTTTAAGACTTCATGGTGCACCCATATAGTTCTATAAGGCATTGAGATACCATGGTGCATAATGGAGATAAATACTTAGTTAAAGAGATGAGAGAGATATTGTAAGTTAGAGTAAAGGAATGGGAAGTATAATGAAATGAACAATCACATAAAAATCACGACTTGTTAGTTAATGTTATTCTTGAACAGCCTTGTACATTTGTGAATACCATTTCATTAGTAACTACCAAACTACAATGCTTGTGAATAAGGAGTGTTTCTTTAATTTCCATGATAACTTTGCCCCCTATTGATAAATCACTTACTGAGAATGTAAAAAAGAAAGGGAGGTGTTTAATATACTCCAAAGAGTAAGTGTTTTTCAAGATGGTATTTTCTGCAGGCTCTCTCTTAAACCCAATCCCTAATAACTCAGTTGCACAGTACATTTAAAAATGAATTACAGTCTTATTTCTGAAGTAATTAATTTACTTAAAAATCATGCTTACATACAAAAATGAATATCACATTAGTATGCTCAGAAAATGGAGTGCAATCATATTCAGAAAGCATTAATTGCTTACCCATGTTCTAATGGTTTGTGCAAGATACCTTGTGGAGCCAGAACTCCTGGGTTCTCTTGCACTCCACAAGGGTGTTGAGAGCTTTAATTATAATAAAATATTTTGAGAGTCTTAGATGAGTCTTAGATGAAAGGTACAATAGACAGGCAAGTGTTGTTATTGGTAAATAATATATAAATGCCTGTATAATGTTTTATATTATTAAAGCCTGATCACAAAGCCTTGCTCTTGTGAGGAAACTTTACTCAGGGGAACAGACCTTGTAAGATTTGACTCTCATACTGTGCCAGATACCTTACTCTGTGTGTGTATACACATACACACACACACATACACAGAGTTAGGTGTATATATAATTAGGGCTATTGATGAATCGCAATTAACTCACACGATTAATTCAAAAAAATTGATCACGATTAAAAAAGAATGCGTTTATTACATTTGTGACTGAACTCCTTGGAGGGAGAACTGTATGTCCACTGCTCTGTTTTACCCACATTCTGCCATATATTTCATGTTATAGCTGTCTTGGATGATAATCCAGCACATGCTGTTCGTTTTAAGAACACTTTCACTGCAGATTTGACAAAACGCAAATAAGTTACTAATGTGAAATTCCTAAAGATACAGCACTCAACCCAAGGTTTAAGAATCTGAAGTGCTTTGCAAAATCTGAGAGGGAGAAAGTGTGGATGGTTTCAGAGGTCTTAAAGAGCAACACTCTGTTGCGGAAACTACAGAACCTGAACCATCAAAAAAGAAAATCAACCATCTGCTGGTGGCATCTGACTCAGATGATGAAAATGAACATGCATCGGTCCATACTGCTTTGGATCATTATCAAACAGAAACCGTCATCAGCATGGACACATGTCCTCTGGAATGGGGGTTGAAGCATGAAGGGACATATGAATCATTAGCTCATCTGGCACGTAAATATCTTGCGATGCCAGTTACAACAGTGCCATGTGAACACCTGTTCTGACTTTCAGGTGACATTGTAAACAAGAAGTGGGCAGCATTATCTCCTGCAAATTTGAACACGCTTGTTTCTGGGCAATTCGCTGAACAAGGTGTAGGACTGAGTGGACTTGTAGACTCTACAGTTTTCCATTGTTTTGTTTTTCAATGCAGTTAATTTTGTACATAATTCTACATTTGTAAGTTCAACTTTCATGATAAAGAGATTGCACTACAGTACTTGTATTAAGTGAATTGAAAAATACAATTTCCTTTGTTTTTTACATTGCTTTAACAGTGTGATTAATCACGATAAATGTTTTTAATCTCTTGACAATCCTAATACATATATATATATATATATACACAAATACAAAATTATAAAAATAAATCAAACCATATCAGTGATGTCTTGATAAACTGATAGACATGCACCTACTCTAATGTCACTAAAACCCCCAAATCTTTTGTTTCTGGTGATGACGTACCATACAGTTAAAATATATTCTAGTAGTTTAGTCCCCTGCTAAATACAACAGGCCAGATTCTCTGCTGAAACCTGTGATGTTCTGGGGAGCAATTCAGACAATGTGGGGTTGTGACACCATTTGCCAATCCTGGGTCTCTTACAATGCTTTGCTGCTGCAGTTCCCAGCCTACGATGCTCACAACTAGCCTACAAGCATGCAGGTCACACCCTGAAGTGTCTGTGGGCTAGACAGCCCTAGTTCAGCAGCTGTCTCCAGCAGCTTGTAGACAGCACCACAACCCCACTCCGGTTTTCATCAGCCTTGGTTATGACCAGCAAGGTGACCCCAACACACTTCCCAGTCCTGAATTTCTCCAAAACCATGTGCTAAGTAATGTCCAGCCCTCTCCTGGGCATTTCAGAGAAATAATAAGGTTCATTAGTTCCTCTGAAAGCACAAAAAGCACATCACAGTTTGTTAATTTAACTGAGGTAAATACACACTTCCATTTAAACACAGTATTAAGTTGGTTTATAGTAAAAATAAAACAAATGTATTAACAACAGGACATAGGTTAAGTGGTATCAAGTAAAAGGAATAAATTTAGAAAGGGTTACTAGCTAATAAAAATTAAAACATAACTAAAAGTCTAAAACTTAAGCAAGGTACAGGCTTTGTGCAGGATGCTTATCCCACCTATATTCAGTTCCCAGACACTTCAGCCACTCACTTGGCTGAAGGACCCATCATTCTTAGCTTGCAAGAGCTCTGTTCTCTTGTGTCTGTCTAGTGATGGATGCCAAAGATGGCTTCCATCCTTGCTGATATCTTCCAAAGTTCTGTGAACTTCTATGTAACTGAGTTCTATGTAAATGGAGCTTCCATTGTTTTTGGTCACTGTGCTTAATTTCATTGGAAACAGGTAGATAGCTGCCTTCCCTCCTGTCTGGGGGAAAGCCTGTTTCTCCCTTTGGTCACAGACTGGAAGCATAAATGCATCAATAACCCATATTTCCTCATATAGAATTAATACATACATTTTATAAGGATATTAATCACCACTGTGTCCTTAGCTTTCAAAAAAGACATCACTCCATACACTCTTGAAATAATGGATACAGTCGATTCAATTGCTTGTCACTTGAGGCCCTCTCCCAGTCTTTATAGGCCAGTAAGCCTTTGAAATGGATTCTTCTGAGGGTTACCCCTCAAAGTAAAGTTTATTCAAGCTGTGAGGGAGGTGACGTGTAGTCTGGTGGGGATGGAAACTCCATGCTCTTTCTTCCCCACTTGATAGCTTAATAGCTTTGTTTACCTAATATGTAAAAATAGACCTTCATTGTCTTTGCCTGAAGACTGGGCTGGTCAGAGAGAATCAAATACATGTCCCTTTGTCTAAGGCAGACCTGTTTACCATCTCCCACTGCATGCCTGGCTTGAACACACTTTAGTCATAATTCTAGCATATATCCAGAACTCTTAATACACATCAAGTACACACATCACACAAGAATATTAATAATCAGGGAGTCATTAGTTTTCAAATGATATCTTACAAGGTATATTTTGTACAAAGCTTATTACAATAGTGTATAGTGTGTGAATACAGGGTGCTTAGTGTCACACCATTTTTTTTTACAGAAGGCGCAGCAGAGGGGGGGGGCTGTTAGGGACTCTCTGCCCAGCCCTGGACACAGTTTAGAGCAGCCTAAACTGCACCAGCTAGCTATGTTTCCCCACTGCTCAAGCCCTTTGCACTCTGGCCACATGTCCTGCCAGCCCCTCACCTACATTGCCAAGAGCTGTGGGAGGGAATAGGAAACAGGGGGAGAAATAGGGCTCTACTCCTGCTGGGGACACATCCACACTGGAGGGGCAGGATTCCCTCCTGAATTGTCTTTGCTCCCTTTGCATTATCTAAGCAGTAGAAAGTGAGCTTAGTGGGTCTGAGAGTCTGGTCCAAAGAGGAAAAATACTAATTACTTTAATACACATGGGCCCAATTCAACATGCTTTGAAGTTAATGGCATCTGTCCATTGACTGCAGCAGGATTGAATTGAGCCCTATATCCTTAAACTCACACCAGGGAACACAAAAAACTGAAGTCAGAGAACTTACAAATCATTTTAAAGAAGGAGGACACAAAACCATGACTTTTTTTTTTTACAAATGAGAAGAAACAGACACTCTCATTACAAAGCCTCATTTTTTCTTTGTAACTTTATAAAAAACCTCATAGGATTGTACTAAACAGGGATTAGGGTTCACTTGTTCTACTTTCTTTCATGCAATATATTATGATGTCTTATTTACTATTAGTTTTATTTGGTATTGTGTAATTACTATGCAACCCTTCAGCTCAGCTTTAATTAAAAAGTTATCTTAGTCCAAAGACTGGAAAACTTGGGTTCTATCAAAATATATTAGACAGCTAAAATATGAAATTAAAAGAAAACAAAGTTTTGGCCAACAGAAGCAAGTGACTCATTTCCTTGTGAAAACACACAAGGGTTATGTTACTCTGGCAATGCTGTTCACCATTCCAGAATAAAGTTTCTTTGCTCCCTTCAGAGCTTTTATAGTATTCCTGTTACAGTCTGTGTTTCACAGTGACCTGACATTGAACCAAGTTATTTAGTTATTCACAAGAGACTGTAAACTATGCTTTAATTTAGATCGCTCTCAAATATGAACCTTTGACAGAATTTTTTTTAATTTACCATAATGTGGATTTCACATAAGAACTCTTATTTCTGAAGCACATTGGAAATATGAGACACACAAGGAATTTCTGATTGTGTGTTGTCATGATAAAACATAATTGCCAATCCTGCTATTACATTCACATAGTGTTACAAACAACAAATATGCCAAAATTCCAAAGGCTTGTTTTCTTAGGGAAACTGAATAAATCATAATGTGTAACTATATGCCAAAATACAGTTTTTTTAAATCCAAATTTATAATCTTATTGTGAAATTAACCAGATGTTTCATGAGAATATCAGCATAATGGGGATGTAGAAACTCTGTTCTATGGAATCTTATCTGTGCCAAAAAATTTCTGCTAGGACAGCAGCCCTCTCAAATATTGATTCAGTAGTTAGTGTGAAAGGAATAAAAAGTTCTAGGTTTAAAAACAAAGTAACAATTTGATATTTATTACCTAGATGCTTTGAGATGTCTGCTTGAAAGCCAGAGATGGCAAATTGCTGCGCCATCTTACACACAGCCAAATGTTCTGCTTCTTACATTTTTAAGCTATTGCCCATGCATGGGAAGATTTCTCCAGCGTTTGGAGTTAAAAGGGAATAAAGGGGATTTTGCTGCTGAAACTCTTTGCTTACGCTGACAGGGAAGTTAATTTCAGTGTTATTAGAACAAGCATTCTCATAGGAAAGTTATGGGCATAACAGCCCTGAAACGCTGCATAGGAAAACTTCTACAGAACACATATGAGCAGAAATATATTCCTGCAAATTTCTCCTGAAGTAGCTGAAACTCATGGTCAAATTTTAAAAAATGGAGAGTAGTGTTTTCATATGCACAAATGTATGTGCAAGTGAGTGGCTGCATCTACACTTGTATATAATTTGATTCATTTACATACAATTTTGTTTGCGCAAACATGTTTGGGCACCAGTGTTTAATTTGTCATAAAACATGAACTGGGGCTCAAGCAATTAGGTGCTGGAGCTCAAGCAATTTTTTTACTTTCATAACTGACGCATCAAGCCCAGAGGTGCACGGGCTATGAACTGCTAAACCTAGAGGTGCCGGGGCTAAAGCTGGAACGCCCTGGCACAAATTAGCACTGTTGGACACTAGATGGATCATTAGTCTATTTGCATATTTTTGTGTTTATTTTTTATTATTATCACTTTTACATTCTGATGAAGTGCCAGCTCACCAAGTGAGAGAGATGGGTGAAAATATTTTGCATTTCTGCTAATTTGCAATAGAGAAAACATACACACAGATTTAAATTATAATTCTATAATCTGGTCATTGTACAGAAAATGGAAATTTAAATAAGTGATTAAAATTTAAAAGAACAGTTTGTATTGTAATACTCTACAACCCTATGTACTGCCATAAGTATTCTTGGACCATATTATGGGGCACTGCAATAGCTCCAAATACTTGTTATAAAATATGCATGAGCCATAATTGCATGTGAAAGCTGGATGGTAAGAGACAAAAATAATAATTGTGTTCTTGGCCTTGATCCTTAAAAAGACATGTCTCTCACACTTCAGTATACAGTAGCTAGCAGAGCACATTAGTAGTTTATGAAAAATGAAACATTTCTGCTCACACTAAATTGACAATCTGCACCACTAATATTTAAGTATGCTAAAATCAATAAAACAGCACTAATTTACATAAGACTGACACACAGATGTTGCTTACAGTAAACTCATGCAACTTTAATAGCAAAATTCTCCTTTATGAGTACATCCACTCTGCAGCTCAGAGCATGCCTCCCAACCTGCATAAACGGACTTGTGGTGGGTCTGCTCCAGGTAGTGTGCTAAAAAGGGTAGTGTAGACATTGCAACATCGGCTAGCCAACATGTACAGACCCAGGGAGTTGAGAGGGCTTGTCCTCGGGCAGCTCGCCTGTGCTGCAACCCATGCCGCAACGTCCACACTTCTATTTTAGCATGCTAGCTCAAGTAGAGCTAGTGCATTTCTGTCTACCTGTGTTCCCAGCTGCAGTGTAGATATACTCTGAGGGTATGTCTACACTACGAAATTAGGTCGAATTTATAGAAGTCGTTTTTTTAGAAATCGGTTTTATATATTCGAGTGTGTGTGTCCCCACAGAAAATGCTCTAAGTGCATTAAGTGCATTAACTCGGCGGAGCGCTTCCACAGTACCGAGGCAAGCGTCGACTTCCGGAGCGTTGCACTGTGGGTAGCTATCCCACAGTTCCCGCAGTCTCCGCTGCCCATTGGAATTCTGGGTTGAGATCCCAATGCCTGATGGGGCTAAAACATTGTCGCGGGTGGTTCTGGGTACATATCGTCAGCCCCCCGTTCCCTTCCTCCCCCCGTGAAAGCAAGGGCAGACAATCATTTCGCGCCTTTTTTCCTGAGTTACCTGTGCAGACGCCATACCACGGCAAGCATGGAGCCCACTCAGGTAACCGTCACCCTATGTCTCCTGGGTGCTGGCAGATGCGGTACGGCATTGCTACACAGTAGCATCAACCCCTTGCCTTGTGGCAGCAGACGGTACAGTACGACTGGTAGCCGTCATCGTCATGTCTGAGGTGCTCCTGGTCGCCTCTGTGAGGTCGATCAGGAGCGCCTGGGCAGACATGGGCGCAGGGACTAAATTTGGAGTGACTTGACCAGGTCATTCTCTTTAGTCCTGCAGTCAGTCCTATTGAACCGTCTTATGGTGAGCGGGCAGGCGATACGGACTGCTAGCAGTCGTACTGTACCATCTTCTGCCAAGCAGCCATGAGATGTGGATGGCATGCAGTCCTTCTGCACCGTCTGCTGCCGGCCAAAGATGTAAAAGATAGATGGAGTGGATCAAAACAAGAAATAGACCAGATTTGTTTTGTACTCATTTGCTTCCCCCCCTCCCCTGTCTAGGGGACTCATTCTTCTAGATCACACTGCAGTCACTTACAGAGAAGGTGCAGCGAGTTAAATCTAGCCATGTATCAATCAGAGGCCAGGCTAACCTTCTTGTTCCAATAAGGACAATAACTTAGGTGCACCATTTCTTATTGGAACCCTCCGTGAAGTCCTGCCTGAAATACTCCTTGATGTAAAGCCACCCTCTTTGTTGATTTTAGCTCCCTGAAGCCAACCCTGTAAGCGCCCCTCCCAGCGTCAGAGCAATGGCAAACAATCGGGCATCTGAGAGTGCTGTCCAGAGCAGTCACAATGGAGCACTCTGATGGGGCTAAAACATTGTCGCGGGTGGTTCTGGGTACGTGTCGTCAGGCCCCCGTTCCCTCCCTCCCTCCGTGAAAGCAAGGGCAGACAATCATTTCGCGCCTTTTTTCCTGAGTTACCTGTGCAGACGCCATACCACGGCAAGCATGGAGCCAGCTCAGGTAACCGTCACCCTATGTCTCCTGGGTGCTGGCAGACGCGGTACAGTTTTGCTGCACAGTAGCAGCAACCCATTGCCTTCTGGCAGCAGACGGTGCAATACGACTGGTAGTCGTCCTCGTCGTGTCCGAGGTGCTCCTGGCCACGTCGGCTGGGAGCGCCTGGGCAGACATGGGCGCAGGGACTAAATTTGGAGTGACTTGACCAGGTCATTCTCTTTAGTCCTGCAGTCAGTCCTATTGAACCGTCTTATGGTGAGCGGGCAGGCGATACGGACTGCTAGCAGTCGCACTGTACCATCTTCTGCCAGGCAGGCAAGAGATGAGGATTGCTAGCAGTCGTATTGTACCATCTTATGCCAGGCAGGCAAGAGATGAAGATGGCTAGCAGTCGTACTGTACCATCTTCTGCCGAGCAGCCATGAGATGTGGATGGCATGCAGTCCTTCTGCACCGTCTGCTGCCAGCCAAAGATGTAAAAGATAGATGGAGTGGGTCAGAACAAGAAATAGACCAGATTTGTTTTGTACTCATTTGCCTCCTCCCCTGTCTAGATCACACTGCAGTCACTCACAGAGAAGGTGCAGCGAGGTAAATCTAGCCATGTATCAATCAGAGGCCAGGCTAACCTCCTTGTTCCAATAACAACGATAACTTAGGTGCACCATTTCTTATTGGAACCCTCCGTGCAGTCCTGCCTGAAATACTCCTTGATGTACAGGCACACCCTTTGTTGATTTTAGCTCCCTGAAGCCAACCCTGTAAGCCGTGTAATCAGTCGCCCCTCCCTCCGTCAGAGCAACGGCAGACAATCGTTCCGCGCCTTTTTTCTGTGCGGACGCCATACCAAGGCAAGCATGGAGGCCGCTCAGCTCACTTTGGCAATTAGGAGCACATTAACCACCACACGCATTATCCAGCAGTATATGCAGCACCAGAACCTGGCAAAGCGATACCGGGCGAGGAGGCGACGTCAGCGCGGTCCCGTGAGTGATCAGGACATGGACACAGATTTCTCTGAAAGCATGGGCCCTGACAATGCATGCATCATGGTGCTAATGGGGCAGGTTCATGCTGTGGAACGCCGATTCTGGGCTCGGGAAACAAGCACAGACTGGTGGGACCGCATAGTGTTGCAGGTCTGGGACGATTCCCAGTGGCTGCGAAACTTTTGCATGCGTAGGGGCACTTTCATGGAACTTTGTGACTTGCTTTCCCCTGCCCTGAAGCGCATGAATACCAAGATGAGAGCAGCCCTCACAGTTGAGAAGCGAGTGGTGATAGCCCTGTGGAAGCTTGCAACGCTAGACAGCTACCGGTCAGTTGGGAATCAATTTGGAGTGGGCAAATCTACTGTGGGGGCTGCTGTGATGCAAGTAGCCCACGCAATCAAAGATCTGCTGATATCAAGGGTAGTGACCCTGGGAAATGTGCAGGTCATAGTGGATGGCTTTGCTGCAATGGGATTCCCTAACTGTGGTGGGGCTATAGACGGAACCCATATCCCTATCTTGGCACCGGAGCACCAAGCTGCCGAGTACATAAACCGCAAGGGGTACTTTTCGATAGTGCTGCAAGCTCTGGTGGATCACAAGGGACGTTTCACCAACATCAACGTGGGATGGCCGGGAAAGGTGCATGATGCTCGCATCTTCAGGAACTCTGGTCTGTTTCAAAAGCTGCAGGAAGGGACTTTATTCCCAGACCAGAAAATAACTGTTGGGGATGTTGAAATGCCTATATGTATCCTTGGGGACCCAGCCTACCCCTTAATGCCATGGCTCATGAAGCTGTACACAGGCAGCCTGGACAGTAGTCAGGAGCTGTTCAACTACAGGCTGAGCAAGTGCAGAATGGTGGTAGAATGTGCATTTGGACGTTTAAAGGCGCGCTGGCGCAGTTTACTGACTCGCTTAGACCTCAGCGAAACCAATTTTCCCACTGTTATTACTGCTTGCTTTGTGCTCCACAATATCTGTGAGAGTAAGGGGGAGATGTTTATGGTGGGGTGGGAGGTTGAGGCAAATCGCCTAGCTGCTGGTTACGAGCAGCCAGACACCAGGGCAGTTAGAAGAGCACAGGAGGGCGTGGTACGCATCAGAGAAGCTTTGAAAACCAGTTTCATGACTGGCCAGGCTACGGTGTGAAAGTTCTGTTTGTTTCTCCTTGATGAAACCCCCCGCCCCTTGGTTCACTCTACTTCCCTGTAAGCTAACCACCCTCCCCTCCTCCCTTTAATCATTGCTTGCAGAGGCAATAAAGTCATTGCTGCTTCACAGTTATGCATTCGTTATTCATTCATCACACAAATAGGGAGATGACTACCAAGGTATCCCAGGAGGGGTGGTGGAAGAGGGAAGGAAAATGCCACACAGCACTTTAAGCACAGCACTTTAAAAGTTTACAACTTTAAAATTTATTGAATGACAGCCTTCTTTTTTTTGGGCAATCCTCTGTGGTGGAGTGGCTGGTTGGCCGGAGGCCCCCCCACCGCGTTCTTGGGCGTCTGGGTGTGGAGACTATGGAACTTGGGGAGGAGGGCGGTTGGTTACAGAGGGGCAGCAGTGGCAGTCTGTGCTCCAGCTGCCTTTGCTGCAGCTCAACCATACACTGGAGCATACTGGTTTGGTCCTGCAGCAGCCTCAGCATTGAATCCTGCCTCCTCTCATCACGCTGCCACCACATTTGAACTTCAGCCCTGTCTTCAGCCCGCCACTTACTCTCTTCAGCCCTCCACCTCTCCTCCCGGTCATTTTGTGCTTTCCTGCACTCTGACATTATTTGCCTCCACGCATTCGTCTGTGCTCTGTCAGTGTGGGAGGACAGCATGAGCTCGGAGAACATTTCATCGTGAGTGCGTTTTTTTTTCTTTCTAAGCTTCACTAGCCTCTGGGAAGGAGAAGATCCTGTGATCATTGAAACACATGCAGCTGGTGGAGAAAAGAAAAGGGACAGCGGTATTTAAAAAGACACATTTTATAAAACAGTCGCTACACTCTTTCAGGGTAAACCTTGCTGTTAACATTACATACATAGCACATGTGCTTTCGTTACAAGGTCGCATTTTGCCTCCTCCCACCGCGTGACTACCCCCTCAACCTTCTCCCCTCCCTGTGGCTAACAGCGGGGAACATTTCTGTTTAGCCACAGGCAAACAGCCCAGCAGGAATGGGCTCCTCTGAGTGTCCCCTGAAGAAAAGCACTCTATTTCAACCAGGTGACCATGAATTATATCTCACTCTCCTGAGGATAACACAGAGAGATAAAGAACGGATGTTGTTTGAATGCCAGCAAACATACACTGCAATGCTTTGTTCTACAATGATTCCCGAGTACGTGTTACTGGCCTGGAGTGGTAAAGTGTCCTACCATGAAGGACGCAATAAGGCTGCCCTCCCCAGAAACCTTTTGCAAAGGCTTTAGGACTACATCTAGGAGAACCGTGAATGCCAGGGCAAAGTAATCCTTTCACATGCTTGCTTTTAAACCATGTATAGCATTTTAAAAGGTACACTCACCAGAGGTCCCTTCTCCGCCTGCTGGGTCCAGGAGGCAGCCTTGGGTGGGTTCGGGGGGTACTGGCTCCAGGTCTAGGGTGAGAAACAGTTCCTGGCTGTCGGGAAAACCGGTTTCTCCGCTTGCTTGCTGTGAGCTATCTACAACCTCCTCATCATCATCATCTTCTTCGTCCCCAAAACCTACTTCCGTATTGCCTCCATCTCCATTGAAGGAGTCAAACAACACGGCTGGGGTAGTGGTGGCTGAACCCCCTAAAATGGCATGCAGCTCATCATAGAAGCGGCATGTTTGGGGCTCTGACCCAGAGCGGCTGTTCGCCTCTCTGGTTTTCTGGTAGGCTTGCCTCAGCTCCTTCAGTTTCACGCGGCACTGCTTCGGGTCCCTGTTATGGCCTCTGTCCTTCATGCCCTGGGAGATTTTCAGAAAGGTTTTGGCATTTCGAAAACTGGAACGGAGTTCTGATAGCACGGATTCCTCTCCCCATACAGCGATCAGATCCCGTACCTCCCGTTCGGTCCATGCTGGAGCTCTTTTGCGATTCTGGGACTCCATCATGGTCACCTGTGCTGATGAGCTCTGCATGGTCACCTGCAGCTTGCCACGCTGGCCAAACAGGAAATGAGATTCAAAAGTTCGCGGTTCTTTTCCTGTCTACCTGGCCAGTGCATCTGAGTTGAGAGTGCTGTCCAGAGTGGTCAGAATGGAGCACTCTGGGATAGCTCCCGGAGTCCAATACCATCGAATTGTGTCCACAGTACCCCAAATTCGAGCCGGCAACGTCGATTTAAGCGCTAATCCACTTGTCAGGGGTGGAGTAAGGAAATCGATTTTAAGAGCCCTTTAAGTCGAAATAGAGGGCTTCATTGTGTGGACGGGTGCAGGTTTAAATCGATTTAACGCTGCTAAATTCGACCTAAAGTCCTAGTGTAGACCAGGGCTAAGAGTTACTTTGTGCATCTCAACTCTGCTACTCAGCTCTTATGATATGTTTAGAACTTTCTGACTGCGAGAGGTGAGTTTACAGGTTCAAATCCTTCTTCAAACAGCAGTCAGTAGCTAAACACAACGAACACAACCTTCTTCGCCCCCAAAACCCTCCTGTGCATTAACTTCACTGGCTGCAGGATTATGTAAATTTTTGATATACAGATAATAATAAATAAATTATTATTAATAATAACAATACTTTGTCCTTTTTGCACTTTTTTAGCATCTGCTAAAGTGCATGTTGGGAGGATAGGGTAGCAGAATCGATTCCTGTCAAAGCAGTTCTGAGAGTTTTTTGCCCTGAATAAGCTGAAAAACGAAGGGCCACTGGCTTCATTTTGATATCTAAACTACTTTTTCCTAGAGACAAATACACACTCTCTCTCTCTCTCTCTAGCTAAGTATTTATACAGCCCCTATAGCAATAGCATCTAAATACCTCTCCAGTATTTGATAATATAAATAACAATTACATCTCTTTCTTCCTTCCCAGACAGCAAGAGAAATACCTTGGTTACTTTATAGCTGTTTGTTAGTGTATGTTAGCCTGCATGCTGTGTTTCGGTGTGTGGAAAATGTACTGAGGAAAACGCTAAAGTAAAAAAAAGTCCCTCATTAGTCAAAACTTATGTGATTCTAGTGGACCACAGTTGTTGTGAAAGGCTGTGATCACAGAGGGAGAGGGGGTAGATAGGGCTTTGAATGGCAGGATAACAATCTTCATCTGAACTCCGTAGCAAATGGGAGGCAGTACAGACAGAAGCACAGAGTACTCTGGCGATGTGTTCATTGTAGGGCTATTGATTAATCACTCTCATGGATTAACTCAAAAAAATTAATCATGATTAATCAAACGGTTAAACAATAGAATACCAATTGAAATTTATTAAATATTTTGGATGTTTTTCTACATTTTCAAATATATCAATTTCAATTACAACACAGAATACTAAGTGTACAACACTCACTTTATATTATTTTTTATTACAAATATTTGCACTGTGAAAATGATAAAAGAAACAGTATATTTCAGTTGATCCTCATACAAGTACTGTAGTGCAATCTCTTTATCATGAAAGTGCAACTTACAAATGCAGTTTTTTTTATTACATAACTGCACTCAAAAACAAAACAATGTAAAACTTTAGAGCCTACAAGTCCCTCAGTCCTACTTCTTGTTCAGCCAATCGCTAAGAAAAACAAGTTTGTTTAAATTTACGGGAGAAAATGCTGCTGCTCTCTTAATTACAATGTCACCTGAAAGTGAGAAGAGGACGTGCTTCCATGCTAATGATGCTCATTAAAAAAAATGCATTAATTACATTTGTGACTGAACTCCTTGGTGGAGAATTGTATGTCCCCTGCTCTCTTTTACCCACATTCTGCCATATATTTCATGTTATAACAGTCTCGGATGATGACCCAGCACATGTTGTTCGTTTTAAGAACACTTTCACTGCAAATTTGACAAAATGCAAAGAAGATACCAATGTGAAATTTCTAAAAATAGCTACAGCACTTGACCCAAAGTTTAAGAATCTGAAGTGCCTTCCAAAATCTGAGAGGGATGAGGTGTGAAGCATGATTTCAGAAGTCTTAAAAGAGCAACACTTTGATGCGGAAACTACAGAATCTGAACCACCACCAAAAAAAAAAAAAAAAAAATCAACCATCTGCAGGTGGCATCTGACTCAAATGATGAAAATGAACATGTGTTGGTCCGTACTGCTTTGGATCGTTATTGAGCAGGACCCGTCATGAGCATGGATGCATGTCCTCTGGAATGGTGGTTGAAGCACCAAGGGACATATGAATTTTTAGCACATCTGGCATGTAAATATTTTGCGACACCAGCTACAACAGTGCCATGCGAACGCCTGTTCTCACATTCAGGTGGCATTGTGAACAAGAAGCATGCAGCATTATCTTCTGCAAATGTAAACAAACTTGTCTGTCTGAGCAATTGGCTGAACAAGAAGTAGGACTGAGTGGACTTGTAGGCTCTAAAGTTTTACATTGTTTTATTTTTGAATGCAGATTTTTTGTACATAATTCTACATTTGTAAGTTCAATTTTCATGATAAAGAGATTGCACTATAGTACTTGTAATAGGTGAATTAAAATACTGTTTCTTTTGTCTGTTACAGTGCAAATATGTGTAATCAAAATAAATATAAAGTGAGCACTGTACACTTTGTATTCTGTGTTGTAATTGAAATCAATATATTTGAAAATGTAGAAAATATCCAAACATATTTAAATAAATGGTATTCTATTATTAACAGTGTGATTAATTTTTTTAATCGCTTGACAGCGCTAGTTCATTGCAACCCATATTGCTAAAGAGAAAGGATGCTGCATATTGTACCTGATAGAGCTTTCTCAATGTACATGGCTTCATTGCTAGACAAAATGCGTTTCCATAATCAAGCCTGGAGGTCACAAATACATGGATCATGAATTCATTGCATATGTCGCTTTCTCACCACTCCTTTTAATAACTACTTTAAAGGGAGTTCTTGCAAGGTTTTTGCTTACAAAATGAGTTGCTTTAACAATAGTTTTTTCTGCCTGCACAACTTTGTTTACCCTAGGACACAGGAAGAGATGTTTTTCTTTTCTGGTTTAAATACCTTGCAAGGATCAGTTGTCAAAAGAATTTAAAAAACAACATGACTTATGCCCTATTGTAAACAAAGCTGTGCGTGCATGCTTGTGCTAGAGAGAATATGCACACACAGCTTGGTTTATTTCTGGAGTGCCCTAGAAGTCACAGTTATGATTTTGTCCTGCTGTTGCAAGGATTGGTTGTCAACAGAAAATTACAGCCAAACATGTAACTCAAAATTATTTTTTAAATTAATTATTTGAATGGGTCAAAAACCTTGATAGTGTCTCTTTAAAATGTTTTTTTTTTTTTGGCTCTGAATTTAGTTAAAGGCAGGTACACTAGTTTAAAAGTTGATATGCGCACAACACCAGGATGCTGATCATTAGCACTGAGAGCGAATGTTAGTGCTGAAAACTGGTGATGCTGGATCCTCTGAGCAGACTTCAATTCACACTGGAGTTAATGGAAGTTGTCACTCATTGCAGGGACGTTGGGCCCCTTTGCTTGTGCTATCGGCATACCAAGGGCCAGATTCTGCTCTTACACCAGTATAAATCCAAAGTAACAGTCTACTGTATTCTCTGGAGTTGTTCTGGATTTTCACCAGTGTAAAAGAGCAGAATGTGTGCGAAAGCAGGGCACCATGTTTTGGACAGACACAACACAGTCAGCGCCCATCTGTGAAGCAACTGTTTATGGTCAGCCAGTGAGTATAGCACCATGCTCTGGGCATGGAAAAAAGAAAGGAGGCTGGCAAAATCTCAACAGAACAGACCAAGAGCCAGATCCCAAGCTGATTTTAACCTGGATCCATTAACTTAAATGGAGCTATGCCAATTTACAGCAGCTCAGGAGCAGACCCTCCAGGAATTCAGCTAATTTTTTTTAAACATGGGCCTTTACAGGACTTACTCTTAATCATGGCCACATGTTTAGTCAGGTGTCAAAAGTGAAAATAGCTTTCTGTTTCCACCCTTACAGCCATCTTCCAGCTCCTCTATTCCCGTGCTCTGCAGAGTGAGTGACAGCCGCCCATACTACACAAAGGTTCGAATGTGTGGTAGGAAAATATTGGGCAAAGAGATCTGGAGAGAGGAAAATGCTACAAAGGGAAATGAGAGCTGCCAGGGTTCCTTCCCCACTGTGAACTCTCGGGTACAGATGTGGGGACCCGCATGGAAGACCCCCTAAGCTTATTTTTACCAGCTTAGGTTAAAAACTTTCCCAAGGCACAAATTCCACCTTGTCCTTGAACAGTATGCTGCCACCACCAAGTGATTTAGACAAAGAATATGGGAAAGGACCACTTGGAGTTTCTGTTTCCCCAAAATATCCCCCCAAGCCCTTACACTCCCTTTCCTGGGGAGGCTTGAGAATAATATCCTAACCAATTGGTTACAAAGTGAACACAGCCCAAATCCCTGGATCTTTGGGACACTGAAAAAAAATCAATCAGTTCTTAAAAGAAGAATTTTATTTAAAAAAAAAGAAAAGGTAAAAATCCCCTCTGTAAAATCAGGTTGGAAGATAACTTTACAGGGTAACAAAAGATGCACAAAACACAGAAGAACCCCCTTAGTTTCAAGCCTTAGTTTCAAAGTTACAACAAAACAGGGATAAGCCTCCCTCCAGCAAAGGGAAAATTCACAAGTTGAGAAAACAAAGATAAACTAATACTCCTTGCCTGGCTGCACTTACAATTTCTGTAATATGAGAGACTGGTTCAGAATGGTTTGGAGGACATGGATTGATGTCCAGTCCCTGTTAGTTCCAAGAGCGAACGAACACAGAACCCAAAACAAAGCCTCTCCCCTACCCCCAGATTTGAAAGTATCTTTTGTCCCCATTGGTTCCTTGGTCAGGTGCCAACCAGGTTATTTGAGCTTCTTAACCCCTTACAGGTAAGGAGGAATTTTAGGCTACCCTTATGGTTATGACAAGAGTGGAAAAATGAAAGGATAAAACAAGAGTAGGGGAGGGGAAGAGGAAAAAGAAGGGACGTGGAGGAGAGATGTAGGAGTAGTAAAGGATAAAACAAGAGTGGGGGAGGGGAAGAGGAAAAAGAAGGGACGTGGAGGAGAGATGTAGGAGTGGTGGGTAGGAGAAAATTGAGGGAGAGGGACAAAACTGGTGGAGGAAAAGGAGGCAATTGAGTGAAAGGAGAACTGAAGGCAAAGCAGAAGAGAAAGAGAAGAAGAGAAATAGTTTGTTGAAAAGAGGAGAGTGTTTAAGAATAATAATTTAAAAAACTATTTAATTATGGATGTATTCACAAGGTTCCAAATATCTTAATTGGCAGAGATTCCTGCAAAACCGTGGGCCACCTCTACCTCACTACATGTGATGCTGTGAAGCTGAGTTGACAGGTGACTGAGTTAAGTATGAGCTGGAATTCATTCATTGATATATCATAGGAACCTGGTCAGCAGGCTGAGTTCAATGTTTTTGGTTATTTTGGGCATGAGATGTCACCTTCCTCAGTTCTGCTAATAGGAAATAAATGGGTCTACAGTGATGAAACATTAATACTAGCTAGAAACTAGGGATCAAATTCAAAGCTTGCGTAAGGTGTTACATTTCTATTGAAAGCAATGCAGCTACAATCACTTCCAAGTTTGAACTTGGTCCCGATTGTCCAGTCTTACATGGCATTCAGATACCAGGATATTCAGTACAGACTTTTACACATGGATCACATGACATAACATGCTATTCATATGACTTGCTCTCAGACAGCCTTGAGAATTGGCTTTCACTGGACAATCTGTGGCAGCAGTATTCATGAATATTCACACTAGCAGTTTAGGACAACTAAGTCAAGTGTTGAGCGCTCCTGCACTGTGCTTATTGCCCTTAACCCCCCAGTGACTTCAATGAGAGTTGAAAACTCAAAGCACTTCACAGGATTGAGGCCTTAATGAGAAATGACAGCCCACGGCTTATTTCCCTTCATTAACAAACCTCTAAATTTTGCACACAGTTATCTGTGGGAAAAGTTGCCCTGTTCTCCTTTCGGTCCCCGACACTTTCATTTGCTCCACCCACCTGTTATGTCTCGTCTTACACTACGACTGTAAACTCCTTGTGTCTTACTGTTTGTACAGTGCCTAGTGCAATGAAGCCCCAATATGGTTGTGGCCTCCAGGTGCTACTGTAATAAAATTAAATAATAATTAAAGATTGTGGCCCGAGGCAGGTGAGCATAAATCCTTAAAAGGCCAAGCCTAATTTATGTAGATGCCACTTTTTGGCTAGTAACGAAGGCTCACACAGGCTTTAAACACTATTGGGATAATATTTTCACAAAGTTGAAATGCTGTTAGCAATTTCTCCACTGGATTAAGCATCAACTTGCATTCAGGCACCAGCAACCAGCTAGAGTCCATTTTTTCATTTCTGTTTTTCTAAGCACTGTATATAGGCAAACAAAATCTTGCTTTTTATTTATGTTTTTATTCTCTTACGGTTCTCTTGAAGTCTACCAGGACTGTGATGAACTACAGAATCTTACCATAATCCCATCTGTACTTCATCAATGTCCTACAGTATGTTAGATAGCAACTGGTAATGCTATGTGACTTCCTGCACCAGCATAATTAGGTTTAAGAGATAGTAGGTTTAAATCTTATAGGCCTATGACGAACTTGGGTGGGGAGGGGTGAATGTTAACCCACCACCAGAAAGTATTCAGTGGCTTGCATGGCTATCATTGAATACACAGGCATTAGTCTTTAGGAACAGCAGTGTCTGAATGAACATGACTGCGATTGGTCTGTTCTTTCATGCTATGACTTAAATCCTATTTGTTTCTAGTTCTTTTGCACTGACGGAAATTATTTCTAGTATGCAGTTACCTTCTATGGAGTTAATAAGGGAATTCCTTCTGCTGTATTTGACAAGATAATGTTAAATCCCTAACCAGGTATTTGTGAATAGGATACAGTTTTCTTGGCTCCTTGATGACGATTGATATATGGATTATACAGGCAGTTGGCCTTGGTGAACCACCATAAATGTGAAGATACACTCACGTAACTAAATATGTTAATGAATAGAGCTCTTGGTCTGTGAGTCATGCAGTTTTACTTACTGTATTACTAAGCTTAGAGAAACAGGCAGCAGCTCTCTATGAATGCTTTCCTCTGTTCCACAGAAACTTGCCTGCATACATATTTTATTTAGTTCAAATAGAAAAATCCTTAAAATAACTTTTTTGTACTGTTCTGTTCAAATGGTATTTCATCCATAAAAATTCTGGCTGTAAATTCAAACCCAACTAGACTGAACATTTGTCTCTGCATACTTTATTTTTTCTTTAAAGGCTTTTGAGCTGGAGCATAAGCGTGCTAACTTACTGACATTTATACGAGTATTTTGCTATTATATTTTTATTAAATATGACTGAACTTTACAAATAAAATCCTCTCCTGGTCTGAGAACTCCAGTTTATAATGGAAAGTCCAACAGTGCTGCATTGCAACAGTGTCCTTATTAATTTGAGCATCAACAGTTCAGTTGGTACGTTATAAACAAATTAGACAAAGATTCAGCCAAGATGCTTATAGTCCTTTTCACAAAAACACAAAAGGAGACAGGATACCAATTGCATATAATCCACTGGTCTGAGTTAGAGGTAGCCTGAGAATCTGGTCATGGTCCTGTTTTAAATACATTATGACACAGTAGACTCCATAGTTCATTCTTTTTCATGCCTGATAGGATTCAGTTTTGTTGAGCGCTTCTTCAAAACAATGAAAAAAAAATCCTATTTTTTTATTATAGCAATTGTCTTGAAGACAGAATTACTACAATATGCAAATCTGTAGAAATGGAAATAAACACTGTAGTGTACAGTGTAAGAATAATCATGGCCATTATTATAACAAAGTTTAGGTGCATCATTGTATTTGTTCCCTCCCTCATCTTTTTTTTTAAATAATATAATAAACCCATAACATAGTAGAATAGGGTTAATGTTAGTTGACTGTTGGAGAGAATGGAATTACTTAGGGCTTTTCTACGTCTGAAATGCTACAGTGTCACGGGGCAGCACTGCAGCTGTGCTGCTGGAAAGCTTCAATGTAGACATTACCTACACCATCAGGAAAGGTTTTCCTGTCATCATAAGTAATCCACCTCCCCAGGAGGTTGTAGCTAGGTCTAGGGAAGAAGTCTTCTACTGACCTAGTACTGTCTACACTAGGGGTTAGGTTGGTATAGCCTTGTTTCTCAGCGGTGTGGATTTTTCACATCCCTGAGAGACATAGCTATACTGATGTAAGCTCCTAGTGTAGACCAGCCTTAACTTTGAAGTTAATCGTAGAAATGTAGGGCTGGAAAAGACTTTAAATATCTAGTCGAAGTGCCTGCTCTGAGGCAGGACCAAGTAAACCTAGACCATCCCTGATAGTTGTTTGTCCAACCTGTTTGTAAAAACCTCCAATGATGGGGATTCCACAACCTCCCTTGGAAGAGTATTCTAGTACTTAACTATCTTTATTAGTTAGAAAGTTTTTCCTAACAGCTAACCTAAATCTCCCTTGCTGCAGATTAAGCGGAGTACTTTTTGTTTTACCTTCAGTGGACAGGGAAAAGAATTGACCACCGTCCTCTTTACAACACATCTCTTAACATATCTGAAGTCTATCGGGTCCCTCCTCAGTCTTCTTTTCTCAAGACTAAACATACCCAGTTTTTGTAACCTTTCCTCATACGTCAGGTTTTTCTAAATCTTTTATCATTTTTTTCCCTCTCCTCTGCACTTTCTCCAATTTGTCCACATCTTTCTGCGTATGGGGCACCCAGAAATGGACAAAGCACTCCAGCTGTGGCCTCTCAGGTGTCAAGTAGAGTGGAACAATTACCTCTTGTGTCTTACATACAACACTCCTGTTAATATGCCCCAAAATGATATTTGCCTTTTTTAGAACTGCACCATATTGCTGACTTATTCAATTTGTGATCCACAATAACCCCCAGCCCTGTCGCATCCTTCTGCTTAGTGGAATGACTGAGTGTGTGGTACTGGTAATTATACATAGTCTGGATCCCAGCGCAGAAGAGAAACATAGGAAACAAAATCTCAGCCAAAATTAAAGGCCGTGAGACTCTTCAAATTTCAGATTACTTGATTAAATGTTTTTTCTACATCCACTGAATTAAAAAGAGAGGAGATACTGGTAGCACCAACCCCAAAAGTATGTGTATTGAATTAAATAAGCATTTCACATTACTGATTGAATACTTTCTCATAAAAAGCCAGTTTAGGAAGTGGACTATTTTCCTGTAGCTATAGGGCAGCTCTTCAAACCTAGGAAAGAAAGTATATGCCAACTTGAAAGAGCTTCAATTGATTCAGAATACAGATGTTTGACTCATTAACAACATAGTTCAAAGAGGGCACATCCACCGCAGTGTTCTGCTCACTGAACTGGCTCTCTGGTGTCAACTTCAAGGTTTTGAGTCTAATCTTCAAAGTTCTTAGTCCTACTCTTCAAAGCCATCCACTGGATTCGATTATACTACTTGAGAAACCATCCATCTCTCACTTTGCATAACCACAACCTCCCACAACAACTTGAGCAATGGAGCTATCTACCAACCACAAGAATGACACTCATGAGTGTGTGGAACAGAGTTTTGCCAGCAGCTGTCTCGTGACTGAGAAACTCACTTCCTCAAGAGATCAGAATGACCACGAATCTTCAGAACAAAATGCAATGTGCACTTCTTCAACTTGGCTTCCCCACAATATTAATTAAAATAAAATAGAGTAAGAAAAAAAGCAGAGATCCTATTAATATCCTTACATATAGACCTCATAAGGCACTCCCTTATTACGGTGATGAACCTGCTATATCTGCCTGCATATTACAACCCAGCTGAGCTCATTAATGTGCCTGGAGGCTGGGCTGGCTAGTCCTCAGGCTCAGCTGAAGTAGATCGTTCCTGACAGTGGGTACAACAGTGCAGATCTTTTTACTCATGTGCAGAGTCCTTTTATCTTTAGTGGGCTATTTGTGTTGGTAGGGACTGCGCTGAGTTAAATACAGCTTGAGGGCCTTATGCCCTAATTTACAACCCTGCAACTACTCTGAAGCAAATGGAGTTGCAATTCAGTGCAGAATCAGGCTCCCAAACATATTAGGAATATGGATTGAGGGACCCCAGGGGACTGAGGGACCACACTGGAACTTGTGCATTTTTTAAGAATTATATATATTCATTCCAGACAAGATGGATTATCATTGAAAGGCTTTTACTGTTCATCTTTATATGGCCCATAACATTAAAAAAGCAATAAATAACATGACGCTTTCTAATTCTCTCTCTTCAATTTTAATTAAAAAATATGTACCAGTAAAGAATGACCTTTTTATATCTGTCAAAATTCTTTGTGTGCTTGCAAACTATTAAGATCAAATGATATGAAATGTAAAATCAATGTGGTAGCATCTATACTAAATTACTAAATGTTTTCAGAAAAATATATTTTGTTGCAGTATACTTGCTTGCTACACTGATCTAGTACATGCTATAAAGAGACCTCAGAAGCTTAATCACTAATTTGCAAACTTGACTTTGCAATGACACGTTTTTTCATGGGTTAGAAGGGTTGAATTATGAATCGTCATAGCATGATGATGATTAAATGAAGTTACTAACCCAGAAAAAGAATTTGCCAGTTTATACCAAAATGAAGGTGACTGAACAATTAGATAAATGCTTGGCTGTCCAATATGCTGCTACTAGGGTTGCTACTCATACAACATTTTCTTCTTCCAAATTAGTGCTAACACTAGTACATTTCCACTTTCAGATGCAAACAAAGCAAATTAAGTAAAGTATATGAAGGATTTAAACACTAAGGAGAGAGAGAAGATTTGATTTAGCGTGGTCTGAGGGGTTATAATGAAGACTAGGTGGATGAAAAATAAAAGAAAATGAAGGATGAATCTGAATTAAATCTTCCTTTTTTTGAGATGTTGTATAAGTGATGAGAGGGCTGGTGTCAAGGACAATGACTGATCATCAGTTGTTCCTTTCAACCTGGGGATGCCAGCAAGTTAAAGAAGTATGGGCTGGATGAATGGACCATAAGGTGAATAGAAAGCTGGCTAGATCATCAGGCTCAATGGCTAGTGATCAATGACTCCACATCTAGTTGGCAGCCGGTATCAAGCGGAATGCCCCAAGGGTCTGTCCTGGGGCTGGTTTTGTTCAATATGTTCATTAACGATCTGGAAGATGGTATGGATTGCACGCTCAGCAAGTTTCCAGGTGACACTAAACTGCGAGGAGTGGTAGATACGCTGGAGGGTAGGGATAGGATACAGAAGGATCTAGACAAATTAGGGGATTGGGCCAAAAGAAATCTGATGAGGTTCAACAAGGACAAGTGCAGAGTCCTGCACCTTAGGACGGAAGAATCCCATGCACCGCTACAGACTAGGGACTGAATGGCTAGGCAGCAGTTCTGCAGAAAAGGACCTAGGGGTTACAGTGGATGAGAAGCTGGATATGAGTCAACAGTGTGCCCTTGTTTCCAATAAGGCTAACGGCATTTTGGGCTGTATAAGTAGGAGCATTGCCAGCAGATCGAGGGACGTGATCGCTTCCCTCTATTCAGCATTGGTGAGGCCTCATCTGGAGTATTGTGTCCAGTTTTGGGCCTCACACTACAAGAAGGGTGTGGAAAAATTGGTAAGAGTCCAGTGGAGGGCAACAAAAATGATTAGGGAGCTGGAGCACATGATTTATGAGGAGAGGCTGAGGGAACTGGGACTGTTTAGTCTGCAGAAGAGAAGAATGAGGGGAGATTTGATAGCTGCTTTCAACTACCTGAAAGGGGGTTCCAAAGAGGATGGATCTAGACTGTTCTCAGTGGTACCAGATGACAGGACAAGGAGTAATGGTCTCAAGTTGCAGTGGGGGAGGTTTAGGTTGGATATTAGGAAAAACTTTTTCACTAGGAGGGTGGTGAAGCACTGGAATGGGTTACCCAGGGAGGTGGTGGAATCTCCTTCCTTTGAGGTTTTTAAGGTTAGGCTTGTCAAAACCCTGGCTGGGATAATTTAGTTGGGGATTGGTCCTGCTTTGAGCAGGGGGTTGAACTAGATGACCTCCTAAGGTCCCTTCCAACCCTGATATTCTATGATGGATTCTCTTACCCATCTCTGTCAAAGATCAGATTTTCTGGGGTAACATCCCAACATGATGATGTTGCAATGTTCAGGTTTCATTCAGTGAACTTGTTTGCAGAGGGCTGGTTTCAAAAGATTTGTAGTTTCCCTCCCATCCCAGATTACAGGCTTTGTATTAAATTCAATAACTCTTAACCAAAGGATGAAACTAGAAATGCACCTTTGCTACACAGTTCTAGTGCAGCTCTATGTTGAACCCAGAGAACAAGGGAACCCAGAGAACAACACACGGGGTTTTGGTTATTCTGTGCAGTTGAGTCCACTCATGACAAATAAATGAATGAAAGGAGGAAGTGTCTAGACTGACATCAGGATTTTCAAAAGGGGCTAGTGATTTTGGTGCCTAAAGTTTTGGGTGCCCAACTTGAGACACAGTGGCAGGGCCTGATTTTTAGAAAGCCCTTGAGCTCCTACCATCCAAGAATCCTTCACAGAGTTCTCCGATTTACATTTGTGCATTTAATCAACATCCTTCAAAAGAGCTGTCCTTTGCATCTTCCCAATAAGGTGATTTGTTTTGTTTTTTTAACCACTGACAGATGCTTTTAGTGATTTTTGCTTGTGCATCCTGCCATATTTATGATATATGCAAAGTTTGGAGCAGATAGCATTGCTCCTTGGATCGCTACAACATCATGTATTTGTTTGAGTAATCTGCTGATCTTTGGAACTAATCTCTTTTATATAAGTCATATAGTCAAAGCTCTCTCTCGTAATAAAAAAGTCCTGTGGGACAAGGACTGAGTCTCCCGCTAGGTCAGAGCTAGTTTCCCACTAGCTTTAAGCAGGCTGCGTACACTCAATAAATTATAACAATTAAATGCAAGTTATAAGAAAATTCTGCACTGTTTTTCTTCCAGCAAAAAAACATCTTCAGGAGAGAACAAAGAGTCAAAGTTATAATACGGTCAACAAAATTACACTGCATACTATTTTGCCTACAGCTGAAGATAGGTCAAATTTACTACTTGTTTATTTAGCCAGTTTATTTTATTTCTCTGGTCACAGTAAAATGATACCAGGATCTTTACAACTGCGGTCCACGGGGTTTCCCATCCAGCATAAAGGATAGTATCATTTGACTGCTCTTTCATCAAAACAGACCTACAGCAGTTTGTTTACATTTCCAATCACAGGGACATAACAAAGACTCATGACAAAGGCAAAGATTTACTGATATGTTACATTTAGGTCCAACACTCTCAGTTTTCTTATGGAAAATTTCCTTTATATAGATGCAAGCACTGTATGTGCAAAGTAAAAGATTTTCTCCCTTAAAAAGATACTGACTGAACTGTGAAGCAGTTTGGCTCAAAGTTGGACTTTCCTTAAAATGGTTATAATCTTGTGGGAACTTCCTCTGACCTGTAAATAGCCACTGAAAATATCCAACACTCTTTTGCCAAGAGCTAAAAATAAAATAGTTTGGGCCAAGTTTTTTAAAGCGCATATGCACTTTTGCATGTCCAAAATGTTTGAGGACATCAAATATGTGAACCGATAACCCAGTCTAATCACCCAATCAATTAGGGAAATGAAGCCTGCTGTGCATTTGGAAGATGAAAGCATAGAACAGAAACAAATAATCCTATTGCATTTTGTAAAGACAAAAAGGCTTAATAATTATGTTACTACTTGCACACGTTTCCTGTTTGCTACTTGTGGGAATGAGTTAGTGCAAGAGAGAGAATGACACTTATGACAATTGTACAAGGTTTATGTTTTATTTATCCAGATCAGGAAGATCCATGTGAATGCTGAGCATCTTGCTGGTAAAAGCTGAACTGGGAGAGACTGGGATGATGATATCAGGGCTACCAAATTTTGGAAGGGGTGCACAATTTGGAGCATCCTTAAATTGTTTGACTTGAGATTTATGTGAAAATTCCATCCATTTTGTGGTGAAAAGAGATTTTTGCCTGGGGTGTAAGTCAGGTCAGAATTTGGGCCTGAGCCTTTTTTTCAACAGGAAAAGACAGTGCTTGGTGCCATTAGAAAGAGTAATGGGGGTTTTGATGATATGAAAAGCACTTTTGCCCACCATGTTTGCAGATAAGCTTGATCCACCATTTCTTCTTGCCATGCCCCCAAATCCATTGAACTTCCTGCTAAGATCAAGATGGAGCTTTGAAGGCTGTAGACAGCTGTCTTCATAGTGCAGCTCCTCAATTAAGTTAAGATCACCACTGATTTTGTTGTAGGACCTTGGGGATTGTAACTGTTCCACAGATACCACTTTGGTTATCACTTCTGGGCTAGAAAATGAAAATAACCCCAACTCTTGATTTTTAAAAGTGTCATTGAAAGTTCTAAAAAATATTTTAAAAAGTAGGTGGGGGGGTTGTATTTTATTTCTTTCTATGTTTCATGTGCTTATACCTCCATTTTGAAAACTCCTAAATCATCATTGCAAAAAATCTGATCGATTAAAGAAAAAAATATAGTGTAAACAGCAAAAAAGTTAACTTGCAAGTTACAAATCTTAGTAATTTTGGCTTTAACCTTCAACATAAAAGAAAAAATATCTGCCACAGCAAGACATTTACTTAGTTATTGACTGTTCCTTGTTTTCAGGTTCAATTCTTTTATAAGCCCTCAGAAAGATAAACCAAGCAATATATCAAATGGAAAAATAGGACTACGAATCTGACTAAAGTTGTTTGCTTTGAGTTTTTTAGTATACTCCATGTGTGCTAAGGATGAAAGATGAGGATGAAGTGTGTGGCTTTAACAAGCTCATTTTTTAAACACTATATCTTCTTTGGTTTCCGTTTATTTTATGGTGTAGATTTGTATTTAAATTACTGATCAACTTATGTGAGGATGTATGTATTATTTTCTAATTTAAAAAATATACACTATTTGTTTATTTAAATCTCCTAAGTACCTAAAGAACAGAGGCTAGTGTATTATTTCATTGTATTCTCCCTATGACAATGAACTCTGGAAGTCATTGTACAACTCTGCAGCCACATTTGATAAGTTAGGACAATACTCATTCAATGGGTGTGTGTAAGTTACAATGATACATATAACAGAATTCTACACATTTTATCAGTGCTGGCAAGGTAAGCAGGTTAAAAATAATAAAACATTTTACATAATATGAATACTTTCCCCATATATTTTCTTCAGAGTGATGCACAACTATTGAGTAATCCTCATGATACATTTGGAAGCATATCATTCCCAATCTATAGGTGGGAGAATGAGGCAGAGAAGGGTCAGATTTTCAAGAACGACCTTTTAATTTCATTTCCGAACTCCACATCCCAGGGCCTGTTGTTCGGAGCATTCAAAACTCACGCCGACTTCACCTGGAGTACGAGCACTAGCTCAGCACCCTGAGCATCAGGGCCTCGCTGTCAGAAACTGAGCCACACAAAATGAATCCTTCATAAAGAGAGCCCACCGAAATAAATTCAAGACAGCAATTATTTGGTAACAATGCAGCTCTGTTATCATTAAGGTATAAGCAACATAATACTGAGTAACTTATTGCCAGTCACTTATTTAAGGCCTATTTGTAACCCCAAAAACCAGCCTCAGCCTTAGTAGGGTTATAGCTATACTAAAACCCTTCCCTGGCACAAACTCACAGTTGGCCAAAAACAGCACCGCCTTTCCATCTCTATTGCAAAAACAAACAAGGGCTCCTTGGAAAGACACTCCAGTTCTACAGACCAGGGCCAGATTCTTGGCCCAGCAATGCCTCTTTTGCACCATTCTGGCAGTACAAAGCATACAGGAAGCCAACTTAACCAGCTATCTGGAGAGCCCCATTGTGTAAGTGGTATCCCTACTGACAGAAAGAGATTATGCAGACCCTCCAGAATAGACTCCTCCATAAGGAAGTGAATCAGAACACTGATACTCTCTGGTGATCCCTTGCTGTCAGAGTAGCTTGGTCATAGGCATCTGGGCACAACTGAAGTAGAGGCTGGACTGACCCCCAGCCAGCCCCAGGATTGAGGATCCATAAAATGTAGCAAAATCTTGACTCCTTCCCCAATTTTCCAGTCCTGTGCAGGGGCAGCTCAGTTGGATCAGGGAATCAAGCCCTAGGAGTTTAAAATCTATTTAAAGATGCACATTCTTGAAGGGATTGCGATCTTCATTCAATCTTAACTGAAGGATGTTTTTAAATTCCATTTTTCTAGGCCTGAAAAGCACAGAATTTTAGATTCCATACACAAAGCTGCAGGCATGTACTATCTGCTGTCACAGTATGCATGTAGTGTTTTGTTTATGTGTAGAAATGTGCCTAGCTCTGCAGCACTTGGTTCACAAAGGACTTGCAGTTCTGTTTGCTGGGGCTGAAAGTGAATGGTCCCTCCCCACCCTTTAGGTTTTCTTGGAAGTTAAACCTGAACTGCCAAGAGGAAAATATTCACAACTATTTCCTTCCCCTCATACAAGCTCTGGGAATCCTCCTTTGTACCTTGTTTGGAGACGGGGTCATCTGTCAGGTGTGTGGTGGTGGTGTGGATTTCAGGCTCTTTAGTTTCCTATTAGTTTGAACAACCTCAGTCCGTGTAGCAGTCTTTTGTGCACATGGGTGGAGGTTTGTGAATGTATGGACCCTTGTACCTAAAGCTCAGCTCAAGTGACTTTGAGTCTCAATGGAAATATTTTGCACAGTTCTGAGAGAGTCTTTAAGTGTTGTAATCTACTCAATAGCTTACACAGTATAATTATGCACAATGACTTTTTTAAAAATAAGAATCCACTCTGTCAGTTTTCAGTAGGGTTAAATAATTTGAATGACAGGCCAGGCCACTTTCATTAGGCACTGCAGCTACATCCTGGAGGGGCCTGTGTCTCAACTTGATTAATCCTAGAAAAAATAATTATTGTTTTTAGAAAAATCTGTTAACCCGCCGTCTTGTGTTATCACAATGTTATTCCTCATTTGACTACAAGGCAAATATGAAATAATATAAATTTTCCTATATGTAAAACATTTGTATTTTTAAAACTAATTATTCTACTAAAATAACTTTTATCTGCCTGTTTAAGGACACTGAAAACCCATTGATTTCCCCAGAATTAAGTCTCATTTATATAAATGCAAGTGAAATATAGAATCATAAGTTTCTCTTCAGCTGATGTGGATTACCAGAACCCAGCACAAGGAAAATTTGTACCACCAGCAGCTTCATTTTGGCCTTTAACTTACTTTTTGAAAATTCTGAACTCTATTCTGAAAAGATTAAGTAACATGGGCTTTTCCAGACAGTGTTTTGACAGTTCCCAGATCATTATGGAGAGACATACTCTGATTAAATGCCTAGTCTGGTGGTGTTCAAATAGCCTGGATATTATAACAAAATAAATAGCAGTAGAACAGTAATTACTAAGATTAACATTAACACAGATTTCTAAATACTGAAGGAAAGGAATGTTGATTATTCACAAATGACAAACAGACTCCAATTGTTCCTTACATTTTAGATCATTATGGAGATTTTTTTTAAATAAATCAAAATGTATTTCCAGCACAGGATGTCTGGAAAAGTTTCTTGAACTCCCTGTCCTCTTTGCAAGCCAAATGAGTATTGATTTCTTTCTATTACAAATGGCAGTCTGATGGAGTGATGTACCCAGAGTTAGATGAGTAAATCCCTGTAGGGCTTTTGGGAGTTAGCAGAGGGACTCCAAAGTAGGAAATGGTTGAGGTTGTCTCACCTGGGGAGTCCCTCCTATCTGGGGAGCTAATGTATCATGGAATTAGAAGTCTTTCTTCCAGATCTTCAAAAAATATTTAGATGTGCAAGGTAATGCTGACCTAAGTTTGCCCTGTGGATTTTGTGGAAAAACCCAGCAAAGTGGCTGCATCAGCTTCTTCACCAGGAGAGCCTGGACCCTGAAGAGCAGAATCAGGGATACAAGGAAAACCATGCAGCTCTTCCTTCCCCTACTTCTACACCTCTCTAGCCAGCATCCACAGGTTTCTGGTCGCCTCCACTTGCAGAAGCAAAGGGAAACATTTGGGCCCAAGGACTTAAGTAAAGCATTTAATTATATACAAGGGTCAGGTCCTCAGTTCTTCCACATTTACAATAGATCAAGCAGAAGTCAGTAGTTTTCTAAAGCAAAATGAGTTCATGGACTAAGCCAAGAAGTCTCCAAGCTTTAAAGCAGCCTGGAACTATAGCACATAATATTAAGCTCTCATAATATGTAAGTAGCCAGTTCCTGAATGCAGAGAAAACTCCTTCTCTGGCCTTTCAGCTCAAAATTTCCTGAGCCATTTCACATGAACTCAGAAGAGTAGACTGACTCCTGTTCAGTGGACTTGCTGTAAATAGTAGTGCAGGGTTCGTCTGGTCCTGAGCTACTGTTCAGAGTTCATCAGTACAGCAGAACTAGCTGAGAAATTCCACAGTAGTAATGGAAATTTTAAAGTGGTTTGTTATGTTTTTCTATAAAGAAACTACCCAGCAGTTAGCCAAATATTTGGGGTCTTGTGGGTTGTTTCTGTTAGTTGGAGAAATTGATAGAGTCAGGCATTTATTTGATGCAATCCTCTTTAATTACAAGGAAAGTACAACATCTTGCTTTTTTGAACACAATAGGAATAAAGCAACCAGAGGCAGTTTCTTGGCTCAAAGTTCCTCGCCTCTTTCCAGCCAACACTCTGACCAAAAAGCTCTCCCTATTTGCTTTCAGGACCATGTTACCAGAGCTGCTCTTGCTGTCTGTCTCTGTCTTGTTTCTGCCCTCTTCCCCACAGCTCCAAACAATACCCAGCTCCCTGCATTTGCATTCAGACCCTAGCAAAACCCTTCCATCCACATAACATCTGCCTGGCTTTGCATGTGGCCTCTGTTTGTGGTGATGGCTCCTATTGTTTGAGTTATATGACTCTAAAAAAGACTCATGCTGCTTCTTACATTAATTCTGAATGAAGGATGGCTACTGCATCCACCCACAAAATGATGTTTTACCCAACCTTCATCATAACAATATTTTAGAATAATGTTGTAACTACCAAATATATACAAACCTCAGGTTTCAGAGTAACAGCCGTGTTAGTCTGTATTCGCAAAAAGAAAAGGAGTACTTGTGGCACCTTAGAGACTAACCAATTTATTTGAGCATAAGCTTTCGTGAGCTACAGCATCCGATGAAGTGAGTTATATACAAACCTGTTATTCACTTGCAATCTTTAAGGCCACAATATGTGGAGAATAATAATTCCAACCAAACTGGATTTACACTGCCAGAAAATGTAAAGAGAGAAACCCCAGTCTAGACCACCACCTCAGCCCTATAGAAGCTGCCTGTGAAGTCTTCCTGACCCAGGACAAGGAACCTGATTGACCTACAGTCTCCAATCATGCCACAATACCCTTCCCTCAGGTCCCTGTGCAATGGCTGGGGAAGTTGGGCTGAAGTTAACCCTCTGTTTGCTGTTGACCAGGTACTGCCCCGTACTTTGTCACAACACGATATGATGGACGTCTATGCTTATTTGTTATCTGTTTGTCGAATGAATTTTCAGTATTCCGGATGTGCACGCTCTACTGGTCTCACAAGTGTCATTGCAGGCACTGCCAAGAAAACAGGAATAGGGTAATCTGTCTAATAAAGCCAGATATTTCTTAGTTCAGCTTCAGTGAAGAAACAACTTGCCACACCAGCAGCTGAAGCACAATAGGTCAACAAGAAGGAATGTGACTTATTTCATGATGCAGTGTGCATTAGAAAAGAAATCAGTACATGGTTACTGCCTGACGTGTGGGGTCAGTTCAGGCGTAATAACAGCACTTTGAGAGTATGCTATGATGGAAAACATCTGGCCCATTTGGGGCCTTCTCTTAGATAGCCAATGTCCACTGACAATAAGCCAGCTGGTCATTCCTTTCATAAACACCAGCTAAATATCTGCTGAAGTTCGTTTAGGAAACATGCTAAATATGAGAAGGCTGTGCTCTGTGAAAAGAGAATTTGTAGGTAGCCTCAAAAACTTCCATTACACCCTTTTGGATCCAAGATATGCAAAGCTAGCTCTGTTTGCCATCATATAGAAGACATGGCTTTGAGATGGTGTCACAGATCCACTTGAGCTCCCCCTCTAGGACACTCACCAGATTGCTGTGAGGGGATCCAAACACTGAATCGCTGTGGACTTTAACCCTTCGGACTCTGAACAGAATCCCAGCACTGCCCCTGGCTTGGGGCCTCTAGTCACACTCTCTGGGTACAGCACCTCTGCGATCCAACTGCTTAGCCACTGATGACCCCTCAGACTTCCCTACAGCTTAAACACATTCTCCCAGAATCCAGCCATGTAGACACTCTGGGTTCACAGGTTAACTCTTTAACTGCACATAATAGGTGTAACACACAACATAAATACAGATTTTGCACAGGACCCTGAAACAACATTTGTCCTTATTTAATAGCATGAGAAATATACAGATTTATACAAAACAATAAATGCCACACACTTTTCCCTGCCTCAGTTTCCTCACCACTCTGGAGCATTCTGTGGGCTGGGTCAGGGTTCTCAGAAAGTGTCCAGTATCCTTCTGTTGCATCTCATGGCCTGACTTCTGAGCCATGGTGACTCTATCCCCCTAGACCAACTTGCTTCCTTTGACCTTGATTGGTTTCAAAGCTAAACTGAGCCTCTCCTGATATGAAATTATGCTCATCTCTTCCCCTCTCTTGCTTCCTATGTTGCTCCATCCTAAACCTTTACCCATAAGACCTTTGTCACCTCTGTTTATTGTGCAGCAGGAGAGTGATGGTTACATGTTCTTGGTTCAGTTTTCTTCCATTCCCCGCAGATGACTGACGGAGTATGACTGGCGCTAAAGTTAGAGATCACTTGTTTGTCTTAGTTTTATGAATGATGCAATAACGGCAGTCTCTGGGAGAAGTTGCGAGTGTGAATAGAAGGAACAGAACTGTCCAATATGAGGATGGGGGGGGGGGGAGAATATGGGAGAGAGAGGGTCCATGGCAAGGAAAGACTGTGAATCTGAAACAAAGAAACAATCTACAAATCCTCGATCAAATGCAGAAAGGGACCACGCTATGAAAAATAACAAAACAAAAAAAAAAACCAGACTCAAGTAATATAAGGCCTCTTATTATCCTCTTTTTTAGCTTCCTCCTTTCACTCATGATTCACAAGGCATGACCTGATCCAAGGGATTCCCTTTTCCTTCCTTAAACCACAAAGAGAAGCTTCTTATCTATTTTTTTTTGGTGTCCCTTACCAACTTAATGATAAGGATGAGGATGAAATTTGAGCACTGAAAATCAAACACTAGCTCTCTGCAGTGTCTTCTACTTGTAGTTTCAAAGTATTGCCTGAATGGAGAGCTCTAACAAAGCTTTGACCACATGCCCACACTGATGACTTCTCATAGTTCAAGTTTTCATATAATATGTGTTTGTGCGCACACACACAGACACACACACAAGCTGCAGAAGAAGTATATGTTGAGTATTATGTGTGATGTAGGTAATGTAGGAGAATTAACTTATTTTCAGAAAATATGGAATATGTATACACATAAACTGCCACACGTTTTATAGTATTTGCAAGATTAGTGTTTTGAGCTACCTCCATTAGGTGGAGCTAGAGAGAAGGAAGCAGCATTCAGCATCCTAAAATGGACATTTTGAAATAAGAGAAAGAATAAAAGATATTACCTCACCCACCTTGTCTCTCTAATATCCTGGGATAGACATGGCTATTCTGCGCACATTTTTAAATAAAGCAGATGTGTTTTCAGTTGGCTCTGAAGTAACAATGTAACTTCTGGCATAACATCTGAAGTGTGGTGGATTCAGCTTTATAGCCACCATTTCCTTGATACAGATGCCAGAAGGGATTTGGAAAGAATTTTCTTTCTTCGTTTTGACATCTCCTTTCCTCCTCTTCTCACCATGCCCTTCCCCACCTTTCATATGAAACTAATGCAACCACATCATCCAGAAGCTCCTATGACTCTTTATTTACAAAAAGTGGAATAGCTTCAAAGAGGAGAGTCTGAAGAACCCCCATTAAAAATATCCCATACCCCTGTGCACTCTCCTTCAATATGGGAGCCCCAAATTCAAATCCCTCCTTCACATCAGGTAGAGGGGGGAACTGAATCCAGGTTTCCCACATCCCAGATGACTGCCTTGATCATTGGACTAAAGCTTCCCCCTGAAAATTGAAACAACTGCATAATTTGTGAATAAAAGACTAAAACTGCAGAAACTGCCTGGACACATGGCAGCCTGCTACTGAATCAGAAAGAGACATTAATACAAAATGGACACTGAATAAAACCCCATTACCACTTCGGAACCTGTCCTTACAAAGATACTTGATGCACTAACTTTGACAACTGCTGCCTAGCTTGTAATGCCAGTTGAGCTATTGAAATTGAGCTGAGCATTTTACATACAGCAGCTGAATACAGAACAATCAATCTGAAACGTTAAACAGGTATGAATGGTTAACCATCTGCTCCTATCTTGCATTTCATGGATCAATGGCTCCATGTCTAGTTGGCAGCCAGTGTCAAGTGGAGTGCCCGTGGGGTCGGTCCTGGGGCTGGTTTTGTTCAATATCTTCATAAATGATCTGGAGGATGGTGTGGATTGCACTCTCAGCAAATTTGCGGATGATACTAAACTGGGAGGAGTGGTTGATACGCTGGAGGGCAGGGATAGGATACAGAGGGACCTAGACAAATTGGAGGATTGGGCCAAAAGAAATCTGATGAGGTTCAATAAGGATAAGTGCAGGGTCCTGCACTTAGGACGGAAGAACCCAATGCACAGCTACAGACTAGGGACCGAATGGCTAGGCAGCAGTTCTGCGGAAAAGGACCTAGGGGTGACAGTGGATGAGAAGCTGGATATGAGTCAGCAGTGTGCCCTTGTTGCCAAGAAGGCCAATGGCATTTTGGGATGTATAAGTAGGGGCATAGCGAGCAGATCGAGGGACGTGATCGTTCCCCTCTATTCGACATTGGTGAGGCCTCATCTGGAGTACTGTGTCCAGTTTTGGGCCCCACACTACAAGAAGGATGTGGATAAATTGGAGAGAGTCCACCGAAGGGCAACAAAAATGATTAGGGGTCTGGAACACATGACTTATGAGGAGAGGCTGAGGGACATGGGATTGTTTAGTGTGCAAAAGAGAAGAATGAGAGGGGATTTGATAGCTGCTTTCAACTACCTGAGAGGTGGTTCCAGAGAGGATGGTTCTAGACTATTCTCAGTGGTAGAAGAGGACAGGACAAGGAGTAATGGTTTCAAGTTGCAGTGGGGGAGGTTTAGGTTGGATATTAGGAAAAACTTCTTCACTAGGAGGGTGGTGAAACACTGGAATGCGTTACCTAGGGAGGTGGTAGAATCTCCTTCCTTAGAAGTTTTTAAGGTCAAGCTTGACAAAGCCCTGGCTGGGATGATTTAATTGGGGATTGGTCCTGCTTTGAGCAGGGGGTTGGACTAGATGACCTTCAGGGGTCCCTTCCAACCCTGATATTCTATGATTCTATGATTCTATGAGTTAGCAAGGACAAACTAGAGATTTCAACAGGATTAGAGTGTTGGAGTGGCTGAAGATCATGATGGCAATGGGTTTAATATTGAATTTGGGGGATGAATATTGCTGCCTTATTTTTTAGTGTTGTTCAAAATATTTGAACAACTCATTAATGCTGTTTCTTGGTTTAAAAAAAAAGGTGCACCAGAAAATATTGGAAGTGCCCTAACATTAGATGACTTCCTGAGATCCCTTCCAACCCTGATATTCTATGATTTCCTTGGTATCCTTATGCTATATTTGTCTCTGGAAAGTGCTCCCTTCCCTCTTGATTACACTGATTCAGTGCCCTGCTAATTTCATCATGCACATCTCCTGTTTCTAAAGGTTACGTTATCCATTCAGGGGGACCATATATATCATACCATGTAATTGAGGTGACCAAAATTACAGACTGAACTCTGGATACTGCATACTCCAAGTGCCTGTTACAAACAGTTGATAGAAACACATAGACTCTGATGGGGTGTTCACCCCACACCAGCCCTGAAAGGGAAAGGAAGCTGAGAAAGGGCCACACAAGAGGGGCTTAGCTAGACAAGCAACCTGTGACTGGAAGATGAAGATGAAGCTCGGCTGAGCAGATGTGGGCTGGGCTAGTATAAACCCAGGAAGCTGGCAACAGAAAGGTCTGTAACTATTTTCTGTGTCTAGGAGAGTGATGGAAGGAACCCAAAGAAAGAGTAGGTCCCTGGGAGTCTGGATCTGAGGGAAGAAAGCCTGCGGGAGGTGGTTACAAAGCAGCCCAGAGAGAGACAGCAGCAAGGTTGAGGATTTAGCAGATGTTGACTGTGTGTTGTAGGGTCCCTGGGCTGGAAACTGATGTAGAGGGTGGGCCTGGGTTCCCCTACCAGCTGCTGGCATACCCTGGACAGCAGGTCCAGTGAGACACTATACCTGGAAGAGGAAAGCACATAGTGACCTGGCCAGAGGGATGAGTCATGAAGAGGAAACTGCAGCTCCTGGAGCGAGAGAGGGGCTGCAGAGTGAGAGAACAACAGGGAGAGAGACTGGTCCTGGAAGAGAGCTAATCCCCAGAACCATCATGAGGAGATGCCATCTGCAATGAGTAGAGCACCCCATGATAAGATCCAAATTTGCTTATAAAACCTATTAACTGAACAAACAAATTAATGAAAGTCCTGGGATAACTTTTCAAAAGCACCTAAGTTACTTCGGAGTCTACCTGCCATTTTCATAAGTGATGTATGCACTTTGCCTCCCGAGTCTCATTGAAAATTGGTGGAACTTAAACACTTTTGAAAATAGGACAGAGGCACTCCTTGACGATTTTGATTTGTTCAACAAGTCAAAACAGAAGATAGAGCTAAATCTGACAAATAAATTGTACATAGTTAATAATGTGATGGCCCTTTAAACCAGGCCTACTGTCCAGCATTACTCTCTTCCTACAGCAACAGACACTGGGACTTCTCGTCTGGAAAGGTGCCTTGGAATTACAGTCTGGTAAGGAGTGCTGGGAAAAGGGAGGCAAGGGATATAACCAGCTCTTTTCCTTCAGAACAGAGAGCAAGCTGGAGGGAACCAGGACTTAATTAAGGCAGCGGTGCTTGAGGCCCAGTCCGAGGGTTTCAGCTATTGCAGTAATTTGATTACAACAAAATTTTGGCTTTCATTTGAAAGAAAGTTTCTAGCAAAAGTTTGTGACACAGGTCATGCTTTCAAGTTTTTTTTGTAATTGATGTAGCAATAACTGTCTGAGTCTGTAGTGATCATGAAACTATAGCTCTGAGAGATGTGAACTGCCCTACTCTATTCAGCTGAGTGAGATATTACCAGTAGGACTCTCTGCCCCATCCTAACCAATGACTCTATGCTTGCCTACAAATATATCTCAGCTTCAGCAAAGCTTGCTATCAGGCCACTGTGACAGACAAGTCCTTGCTAATGGCATGGGGGCAGAGTCTTGCAGTGGAGCTAAGTGTGTGGTGGGGGTGTTATGGTGTGTCGAGGGCACCAGATTGCCATCAGCGGGCCCTAGAGGGAGCTGGTGCTGCTGGTGGGTTTCTCCAGTAGGAGACTAAAAAGGAGGAATGGCCGACACCTGAGATGCAGTCACGGAAGAAGAGGTCAAAAGAGACATCCATATGAGGTACTCATAAGTACCTTATGAGTCATGAGCATCTGTCTCCCTGCAGGTTTACTACACACCCAACGTGAGGTAAAGTAGACTCATCGGTCCATATCCGTGGCTATTAGCCAAGATGATCAGGGATGCAACCCCAAACTCTGGGAGTCCTAAGTCTTTAAAAGCCAGAAGCTGGGAGTGGCTGACGGGGGATGGATCACTCAATGATTGCCCTGTTCTGTTCGTTCCTGCTGAAGCATCTGTCACTGGCCACTGTCAGAAGACAGGATACTGGGCTAGAGGGACCATTGGTCTGACCCAGTATGGCTGTTCTTATGTTCTTATCTTGAACAGGGGTAGTTTGGCGAGAGAGCCAGTCACACCAAGTCCCTAGAGGGAAGTGAGGGACTGTAGCAGAACAGAAGGAGAAAAAAAGAGGAGAATTCAGGGTTGGACCTGACGCATGTTTTGATATCCAGCACTCAAGGCTGGAGCTCTCCAAAGAGGAAGGAAGGACGGAGCACCCGTTCAGCTCTCAGGGGCTACTGGGAGAGCCTGAAGAGGGACAAAGTTTTCTTTCCTTTTGACTTTTGTTTACTTTCCCTTTTGTTACACTGGAAGGGCTGGAGATTACTGTTGTTTGACTGGAGAAATAAATCAATGTGCAGGGAGAAAACTGTACTATCTGGAATGCAAGAAGGCAAGGCCTTGGCACAATAATTGGTCCAGAGTTTTTTGTTACTGTGATGGAGTGCCTACCCTAGCAAGGCCTGAACAGTGGGCCCTCCAGATCTTTTCATCAGGCCTCTGCCCCGTGAGCCTCCTCCCCAACCCTGCCCCTGGCCGTCCTACCAGCATACCTCAAGCCGGCTGTGCAATCTGCAGCTGGTTCATTTCTGAACCGCGCCAAAGGCACAACTGTACAAGCTCATTCCTCACCCTCATGCCCCCTCGTGATACTAAGTTGCAGGACCTATTGTCACCTGTTGAAGGTGAGGAACCCCAGTGGGCCTGTATTCCACCTTGGTCCCACAGCCCACCGTGGATATTAGTTGGTGGCTTCTTCATGAAGCCATGAGCACAGGTGGGTACCTAGTGAAGTTCACCCCTATCCCTGAAACCTGTTCCTTTTGCGGCATGAGGCAGACCCCAGAGCATGCCTACCTTGAGTGCGCCAGGTTGCAGCCCCTTTTCCAGCTCCTCCTAGACCTCCTTTTGCATTTTTGGCTGCACTTCTCCCCCCATTTGTGGACTCTGTGACAATTACCTAACCCATATTTTAACTTGAGGGGGAGGAGAGGCTAGGTCAATAATCCACTGTTCCCACAGATTTCCTAAGAGAAATGAAGCCGGCTTTAGATTTAAAGCAGAGCATATTAGTATTTGTAGGTGGCTATTTTGCTCTTCACTTCTTCTCAGACTTATTTAGAGTATAGGATAATCCAGCTGTAAAGCTTGCTGTCAGGCCACTTAAATTGTCAAAACCTATCCAATTTGTATTCACACAGACCGTATTTTTAAACAATTGATTATTTTTACTCTCTTGCCATATAGACTATTGGATAGAGATTCAGGCAAGCATTAAATTGTAGTACATCTCTACAGCAGTTGTTTCTTGGTTTTATTCACAGTTTATTACCTTACACAATATAGCTACAGGAATGTTTATTTGCTTCCAGCAACAACCATTGTCTGTCACCCAATTATCTAAGTACCAGACAACTGTGTTTTATTCTTTCAATTCAAGATTACCCTTTTCATTACTTTATGAATGAATAAAGTATATTAGGAAGCTGGTAACTTATATAACAGAGAAAGCTGAAGAAGTGAATATCAAACGTCAAATCCATTTAGATGCAAAAAATCTTGTATACCTTATTAAAGTTAATTGGCCTAAGTCAAACACATGTCTCAGTAAGTCCTTTGAAAAGCCTTAAGAAGGACTTTTCTTTCTCTGACATTTTCAGTGATTCATTCTTCTAGATGAATTTATCCTTGTTTCATTATATCTTATTTCATTAACAATCTGTGTATTTTATTACATGGGGCCCCGGCCAAATTATCTTCTAGTATCACTCCATTTACTAGAGAATTTGGCCCGGGGTGGTCTCTCTTAAGGTGACTATAAGGCTGTTAGAAGGTGTGCTGCAATGGAGGCTAGGGGTCAGATTCAAAGTTCACTGAAGTGAATCGGAGTCTTTCCATTTACTTCAATGGGCTCTGAATCAGACCTCATAATCCTCTGTTTACCCTCAAGCTGGCATCCAGATACACATCAGCCCTGGCCTGGAGGGGCCACTTCTTAGTGATGGGATAGTTTGGTCTCTATGCACATTGTGATATTTTGGGGGATCACCCAGACTACTAAAGGGTGATGTCACTGCCTGCCTTATAACTTTGGGTGCCTTAATAGTACACTGCTTTAGCTCAGAGCCCTGACACTAGTAGGCAGCCTTCAAGCATAAAGGCTTCCATCTGCCTAGTTACTCCTTGCAAGGTGACACCCCACCCCCACCCTATAGCTCTTCTGATCCTGAGTCTCTCCAAATCCATCCTCTGAATTCTTAACTACCAGACATTCAGACTTCTCCCTTATGGTTTGTCTCTCCGCTCCCAAAATAAGAGAAGCCTGCCCCCAAGTTACAGTCCACTTGGGGGCTGAACACTTCACCCAGATTGGACAACAGACCTGCTTAGGGTAAAAAAATAAAGTTTATCTAATAGAGAAATCTCAGATAGAGACAAAATAGTAAGAGAAAGCAAACACACAAGTTACACAAAAAATAATCGTGAAGATGCAACCTCAGGCTTTACACTTCTATTAGCTAAATTCCCTTCTCTGATACAAGTTACCTATGGTCTCTTACTAGTTTCCCAGCATGCCCTCTGTCAGAGCGGCTGCAGTGTTTCATGGACAGCACCCTACTTAGATGCTGACCCTGTGTTTCTGAATAGCCTTCACTTCCAACCCCTTCCATCTTAACAGGGTTTGCGAGGTTGTTTCTTTTTCTCAGACTATGGTAATTCATAGTTACACAGCACAAGAGAGTGTGGGTGCTGCCCCTCCCTGCCTCATTGCTTTCCCACATTGCCTGAGGTGAAGCTGTAGTCGCATGCTAGTTACAATTACAATGTTCTATACATATATTCATTCATAACCATAACCTGTATACTTATCTACTAAGACCATCAAGTTCAGAACACTACACGCTTTCATAAGACCTTACTTGACACAGTTATACACAATACTGTATACAATCAGTTGATTCAATTGCTTATATAGTTTGGGATTCAGACCCCCCTGTTCTTCCCTGGGGCTGCCGTGACAATCAGAGTCCAACCCATTCAATCCTTAACCTCACTGCTGAAACCAGCAAAGGTACCAGTTATCCCCAAATACATGATGGTTTGTGTGATGAGGACCCATACTTGTTTCAGACAGACCAACCAACCATCAGATGGTGATATGTTATGGCCAGCATGACTGCTAACCTGGGCTGGGTATGAAATTATGTCTATAAAGTTTGAATGGTGAGGTGCTTTCTCCTTAACAGAGTTGCAGCAGCCAGAAGATGAGTCCTGCCAAGCCTTAAGCTGTTTTAGGACATGAGGTTTTCAAAACTCAAGACCTCTGTATTTTTATGATCAAAAATTAAGAAATATATTAATATTAATAAAATGAGGGAAATCAAATCTGACAATGTTAATGTAAAGTGAAATATTCTCTCACTTCTAAACTCATATCTTTACTGACCTTCTGAAATATTTATTTTCAGTATGTTGTGAATGGAATGCAGTGACCAGAAGATGTCCAAGAGACAACATTAAAATTTGTGCTATGTCTTGTACATCTCTGATATTTATTGGGCAGCCTGTTCAAAAGCATCCATATTTCAGATACTCAAGTATTCCAATTATCATGAAGTGCGAGCAGAAAGCTCATATAACCTCAAAATGTAATTTCTTTTTTACTTGATCTGAAGCAAGGTTTTTAATAACTGCTCAAAAAATTGTATTTGTCCTATGGAGTTCAAGGAGAACTAAAGTTGGGGGAGAATAGTCACTTAAAATATTTATTTTGTATGTTTGGAGAAGAGAGAGGCTGAACTGACAGGGTTAAGAGATCAAAATTTTTCATAAATTCAGAGATTATTGTTTTTTAAATGAATATATTTGGCTTCTTAAGGGCATGTTTACACTGCAGAGGGAAGAGTGCTTCCCTCAGAGCTAGGCAGACACATGCTAGCTCTTCTCAAGCTTCTGTGCTAAAAATAGCAGTATGGATGTTGTGGCACAGGGGTATAGGTATGGGTTATAGCCTCCTGACTGTGGACCAGAGATTCCAAACCCGCGAAAAAAATGCAGAAATTGGGCTTGTTTTTTGCTTAATTGTCGTGTGAGTTGCTTGTTGGCCAATTTTTGGCTTGTTGTTTGTTTGGCTTGTAACTTGTTGCTTCTTTTTTTTTTTTTTGATTGGCTCCTGGCAAACAGCGGCAAGGGAGGGCAAGCTGGGGCAAGCTAGGGCAAGGGGAGGAGAGACTCAGAGGTGCACAGTGGGCCCACCATAGCCCCAGACTGCACGCTGTGGGATCTAGTCACATAGAGTGTTGGGGTTCTTAGGGATTGGCTTGTTTTGGCCTTGTTTTGAAATAGGATTCCCTTAATATTTCACTTATTGTGAAAGTCGGGGTGCTTATTTACTGCATGAAAGTTGGCAACTGTGCTGTGGACCCAGTCCCAGGGGGTGGGCAGGCTTATACTCCATTTACTAGCCAGTGCTGCTGCCTGTGACACAACATCCACACTGCTACTTCTCGTGGGCTAGCTCAATCAGCACTAACATGTCTACCCAGGCTGGGAGGCACACTCCTAACTGCAGTACAGACCTTCACTTAGAATGTCTAGCTGTAGAGGATCCTGATTTTATTTATTCTTCCACCAGGGAAGAACTTTTCTTCCTGTGTGTCTTTGATAGTCTAAAACTTAACAATTCTGCCATGAGGGATAACAGCAGTTTCCCCATAAATCTGATGTGGCTTCATTGCAGGTGGGCAAAATACATATTGGGCCAGAGCAGGAAGTGCTTAATGGTCCACACTGAAAACAGGGATTGAAATCAATCCCATCTTGCAATACCTGCTGGGAATGTCAAGCCTAGAAGAAGGGCTTTCCTGCTTAAATAATGAGGAAAATATATAGGGCTGGAGACCTGTTTCAGAGGGCACTGCCTTGACAAAGTTTAGGGGGAACTGTCCAGTCAATGAGAGAAGGACTTTCCCCGGGAAAATGAGGGGTCATTCTATAAACTGTTTGACTAGTCAGAGGATGAGAGACTGCCCATGGTGTTAAGAGAAATCTCAGGATAAACTCTTACAGTGTGGCCAGCTCTCCTGTTTTATCATTTGGTGCCAGTTGGTGGTGTTACACCCCAATCCTTAGAGTCAGTTGATTACAGAAACTCAGTTTAAAAAAAACAAAATAAAAAAACAAACCCAACCCTGAAGATTCTAGCACTTGTGATGACAGAAGAGATTGAACATGGAACTCCTAGAGATTCAAAAGACAATAATCCTGAACATCTACTTCTTAAAATTCGTGGTTGTTATCATGGATTTTGCTTCTCTGAGTAGCTCTACAGACTTGAATGGGAGAGGCTGACTGTGGCTCCCTGAGCCAGGGCAAGGCCAAACCATGGACTAGGTGATGGGGAGGAGAGTTTGAGGGACTCAGCCCTGGTCTACACTAGGACTTTAGGTCGAATTTAGCAGCGTTAAATCGATTTAAACCTGCACCCGTCCACACAATGAAGCCCTTTATTTCGACTTAAAGGGCTCTTAAAATCGATTTCCTTACTCCACCCCTGACAAGTGGATTAGCGCTTAAATCGACGTTGCCGGCTCGAATTTGGGGTACTGTGGACACAATTCGATGGTATTGGCCTCCGGGAGCTATCCCAGAGTGCTCCATTCTGACCGCTCTGGACAGCGCTCTCAACTCAGATGCACTGGCCAGGTAGACAGGAAAAGAACCGCGAACTTTTGAATCTCATTTCCTGTTTGGCCAGCGTGGCAAGCTGCAGGTGACCATGCAGAGCTCATCAGCACAGGTGACCATGATGGAGTCCCAGAATCGCAAAAGAGCTCCAGCATGGACTGAACGGGAGGTACGGGATCTGATCGCTGTTTGGGGAGAGGAATCCGTGCTATCAGAACTCCGTTCCAGTTTTCGAAATGCCAAAACCTTTCTGAAAATCTCCCAGGGCATGAAGGACAGAGGCCATAACAGGGACCCGAAGCAGTGCCGCGTGAAACTGAAGGAGCTGAGGCAAGCCTACCAGAAAACCAGAGAGGCGAACAGCCGCTCCGGGTCAGAGCCCCAAACATGCCGCTTCTATGATGAGCTGCATGCCATTTTAGGGGGTTCAGCCACCACTACCCCAGCCGTGTTGTTTGACTCCTTCAATGGAGATGGAGGCAATACAGAAGTAGGTTTTGGGGACGAAGAAGATGATGAGGAGGAGGTTGTAGATAGCTCACAGCAAGCAAGCGGAGAAACCGGTTTTCCCGACAGCCAGGAACTGTTTCTCACCCTAGACCTGGAGCCAGTACCCCCCGAACCCACCCAAGGCTGCCTCCTGGACTCAGCAGGCGGAGAAGGGACCTCTGGTGAGTGTACCTTTTAAAATGCTATACATGGTTTAAAAGCAAGCATGTGAAAGGATTACTTTGCCCTGGCATTTGCGGTTCTGCCTTTGCAAAAGGTTTCTGGGGAGGGCAGCCTTATTTCGTCCTTCATGGTAGGACACTTTACCACTCCAGGCCAGCAACACGTACTGGGGAATCACTGTAGAACAAAGCATTGCAGTGTATGTTTGCTGGCATTCAACCAAAATCCGTTCACGCGGTGGGAGGAGGCAAAATGCGACCTTGTAACGAAAGCACATGTGCTATGTATGTAATGTTAACAGCAAGGTTTACCCTGAAAGAGTGTAGCGACTGTTTTATAAAATGTGTCTTTTTAAATACCGCTGTCCCTTTTTTTTTCTCCACCAGCTGCATGTGTTTCAATGATCACAGGATCTTCTCCTTCCCAGAGGCTAGTGAAGCTTAGAAAGAAAAAAAAACGCACTCACGATGAAATGTTCTCCGAGCTCATGCTGTCCTCCCACACTGACAGAGCACAGACGAATGCGTGGAGGCAAATAATGTCAGAGTGCAGGAAAGCACAAAATGACCGGGAGGAGAGGTGGAGGGCTGAAGAGAGTAAGTGGCGGGCTGAAGAGAGTAAGTGGCGGGCTGAAGACAGGGCTGAAGCTCAAAGGTGGCGGCAGCGTGATGAGAGGAGGCAGGATTCAATGCTGAGGCTGCTGCAGGACCAAACCAGTATGCTCCAGTGTATGGTTGAGCTGCAGCAAAGGCAGCTGGAGCACAGACTGCCACTGCAGCCCCTCTGTAACCAACCGCCCTCCTCCCCAAGTTCCATAGCCTCCACACCCAGACGCCCAAGAACGCGGTGGGGGGGCCTCCGGCCAACCAGCCACTCCACCACAGAGGATTGCCCAAAAAAAAGAAGGCTGTCATTCAATAAATTTTAAAGTTGTAAACTTTTAAAGTGCTGTGCTTAAAGTGCTGTGTGGCATTTTCCTTCCCTCCTCCACCACCCCTCCTGGGATACCTTGGTAGTCATCCCCCTATTTGTGTGATGAATGAATAACGAATGCATGACTGTGAAGCAGCAATGACTTTATTGGCTCTGCAAGCAATGATTAAAGGGAGGAGGGGAGGGTGGTTAGCTTACAGGGAAGTAGAGTGAACCAAGGGGTGGGGGGGTTCATCACAAACAGAACTTTCACACCGTAGCCTGGCCAGTCATGAAACTGTTTTTCAAAGCTTCTCTGATGCGTACCGCGCCCTCCTGTGCTCTTCTAACCGCCCTGGTGTCTGGCTGCGCGTAACCAGCAGCCAGGCGATTTGCCTCAACCTCCCACCCCGCCATAAATGTCTCCCCCTTACTCTCACAGATATTGTGGAGCACACAGCAAGCAGTAATAACAGTGGGAATATTGGTTTCGCTGAGGTCTAAGCGAGTCAGTAAACTGCGCCAGCGCGCCTTTAAACGTCCAAATGCACATTCTACCACCATTCTGCACTTGCTCAGCCTGTAGTTGAACAGCTCCTGACCACTGTCCAGGCTGCCTGTGTATGGCTTCATGAGCCATGGCATTAAGGGGTAGGCTGGGTCCCCAAGGATACATATAGGCATTTCAACATCCCCAACAGTTATTTTCTGGTCTGGGAATAAAGTCCCTTCCTGCAGCTTTTGAAACAGACCAGAGTTCCTGAAGATGCGAGCATCATGCACCTTTCCCGGCCATCCCACGTTGATGTTGGTGAAACGTCCCTTGTGATCCACCAGAGCTTGCAGCACTATCGAAAAGTACCCCTTACGGTTTATGTACTCGGCGGCTTGGTGCTCCGGTGCCAAGATAGGGATATGGGTTCCATCTATAGCCCCACCACAGTTAGGGAATCCCATTGCAGCAAAGCCATCCACTATGACCTGCACATTTCCCAGGGTCACTACCCTTGATATCAGCAGATCTTTGATTGCGTGGGCTACTTGCATCACAGCAGCCCCCACAGTAGATTTGCCCACTCCAAATTGATTCCCAACTGACCGGTAGCTGTCTGGCGTTGCAAGCTTCCACAGGGCTATCGCCACTCGCTTCTCAACTGTGAGGGCTGCTCTCATCTTGGTATTCATGCGCTTCAGGGCAGGGGAAAGCAAGTCACAAAGTTCCATGAAAGTGCCCTTACGCATGCGAAAGTTTCGTAGCCACTGGGAATCGTCCCAGACCTGCAACACTATGCGGTCCCACCAGTCTGTGCTTGTTTCCCGAGCCCAGAATCGGCGTTCCACAGCATGAACCTGCCCCATTAGCACCATGATGCATGCATTGTCAGGGCCCATGCTTTCAGAGAAATCTGTGTCCATGTCCTGATCACTCACGGGACCGCGCTGACGTCGCCTCCTCGCCCGGTATCGCGTTGCCATGTTCTGGTGCTGCACATACTGCTGAATAATGCGTGTGGTGGTTAATGTCCTCCTAATTGCCAAAGTGAGCTGAGCGGGCTCCATGCTTGCCTTGGTATGGCGTCCGCACAGAAAAAAGGCGCGGAACGATTGTCTGCCGTTGCTCTGACGGAGGGAGGGGCGACTGACGACACGGCTTACAGGGTTGGCTTCAGGGAGCTAAAATCAACAAAGGGGGTGCCTGTACATCAAGGAGTATTTCAGGCAGGACTGCACGGAGGGTTCCAATAAGAAATGGTGCACCTAAGTTATCGTTGTTATTGGAACAAGGAGGTTAGCCTGGCCTCTGATTGATACATGGCTAGATTTACCTCGCTGCACCTTCTCTGTGAGTGACTGCAGTGTGACCTAGAGGAATGAGTCCCCTAGACAGGGGAGGAGGCAAATGAGTACAAAACAAATCTGGTCTATTTCTTGTTTTGACCCACTCCATCTATCTTTTACATCTTTGGCTGGCAGCAGACGGTGCAGAAGGACTGCATGCCATCCACATCTCATGGCTGCTCGGCAGAAGATGGTACAGTACGACTGCTAGCCATCCCCATCTCTTGCCTGCCTGGCAGAAGATGGTGCAATACGACTGCTAGCAATCCTCATCTCTTGCCTGCCTGGCAGAAGATGGTACAGTACGACTGCTAGCAGTCCGTATCGCCTGCCCGCTCACCATAAGACGGTTCAATAGGACTGACTGCAGGACTAAAGAGAATGACCTGGTCAAGTCACTCCAAATTTAGTCCCTGTGCCCATGTCTGCCCAGGCGCTCCTGATCGACCTCACAGAGGCGACCAGGAGCACCTCAGACATGACGATGACGGCTACCAGTCGTACTGTACCGTCTGCTGCCACAAGGCAAGGGGTTGCTGCTACTGTGTAGCAATGCCGTACCGCGTCTGCCAGCACCCAGGAGACATAGGGTGACGGTTACCTGAGCGGGCTCCATGCTTGCCATGGTATGGCGTCTGCACAGGTAACTCAGGAAAAAAGGCGCGAAATGATTGTCTGCCCTTGCTTTCACGGGGGGAGGGAGGGAACGGGGGGCTGACGATATGTACCCAGAACCACCCGCGACAATGTTTTAGCCCCATCAGGCATTGGGATCTCAACCCAGAATTCCAATGGGCAGCGGAGACTGCGGGAACTGTGGGATAGCTACCCACAGTGCAACGCTCCGGAAGTCGACGCTTGCCTCGGTACTGTGGAAGCGCTCCGCCGAGTTAATGCACTTAATGCACTTAGAGCATTTTCTGTGGGGACACACACACTCGAATTTATAAAACCGATTTCTAAAAAACCGACTTCTATAAATTCGACCTTATTCCGTAGTGTAGACATACCCTTAGAATAGCCCACACATGATATGTTTACTTGTAAACAACGAGTAGCATTTCTCTTTCCTAATCTCTCCTTGGAGGTGTGGCCATGCTTTTTTACTCCTTTTGGCTTGTGGGCTCCCACATTTTGTATTAGCTAAAATGGCTTGCTGCATTTTCAAACTTTGGAAAGGGGCTTATTCCAGGTATTAGACCCAATTATCTTCTTTTACACCTGTGCCGTCCCACCGGAATGGGGCGTCAATGGCACTGTGCTGCGGCCTCAGGGCCCCAGGCTAAAGCCGCAGGCTACCATACATCTCCTGCGTCACCCTAAGATGCAGCTTTTTTTTTTTTTGTAAAGGATGTGTAAAGCTTTTTTGTAAAGCTGCTAAACTATACTCTTAATCTAACTGGTATCTTTAAAACCAGACTTGTAGGTGGTAAATCATTGTAAAAGCCGGTTATTCTTAACCCGTGAAATATGTATGTCATCAGCCATTTTATAACAATGCAATGTAGCTCACATCCTTTCTTAAAATTAAGTGTTGATTAGTTGGCAAAGTCATTTACATTGCAGGTTTAGGTTTGTTTGACTGACACTATTAAAACATTTAAATAACAATGATTCATTAAGGAATTAGGGCCCAGGCTAAATTAAATTGCCTGAGGCCTCTAATCTAGTTCTTTACTTTTTAAAGAAACTATCTTTAGTCACTACCCTTCCTTTCTGTAGGGCAAAGCAAATGTTTTCAACAATCTTTAAAGAGAAACATTTTAAATCAATTTTAATTAACAGAGCAGGGTGGGAACCATACTTCGTGTTTCCCAAGGAATGCCACAGAGGCCAGAAATGGAGCTAAAACAAAGCTAAATTTAGAAATGGAGCTAAAAAATTTTTTCAAAAGTCTCAAAAAAATCAATTCCAAAAATTTGTTTTTGGTTGATTAAAACATTTTTTTCCAATTTAGACTTTTTTATTATATAAAATAAAAAATTGAAATGGGAAATCAAAATGTTCCATTCCAAAAAAGGTTGAAACTGAATGTTTTAATCTTAATAAAAGGCTTTTTGAAATGTTTTTCTTAAACTTTTGTCAAATGACATGTATATGCCAAACATTTTGCTTTTGACAAATTGGGATTTTCTGATGGGAAAAACATTTCAGTGGAAAATTTCAGACCACCTCTAATTAACTTAGTGATAATGATCTTCTGCCTCTAGCACCTTTCATCCTAAAGTATTTTACAATCAAATTGTGACAGGTTTCAGAGTAACAGCTGTGTTAGTCTGTATTCGCAAAGAGAAAAGGAGTACTTGTGGCACCTTAGAGACTAACCAATTTATTTGAGCATAAGCTTTCGTGAGCTACAGCTCACTTCATCAGATGTATACTGTATGCATCCGATGAAGTGAGCTGTAGCTCACGAAAGCTTATGCTCAAATAAATTGGTTAGTCTCTAAGGTGCCAGAAGTAATCAAATTGTGCACATTTTCACAATTTGATTATTTGATTGAAGCGTTATTGTGATTACATCCTGTACACAATTCTCTTTCCTCCCTGCATGCCTCCCCACCCCAAACTTCAATAGGACAGGAAGAGAAGAATTCTGTATCCAAACTGTTTAGTGTGTGTATAATGGCTATCATCATAGCAGATACCAGGTACTGTACTGGGAAACTCTAGCTTTCCCACCATGAACCTCCACAACTTGAGCTAAAAAGCTGGCCTCTGTAGCTGGGGCCTGTAACAGACTCACATCCTCGGTGGATCTGGCATGGGGTATGGAAGGGGATACAACAGACAGTGACCAATGGCTTGCATACTTCCTCTGAACAGAGGAAACTCATCGTGAGTCTCTGAGGCCCACAGCAGTTCTTATAATGGATGAGCCTCTACTGGTGTGGTGCCCCCATCTTGCCCAACACCAGGAATTAAACTGGGGGTCTTGAGAGCTAAAAGCATGAGTCTCTAGAGTCCAGCTCTCTCGATCAAGAGCTGGAATAGGCGCACATCCTCTGTGGAGTGGGTGCAGAGAGGGATGCTGTCAAACTAGAGCAGCTTGATGTGGTGCCCAAGCAACTACACACCAGTTTAGAATTGGCATACCACAGATGCTGTCCTACGTGCCCTCAAACGTCCTTTCAATATGCTCCAAACAAAGAGTGAGCGAGGGCAGTTGGTGTAGGAGCCAATGACTCTTTATGCCCATTGAGCATTCCCCTTCACTAGGGTAATGCTTGACTAAACTGTTAGGGCCACAATCTTCCAGTGCCTGAATGGTGCAAAGTGTCTGCAAGCCAGAGAGAATCTGGACACAGTATTTTTCACTTTCTGCCCTATAATGAGGGGAAGTAGGTAGGATATAATCACAGCTTGAGAGTTTAAATGTGATCAGAATACTAGGCTTGCTAGGGGCTCTTTACTGACCACAAGTAATCTGGACTTTGTCCTATCTGAATGACAGAATGCCTAGCAGTACAATTTTCCCAAATGCTATCCTCGGAGACTGATTCAGTACGACTCATATAGAAGAGACTTCTACTAAAGAGCCAGCAACACTTCCTGCACAACCTGAACATTTATATATGGAGATTGTCCATCCAAGGTCTGATGCTGCTTAGTCTATAAGAGCTGACACTTGCAGAATGAGGTGTATGGTTACAGCCTAGTGTAGCCTTGAGAACAGAAAACTTAGGTCAAAAGGTCTCTTATTCGTATACATAAGAATACATCATTGAATGACAGAGATCATTTTATCAAATGCAACTCCTGTGTTTCATGATAGATTATGTTCAGAGTGCAGACCTTATAGAAAATCATACTTCCATTGCAAATTAACTTTATATTTTCAAAGTAATGTGTATTCCTTTTACTCCCCTTTTCTAACTGCTCTCTAAAGTAAGTAACTCCATGCTAGAACAAATGCCAACAGGTAAGATGGCTAGCAGAAAATGTAGTACAATGGCATTATTGTATACACGGTATGAATCATGTTCAAAAGGACTTGAAGAAATGAACATTTTAAATCTGCAATTTAAGATTGCAGCTGTAATACAAAGGCATGTTCCTGAAGTCCATTTATCCTCTAAATTCTGATTTGAGTATAATTTTGAAAAACTTTTTATTTAGGTTTAGGCGTAGTAAGATATGATGGGATTTTCTTACTGCTCCTCTGGTATTTCTTATTACTGTTGTCTTCATTTGTGCTTCTACAAACTCAGCTTCTCCATCACCACCTCCTGCAGTGACTTCCAAATGAAACCAGGTCTGCCACAAACCAGGATGCTTTAATCAAGATTAAGTACCATGCTCTCTCTGTCTCCTACTGGCTGCTCATGATTTGCATCAGTCACAGAACTGGTTCTTGGTATTCATCAAGTATTTTACTAGGTAGTCAGACTCAGTACTTCTCACAGAAGCATGTACTCCCCCAACAGCTATTCTATTAAAGCTATTTCAAACTGCAGTGCTTCGGGGCACCTACGCTATATTTTTCACATCAAAACCACGATTGAGAATACAAACAGGTTTCACTCCTGCTGACCACATTTTGGGGGAGGATTAACTTTTTTCTCCTGTTCAAGGCAAAGCGTTTATCTAAAACACTGTTTAGTGCTCTAGAGGCCCCTTGTATTGCCAGCTTTCAGTTAAATAGATGGACTCACTGCTTACAGTTAGATAAGTAGTATATACATCTTAATAAGTAGGATCCCCAAGTGAAAATTGTCTATATGTAAGTGGTATCCAAAACCAGGTTGTTATTGACACAAGAAAAAGGGAGGGGGACATTCAAAAGGGTCATTGGAAATCCTGTCTCATATGAGTCCTAGAGTACATTGATAAGCTCTTGATGAGCTTTGTGTATATATAAAGTTTCACCCCAAACCTGTTACCCTCTAAAGGAATACTGTAACTAGCTTCGCACAAGTTTCCCTTTTAAAAGCCATCAGGCATCTACTGAAATGTTTTCTTCATCTCAACTTTTACCTCACTGTGATTGGTAAAGGGGAAGTCTTTGTAACACCTGTCACACTCTGGATGGTCTCCTACTGGAGTTATCTCAGAACTTAAAATCAATAGCACTATTCCTAATCACAACATATGGAAACAAAAAGACTAATCTAAAGTCTAGGAAGGGTTGACTACAAGTAGTAAAGCGCTTGTTAAACTAAACAATTACCACCAGGAAAAGGCTCCATGCTTTCTCTTGCAAATCTGGGGGGACCAATTACATGCTCCGGAATGTGTTCCCAGCCTGTTCCCATGCTGTATTAGATTCTGAATACCTTAAAGTTTCAACTAGGCAACCCGGGTGAAAACAAATCATCACCTAGGTATGAAAGAAAAAATGTATGGATATAGATTTATAGTATCCACTCTGGCACCTGATACTTCACTAAAGGGGAAAAGGTTCGAAGCAGTCCAGTAATAAAGTGATATAAACTGTATAGCTCCAAACTTCTTAAATCCTCTGTCAGACCTTGGGATAGGTTCTGAGAACTCCATAATAAGTATTTAATTACTATTGTTCACTATGGCTAGGAGGTGGCCAGAAGTAATGTATTTGTATCTTTAAAAAGACAAACTCTGCCAACAGCTAGTCTTTGTAATCACATGCTCATATCAGTGTTACCCCTGTTCTCCCTTTCCAATACTCTCCATTTATTATCTTTCATTACTATAAGCGATTTGGGGCAGTGATCATCTCTAGCTATATGACTGTACAGCACATTACTACAGTGCCCCAATCCTAACTGGTGTCTCTGGAGCTAAAAGAAAACAGATAATCAATTTTATCAGCAGGACATGGGGATTCCCACACACACTCTTACAGAACTATCAGTCACTCAAAAAACAAACCACCACTGAGTGAGAACAGATGACCAGGCCTATAAGAGTCTCAGCATATATCTGGGAGATGATATAACAGAATACGCTAACCTCTAGCTATTCATGCTTCCTATCTAGTCTAAGAACTAACTGCAGTGTAGTTTAACTACCTCTCTGTGTAGGTACCAAACCTCCTATTACACTACTAAAATCTACTTTACATCCAGATTATCAATCATTTAATACTTGTTTCCCACGATATTTGGGCTAGGGTAATTCTCTTCCTCTGCACCACAAAATCTTCAGGTTGATACCGCAGACACAGGCTAAATTTGTACTCAACCTAACCAATAATTATTATTTAACTTAAAGTAACCAATCCACATTTTCCACATGGTGAGGTTTTTAAAAAAAACAGCCTTTTTTCTGTTGTGATTTCCACGCTTAGGACACTGCTTGATGGCAATATCTATGTTTTAAGCTAGTCCCATAGCCATGAATATTGTGTTCATGTAATAATGCTTCTTTCAATTCCTACCCCATGGGTTCATGCTGAAAGAAGTTCCCCAAACAAAAATGCTACTTTGTTTACATTTTTTTTGTGTATAACAAGTCACAGACATCTTAGATGAGCACAGCTACATGGCAGCAAAGTGGTTAAGTGAGGCAACAGAAAAACGAATGAGTTTTCAGAATTCTCTTAAAGCAATTGGGTCTGCAGGCTCAGTTACTATGTAAACTCTATGCTTCATAAGTCATTTAAAGATTTAGTACAAGTGGCTTGTGGTTTAATCTTTTAATTCCATTGCTCCATAAGTTTCCTTGGTGGTTCATTGAGCAAGGAATTTAGACAAAATATTTGGGGCCCTTTTTTGCTAAAAGGGCTTAGGCATGGAAAAATGTGCAGTGCTTCATGCCTGGAAGGGACTATGAACTAATCTCCAAATTTACTTGATAGAAAAGTCATCATAATTCAGGGATCCTGGTGTGTTTAAGACTCCACATTCACAAAGTAACATGCTTGCCCTGTGAGTACACCCTTTATCAGGGAGGAAGGCACATTCACATTTCTGAATGATGTATATTAATACTGCATAGGACTGTCTGTATGTTGAGAGTTTAAGAAAAACTACAGACTACCAAAATCTTTACACATGAATCTGGAGCTAGCCAGTACCACTTCTGAGTGTGTGTTAAATGAATGATCTTCAGAAATTATCCCAGAATCAAGTAACTCAGTAGGTGTTAAAGAATTTATTGTGCTTTGTAAATTCTATTTATGATTTTAACTTAGATTATAAATAAATCAAGAACTGTTCCCTAGGCAGCGTAACTGACTAGAACACTTCATAACCTTGCTTTGGCAAGGCTGGACATGCGTTCAGCACATAGAACAAAATGGATGTCCTAAACCAAAATGGAGCTTACAATACAAATGGAGTTCACAGTCTGACCCAGATATTTCTCATTCTGTCACAGTGCCCTTAAAGTCCTAATCAATAGTAAAGAGACCTACGGTATTACTGCAGTTTTGAGTATATGCATTGAAATCCCCTTTTATAGTGACAACCTTTCTCTTGAAATGGAGCTGAGAATTTTAAGTTTTAATTACCTCACTCCTAAAAAATAAAAAAACAAAAATAAAAAAGACAGCCCTGCATTTGTAAGTTCATTGAAGTTAGTGGGGAGTAAACATGTGCCTAAGTGCTTTGCTGAATCAGAACTTAAGAGAAGAGAGAAAACACAAATCCCTTTCTCTTAGCTTGTTTCATCTATGCTACTTTTGCTTTAAATATTAGAGCTGGAAATCCTTTATCCCAGGTAATGGGACTCCAAATTAATATTGGTTTCCTTAATTGATACGAACTATCAGAGGCTGGTTAAACTGGGATACAATACTAGTAATTCATACTGGGCTTCCTAGACAAAGTGAACGGTTTGCAGAATTAGACGTGATACTTGTATTTTTGTACTTGTCTCAAAAGTTTGATATTTAAAGGAAGGCTTTTAAAATGACTCATTAATCTTTTTATTTAATGTGCTAGAATGAACATACACTCGCTTTGAGGTTTCTCTTTTATATATATTTACAGTAATGACCGATGGGTCTGGGTGGGACTCAATAAGAGGAATCCAGATTCTCTAGGAACCTGGCAGTGGAGTGATAACAATCCGGTAAGTTACATTCATCTTTATCCAGAAATTATTACCATATTAAGATTTGTTTGAATTTAGGTTGGGTTGAAAATATAATCAGGTGACTGATATTTTAGATTAATTTTGTTCTATGGCACATGAAGAATATAGAAAAACACTTATGTAAAACTTCGCATTTAGGAGACTTTCTCAATTAAAAATAATCTCAAAAATAATAATCGGCCTTTATACTGTATTTCTGTCAAAATATTTAAATGTAATAAGGATCCAAACACTGCTGGACAGAACAAGGTATCTTTATTTCCCAAAATATACTTCAGTTTCTCAACCTCATATCCTTGGTTTGTCCAGACTTCTCCAGAAAACGTCTATTTCAAGCTGGTTTATATGTATAAAGTAGGGCTGTCAATCAATTAAAAAATTAATTGTGATTGTGTAATTAAAAAAATTAATTGCGATTAACCACACTGTTAAACAATAATAGAATACCATTTATTTAAATATTTTTGGATGTTTTCTACATTTTCAAATATATTGATTTCAATTACAACACAGAATACAAAGTGTACAGTGCTCATTTTATATTTATTTTTATTACAAATATTTGCACTGTAAAAAACAAAAGAAATAGTATTTTTCAATTAACCTAATACAAGTACTGTAGTGCAGTCTCTTTATCATGAAAGTTGAATGTACAAATCTAGAATTATATACAAAAAACCCTGCATTAAAAAATAAAACAATATCAAATTTGAGTTAACCTAATATAGGTGGGCTGGGCTAATTCCCTGCAGTCCAGATTATACATACCAGATAACTCTCTCTTGCTGGCTGGGATGGAGGGGAGGGGAGCAAATCTAGCACATGGGCTTCCTCCATTGTTTTATCTTTGGGGAAGGAACATATGGGCATTCTTTGCCCATAGTAGTAAGTAGGCCGCAGGCTTACAAGAGGGAAATTGATTAATTATGCTTGTTACGTGACTCTTGAAATACACATTTAAGAGGTTTGTATATTGTTTTTCAGACTATAACTCTCTGACTTACCAACATTTTGATTGCAAGCCACTGCACTTGTACATATTTTAGATTTGTAAGCTTGATTAGGAGAATTAATACTCAGTGTCTCAGGCTGCAACCGTTTCTCATGCCAAGAGTCCTTACTCAAGCAGATAGCGCTATTAACAGCAATGGAACTACTCCTGTAAATGAAGACTACTTGAAATCAGCAATGGTTGCATGATTAGACCCATAATGTCTTCAAGTATGTGAATGCATTCTGTAGTTGCTAACTAAGCTTTTCGATATCGCTGTGAGCTGGGTAGGTATTACACCCATTTTCACAAATGGGTAAATTGAGTAAGTCAGAAATTAAGGTTGGAATTTTCAAAGGAATTTCAGTGCCTAGATCCCTTAGGGCATGTCTGCACTGCAAAAAAAGACCTGTGGCTGCAAGTCTCAGAGCCCAGATAAACTGAATTGGGCTTGTGAGGCTCATGTTATGGGGTAGGGCTCAGAGACTAGGCTCCAAAACCAAGTGGGGGTAGGTGGGTGTCAGAGTATGGGCTACAGCCCAAGCCCAAACATCTGCACTTCTATTTTTATCTCTGTAGCGTGAGCCCAATTCAGCTGACCCAAGCTCTGAGACTTGCTGCCACGGATATTTTTTTGCTGTGTAAACTCCTTAGGCTGAGATTTTCACAGGAGTCTAAGTAACTTGCTCCAAGTGACAGAGCCAGTAACAGAATTCACGAGCTCTGGTTCAGGGTATGTGAAATAATTGTAAGGAACAACTTTTCAAAGTTCAGGGTTTTTCATATTTCAGTATGTACTTGAAAAATGAGCCTATTTTCATTCACTAGTTTTGCAAAGGATCGCAATTTAAAACAACAACAACCTTTCTGTATTCCAGGCCAGTTATCAAAATCAATCCACTTTTCAAACCAAGGCTTTCACATTGAAAATGTGAAACTTTAATTTTTTACTTGAAAATAATTGTCAAAATTGTGACTAAAGCAAAATTGGAGAGTTGCAAAATAATGCATGATGAAAAAACAATAACTGGTGTGAAATTTCACAAAACAAATCCTCTTTAACATGTCTTTGTTTTAATCATTAGACATGATCTAGCTGGTCCATCATGGGGAATAGGCTTTCACTCAGGCCAGTAACCTGCCCACTTTGCAGTGAGGGCATAGGCTAAATCACTCAAGTGGTGATAGTCATCCAATGCTGTCCCACAATTCCCGCAGGTATCCAGAAAGACAGACAAGTTCTCCTACAATTTAATGGGAAAGAATCACAGAGCAGCTCAGTTTACTGCAGTGCTAAGAACCATGGGATATGTCCCTAGAAATTCTAGTGACACATGTGCGGGAGTTCAGCATCAGCGTGGAACCAGTAACTCTGGTATTGGGTTTCAAAAATGAAGCTGCATCCAGAGAAGCTTCAGACACATGACTGTGCTATGGGAAAATCACAGCAGGGATAGGGTAAGGTGCTGATGACTGGAACTGAAGTAACTGTGCACTTTAGCACAGCTGGATTTGGGAGAGCCTGGCATACTAGTCTCATTCAGTTGTAATTATTTCCCCCATAATCTCTCAGTATCAACCTCATCTCCACTGTTGTTGGAGCTGGGCTAAGATTTTTTCCCTTCATTATAACTTGTTTAAGTTGATTAAGTTTGAACGTTCATCTCCAGCTTTTGATATAAGTAATATCCTAGAAATGTAAACTTCACCACAGCTGTGTGTGTGTATAACAACTCTCAGCTTCAGAGTTCTGTGAAAAACTATCGCCCTGTGCCTTGAAAATTCAGAATGTTCAAGGTCCCTCCAGGCATTATTTCCCATCTGGTCAGTATTTCTTTTTGACCCCAGGGGCCATTGTATGAAAAGCTTCAAAAGATGTGGGATTCACTTTAGCACAAACATTGTCTATAACCTCAGTTTTATTATTTGTATTGGTTTGTAGCTAACTTACAAAATAAATGACAAACCCAGGCTTGGGTGAGGCTGAGGTAAATTTAAGGCTACAGTAAGGGAGATTTGATTGAGATATTGTCCTGAATTTCATCTCCTCACACTGATAAGATTGTTTTCACCCTCTTTCCTCAGAGGGTGACCATTAATCATTAATAACTGAGCTCACTGGAGAAGAAAAAATATTGGAAAGGAGGCAAAGGGCTTTCATAAATCAGCACCGTTTGAGGAGTCAGAAAATGTGACACACTGAAATTTTTTTCCACTCCTTATTCCCAAGAGGCCTGCAGTATTAGAGATGGGAAAGGTACATTAATTTCTTTCAGCTCACCTTCCTCCAAATGGCCCTGCTGCACTCCTACATGTTTACTGAGACGCATGTTGTTTTTCTGTCCTCCTCACCTTCTACTTCTAGGCTGCAAATACTCTTCCTGAACTTAGATATTTCTCAAGTGCCTGTAGTATCATCTTGGTTTGACATGAAGGCCTTAACAGCTCCTTTACATACTCTCCTTTTTATTTAAACATGTAACTTTCTTTCCCCTTAATCTCTTCTCTGACCACCATGTTCCATTCCAGCCAAAACGTGGCTTATAAATCATCTCATCATATCACTTCCTCCTACTCTTTCTCCACTGGCTCTCCTTTCCTTATCACCTAAAATACAAATTTCCCTCCTTCCATCAAGACGGTGTACACACTATCCTGGCCCACATCTCAGATATAACACATTTTACCCTCCCAAACTCTCTGCCCTGCCAACAGTGCCAGCCTTGATATCTTCCTCTCACTCCTCTGGCCATGGATTTTTCCATGCTGCCTCTGTAGATGGAATAATCTCCTTGACCCAGGATGACAAACCACAAGTCTTCTCTCATTCAAAACCCACATTTTCTGTGATGACCCCTCAAAATTAGTAACTTAAATACCCCTAAATTATCCACGCATCTGGATTTCCCAGTATGCCTTGTCTTCTATGTGTGTTGCTCATCCTTTTTTGATCAAGTACCTAGAACACAACCATGGCCAACCCAGACCCCACGATCCTTTGATGCTGTAGATGCAGCAAAGAGAGGTCTGAACAGTGGACTAGATGCAGCTGGTGAGGGCCATATGAGAACTTCCTCAGCATTGCTGAGTACCACACTAGATTTAATTTGTGTGCTGGTGATCTAATGTCCCCTTGGCCATTAGACAATATGGCCTTACTGGAGTTCTTCAAAAATGTGCTAATGTGTTTATATTTTTGTTTGTGTGATTTTATACAGATAATTCATGAAATACAGCAGAGTGCTACATTCTCTAAGGCAAATGTCTTGGTTAGTTATTTTTTTAGGTAAATGTGTTGTTTTTAAAACGAACAATCGTATTGATGCAAAAGACAGTTACAGTTCCCAGGGAGCCATTATGGTTAGTTTAAACATGAATTTCATTTTTTAAAACCTGCATTTATTAGTATAGTCAGGGTCTTGAGAATTTGCTCTGACAATGGAGTTCATTAACACAGGGGAATTACATAACGTAAGGAATTCCTATCATCACTGATGAGGAGCGGGGTAGTTACTTGACTAAATCCCCATTACAGCAGTGGGGAAACAAGACTCCTGTAATGTATTGCAATCCCTAGGCATAAGGAGATGGGTGGCAGAACTGGCCTCAGCTCTTAATGTTCAAATTTGATGTCTAAATTGAAACTTACACATGATTTGCATTTTATGGTTAATTTTAATTATTTATATTTATATAGCACTGTACCTTTTATTGGAATAGATTTTGACTGTGCATATAGTGATCCTTCTTCCAATGAGAGATCCTTCACTTGAATATAAACATTTACTATTTCACAAACTGCAGCAAGTTTTGAGTCTCTTCTTGCCCCCAGTCAGGCAAAACTCCTCTTGACTAAGGAGTATAGCTGGCTTGGAATCGGAATTTCTGTTCCATAGGAAGTTCTGACATTTAGAAAAAAAAAGTTCCAACGGGAACGAAAAGACAAAATTTTAATATTTCCCATGAAATGAAACGTAATTTTTTTTTCTGTTTTGGGACTAAATATTTTGTTTTGATACTATCATTTTGTCTTTTATATTCTGTTATCAAAAGAATATTAAAACAGAATATGAAAGTCAAAATAAAATGAATCAAAATGACATTCAATACAAAACACTGACATTGTCTAAACAAAATGTTTTGAATTTTCTCATAAAAATGTCATGGAAATCACATTCCCCTGAAGTGTTTCAGTTTCAACAAAATTGCATTTCTGAATGGAAAACTGTGCCATCAAATATATGTTGACCAGCTCTATTAGGAGGAAGCAAAATGTACAGGATCGTGGTCGGTATGTGAAGGAAATCACATTCCCCTGAAGTGTTTCAGTTTCAACAAAATTGCATTTCTGAATGGAAAACTGTGCCATCAAATATATGTTGACCAGCTCTATTAGGAGGAAGCAAGATGTACAGGATCGTGGTCGGTATGTGAAACTCCTCATCCTTGATAACCGTGAGCTGTAGTTCTTTTCCTGTGACAATTTACTACTATTATCAGGTTAATATCACATATTTAGGACTAAATCCTGCAGTCATTTCTCAGGCACTCAGACTCTTGGGTTCTCCCTGCTCAGCAGATTGTTTGTAATCTAGACCACGAGAACAAAGTGTTGAAAAGTTAACTCTGCAAATAGAAGCAGTTTTGGGAGAAGATGGCTGTAAGCTCCTGACAAGCAGTCTGGACTGGTTCTAGGGAAGGTTAAACAGTGCATTTGCCCCTCAGTGGCCAAAGTGGTGAGTGGCAGCAGTAATGAGCCTTTTTGTTGCCTAAGATGATGCGAAGAGTGGAAGCTTTATGGAAGGCAGGGAAGTGGTGAAAAACAAATGCAGCAGTTCCAAAATAAAATCATGGAAATAGGGGATTTTAATGAGCAAACTAAAATCCGTTATAAAGGAAAAGTACTAAAGCCAGTGAGTAGCAGAGCTTGGGACGGTGGCTCCCGGGCTTGTGCTTTGTGTAGCTTTCAGAAAGCATGCTGATTTTTCAAAGTTAATTAGTGAAAGTTTGAATATAACTGAATTTGAGTTACTGTAAACATTCAGATTCACAAGAGGTTTCATTAAAACATGGTAGCAAAATTGATCCTAATTTCCATTTTCTAACAACTCTTTTAAACTGTTTAAAAATTTTCACCCAGTTCTATTAATTTAAAAAACAACAAACAAACAAACCACTTTCTTTTGATTTATAAAATATGATGGGTGCTCTCACATACTTTTCACATTAAAAGGGATCCTCTAATTCCATAAACAAATACATCCAGCTCTAATACAGAGCATCTTACAAACAGCCTGTAATAATATTGGGCTGCTTATGAACTTTTGTACTCTGACCATTACAGCCATTAGCTGAAAATATAACTGTCCTATTTTAAAAAATAAAATATTGAATTCACCTTCAAAGATCATAGAATCATAGAATCATAGAATATAAGGGTTGGAAGGGACCCCAGAAGGTCATCTAGTCCAACCCCCTGCTCGAAGCAGGACCAATTCCCAGTTAAATCATCCCAGCCAGGGCTTTGTCAAGCCTGACCTTAAAAACCTCTAAGGAAGGAGATTCTACCACCTCCCTAGGTAACGCATTCCAGTGTTTCACCACCCTCTTAGTGAAAAAGTTTTTCCTAATATCCAATCTAAACCTCCCCCACTGCAGCTTGAGACCATTACTCCTCGTTCTGTCATCTGCTACCATTGAGAACAGTCTAGAGCCATCCTCTTTGGAACCCCCTTTCAGGTAGTTGAAAGCAGCTATCAAATCCCCCCTCATTCTTCTCTTCTGCAGGCTAAACAATCCCAGCTCCCTCAGCCTCTCCTCATAACTCATGTGTTCCAGACCCCTAATCATTTTTGTTGCCCTTCGCTGGACTCTCTCCAATTTATCTACATCCTTCTTGAAGTGTGGGGCCCAAAACTGGACACAGTACTCCAGATGAGGCCTCACCAATGTCGAATAGAGGGGAACGATCACGTCCCTCGATCTGCTCGCTATGCCCCTACTTATACATCCCAAAATGCCATTGGCCTTCTTGGCAACAAGGGCACACTGCTGACTCATATCCAGCTTCTCGTCCACTGTCACCCCTAGGTCCTTTTCCGCAGAACTGCTGCCTAGCCATTCGGTCCCTAGTCTGTAGCTGTGCATTGGGTTCTTCCGTCCTAAGTGCAGGACCCTGCACTTATCCTTATTGAACCTCATCAGATTTCTTTTGGCCCAATCCTCCAATTTGTCTAGGTCCTTCTGTATCCTATCTCTCCCCTCCAGCGTATCTACCACTCCTCCCAGTTTAGTATCATCCGCAAATTTGCTGAGAGTGCAATCCACACCATCCTCCAGATCATTTATGAAGATATTGAACAAAACCGGCCCCAGGACCGACCCTTGGGGCACTCCACTTGATACCGGCTGCCAACTAGACATGGAGCCATTGATAACTACCCGTTGAGCCCGACAATCTAGCCAGCTTTCTACCCACCTTGTAGTGCATTCATCCAGCCCATACTTCCTTAACTTGCTGACAAGAATACTGTGGGAGACCGTGTCAAAAGCTTTGCTAAAGTCAAGAAACAATACATCCACTGCTTTCCCTTCATCCACAGAACCAGTAATCTCATCATAGAAGGCGATTAGATTAGTCAGGCATGACCTTCCCTTGGTGAATCCATGCTGGCTGTTCCTGATCACTTTCCTCTCATGCAAGTGCTTCAGGATTGATTCTTTGAGGACCTGCTCCATGATTTTTCCAGGGACTGAAGTGAGGCTGACTGGCCTGTAGTTCCCAGGATCCTCCTTCTTCCCTTTTTTAAAGATTGGCACTACATTAGCCTTTTTCCAGTCATCCGGGACTTCCCCGGTTCGCCACGACTTTTCAAAGATAATGGCCAATGGCTCTGCAATCACAGCCGCCAGTTCCTTCAGCACTCTCGGATGCAACTCGTCCGGCCCCATGGACTTGTGCACGTCCAGCTTTTCTAAATAGTCCCTAACCACCTCTATCTCCACAGAGGGCTGTCCATCTCTTCCCCATTTTGTGATGCCCAGCGTAGCAGTCTGGGAGCTGACCTTGTTAGTGAAAACAGAGGCAAAAAAAGCATTGAGTTCATTAGCTTTTTCCACATCCTCTGTCACTAGTTTGCCTCCCTCATTCAGTAAGGGGCCCACACATTCCTTGGCTTTCTTCTTGTTGCCAACATACCTGAAGAAACCCTTCTTGTTACTCTTGACATCTCTGGCTAGCTGCAGCTCCAGGTGCGATTTGGCCCTCCTGATAACATTCCTACATGCCCGAGCAATATTTTTATACTCTTCCCTGGTCATATGTCCAACCTTCCACTTCTTGTAAGCTTCTTTTTTATGTTTAAGATCCGCTAAGATTTCACCATTAGCCAAGCTGGTCGCCTGCCATATTTACTATTCTTTCGACTCATCGGGATGGTTTGTCCCTGTAACCTCAACAGGGATTCCTTGAAATACAGCCAGCTCTCCTGGACTCCTTTCCCCTTCAAACACACACTCGGATACTTACCAGTCCCAGGCAAACTCCTGCTGTGAGCTGCTCTGCTGGTGGTCCTAGGACCGCAGAGGCCTGAACCAGCAGCATTTTCCTACAGTATTTTCCTGCAGCTGTTATCTCCACCATTCATGTGACAGTCTTGAGACACCTGCAGGCTGCCACTGTAGCCAACAGCAGGAAAGCGAAGTTCTTGCTGCCAGAAACAGAAGGTCACTACAAAACCTGGGGCAATCTTGCAAGATCCTGCTAAGACGTGTTGACAGAATCATGCGTCACCGTGGTCTATTTAGACTCTTTTAGGAGGTTTCTGAAAGCTGCACAAAAGAAAGCTGGGCACACAAGTAGTTCTTTAGTAGGAAATGAAGGGAATGACATTGCCCAGAGCTACATCACACTTTCTTTGCTGGGGTCATAAGTATTAGATGCACAGCTTGAGTCACAGTACCCTGCTTACACATTCATGGTGGTCCATTACTCCCATGTCCTGTTAGTCATTCTAATGCTTCCTGCCTTCATTTTCATGTTGCTTAGCTTTACCATTAAGACTTAAGGAAACCTCCCCTACTGTGTATTGCAGCCAGGTATCCATGTCAGATTAATTCTTTTTTATATGGTACATATCTTCTGCTCACCTCACAGTATGTTAACTTAATGATAAGAGTCTGTATATCCTGAGGTGGACAACATCTGCATGTGTTGCACTGTCACTTTTTGGCAGTATATTCTTGCTTCTCTGTGAATAATTCTCACCAGTTCAATTTTCAGCCTGCTTTTTAATTGTATCTCATTAAAGGATTTCACCTTTCCTGACAATACTGAAGTAGATCTTTAGCTGGAGTAAACTGCTGTAGCTCCATTGACCTCAATGGAGCTTTGTCAGTTTGCACCAGCTAAGGATGTGGTCCCACAGTGGTTTTTTGCAGAACTAAAAAAGACTGAACCGTGTGTGTGTGTGTGTGTGTGTGTGTGTGTAACAACTAAGATTTATTAATATGTGTGTGGCTTATTTTGCGCTAAAACATGTTCATTAAAAACTAGGGCTGTCAAGCGATTAACAAAATTAATCGTGATTAATCGCGCTGTTAAACAACAATAGAATACAGTTTATTTTAAATATTTTTAGATGTTTACTACATTTTCAAATATATTCATTTCACTTACAATACAGAATACAAAGTGTACAGTGTTTGATTTATTTTTTTTACAAATATTTGCACTGTAAAAACCAAAAAAATGTATTTTTTCAATTCACCTCATACAAGTACTATAGTGCAATCTCTTTATTATGAAAGTTGAACTTACAAATGTAGAATTATGTACAAAAATACTGCATTTAAAAATAAAACAATGTAAAACTTTAGAGCCTACAACTCCACTCAGTCCTACTTCTTGGTCAGCCAATCATTCAGACAAACAAGGTTGGTTAAAATTTGCAGGAGATAATGCTGCCTGCTTCTTGTTTACAATGTCACCTGAAAGTGAGAACAGGCATTTGCATGGCACGGTTGTAGCTAGCGTTGCAAGATATTTACGTGCCAGATGCGCTAAAGATTCATATGTCCCTTCATGCTTCAACCACCATTCCAGAGGACATGCTTCCATGCTGATGATGAGTTCTGCTTGATAACAATCCAGAGCAGTGCAGACTGACGCATGTTCATTTTCATCATCTGAGTCAGATGCCACCAGCAGAAGGTTGATTTTCTTTTTTGGTGGTTTGGGTTCTTTAGTTTCCGCATCAGAGTGTTGCTCTTTTAAGACTTTTAAAAGCATGCTCCACACCTCGTCTCTCTCAGATTTTGGACGGCACTTCAGATTCTTAAATCTTGGGTCGAGTGCTGTAGCTATTTTTAGCAATCTCACATTGGTACCTTCTTTGTGTTTTGTCAAATCTGCTGTGAAAGTATTCTTAAAATGAATATGTGCTGGGTCATTATCTGAGACTGCTATAACAGGAAATATATACAGAATGCATGTAAAACAGAGCAGGAGACATCCACTTCTCCCCCCAAGGAGTACAATCACAAAGTTAATTGATTGTTAATTAATTTTTTTAACGAGCATCATCAGCATGGAAGAGCGTCCTCTAGAATGGTGGTCGAAGTATGGAAGGGACATACAAATGTTTGGCATATCTGGCATGTAAATACCTTGCAACACTGGCTACAAAAGTGCCATGCGAACAGCTGTTCTCACTTTCAGGTGACATTGTAAATAAGAAGCAGGCAGCAATATCTCCAGTCAATGTAAACAAACTTGTTTGTCTTAGCAATTGGCAGAATAAGAATTAGGACTGAGTGGACTTGTAGGCTGTAAAGTTTTACACTGTTGTTTTGAGTGCAGTTATGTAACCCCCCCAAAATCTGCATTTTTAAGTTACACTTTCACGATAAAGAGATTGCACTTCAATACTTGTATGAGGTGAATTAAAAAATACTATTTCTTTTGTTTATCATTTTTACAGTGCATATATTTGTAATAAAAAATAATAATATAAAGTGAGCACTGTGCACTTTGTATTCTGTGTTGTAATTGAAATCAATATTGAAAATGTAGAAAAACATCCAAAAATATTTAATAAATTCCAATTGGTATTTTATTGTGATAAGTGTGATTAATCGTGATTAATTTTTTTAAGTTAATTGCACAAGGTAACTGCGATTAATTGACACTCCTAGTACAAACTTCTTTTCTGGACTGGTGGATAATTAACCATTCATAAGCATTTTAGTCAGGAAAAAGTGTTATTTACTTGCAACCATAGATAAAGATAAATGCAAAGCATATAGCAGTGTTACTAATGAGGCCATAATACTTTATCTCTCAGCTTAAGTTGGCTAGTGATATGCCGAAGATTTCTTCTTTTAGGTTCAGACTAATAGCAACAAAAATGAGAATGGGCTTATTAAATATATACAAAAATGACTGAAGCTCACCACTCCTGCAGGGTTGAAAACTGGTTAGAGAGGGGGATAGTGGACCCTAAAGTTCTCTCATACACTTAAGTATTCATCCCTTGGAACAGCCGCTTTTTGATTTTAAGAAAACACGCATTTAAACACAGGGTTTAAAAACCTGTCTTTTACACCTTAGGCTGTGTCTACGCTGCAATTGGACACCTGTGGCTGGCAGCTGACTCATGCTCTCAGGGCTCAGGCTAAGGGGCTGTTTAACTGAGATGTAGATGGTGAGCTTGGGCTGGAGCCCAAGCTCTGGGACCCTCCCACCTAGATTCCAATCCGAGCCTGAATGGCTAACTCAATTAAACAGCCTCATGAGCCTCAGGCCCATGAATCTGAGTCAGCTGACAGAGGCCAGCCATGGGTGTCTAACTGTAGACAGACCCTAAGAGTGCAATCCCATTACCTATTGACACTGAAAGAAAAAATTAAATACCAAGAATTGGAAACACTAAACATACCCCATGGAGATTGCTTCAGTTTTATTTATCTCTTTATACTGTAAAGGCTACATTGCAAGAGGGATCTACTAGGGAAATATCTGGTTTGGGGGAAAGGATCACAAATGGTCTCTAAACTACAGGCAGAGCTAATAAAAAATAATGCAAACAATATTACAAACCCTTGAAGGATCTATGATGTAGATATAAGCAGACAGATACTACAGTGATTGGTACTTGAGAAAATCCTTCTGTAGAAAGATGCAATCCCTGACTGAAGTTGCTGAAGTTTTGTTTACAGCCAAAAGAAGGAGTTCATTCGTTGTGGGAGTGGAGAGAGAGAATCTCCCTGGTTTTCCTTTCCTTTCCTCCTCCCTTCTTCCCTCCCACAGCAAGTCATTATTTAGATCAGATTAATTCATTCATTCAGAACTATCAGAACTTTTAAACTGATTCATTAATTTTCTCCATATAAGAATCTTAACAACCCAATTTAGCAAGTACTTTAACATCAGCCATAAGTAACTGTTACTCATCTGCCTTTTAGTTAGAAGTTTTGTAATTTGAACAAGATACCAAGAGAGTTCTGTAGGCCCACATTGTTCAAATCAGATATAATGGAGGGAGAGAGGGGAAAAAACTCTTTCCATGCATATGAAACAATTCATTTCAGTTAATGTGAACAAACCAATCCCTTTTCCCTCAGAGCGTTTTAGTACAGAGCATTGAAAGAAACATTGAAGATCATCCTGAAAACACATGCCTATGGTCCGAGCCTGTTATGCTGAAGTCAATGAAAGGCCCACCATTGACTTTAGTCGGTACAGGATAAGACCCTAGGCCACATCTACACTACGAAAGTACTCCAATTTTACAGAACTTGATTTTTGGGAACAGATTGTATCAAGTCAAGTGCATGCGTCCACACTAAGCACATTAATTCGGCGGTGTGCGTCCACAGTACCGTGGCAAGCATCGAAATTCCGAGCGGTGCACTGTGGGTAGCTATCCCACAGTTCCCGCTGCCCATTGGAATTCTGGGCTGAGCTCCCAATGCCTGTTGGGGCCAAAAATTTGTTGCAGGTGGTTATGGGTAAATGTCGTCAGTCAACCCTCCCTCCCTCAGTGAAAGCAACAGCAGACAATCATTCCGCACCCTTTTCCCTGGATTTCCTGAGCAGACAGCATAGCATGGAAAGCATGGAGCCTGTTCAGCTCACCACAGCAGTTATGATCATTGTAAACACCTTGCGCATTATCGTGCAGTTTATGCAGACCAGCACTTGAAAAACCAGGCGAGGAGGCGACAGCAGTGTGGTGACGAGGACATGAACACAGATTTCTCTAAAACTGCGGTCCCCGGCAATTTGGAGATCATGGTGTTACTGGGGCAGGCTCATGCTATGGAACACCGATTCTGGGCCCAGGAAACAAGCACAGAGTGGTGGGACCGCATAGTGTTGCAGGTTTGGGATGATTCCCAGTGGCTCTGAAACTTTCGCATGCGTATGGGCACTTACATGGAACTTTGTGACTCGCTGTCCCCTGCCCTGAAACGCAAGAATACCAAGATGAGAGCAGCACTCACAGTTCACAAGCGAGTGGCAATAGCCTTGTGGAAGCTTGCAATGCCAGACAGCTACCGGTCAGTTGGTAATCAATTTGGAGTGGGCAAATCTACTGTGGGGGTTGCTGTGATCCAAGTAGCCAATGCAATCATTGAGCTGCTGCTATCAAAGGTAGTGACTCTGGGAAAAGTGCAGGTCATAGTGGATGGCTTTGCTGCAATGGGATTCCCTAACTGTGGTGGGGCATATCCCTATCTTGGGACCGGACCACCAGGGCAGCCAGTACATAAACCGCAAGAGGTATTTTTCAATGGTACTGCAAGCACTGGTGGATCACAAGGGACATTTCACCAACATCAACGTGGGATGGCTGGGAAAGGTTCATGACGCTCGCGTCTTCAGGAACACTGGTCTGTTTAAATGGCTGCAGGAAGGGATTTACTTCCCAGACCAGAAAATAACTGTTGGGGATGTTGAAATGCCTATAGTTATCCTTGGGGACCTAGCCTTAATGCCCTGGCTCATGAAGCCATACACAGGCACCCTGGACAGTAGCAAGGAGCTGTTCAACTATAGGCTGAGCAAGTGCAGAATGGTGGTCGGATGTGCCTTTGGACATTTAAAGGGTCGCTGGCAGCGTTTACTGACTCGCTCACACCTCAGCGAAACCAGTATTCCCATTGTTATTGCTGCTTGCTGTGTGCTCCACAATCTCTGTGAGAGTAAGGGGGAGACGTTTATGGCGGGGTGGGAGGCTGAGGCAAATCACCTGGCCGCTGAATATGCGCAGCCAGACACCAGGGCAGCTAGAAGAGCACAGCAGGAAGCGCTGCGCATCAGAGAAGCTTTGAAAACCAGTTTCATGACGGGCCAGGGTTCTGTGTGACACTTCTGTTTGTTTCTCCTTGATGAAAACTCTCCCCGTTGGTTGCCTCTAAATTCCCTGTAAGCCACCCGCCCTCCCTGCTTCGATCACAGCTTGCTTGCAAAGGAAATAAAGTCACTATCATTTAAAAAACATGTATTCTTTATTAGTTGATTATAAAAATAGGGAGATAACTCACAAGGTAGCCCAGGTGGGGTGTGGGAGGAGGGTAGGAGGGAAGGAAAAGGCCACTTTAAAACTTGTTGAATGACAGCCTTCTGTTGCATGGGCTGTCCACTGGGGTGGAGTGTTTGGGTGCCCGGAGCCTCCTCCCACCCCCCCGCGTTCTTGGGCATCTGGGCGAGGAGGCTATGGAATTTGGGGAGGAGGGAGGGCAGTTAAACAGGGGCTGCAGCAGCTGTCTGTGATCCTGCTGCCGTTCATGAACCTCCACCAGACGCCGGAGCATGTCCGTTTGATCCACAGTAGCCCCAGTGTTGCCTCATGCCTCCTCTGATCTTCCTGCTGCCACCTCTCCTCACGTTCATTGGCCACTTTCCTGTATTTTGCTATTGTGCTCCTCGACACATTCTGCTGAGCTCTGCCAGTGCCGGACAACTGCATGAGCTCAGAGAACATTTCATCGCGCGTGCGTTTTTTTCGCCGCTTTATCTGAGATAGCCTTTGGGACGGAGGAGGGAGGCTTGAAACATTTGGAGCTGCTGGAGGAAAAAAAGGGAGTGAAGTATTTAAAAAGATACATTTTACAGAACAATGGCTATACTCTTTCATGGTGAACAACACTATTCCCATTACATAGCACAAGTGATTTTGGTACAAGGTCACATTTTGCATCTTATATTGAGTGCCTGCGGCTTTGGTGTTAGAGATCACACACACAATGCTGGGCAACAGAATTCGGCTTGCAGGAGGCCATGGTAAGCCATAGTCTTTCGGCTTCTGCAACCTTCATAACAGCAGCCCCCTCCTTTCCCACACCAAGCAAAGCACGTTAACGTGCAGCAGCAGAAACCAAACTAACCCCCCCTCATCCAATTCTCTGGGATGATTGCTTTACCCTTCACCCCACCACATGGCTGGTATCACGGAAGATCCCTGCTAGCCAAATGTGAACAGCTCAGCGCCAATGCCTCCCCTGCCACCGCGTAGCTAACTGCAGGAAGGATTTCTTTTCAGACACAGGCAAACAGTCCAGTAGGAATGGCCACCTCTGAATGTCCCCTTAATTAAATTCCCCTATTTCAACCAGGTTACCATGAACGATATCACTCTCTTGAGGATAACACAGAGAGATAAAGAGCGGATGTTGCTTGAATGCCAGCAAACACCGGGACCATATGCTGCCAGGCTTTGTCATGCAATGATACCAGATTACTTACTACTAGCATGGCGTGGTAAAGTGTCCTATCATGGAGGATGGAATATGGCTGCTCTCCCCTTCTGCAAAGGCTTTTAGAGTACCTCCAGGAGAGCTTCATGGAGATGTCCCTGGAGGATTTCCGCTCCATCCCCAGACACGTTAATAGACTTTTCCAGTAGCTGTACTGGCCATGAATGCATCCCAAGTCCTCAGGGCTACTTAATAATTAAAAAACGCTTGCTTTTATAACATATATTATATTTTAAAAGGTACACTTACCAGTGGTCCCTTCTCCAGCTTCATTGGGTTGGGAGGGTATTTAATTCAGGGTGATAAAAAGATCCTGGCTGTCAGGCAGAACGGTGTGATGTGTGCTGTCCTCAAGCTCGTCCTCCTCCTCCTCATCTTCCCCATCCGCAAAATCCTCAGGCATGGCGGAGAGTGCCCCATCATCGGAGTCCATGGAAGGGGTGGGGTAGTGGTGGCGGCCCCCCATAGAATTGCATGCAGCTCAGTATAAAAGCGACATGTCTGGGGCTCTGACCCGGAGCATCCGTTTGATTCTTTGGTTTTCTGGTACGCTTGTCTGAGCTCCTTAAGTTTCATGCGGCACTGTGTTGCGTCCTTGCTGTAGCCTCTGTCCCTCATGGCCTCGGAGATTTTTTGAAATGTTTTGGCATTTCGTCTTTTGGAATATAGTTCTGATAGCACAGATTCCTCTCCCCATACAGCGATCAGATCCAGTATCTCCCATTCGGTCCATGCTGGAGCTCTTTTTCGATTCTGGGACTGCACGGTCACCTGTGCTGATGTGCTCACCTGGCCAAACAGGAAATGAGATTCAAAAGTTCCTGGGCTTTTCCTGTACACCTGGCCAGTGCATCTGAATTCAGAGTGCTGTCCAGAGCGGTCACAATGGTGCACTATGGGATAGCTCCCAGAGGCCAATACCTTCGAATTGCATCCACACTAACCCTAATTCAAAATGGTGATGTTGATTTCAGCGCTAATCCCCTTGTTGGAGAGGAGTACAGAAATCGGTTTTAAGAGCCCTTTAAGTAAAAAAAAATGGCTTCGTTGTGAGGACGAGTGCAGGGTTAATTCGATTTAATGCTGCTAAATCCGACGTAAACTTGTAGTATAGACTAGGCCTTACAGGCGATAGCAAAACCAGATTACAGAGAATTCGGTGGGGATGGGGAGTGGCAGTGAGAGGTTGCTGAAGTAGGGACTGTAGAATCTGGCCCAATATCTTCATAAAGATTGTAACTAATCTTGCTTCCATTTAAGAACTTAATTCAGAAAGGTGCTTAAGCATATGCCTAACTTGAAGTTTGGAACATATGTTAACAGCCAAAAGAGAGGTTGTTCCCTCTTACATATCTAAGTGTTTGAAGTTATGCATGTGCTTAAATATCTTGCCGAACCAGGGCACGTGCCAATAGCAAAACACTTATTGGGAAAGAGCCCACTCTTAGCTACATTGAAACTCCAGATTTAAGCCAGCACAACAGAGCATGATCTGTTCCATTTACTTTAATAGCAGTAGGATCAGGACCTACATTTGTACTTTCCTGTTCTTTAATGTATTTTTAAAAAATGAAATATGGTTTTTCCTATCTTACGTACATTCTAGGAAATAGAAAGATGTTTCTCCCTTTCCTCACATAGCTTTCTAACTAAAAAGATGCCAGAGCACGTAGAGGGGACATTTTATTTTAATTAATGGGTTTTATCTTGTTTTGTTATGTGCAGAATTATTGTTGTAGAATTCCATATACATCTGCCACACCTCACAGAAATAATAAAAGAAGAACTAAAGAAATAAAAATATTTTCAGAAATCAAAGCTGGAAAGGAAGTCATATGTCTCCCCTATTTCTGGCATTTGTTTTCACTTGATTATAGTCAGCAGGAAAAAAACTGGGAGGTTTTAACTTCATGGAAGAGAGCTCATTTTGCAGTGAGGCCGTAAGGTTTTTGTGGAGATTGAAAGTATAAAGGTGGGGTGGACTCAATGGACTAAAGAATGCAGTATGAGGGGAGGTAAGAAGAGCTGTAAAACTAATTGGTGTCCAACATGTTTTGGGCTGTATTTAATTTTCTTGAGGGGAAGAGAGGTCAAGAATGGAATGAAGTCAATGAGAACGGGAATAAGAAAGCGGAGAGCAAAATGGCCAGCATTGAAAGGTCAATGAATGTCCTAGGGACAGGAAATGAACTTTAAACAAAGTATAAGGTAGTATTTCTATCCACGTTTGGGAGTTGTTAAAATTAGTATTAAAGGAAGAAACTTAAATAACCAGATGTTTCTTGTATGAAAGCCGGATTTAGTATGCTTTTGATTTATTAGAAGACATAGGGAATTCCCAGATTTCATGTGCTTCACAGTTAGGGAATGAATATTTTAGTACAGTTCTGGTGTTATTTAAATAGAATTAAATATTCTAGTTAATTACTTCCTGTTTACATTAATAGTCTTGTTCTTGGAAGAAACCTTCATCCTGCAGTGGAAAGTAAACTTCCCACAAGCTTTAATACAAGATTTAGCCATAGCAATTACTGTGACATAGCATAGCTAGAGTCTCACTGCAGATGAGCAGTGCATTTTCAATCCATCTTGAGAAATCTGGTATTGGCTTGAGTATGAATTGAGTTGAAAGGATTGTAATATCTTCAGAGAACTAAAAATTAGTCTACATTTGAGACTCAGCTTCTCCCACAAATAGACAGTGTTTCATTATAATGTTTTTGTGCCAGTGAAATCTTGGCTAAAGTTGAATCTCTAGGATTCTGTTCCCAGCCTTAATTAATTTTGGTGCATGTCACAAATTAGAAGAACCTTTTCCTAATTCATTTAGATTCTGATCCAAAGCCCATTGAAATCAGTGGGAGTTTGGGGTAGGCCCTTTGTGCTCTTTGGTGGCTGGAGACTAGAGCTTTTTTATATTAGTCTTTTTTTTCTCTTGCTTAAAACTTCCTACCATTGCCTCACTTCCACTCTTTTCTGACTCTCGAAAGCAGCAGAGGTTAGGTGTCTCTTATAGGAGTGGGTGGGTGAAGTTCTGTGGCCTGCAATGTGCAGGAGGTCAGACTAGAGGATCATGATGGTCTCTTCTGATCTTAATGTCTAGGAGTCCATGAGCAGCAACCAGTCAACATCTTTTGGAGATGTATGAGGCACTTGCATGGAGGTAATGGGGTGAGTGGGGGTGTACGAGGCCTCCAGAACTATAGCAAAAGTAGGTAGGAATCCTAGTGCCTTGTGTGGGAGAGGGAGTTAAACTGGCATTTGGACTAAAGATGTTTAATCAGGGCAGAAAATTCTTCTCATATTTTCAAAATGTAGGAAGCCTCAAGTGCATTCAAAGTTGACTAGGAACACTTCATATGGCTCTGCAAGCCAAAAGAGAACATTTTCCAGGATCATCTTCTGCTTTCATTTTGAATGAGAGTTTGAGATCACGATGGCATTTGCAAGACATCCCCTTTTTTGAGGGAAGCTTGGTTTTCATTCTTCTTCAATTAATTTGACTCTAAAACCAGTGGGTCTTAAATCATAAAACTGGTTCAAACATGAAATATGACATACTTTAGAAGACAGACCCCCAAAGATATTACACACATTCTATACAAATAGGAACTACATTAGTGCAGGGGACTGTGAGTCTGGACTTCTGTGTTCTATTCCCATCCCCTGGACTAGCTCACAGCTCTCTCTGCAAGATGTTTCCAGTAATTATGTATGTGGTTTATGTTTGCGCATACAGGACATCTACTACAGAATCTTGACGATTTTACAGAAGTGTAGTTATCTGGAAATCTGAAGCAGTGCACCAAGAAAGAGACTAGATCTGCTACTTTGCCGATCAGTACCTAGATAGCTCTTTCACCTCGCAGTGATCATAGAATCATAGAATATCAGGGTTGGAAGGGACCTCAGGAAGTCATCTAGTCCAACTCCCTGCTCAAAGCAGGACCAATCCCCAACTAAATCATCCCATTGTCAAGCCTGACCTTAAAAACTTCTAAGGAAGGAGATTCCACCACCTCCCTAGGTAACGTATTCCACTGTTTCACCACCCTCCTAGTGAAAAAGTTTTTCCTAATATCCAACCTAAACCTCCCCCACTGCAACTTGAGACCATTACTCCTTGTTCTGTCATCTGCTACCACTGAGAACAGTCTAGATCCATCCTCTTTGGAACCCCCTTTCAGGTAGTTGAAAGCAGCTATCAAATCCCCCCTCATTCTTCTCTTTTGCAGACTAAACAATCCCAGTTCCCTCAGCCTCTCCTCATAAGTCATGTGTTCCAGTCCCCTTATCATTTTTGTTGCCCTCCACTGGACATTTTCCAATTTTTTCACATCCTTCTTGTAGTGTGGGGCCCAAAACTGGACACGGTACTCCAGATGAGGCCTCACTAGTGTCGAATAGAGGTGAACGATCACGTCCCTCGATCTGCTGGCAATGCCCCTACTTATACATCCCAAAATGCCATTGGCCTTCTTGGCAACAAGGGCACACTGTTGACTCACATCCAGCTTCTCGGCCACTGTAACCCCTAGGTCCTTTTCTGCAGAACTGCTGCCTAGCCATTCGGTCCCTAGTCTGTAGTGGTGCATGGGATTCTTCCATCCTAAGGTGCAGGACTCTGGACTTGTCCTTGTTGAACTTCATCAGATTACTTTTGGCCCAATCCTCTAATTTGTCTAGGTCCCCCTGTATCCTATCCCTACCCTCCAGCGTCTCTACCTCTCCTCCCAGTTTAGTGTCACCTGCAAACTTGCTGAGGGTGCAATCCACACCATCCTCCAGATCATTAATGAAGATATTGAACAAAACCGGCCCGAGGACCGACCCTTGGGGCACTCCACTTGATACCGGCTGCCAACTAGACATGGAGCCATTGATCACTACCCATTGAGCCCGACAATCTAGCCCGCTTTCTATCCACCTTATAGTCCATTCATCCAGCCCATACTTCTTTAACTTCTGGCAAGAATACTGTGGGAGACCGTGTCAAAAGCTTTGCTAAAGTCAAGGAACACAACGTCCACTGCTTTCCCCTTATCCACAGAGCCAGTTATCTTGTCATAGAATGCAATTAGATTAGTCAGGCATGACTTGCCCTTGGTGAATCCATGCTGACTGTTCCTGATCACTTTCCTCTCCTCTAAGTGCTTCAGAATGGATTCCTTGAGGACCTGCTCCATGATTTTTCCAGGGATTGAGGTGAGGCTGACTGGCCTGTAGTTCCCAGGATCCTCCTTCTTCTGTTTTTTAAAGATGGGCACTACATTAGCCTTTTTTCAGTCATCCGGGACCTCCCCCGATCGCCATGAGTTTTCAGAGATAATGCCAATGGCTCTGCAATCACATCCGCCAACTCCTTTAGCACTCTCAGATGCAGCACATCTGGCCCCATGAACTTGTGCTCGTCCAGTTTTTCTAAATAGTCCTGAACCACTTCTTTCTTCACAGAGGGCTGGTCACCTCCTCCCCATGCTGTGCTGCCCAGTGCAGCAGTCTGGGAGCTGACCTTGTTTGTGAAGACAGAGGCAAAAAAAGTGTAACCCTTCTGCCCGTGAGAGTTGGCAGCAACAAGGGCCGGGTTCAATATCTAGGGGATCCATTCCAATAACACAATGCAAACCGGCTCGAGCCCCCACCCAGTGACCTGGGACAAATATATACCACCCCCGCTGGGCGCCTCCAAGAGGCAATACTTCCCCTCTCGCAAGCACATAGTCTGAGTGAAGCAAAAAGCCTTTTAATAACAGAGAGAAACAATGTGGCATTAAGTTGGGGAAACACCACCAACAGGATTCATAACACAACCCATGAGCAAAAAAAAACCCCACCCCAAGCAAATTGGGGCATGCCCCTTTCCCTTTGGTTCTTGAGTCCAGCAACCCCAAATCACCCAAAGTCCCAAAAGTCCAATGACCCAAAAGTCTCTGTCCCTGGTCAGGGCTGCCCCAGAGTTCAAAAGTTTATCTGCGGAGCTTTACCTCCCAACCTGGGTGGAGATGGGACGGGGGTAAGAGGCACCTTACATGATCTGAAGCTGACCGCCCCACAGCTCCATAGGCCTTCGCTTCACTCCGCTCCGCTCCGCCAGCTGCCCCACGAACTCCTTCACTCAGCTCCGCTTCGCGGCCCACAAGCAGCTCCCGCCATCCCATGAAATGCTCCAACAGCCGGTCCACAAACTGCTCCATGTCCCACAAGCAGCTCCCACCGTCCTACGAACTGCTCCACCGGCCTGTCCACAAGGCACTCCAGCCATCCCACAAACTGCTCCACAATATATCTTCAGGCTCCCCCACTACTTAACACAACACTCAGTGATTTCAGCTCTTAGTCAGTTCAGTTCTTTGGTGAATTCAGCTTGCAGTAGGGGAGCCTCAGTGCTGGTGTACCATTAGCCCAAAGTGAGCTCAGCAGCCTGTAACTAGACTCCTAATGGAATCAAAATTAGCTCTGATATTCCACAGTGGAGAGAGGAGGAAGTGCAATTAGCATGTAAGGCCCTCACCAGAGTTTTAAAACCCATGACCCTTGCCTAGCGAGTGCTACTTAGTTGATGGTGAGTCCCTCCATCATAACAAAAGGCCAAGTACAGTTCCAAGCACAGTTCCCATAATCAGGGTAATAACAATTTATTCTTCCTGCCCCAATAACAGAGACACCGGGGATCCCACAGCAGCCAAAGTGACCATTTGGGCAGCTATGGCCTCATTCTAGGCGGGGTGGGTGTGCCTATGCAAATGAGATCGGCCCCTGAAGTTCTTTTCCACAACTTGCCACACCTCACCATCAGATGTCAGGGTGGAGCTCATCCTGACACTGCTTACAAAAGCATTGAGTACATTAGCTTTTTCCACATCCTCTGTCTGTAGGTTGCCTCCCTCATTCAGTAAGGGGCCCACACTTTCCTTGACTTTCTTCTTGTTGCTAACATACCTGAAGAAACCCTTCTTGTTACTCTTAACATCTCTTGCTAGCTGCAACTCCAGGTGTGATTTGGCCTTCCTGATTTCACTCCTGCATGCCCGAGCAATATTTTTATACTCTTCCCTAGTCATTTGTCCAATCTTCCACTTCTTGTAAGTTTCTTTTTTGTGTTTAAGATCAGCAAGGATTTCACTGTTAAGCAAAGCTGGTCACCTGCCATATTTACTATTCATTCTACACATCGGGATGGTTTGTCCCTGTAACCTCAATAAGGATCTTTAAAATACAGCCAGCTCTCCTGGACTCCTTTCCCCCCTCATGTTATTCTACCAGAGGATCCTACCCATCAGTTCCCTGAGATTGTCAAAGTCTGCTTTTCTGAAGTCCAGGGTCCGTATTCTGCTGCTCTCCATTCTTTCCTGTGTCAGGATCCTGAACTTGACCATGGTCACTGCCTCCCAGGTTCCCATCCCCTTTTATTTCCCCTACTAATTCTTCCCGGTTTGTGAGCAGCAGATCAAGAAGAGCTCTGCCCCTAGTTGGTTCCTCCAGCACTTGCACAAGGAAATTGTCCCCTACCCTTTCCAGAAAATTTCTGGATTGTCTGTGCACTGCTGTATTGCTCTCCCAGCAGATATCAGGGTCAGTGAAGTCTCCCATAAGAACCAGGGCCTGCGATCTAGTAACTTCCGTGATGTCCTAGCAGTGCTTGTGTATGAAGGAATTGGGCATGAACAGGGCTGTACCAAGTTCTTTCATATATGTTATCATGCTAAAGTTGGGGGAGGCTTAGCTTCTAGACAGACCTCTACCAAATTCCCATTTTATAAAAGGGCAAGGGGAAAAAGACATCATAAAAACTGCTTGTGGTTTTGGTAAGTGTGTGTGAATTACTGAAAGAAAACATCATGTCCATCTGTGGTTTGTAGCTTTGAGTTAGTGAAAATGCCATTTGATGTAGCAGAGGTAAATTGGCTTTTTTTGATGGACAGAGTTAAAAGTCTTGTAAAACACCACAGAAGTTGCCAGCATGCAAGTTATTGTTCCATTGAGGCTGCTGTAACTCGCATCTTCTCTCAAATATTCTCTGAAGTCTTTTCTTGTATAAAACTGCCCCACAGGAATGCTTGGACTGTCCCCTCTGACATCAAACACCCGTATGAGATTTAAAATTGAAGCTGGACAGGTGATCCTGCTTGTTACCTCAGGGTGATATCTGGTTTTTGTTTCATTTTTGTTTAGCTTTACAGTATTGTGGGGTTTTATTCATGTATTAAATATTTTAATTATTTTGAGAAAAAAATAGCCGTAATAAGCCTTTTTTTTAAAAGAAGCAGATACCTGACTATTCAGCACACTTATCCTTCTTGATAAAGGCTAGGAAACTGCATTAATATGTGGGATGGTCACAGAACTCTTGCCAGAGCTAGAAAGCAAAGATGAGATGGAAACTTGGCATGGAGTTACTGGCTTGTCCCTATAAAGAGGGAAAGAAGAAGAAGAAAGAAAAACTAGTGAAGAAAAAGTGTGTGAGTGAGAGAGAAATATATTTCTTTGATTTAGCTTTCTCATGAAAATATAAAAGTGAAATTGTAAAATTCCATGTATGTTCTTATAAACTGTACTTTTCACACCTCTTTTGTTAGACACATGGAATGTTAACTGAAAGGGCTTATCTCGAAAATCAGCAGGGTAGCTGGAATATAATTTTACAAAACCTGGCCATCTTTCAACAAGAGTGGGTGGATTTTCAACGCAGCAAATGTTTATGTATTAAAAAGTATTTGCCATGGTGACAAAGCTTGGAGAAACATCCCATTAGCCACAGACGGGAAACCGTTGCAGATTGTTCTGATTATCCATGCCCAAAACTTAGTCTGGCTATGTTTATATGGCATTTCCAGAGGGGGGAAAAAGTTATTCAACATCCCCCTCAAAACCCAAGCAAACTGCTTGCATGTACTGTGTTCTCTGGCAGATGCTCTGACTTTTATTTCAATGGAATTTAAACATGTGTGTAAAGCTCTGCATGTGCTTAAGTACTTTGTTGAATTGGGGCCTAAGAGCTTGTTCCTGTATTCCCTTCATACCAAAAGACGCCCTGGGAAGAAAACAGGAGCTTTAGGTGCACAAGTAATGTAAAAGAAAGCTTCTGTATATACAGATGAACAAAACGAGATTTCCTAAAAAGGGAAATTCAGAGGAATAGGTAAGGGATCACAGTAGAGGGCATGTGCTTATTTTACAGACGTAATAAAAATGTTTTATCTGGGATAGTTGTATTATTCACAAGTTGTATTCAATCCCTCTACTTGTAGGGCCAGGCTCCTTTAGTAATATGAGACAAATGGTAATTAATATAACTTTAAAGGCTCTTGCGTTATAGCACTTCTATCAATAAAAGGTGTAACAGCTCTAATGCCAATGCCTTGGGACCTTCCATAGCTAGAGTGAGTGTTGTATTTCATTGGAAAGCTAGGATTCTCCTCTACAATAGTGCAAAGTTCTCATTTCTAGACCAGTTGTGTGGGGAGATATTGGGCCTAAAACCTTACACTGGTAAAGATTGAATATTACCTGTTCTGGTAGTATCCAGGAAGAGACTTTTTTTTTTAATGTGGTGCTCTGCCCTGGATGAAATGGATTAATGAAAATGAATGAGTGCAGGTGAGATAATCAGAGGAGCAAGAGAAACTATTTGTGTGACAAATAGCGTCATTACGTACACACACACCCACACACACACCCCCAACTGGAGGTGGAGCAAAGCAAATTCCGGTAAGTCCAAACCAGCCTAAAAAACCTGATGTGATGAAGGCCGATGTAAAATTTTGCAGGGTTTGAAATCTAGATCAGAATGTTGTGGCTGAGGCTCATCTGTAGTAATCACAGTTGGGTAAACGTTCAAAGGGCTGCATGGGAATTTAGCCATGAAACTGCTAGAAAAGGAGTGGAAAGTGTGTGGTATAAGCCCCAAACTGATTTTAAAATATATTCCCCATGTATATGGCATATTATATTTAAAGAGGTTCTATATGTAAAGTTTCCATAGGAGCTAAATTATATGTCAAGTGTAGATAGTTGAAAGAGTATGTAATGCATTTTTTGCACATTTACCCTGAGGCATGACATGGGGAGTTTAAAATTGACTCTTTTTACCCCTATTTTCAGGCACAATGTTTATGGGCAAGTGGTGTTTTATGTGCTGGAATAAATGACCATGCTGTAAAACTAAGTATCCAGGAGAACATTGCTTTGAAGTTATACTTGGCTGCGCAAGGTAGATGACAGACAGTGTAAGGGAAAGGGATAAAAAAGCATAAAGGTCACTAAAAGGTTAAAAGAAATAGGTCACAGCAAATTAATCCTTATCATCTGACCAGTGTGGAGCAAAATGGAGCCACTGTTCAAGCTGAAAAACTACTAAAGTTTAGTGGAAAGATATAAAACAATTAATTCTGTGACTCTGTCTCTTTGCCTTTTCATCCATCCTATGTGTACTTTTTATTGATTGTGACACGGGTGCCCCTTCCCTATATAAAACAAAAAGAAAAGCCTGATTGTAAAATATTCTACTTAATGATTTACTTCTCCAGCCGTTGATCTTTCATGACAGGTAAGCTTAACAAATCATCTCTGACTTTAGTGGGAGGTTGGCTGGAGTAAGGATCAGAGGACTGGCCTCCTATTAGGAAAACATTCTATTTACTGTTTAGAATGGAACAATTTTACCTCCATGGAACTTGCTCCTTATTTTCAATATCTACTTTTACAGATCAAAACTGTGCCACACCACAGAACTCAAATCTAGTAGAACCCAGTTAACAAATACTGGATTTTTCTAAACAGAAAAACAAGTCAGTGGTCAAAAATTAAAGTTTCTACAAATATTCATAACTGCTTCCCACGGTTTAAAATAACAGCAACCGTTCAGTATGGGGCCATCATGTTCTAAGCAAAACTGCGTAGTGAATTAAGAGCAGAGTTCTGATAAAAAGTCACTGGCATGATACAGGCAATAGTATGTTATAAATCTGCATTAACGTCTCTCTCCACTTTTTATGGTATCAGTGTACTGGGCTGGGCACATGCATGCCCTATGGTATGTGTAAGTGAATCTTTACTTTAAAAATCAGCGCAAAGGAAATTTTAGAAAATAAATAGTTAAATACCCTTTGTATCTTTTATTGGGCTCAGTCCTGCTCCCACCAACAGCTCCCCTGTCCTCCAGGCACCAGGCAGGAGTCCTCCAACTGTGATTAGAAGCTCCACTGGCTGGGATGATGTGGCCTAGGAAGGTCCTCCCTTTACCACCACTCCCTCCCCAGACCTGACCCAGTGTGGGGACAAGGGATGATGGAATCTAGCCCCCCGTTCCTGGGCACATGGCCCCAGCTGCCTCCCCAGTCCACATGGGCTAAGCCAGAACAACACCTCCAGATAGGACTCCTCTCTGAGGGTATGTCTACACTGCAATAAAAATTGCAGCTAGCCCATGTCAGCTGACTCAGGCTTGCAGGGCCTGGGCTGCAGGAGGGGGGGACGATCCTGCCTGAGCCTAAACATCTACACTGCAATTTTATAGCACTGCGGCCTGAGCCCACACCAGAGGACACAGGCCAGGTGGGACTATTTTACTGAAGTGTAGACATACCCTTGGTGCGATTCAGGGTTTCTCAACAGCCCAGAACTCTGCTGATATCAGAACATGTTCTGCTTAGTTGCCCTTTGCATATTGCTCACTGGCCACTCTGTCTCCAGAGAAAGGGTCTACGTGCGTGCCAGAAATGCCTGTGTAGACTTTGCAATCTAGAAAATTTTGGAGATTTTTCAAATTTTGTAGATGGGTGTTCTCCTCCGCCATCTCCCTCAGTCCAAGGTCCTAAGTAATGCAAAAGGGCATGGGGAAGCAGCAAGGTAGGAAACAAAAGGCATGGAAACAACCGAGGTTGCTTATTGGGAATAGACCAGCTGGAGACAGAAGGGTAACTAGAATAGAAGATGGCCATAGTTTATACACTTAAGCAATACTGGAATTAACACTGGCTATATGGATGAGCAGCTGAGGAGACTTACATAAAAATACAAAACATAAACCATGAAACTAGTAAAAACTCTGCTAGTCACCAGTTGGATCACTTTGCTTATATGCTGTAACCCTTTCTCCCTCCATCCTTCAGATATCATGTCTTCAAACTTGCTACTCTTCAGTGAAGGGACAGTGTCTTCCTAGGTGTTTGAGCAGTATCCAGTAAAATGGAGCCCTCAGCCAAACTGGGGTCTTTTGTTTGCTACTACAACACAAATAGATAACTGAAATCTATACCAATCTCACTGAATAAAGGAGCAGAGCAGGTTAACTACCGAGCAGGACTGGGCCCACTGTTGTCAGAAATAACTTTCTATAAACAAACAAACAAAAAAAGTTTGTCAATTTAAAAAATACAAAATCAAAACAGAATTGTTTCTTATTGTTCTTACTATTCCAAAAAGACATACTAGGACCTATCGTCTCAAAAACTGAGCTGTGACATTCACTAGCTCCCGTGTGATATTTTATATCTGCTTAAATAAAGTTAAACATAAAAGGCTCAATACCAGGCAGTGATATCTAACTTATAGAGTCACATTTCAGTATTTAAAATCTTAAATATTTATGTGCGAATGTAGTTGTGCTAAAGATCTGATTCCTGCTTTAAACCAGATGCCATAGGATAAGTCAAAACCTTTTAAGAATCAATCTAGAATGATAAAGGACTGCATTCTATAGAATTCCTTATGTAAGTGCCACAGAAGAATCATGTGGTCATCTTACAAAGGACTTAGGAAGCACAAAGTGTGCCTCACTCAAGTATAAATGTGAGATAAGAATCTGCATGTGTTTGTATAGTGGCATGACTACTTTCTTTATGGTAGTGCACAGGGGCATACAACAATCCACACTGGGCCTAGACAAAGGTTCCCTTTTATTTTATGCAGATTAATCAGAATTTACACAGGATCTTATTTATTACACATATTAATCCTATATTTGATTTTGCCTCTGTTCCATTTCCAAAAGAGGGTCCTCGTAGCCGAAGAAATGATTACGGCTCATTCACAAGTACTTCATCTGCCGTTTGCCTTTAGAATGCACGCCTTTCCCAAAAATCAAATATACATATTTTATTTTAAAAGAATGGCTCCCCACACGCTGTTATTTTGAGATTACACGTTCATAAGGAAGAATGGAGAGTGTCAGAGCCAAACACATTTAATCCCAGAGGAGGAAGTTTCTCACAACCCTGTACAGACTGACAGGCTCTGAAGAGGATCTCAGACCTGGAGGACTTTATGAAAGGATGGTAATTGCAATGTGTGACCTGGAAGGTGTGTGGGAGAGCAGAGAGGTGGATTAAGCCAGAGAAATATTTTTAGAAAGCTTCATTTTAAATTATGGATTAAAAAGGTCAAACACTTTCCAGGCAACTATAAACCCAGTTTCAAGTGAATTGAGCCTAATTTTTGGCACTAGGTCAAAATCATGCAAAATTTGAAACCAACATACTTGCAAGTAAATTTCAGCCTTGAGTTTGGGGTTCATAAAAACTCTTTAGTCAAAGCAAATCTTGGATGGGTGCAAACTGACATGAATACAAATCAAATCAAATATTTGCATAGACTCCTGTGAAGCAAAACCATCATGTTTTACATTCTATTAGGTACATGTTGCAGTATAAATGGAAATAACATCAATTACACATGAGGTGTGTAAGGTTAGGTACCAAGCTACAAGTAGGAGAATGACTATACTAATAAAACATTATGTTCGTAAGAAAGTGCCTATACTAATACTTGCATTAGACTCCAACTTTAAGGTCAGAAGAGACCATTGTGATCATCTAGTCTGTATTGTGTATAAACACGTGTGCATACCCAGAGTGATCTAGATCTCTCCAGAAGCATGAGCAGTCTTACCTTACTGTTCTTTATTAAACCAAGTCAGTTCAACTGGTGCAACTTTGTGCTCAGGCATTCAAATCCGGCTTATAGCAGTTTAGCTTGCAAACTTTAGTTAACATCACATCTTTAGTTATACACAGAAGGTTCCACTGGTTTAGACAAGCCCTGATAAGTGTTGTGCCTTGTCCTAAACACTCTTCTTTTTGAGTGCTTCACTAAACATTATTGCTATGGTTTGCATTGAGTAGGGCAGATAAAAGGGTTGCTATTTTAAAAAGGTAGGCCAAGGGCTGCTTTAGTTATTTCAGTCCACCCACACAGAACATAGTTCCTATCCCAAAAAGCTTATAAAAATATGATGACAATCCACGCAAACTTTCCTTATTGACAGATTTTTTAAAGAACAACATACCTCCCTTTTTATTACTGGTATTATGGTTAGTGCCATGACGTTTCAAGGGAGATCAGGGCAGTGAGCACAAACAAAGCAAGAGGAAAGTCCTACTCCAGGCAGAGTGCTTTCAGTCTGAACAGAAAAGACAAAAATGGAGGAAAAGATCCATTATTTCCATTTTATAGATGACAAGGGAACTGAGTCACAAGATTCAGTCATTTGCCCAAGGTCACACAGTGAGTCTGTAACAGAGACAAGAAATAGGCCCAGATTTTGAATCATAGTGCAATGTTTTCATCACAAGGTCATCTTCTCTCTTTACAGTGGTTGTGTCTTTTTATATGGTACATGCCTTAATTATGGAGTGGAGACCTGGCCAGTAGCAGATGAAGAAGAAAGGAAGCAGGGACTGCAGAGAGCAGTAGCACAAACATGTAGTTTACCCAGGCAAGATGGTGAAGTTGGGTAGAATGATTTTCCAATGGTAGGTGCTCAATGAAAATTATAAAACATTGCAGATTTTCTTGAGATTTCTGAGTTAAATTTATTTGTATTATTTCATCTATTTTTCACCCAATCATTTTGTAAAGAATAAGTCATGTGTGTTCAGAGTACTGCATTTGAGAAATTGAATGCATACAATTTCTATATTTTATATTCAGAGGGGAAAATGTGAAAAGACAAAAGTCTGGATTTTTTTATAATAGTACTTCCACTTTAAAAGCTATATAAAACAGTCATTTATGGAATGATATATCTGTATTCAACAAGCTAGTACTTCAGTACACAACATTCAATGCCTTTTTACATACAAATGAAATTAGAATGAAAGTTCACCAAGGTATGGTGTTGAGTTACACTTTAATGAATTCCTGAGCTTTGTGCCTGATTGTATAGGTCTGCAACTGAACCATGCAAATATTTAATCAGCCCCTGAAAACTGTCAGGGAGAAATATTTACAGGCAGCGTTCCTATTTTATTGCTTGCATTGATTTAATAACATTCAAGAAACATTCAGGAATTCAATAATGTGGTGTCCTTCAACTTGATGCACTTCTGAATTCTCACTGTATCAACAAAATCTTTCTGCAAATGAGAAAAGCAGCATTTAGTAAAACCTTAAAAACGAAAATTATGTAAGCATTCTAATTAAATAAATAAAGCACCTGATACTTCAATCTTATGTTCAGACAAAGTACCATTAAAATCACTGGGAGTTTAGTTTTGCCTAAATAAAGTTAGCAAGATCAGGCCCCAGGTGTGACCATCTTGATCTTTTAATGTGCCAAATTAATATAAACTGACTATAAAATACTATATATATGATTGAGAGCAAAACAAAACAAAACAACAACAACAAAACACCTGCTATTGGAAGAGCAAACTGGAGTCTAGTTATCCGAACAATTTTCAGTTTGAACAATTGAAATTCAGACTGTCCTCATCAATCTCCCAAACGAGATGGAGACATGCATTAAATTATGCACAGTATTCACAAGAGCAGAGAGATTTTAACCTAAACGACGTTGCTCATTCTGCAGTTGAGATTAAAATCTGGGCCTACACTGATTCAAATTTTAACAAATCTGAGATTTAGGGATCCACTATATAGTTTAAATCTGTACAAGACTAGAGATTGGGGAGGGAAGAACATGTTTTAACTAAATTTCAAGAGGTTTCTGAAGTGTAATGTAACTAATGTGAAGGTATTAATGTTTAATCATCAGAAGATTTAAAAAAAAGACTCAGAAAAGGGGAAGGTCTGTAGTTTAAACAAATTCTGAATGTATGTCAAACATTCCTACAAACAAACTTATGAAGAATAGGTGAGATTTGATTTTTGGAGGTAAAATAAATAGGCAAGTCCAGAAATCACTGGGGACAGTCAAGACACAAGAAATAGAAGATTTTTTTTTTAAAAAAGGAGGGTGGGGTGGAGGGACTGATAACTCTCAAAGGATAAACCTCAATAAGCCTCTAACTGCTTCTAGAAAAATGCTTCACAGTATTTCCTTGAGAGTAACCATAGCCTTGTTAAAATGTGATTATACCAATTATTCTTTCTTGCACCTCAGAGAAGAAACTTCATTAACTAAAATTAAGGTTACTACAGAATATAACAAACATTAGTAAAACCTACCAACAATATTACAATTGAAATACCCTAAAATTAAAAGTTTACGGAAGGGTAAATTAAGGGAATGTATATTAATAGGGGCTCTGTCAATATAAAAGTTAATCAATTAAAAAAAACCCAAACTCCTAAAACCATGTTCAAAGAATATACCTGATCCTAATTCCCCCCTGCCAATTTGAGTTGTACCATCATATTTTTCTATTTTAAAAAATATTTCTCTCTCCACTTTTGTTTGTGGTGTTCTTTTACACAACCATGGGAAGATAACAGTACATATATAAAATGCTGTCCAAGTCTCAAAGCAAACTGAAAAGATGATTTGTTTCTCCAATCTCTTACAGTACATATCCTCAAAGGTGTTATTTGTAACCATATCAGGTAAGGCATCTCATTCAGAAGGGTGATTTTCAAGTTGACAGTATTCCTTCAAGAATCAAAGAGCATTTTACAATTCACACATTCTCCAACACACTGTTCCCCTGAAATCCACTGTGGCACCTGACACTTAGGGGAGTGCAGGGGCTATTCTGCAGATACCCTACCCCATAACTCCTCTTTTAACACATCAACCAGAAGTACTTGCTGGGTGTGCAATGAGAAGCCTGCTTCACACTAATGTTCTGGTGCCAGAGGGAAGCCCTGAAAGGAACGTACCTCAGAGAGATGTGTACGAGGCACAATGGCTCCTTGTGCTTCTCTTCGGGACGGTGCACTTATGCACCACACCTTATTTCAGTGAATGTCTTCCAAGGTTTACCAGCTGAGGATCAGGCACTATATGTTTAACAGAAGCTAGTGTTTGATCCCAGCCCTGCAAATACGTAAATGCTTAACTTTAAAGGAACTAGTCACATGTGTGAAGTATGTGTGTAAAAGATATGCATAACTGGTGTTGGGTCTTAGATACTTCAGGCTAGATCCTAGATTGTCCCTTTGGGTACAGTCCTGAGTAGGGTATGGTGCATAAGTGCACCACTCCCCAGAAGAGCGGAGACAGCACTATGAGACACCTATCAGGCACAATTCACTCCATGGCTAGGAATATATGTTACCTTGACTTCAGTGAAGCTACACAGCTTTCCACCAACTGAGGACATGGCCTCATTTTTCCTACTACCACAAGGAGAATTTTCTTGTTTTTATATAGAGAAAGAAAGGACGTTAAGAACATCAGTTAGGCTCCTGCAGACCATGTAAGATCTGCATGGAGTTTTGAAAGCACTGACTTCAGTACATAGAACTATTTTATTGGAAAGTCCAATTTCTCTACTGGCTACCAACCTCCTCTTCCCAGACAAAGCAATGCAGGGTTTCTTTTTGCACTCCCATTCCAAATGGGATATTTGGCATTTGGAAGCTCTTTAGCCACAGTCCTTGGTATGAGGAGCAAAACCAACATCTTTAATATTAGGGTAGCTGGAAGAGTCAGTGGCAGTTGCAAGGGAAAAGGGAATGGGCACCATTCATTTTATGAATTCAAACAATAATCCTTCAAGGCAGAGAGTCTGTGCTGTAGAATTTTCATCATACAGAATGATATAGCCAGAACTAAATATAATTAGGAGGGCCAAAACAGAACAGCTAGCCAAAGACTCAAAAAGCAATAGCAAAAATTGTTTTAAGTACATCAGAAGCAGGAAGTCAGCTAAACAACCAGGGGGCCACTGGATGATGGAGGTACTAAAGGAGCACTCAAGGACGATAAGGCCATTGCAGAGAAATTACATGAATTCTTTGCATTGGTCTTCATGGCTGAGGATGTGAGGGAGATTCCCAAACCTGAGCCATTCTTTTTAGGTGACAAATCTGAGGAACTGTCCCAGATTGAGGTGTCATTAGCGGAGGTTTTGGAACAAACTGATAAACTGAACAGTAATAAGGCATCAGGACCAGATGGTATTCACCCAAGAGTTCTGAAGGAACTCAAATGTGAAACTGCAGAACTACTAAGTGTAGTCTTTAACCTATCATTGAAATCAGCTTCTGTACCAAATGACTGGAGGATAGCTAATGTGATGCCAATTTTTAAAAAGGGCTCCAGAGGTGATCCCAGCAATTACAGGCCAGTAAGCCTGACTTCATTACTGGGCAAACTAATTGAAACTACAAGTAAAAACAAAATTGTCAGACACATAGATGAACATAATTTGTTGGAGAAGAAATTACGGTTTTGGTAAAGGGAAATCATGCCTCACCTATCTACTAGAATTCTTTAAGGGGGCCAACAAGCATGTGGACAAGGATGATCCAGTGGATATAGTGTACTTAGATTTTCAGAAAGCTTTTGACAAGGTCCCTCGCCAAAGGCTCTTAAGTAAAGTAAAATGTCATGGGATAAGAGGGAAGGTCCTCTTTTGCATTGGTAACTGTTTAAAAGATAGGAAACAAAGGGTAGGAATAAATAGTCAGTTTTCATAATGGAGAGAGGTAGTTGTGTCCCCCTGGGGTCTGTACTGGGACCAGTCCTATTCAATATATTCATAAATGATTTGGAAAAAGGGGTAAGCAGTGAATTGGCAAAATTTTCAGATGATACAAAACTACTCAAGATAGTTATGTCCCAGGCAGACTGTGAAGAGCTACAAAAGGATCTCTCAAAACTGGGTAACTGGGCAATAAAATGGCAGATGAAATTCAATGCTGATAAATGCAAAGTGATGCACATTGGAAAACATAATCCCAACTATACATATAAAATGATGGGGTCTAAATTAGCTGTTACCACTCAAGAAAGAGATCTTGGAGTCATTGTAGATAGTTCTCTGAAAACATCCACTCAATGTGCAGAGGCAGTCAAAAAAGTGAACAGAATGTTGGGAATCATTAAGAGAGGGATAGATAATAAGAAAGAAAATATCATATTGCTGCTATATAAATCCATGGTACGCCCGAATCTTGAATACTGCATGCAGCTGTTGTCACCCCATCTCAAAAAAGATATACTGGAATTGGAAAAGTTCAGAAAAGGGCAACAAAAATGATTAGGGGTATGGAATGGCTGCCGTATGAAGAAAGATTAATAAGACTGGGACTTTTCATCTTGGAAAAGAGACAGTTGAGAGGGAATATGCTAGAGGTCTATAAAATCATGACTGGTTTGGAGAAAGTAAATAAGGAAGTGTTATTTACTCCTTCTCATAACACAAGAACTAGGGGTCACCAAATGAAATTAATAGGCAACAGGTTTAAAGCAAACAAAAGGAAGTATTTCTTCACACAATGCATAGTCAACCTGTGGAACTCTTTGCCAGAGGATGTTGTGAAGGCCAAGACTATAACAGGGTTCAAAAAAGAACTAGATTAGTTCATGAAGGATAGGTCCATCAATGGCTATTAGCCAGGAGGGGCAGGGATGGTGTCCCTAGCCTCTGTTTGCCAGAAGTGGGGAATGAGTGATAGGGAATGGATCACTTGATGATTACCTGTTCTGTTCATTCCCTCTGGGGCACCTGGCATTGGCCACTGCTGGAAGACAGGATACTGGGCTAGACGGACCTTTGGTCTGACCCAGTATGGCTGTTTTTATGTTTTAACTAAACTGTATGTGCTGAATTAAGTTCAGGCCCCAAAGACTTATCCACATAGCACTGATTGCAGTGAAAATACTTCATCTTATAAGCTGTTTGTGCCAAAAACACTGTGAGCTGAATTTTTCCTGGGCCTCCCTTTCTCCCAGATGACACAGGCATCCCCATTCAAAGGTGAGTGTGAGGACCCAAATCTATTCTCTCCCTCATCTAGATGCACTAGTACATATGGTGCTTCAACACTGAGTGTGTACAGACATTCATCTCAGATCTACATGGGCAGGTTCTACTTAAAGAAAAGGAGTACTTGTGGCACCTTAGAGACTAACCAATTTATTTGAGCATGAGCTTTCGTGAGCTACAGCTCACTTCATCAGATGCATACCGTGGAAACTGCAGCAGACTTTATATATACACAGAGAATATGAAACAATACCTCCTCCCACCCCACTGTCCTGCTGGTAATAGCTTATCTAAAGTGATCAACAGGTGGGCCATTTCCAGCACAAATCCAGGTTTTCTCACCCTCCACCCCCCCCCCCCCACACAAATTCACTCTCCTGCTGTTGATCACTTTAGATAAGCTATTACCAGCAGGACAGTGGGGTGGGAGGAGGTATTGTTTCATATTCTCTGTGTATATATAAAGTCTGCTGCAGTTTCCACGGTATGCATCTGATGAAGTGAGCTGTGGCTCACGAAAGCTCATGCTCAAATAAATTGGTTAGTCTCTAAGGTGCCACAAGTACTCCTTTTCTTTTTGCGAATACAGACTAACACGGCTGTTCCTCTGAAAGGTTCTACTTAGTTTCTAAATTCTATAATTATTCTTGAGGATCTAGGATGAATAGCATACATTAAGTCAGTTGGGAGGGAATGGGAACTCCCAGCTTGGTTTTGACCTGGGACAGAGAATTAACTATGTGGCTTGAGGGTAGAACAGTGACCACTTGAAGTGCATGCATTGTAGAAATGGTTTGCTGATACATTGTCAAGGGAAAAGATGCTGTCAGGACACCAGTTCAGAAGCTTTAGTTTCCTGTGCTGATAAATGCACAGGCATCTGTGCAAGCTCAAGCTCCACAGCTCTAACTTGCTGGCTTCTCTAACATTGCTCATTAAGCAGCTGCAGCTTGCTGTGCTGATTTCAAGGTAGAGGTTTCTGTGGGGTCATTGGTTCAACAAGTCTAGGTTACTTTGGTGACATCAGGGCACAAGCCTCTGAGTTTACTGGTTCGGCACCTGTAACTTACTGGGCTGCTGTGAAAGCACAGGTCTCCAAGGTTAATGGCTCAGCACTAACTTGTTGAGCTGAATGGTTCAAAAGAGGTATCAAGAGATCCTTGTCACGAATCCCTGGAATGCTGGGAGTCAAATTTCAGGCAGTTAAATATAGTAGAAGTTTCTGTTGTGAGTGACTCTTCACTTGCGATTTAAGTTTTGCTGGTCTTCTTTGAAATCAAATTGCATTTGGATAGTTTTAATAAATATTAATTTCTCTCTTTGGTCCAGGTCTGGTGCCCACTGGTGCTAAGGGAAAGATTCCCATTAACTTCAATGGGCATTGTTTCAGCCTTTTTGTACATGCTGTATGTTTTGAGAGGAAAATGCACTTAAACTTTTTGAACCTTAGAGAACATCAAATGATTATTTTAACCAAGAATAAGTTCAGAAATGGGTAAAACAAGAGAGAGTGTGAAATAGTATGCCCCATTAAGTAGGTCCCCATTTATTTCCTTTAACTATTCTAGCCTAAGCTGAGTTTTTAATCCATTCAGGGTGTGTATGTCCCAGTTTGGGTAGACACACATGCTCAAAATAGAAGACGTAACACAGGTGGCGGCTGGGGGTGGCCACCTGAGTCTGAACCGGGGTCCAGGTGGGTTTGTGCTCTGGTGACTAACCTGAGCTACCCCAGGTCATGTTGCTATTTTTAGCATGTTAGCTCAAGCAGAACTAGCACAAATAGGTCTAACCAAGCTGGGAAGCAAGATCCAAGTTGCAGCGTATATGTAGCCATAGGTTAACAGGCTCAGTTCATTGGAAAGCTACTCTTTTGGGCTTTTCTCAGATGGAAACAGAACTGGTCTGTTTATTACTAATTGCAAACACATGTCTTTTCTTCATACAATGTCCTTCAGTATGCAGCAGCAAGACCCTTGCCAAAACTTTCTGGCATTTTAGTTACACTTAGAATCCAAATCCACATTTTTCTGTGAGAAAAGCTGTAAGAAAGATTGTAAACAGGATAATTATGAAGCAATACAATTTTAAATACTAGTTTTACTTGCCGGTTGTTTTGTTTTGAATGTATAACTGTTTTCCCTCTCCACGTGAGTCATGGAGACAACATGTAATTGAAGCACAAATGTGGTTCCACTAAAAAACACCTTTAAACAATTCTGTTGGAGATTTTATCAGCACAAATGGGAGGAATGATAGAGAATAGGCAGGGAAGAATAGAGAATGACAAGTTACCCATAATCACTGTAATGCTTTAAAATAACTGACTCTAGTGTCAATTCTGTGTGGCCTGGCCTTCTTTATCTTGCTCTCTGGGACATCCCTGAAAGGGAACCAACCAACCAGAAAAGCCTCAAAAATCCCTAGTATAGTTGTCTGGGTTTTCCAGAGAGGCCAAAAATCACCTCTTGTGAGCAGACAATTTGCAATTCCTTGGGAAGTTTTCAGATAATATAAAGAGCTAAAAGTGATCAAGCCACATTCTCATATCCAATTGAGGGGCGGGAATAGGGAAAATAGCGGGGTAGCAGAAAGAGAAGTTTCCCCTGATCGCCACTTCATCCCCATGAGGAGGGGCAAAAAAAGAATAAACCATGATTGACTTGTATGTGCACTGCTACTGGCTAGAAACAAACCACTTAATAGAGTTGGTTGACTTAAAACAGCAACAAAAAACTTTCATTCAAAAATTGATTTGGTTGTTCATCCTCTATTTACAGTGGCAAAATAGAAAAGCAAAAAGTGGGCCAGCAATTCCAGAAAAAGAAAAACCTCTTAAATTGAACCCAAAAAAATTAAAATTAAATTTTTTGAAACCAAAAATTTCCAGCAAATATTTTAATAGTTCTCAAAAAAAAAAACAAAAAAAAAAACAAAAAAAAAAACAACCATTCCTGCTTGAAACCTGTGAGATGAAAGTGACTTAGAAATTTTTTTTCACAGGTAGCATTTTCCACTTCACTAGCAATTCTACTGATCAGGTTTTCAAATCTAACAGAGGTTCTCCTTTGGCTCAAGTGGTCTGTGTTTTTAGAGGGAGAGGATCTGAAGAATTCTATACCCCACTCTTGCCATAAAGTTCTTTGAAGCCACTGTGTTCAGTCTTGGGCCAATTGTGAAATTACTAAATAGCCACTGTTTTATCTGATAAGCGAGGTAAGTGACAGCTTAAAATCTGAACCTCCCTGGAAATCAAACCTCTTTCAAAAAACCATTCTACAGGACTGTAATGATTAATTTGTTTGTTTTTCCCCTGAGCAAATGGCTCTTGCAGCCAACTATGTCAATATTGTTGTTGTTCTAGTAAATTCAGTGCACTATGTACAAATTAACAGGCTCTCATTGCACTACTATTGAGCTGACATTTGTTGTAGGAACATTCACAAGCCTATCTCTTATGCAGAGCAGATTCATTGTTCTTTGACCTACAACAGAATTTTAATAACAAGATTAATTAAAGTGTATTTAGTAGGGGACTATATATAACCACTCAGCTATGCGAACATTACCCATAAACTGCATGAATACCACTTTTCAGGTAGGCATTACCATACGATAAAGCTTACTACTATGTGATTTTAACTTGGTATATGTGTAGTTTGTTTATGTGTGTGTAGTTTGTTTATTTGTTTTTAAATATGTCAACATTCATTCATTTTATCTGCCTACTAGTTATAGATGCTGGAATGGGCGAGCTCACCTTTCCTTAAGTCTTCTGCTCTAGGCAAGATAAACATAGTGGGCCACATGCCCAGCAAAGATTTTTTAAAACAATTATCCAGTTTTACCCTGAAACAGAGGCGGGTCTAGCCTATTGGAGGCCTAAGAAGGAATATTGGGGCGGGGCGCCCACACACGAAACATACTAAAATAAGCAAATAGGGGGCCCCTTGAGCAGCTTGGAGCCCTAAGCAATTACTTAGTCTTCTTATGCCTAGTGCCCGTTCTGCCCTGAAATGAGACCATAGATTTCTAAATACTGTAGAGAAATGTGGTTTTACATGGAAAAGCATATAGGGTCTGGTGCCACGAACCTCTCCCACACAGTGGACATGTTATAAATGTAGCAAGGACATTTCTCAAATGTTATTGAAACTATTTTGTTCTTAGACTTTTGCCCACATACCCCAAGAGAGGCAGATATGGGAAAGAGTACTTGGCTCTGTAGCTATAGTTATTGGCCAAAGACAGCCATGAGAGTAGAATTTTAAAAGATGGGTATAGTACATAGCAACTTTGTCCTGATTCTGTCTGCCTAGATAAACTCTTTGTCACTTCTCCAAGAATATGAGAGTCCCCTTGTCACAGATAATTGGCAGGCAATAGGAGAGGAAAGAATCAAATGAGAACATAATGCTGAACATGAAAGCACATATTAAAAGACAAATCTAAGTGGAAGAATGGTGAAAATATCTTGTTCTTATTGCATGCATAAAATACAACCGCTCTTACACTGCGTTTTTAAAATAAAAACAGAAGCAGCTCTTTAAAAGCCACAAACCAATAGAAAAACAGATTAAAATTGGCTTTCACAAAGTCTCTTAGCTGAGGTACTGTAATAAAGTACTTTGTACTTATAGTACTGTAGCTATCATCCAAGAACCTCAAAGCACTTACAAGCCATTAAGCAAGCCTCCTAACATCTTTAAGAGGTACCTATAAGTAATAAACTATTTTTTCAGATGGCTCAACTCAGGCACCAAGAGACTAACTTGCTCAAGGAGACACAGCTGAAGAACAGGAAACAGAACCCAGGAGGTTCTGACTTCCAGTCCCCTGATCTGTCTCAAAACACTCCACAATGTCATGCATTGGAGAAAATAGAATTTAATGGGAAATAAATATTTGGAACATTCAAAAATATATGCATTGGTTCCTGGGGGAGAGACTGGCCATAACATCTAACACAATTCCTCCAAAGGTTCAAAGTCGTAAACGGTACTTGTGGAATGTTCTACCAATACAAGGGACATTTTGTAGTGGTTAGTTTGTAGTGATAGTGTAGAACTCATTAAAGAGTGTCAGTGAGTCCATTATAAATCCCAGTTTCATCATTCAGTTTGCAGAATGAGCCTTGGTACACACACACACACAGTCTCAGCTGGAGAGTGAACTGTTTTTCTTCCAGATACGAGTGTGGTATAGTGCATGAACTCCTCTTCAGTAGGCTAGCATTCTATGACTTTACATATATTTTCTTAACACAGGTTTCAGAGTAACAGCCGTGTTAGTCTGTATTTGCAAAAAGAAAAGTACTCCTTTTCTTTTTTCTTAACACAGCCACCACCACTGTTTGGAACAGGCACACTTTAATATAAAACGACAGAATTAATTTATACAGAACTTGTTATAAAATATGGGCTAAGAACATTGTACAGAAGTTTGAAATGAAAATGAAAACACAACTTGAAGATTTACCACATAATTGTTAAATGTAAATTTTTACATATTATTCTTCTCTGAAGCAAAATGTATTTCAGAGTTTAGTATGCTATCAGTTTCTAATAAGTGATAGTAACTGAAGGCACTTCCAATATTAAAGTTAGACTCAACTCCTTTGTACATCTCATACTACAACGTATTTAAATTGGTCTGTTTTTCAGGAGTGGACTGATTTTTTTGGGTGTGGATGCTTCAGGGTGCGTCAAGTGTCTTTGCAAGAATTTGACTTTTCTTGTTGTGCTTGATTCCTTTCTTTGCTTAACTGTCTTGAATGCAATATTGGCAACTATTCTTAAACCCCAGTCCTTCAAAGACTTATGCACATGCTCAGCTTTATGAACTGTGAGTGGTACCATTGACTAGTGGTTTGTAGCCTAACCTTTTGGGGCAGGGCCTATCTTAACACTTTTTTAAAACACATAGCACACAGGGCAATACTCAAATAATAAATGTAATTATGTAGAGCACAAGATTCTCCACACTGCTTAAATCCCATGGTAAAACTATGTCTTTGGGGTGGGGAGGATATTGAAACAAATCATCTAAATCAGGGGTGCCACTTGATCTGCAGCTAAACAGTCAGTGGAGAAAATATTTCCAGTGGAGAAACTAAGGCACAGGCAGCCTCTTCTAGGTTTGAATGGCTGGTTTCAGCTTACAGCCTTCCTGTAGGTCAAAATAGAAGTACTGTCCTGCACTTGGTTCCCTACATAAAGACATTACTCAGGGATTGTGTGGGAAGAAAGCAGTTTAACCTGTTGTGGATTCCATTGAATACAGTGGTTCAGCTCAGTGCAGTCTGAGATACAGGAAGTATTATATTTTGAGAACAAGCATTATAATAAAGGAAAAAAACAACAAACCTAGATATAGCAGCAATTCCAGCCTCACTATAATTTTGTGCAGACTAAAAACAGCTTTGATATTCTCCTGTGAGAGATGGCAACAAATGCCAACACAATTGCTGTTTTCTCTTGTCCAATTAAATGGTACAACAGCAGCCACAAGGGAAAAACCAACTCCTTGAGTCTATTACTATGGCTGCTTTTCAGATTCCATCAATCATGTGCGATGCTGCTCCTTTACTTTTTCTTGCATTTGCCCTTCCATAAAGTTGGATGCATGAGAGGCCTTACCATTTGACCCTCCCTGCAAGAGTCTCATTATTCTACCTCTTGAACCATAAGTATTCTAGTGTTTGGAATCTGCTTGCATGTTGTCTGCAAGTTCTTTATGCTACTGGTGCCCACTTCTGATTTTTAATTTCTGAGTTTACAAGTGAAGTAAGAGGTTAAGGAGACAGGGGAAATGCAATAAAAAGGCTTGAGATGCTAATAAAACCGAAATACTTTATCACGTCAGCAATTTTACAGCATTCTTAAATTCTTCAGATTTTTTTTTTTGCCTATACTATGTAAATACTAAGTAGACAAAAAATATTGGTCCATGTCTTATCTCTGACCCCTTTTAAAAAAGTTTTCCAGGGCTAACATTTTATTTTATTTTCCCAATCTAGTTTGAGATGTCTTTCACTGACACAGAAAATAGAACATTTAAAAAAAGTAAGATCAATGTTATGTTTTAGTGAATTGTGTAAGATTAGATTATTTTGGTCTTTTTAGGTGTGATCTGTGAATTAAATCACTGTATAGTAGCTAATTAGAAGTAGGGTTGGCAACAGTCCCTTATTACAAGGGATGTCCCTTATTTTTTCATCTCTGTACAATAAGACTGAGAGTGACTGAGTGCTGCAAAAAGCAGCAAGAAATACCCCTGGCAAATTTAGGTGAGTACTGCTTAATATTAATTATTATTAACAATAATATTAATATTAACAATGATGATAATAAATAATAATATCAGGAAGAGGGATGGGCTAAGAAAACAGTCCTTTACTTTACAATGCTGGCAATCCAAATTAGAAGGAAAAGTTTACAGATAAATTCATGTAGGAATTAGCTTCTATTTGAAAACACTCACCATGCAGTTCTTGAAGATAAGTCTCCCACCTTGGGTGGAGTTACTGTTTTGCTTCCTTATGTCATGAAAATAGTTTAAGGGGAGAAATGATAGATGTGCAAGTAAGTTTCAAGGGAGAGAAGGCAATAATTATCATTTCCTTTTTATTGAACCCTTTCCATTCCTAAGCAGAATGTCACCACTTAAAGAATTACCTTAGTATGAGACAAAACCACACTGCCATGCAGCCAATGGGGAGCAGAGTGAAAGCAGGTTGTGGAATAGATGTGCATGGGTCTCCATACACCTAGTGAGCTGGGATCATCATCTTCTCCATGTAGGTCAGGCGGAAGGCAGAATGTGGGGGAGGAACCTGCGCCTAGCCATCAAATCAGAAATTACATGGATCTAGGAGGTGAAACTTTTAGCACCAAGGATACAGTAATGATGCTGTGGAGGGGCAAATGGACTGTCTTGTGCCCTTCCCACAATTTGGGGGATAGTGTGGATCCCATACCCTAAGCTTTCATGTAGTTCCTCCACAAAAACCTCCTACTTGGACCTTGAGCTGTGTGCGAATTTCACTGACTGTATTAAACCAATTGCATTAAACCAGTATTTGGGACAAAGCAGCCAAGGCATTTTAGGATCCATAGCTTCAGGGCTTCTTAGGCATGTAGTTCCACCTTCCACTAACAGGTGCTAGCAGCATAACTCTCACAAATTCAGTTACTGCTTCTCAGAGAAACATGCTGCACAATATTTTAGAGTAACATTCCTACAGATATGGGAAACTTTGAGTACAAGATGAAATAATAAACTGCAAGACTCTGATTTATACAAACAAAGCAACTTATCCCAGATCCAGAACATTAAGGGCCAGACTGGGACTCACCCTAATGCAACTATACAGGGGACTAGGACCCCCAACTATCCCACTGGATGGCCACATTATGTTTCTGGGGGCAGGGACTGCATGCCTGGTACTCCCTTCCAACCAGGTGGGCCGGAAAAGGACAGAGAGGAGTGTGTACTGGGCAGTTCCTTAATTTCACCAAAACAGTTCTTTGGACAGCTGAGCTGGCACATGGAGAAAAAAAAGCTACACCTCTCTCAGTGCTGCAGTAAATTATTAGGTTTCAGAGTAGCAGCTGTATTAGTCTGTATCCGCAAAAAGAAAAGGAGGACTTGTGGCACCTTAGAGACTAACAAATTTATTTAAGCATAAGCTTTCGTGAGCTACAGCTCACTTCATCGGATGCATGCGGTGGAAAATACAGTGGGGAGATTTATATACACAGAGAACATGAAACAATGGGTATTACCATAAACACTGTAACGAGAGTGATCAGGTAAGGTGAGCTATTAATGGTTAGTGGTTCTGTTGTGTGGTGTGTGGTTGCTGGTGAGTATTTGCTTCAGGTTGGGGGGCTGTCTGTAGGCAAGGACTGGCCTGTCTCTCAAGATCTGTGAGAGTGATAGGTTGTCCTTCAGGATAGGTTGTAGATCCTTGATGATGCGTTGGAGAGGTTTTAGTTGGGGGCTGAAGGTGATGGCTAGTAGCGTTCTGTTATTTTCTTTGTTGGGCCTGTCCTGTAGTAGGTAACTTCTGGGTACTCTTCTGGCTCTGTCAGTCTGTTTCTTCACTTCAGCAGGTGGGTATTGTAGTTGTAAGAATGCTTGATAGAGATCTGGTAGGTGTTTGTCTCTGTCTGGGGGGTTGGAGCAAATGTGGTTGTATCATAGAGCTTGGCTGTAGACAATGGATTGTATGGTGTGGTCTGGATGAAAGCTGGACGCATGTAGGTAGGCATAGTGGTCAGTAGGTTTCCGGTATAGGGTGGTGTTTATCAAGGGCTTCTTTTCCATGGGTCCAGAAGATGAAGAGGTCATCAATGTAGCACAAGTAGAGTAGGGGCATTAGGGGACGAGAGCTGAGGAAGCGTTGTTCTAAGTCAGCCATAAAAATGTTGGCATACTGTGGGGCCATGCAGGTACCCATAGCAGTACTGCTGATTTGAAGGTATACATTGTCCCCAAATGTGAAATAGTTATGGGTGAGGACAAAGTCACAAAGTTCAGCCACCAGGTTTGCTGTGACATTATCGGGGATACTGTTCCTGACGGCTTGTAGTCCATCTTTGTGTGGAATGTTGGTGTAGAGGGCTTCTACGTCCATAGTGGCTAGGATGGTGTTTTCAGGAAGATCACCAATGGATTGTAGTTTCCTCAGGAAGTCAGTGGTGTCTCAAAGATACTGGGAGTGCTGGTAGCGTAGGGCCTGAGGAAGGAGTCTATATAGCCAGACAATGCTGCTGTCAGGGTCCCAGTGCCTGAGATGATGGGGCGTCCAGGATTTCCAGGTTTATGGATCTTGGGTAGCAGATAGAATACCCCTGGTTGGGATTCTAGGGGTGTGTCTGTGCGGATTTGTTCTTGTGCTTTTTCAGGGAGTTTCTTGAGCAAATGGTGTAGTTTCTTTTGGTAACCCTCAGTGGGATCAGAGGGTAATGGCTTGTAGAAAGTGGTGTTGGAGAGCTGCCTATCAGCCTCTTGTTCATATTCCGACCTATTCATGATGACGACAGCACCTCCTTTGTCAGCCTTTTTGATTATGATGTCAGAGTTGTTTCTGAGGCTGTGGATGGCATTGTGTTCTGCACGGCTGAGGTTATGGGGAAAGTGATGCTGCTTTTCCACAATTTCAGCCCGTGCACATCGGCGGAAGCACTCTATGTAGAAGTCCAGTCTGTTGTTTCGACCTTCAGGAGGAGTCCACACAGAATCCTTCTTTTTGGTCACTCGATTACAGACCTAAAAGTGGCAATTCTTCAACAAAAACACTTCAAAGACAGTCTCCAACGAGAGACTGCTGAATTGGAATTAATTTGCAAACTGGATACAATTAACTTAGGCTTGAAGAAAGACTGGGAGTGGATGGGTCATTACACAAACTAAAACTATTTCCCCATGTTTATTCCCCCCCACACCCACTCCCCCCCCCCCCCCCGCTGTTCCTCAGAGGTTCTTGTCAACTGCTGGAAATGGCCCACCTTGATTACCACTATAAAAGGTTTTTTTCCCCCCGCTCTCCTGCTGGTAATAGCTCACCTTACCTGGTCACTCTTGTTACAGTGTGTATGGTAACACCCATTGTTTCATGTTCTCTGTGTATATAAATCTCCTCACTGTATTTTCCACTGAATGCATTGGATGAAGTGAGCTGTAGCTCACGAAAGCTTATGCTCAAATAAATTTGTTTGTCTCTAAGGTGCCACAAGTCCTCCTTTTCTTTTTGCAGATACAGACTAACACGGCTGCTACTCTGAAACCGGTCACTATGTAAGGCACTGAATTTATCCGTATGTAGTGGAAATCTATCAACTTCATGAAAAAACTCATACAGATATAGACAGACATCATCTTCCTTTCCAAATGCAAACAGATGGACATCATACCAAAAGGACTGAGGGTAAAAAATCCATTATAATCTACATACCACACAGACTATGCTGACAGCTTGTGCCACACACTCTCAAAGAAACTGCGGAACCACCTGATCAACATCCTCTACAGCAAACAGGGCAAGATTAAGAATGAGCTCTCAAAACTGGATACTCTCATAAAAAAAACAACCTTCCACCCAAACTTCCTCATGGCTGGACTTTACGAAAACTAGACAAGCCATTTACAACACACACTTTGCTTCTCTACAAGAGAAAAAGGACACTAAACTATCTAAACTACTACATGCCACAAGGGGCCACAACAGTGGTTCCCTTAACCCACCCAGCAATATTGTTAATCTATCCAACTGTACTCTTAGCCCAGCAGAAGAATCTGTCCTATCTCGGGGCCTCTCCTTCTGCCCTTCCACCCCCATAAACATGATACAGTTCTGTGGTGACCTAGAATCCTATTTTCTACGTCTCCGACTCAAGGAATATTTCCAAGACACCTCTGAACAACATACTAACCCACAGAGACCTTCCTACCAAGACTACAAAAAGAATGGAACCGTATCAAATGCCTTACTGAAATAGAGGTAAATTAGATGAACTGTGTTTCCTTTGTCTAAAAAATCTGTTATCTTCTCAAAGAAGGAGATCAGATTGGTTTGACGTGATCTACCTTTTGTAAAATCATGTTGTATTTTGTCCCAATTACCATTGACCTCAATGTCCTTTACTACTTTCTCCTTCAAAATTTTTTCCAAAACCTTGCATACTACAGATGTCAAACTAACAGGCCTGTAGTTACCCAGATCACTTCCCCCTTTCCCTTCTTAAAAATAGGAAATATGTTATTAATTCTCCAGTCATACGGTACAACCCCTGAGTTTACACATTCATTACAAATTTTTGCTAATGGGCTTGCAATTTCATGTGCCAGTTCCTTTAATATTCTTGGATGAAGATTATCTGGGCCCCCCGATTTAGTCCATTAAGCTGTTCAAGTTTGGCTTCTACCTCAGATGTGGTAATATCTACCTCCATATCCTCCTTCCCATTTGTCGTCCTACCATTATCCCTAAGCTCCTCATTAACCTCATTAAAGACTGAGGCAAAGTATTTGTTTAGATATTGAGCCATGCCCAGATTATCCTTAACCTCCACTCCATCCTCAGTGTTTAGCGGTCCCACTTCTTCTTTCTTTGTTTTCTTCTTATTTATATGGCTATAGAACCTTTTACTATTGGTTTTAATTCCCTTTGCAAGGTCCAACTCTACATGGCTTTTGGCCTTTCTCACTTTATCCCTACATGTTCTGACCTCAATAAGGTAGATTTCTTTGCTAATCCCTCCCATCTTCCACTCCTTGTAGTCTTTCTGCTTTTTCTTAATCACCTCTCTAAGGTGCTTGCTCATCCAGCTTGGTCTACAACTCCTGCCTATGAATTTTTTCCCCTTGGGATGCAGGCTTCTGATAGTTTCTGCAACTTTGACTTGAAGTAATTCCAGGCCTCTTCCGCCATTAGATCCACAAGTTCTTCAGTCCAATCCACTTTCCTAACTAATTTCCTTAATTTTTTAAAGTTAGCCCTTTTGAAATCAAAAACTCTAGTCACAGATCTATTTTTGTTTATCCTTCCATTTAGTTTGAACTGAATTAGCTCTTGATCGCTCGAACCAAGGTTGTCCCCTACCACCATTTCTTCTATGAGGTCCTCGCTACTCACCAAAACCAAATCTAAAATGGTATCTCCTCTTGTTGGTTCAGCAACTACTTGATGAAGGAATCCATCAGCTATCGCATCCAGGAAAATCTGAGCCCTATTATTATTACTAGCACTTGTCCTTCAGTCTATATCTGGGAAGTTAAAGTCTCCCATGATCACACAATTCCCATTAGTATTTACTTCATTAAAAACATTAAAGAGGTCTCTATCCATCTCCAGATTGGATCCCAGCGGTCTGTAGCACACCCCAAGCACTATCCCAGGGGAGGCTCTAGTAGCTTTCTTCCCCAATGTGATTTTTGTCCAGACAGACTGTCTTATCCATTCCATCACTTCTTATTTCTTTACAGTCTACCTCATCATTGATATACAATGCTACTCCACCACCTTTGCCTTTATTTCTGTCTTTTCTAAACAGCACATACCCTTCAATACCCGTACTCCAGTCATGACTACTATTCCACCATGTTTCTGTTATCCCTATAATATCTGGTTTTACTTCCTGCATCAATAGCTCTAGTTCCTCCATTTTGTTACCTAGACTCTTCGCATTGGTGTACAAACATCTTAATTTTTGCTGTTTGGCCTCGTTCATATTCTTTACCCAATTAGGCACAGACATTCTACTGCCAATATCACCTATTAGACTGGTATGTACACGACCCTTCCTCCTTATGTCCATTCTCCTACCCACGGCTGTATCCTTTCTTACTTCATTTTCTTCCCTCTCAGTGTTGAAATACTGGAGAAACAGCCTCTAAGCAGAAGGGATAATCAAGATCTTTCTGAACCTGAACCATTTGTCAGAAATGCAAAGAAAAATGACCCAGCAGATGCTAAAAAAGAAGTCCAAGGCTTTCTCCAGAGTTGGAGACATGGGAGAGATCCCTAGTCTGCAAATGCATACCAGATTACACAACCAGCAACCCATACAGATGACTCAATTGTCAAAATGGGCTATTTTGCTGAATATTGGAACTACCCGTACCACAGATTTTTGGTGTTAAAAAAAAAAACCCAACTGTTTATAAGCATGTGGAACTCATAAGCAACTGCTAATAAGTCAAATTAATGGACTGAATGTTACATATATGTTGTTAATAGAAATGTCAGGATGACATTACATTTACAAGGGAGGAGTGTAGCTCTCAAGGGAATGTCAGGGTTAACTTACCTGGAGCACTGTTGAAGGGAAAAAGGGAACACAGTAAGGAAACAAGGTATGGTCTCAGGGGGGTTGTTTTGGTGTCCCAGTGAACCTGAGCTGGTGTGGGACTTATGCAGGCTGCATTTGTTTGGGTTTTTTATATTAAGTTTAATAAATCTTCAGTTTTAAAGCCATCCTTGAACTGTGACTGCAACTCAAGCCCTACTTCAATAACTGAAGGTGGAGAACAAAGAAACAAACCAAACCAAAAATACTGCGGTCAGCATAAGCAACCAAACCTAGGGCAGATGATAAATCCATTAAGAGCATCTCAGTAAAATTCTTAATTATTATAATTAGCTCTTTGATATTACCGTGACAGGAATTCTGCCTGAGAGAGTGCGCCTGAAGTGGGACCTGAAGTGGGAAGATAATTTACATATCTCCCAAAAGTAGCACTGGTTAAAACAAATTGTGACTGGAAGTGTTGAATTCTGGGAGTATTGTCTTTGGCATGCAGCGTGACCTCTGATAACTGGACTCTTGGGACACTGGTGGAATTGTTGTCTTGAATGACACGATCCAAGATGCAGCATTTACTGGTTCAGAGATGGATCAAGCAAGCGGAATCCGACCTACAGTAGCCATGGCTAACAATGATTGCATTAGAATCTCCAGGTGTGTTTTATTGTATGATCACAGAAATTAAAGATGAAAAAGATCTATGAAGTCACCAAGTCAATCTTGCTACTAGGGGCAGCAATGTTCCTAACAGTGTAATCTGTCCACTTTTTCAATTATCCCTAGCAATGGGTTTTTTATCATTTCCAGTGGGAAACAATCCCCCTCACTATGATATCTTTGTCAGGAACTTTTCCTGGTATTCAATCCAAGTTTTCCTCCTTTTACTGTATAGTAGTAAAAAGGGGTGAATTTCAAAATGTTCACTTCTGATAAACATTAGCAAGACAAGAGCTGATCCAAGCTCATCTGAACTGAACCTTTGTGGTCTAGAAATCAGGTTAGAAGTTTCAGAGGAATGTGGCTTTTTTGAGAGATTTCAAATCTGCCTGGGTTTTGGCTACACTGAGAGTACCATAGAGCAGCTTTCCTCCTGGTATTTGTGATTCCAATTTCAGCAAAAGCCAGGAAGTACAGAGGAACACAAAGAAAACTCTAACAAACAAACTAGATAACTAAACTTTTCTGAACTTTGGAAGTGGTTGGTTTTATATTTTAAGAGAAGGTTTAGTTTGATTTTTATTTCTTCCAACTTGTTCTTTCTATATTTAGTGCCAAATGTTTCTTGGAGTTACATCAGTACAACGGCATCAAGAGTAATGAGGTTGCCTCGTTTCAGAGTGGTAGCTGTGTTAGTCTGTATCAGCAAAAAAAACCGAGGAGTACTTGTGGCACTTTAGAGACTAACAAATTTATTTGAGCATAAGTTTTCGTGGGCTAAAGCCCACTTCATCAGATGCATGCAGTGGAAAATACAGTAGGAAGATATATATATACAGAGAATATGAAAAAAATGGGGGTTGCCATACCAACTCTAACAAGAGTAATCCATTAAGGTGGGCTATTATCAGCAGGAGGAAAAAAAACTTTTGTAGTGATAATCAGGATGGCCCATTTCAAACAGTTGACAAGGTGTGAGTAATAGTAGGGGGAAAATTAGCATTGGGAAACAGTTTTTAGTTTGTGTAATGACTCATCCACTCCCAGTCTTTATTCAAGCCTAATTTAATGGTGTCCAGTTTGCAAATTAATTCTAGTTCTGCAGTTTCTCGTTGGAGTCTGTTTTTGAAGGTTTTTTTTTATTGAATAATTGTTACTTTTAGGTCTGTAATTGAGTGTCCGGGGAGGATGAAGTGTTCTCCAACTGGTGTAAGTGCAAGCAGAATTTGGCCCTTAATTTGCAGCTTCCTGTAGCTGGAATCTGAAACAAGTAAAATTCAACAGTGTAGACACCGCTGCTAGGTTGTACACCACTGCCATCTTCAGTGCAAGACATGAATCTTTTTTAAGAGGGTCATTCAGCTGAAATGCACTGAACTAACTCATTTAAATATAATCAAATGGTTAAAATCTGACAGCAGAATGGAACAGATTTTTCCACTGTTTGCAATGTTAGAGAAATCAATAACACAGCTTTTCTGTGGTGTATGCATATTTTTAAAAAAATATTTGGAGATTGAAAACCAATGTACAATAAATAGGAAAATTAAAATCTCATATTACACTGCCAAATGATGGGGTAATAGACACGACCATATTGTTCTGTAAAAAGCTGCTTTAAGAAGAGAAGTATGAATTGAAGCATTTAGTCAGTACGGTTTGAACAGATGGTGTGATTAACAACTAGCATGTTAGCCATCTCAAGAGCTTACATAAAAGTAAACAAATACAGTAAAAACATATCACTTTATTCCCCAAAAAGTACTTTTCATTCATTTATGATTTGAGAGTCTATAGATTTACTGTAGGGCTATACATGTTTGATGGGGAAGCAGTTAGCAGTCAGGGAAGAGTGCATTTTCTAGAAGTATTTTGGTCAGATACTGCTCTTAGATGTATTCTTCTAATCCTCTGAATTTTAATTTTTCATTGGACCAACCAAACTAGTGCACTGGTTGTCATGCATGCTGACCAAATAACAACATCTGAAATAAAGAGCTGGAGGAATATAAACCTCCAAGCCATTATGGAGGAGACTACACTGCCTTGAGAAAGAACTTCAGATCTGTTCCAGTTCTGATCAATACATATCATACTAGAAGTACAGTTGTACATAACAGGTCTGATTTCTGCTATGTAAGGGCTGCTTTGATCTATTTTGGCTTGGCAAAAGCCCTAAAGCCAACCCAGACAGCCGCTGGAGGGTTCTCTCTGTGTAGGGAAATCCTTAGGTGGCATCTTCACCCTTTCTCCCAGCAGGAGGTAGGCCTAGGAGAAGGGGCCAAACTCAGGCCTCTCTGAAGTCCCAGCAAGTCTTGGCTGTTGGTGTAAAGTGGAGAAATGCTTAGGCCCAGGATTTGTTGAGAGGGATACTGAGGTTCTGGCCTATTATTTTTGTTAGCAGTGAGTGGAACAGATGGTATATCTGAGTTTTCTTTCCTGACCAATTATTATAAAATAAAAACTTTTATTTTTTAAGAAAAAGAAAAAAGGAGCTAGCAGCACTATACAGGAGGAGAGACATGGGAACTGAATTAGTTCTCCCCAGGATCAGAAAGATTGGCATCATAACTCTAGTACAAATATTCAAAGATTTTTTAATTCCATTCTTCCACATGTTCAGCTTTGGGTTTTTTGTCCACTTCAGAACTACAAAGTCATTCTAAATAGATAGTGGAAGGCAGGCAGCAAAGGTATTTAGCTGTCATAGCTCCAAGTGTTTGCTGAGTGCTTTTCTTTTAATTCCAGTATGCCAAACATGCCAGGGTTTGTTTCTGATAACTTATCATCCACTAGAAATAGCTAAATACTGGGGAAACGTCCCGTATTTACTCAAATGTAACAGTAAATTTATTTCAGCACATACCCCTTGTGCATTTACTTTTTGGGACTATATTACAGCGATACACCGAACTGATCACAGAAATGGCGTTTTATGCTCGCATATTCAGATATTCACACTAGAAGTGGTATACTCTCTTTTAATGGTAGAAGGACAAGGTTCACAAAATGCTTGGAAGTGCCTTCGAAAAGAAGCAATTAGCTGAGCCAGACAAGGATCTGACTCATCCTTTAGAGCAGAGGTGAGCAAACTATGGCCTGTTGGCCACATCCAGCCAGCGGGACCAACCTGCTTGGCACCTGAGCTCCCGGCCGGGGAGGCTAGCCCCCAGCCTCTCCCCTGCTGTCCCACCTCCCTCATAGTTACACCGCTGCGCAGGCAGTGCGGCTTGCACCCACCCACCTCCCAGGCTTTCCAATAAGCCTGTCCTGCCGCTCTGAGTGGCCTGGTAGGGGGTTGGGGGGGGCATTGGATAAGGGCGCCCAAGGGACAAGGAGTGGCGGGGGGTTGGATGGGTCGGAGGTCCCAGGGGGCCTGTCAGGGAGGGGGTGTGGATAGGGGTTGGGGCAGTCAGGGGACAGGGAGCAGGGGGGGGCTTGGATAGGAGTGGGGTCCCAGGGGGGCAGTTGGGGCAGGGGGTCCCGGGAGGGGGCAGTCAGGGGACAAGGAGTGGGGGGATTGGATGAGTCGGGGGTTCTGAGGGGGGCAGTCAGGGGGCAGATAGGGAGCAGGGTCCAGGCTGTTTGGGGAGGCACAGCCTTCCCTACCCGGCCCTCCATACCATTTCGCAACCCCATTGTAGCCCTTGGGCCAAAAAGTTTGCCCACCCCTGCTTTAGAGCTAAGGCTCTTCACAGACTTACAATTACATTGTGTCAATTACCATACTGGTGACAAAATTACAGACTAGTAAATGCAATATTTATATAGATGGGACATTATATGACACAGCACAGGGACAGGATTCATAGTGGATCACAAGCTAAATATGAGTCAACAGTGTAACACTGTTACAAGAAAAGCAAACATCATTCTGGGATTAGCAGGAGTGTTGTAAGCAAGACACAAGAAGTAATTCTTCCGCTCTACTCCACACTTATTAGGCCTCAGCTGGAGTAATACGTGCAGTTCTGGGTGCCACATTTCAGGAAAGATGGGGAGAAATTGGAGAAAGTCCAGAGAAGAGCAACAAAAATGATTAAAGGTCTAGAAAACCTGACCTATGAGGGGAGATTGAAAAAAATTGGGTTTCTTTAGTCTGGAGAAGAGAAGACTGAGAAGGGACATGATAACAGTTTTCAAGTACATAAAAGGTTGTTACAAGGAGGAGGGAGAAAAATTGTTCTCCGTAACCTTTGAGGATAGGACAAGAAACAACGGCAAGGGATTATATTGCAGCAAGGGAAGTTTAGGGTGGACATTAAGAAAAACTTCCTGTCAGGGGGTTAAGCACTGGAATAAATTGCCCTAGGGAGGTTGTGGAATCTCGATCATTGGAGATTTTTAAGAGCAGGTCAGACAAACACTTGTCAGGCATGGTCTAGACAATACTTAGTCCTGCCATGACTGCAGGGGACTGGACTAGATGACCACTTGAGGTCCCCTCCAGTCCTACAATTCTATGATTTTATACAGAAGAAAAGTGTGCAGCCTTGCAATTAAAAAAAAAGATTAACGAAACATTAAGAACAGGAGGGAGATAATTGAAAAGTAGGGTATGTAGACCCAGACAGAAAAGTCTGAGAACATACAGAGCCAAGTGATGATCTTAGTAATAGGACTAGACGACCTCTCCAGGTCCCTTCCAGTCCTAAGATTCTGTGATTCTATGATTCCCAAAAACCCTTACCAGAGTCCTGGCACAATTAAACAAGGCAGACAAAGATTAGATGGTACACTCTGAATCTAAACTATGCATGAAAATTACAACTGAGCAAGTACTGTATATGGTGAGAAAATGTAAACTGTCCAGCCAGTAAATCTTACAGCAGCCTATTCCCCCCTTCCCTCCCCTCCCCTCTTCTCCCCTCCGCCCCTTCCCCCACCCAGGAATGAAGACTTGAGCAAGACTATCTGGCTCCAAAAAGGAAAGGTTAAAACTTTCTAAATTCTCTTAAGCATGCTGATCTGCTACCTCCTCTTAAAGTACTACTTCTCCAGGAGAGATTCAAACCCCCAGGGGCTTCTTCAAACCACCTTCTTTGATTAAATAATGTACGTTCATCTATTCAGAAAACAGATAATTCCATGTGATTTGTATAGCTAATCCAACAATAATCTAGAAGATCTAGTACTAAATTGTAACAGTGAACTGTTGACAATCAATTCAGATCACAAATAGATCTGAGGAAATCATGACCAGCAAGTAGCATTCCATGAGCAGAAAGAGGGGCTAGACTGAGTTAAACTCACGGAGAATAAATTTGTTCAGTTCTTCTAATATTTACTACAATAATTGGCAGCTGAGTGTAAGCATAATCCCAGGGATATTTGTAAGAGCACCACCATTTATATACACAGTATCTGACTTTGTGTCCAATTCTGATCATGTACAGGATACTATTGTATGTGTTCAGGTGGAAAAAAGTAAAGGTGATTCATTTAAAGCTCTCTGCTTCATCAGTTTGAACAGCCGGTCCTCATCATTTGTGTCTGCAATATTAGTCAAAAGATCTGTCCTAAAAGTAAAAGGCTGAAAGAAGGTCTATGTAGTTTACTCCCCACAGTGCTGCAAGCTTTTCAACGGAGAACAGCAAACACCAATATATGAGGCAGGGTTTGGCTGAGGTTTCTGGGATCTGCCTATTTGCAGGTATTTTTGCCAAACAAGTGGACTGGTGGAGGGCATGGATCAGTGTTCACATTGCACTCCCTGTCAGTACCCAGCCCAAGATGGGGAAGCTAATGATACAACCAGTGGACCAAATTCGGTGATGTATCCTGGTCACATGCCACCTGAGGCACACTGCGCATATGCTAAGAAGTGGATTGGTGAATTAGCTCCATTTTAAAATTTACCTTTTACTTTGGTGGAAATGAGAGAGAGGGTTTATTTTGGAATAGTTCAATAAGGAGAATGAGGAATATCCTCTCAAGGTGTGCAGTGAGTTCTACTTTCTGATCAAGAATGCATTCAGGCATGTACCAGGTAGATTTTTTGCTTTACCTTGAGTAGGTTTTCAATTTTCTGGATTAGGATGACACTCAGACTTTCTATGAGAGATTAAGATGAGTACCACGTCCTCACTTGCTAACCATGGACAAACCAACTCCAAACTAAGAATGCGTGAAGCACTAGACATGAGCAAGACCAGAATCCCTGTTATATTTCAACCATTGTTAAAACAGAAGAAGCCACGGGCAAGATCTTTGGAGGTTATTTAAACATTAACCCAGCCATCACAGCTGGCTGTGAATGGTCTCAGCTGTGTGTAACTTCAAATAGGCTACTTGGAGCTCGGCCCTAGCGTGTGCTGATATCTGTTTAATAATGCTGTTAGTAACCAACACCAACGAAGACTTAGAAGTAATGCTAGAAATAATCCTGCTCCCACCCCCAGTCTTCTCCCAAGTTACCACAGTATAATGCAAGGAAGAGAGAATTACTTGCCTGTTGATCATGCTGACCCATGTTGTCTGATTTCCCTGTGCTCCCCCATCTGTCTCATCTGTCTTTTATCTTATTTTTAGTTTATAAGCTATTTGAGGCAGGGACTGTCCTGTTGTGCTGTGTCTGTACAATGTCTAGCACAATGGGGTCCATAACTAGGGCCCTTTGGCCCTTCAAAATAATAATTTAACAAAGTTCATAAATCTTATCCAAAAGTTGAGTAATGTGGGTAGAATCACCAAGAAGAGAATCTGAAAACAGTGCGCAAAGGAGATGGGGGAGCTTGGTGGTTTGTAAAATGGTTTTATGGCATGGTTAGACCTTGATTACGCTGTTTAGGGAAACAGAGTTTGTGCCAGAATGGGGCTAATGGTGTTAAAGCAGTTATTACTAAATAGTGCCCAGAATTTCTCAAAGGTTGTGCAGGCAATATTTCCTGCTGGCTTTTTATTTCAGTATAGCCTTTTACTACTCTACAACAAAAGAGCACCTAACCAGAGCTCCAAGTGCCCTTTTAAAAAGTACATTAATAAATAAACTGACCCATCAACCACTCCCATGATCAGGTAAAGCAAAAAATGCAGTTGTTGATGTATTATCTATGTTAATGCTGCTGACTCCCCAGAGCCTCATCCCACCACGACTCAGTCTTATCCATCAACTCTCTCTCTAGGGCCGAAGGAGAAAAGAGAAGCCCTGCAGAACACCCTGAAGGAAAATAAACTCCCAGGGATGGGGGGTGGGTGCAAGTTCCAAATGTGCAGGGCCCCAGTGGAAAACACCCTAGCAGCCTCCCCTTCTATTAGCACAGAGGATCCAGCTCAGGTGCCTCCACTGATCACAATTGTAGCAGTATGTCAGGGACAGAGGCAGGTCCCAGGCCATTGATGGCTTTATAGGTCAAAACCACCTTAAGATCAGCCTGGAAACTGCTAGCCAGTGCAAGTCATACAGCACAGGTTTATTGGGGAGTTATGGGACCAAGATTTACTGCTGGTATTGGGACCAAGATTTATTGCTTGTATTGTGGTAGTGTGTAGGAACCCCAGGACTAGGCACTGTACAAACACACACAAGTTCAGGTCTTCTTGCAGTATAAGTGTTCCTGAATGGTAGAAACATCTAGATTTTGCATTATCTGGCCCCATAGTAACTCCTGGAGGCTTTTAAAAAGTGGGTGAAAGAACAACACAGACACTAGGTATTTGGCTTATTCAACTGAACCAGAGTACTGCTATTTTGAACTTTATATGGGTTCCTGAGGAGCTTGACTCCACAGCCCAATTTCACAGTGTACAGCTCTAGTACATGTTGAATGGTCACCTGGGGCTGGATCGATGTTTCTGAGAAGCAGGAGGAAATGTCACAAAGCAACCTGAGCTTTTGATTAATTTAGAAAATGATAAATAAAACTGTATGCCAAGAAGAAAACAAAATAGGATCACCAAGATAGGCTATTATTATTATTGAGCTTGGGGAGAATAAGCACTGAAATAAATGGCCTTCTAGTGGCCTTAGCCTAAATTCAATGCTCCATTTCCCCCTAATTCTAGGGAGTTAAATATGTTAAATATGTTAGCTCCCTATAGAATACAGGGGGTATCATGTCACGCAGGCAGTCTCCTAACCAAACCAGCCTTCTACAACAAAAGAAGAGCAGGGAAGTTGTAAGCAAACCTCTTATTTTTATTCATTTCTTCAGCAAGACACATTAGCATTCATCCAAAAAGGGAAGATAATTGCCCAGAATTCTATGGTATATTATGCTTTCTAGTTTATTGATTTGCTGATGCAGACGAAACGTAATAAATCAATGAACAGCTTCATTTAGAAAGCTGGGATTAATGCTGGGAGCCTGAGGAGGTGCGTCAGACACCAGAGAGAAATCGGGAGCTGAAATGGCTGCTTGGCACACCACAGGGCACACAATGCACTCCCTGGGTGCAGCAGCCACTCCAGCCAGCTCTGCAGGCCAGTCAAGGCAGAAAAGGGCAGACCATAGTCTCACCCCAGGCCCTTCAGGTGATTTGCAAGGAAGAAACACACTACACTGACCAGAGTGCAGAGTGTATGAGGGGAGAGGAGCGGGGAAGGAAGCTTCCTTGCACACTTTCCGGGGTCAAATTGTCCCTGCCCATGAGTAAACAAGGCTACCCTTGTTGTAATCCTCTGGGCTCTATTCACTCCTTACTTGTGCTGTACAAGAGGGCTTTTCAGCTAACTGAATCAAGAAAGTCCCATGTGTGGGCCTTCTTTGTAATTGTGATAGGCTGAGCTGGCAGTGCCACATATTAAGATTGCCCAACATTTTCCATGATAAACCCTTGTTTTCAATTGCTTATAACTTTGGCAAATTTTAACCATTTGGGTTGAAGTTTCCCAAACCAAATGCCTGCCTCAGGCTGATTTATTTATTTAAATTTCAGCCAATTTTCACCATTTCCAATAATGAAGTAATCAGGTCAGGGGAAAATATGTTGTTCAAATAAAATCTTGAACCATTTTGTTGAAAAACTCCAGTGCCCCCCGTGTTTTGGAGCAGGGGCTTGAAACTTGGCAAGGGACCTTTGTGTGAGGGATGTGCTTTTTGGTATTCCTGTGAAAATTTGCCCCAAAGTTGGCCACAGTATAAGCCTTTCAAAAAATCTCAATTTACACATGCTCAGTAGAGACTTGTTAGAGCACTACAGGTAAAATCTCAGAAGTTTCCGTCTGCATTGAGCATGCTCCAGCCCCAGCAAGTGATTGGACTGTGCATGCACTATCCCCCTGGAGCAACTGAGCCCAAGGCTACATGGGCGCAGCAGGACTTCCCCTGAAATTGCAGCTCCTGGCAGGCACCAGAGCAGAGAGATTTTCTCTTGTGCTGTCAGTGACCTCCCCTGCTGGTGCACAGACAGCAAAGAAGAGGAATATGCCTAACCTCAAATGCAGAGGAGAGAAGAGCTGGACAGTACCACCCTTCTCCGTCACTGCAAGTTAGCATACATTCACATGAACTTTAACAAAGAAGCAATAAGAAAAGTTTTAACAAAGAAGCAATAAGAAAAGTACTGCAGCAATAGGACAATTCATTGTCAGCATAGTCTAGATATTGTGAGGTAAAGTTTTGTTCTATTTCCAGCTCTACCACTGCTTTGCCCTGGGCTCATCACTTCACTTTCTGTGTCTCAGTTTCCTTCAGCTGTAAATGGGGAAGCAATACCCATATTTGCAAGGTGTTTTTGAGATCCTCACACAAATGTCATTATGTAAGTGCAATGTATATATCAAGTACAGGAAAGAAGCTGAACTTTTTCCTACCCAGGAGGAACTATGGTGTCTTGCCACAATCAAAAGTCCCTACCGTTCTTTGCAACCACCACAAATGGCCCTAACTGACACACTTGTTGGTACCAGCAGAGAGACTAATAAGTAACGAACATGGAGCCATGACCTCATCCATAGCTGTGGTGGGTCCTGATAAGCTGAAGAGCAATGATGAGACTTTATTTGGAATATGCACTACTACTACTTATTGTGAAGCAACTGTAAGGTCGCAGTTCAGGAATGCACTTAAGCACATACTTAAATCCTCTGCTAAAGAGGGATGGATTTAAGTACTTTACTGAACAGGAATAAATTCACCCTACATTTTTAGAGGTGTCATTTGACTACAAGTATTGCTTAAACAGGAAAGTTGAGCAATGTCTATTTTTAAGTATTTCAGGTTAAAGAAGAGGTTTAATATATAAAAATGTTTCATAGCTAAAGAATTGCCTTCAGTTTGGATTGGGAACTGTGATTTGCTCAGGTCATTTTGATTAGGGAGGAAATTCTCCCAACTCGCCCCACAAAAAATAAATAAATGAATAAATAAAATAAAAAACACCTCTGTAAAGATGGATGAGCTTGAAAAAACAAAACAAAACCCAACAACATTGTTTAAAAATGCAACTGAATTGGAAAAATCTGAAGTCAGAACAAGTTCTATTGCTTAGAATGAGAGAGTATTTCATTTTCACGGCATAGAGAAATGTCATCATTAACCATCCCTTTTGTGCTAGGCTTCTAATGTTGTGCAAGACCTTTACTTCACACCGTGAGACAGTGCTGACTCAACAGTTTCTATTTGCATAAATTTTCACTTAAAAGCTGTGCAGAATATGAGTCTACTGGGCCACAGCTTCTTACTGAAATCAGATACAGAATTTATAATCTAACAGATCAGCTAGAGGCTGCCCCCTAGTGTAAACTCTTTCCCCACAATATGAGTCTTCAGACTCAGTCATTATAGCTCCCTTTACCAGCTATCTTCTGAAGTAGCTCAGAATTCAACTCTGATTTTCTCTGATTGCTTAGAGTTATTTATTCCAAGTTTCCCTTCACTGTCTGACCATAAACGTTAGATTCTTCCAAAAGAATTGCAAGACACCCCACATAACATAGGGGATGTCTCAACTCTTTGATTTCAACCCCATCCACTCTCCCCCATCCAGTATTTTCCCCCATCCACTCTCCCCCATTTCTAACTCAACAAGCTTAAAAAGTTAAAATCATTTGTCATATTAAAAATAAAATCCATAGCAAGCCATCAAAGCAAACTCATGATCCTGTCACTGTAACCCGGATCCTCCTCTTCACCACTAGCTCCTTTGGAAAATGACGAGCCACAAGAAGACAAAAATGTGACACTTGTTCTCCTGGTCAGGGCCAGGAAATCTGACTCTCCTCTCACTAATACCAATGTAAATTAGAAGTGACTTCAGTAAATGAACTGAGGTCTCATCAGTGTGAAACAGGTGGGAGATCAGAATCTGGCCCAGAGCTATTTACAGCATGCCCAAAGTATGCTAGACTTTAAATCATGCATAATTGTAATATTAATTCAAAAAAATCTGATTGCTATACCATGGTAAAAACTACACCATATGCAGTTCTCAATGAGCATGTTAGCATTCCATATTGTTCCTGAAATTCTGTCACAATTTGAGACTGATAGGTAGTGCTATGAGGACAGATTATGTCAACTGACATTATTTGGAGTCTTATTTTATTCCCATGAACGGTCCACGTCAAGATAAAAGCAATAGGCCCAATCCTGCAGTCTTTGCTGTGGCAAAACTCCCATTGAATTCAATATTTTTCTCACTCACTAGATGTTAACAACCAAAATGTTGCTACACGCTGCATGAACAGAAATGCATGTCTCATTTGCACATGCACTTAAAGGGTTTGCATTGCAATTATTTTGAGGACAAATAGCATTTGTGTCTAAGTTTTTTGAAAATCGTGCAAGAAAACACACTCCCACTCCTTTCTGTTACTTTAAGACAAGTTCCCTGCCCTATAAATGCCACAGAGTAGGGATCAAAACTCTCTTTTTAAGATGCACATCAATGGCATTCTACAAATAAAAAGAAAAGGAGGACTCGTGGCACCTTAGAGACTAACAAATTTATTTGAGCATAAGCTTTCGTGAGCTCAAATTAATTTGTTAGTCTCTAAGGTGCCACAAGTCCTCCTTTTCCTTTTGTGGATACAGACTAACACGGCTGCTCTTGAAACCTGTCATTCTACAAATAGAATTTTAATTATTACTAGCAGGCTGCATTGGTAGTAAGTAGACGGAGAGTCATTGGTAACTGGAGGGCTCGCTTCCCTGGAGGTGACAGATGTGCAGGGTGCTTCTTACTTCATTGATTTTCTCTTGTATCTTAGGAATGCCTCCCATTTACATTTGGCCCAACAACATATGGCAAAATCCTCCTTCCTGAACTTTAGTGGAATTTGCAGAACAAAGTGAAGGGTAAGTGCCACTCCAAACTTACTGCTGAATGTAGCTGATGGGCAATTCCAACTCCCCATCTCCCTTGAAGAATTGTCCGGTACTCTATACGTACATACATGACAGTCCCTGTCCAAAAAAGCATACAGTCCAATTTTAAAACAAGAGACAATGGATGGTACAATAGATGGGGGAATACAAGATAACAGTGAGATGACTGCAATAAACAGCATTCATAGCACATAAGAGCAGCAACATTTATTCTCCATCTCATTTCCAAACTCAGATGTGACACCACTACCTTAGCTAAACCTCTTAATCCCTCTGCCTTTACTCATCTCTGTAATTGTATTACAGTACAACTGTACCATCAGTAAAGCACTTTAGAATAAAGTTAGGGTTGCCACCACTGAAGTATTAAAAAAACAGGAAATTCAGGATGATCCTAAGACCATAAAACTGAATAGCTTGCAGTGTGTACTGATCACTCTCACAAATTTCCCAGGACAGCTACCTCAAAAAAGGGACGATCCTGGGAAAACCTGGGCAGGTAGAAACCCTATATACATTTTGTATAAAAGATTATAGACAATGAAGTTGTGTTGCATTAGTCTAAAATACTATATACATGAGCCAACTATTCTTAAAGCACTGCTCCGTTCTCAGACCCTGATCCTGAATGTAGCTCTACTTGAAGTCACTGTATAGAGTGCATTGTAGGATTGGGGACTTAGTCAGGAAGCTGAAAATTTGGGGTTTTCATCCTTCCGTCGAAACACCACATTACTGATTTCAAGAGCACATTTTACCTCTCCTGACTCCATCAGCTGGAAGGGAGATGGAACAGACATTCAGCTTTGGCTGCTGTTGATGCTTCAGATTCCCTCATATAGTAGAAGCCAAAAAAGGTGCAGTGAAAGAAATTTCATCTTTGTATTCTCCAAGCACGAAATTCACTACTATGCAGAGAAACCACATAAATTCCACTTCACGGCTTTAGTAATCTATGGGTCTAGGCTGAATTTCACCACTGCCATTTATACTGAAGTGCTAGCTGTGAATCCTACATGTCTTCTTATCCTTAATCATCTGCAGGCATGGGATTATACTGCTTCACCCTTACCAACATTTGCTCATGACAGATTTTTTGGAAATAGCGATCATCACACTCTGCTGAGAAGTATTATTAGTAGGTTATTTGATGTATTCAATCATTCATGAAGAAAAAAGCTCACATCCAAAGCAAACTAGGTTTTCTATATTACTCCTTAATCTCTCTCATTGATACAGACAGGAAGCAGGTCTATTTTAACCATCAAAAAGCTCCAATGTCAAAGCACGGCTCAACTGCAAAAATACAGTTGGTGGCTACACAATTGCTTTTGGACTGCTGTTTTTAAAGTTGGCTTGTCCACTGTGTCATTTCTATAATGTATTTAATTATAAAGACCTTGCCATTATAGCCAGGGAATATACTCCATATTGAACAAGTTGAGCACAACAGAAAGGCTATTTCATTCTCTTTTAAAACAGAGAGTCTAGTAGATGACTAACTGCATTAGCTTTTTTTTGGTCATAGACATGATATATAGATCAGATACTTTTTTTTTGTGCACTACAGCTTGTTAAGCACTTCAGTGATCTAAAAATATATTTTTGTAGCAGCTGTTATATTTTACATATTTTTGAAAAAGAATTGTGTGTGTAAGTAACATAGTCAAACGAAAAACATATGTCCATGGCTAATAGTATACGAAAAGAGCACTATGTATATCACCGAGAAATGAATAACATAAGCTTTGGTTATTGGCTTAAATTAATACTTTGCAATCATTCTCCCCTCCCCAAAAAAGGTGTGAATTCTGAGGGAGGGGACATACTGCTGGGAATGGTGCCCTCTCTCATCTTAAAATGTGTGAGAATCCAAACAGTTTATTTATATGCCGCATCTTGTATTGATTACATTATGCTACATACTGTACAATTCAATAGGATTCTAAAATATATTTTCAAAGATCCCACAGTTCGTAGTGGGTGAGCCTCCAAAGGTTTGGTTCATATAGTAGTAAAGTTTAATACCTATCTTGTGCTTTATTTCTTGAGAAATAGAAATGTTTAATAGCACATACAAATGTGCACACACAGCAAATGAGTCTCTTCCCTGAGGACCTTACAATCCAGGGGTCTAACCCTACAAAGATTTAAATACATGTGTTGTGAGTAGTCCTGATGACTTTGCAGATTGCAAGTTAAGTGATGAACTAAAGGACAAGTGGATATCATATAGACACAGGATTGAAGAAGGGAAAGGGTGATTTTGGATTATAAAAAGACTGTATGGAAACCCTTTTTACTCATGTTAATGGTTCATATTTGTGGTGTTGGCACTATTTGTGTGCAGATTCACTTTTTTTTTTTTTTTAATAAGTGATGATATAAAAGTAACTTTTTTAGGCATGATACAGATGAGGAAAAGGTGATAGCTTTGGGATACATTTGGAAACTACATTCCAGGTATAACAGGCAGCAAGAAAGATGACATGAAATCCCTGTGGAAGAAGGTAACAAACGGAATATGTACACCGGTATCACTGGCTGAAGGGTGTAGGGAGGAATGCCAGAAGGAAAATAAGCCTGAGATGGCGGTGTGGGTTCCATGACATTTGGTACTCTTTGCTATGTGGTGGGGGCACCCGAGTTCTCTAAACTGTCCCCAATTTCCAACCCAAATGCCTTGGGGTGGAGAATGCCACTTGCCTCTCACGCAGCCTAAGCCTTTGGTTCTCTTCCACAACCTTTGGAGAAGCAGAGGCAAAGGCTCTTAAGCAAAGTAAGCAGTCATGGGATAAGAGGGAAGGTCCTCTCCTGGATCAGTAACGGGTAAAAAGACAGGAAACAAAGGGTAGGACTAAATGGTCAGTTTTCAGAATGGAGAGAGGTAAATAGCAAGGTCCCCCTGAGATCTGTGCTGTTCAACATATTCATAAATGATTTGGAAAAAGGGGTAAATAGTGAGGTAGCAAAGTTTGCTGACAATACTGAATTACTCAGGATAGTTACGTCCAAAGCAGACTGAGAAGAGTTACAAAGGGGTCTCACAAAACTTGGTGAGTGGGCAACAAAATGGCAGATGAAATTCAATGTTGATGTATGCAAAGTAATGCACATTGGAAAACATAATCCTAACTATACATACAAAATGATGGGGTCTAAATTACCTGTTACCACTCAAGAGAGAGATCTTGGAGTCATTGTGGATAGTTCTCTGAAAAACCATCCACTCAATGTGCAGCGGCAGTCAAAAAAACTAACAATGTTAGGAACTATTAAGAAAGGGATAGATAATAAGACAGAAAATATCATAATGCCACTGCATACATCTCCTGTATGCTCACACCTTGAATACTGTATGCAGTTCTGGTCACCCCCATCTCAAAAAAGATATATTAGAATTAGAACAGAGATGGGCAACAAAAATGATTAGGTGTCTGGAACAGTTTCCATATGAGGAGAGAGTAAGAAGACTGGGACTGCTGAGTTTGGGAAAGAGACAATTGATGGAGGATGTGATAGAGATCTATAAAGTCATGAATGGTGTGGAGACATACCCCTTTACATAACACAGGAATGGTAAGCAGACGTCACCCAGTGAAATTAATAGGCAAACAACAAACATAAACATTAAACCAAAAACTTAAGGAAGTTCTACTTCACACAGCGCACAGTCAACCTGTGGAACTGGCTGCCAGGAAATTTTCTGAAGGCCAAAAGTATCACTGGGTTAAAAAAAAGAACTAAATAAGTTCCGGAGGATAGGTCCATCAAGGGCTATTGGCCAAGATGGTCAGGGATGCAACCCCGTGCTCGGGGTGTCCCTCAACATCTGCCTACCATAAGCTGGGACTGGATGGCAGGGGATGGATCACTCAATAATTGCCCTGTTCTGTTCACTCCTTCTAAAGTTTCTGGCACCGATCAGTGTTGAAGACAGGATACTGTTTAGATAGATCAGTGGTCTGACCCGGTATGACTGTTCTTATGTTCAGAGATTTACCGAGAAATAAATGCTGCATTGAGTGATACAGGAATGACTATCTGACCTCTAGCAGGAAGAGAAAAAACTACAATCATTAAAAGGAACCATTAAGGGTCTCCTCTGAGAAGTCACATGTATAACCCCAGCAATAATAGTGAACTGAGCCCCCATTTACACAACAGAATAACCCTAAATTAACTCACAAATGCTCTAAACTGCCCCATGCCTCAGTCCCTAAATAGGGTAGCTGTTTCCTTTGCCATGGTCACTGATGCTTGGCTATGGTGTGAGCTCAGAGTGGAGGGTCTGTTCCTGTAATCAGCAAGCTCCTCAGGGCTTCTTCTGCCATGCTTGGCACTCTCTGCCAGGCTAGATATGGCTAGGCAGCCAGCAGGCCTGGGTTCAAACAGCATTTGGCCCTGCAACAGCATCTGCAGCAACATGCCCTCCCCACCCACGATGTGGCCTCCAGGCAGCCCTTCCCCTGCACCAACCAGCTGTCTGTAGCCAGTTCCTGGTCTCCTCATGGGCAGAACTGAGCAACTCTTTAGGAGCAGCATTCCCCTCTTCCAGTGGGAAGTGGGCAGGCATGAAAATGTGGAGTGGGATTTCTCTGCTAGTTTAATTTATAGGCAAGCACAGCACCCTGAGTGCAGGAGCCTGCTTCACAATTATTCAGTGCTCACTCTTTCACTCTTGATTTACAGGAATCTCCCCCGTGCAGCACTCCTTGTAAATGAAATTCCTTTACATTTCCAGCCCCTGTCCCCAGAGGCCAGCTCCTATATAGAGTGGGGGGAATCAGTTACCTGGCCAATCCCCTGGTGCAGTGTAGGTGCTGCTAATAGCCTGAAGATACAGAGAAGCTCTTCTATCTCTATGTGTGTAGTTTGGCTCCTAATTCACTCCCTGTAGCTTCCTACCTCTCTATAAGCATTAACAAGTCTCAGTTGTTTTTGACCGCTGTCCCTTAGCTCTTTTCTCTCCAGGCTGGAGTCCTGTGGCTTTCTACCTTATTCATGCTCCAACTGTGACAGTGTCTTCTACACGTCTGTCATTCAAGACACTGAAATAAGCATCTAAAGAGACCTGTTTTCCAAGGGGACAGAGAGAGAGAAAAGGACGTCTGAAGCTATATGACTAAGTCTGCAGAGAGAGACAAACTTTGTCACAAGTAAATGCTATTTGAGATAATTGAGCTGATTAAGAATAGAAATAAGATTTGAAAACTACTTAATTGTAATGAAAAGGAGTACTTGTGGCACCTTAGAGACTAACCAATTTATTTGAGCATGAGCTTTCGTGAGCCACAGCTCACTTCATCAGATGTATACCGTGGAAACTGCAGCAGACTTTATATACACACAGAGAATATGAAACAATACCTCCTCCCACCCCACTGTCCTGCTGGTAATAGCTTGGAGAGTGGTCAGTTTAGATGAGCTATTACCAGCAGGAGAGTGAGTTTGTGTGTGTATGGGGGTGGGGGGGATGTGAGAAAACCTGGATCTATGCAGGAAATAGCCCGACTTGATTATGTAAAGAGTTGTCACTTTGGATGGGCTAGCACCAGCAGGAGAGTGAATTTGTGTGGGGGGGTGGAGGGTGAGAAAACCTGGATTTGTGCTGGAAATGGCCCACCTGCTGATCACTTTAGATAAGCTATTACCAGCAGGACAGTGGGGTGGGAGGAGGTATTGTTTCATATTCTCTGTGTGTATATAAAGTCTGCTGCAGTTTCCACGGTATACATCTGATGAAGTGAGCTGTGGCTCACGAAAGCTCATGCTCAAATAAATTGGTTAGTCTCTAAGGTGCCACAAGTACTCCTTTTCTTTTTGCGAATACAGACTAACACGGCTGTTCCTCTGAAACCCTTCATTGTAATGGACTCTCCTGAATTATCTCTGTGGCTGGCGCGTTGGCTGATTTTGGAAGGTTAATGGACTTCAGCAACAGCTTCCTAAATTTTCATTCAGATGAATGAAGCCTTAGTTTGTACCAGGAAAGCCCAACCATGTTCGATTAATGAATAGTGGTGATATCTGGTACACAGTTCAGAAAATGAACAGTTAATACCATTAGCAATTAACTTGTCATAATAAGGCTTAGCACGTAATGCCACATTAAGATGAATGGTGAAATTCACATCTCTCTGCTGGTGGTGTTTCAGACTCTGTAGATGCAGACTCACCATGATAATTACATTTCAATATTTCTTTCCATTTTTTTTATATTAAAGACTGGAATTTCATACACCATCTTTTGCTTCACTTTGTATCTGTTTGACCACAGTAATTTATCTTTCTTTTCTAACTCCTGTTGGTAGTGTATTCGTTCTACCGAAGATACGTGTCACCCACATTCCCAGTTCTTCACTGCTTCAAATTTAGAATTTCATCCTATAAATCATATTTCTGAACTGTAATGTCTGTCTCAATTGTAGATTGTAGGCACGTTGGGGTATGAATTGTGTGTCCTATGTTTGCAAGCACACTGATGATCATAATCTCAGTTGCTACGTATGTTCCTTAACATTTAACTGGACAGCCTATATAATCCAGAAATTCTCTCTCTTGATTTGCTGTTTGTGTTTCTTTGTCAGAAATACCAAGGTCCTAGATTTCATGGTATGAATTTAATTTTAAAATTAGGCTATATATTATAATTTTATTAGACAATCATCCTCTTCTGTAATTTTTGTAGTAATAGTTACATCTTTGTCAACTCTCACTTGTGGCACATGACTCCCAACTCCCAAGTGCATCACTACCGCCTTTCTACTGATTTCAGGAGCAGTTTCATCACTGCTGAAAAGAAAACTGATAACTCATAACATGATAACAGGTGGAAAGGGAACTATTTTCCTACTCACTAGTCTATTGTAAACTTCATGAAGATTGCTTTTTAAAAATATTTTACCATCTGCTCTGTACTGCCTAACACTTGATATCTTGTTAGGGTTTCTTGAACTAATTTTTGCAGCCTAGGCCTATTTGCATTTCCCAAACTGAGCCAAAAGACAATTAGATAAAGACAATTTGTGAGTCCCAGTCCCTTCCTACTGTGTTGGGAATGTCAAATTTAAGTATTCCAGGTAACCAATGTGGCTTTGGTCCCACCCATTCTCAGCAAATGTAGCTCTGACTGTGCTGAAGAAGTTATTTTGTAAAAATAGATTTCTGCTACACATAAAAACGATCATGTAAAACTGTCCAGTAGGATTAACACCTAAACCCTAAGTCTTAGCTTATGTGCTAATACTTCTCTTAGCTTCAGAATTGTGAGAACACAGATTTCCCTTCTATAGAACCAAAATACTGCAACCCCATTGATGTGCCGAGTCCTGTTTAGTTGGCAGTGTTGTCTTTTCCTCTCTACTATTCATCAAAAACCTTTGTCCACATAGGTTGATTATATTAATCATTTGCATGCAGGATGTGGGATATCTATTTCCCCCCTACTCAAATGCATGTACACAATATAGTAACTTTCATATTATAGTATTTTTCATCTCAGAATGCTTTGCAAACTATGTAATGTACCTATCACACAAGTGAAATACCTTTGGAGTAGAGAGAGGCAGCCAACAAAACTTGTAGGACACTTTCCACCAGTGGAGGAGAATAGAAGTTTTCATGAGAAAAGTGCCATGGGATCTCTACTGGCTGCATGGAGCAAAAGGGAATCAGCCTGGAAGTGTCTCACAAATGACTGCTACACAGTACGTTACATTTAACAGTACTACACAGCTCTTTACTGTTTTCCGGATGAAGGGCTGTGCCACTTATGCTAGGATTTGAATCTGTGGTTCGCAAGGAACCTTAAGGGCCTGCCTTAAGGGCAGGACGCTGTCAGTTTAACGATATTGGGCCAGAGTCTGATACAATTCAGAATGAATAAGAGTATCTTACTCCACATACAGTCCCACTGAAGTCAATTGGCCAGATTCTCTGCCCCACCTGAACTCTGTTTGCATTCAGTTGGGAGGGAGGGACCATCAGAAAGTCATTTGTGGCCCCCTGATTCTGCATTGCACAACCCTGGCATAAATTAGACCCGCGTCGCAGAGAATTTACACCTTTGGAGAATGGGGCATGCAGAGCTCCCCTGGCATACCCTAATATACCCACTCCTTCCCTTACACTGGGAGTTTGGAGAGCAGCCTGTTCAGGAACCAGCTCCTCCAGTGGTGAAATTGCCTGTAGAGCATGAATTCTCCCCTGGCTGTTTCTTGCCACTTTAAGTCCACTTTGTGTTGTAATCCGTTGTAATCTGCACAATCAGGGCCATTGTAAATAAACACCTGTTCTTACCCATTTTACCAACACCATCTTGTGTTATTAACACTAGAGAGGGTTTTAACATCCACTTTTACTTTTTACTCTTTATGGTAACTGTTGAACTTTTCTGTTGGTTTCAGGTTTTAGAAGAGTTTGCAAAACCAAATCACTGGGGCAAATCTGAGTTGACAGCATTCCCAGGAACCAGTGGTTTAGTCGTGTCTTTTTGTTTGTTTTAAAACAATTTGTCCCTGTTAACCCTGGCTAGCAAAATCAGGTTAAAATAGTATTTAACTTGAAGCAATTCTTTAGTGAAATAAAGGTACGTGATCAGATTCTTGCTACATGTAGCAGTATTGTTATGCTGGACTGTATTGGTAGCTGCCAGCAAGCATGTCTTTCATCCATAGGCAATCACAGCTTTCACTGATGTTGATGGGCATGCTAGCCACTCATGGGTCTGGCTAAATGGAACAAACAATTAAGCTCCTTTATGGAGTAATATACCTGAAGCAACAAAAGCCACCACACAAATTCCTTGTCTCATGGAAGGTCCAAACTAGAACTAACTCATGTAGAATAAAAAGGATTTCCCTGGGAACCAATTGCCAAGGCAGGGGCTGGGACACTGACACACAATTATAATCCAGTCAAACAGAAAGCAGCCAAAAGAGCCAGGAGAAAGCCAAAGAAGCACGGGTAGCATGGCCTGGAGCGCAAACCGACACAGCATGAGAGAGAGCACTTCTTTTGGACAGAGTTCTTGTCTGGAAAAGCAGATTAGGAATTAGGAGATGGTTTCTTTCCTGATATTGTTTGTTTCTGTTCAGAGAAACCAGACTTTGTGTACATTACAAATAAACATTATTGCACCACAGAAATACTTGACTATCATCAATTTTTCCTTCTCCCAGCCAGGCCCCAAAAATTGTCTAACTGCTCAGGCTGAAAGGGGCAACCATACTTTTAACTACTAAATATGTGCTGAGCAAGATTAGAGGACACAGTGACTAAAATGTTGGTAGCCACTAGTAGGGCTCAAAACACTGATAATAACAATGGACATGTTTCTGGCAACAGCCAATAGTGTAGACAGCCAATAAGTGTTTCAGATCAAACTCTTTGTCCTTTATCCCTCCATTAGCACTCATCAACATTTGACACTTATCCAGCTGTATTTCAACGGCTTGATCCAAACCAATAGGAGTCATCCCATAGACTTCTGTGAGCTATAGCTCAGGCCCCAAGTACCTAATTCCCATTGTATCTATTGAATAGCTTCATTAGAACAGTCTAAACTTTGTTATTTTCCATTCTCATCCCTTTTTTTAAATGAAACAAACTAATTTCTTCAGCAAGTCTGCCTTCTCCCTCTTCCATATGTTCCTGCCTACATAAATACCTTTAGCCTCTTTATTAATTCTTTGATAAATGTGCTCACATCTTCTCTGTGCCTTATTTGCAACATTCAAGCTGATTTTTAGCAGTTTTTGCTCTTGCCTTATGCTGGGTAGGGCAAATTCAGACCCACTGGAAGCATGTACAACTACCCTGGCCTCAGTGCAGCTGCACTGCTTACCTGGATCTAAGCTTGACCCTCTGTTTCTCTAGCCCTGCAGTTCCCACTCTCTGTGTGGCTCTCCTTCCACCAAGACTTGAATAAGAAAATGTACTGCAAAGCAGTGGTATTCCTGAGACTTAACATTTGGGGTGGCAGATGGGGTGGTAAAGAAACTGTTTGTGGGGGCGGGGTATGGCCCCTATCACTCCACACCCACAGCATATATTTTTAGCATTAAAGATAATGTGGAAATTTGGTGCATTTTAGAGATATATTATATCAATATATTATCCCCTTAAGTATAGTGCTTTATCAAAAGAATCATAGGATTACAGGACTGAAAGGGACCTCAAGTAGTCATCTAGTCCAGTCCCCTGCAGTCATGACAGGACTAAGTATTATCTAGACCATGCCTGACAAGTGTTTGTCTAACCTGCTCTTAAAAATCTCCAATGATGGAGATTCCACAACCTCCCTAGGGCAATTTATTCCAGTGCTTAATTACCCTGACAGTTAGGAAGTTTTTCCTAATGTCAAACTTAGACCGCCCTTGCTGCAATATAAGTCCATTGCTTCTTGTCCTATCCTCAGAGGTTAAGAACAACCATTTTTCTCCCTCCTCCTTGTAACAATTTTTTATGTACTTGAAAACTGTTATGTCCCTTTCTAGTCTTCTCTTTTCCAGACTAAATAAACCCAATTTTCTCAATCTTCCCTCGAACGTCATGTTTTCTAGACCTTTAATAATTTTTGTTGCTCTTCTCTGGACTTTCTCCAATTTCTCCACATCTTTCCTGAAATGGAAAAGTGGTGCCCAGAACTGCACACAATACTCCAGTTGAGGCCTAATCAGTGCAGAGTAGAGAGGAAGAATTACTTCTCGTGTCTTGCTTACAACACTCCTGCTAATACATCCCAGAATGATTTTCGCTTTTTTCACAACAGTGTTACACTGTTGATTCATATTTAGCTTGTGGTCCACTATGACCCCCAGATCCCTTTCCGCAGTACTCCTTCCTAGGCAGTCATTTCCCATTTTGTATGTGTGCAACTGATTGTTCCTTCCTAAGTGGAGTACTTTGCATTTGTCCTATTGAATTTCATTCTATTTACTTCAGACTATTTCTCCAGTTTGTCCAGATCTTTCTGAATTATAATCCTATCCTCCAAAGCACTTGCAACCCCTCCCAGCTTGGTATCATCTGCAAACTTTATAAGTGTACTCTCTATGCTATTATCTAATGTGATGATGAAAATATTGAACAGAACCGATCCCCGCAGGACTCCACTCATTATGCCCTTCCAGCATGACTGTGAACCACTGATAACTACTCTCTGGGAACAGTTTTCCAACTAGTTTTGCACCCACCTTATAGTAGCTCCATCTAGGTTGTATTTCCCTAGTTTGTTTATGAGAAGGTCATGTGAGACTATCAAAAGCCTTACTAAAGTCAAGATATACCATATTTACTGCTTCCCCGCATCCACAAGGCTTGTTACCCTGTCAAAGAAAGCTATCAGGTTGTTTTGCTATCATTTGTTCTTGACAAATTCATGCTGACTGTTACTTATCGCCTTATTATCTTCTAGATGTTTAGAAATTGATTACTTTATTATTTGCTCTATTATCTTTCCGGATACAGAAGTTAAGCTATATCAGTAATGATAAACTCATCATGCCCCTGCCATGGTAGGGTTAGCTGCAGAGGCATTTGGGCATAGCTATGCTGCAAAGAATATTTCTTTTGGGTTCACAATTTAATACAGCATGGGCCCTTTAATACACATATACAATGCCCATTACATCAGTGGGTTTCCATGCACCTCTGTGAGGGCAGAATTGGGCCCAGGGAACTTAGTGCTTCTTCTTAGCGTGTGTGCAACGTGTCTTAGGTGGCACATGACCAGGATTTATCATCAAATTTGGTCCACTGGATGGATCATTAACTTCCCCAGCTCAAGTAATGCTAATCCGTGCCCCCCACCTTAGTGCTCATGTGATATGATACAGACGAAGTGAAGCTTGTCAGAATTAGAATAATAGAATCAAGGAATCATAGACTATCAGGGTTGGAAGGGACCTCAGGAGGTCATCTAGTCCAACCCCCTGCTCAAAGCAGGACCAATCTCCAACTAAATCATCCCAGCCAGGGCTTTGTCAAGCCTGATCTTAAAAATCTCAAAGGAGGGAGATTCCACCACCTCCCTAGGTAACGCATTCCAGTGCTTCACCACCCTCCCAGTGAAAAGGTTTTTTCTAATATCCAACCTAAACCTCCCCCACTGCAACTTGAGACCATTACTCCTTGTTCTGTCATCTGCTACCACTGAGAACAGTCTAGATCCATCCTCTTTGGAACCCCCTTTCAGGTAGTTGAAAGCAGCTATCAAATCCCCCCTCATTCTTCTCTTTTGCAGACTAAACAATCCCAGTTCCCTCAGCCTCGCCTCATAAGTCATGTGTTCCAGTCCCCTAATAATTTTTGTTGCCCTCCGCTGGACATTTTCCAATTTTTTCACATCCGTCTTGTAGTGTGGGGCCGAAAACTGGACACAGTACTCCAGATGAGGCCTCACCAATGTTGAATAGAGGGGAACAATCACGTCCCTCGATCTGCTGGCAATGCCCCTACTTATACGTCCCAAAATGCCATTGGCCTTCTTGGCAACAAGGGCACACTGTTGACTCATATCCAGCTTCTCGTCCACTGTAACCCCTAGGTCCTTTTCTGCAGAACTGCTTCTTAGCCAGTTGGTCCCCAGCCTGTAGCGGTGCATGGGATTCTTCTGTCCTAAGGTGCAGGACTCTGTACTTGTCCTTGTTGAACCTCATCGGATTTCTTTTGGCCCAATCCTCTAATTTGTCTAGGGCCCTCTGTATCCTATTCCTACCCTCCAGCATTTCTACCTCTCCTCCCAGTTTAGTGTCACCTGCAAACTTGCTGAGGGTGCAATCCACACCATCCTCCAGATCATTAATGAAGATATTGAACAAAACTGGCCCCAGGACTGCCCCTTGGGGCGCTCCGCTTGAAAGTGGCTGCCAACTAGACACGAAGCCATAGATCACTACCTGCTGAGCCCAACGATCTAGCCAGCTTTCTATCCACCTTATATCCATTCATCCAGCCCATACTTCTTTAACTTGCTGGCAAGAATACAGTGGGAGACGGTGTCAAAAGCTTGGTTAAAGTCAAGGAATAACACGTCCACTGCTTTCCCCTCATCCACAGATCCAGTTATCTCGTCATAGAAGGCAATTAGATTAGTCAGGCATGACTTGCCCTTGGTGAATCCATGCTGACTGTTCCTGATGACTTTCCTTTCCTCTAAGTGCTTCAGAATTGATTCCTTGAAGACCTGCTCCATGATTTTTCCAGGGACTGAGGTGAGGCTGAGTGGCCTGTAGTTCCCAGGATCTTCCTCCTTCCCCTTTTTAAAGATGGGCACTACATTAGTCAATGCTTACATTAAATACTGACTATGGGGCTGATTTTTTTAAAAAAAAGTTACATTTCTAAATGGAAAAATAACTAAACGATGCCCAGATTCTGCCCTCATTATTCACATTGGACCCAGGTCTCCATAGTTTGCATTTTGTGTGGTCATTCACAGAAGTTGGTGTGTGTGCAAAATACTACCATTCTGATTTGGTCGTGTTTTATCCCGAGTTTTTACTCTTTCTACACTAGCATATATGATAACACAAGGTACAAAGTAATGGAGACCAGCACCATTGTGTAGTTCCTTACCCTGCAGGCAGTCTCTCTGAAATCAATGGGACTGCTTGCGCAGCAAGGTACTTCTCAATATGTGGAAAAGCAACAGAATCTGACTCTAAGTTAATAGCACTTTGAACAATACAAGGTTCTAGTTGCATGGAAAATCAGAATCCTGCTGCAGATGTGTTCATATCTACAACCCAATCCTACACCCTCTGAAGTCACTGATGAAATTCCCATATGGCTTCAGTGGATGGCAACATCGAGTATCTAGTGGTCTTTGTCAGACAACTTTTAGAAGAGCAGAAATGCTCAAATATTTCTCTGGCTAACTAACTTAAGCCCTATTATAATCAGTTTCTTTTTTCATTTATAAATACTACCCTTTTAACTAGTGCTTAATTTGTAATGAAAGAGGTGCCAGGGCTCAAGTACTTTGTTTACTTTTATAACTGACATGGCAAGCCAGAGGTGCCGGGACTATGAATGGCTAGAGGTGCCAGGGCTCAGACTTGGCAAGCCCTGGCACAAATCAAGCACTGCCTTTAACTTTTTCTTCATGTAAGAGGAATAATCCCCTCCCTTACAAAAAGAAAAATCTTTGGAAACTAGAAGAGCTGCCCAATAACCAGCTTAATATTTCCATCTCTTTTACTTTTGGGAGGGAAAAATACTGAGGGAAAAAAAAAAACATGTGAGATGTTTATTGTTACATTGTGTTGCATTGTACACTAGGTATCTGTTCGCTTAGTCACCAGTGAGTCAATGAGTTTATGCAGGTTATACCCTTAACAAAAATCTGTGTGGCTAATGTTTGTGTAAAGTGGGCATTTCTTATTTATCTGTTAGACCTACCAGACTTCTAACGCACAGAATGTCTTTGTTTGCACTGCTGCATGCAGTATACCCACAAGATGGATAGCCAGACATTCAGAGAGATTTTGAATGGCTAATGCACTTATGCACAAACACTTTTCATATATTAAGTAGCTATTTACTTTATTCTTGCCCCTATTGGGCTTTTTGGTGACTTATAAAAACTGAGATGAGCTTTGCTAGATTGTGCAAAATAAAATTCCTTTTGTTTTCATTCAAGATGGACAGCAGCAGTAAAGATACCCTGACATACACACACAAGGAAAACAGATTTGTTTTGACAGACTATTATACTACAGAAATATTTATGAATGTAAGCTGCAGCAAAGTGCATCAGTCTTAGAGAATGCAAACCCTGTATACCATGTTCACTAATTTAACAGCAAGACAGGGAGAACTGAACAAAGCCTACTTCATTTTTGCTTAAATAAATAGACTTAATAGTCTAGCAATTTACCATTGAAAAGACTTCTTAAATGTCATATTTTTCACAAAATAGGAATATTTCTTGCATACACTGTTAAGTGACCACCCTTTATTTTGCAATCAAAGATCAGAGCTGGCAGAACTGAAGTGGTTTGGCAGCTGCAGAGATGAAACTGAACTGAACAAACAGTTTCTTAAGTGATGCTTGGATAGAAGAATTTGGAAACTGTTCAGCTTTTTTTTGAATTCATTTAAATGTGTGAATCCTGCTTGTTAGACGCTTGGGAGTAATTTTTATATATGGCACTGTATTTTATGATGATGTTGGGAATGCAATAGAAGAAAAGTACTAAGAGAAATTTATTGTAGCGAAAGGTACAGCTTTATTTACATTGCTAATGTAGTCAAGAGGTTTCGTTGCAATTTACATAGATGACAATAATTCTTTATTTTTGTTGCCCACATCTAATAACTGAGTCCCGTTTTATAAAGTGGAACCTTCCTATAGACTACGGCTAACATATATCCACAGTATGTATTCAGTGAAGGCATTAAGGATTAGTGGAGAAACACTTGCTTTGGAAGTTTTAGGGAAGTGTTATCCATCAAGGTTTAGAAATGACAGCCTCATCAACGAATTTCTGCAGAGCCAACATCTCCAAATCATTTTGCTTGTCAAATACAGAGTCATTTCATATTACTTTCTGCAATAGGAAGTGCCTTCATAGTTTTCAGTCACAACAGCATCTCTTTCGGGACAAGCTTCTCCATTGTTGCACACTTGCAGAGTTGTTCTTCAGTGCTTTGGTTCCATCAGCTTCCACTCTTCAAGGTATGAAAATTCTTAATTTATCAGAAATTGATGAGACAGACGTTCCTCGTTGTCTAAACTATCTTCTCTGCTGGAGAATCCAAGGAAGAAAAGATGACAACTCGTGCAAAGAGTAGCTTCCTTTATCTAAGCAACAGCTTCTCATTCAGCATGAGGTCTTCATAGCTAATGAGGATTTTGGTTGTACTGGCATTTGGTCACACTAAACAGGGCAGCCAACTGGCTCTAGCTTCAATGTTTTGATGCTTCAGTGAGTTTTATCTTTTCACTAGATTCAGTACTTTCTATACAATGCAATGAGGACTCCACAGATGCGCTGCATTATTTTTCAGCAGCAGTGATATGGATTTTTGATAGGCACTTTAGTGCATTGGGGTTATGGGAATGGGTTTGGTTTGAAGGAACAGATTATGTACATTCAGTTATCCCAAAGGTATTGGTTATTACTCTGAGGTTAACATGCAGGAAATAATGGAAATTATTGGAAAATACTGGGTCTGAACCTACATTACTTGCTCACAGAAATCAACAGATTTTGGATGTGCGAGATATGTAGATGTGGTCCAGCAGAAGTACTTGTACAAGTGTTTTATGATCTACAGTGATAACTCTACAATGTTGATCCCTCACTGCTGCTGAATGCTGAGCTAACCCTGGACAATTTATTTGCCATCCTTTGTGTCCTTCCTCATTACAACTCATCTTGAAGCACATACCTGTCCTCTGCCACCAGCAAGTCCTATAATCTGTTGTTTGAATTACCGTAATGCACAGAAATCCCACTATCCAAGAGTTTTCTCTTTGTCTAGGCACTTATGGTCTACATTGGCAACATCTCTAATATATTTCAGGGTTTATCCTCACAACATCCTTGTTATATTGTATCATCACCTCCATTTTACAGAAGGGAAACTGAGGCACAGATTAACTGACTTGCCCAAGGTGGCAGAATCAGGGATTGAATCCCAGATCTGCATCTGACTTTAACAACTTAACCATAAGACCATCCTTCCATCCCATGACAGGCATTTTGTCAGAGCATAGACTTCAGATAAAATTTTTAAATGCATATAGGTGACTTAGGTCCCTAGATACCAGTGATTTTCACTAAGCACTGTGGAAGAGTCGAATTACTGCTTGAGCACCCCCTTGTGACTAGGCACATCATTGCAGGTTCTCTTCTCTCTGTCAGTGGTCACTCCAGGCCTGTGGTAGTCTGCCTCTCCTTGTGACTCAGCCCTCTGGCAAAGTCACATTGTAGTCTGACCCCTTCCAGGGTAACAAGAAGTCCAACAAACAACAGTCTAATGTCCTTACAAAAGGTTTTTGGCCCCAACTCTCGGCCAGTCCAGGGACCCTATGACCAGCAGCCAAGGTCTGTTCCTTCAGACTCCTTGTAGTTGCCTCCCTGGACTTCTTCCTGTCACAGTCTGTCAGCAGGCCTCTTCCAAAGAAATTCATCCTTCTTTCAGCGCTGGCTGGCTCTCAAGTCTCTCCTCTAGAATCCCCCAATAAAGCCTCAAACAAAAAGTACTACTTAACCCACCTTCTGCCCTCCACAGGCTTAATCTTTCATCCCAGCCATATATCTCTACATAGGAGAGGATCACAGGGCCAACTCTCCCCCTGGGATTCCTCCTTGACCCTCCTCATCTCACTAATCCCAGAGAATGATTACAAAGTTTCTCCTTGCAGCCTCTTTCTAATCTGTGCTTCTCTTCTTTATGGTCACCATTCAGCTCCTTCCCCATCTCACCTTCATCTTTAATTAAGCCTGAACCATCCTCCAGGTGCAGCTAAATGGGGTTAATTGGCCTCTCAGGCCCAAATCCACCCTTTCAGAGCCAAAATGTCATTTATACCCCGTCACAAGCACTTAAAAATTGTATGGCTTCAGAACTGGACACTAGTTTGGGGGGGGGGAGGGGGTTAGCCTGCTGTGTGCCCCACAGTTCAACAGAGTTTCTGCCCTTTCCAGGATTGAACACTGCAAATCCTAAAATATTGTTTGATGGTGGTTGAACAAATAGTAAGGCATTGGCTAGTGCAGTAGTAATATTAATTTCCATTTAAAGGGGAAAAGGAATGTTGAAAAGCCCAGGCTACCTACATGTATTTTAAACTGGGATGGGTAAACCCATTTTGCCTAATCTCAAACCCACTCTGACACTTATTGAACGTGATCAGGTTTGTGTTTTGCTTAGAAGGGGCCTGTGGAAGAAAGAGGAACAGAGAAAGAAGAAAGCCAAATAAATATACTGTGTGCAGGCGTTGACCTGTATCAGCCAGGCTTCTTGGTTTTCTTCTGGACCCAAGACACAGTGGTCTTTTCTTAGTTTGTAAACATGTTTTTCAAAAGAATCTGCCTAGTAATAGGGGACATGGTTTAAATGGAAAACGGAATCCATAAACTAGTTTTGTGAACCCCTAAATATAGTTTGAGAGCTTTGCAAGCCTCTGAGTTTACTATCCCCAGTTTTAAGCGCGATGATGACTAAAAGGGTAACATTGTCCATTGACTTGTTTTTGCTAAAATTCTAAACACCAACAGGCCAAAATGTTATTGCTGCCTTCTGCTGGTGCTGAATTATAATAATAAAGAATTCTCTCTTTTCTAAAGCCACCGGGAAAAAAAATAGCTATATAAGGTTGGCCTCATCTGCTACTTTGCCAAGGAAGTGTTGGCTTTTTGTTCTCGCTTTTCCTCTCTTCAAATGAAATAAAATTATAAAGAAAATATACATTTTATTTTTCCACAAGTTAATTAGTTATTTACCTTCTTCAGATTTCTCCATTGCCTTGTATGTGTTGAAGGAAGGCAACATATTACTAGCAGGGACTGCTGGAAGCTACTTTAAATCTGCCTGCAGCTAAAATTTTTTATTAATGTAAATACTACTATTCTGTGTAATTTTTATAAACCTGGCTCTGCAAAAACTCTTGCTGCCACTGACTTGGATAAAGAATTATAGAAGAAATTATTTATTATGAGAGAATAATATATGTCATTGAGGACAGAATTGTAGACAATAATTAAAAGTGGTGATCTTTTTTCCATTGCGTATTCATGCAAGAATGATGAACATTTGCGTTTATGGAATGCTTGAGTTCTGACGTTACAGCTGCATGAAATCTGATGAAACGTCTCTTTCTCTTATTTTCTTACTTCCCTCATGAGGGCCCAAGTGTCAGTTGGTATTAATTTCAAGTTGTATAACTGGAGAGACTGCTTTTCTTTTGTAACAGGACTAGCGTGTGTTCTTTCTTAAGTTTGTTTACTATTCCAGTACTGTTCCCAAAGTAAAAGGTTATTATATTGTAAAACTGCAGATATGTGGTGTAACCGAACACCCCCAAAATATAATGTGCATCTCATTTCTTATTTAATGTAAACATAGAATCAGTGGTACACTTATAAAGAAGCAAAACACTGCAATATTTATAAACCTATAATTAAGTAGATTACAAATATACTTACAAAACAAGGTTAGCTTCTTACAGAGATAACATAGAGACAAATGAATTGGTGAAGTGGCATTTTAAATTTCTGAAACTGGGGTCAGTGTGACCGTCTATTTGCTTTCTTTGAGCTGTATGCCTTTTGCTTAATGCAGTAATGAATCATTAGACAGACACTTTCATTCTTGTCAGCTAAACACAAAACTTCAGGCAGTTTTTCAGTTTCACAAAGTCTTGCTGGCTGTGGTTTTGTTTTGCAAAATTGACACCAAGCTGGAATGTTTCAGGTTGTGGTTCCTAAGATCTGATGTGGGGAAATTTAAGTAGATGATAGTAGTTTAGGGCAATGATGATTAAGTAAAGGTAAGAGGGGGGGAAGCTGAGTTTGTTTTTGATCTTTCCAACTCTTGTAGTCCAGGTTTCTGCAAAATTAGACTCAGTAGTTATGAGCAGGGATCTATTTGATCTGAATCCTCACAGTTCAAGAGCTGGATGGGTGGGATTCAACTAAATAAACGGCCCATTTTGACTGCTAACAAAGACAAATTCCACACTTTTAATTTTAATAAGAACTGTTTATACATCCCAGGGATGGATGTGTCCATAAAAAGACAACAGCATTTTTCAAAACAATTCATTTGGGAAACAGTCACATGACCTTTTTTACTGCCTTTAAGATAGCAATAAAACTAGCTCAGCCAGTTAGCCCTAATGAGGGAGAAAGAGAAAACATCATCCTCTTCCCTTTACTCCATCTAATTATAATCAGTGTCAACTGACTCCAAGATCAGCTGAATCCTAATTGACCTCAGATATTGTACAGTGAAAGATAGTCAGAATTGCCAAACCAAATGGAAAAATAAACAAACTGTAATTAGTACTTAAACTCCTAATTTTCCATTTCATATTTCCCTGCTATTATTCATAATTGCAATATCTTCTTTAAAAGTTGTTTTTAAGGCTGAATTTTTAGAAGTTGGGCACCATGTAATGAATCTCTTGAAATACATAAGCGGCAAAGAGTCCTGTGGCACCTTATAGACTAACTGACGTGCAGGTGAATGTCAGACCTGTTCATGATGAAAACAGCACCTCCTTTATCAGCCTCTTTGATTATAATGTTTGGTCTACAACCCATCCTGGACAACGATCCCTCACTTTCACAGGCCTTGGGAGGCAGGCCAGTCCTCGCCCACAAACAACCCGCCAACCTGAAGCATATTCTCACCAGCAACTACACACCGCACCATAGTAACTCTAACTCAGGAATCAATCCATGCAACAAACCTTGATGCCAATTCTGCCCACATATCTACACCAGCGACACCATCACAGGACCTAACCAGATCAGCCACGCCATCACCGGTTCATTCACCTGCACATTCACCAATGTAATATATGCCATCATGTGCCAGCAATGCCCCTCTGCTATGTACATCGGCCAAACTGGACAGTCCCTACGTAAAAGGATAAATGGACACAAATCAGATATTAGGAATGGTTATATACAAAAACCTGTAGGAGAACACTTCAATATCCCTTGAGCACACAATAGCAGATTTATAGGTAGCCATCCTGCAGCAAAAAAACTTCAGGACCAGACTTCAAAGAGAAACTGCTGAGCTTCAGTTCATTTGCAAATTTGACACCATCAGCTCAGGATTAAACAAAGACTGTGAATGGCTAGCCAACTGCAAAAGCAGTTTCTCCTCCCTTGGTGTTCACACCTCAACTGCTAGAAAAGGGCCTCATTCTCCCTGATTGAGCTAACCTCGTTATCCCTAGCCTGATTCTTGCTTGCATATTTATACCTGCCTCTGGAAATTTCCACAACACGCATCCAGCGAAGTGGGTATTCACTCATGAAAGCTTATGCTCCAATATGTCTGTTAGTCTATAAGGTGCCACAGGACTCTTTGCCGCTTTTACAGATCCAGACTAACACGGCTACCCCTCTGATACTTGAAATATATATTATTTATTTCTGGAGGCAAGCAGTAAGTACCATAGAGACGTTCAATAGGAAATAAAATAGTGATGAATATTAAGTACATCATTCAAAGTTCCTTCCAGGGCTGCAGAATTCACTCTGTTTTGAAAGTGACACTTTCTTTCCTGTCCAGCTTATTTTAAACCAAAATTTCAAAGATTCCCTAAAAGACTTTGCTTAATTTTAGGAATGTGACTACATTGACTACAATGTGACTACGTGTATGCTTAAAGTCTTGTGTGTGGGTTTGGCAGTATTTGCAGGATCGGGGACTAAATTTGCACTTACAGTTTTACAGGCACAATCAGTTTGTGTGTTGCAATAATAGAATTTTAATTCACACACAGGATTTGCCCACTTAGGGTATGTCTACACTACAGAATAAGGTCGAATTTATAGAAGTCGGTTTTTTAGAAATCGGTTTTATAAATTCGAGTGTGTGTGTCCCCACAGTAAATGCTCTAAGTGCATTAAGTGCATTAACTCGGCGGAGCGCTTCCACAGTACCGAGGCAAGCGTCGACTTCCGGAGCGTTGCACTGTGGGTAGCTATCCCACAGTTCCCGCAGTCTCCGCTGCCCATTGGAATTCTGGGTTGAGATCCCAATGCCTGATGGGGCTAAAACATTGTCGCGGGTGGTTCTGGGTACATATCGTCAGCCTCCCGTTCCCTCCCTCCCCCCGTGAAAGCAAGGGCAGACAATCATTTCGCGCCTTTTTTCCTGAGTTACCTGTGCAGACGCCATACCATGGCAAGCATGGAGCCCGCTCAGGTAACCGTCACCCTATGTCTCCTGGGTGCTGGCAGACGCGGTACGGCATTGCTACACAGTAGCAGCAACCCCTTGCCTTGTGGCAGCAGACGGTACAGTACGACTGGTAGCCGTCATCGTCATGTCTGAGGTGCTCCTGGTCGCCTCTGTGAGGTCGATCAGGAGCGCCTGGGCAGACATGGGCACAGGGACTAAATTTGGAGTGACTTGACCAGGTCATTCTCTTTAGTCCTGCAGTCAGTCCTATTGAACCGTCTTATGGTGAGCGGGCAGGCGATACGGACTGCTAGCAGTCGTGCTGTACCATCTTCTGCCGAGCAGTCATGAGATGTGGATGGCATGCAGTCCGTCTGCTGCCAGCCAAAGATGTAAAAGATAGATGGAGTGGGTCAAAACAAGAAATAGACCAGATTTGTTTTGTACTCATTTGCTTCCCCCCCCTCCCCTGTCTAGGGGACTCATTCTTCTAGATCACACTGCAGTCAAGGTGCAGCGAGGTAAATCTAGCCATGTATCAATCAGAGGCCAGGCTAACCTTCTTGCTCCAATAAGGACAATAACTTAGGTGCATCATTTCTTATTGGAACCCTCTGTGAAGTCCTGCCTGAAATACTCCTTGATGTAAAGCCACCCCCTTTGTTGATTTTAGCTCCCTGAAGCCAACCCTGTAAGCGCCCCTCCCAGCGTCAGAGCAATGGCAAACAATCGGGCATCTGAGAGTGCTGTCCAGAGCAGTCACAATGGAGCGCTCTGATGGGGCTAAAACATTGTCGCGGGTGGTTCTGGGTACGTGTCGTCAGGCCCCCGTTCCCTCCCTCCCTCCGTGAAAGCAAGGGCAGACAATCATTTCGCGCCTTTTTTCCTGAGTTACCTGTGCAGACGCCATACCACAGTAAGCATGGAGCCCGCTCAGGTAACCGTCACCCTATGTCTCCTGGGTGCTGGCAGACGCGGTACGGCTTTGCTGCACAGTAGCAGCAACCCCTTGCCTTCTGGCAGCAGACGGTGCAATACGATTGGTAGTCGTCCTCATCGTGTCCGAGGTGCTCCTGGCCGCGTCGGCTGGGAGCGCCTGGGCAGACATGGGCGCAGGGACTAAATTTGGAGTGACTTGACCAGGTCATTCTCTTTAGTCCTGCAGTCAGTCCTATTGAACCGTCTTATGGTGAGCAGGCAGGCGATACGGACTGCTAGCAGTCGTACTGTACCATCTTCTGCCAGGCAGGCAAGAGATGAGGATTGCTAGCAGTCGTATTGCACCATCTTCTGCCAGGCAGGCAAGAGATGGGGATGGCTAGCAGGCGTACTGTACCATCTTCTGCCAAGCAGCCATGAGATGTGGATGGCATGCAGTCCTTCTGCACCGTCTGCTGCCAGCCAAAGATGTAAAAGATAGATGGAGTGGGTCAAAACAAGAAATAGACCAGATTTGTTTTGTACTCATTTGCCTCCTCCCCTGTCTAGGGGACTCATTCCTCTAGGTCACACTGCAGTCACTCACAGAGAAGGTGCAGCGAGGTAAATCTAGCCATGTATCAATCAGAGGCCAGGCTAACCTCCTTGTTCCAATAACAACGATAACTTAGGTGCACCATTTCTTATTGGAACCCTCCGTGCAGTCCTGCCTGAAATACTCCTTGATGTACAGGCACCCCCTTTGTTGATTTTAGCTCCCTGAAGCCAACCCTGTAAGCCGTGTCGTCAGTCGCCCCTCCCTCCGTCAGAGCAACGGCAGACAATCGTTCCGCGCCTTTTTTCTGTGCGGACGCCATACCACGGCAAGCATGGAGCCCGCTCAGCTCACTTTGGCAATTAGGAGCACATTAACCACCACACGCATTATTCAGCAGTATATGCAGCACCAGAACATGGCAACGCGATACCGGGCGAGGAGGCGACGTCAGCGCGGTCCCGTGAGTGATCAGGACATGGACACAGATTTCTCTGAAAGCATGGGCCCTGACAATGCATGCATCATGGTGCTAATGGGGCAGGTTCATGCTGTGGAACGCCGATTCTGGGCTCGGGAAACAAGCACAGACTGGTGGGACCGCATAGTGTTGCAGGTCTGGGACGATTCCCAGTGGCTGCGAAACTTTCGCATGCGTAAGGGCACTTTCATGGAACTTTGTGACTTGCTTTCCCCTGTCCTGAAGCGCATGAATACCAAGATGAGAGCAGCCCTCACAGTTGAGAAGCGAGTGGCGATAGCCCTGTGGAAGCTTGCAACGCCAGACAGCTACCGGTCAGTTGGGAATCAATTTGGAGTGGGCAAATCTACTGTGGGGGCTGCTGTGATGCAAGTAGCCCACGCAATCAAAGATCTGCTGATATCAAGGGTAGTGACCCTGGGAAATGTGCAGGTCATAGTGGATGGCTTTGCTGCAATGGGATTCCCTAACTGTGGTGGGGCCATAGACGGAACCCATATCCCTATCTTGGCACCGGAGCACCAAGCCGCCGAGTACATAAACCGCAAGGGGTACTTTTCAATAGTGCTGCAAGCTCTGGTGGATCACAAGGGACGTTTCACCAACATCAACGTGGGATGGCCGGGAAAGGTGCATGATGCTCGCATCTTCAGGAACTCTGGTCTGTTTCAAAAGCTGCAGGAAGGGACTTTATTCCCAGACCAGAAAATAACTGTTGGGGATGTTGAAATGCCTATATGTATCCTTGGGGACCCAGCCTACCCCTTAATGCCATGGCTCATGAAGCCGTACACAGGCAGCCTGGACAGTGGTCAGGAGCTGTTCAACTACAGGCTGAGCAAGTGCAGAATGGTGGTAGAATGTGCATTTGGACGTTTAAAGGCGCGCTGGCGCAGTTTATTGACTCGCTTAGACCTCAGCGAAACCAATATTCCCACTGTTATTACTGCTTGCTGTGTGCTCCACAATATCTGTGAGAGTAAGGGGGAGACGTTTATGGCGGGGTGGGAGGTTGAGGCAAATCGCCTGGCTGCTGGTTACGCGCAGCCAGACACCAGGGCGGTTAGAAGAGCACAGGAGGGCGCGGTACGCATCAGAGAAGCTTTGAAAAACAGTTTCATGACTGGCCAGGCTACGGTGTAAAAGTTCTGTTTGTTTCTCCTTGATGAACCCCCCCGCCCCTTGGTTCACTCTACTTCCCTGTAAGCTAACCACCCTCCCCTCCTCCCTTTAATCATTGCTTGCAGAGCCAATAAAGTCATTGCTGCTTCACAGTCATGCATTCGTTATTCATTCATCACACAAATAGGGGGATGACTACCAAGGTATCCCAGGAGGGGTGGTGGAGGAGGGAAGGAAAATGCCACACAGCACTTTAAGCACAGCACTTTAAAAGTTTACAACTTTAAAATTTATTGAATGACAGCCTTCTTTTTTTTGGGCAATCCTCTGTGGGGGAGTGGCTGGTTGGCCGGAGGCCTCCCCACCGTGTTCTTGGGCGTCTGGGTGAGGAGGCTATGGAACTTGGGGAGGAGGGCGGTTGGTTACAGAGGGGCTGCAGTGGCAGTCTGTGCTCCAGCTGCCTTTGCTGCAGCTCAACCATACACTGGAGCATACTGGTTTGGTCCTGCAGCAGCCTCAGCATTGAATCCTGCCTCCTCTCATCACGCTGCCGCCACCTTTGAGCTTCAGCCCTGTCTTCAGCCCTCCACTTACTCTCTTCAGCCCGCCACTTACTCTCTTCAGCCCTCCACCTCTCCTCCCGGTCATTTTGTGCTTTCCTGCACTCTGACATTATTTGCCTCCACGCATTCGTCTGTGCTCTGTCAGTGTGGGAGGACAGCATGAGCTCGGAGAACATTTCATCGCGAGTGCGTTTTTTTTTCTTTCTAAGCTTCACTAGCCTCTGGGAAGGAGAAGATCCTGTGATCATTGAAACACATGCAGCTGGTGGAGAAAAAAAAAGGGACAGCGGTATTTAAAAAGACACATTTTATAAAACAGTGGCTACACTCTTTCAGGGTAAACCTTGAAAGTTAACATTACATACATAGCACATGTGCTTTCGTTACAAGGTCGCATTTTGCCTCCTCCCACCGTGTGAACGGATTTTGGTTGAATGCCAGCAAACATACACTGCAATGCTTTGTTCTACAGTGATTCCCCAGTACGTGTTGCTGGCCTGGAGTGGTAAAGTGTCCTACCATGAAGGACGAAATAAGGCTGCCCTCCCCAGAAACCTTTTGCAAAGGCAGAACCGCAAATGCCAGGGCAAAGTAATCCTTTCACATGCTTGCTTTTAAACCATGTATAGCATTTTAAAAGGTACACTCACCAGAGGTCCCTTCTCCGCCTGCTGAGTCCAGGAGGCAGCCTTGGGTGGGTTCGGGGGGTACTGGCTCCAGGTCTAGGGTGAGAAACAGTTCCTGGCTGTCGGGAAAACCGGTTTCTCCGCTTGCTTGCTGTGAGCTATCTACAACCTCCTCCTCATCATCTTCTTCGTCCCCAAAACCTACTTCTGTATTGCCTCCATCTCCATTGAAGGAGTCAAACAACACGGCTGGGGTAGTGGTGGCTGAACCCCCTAAAATGGCATGCAGCTCATCATAGAAGCGGCATGTTTGGGGCTCTGACCCAGAGCGGCCGTTCGCCTCTCTGGTTTTCTGGTAGGCTTGCCTCAGCTCCTTCAGTTTCACGCGGCACTGCTTCGGGTCCCTGTTATGGCCTCTGTCCTTCATGCCCTGGGAGATTTTCAGAAAGGTTTTGGCATTTCGAAAACTGGAACGGAGTTCTGATAGCACGGATTCCTCTCCCCAAACAGCGATCAGATCCCGTACCTCCCGTTCAGTCCATGCTGGAGCTCTTTTGCGATTCTGGGACTCCATCATGGTCACCTCTGCTGATGAGCTCTGCATGGTCACCTGCAGCTTGCCACGCTGGCCAAACAGGAAATGAGATTCAAAAGTTCGCGGTTCTTTTCCTGTCTACCTGGCCAGTGCATCTGAGTTGAGAGCGCTGTCCAGAGCGGTCAGAATGGAGCACTCTGGGATAGCTCCCGGAGGCCAATACCATCGAATTGTGTCCACAGTACCCCAAATTCGAGCCGGCAACGTCGATTTAAGCGCTAATCCACTTGTCAGGGGTGGAGTAAGGAAATCGATTTTAAGAGCCCTTTAAGTCGAAATAAAGGGCTTCATTGTGTGGACGGGTGCAGGTTTAAATCGATTTAACGCTGCTAAATTCGATCTAAAGTCCTAGTGTAGACCAGGGCAAAGAGAAGTTAGCTAGATCTGTTCATACCTGAATGGCACACACAAATTCTGTTTGCATAACCAAACCAAGGTGATGTTCCTTTGAAATCTTGCTGTATATTTACAGGTTTCAGAATAGCAGCCGTGTTAGTCTGTATTCGCAAAAAGAAAAGGAGTACTAGTGGCACCTTAGAGACTAATCAATTTATTTGAGCATAAGCTTTCGTGAGCTACAGCTCACTTCATCCGATGCATTCAATGGAAAATACAGTGAGGAGATTTATATACACACAGAACGTGAAAAAATGGGTGTTATCATACACACTGTAAGGAGAGTGATCACTTAAGATGAGCTATTACCAACAGGAGAGCGGGGGGGAGAAAACCTTTTGTAGTGATAATCAAGGTGGGCCATTTCCAGCAGTTAACAGGAACGTCCGAGGAGCAGTGGGGGGGCAGGGGGGGAATAAACATGGGGAAATAGTTTTTACTTTGTGTAATGAAATATATATATATTTTTGAAATCCCTAATCCTGGCTTCAAAGATTTTATTAGAATAACTGAATCCCTGTATTAATCTCACCCTGTATATTCTGACACTTATACAAGTAGTGTTAAAATCCCATTTATTTTTTATATTCTTTTATGTGAACAAGAGAGTCATTAACTCCCCAATCCCAGAAAATGGTGCTTTTGCTCTGTTGCTCGTGTGGAGTATCCCAGTATAGGGAGCAGTTTCCTGCATTGCAAGATCCATTCAGAGCCTTCGCATTCACAAGTGAAATATTACATCTGTGGGAATTATCACCTATAACAGTGCTAACTTTTGACGCAGATGCTTTTTGTTTATAGCCCCAAATCTGAAAAGAGAGGCTCTTGCTGGTATTGTACATTAATTTACTAACCTTAGCAGTCTGAGGAATAGGTTGCTGCAACTGTATAGGGTTTGCTGTCATAAACAATGACAAAAATATCTCTTGGATTCTGACTGTGACAACCCACTCCCCTTAGTCATAGCCCATGCCACTCAGTATCTCCTAATATTGCAACAGTGATTCCTAACTTCTGGTTATAAGAACTCCTCCAATAGTCTCATTTGCTGTATACTTCACAAACTATCTTAAGCTGTGCTACTGTGCTGACCTCTCCCCTCCCAGAGGTAACTGCCTTTCAGTAGTGCCTGGTGTGGTTCATGCATGTGTTTATTTTTAGATTTGTTCTTGTGGAAGTGCCCATCAAATGTACTGGACAGAGTACTAACATTTAAAAGATACTGCTTAATAGAGGGGGACAAAGAATGATATCCCATCAGCCATAGCAAACTCTCCCCAACTCACTCTCTACCCACTTGGAGAAGAGATCTGAGACACAGATCATCAGGGAGAATTCTGTCCATAGTTTGTATAAACCCTCTGTATACTTTACTGTGAAGTTGGTATATACATGTAAGATATTATTATCATTATTTAAAGTGATATTTATATAAAGAGACAATCCCGGCAATATTTCCAAAGCAGCTGCTTTATTGCCAAAGGGGAGTTGGAGAGCATAAACTCAGTGGGTGAAATAGGAACTTCAGTGGAACCAGGAATTTCACCTAGTGTCTTGCCTGAAATTTATCATTACAAACCGACAACTGACCCTGACATACTGTACCTTATTAGTGCAAAATATGCTCCTGCAGCAGTGATATTTACAGCTTTCTGGTTGCTCAGTTGTGCATGTTATGAACAGCATAAATGCCATTTTGGAGGAAATTGCAGGTACATAACGTAGCTGTGAGGATGATCCATGAAGCCTGCACTGCTGTAGCATGTTCTCTGCTCACTATTCTCCAGGACTTGGAAGTCTGCAGAGAGCGAGGATTCTGTTATTATTTAAGGAGAAAAATAAGGAAAAAAAATTATCATCGTAAGCTAACACCACCACAGTGTTTCCCAGTGTGATTCTTATCATCTGTGTATGTCATCACATGGTCCATATATTTGTTCCTAGCTCTGCCATTGACTTGCAGCATGACCTTGGTCAAGTCATTTATTTTTCTGTATCACAATTCCCCACCTTAATGTAAAGTGAAGATAATATTGCTTATGTAACTTTGAAACAGCTTTGAGATACATAGATTAAAAACACTAAGTGCTAAGTAGTATTATTTTAGTCTATGAAGATATAGGGTTATGAAACTGTCCTTACATGTTTTTCTTACAGTGCTGAGCATACTGTTCGTGTTTAGCAAGTAAATAACAATAGAAAGAAAGAAAAAGGACTGTGAAAAATGTTAGTTTTTTCCCTCCAAAATAAATAAATAGCTTTCAACAGTTTTGTAACTGAACAGGTTTTTTGAATGTTCATGTACAAAGATTGATCATTTTCTCTGTTGGACCAAGGGATTTAAGGTACAAGAAACATCTAGGAAGTGAAAACCCACATTAAATTTCAACAATTTGTTCTTCATGTACTAGGTTAGAGCAACTGGATCCCTTAGTTAAGATATGTCAGATTAAACTATATATAAAATAGCATTATAGATAGAATGTATCTAGTCATTTCTAAATAAATACTGGCAAATACGAGAGCAAAATCTGGGGATGGATACCTGCATTAGAGTCACTGAACAATTAACTAGGAATTTCATCTTTTATTTGACTAGAAAAACAGTCCATAAATCAAATCGCAAATTTTGCTATAGAACAATTCAAGTAAAAGCCTCAGTTATATTATCCCTTCTATACTTTTTCAATGTAATATGGCTTATTCTTTAGGGGGATTTTTTTTTTTACCTTATTGTATACAAACTTATTTGAAACAGCATGAGCTGTCTTGTCAGGTACTAGATATCATACATCGCATGAGATTCTGTAATACAGAGATACCATTTCCAAACAATTAGGTATTTTGATTTTAGTCTAAAATCTTTTACAAATCAATATATTTTCCTTTTTAAAATAATTCTTCTGATGTGTTTCATGACAATGCAATAAGCACAATTGGAAACGAAGAAAAGTGGCACCTTGTTGTTCAATATGAGAGAGAATCAAAGCAAATATTTTTTCTGGCTTATATGATCCTTTAGTTCTTTAATGCAGAGTACAATTCCCAGGTAAAATCAGGTAAATCCAAGCTTTTAAACACTCACTGACAGCTTGGATGAATTTCTACATTCTTTTAGTAAGACTGTTCTTTTCAACAGGACATATAATAAAGGGATGACTATAAGGATTAAATACTAATGTGAGAAAGAAATGAATCTTAAGTTAACAACCACAAAGAATGACTATGGGTATGTGAAGCATTTGTTTTCAAGACATTATGATGTTTTAAGCACATACCTAGTACTTTCTACACATGCTGAGTAACCAGGCTAATTAAAAAAGCCCATATAGCTCTTGTTAAAATCTGTTCGAATTTTTGGAGCACCTGTTATAACAGAATGCCCACAGACTTGATAGTTTAGCGCCAAGACACCTGCTACCTTATGTCTCACAGTATGTTCAGTTTTATACTGATAGTAAAAGAAAAAAATCCACTTTTGGACATTTAACAATCTCATAAATGATAAGAAATAAGTCTGAAAATTTAGTGATTTAACCCTTCCAGCGTCACTTCTTATTGCTATACCTATAGTTTTCTGTGAGCAGGCAGAATATACAATGTATAACCCTGGGACCATTTCGTTTCTTTGTTGCTGAAGCCATTATATCCAGTATTTACAATGCTGAGCAGGAGGCATAAACCACCCTGCATTTTATTCCAGAGATTTTACAACTGTAGCTAGTATAGTCAGTGGATATTTCATGCATAAGTGTAGTTTATCTGAAGAAAGGAATGGGCATTATATTTCTAGCTAGTTTCTACTTTGTATCCTTGATCTATTCCCATTTTTTGCTACAAAGCTATAAAAAGAAATAAAGCAACATGAGACAATTATCCTTTCTCCCTCCGCCCCTCAAAAAACTCCCCACGTTGTTCAACAAATTCTGTGATTTTGCAGCATACAGAGAAATGTCTCAGTGAATGTTTTTATTAATAGATGTGTATAAGTACTGTTCTCTTTGGAAGGAAGTAAACACCAGGAAGAGAATGAATTATTAAAGATGTTACTAGAGAGTATAAGCAGGTGTAATTAAAGGACAGAAAAATATTTAAGCTGAATATTATGAATAACTCACTGACAATGGCCCCAATCCTTCAATCACTTATGCATATAGATAAATTTACACATTTGGACCCATTGTGGACTAGGACCACTGAGGGCTATTATAGATTCCCAGGGTGCAATCCGGTATATTACAGTAAATGGGAATTTTGCCATTGATTTAAATGAGGTCAGGATTTCCCCCTTAGATTTTAAGGCCAGAAAGGGCCATTATGATCATCTCCCCCAATCTCTTGCATAACACAGGCCATATACTGTAGTTCAACAGGGAGCAATCTTTTAGAAAGACATCTGATCCTGATATAGATTTCAAGTGATGGAAAATCCACCATATCCCTTAGTAAAATAATCTCCAATTAGCAGCAATGTACACGAGTGCTTTTTTCCCCCATCAGCATCCGGCCAAGAGGTTGAGACCTCTCCCCCTGATGTAAATCTCTTTGACAGACATCCATGGCTTTGCCATCTCTAGACTGGATTAAAGCAGTGCAATCTACAAGGGGCTTTTCTTAAAAAACAGTTTGCAACTTCAGCAAGGAGACTATATAGCAACCTGAAAAATAAGAGCACTTTACATTAGTGGTCCATAAACTGTATTGGCATCCAATTTGTTCCTGAGTACAAGTAATGTTGTTGCTTTTACGCTTTATGATTTGGGTGTAATTTTGTGTCATACTATGCTTGCTCGGTTCAGATGAAGTGACCAAAAATGACAGACCCCTAGATTTGTTCATCTGGAATTGTAAACAGGGTATTCATAGCAGCTCTGAAATTCACTTCTCATGCTGCCAAAAGCCCAGATGTGATGGTTTTTAGGATAAGTTACTAAGCCTGTCTAGTTATCCAGACTTTAAATGTCCAGGTGTGGTTGAGTGGAGACACCTTCAGGTCCATCTTCAAACTTAGTGAAGTGGGGTTTGCTTGGTATTGGAGTTTGATTTATTTTTGAAAAGCGGTTCAATTATAAATGTATTCACGTACCTATAATTTAGTGATAGGTACACTCTAGAAATGGAACTGTAAGCCTTTTGAAGCAGCGACTGCATGTTCCTATGTGAGTGGATGGCGCCTAGCACATTTTAGGTGGTAGAGCACCTCTGCTGATCCACTGTGTTAGCTGATGTTAGGACCATGCAGAAAAATGCTACCTCACTGTGGGAAGGTCTGTGTACTCTGTTACTGTTACACATTTATGTTGCTATACAAATACATAGTGAATGACAGTCCCTGCCTCAAAGAGCATACAATCTAAAAAGGCATGAGAGGTGAATGAGAAAAAAAACGTGGGTTGGGACGGGGAGCAGGGAAGACAAAGTATCAAATATAGGATGTACACAATTTTTAGGATGTACACAATTAGTTGGGAGCAGGTGATTTAGCTCATTCGGACAGTAAAATAAATACACTGTGAGAATGAATATGAAAATAATAATCTAGGTGTTGGGGAGGGTTAAACAAAGATTTAAATTTTCTAAACATTTATTTGTATTTAAATTTTTTCTCATGAACAGACTTTATGTACTAGAAACTTTGGTGTTTAACACTTCTCATCTCCAAGTACAACTGTTGAAAATTTAACCTAGGAAAACTAATTGGTATCAGACACTAAAATTTCTTGCAAGTTATGGGAAGTGTTAGTTGTGGGAATAACATTTTTTCCATACTCTGCATATTGATTTGCCTTTGAGATAAAAAGCATCAAGAAAGCAGGTGATAAGCCTTTGTTAATGCCTCTGTGATGAAATGCTGCAGCTACAGGCTACTGTTGATAAACAGGTTTTGAATTAATTAGTTCTGCATAATTATCTGAGCTATCAAGTCTCTAAAGCCGAATGAGACTGGTTTTCATACTAGTTATACACCTCTTGACAGCCATGAAAAATGTTTTTTATTTTCAAAAAGATCATCACTTAAAAAAAACCTAGCTTTTACTAGAATAACAAAATATTATTCTACTGTAATGGTAGAAGAAATATTAATGACAATTACTCTTGTTGAATTACAGAGACATGTAGCAGAACACTTTTGAGATTGCTGGTCAAACGGCTGGTAAAGGAAGAGATGGGCACTAGACTTGAATATATGTGGTAAAGTCCCTCTGCCTTTTGGGCTATGAATCCTTAGTGAGGAGGGGGCACATAGACCTCAAAAGGCATTGGAACCAGGGGAGGAGGCTGGAAAAGCTTTGCATGGATGTTTGTACCTGTTGAGTGCCATATCGTATAGCAATTAAATGTGAATATAATGCTTGTGAGTTGCTGCATGCATTAAGTTCATTTATAATATCCATACTCTATGTTATAAGGTAATATTTAAGTGTTTTATTCTGTAACTATAAAGGTGTTTGCTATGAAACTGGAAACCTCCACAGTCAGGGGAGAAGAATTACCGAGTCTGAAATATCAGTTTACCACAAGAGATGTCATCTCCTGCCCAACAAAACAAGGCCTCTAAACATCAGACAAGCTATTGCAGAACATCAGTGGATTGTTCCCTCTACACCCATGAAGAGGAGATATGTACAAACACTCATCCCTTCAGCTTGAGGTCTGGGGAAAAGGAATAAATATCCCTGTCAAGAAGAAATTGCTCTCACTATACTGCTTGCAATTTGGAGAGGGCGATATTTCTAAACATAAGCAAGGGATCCCTGAACAGCTTACCTTAAAGGTCATAAAGTATAGAGCTTGCACGTTACAGTAGCTTTTATTACTTTTTGGAACCTAACACCGCAACTCATTTGCATGTGTATGTTTACCAGCTTTAACCTTGTAAATAACTTCTTTCTTTTTCATAATTAATAAACCTTTAGTTAATTTAACAAACAATTGGCAACAAGTGTTTCACTGGTGAGAGATCTCGGGTACACTTGACTTGGGGTAAGTGACTGGTCCTTTGGGTGTGGGAGTGACCAGAATATTGTTGCGTTTTTTTGGTATAAGGGACCATCTATCACAAAGGCAGGCTTGTCTGGGTGGCAAGATAGACTGGAGTGCCCAAGAAGAGTGTCTGTGACTCCATGTTAAGGTTGGTATAGTGCTTGAGGAATTCACACTTGATCCTTGGTTGGTGAAATCTAATTATAGAACATACAACCAGTTTGGGGTTTGTGCCCTGGTTTATAACAGTCTGCGCTGAGGTTGGCATTCATGATCATGAGCCACTCTAGACAGTTTGACATAGGCATTTTTATATCATAAAAACAGCCACACTATCTAGCTCAGTACTTGTCTTCTGACAGTAGCCAATGAACAGAGGGAATGAACAGAACAGGTTATCATCAAGTGATCCATCCCCTGTCACCCATTCCCAGCGTCAGGCAAATAAAGGCTGGGACACCATCCCTGCCCATCCTGGCTAATAACCATTGATGGACCCCTATCATCCAGAAACTTATCTAGTTTTTTTTTTTTAAACCGTGTTATAATCTTGGCCTTCACAACATCCTCTGGCAAAGAGTTCCACGGGTTGACTGTGTTGTGTGTGAAGAAATGTTTCCTTTTGTTTGTTTTAAACCTGTTTGTTATAAGCTTAGGAGCCCCAGCCCTGGACCAGGACCCCATTGTGCTAGATGCTGTACAAATGCTGAACGAAAAGACAGTACCTAAGAACATAAGAATGGCCACACTGGGTCAGACCAAAGGTCCAGCCAGCCCAGTATCCTGCCTACCGACAGTGGCCAATGCCAGATGCCCCAGAGGGAGTAAACCTAACAGGTAATAATCAAGTGATCTCTCTTCTGCCATCCATCTCCACCCTCTGACAAACAGAGGCTAGGGACACCATTCCTTAACCATCCTGGCTAATAGTCATTAATGGACTTAACCTCCATGAATTTATCCGGTTCTCTTTTAAACCCTGTTATAGTCCTAGCCTTCACAACCTGCTCCAAAGAACTTACCATATGAATAGAAGAGAAGAGACAACAGGTAGATAGACAGACAGAGTGACATGGGCCTACAAGGAAATATTGAGACATGAGATTCTGGCATATATATAAACATGGAAAAGATTTTAAAATATTTTGGTTTTTTAATATATTTCTTTAACTTTGAAGCTAAAAGTATTCCATTAATGATTTAGGATCTTAAACAGATTTGTATTGTATTATAAGTCTGAATAGCATTTCAGTCCACCTTTACCTTGATACTCCAGCAAAGTAGCTCATCCTACTAACCCAGTCACCATGGAATTTTGTAGGGAATGAGCAATTTTAATAACCAGAAAAGAGAAAAAAAACTTATATTAAATATTAGTCCACTTTGAATTTCTCCAATGGCTTAACAATTCACATGGCATTAATATTTGATGACCAGGCCCTGATCCTGAAATTTACTGTATGTGGGTATAAAGCAGCACCTGCACAGAATCTCCTTGAAGTCAATGGTGCTCTGCTTACATAGAGTACTAATGCACATACTATAAATTGCAGGTTTAGAGCCAACCTGGTTCCCTAAGAAACTTGGATAGGGTGGATGCTCTGTCTTCATAAATCCCAACTGCTTAAGCATCAACAACTAATAAAGTCTGGTGTGTACCAGCTCTATGTTAAAGTGATTGGCTTGGCTTTCAGTGATCAGTCTGGATGGACCAGTTTAGCCATAACAGTCTACTCTTTGAATAATGCATCTATAAATGCTTTTAAAGATCAAGAATAACAAAATAGGTCTTTCTTCTTTAAGATGTGCACTACCTAATAAATAAAGAAATAAAATAAAATAAAAACAGACTAACATAAGTTTCTCCATATCAGATTAGACCATTGGCCCAGTACCCTTCCTCATTAAAGTTTCAAAAGAAAGTGAAAAACACTATGTAACATAGCCAGTGTGTAATATTGTGTATATTTGGGGGAGTGAGTGCAATGCTTCCTGACCTCTACAGTTTTTGAACCCTGAAGTATGAGATTTGTTTAAATTAAATATTACTGTTACAGCAAGCTTGCATAGCTACAAATGTTATTAGGGCTCATCAAATTAACCTGTTCTTTTTCAAATCCAGCCATAGTATTTTCCATTATCAATAAACATTATCTTCAAACCTAGATTTATATATTTAAAATTATTTTATATTACACACAGAGAAACTATGTTAAAAGGACATTATTAAGGCTGTAAAGTCAAACACTCAGAAGTTAGAAAATGTCAGAATTAAGGTTGCTGGTGCAACCTTGCCTCTGTCACTTGAGTGAATGGAGTAACTAATAGCAATAATATGTTGTAATCCTCTATGTGGATCAGAATCAGGGAGGAATGGGACACTTGGTCAATGGGTTCACAGATATTTGCTGACAGCAGAGGAATGGTGACACTCAGGAATCTGGGTTCCATTCAAAGCTCTGGAGAAGCATGTGCTCTAATGCGTATGGATTGATCTGCCCATTTCCCACAAGTCTGATTGCTTTCGCCCCATCCCCTCCAACCTGTCTCTCTCCCAGTCCCAATCTGGTCTCTTTCCCACCCCTGGCTCCTTGTCTCAGTTTCATTATCTATGCATAGCTCCTCTTCCCAATCCCAGCCTAGCCCATTCTAGCTCCTTGCCCAGCCAGTCTCAATTCCTCAGGCTTCTCATCCTAGTCCCAGTCTTCATCTCTCTCCCAGCTCCGCATCTGATCTCTCTGCCCCTTGTTCCCTCCACACTGGTTCCTAGTCCCAGTCTTTTTGTCAAGACACAGCCCCAGCCTCCTCCTCCTCCTCCAACTCTTCATCCAATCTCAGCATCTGCCCCAGCCAACTAGCTCCCACTTGCTCTGCTTCCCTCACCAGTTCCAGTGCCCCCCTTACTTCCAATCATAGTCTTCTCACCAAACAGTTCCAGCCTAACTTTCCCCCTGTACCAATCCCAGCCTATACCCCTCTAGCTCTTGGCCAGACAGTTCCAAACTCCCAGTCTCACCAGACTTCTAGTGAGAGTCTACTCCTTTGCTTCTCCTCCAACCAAACTTTTGTGCCCTGTACAGTCAAACCAGGAAGCTTCCTCCTTTATACTGCCTGGGTACCAGCAGGAGGGGTTATTGACAGCACAGGTGAAACAGGATCCCTGCTCTCCCTTCCAGTACCCAGCTCTACGCTGGCCTGGAGAAGCCATTAAAGTCCAGATCCCTTGTAGCCATGGCCTGGAAATGCTTAGTTGCTCTGTGGGGATGACACAGTTCAGTCACACATAGGAGCTGTGAATGGCTTGAATATGCTTAATGAGTACATAAGAATGAGAATCTTCAGCGATTTAAACTGCTAAAAATCAAAGAAATCTGAGCATGTGCAAGTGGTTTCTTTCCAGACTTACAATGTGGCCAACTTTGCATGGGTTTTCACAGGGATGGCTAAAGATACATCCCTGACACAAAGACCACTCCCTGGCCCATTTCAGGTGCCTGCTCCAAAGCATGGGGACACTAGAGCATTTCAAACAAAAGGTCAGCAGAATTTTTTAACATATGCAAAATGACATTTCCCCCTAGCCTTGGTCTCAGAAATGGTTGAACCTTTTTGGCTAAGATTAACAAAAACAAACAAGGAGACAGCACAGACAATTTCAGAAAGTTCAAAGCAATTAAAACAGTTTTATAATGGGAAGTAGTGGTCAGCCTTAATAATAGGAGGCAGTACCAATCCCACCTATAATAGGTTTTTATAAGAATGGAATTAAACATGTGCACTGAAAATGAGTCAGACGCTCATAGCATCCTGTTGATGTGACGTGCCAGCTCTTCTATAAATCCAGGCTACAAAAATGTGCTTGATAAAGAAGCCTAATGTTTTTGGAGAAGATAAGCATTCTAGTTCAGTTGGACCTCACACAAACAGATCTCCCAATACTGTTAATGAGAGCTGTGACTGTAAAGACAGGGTGTGTAAGTAGGAGGGCATGGTCCTCATAAAAATACCACACTTAGAAATACTGGCTGTTAAAACCTACCATATTTCTAATGATTTCTTTTATTCAACTTCCTCAGTGAGTTTAGTCAAGCAACAGAGCCCTGAAGCAGTGCTCTATTTGAAAATAAGCCAACAAACTTGGCCCAGTTTTCCTCCTGAACTGACTATTCACAGTTTTCGCTTCCAAGACCTCCTGACCCTACCCTCTATTTTTTCAAGCAACTTTCAGCTTTTTATCTCTTCTGAGTGGGAACAAATGAGACTCATATGGTCTGATTTGCCTGGTCAATCAGCAGAATAGTTCTGTACTTCAGTGCAGCTGTTGATACTACTTAATCAGCGGGGGCAGGATATTGCATACTTGAGAGGTTTTACTCTTCTAGAATCTACATTCTGTCAAAGGGACTTCATTGTATAATCAATGACAGTCAGAAATATTCCATTAATGCAGAACTTATATGAGACATAAATGAAAACAATTTAACCCCAGGTACAACACTGCACATATTTTTATATAATCATCCAGTTCAAATTTTCTAAAATGTAATTTGTTGCATGTGACATAGGCAAATTAGCATTTATAACAGCAAAAGGTAGATCATTGTTAGAAGGAAGGATGAGTTAGTTGAACATTTGATTAATTAAATGGTACTTTTTACTCCCATGGAAAAATATACATCATCCTTTGAAATAAAATTCACTCCATCTTCACAAAGTTTGGGTCACAGTTTTAGAAGTGTTATTAGCTTGAAATGGCTAATATTTTGTCATGCTTTTTGAGGTGCCTAAAACAATTGTACTGTAATTATAATGTGACTTGAGAAGAAGGTCTTTAGAAAAATTATTCATTTGTCAGAATGAGTAGATATTTCATACACAAATCCTTGCCCCTTCCGAACATATTCCTTCTGTATGTTAGTATGTGAATATTAAAGCCTCTCAGAATTGATCTGGCCAGTACAGGTACTTCATTAGGTGAAACATTAGAATTAGTACTAGTAAAATTCCTAAATCCAAATCCTTGCACAGTGAGATGAGAATGATTGTAATTAAGGGCCAGAACCTGCATCATTCTGTAGTGTGTATTGGCAATTGCCTGCTTGCACAGCACTTCCAGTGTAGAGGCAGACTATGCAGGATGACAATGGCTTCTCCATGTGATACATCGAGTTGCACAGCACCTGGGTACCTCCCTTCACACTGTCTGTGAATCAGAACCAATAAAGTGGTTATATGGAGCATTTTAGAAGTGGAAAGGGTGCATCGTAGCAATGCTTCAAACACAAAAGGTTCATTACAGTCATATAGACTATATTTGAAAATAGCTTAATTGCAAATATGCTATGTAGTTACATCTAATGGAGTAGACAGCATTTGGAATAGGGCTGTCAATTAATCGCAGTTAACTCACATGATAAACTCAAACAAATTAACCATGATTAAAAAAATTAATCACGATTAATCACAGTTTTAATCGCACTGTTAAACAATAGAATAACAATTGAAACTTATTAAATATTTTGGATGTTTTTCTACATTTTCAAATATATTTGTATTCTGTGTTGTAATTGAAATCAAGTGTACAGTGCTCACTTTATATTATTTTTACTACAAATATTTGCACTGTAAAAATGATAAACAAAAGAAATAGTATTTTTCAATTCACCTCATACAAGTACCGTAATACAATCTCTTTATTGTGAAGGCACAACTTACAAATGTAGATTTTTTTTGTTACATAACTGCACTCAAAAACCAAACAATGTAAATCTTTAGAGCCTACAAGTCCACTCAGTCCTACTTCTTTCAGTCAATTGCTAAGACAAACAAGTTTGTTTATATTTACAGGAAATAATGCTGCCTGCTTCCTGTTTACAGTGTCACCTTACAGTGAGAACAGACATTCACATGGCTCTTTTGTAGCCAGCATTTCAAGGTATTTATGTGCCAGATAAGCTAGACATCCGTAGGCCCCTTCATGCTTTGGCTACCATTCCAGAGGACATGCTTCCATGCTGATGATGCTCGTTAAAAAAATAATGTGTTAATTAAACTTGTGACTGAACTCCTTGGGGGAGAATTGTATGTCTCCTACTCTGTGTTTTACCAGCATTCTGCCATTTATTTCATATTATAGCAGTCTCGGATGATGACCCAGCATGTTGTTCATTTTAAGAACACTTTCACTGCAGATCTGACAAAACGCAAAGAAGGCAGAAATGTGAGATTTCTAAAGATAGCTACAGGTGTGGAGCGTGCTTTCAGAACTCTTAAAAGAGCAACATTCCGATGCGGAAACTACAGAACCCGAACGATCAAAAAAGAAACTCAACCTTCTGCTGCTGGCATCTGACTCATGATGATGAAAACGAACATGTGTTGGTCTGCTCTGCTTTGGATTGTTAATGAGCAGAACCCATCATCAGCATGGACGCATGTCCTCTGGAATGGTGGTTGAAGCATGAAGGGACATATGAATCTTAGCGCATCTGGCACATAAATATCTTACGATGCCGGTTACAACAGTGCCATATGAACGCCTGTTCTCACTTTCAGGTGACATTGTAAACAAGAAGTGGGCAGCATTATCTCCTGCAAATGTAAACAAACTTACTTGTCTGAGTGATTGGCTGAACAAGGAGGAGGACTGAGTGGACTTGTAGACTTTAAAGTATTGCATTGTCTTATTTTTGAATGCAGGTTTTTTTTGTACATAATTCTACATTTGTAAGTTCAACTTTCATGATAAAGAGATTGCACTTCAGTACTTGTATTAAGTGAATTGAAAATACTATTTCTTTTATATTTACAGCTCAAATATTTGTAATAAAAATATAAAGTGAGCACTGTACACTTTGTATTCTGCATTGTAATTGAAATCAATCTATTTGAAAATGTGGCAAACAACCAAAAATATTTACATAAGTGGTATTCTATTATTGTTTAACAGCGTGATTAATCGCAATTAATCTTTCAATCGCGCAATTAATCATGATTAATTTTTTTAATTGCTTGAGCGCCCTAATTTGGAACCGAAGCATTATAGCATATGAACATGTTGCTAAATCTGTGGCTCAGAAGATCCCAGTTTGTGTCAAAGGGCATCTGCACCATGTGTTGGGTCTTATAGTTTAAAAAGGTATCATAAGGGGTTCGCCAATGTTCTCTTTGAAGGGGACACTGGATCTGCTTGTACTGGCCCTGGAGCCTCTTCTCACTGGCCCTCTTCCCCCAGAAAACTTAGACCCAATGCTTGAGGCCCTACCTTCACTAGAAGCTGCTCTGGCTATAGGTTTTGAAGCCTCTCTGAACTAGTCCAGTTACAGAGGATTTTTCATATTGTGCATGGAAAAGGAGTTGTAATTTTCCATGGACCAGTCTGGCTTACCAGTCTGGGGACTGAGCCCTCTCCATTCAGAAAGCCTGATTGTAGATTTCCCCTTCTGAAAAAGTCAATCACCCTCCCTTTGTAGCTATCTTCAAGGCTTACTGCAAAGCCTTTGTAGTTGGGTCAGATCATTTCCTGTTCTGTTCTACATCTTCCTTTTAGGGCTGTTTTCTCCTTTTTTGTCTGCCTGCCTTTGAGAGTAGCTACATCTCTCTGTTTCATTTGTCCTAGATCCATTTAAGTAGATGATTTTTGTTTTTAACTTTGATACAGAAACCAGAAAAATGTTAATGGGTGCTATATAAATAAGTCTGCTGTTCACTGAGGAATTATGATAGTTATTTATTACTTAAGTCGTGCCACAGATGTACATGTACATTACAATACAGATAACAATAGTTACCCTGCCCTGAAAAATTATCCATCTTAATTAAGTTGAGAACAAAAGGAGAAAGATGATAGCATAAGGAAGGATAGGAGAAGGGGGAGGACAATATGATTATATGGCCATTTGCATAGCTAATTCTAGTGTCTAGATAATGGAGATTTTTCTCTTTAAAAATATTTTTCCATTTATCAATGGCCCATGGGCCAACCCATCATCTTATACTGAATTGAAGCTCCCATCCCCAAATCCTTTGTGGTTGATTACAGAAATTTCCAACAAAACCCTACTCTAGTATCCAAGCCAAGTTGCTTTTGTGTCCAGAAAAGAGAGAGTTGTTGAGAGAGCACAATAACAACACTGCCATTTTCACTTTGAAATGCATTGAAAGCATCTGAAACTTTTATGTTACCTCGCTAATGAGTGAAATTCATCCCAGTATGGAAGGGTGGCATGAGGCCGGTGATGCCACTTAAGTCCTACTTAATATTTCCTTGCAAGAGCTTAGTACAGAGGCCTTTGGTTAGCCCTTGGCACAGTGGTAAATTTCACCCTATAAATGAGTTCCACTGAGGTTAAACTACACATATAGGACCTGATTCTCATTTAATACACTACTGTATTTGGGCCAGCGGGGAATTTAAGCCACCTGCATGTTTCCCAGATCTGCTCGAACTTACACTTGGCTTTCCATGGACCACTGAACACTAGCCACCCCGATGAAATCCTCCTCCACCCCTCCCCGCCCCCCACCTCAGACCCTAAACTGGAGGCTGGCATCAGGGCCAGCATAGAGCCAGGCTGTACACTGACCACAGAGGCCCTCCACACAGGTGACGTTCTCAGGGGGCTGTCTATGCCCACTTTGAAGACCTTTTATGCTGTCAAAACAGCGTAAAGTGGCCTTAGCATAACTGAGAACCAGGTCTACTGTGAATGCAAGGTGTAATCCAATTCTCATGATGAAACTCACAGAGGAAATTCAGGTTACGGGCATGTCACATAGAATTTGTTAAAATATCAGCGCTTTCAGAACTGCCACTGTATTTCCACAAGCGTGTGTGGATGAAATTGCAACATAGTTCAGAGCGCCAGCTACATGGAAAGGGTTTTTCAGGGTATGTTTACAAGTAAGCATGCCATATGCTATACTAAAGAAAAACATGCTAATTACTGAGTAAAGACACAGAACTGCTTCAGATCCATTGAACAAATGAGCTGTCTACTTTCTGTGCTATGGGAATAACTCTTCTTGGTCCAGAAACTAAAATCTCTTCAGATGCTTAAGCTCTAAACTCAAAAACAAACAAAGCAATAAATTAGGTTTTAAATAACTAACAATAAGGACAAGATCAGTAGATATCCCTGATAACTGAGTTCTATAGTTCTACAATGTTCTATATTTTTTAATTTGCTATTTATTAATGCCAAAGAATGTACTTGGTGCTGTACACAGCACAAAATAAAATAGTTCCTGCTCCCCAAAGCGTTTAGAATCTAATCAAAATAGGCAACAAATAATGTCCTACTAACTGGAACAGTAGGAAGTTCAGAGGCAGAACAAGATCGCGCTAAGCATCAGGGGGTTGAATCCTGAAGTCCTCAGTTAGGCAAAACTCACCTTGAAATCAGTGGGAGTTTTACCTATGTAAGGATTATAGACTCAGGCAGGGCCTTAGTCTTGCTGTTATGTTTGATTACTATTATTTCTATTGTGGGAGCATACATATGCCCCAGTCAGTTCCAGAGCTCATTGTGTCACATGCTGTATAAACACATAGGAAGACATGGTCACTGCAATTTAACTTGAAATTTGCTATGAGAAAAGAGAAGGACAAGGATGTGTTTCTATAGGTTAGCTGTTTTACAACTTCATGGTTCCAAAGCTCTTGAATATTTTTTAAAGCAAATTATATAGATCACCTATCCCCAGCTGATGCTCAGCCTCACACTTATTGGTTGGTTGCTGGCTTGTAACCAACACAGAAGTGGGTTTTGAGGAAGGAATTTGAGGAGGAAGGAAAGACTTTAATGGATTAGTTTTCTCCTCTCTTCAGATAGCTGTTCAGTCACCCAATAGTCCCCCCACCCACTCAATTCCTATCTGATGCTTCTCTTTGGTAATTTATACAACTCACTTGCTGGTTGGAAAAGATTTTCAGCCTTTCACTCTCTTACATTTCCTAAACACCTAGGGAAACCCTGGCTCATTGAGGATTTCTTATTCAAGCATGTAGGTTACACATACCATAACAGGATTTCAGTGCTTGTGTGTATAAGGGCTGCAGAATCAGACCTCCATTTTGGGGTGGTCATAACTTCCCTTGAAAATGTATTTCTGTTTCTGGCATTGTCTGTACAACCGACTTCTTGGGAAGGAAATATATAGAATTAGTTGACTGATGTTTTATGTAATTTTCTTTTTTTTTTTTTTTGCTTCAACTGTTATGTCTTAAGTATTATGACGAGATATTTAGTAGTTATGATTGTTCTCTGGGTACTGCATCTTTCGATTTCTAAATGTCTGTGGTGGAGTGCCAGGATAGCTGCCATTGGGTAGGAGAAAGTTAATGCAGCATGTTACAGAGGAGATGTGTGCTGGGGCTCTCTGAGAGATACTTTTGTTCTGTGTTTTACTTTAGATTTGTTATTTCTCTGAAAGTCATTCAGGCTGAAAGTTTATGGTTGCTGCCAGAAGTGTTTCTTTCCATCAATCATCATAGTAGCTCTCTTAACTGTTTATTACACAATCAGTTTAATAACCAGTCTGCTCCTCTTCTGCCACCAGAGTTTTTAGGCCTTCAGTTTTTTACCTTCCCCATTCCCCCATCCACTCTAGAAAATATGCTTTAAAATGTTATACTGATAATATTTTCTCTAACACCTCTCATCCTGGCTCCAAAAGCACTTTAGAAGCTATGTATATTCAGTACCCCTGGAAAGCAACTACTTCCAAAAAGGAGGACAATAACCTACTGCAGTACAGCATGAGAGCCATGGGAGCAGAAACCCTACCCTTACAAAAAGGGTAGAAACAGCATTTAAAAGAACAGTTCCACCTACCTTCTTGCCACTGTCCTAAGTTATGTTGATTTTATGTTGGAAGCCCAATGATGACATCATAATGAATCTGTCACTGCTGATAGACACCAATTTACAGTGACTCAGTTTTGTATTACCTTGCTAGATAACATAGGGCCACGCCATCCCGTGCCCAGGTTATTTCCATGTAGGAAATTCCATCTGCAGTGGTGGAATTTCTGATGCAGTCTTTCATTCAGGTTCAGGGGCTTCCCCTTCTTCCTGGGGAAGTGGCCGGAGGTTTCTCTCCCACAAATCAGCAGATTCTGGACGATTCATGACGCTAAAACCATCTGCATTGGTTACTCATCCCTCCACGTCCCTTTGTAGTCAGGGGCTCGTCTCCTGGTTGCCAAAGAAAGCTTTACAGTAAAGAGGAGGGACAGAGATTATGGTAGAATAAGCATTAACTTCCTCACAAAAGTCTGTAGGTTTGGAGGAGGCAATACTGTAGGCAAGTGGGGGAGGCAATACTGCTGAGAGTAACTGTTCCCTCTGGCTCTGTCCCAGCCCCTCCAAAACTGTAGAACCTGAACCCCACTGAACACACATGGATGGGCTCCAAGAAGTCTTCGGTACAATGCGATAGAAATAACACTCCCCTCCCCATACCTGACCATTCCTCACTCTTCTGGACAGATTCACCTATTTTTCATCATTTCTGCCTGCAGAGACAATATGTACCTGAGTGCTGGAGCTGTCCTTTTTAGTCCCTGATCCAATTTACTCCCTGACCCACAGAAGATTTGAAGTGAGGCTGATAATTCCCTGCAAATTCTGTTACTGCAGAACTGTGCAGGACATATCCATAAGAAATGCATGAGTTGTGGGAGTGGGTTTTAGCAGGAGAAAAATATTTCCATTTGTTTTGAAGAGGGAAGGGGAAAGAACATTTTGATGTAAGTTTTGTAAATGTGTTAAATGATAAATTACTAATCGAGGCCATGAGATCATTAAAAAACATTCTGAACTGCATGAATATAGAAAAGTAGGTGGGGGGGGGCGAAGGGGGAAATTAGTTGCTACTGCCATCTGGCAAGTAAAATAAAGAGGTCAAGGACATCTGTGGACTGTAAAGATGTAAATGAACAAATCAAATAAGCAGACACTGCTATTTCAAAAGCTACTGTATTTCACTGACAAGTTACAGAAAAAAGTGTTATTGATTGTTGTATTATTGATCATTTCTTATAATTGTAAGCAAGACTAACAGGGAACCATCTAACATTCTGAAATTTAACAGTCTCTAAACAGGGAACATAACTAAGGATTTGAAATCTGATATTACATATTAGCTTCATGGTACTAAATATCACAGAGGTGAGCAGCTTCATGTCTGTAATAAATTTTATCCAGATTTCTGCAGTCTCGGGAGAATACGAATACTTTGGGAGAACTAATATTGTTCATTCAAATAAGATACATATGTTCTGGAAAGAATAACAGGCTTCTAAACTACTTCTTGGTTGGTCATCAGTGGAAAGAGTCACAGGGAGGAACTACGTTAACAAGAACTAACAGAAAAGTGACTGGAAATGTGTTGATTAATGGCCTTTGGAGCCCTTGTATAAATAATTACTGTAACTTTCACTCCCCTATTCCTCCCACTCTGCAAGGGCACCCAGCTTTCCTATCCATCTACTGACCACAATCACTATTGGGGAGCATTTATATGGGGGTTGCCTCAGATGATTGCTATGGGTCAGGTATTGTGTTCAGCTGCCTCTCACAAGAGATCTTCTCCTCTTCAGGGATGCACTGAAGGGATTTTACCTCAAAACAATCTAAGACTCAGATGGTCTCAAAACAATATTTGTTAAGGAGAGAGAAAAACCTGGATTAAAAAGAAAGGGATATTCATAGCATGCCTAGTATGAAATTCTGCAAAAGCTATTCTAGACAGGTCCCCTTCATGCCATTACATGAGAACATGCAATATGTTACAGCCTAGTAGAGCATGTATTCTTTATTCCCTACCACTCTCTTTGTCAGGCAGCATCTCTCTCTCTCTCTCTCTCTCTCTCTCTCTCTCCACATACACACCAGTCTCTTCTGGTGTCTTAGATCATCTTCCACTCTTAGGAGTCTGGTCCCCTTCCACTGCAGTTACAGACGATGATCCTTTTGATGCTCAAGATGTTAGCCTGTATTCCTAGTCCCAGCATGTGAGCTAAAGTATTTATATACATGCCCTTTCTGAGGGAATAGGAAGTTTCTTATGAAAATCCACTGTATATTTTTAAGTTACTCCCTATTTTAATTAATCAATCTTTGGGTGAAGACATTTGGGTTCCTGTTTTTCTTTCTGTTACACACACTGATTTCTCCAAATGTTCCTTTGAAGGTGTATCCACACAACCACTGACTCTCAGCCCACAGTTGTATTCATCTACCTTCCAGGTAACTGACGCTGAAAAAGGTCCTTTTGAGATGCTAATTAAACATCCGTTCAGATGTTTACTGGCATGGACCAAAGGTTTTAATCTTGAAAATAACTCATTGTCTGCCTGATATTTGATTTGATGTTTGATATCTTTCCTTACCCGTGTTTCTACTCTGTATCAGACATGAATTATTGACAAATAAAGTCAGTCTGCCACATTTACTAAATTCAGATCTGCAACCACTGCCTCTAAAAACCCCCAGTGCTTTCAGTCTTATGACCAATAAAAATAAATCGCCCATTAATCATTTAGATCAGAGTTTCTCAAACTGTGATCTGTCGTGAGCAGGTTGGTCACGTGGTGCTGCTTCTCTTTATTTCCAGCTGTCAAATTCACATGAGAAGCTAGCTAAAATAAATTAATCACTTCTCTAATATTTCTTTTTCACGTGAAAGACTGCTGTCATTACTGCCAGGATGTACAATCAGAAACAGGAGGAGATTTATATGAGCTGAACAACTGCTAATGAGTGTGGTGGTCTCTACTAAGATGTGACCTAGACTAAACTCCCTGATTCAGATCATGCAAATGTAGTTGTAAATCATCTCCTGCTGATATTATAGTATATGCCCCCTCAACCCCCGCCAAAAATCCAATTCACTGAAACTGAGGAAAAAATATACAAAATTTAGAAAGTTACAAGCAGAATATGGCAAATGCCAGATGAGGTGTGAGAGAATGCCATATGTTATGTGTTCCACATGCTTTTCTCTGCTAACTTTTTATTACAGGAATATACATTTATGTATTGCTCACAGCTTTTTAAATGTTATATCTTTTCTCCAATAGGACTCTCACATGAGTACGAATGACTCCCTTGAATAAAGCTCACAGGATACAGCCCTTTAGTACATCTGGCCCTCTTCATATCTTCATTAATGCCACCACCCATGTCTTTTTTCAATTACTAGTCTCTCTAAAAGAGTACATTGCAGCAACATCCGAGGTGATATAATGAATAATCATTAAACAGTCCTTCTTACAATCTGTTTGGAAAGGTATTCTCTGATACTGAAGAAAGTAAGAAGAAAAGCCTCTCGAACATCTAAATCAAATTTTATATGCTCACATTCCTGTTATACCTGCTATCCAAGGATTTCAAATTGTTTCTCAAACACTAATGTTTGCAATAACTTTGAGATAAGTTTTACTATCCTCATTTAACACAGGAGGAGTCTGTGGGTGGGCAGGGACACTGGAACAATTTTTATAGTGAGGGCGCAGAAAGCCATTGGAAAAACTGTAAACCCTATCTATGATGGAAGCCATACATTCATTGATATTTGTACTCCAAGCCAGGGGTGCTGATGCACTCACAGCATCCCTACTCCCAGCAATCCTAAAAGTGAGGAACAACAAGGGTTGACTGCATAAGGGATTTTTCCCCCCAGAAACTCCCAACCTTGCTATCAGCTGTCCTGGTGTGAGGACACACCTCTTTTGACTTTGGCAGCTGTTTTCACCATCCTGCCGATTAGACTTGTTCTGACCGAGTTTCACTGACACAATGCTGAAAATAGCTGCCAAAGCAAGGCTGCACTCATCCTCCCAATATTGCTAACGATGATGCAGCTCAACTGGTGAGAGCAATGATGGGAGTTTGTGGTAAAAACTCCCTAGTTTAGACAAGGCTGGAAGGGCAATAGCAAAGCTGGGAATAGAAGTGAAATTTCCTGAGTTCCTATTTTGAGGCTGAACCGTAGAAAATCCTTCCTCCCTCTCAACTCTATCCAGACAATATTTAAAACAATTATTTATTAAATGCATCACATTACAGAATATTTGGCAGCAGCAAGAAAAGCAAAGCAAAGCAAACACTGGGATACATAGCAGGATATAGTACAAAGCGGAGATTATTAGGACCATGTCTGAAGAGAGAATCCAGAAGGATTGTAACTGTGCACAGTTTGGCCTTGCATTACAAAAATACTAAGATTAGGAAAAGATACAGAGGGGAAGAAAAAAGGATGAGACAGTGTTTGTGTTAATTATGGGGAGAAGTGAGGAAAAATTGAGTTTTAATGCACTATAAAAGATCAGGATATTGTTATATTGGAAGGTGTTAGTGGCTGCCATCAGGAGTGTATTTGATCTATGGGAAATCACAGACCTTAGAGCAGATGGGCATGCTAGCCACCCTTCATTCAGGCTAAAAGGAAGAAGCAATTAAGTTCCTTTATGGAGTAAAATAGCTGGAGAGAAAGAGAGCCACCACCCAAGGCACTCGTCTGTATGCAGAGCCAAGAGGTTTCCCTGGTGACTAATTGTAAATGCAGGAGCTAGGGCAGCATTTTCTCAAATGTGGCCACCGTGGCCCATGTGGCCACCAGGGGCTTTTCTTGCAGCCACAGTCTCCTGGGTGGTGATTTGGGGGGCAAAGCAGTGGCCCCTCCCCCAGGACCACCACCAGGAGTTGGGCCCTACCCTCCTCTGGAGACACAAATGCTGGAGGAGCAGGCAGTCACTGAATTCCCCACCTTCCCAGAGGCAGTGGGAATCAGGCTTCAGTCCTGGGATGGCGGGCAGCAGTCTCCAGCAGCAGGTCTCCATCCTCCAGGTGCAGGGCACTGGGCTCTGTCCCCTGGGCTAACCTCCCCGCCATCATCCCTGGCCCCCACTGCCTCACCACCCACCTCCCCATCCAGGGCTTAATTTGTCCCCAGGCTTGCTAGGGATGAATAAATCTGCTGTGAAAAGTGATATTTGTATGTTTGTTAATATCACTTTTCAAACTTAGTAGTTAGCTGGGAGGCTGTGAAAAGTGATATCAACATACAAGTATCACTTTTCACAGCAGCAGACTTACTAACTAGCAAATCTAAAAAAATAAAAAAAAAAATCAACCAAAAACCTCAAAAGATACAATAACAAAAAAAGACAAGAACGTGTAAAGCACCTTATCTTTGTTTCTATTCTGTCTAGGTCCAGTAAAGAATAAAGACAACTGTACATTATTTTTATTACTGAGTCAGCAATAAACCCTACATAAATGAATTACAATGATTTGGACATGTGTATGTGAATATTTATTGTTTTTCCTAAAGTTAATAAGTATTTTATGAAAAATTGTCAGAGTGGCCACAAGCAAGAGTTGGTGGCTGCACTCTGAGGTCACTGAAAAATTTGTTGTGAGAACCCCTGGGCTAGGGCATTGGCTGATTGGAACTATGTGTGTCAGAGGCAGAAAGCCAGAACATAAGAACGGCTATACTGGGTCAGACCAAAGGTTCATCTAGCCCAATATCCTGTCTTCTGACAGTGGCCAATCCAGCTGCCCCAAGGGAATGAACAGAACAGGCAATCATCAAGTGATCCAGCCCCTGTCACCTATTCCCAGCGCCTGGTAAACAGAGGCTAGGGACACCATCTCTGCCCATCCTGGCTAATAGACCTCGATGCAGTCAGGGAAGCAGTCGTAAGTGGGACCCTGTGAGGTAGCAGAGATAGAGCTCTGTGGGGCACAGGACTGACTAGAAAGGCAGCTTGGAAATTCTGAGCAAGGAAACTGCCTGCTGTTGTTTGTTCTTACTGTGTTCAGGGAAACAGAAGTTTGTGCACATTCTTTGTAAATAAACAGAATTGCACAACAAAATACCTGACTCAGATCAATTTCTCCTCCTAACAGTACAACCAGGCAAGGCTCCAACGAGCAACAATATTATTGATATGTGTGTCATTCTGAGGGGTATCAGGACAGTAGAAATCACAAATGTACTTGAGAGGAAATCAAGCTAAAAATAAAAATATGGATGGCCTCACTAGGAAGTATGACTCCCATCTCAACTGCCCCAGGCTGCTTTGGGGCTGCAGGAGGACCACACAAAGAACTGCCATAAAAAGAAGAACCAAACTGAAGCTCTCGCTTCTATTTCACTTACTATCTGTGACTGGCTAGGTGAGGGGAAGAAGGACCCAGGAAAAGGTGATAGGGAAGCAGAGTGCCATTGCTACATGGAAGGGAAAGGAACTAATTGTCAGTTACTTTGAACTCTAGTATCCTCTAACCCCTTCACTCCTGCTTCCACCGTGGCCCCTTATGGAGCCAGCCATGGAAGCAACACATCTGAGAACACACATGCTCTCTCTCCCCACAGTGAAACAGCTATGGGGCAGGGCCACTTACCTAGGCATGCTCGTCAGCTCCACTAAGCCATTAGAAAAGTTAAGTGGAGCTTTCAAAGGGAACAGCCACTAAGGAAAGAAGAGAAGAGTGGCGGTGGAGGAGATGGAAGCCAGTGGAAAAAAGAGAGACAGGATGGTGGCAGGTGTAATAGGAAGCAGCCACCAAGGGAAGGGGTGAGTTTTGGTGGTGGTAAAAGAGGAGGAGGCAGAGGAAGAGGTAGCTGTCAGGGAAAAGGGGCTATGTTTGTGGGTTTTGTCGGAGTGAGAAGAGGAGCATGAGAAATGAGTCACAAAAGCTTTTTAGGGGAACACCACTTTGAATTTGTGCCTGGGACTTATTCACATTTGCTCTGTCCTGGGGCAGGCCAAACTGTCTCTGGCAAATACAACATGCCTGGGACCAAGTGGTAAAGGGATTGTTGTGAACCCTGTGACCAAAGACTGAAGATTGTGTGGACCTAGAGAGAGAGCTGTAGCTTATGGGAGGATCCAATCAAGGGATGAAGGAGTGGTTTTGGTTCTGTTGGACTTTCCTTATCACAGAGGGAAAGCAAAAACAATGAGGTGTACTTGTGGCACCTTAGAGACTAACAAATTTATTTGGGCATAAGCTTTTGTTGGCTAAAACCTATTTCATCAGATGCATGGAGTGGAAAATACAGTAGGAAGATATATATAACAGTACATGAAAAGATGGGAGTTCCCTTACCAAGTGGGGGGTCGAGACAAGTCAATTAAAGTGGGCTATTATCAACAGGACGAAAAATCACTTCTGTATTGGTAATAAGGGTGGCTCATTTCGAACAGTTGACAAGAAGGTGTGAGTAACAGTAGCGGGAAATTAGAATGGGGAAATTAGTTTTTAGTTCTTGTAGTGACCCATCCACTCCCAGTCTTTATTCAGGCCTAATTTGATGGTGTCCAGTTTGCAAATTAATTCCAGTTCTGCAGTTTCTTGTTGGAGTCTGTTTTTGAAGTTTTTTTTGCTGAAGAATTGCCACTTTTAAGTCTGTTATTGAGTGACTAGAGAGGTTGAAGTGTTCTCTGACTGGTTTTTGAATGTTATAATTCTTGACGTCTGATTTGTGTCCATTTATTCTTTTGCGTAGCGACTGTTCGGTTTGATCAATGTACGTGGCAGAGGGGCATTGCTGGCACATGATGGCATATATCACATTGGTAGATGTGCAGGTGAATGAGCCCCTGATGATGTGGCTGATGTGATTAGGCCCTATGATGTTGTCCCCTGAATAGATATGTGGGCACAGTTGGCAACGGGCTTTGTTGCAAGGATAGGTTCCTGGGTTAGTGGTTCTGTTGGGTGGTGTGTGGTTGCTGGTGAGTATTTGCTTCAGGTTGGGGGCTGTCTGTAAGCAAGGACTAGCCTGTCTCCCAAGGTCTGTGAGAGTGAGGGATTGTCCTTCAGGATATGTTGTAGATCCTTGATGATGTGCTGGAGAGGTTTTAGTTGGGGACTGAAGGTGACGGCTAGTGGCATTCTGTTACTTTCTTTGTTGGGCCTGTCCTATAGTAGGTGACCTCTGGGTACCCTTCTGGCTCTGTCAATCTGTTTCTTCACTTCAGAAGGTGGGTACTGTAGTTTTAAGAACACTTCATAGAAACTCTGAAAGGCACAGGGAGGCTGCCAACTGGTGGGGAAAATGAGGCAAAGCTATACCATGACCATGAGGAGTAAGTGGTGCCTTTGTCAAAGTGCTCAAATTTGTAAATTTTTATCACAGCTTTTCAAGTCATATGCAAATAATGCACATGCATTAAACTCCATGACTTTTTACCTACCTTGACAAAACACTGAGTAAACAATATCAATACATTTTAATTTCAAAAACTCAAGTTTAGAGTTGTGTGAATAATTTTTTTTTTTTTTTTTGGTTAAGTGGCTGAACCAAAAAAAACCCAAACAAACAAACAAAAAATGGGGGAGGGAAGGGCGAAATTGAATATGACCTGAACTGAAAGTTTCATTTAGTTTTCAGGATATTTTTAACCTTTTTTTTTTTTTTTAAAGAATCAATAAAATTCAAAATGAAAGCTTGTTTCAGATCAAAACCTTTCATTTTCAAAAAAAGTTGAAATGAAACATTTCAATTTTTTCAGATTTTTTTTTCCCCGTTTTGTTTTTTTATTGGCACAATTTGACAATATTGGCCTAAATTTGCTAATTGTTTTGGTTGACCTGTTCTGTTAAAAAAAAAGTTTTGCACAAAAAATTTTGCTTGGCTCCACTCAAGTTATATCAAACCTGATGCTTAGCTAACTGTCCTTAATCTGTGGTCATGGGCAATGAGTGATTTGTTGAGAAGACTTGGCTGGTCATATGGGGCTAACTCTTTTCCTTGTTTCCAGATGCTAAATCACTTTTTTTAAAAAAAATGAATATACATGAATATTAAACATCCATGTAAGCAAGTAGTTGCCACAGGGATGTTATGTGATTGTGAATGGGAAGGGTGGTACTTTACATGAGTGTGAATGGAGGGGGAGGTATCCATGAAACAATTGCTGTATTAAGATGGGATCTAAGCTATGAAAGCTGAAAATGCTTGCACTAGCCTTCTGTATATCATATATATGGCTTAACTAGGGTGACCAGATTTCCCGATTTTATAGGGACAGTCTCGATTTTTGGGTCTTTTTCTTATATAGGCTCCTATTACCTCCCACCCCCGTCCCGATTTTTCACATTTGGTGTCTGGTCACCCTAGGCTTAACAACAAATAGGCCTTTAAATAATCCTGAGTTTGTTCTGCTCACCTGTAAGTCCATATATGATCAAAACTCAGTTATACAGTTCTGCAATCCTTCAGGCTATTTTGGAGAATTATCAGGGAACTACAGCCTAAACCTGAAATTTTATGAGCAATCAGGGAACACCATCTGTAATGTTCTGCTCAAAGTGTACCATTAAAAAAAATGCTGAGAAGGAAGTTCTCTATTCTGACTTCCAGTATTCAAAAATATACAGTAAACGCAGATGCCAAAATATGTATTTAATGAATCATGCAATTTTATTGCCCACATATAAAAAAGGAATATGAAATTGAAGGATATGAGAAGCCAGCATTTTGAACAGATGTCCTAAAATATCTTTTGTATTTGACAGCACTTCAAATCTTCCCAGTGCTTTTTTTACTCTCCAGTAACTTATTTTTCTTCTTTGTATTATTTAAGCTATTACCATCTGAGATATGCTAACTAGCAAATATACACATTCTCATCTTCTCAAGTGTTAACAATAGAAAAGGAAACGTTAATAATGGGGAGGGGTTGGTACGTGCAGCATGGATGGTCTTGAAAAGCTAAAGTAAGAATCTCATTTAATTAAAAAAAATGTTGAAGTCAGTTCTTGTTTTCTCATCCTCAGCCAAGTCATCTTCATTTTGCCTAATGCCAAACTCACACAAATGCCAAAAAGGAGCAGCGGGGAAAGAGAAAAAAAAAAGTCTGATGAAAGAAACAAGTCCACTAATGTGTGTGTATATATGGTCTCCACTCTGCCAACCTGGTGTTTTGAGGATGTTCTTGTATCACAAGCATGTAGCTAGAAAAATGTTAGTTTTTAATTTGGTTGCCTTTGAAAAGACATGGGTTTAAATAACAAGAACAACAAGCCCCATTTAATACATTCTCTGATGGCTAAGTGGATTTATGAATAAGGGTCCCAAAGGCAAATTAACTGAAGGCCCCCAATGTGATATTTGGGGAGGGGATGAGCTGGCGTGGTTGAATAGGCAGATGGGAATATGTGGGATGGGGAAATAGAATCCTGAGGTTTCTCGAGAGGTAAGTAGGACTAGCACAGATTAGAACCACTGCTGTCCTCCCTTCTATTCCTCCTATCTGTCATAGAGATTGCTTTACCAGTCTTCCCTCTTCACTTTCCAAAGACCAGTGTCTTTAGCTATGTTTCTTATACACTATGAGAAAACCTGTATTTTCCACCTGAATTACTTTTAATTTTAAAAAAGGAGTACTTGTGGCACCTTAGAGACTAACCAATTTATTTGAGCATAAGCTTTCGTGAGCTACAGATAAAGTGAGCTGTAGCTCATAAAAGTTTATGCTCAAATAAATTGGTTAATGAGCTACAGCTCACTTTATCTGTAGCTCACGAAAGCTTATGCTCAAATAAATTGGTTAGTCTCTAAGGTGCCACAAGTACTCCTTTTTCTGAGAATACAGACTAACACGGCTGCTACTCTGAAACCTTTTAATTTTAAATTAAGGAAAACAAGAAAGAACAAAAGTAAAGTCTGCACAAGCAGCAGCTGACATGAACTACCACAGAGCATGCCCCTCACCCCCACTGAACCAGGGCCTAGCAAAACTCCTTCCATTTAAAGCTGTACTACACAGAAAATTAGATTAATCCTGTCACAGTTTCAGGGTATCTGCACTTTCATTCCCCCTCCATGGTTCAAGGGTGCACTGTTAAAGATTTCTGGCACACAGCTAACACCTCTGTTAGGTAAAGACCTCACTCCTCTCCCTAACCAGGGGTTTTAAGGCCGGAAAGCCCCCTTATTGTGATATACCCAGCAAGCCAGACTGCCTAAACAGGCCAGTGCTTATGCTATTTTTTCTCTCTGAAGGCTATGACCAGTGTATTGCCTGCAGTTACAAGTCACCACACAGCTCCTCCTAAGCAAGCACATTTATTCTTCAGTTAGAAGCATTACAGAAAGCAAAAAAGTTCCTATGCACATGCTAAAAGTTTACAAGAGGTCACCCACAAATCTTGTATGGCCCTAGTAGGTCAAACCTTTCCAAACTTCAGCCAGGGTTGGGGCCTCCCCTTGGACAGAGGTCCTGTCAATTTCCTGGATCAGAAAGAAGGGCCTGAGTCAGTTTAAACTCAGGCTATTTAACCAATCCTTTCTTTGTCTGGCCTCTGGAGAATCCAGTTTGAACTAGTCTATGTGAGCTTCCCCAGGAAGTGGTACCTCTTGCAAGTGAAGGGGGTTACAACTTGGCTGATTTGACTTCATCAGCACCCACTGCTTTTAGTTCCTGGAGGAGCAGTGGTAACCCTTCCCCACGGAGTAGAACACAATCTTTCATAAACCATTCATTTAAAACAATGGACCCAAGGTCAATAACTGTTGCACATCCATCTACTTAAGTCTTCAAGTGACATAAGTACATGCATCACGCTTCAGGATGATCTCATTGTGCATCTGTGCTTCCCTCTCCTCAGGAATGTCTCCCACGCCCTATGCCTGAACCTATTGTCCTCCCTTCCTTCTGGACACCTCCTTAACTGCATAAATCCCCCTTCTCTCTGTCTGTGACCATAGGCAGTGGGTATAAGATGCCAGGATGCAGCAGCACCTCCATCTGGAGGTATGCCAGCCCACTGCCTTTGGGGTGCCGCCACCAAAAGGGTGCCCAGGCCATAGCCCCACCCGCACTCCATCCCAAAGCCTCGCTTCCACTTTTGCCCTGTGGCCCCCCCTGCACTGCTCCTCTTTCTGTCCTCACTCCACCTATTCCCCTGAGGTCTTGCCCTTGCTCCACCTCTTTCCCCCAGGATCACCCCACCCGCCATTCGTGCCTCTCCGCCCGTTCCCCTGAGCCCCCCCCCCACCGTCTGCCAATGAGTGGCCGGGGGGGGGAGGGAGGGCGGGCTCAGGGAAAGTGGTGAAGAGGCATGAGCGGTGGCAGGGGAGGGCCTTGGGGGAGGGGACCAAGTGGGGGCAGGGCCTTGGGCAGAGAAGGGGGCGGGGCTGTGGTCCAGGCACTGGTGGTCCCTCCCACTTCTAGGGAGCTTCCGGCACTCACGCCTAGCCTCCCCAATGCAGGAGTCACATGCCGCCCGGGACTGTGACTGCCTCACATTTCCCTACTGAAATGTTGGTGCAGGTAAAAGAGAAATCTTCCCCCCTTCTCACCTGAAGTATTGTGAGAGGTTTTGCTATACTGCCAGCCTGTTGTGCATAGTGCTGATGAGGTGTTTATAAAGTACACATCCAACTGGGATACATATGTAAGCAGTGTCAGGATGAGCTCCACCCTGACATCTGGTGGTGAGGTGTGGCAAGTTGTGGAAAAGAACTGCAGGGGCCAATCTTATTTGCATAGGCACACCCACCACGCCTAGAATGAGACCATAGCTGCCCAAATGGTCACTTTGGCTGCTGTGGGATCCCCAGTGTCTCTGTTATTGGGGCAGGAAGAATAAATTGTTATTACCCTGATTATGGGAACTGTGCTTGGAACTGTACGTGGCCTTTTGTTATGATGGAGGGATTCACCATCAACTAAGTAGCACTCGCTAGGCAATGGTCATGGGTTCCAAAACTGTGTGAATGGAGAGAGGCTGGGGATAAGTATTAATACTTGGTGGCATGGGCCCCTTGGTGAGGGCCTTACATGCTAATTGTACTTTCTCCTCTCTCTACTGTGGAATATCAGAGCTAATTTTGATTTCATTAGAAGTCTGGTTATAGGCTGCTGAGCTCACTTTGGGCTGACAGTGCACCAACACTGGGGCTCCCCTACTACAAGCTGAATTCACCTAAGAGCTGAAATCACTGAGTGTTGTGTTAAGCAGTGGGGGAGCCTGAAGATATATTGTGGAGCAGTTTGCGGGACGGCTGGAGTGCCTTGCGGACCGGCTGGTGAAGCAGTTCGACGTGGAGCAGTTTGTGGATGGCAGAAGCTGCTTGTGGGCCGTGGAGCTGAGCGAAGGAGCTCGTGGGGCGGCTGGCGGAGTGGAGCGCAGCTGAGCGAAGGAGTTTGTGGGGCGGCTGGCGGAGTGGAGCACAGCTGAGTGAAGGAGTTCGTGGGGCGGCTGGCGGAGCGGAGCGCTGCTATGGGGCGGTCAGCTTCAGATCATGTAAGGTGCCTCTTACCCCCATCCCATTTCCACCCAGGTTGGGAGGTAAAGTTCCACAGATAAACTTTCGAACTCTGGGGCTGCCCTGACCAGGGACAGAGACTTTTGGGTCATTGGACTTTTGGGACTTTGGGTGATTTGGGGTTGCTGGACTCAAGAACCCAAGGGAAAAGGGCATGCCCCAATTTCCTTGGGGTGGGTTTTTTTTGCTCATGGGTTGTGTTATGAATCCTGTTGGTGGTGTTTCCCCAACATAATGCCACATTGTTTCTCTCTGTTATTAAAAGGCTTTTCCTACACTCAGACTATGTGCTTGCGAGAGGGGAAGTATTGCCTCTTGGAGGCGCCCAGCGGGGGTGGTATATATTTGTCCCAGGTCACTGGGTGGGGGCTCGAGCCGGTTTGCATTGTGTTATTGGAATGGATCCCCTAGATATTGAACCCGGCCCTTGTTGCTGCCAACTCTGACGGGCAGAAGGGTTACACATATCTTACACAAGGCAGCATGAGGAGACAGGTTTGCTAGGGAGGGAGAGACTAGGGATGGGAGGTGTTGGAGATCAGAGGCTGGTGATGGGAACTCTGGTGAGTGGGAGGCATAGACTGAGGAAGAACAGGTGAGTGGGAAAGAGATGGTAGGTCTGAGCAAAGGCAGCTGAGACTGGGGACTTTGGGGAAGAATGCAGATACAAAGACAGAGGGAACTGGAAAGACAGTATAGGATTCTGGGAGAAGCAGCGCACACAGGAAAGACAATTTAACCTGAAAGACAGAAACAGAGAATGTCTGGGTGAAAGGAGGGAAGATTTGCTTCTGGGAGCCTCATGAAGTGACCCTCAACTTTCTGGGCAAAAATCACTCAACTACATATCATCATGCCTGAGAAATTTCATGTACTACAGTTGGTTTGGAAAAGATAGGAGGAGGGGTCAAAACTGGACTTACTTCATCCATAACAGTGGTGGTATCTTGGCTCTCTCCGTAAGTAACCTTTTTTTATTATACTGAACACCCCTCAATATTTTGTTAACCAGTGTTTTCCTTTCCGCAACGCTGAGGATGGTGCTCTCATTTCTTTTATATTAAAGGGGCCATGTGATTTATTATCACTCTTTATGCTCATTATTCCTATGAGCCACTGAGATACTGCCTAAGGCAATTTACTGTATGTATGTTACAACCTGTAAATAGGGATTTGATACATGCACCTGTTTAGACATTGAGTGAACCCAGCAAAGTTGTGCTTAATAAGTCTTATGTTGTTATGTCAAAAGAAGTTACTTATTATTAATGAGATGTGCCATGATGTTCAAAATGCCCAAATAAGAGTATATTTTCCAGGCATGCATGCCCTAGGCCACCAGTCTGACAAAGATTTGAAGAGGCAACATGCTATCCAAAGTGACAGTGATGAACAGAGACTAGCTACATGCATTGATCTATTCATACTATTGCTCCCATGTACTAAAATATTGGTCATGCTGTACTCATGTATCAGGAATGGATCTGGTTCTAAGTCTGAAAGAACAGTCACAATGTTATGTAAGCGAGATTGCTGCAGGACACTGCCGAATGAAGCCCCACAGGTCTCAACCTATGGATTTAAGTGCTGGCTTCTCTGTAAGGCCACAATGCTAGAAGCAAAGTTTTGCTCTTTTACCACTATGCTACAGCTCCCCAAGTGGCACCTGGCACTTCTGACTCCTCCAGTGGGGGTTAAAGTGAAGAAGGTGAGTTAATGCTGAACCTGTCATGACATTTTGCATGTAGATTGTCTGTTCCCTAGTTCCAATTCCTTTTCTGCTAGGCTATGTTTTTGAATTAACACAGAATTCTGTTCACACATTATTGACACAGAGGACTCCCCAGAAGCTACATAGCAAGGGAGGGAGCATAGCGGCCTTTGCTCTCTACATATCTCCCAATGCCATAGCCTAAATCTGTCTGTTAAAGAGAGTGAGTGGTATCTTATTCAGGCAGTTGGTCTCAGGGCTTCAATGAGACTGCATGGGAAGCGAAGTAACACTCCTTACAAGTAAATGTGGCAGAATCGGCCTTTTTGTGATTAACAGGAATTTGTTCCCTTCTACTCCACACAACTTGTTTACTTCAGTGTGCTTATTTTGATATTAGAGCATTTACATAGTCTTAAAATAGTTTGTAGCACTATACCTGTACATATTTATACACTTAGCAATGTTTCATTATATTGTATTTTATTTTAAAGTTCTTCCTTATAAAAGAGTCCTATAGAATTTAGGAGAACTACATCTCTGCTATAAAATACTACAGGACAGCTAAAAAATATTCTTGACGAATGGAAATGATCTCTATTCATTTCTATAAATCTCTAGAGTAATTTCTCATTGAATCTATTCTTATTTATTAAATGTGACTTTCTCAATCAAGTTGTCTGACTGCTTAAAAACCAGTGGAATATGTCTCCATATGATTGCTATATTATGATCATATTATTATAAAATTAATAAAGAATTAATTTTACATTTAAAAAGACATCATTATGGTAGTATGTGACTGTCTTAAGTTTTCTTTCTTCACCATATCAATAAATAAAGTTAAGGCATTCAGTGATCTGAAATGGTTGTCATTCCACTTGGTGTAAGTGTTAGACAGAAGTAAAATAATGACATTTTTGTAATACAACTGATACATTCAACATAAGGCTTACAATTTAATAGCCAATATTTTGTCTTTAAGTAGCTTTATAATGGTAAAAACATGCTTAAGGCTCAAGAAAGGGAAATATAATGATGCTGTAACTACCTTAGTATTCCCCAGACACAAGAAGGAGAATTCTTTTTGGAATGCAAGCAGAGAAAGCAGTCTGGTGTTGCTGGGCAGAGGATAAATACTAGAGAGAAAAGGAGTGAGGAACAGGTTGTGCCTGTTTGTTGCTTCTTTTTCTTGTTCCCAAATAAATGACTGTTAATTGAGAAGGAGTGTGGCTACATATTTTATGATACTTTGGGTACATGCTCTGAAGTCTCATGAGGACTGTTTTAAATTCAAGCTAATGTTAAACTATACTTAATTAGTGTTGCTGTAGTTAATTTCACTTTTTCCTGTTAAAGAAGAATGTTACAGTTTTGCTGTTTTAAAATGTTAAAATATATGATGGAGGTGAAGAAATGATTTGGTAGCTGACTGACTTCCCGGCAGGAGAGAATCTAACAGGATGGCATTTTACTAATTAAGAAGAGTGATGGACTAGCCAGATGGGAAGAATACATACTGGAATTTAAAAAAAAAACAAAAAAACAATGTAGAAAAATCCTGTCAAGGATGGTGAAGAGCATGTAGCCACTTGAGAGACACTGGTAAAAAAAGGCAATTTGCTAGAATAAAAGAAACCTATGGATGCTGGATAGTAACCAAATAAAACTGCTGGTGTCACATGGTAAATAAGAGAAACCATAGACCAGTGGTGTGAGAACAGAATTGAGAGCTAGAAACTCCTGTGCTCCAATTCCAGCTCTACCAAGACTTGCAGTGGGGCCTTTGGCAAATTACTTAGCCTCTCTGTGCTTCAATTTCCTATTTGTAAAGTGGGAATACTTACCTTGGTCAGGTATTCTGAGAATGAACTAATGTCTGTGAAGTGCTATATAAGTGCTACAAATTATTATTAATCGGTACTTAGATCAGGGGTCTGCAACCTTTCAGAAGTGGTGTGCCAAATCTTCATTTATTCACTCTAATTTAAGGTTTTGCGTGCCAGTAATAAGAATCCATGTGATTCACACTGAGCTGAGCCCCTTCTTGGCCCTGTCTGCACTCCTCAATGCCTCAGGCTGGGGCCAGAGGGCCACAGCTGGGGCGGCTGCAGAGCCCCGGGTTGAGGACAGGAGCAGAGCCCCGAGCCAGCAGTCGGGACCCGCAGCTGGCAGCAGGTTGAGCGGGGCCAGCAGACGGAACCACAGGCCAGCAGCGGAGCCCCCCGGACGGGTGGCTGGGACCTGGGCCCGGCAGCGGGCTGAGGGGGCCGGCGAACGGAACCCCGGCTGGCAGTGGGCCAGTGGCTAGTACCCCAGACCAGCAGCAGAGCCCCTGGGACCGGTGGCTGTGACCCGGGGCTGGCAGCAGTCTGAGCAGGGCCGGTGGTCAGAACCCTGGCCGGCAGCAGAGCCCCAGGGACTGGTGGCCAGGACCTGGGCAGTGTGAGTGCCACTGAAAATCAGCTCGCGTGCTGCCTTTGGCATGGTTGCCATAGGCTGCCTACCCCTGACTTAGATGATAGTGCCTCTTTTATGACTGACTGTAGCAGACTAGTGTTGGTAGCAGGCAACAATCAGGCAAATTGTTTCCTTTCCTGAAAAGTGTCTAGTCATTGATTGCAACTAACCATTGGTCTGTTCCTTATAATGCTGATATGCTACAGAAGCTTTGTCAGTGTGGCTCCACTGCAAGGTGTGTGTGTGAAATGGGAGCAGCACCTGAAACCCAGAGTTTCCATGCAGATAGTCCCACCCTCCCACTGATCCTGCAGGATGTGCGTAGGTTCTAGGGGATCTACCAGATCTTACAAGCAAGGCCCACAGCCATGTGTGTAAATTCCTGGCTTCCAATGGAAAGAATGAGAATTTCTCAATGAGAGGAACCAACTGGTGGTTTCCTCCTCTTTAGTCTCTTCTTTGGATTTTCCTACAGTAGGATATGATCAGGCACAAAGTCATGACTTGCTACTCTCCTCTCGTCCTATCCCACAGCACCTTTCACCTCATAGTCATCCTGTGCTTTCTACTAGGCATCATCACTCTACTTCCTTACTGCTATTCTTTCGGTCTTTCCTGCCATTATCCCTACTCTGATATATCGCTTTCATCTAGGCGCCTATGACCTGCTCTTCCACCTGCAACATAGACTGCAATTCAGTAAGTCTCTGTTGCTGGGCTCTACCTCTACAGCTCTGCCTGCACTTCTCAGACCAACTGACTTGATGGAGATGGAGTTTATAACTGCTGTGTATGTAGAGGGCTATTGGGAAGTGTGCAGCAATACTGGCAAACCAGAGTAAACTGGACTGTATTTTCTAATGGTCTCAGCATGTTATCACTAGAATAAATGTAAGAGAGCATGTCAGTCAGCACATATAATACTGCTCACACATTGAATGAGCTATAGCTGTGGACACAACTAAAGGGAATCAGCAGTTAATATGGCCACAGCCCCATTAAATAGCTCTATCATGACAGATCTGTGATGCAAGTCAAAATGCTCTTACATCTCTTGCTTACAGAGAGCCAACAATAAATGGCTACAATACTGAAGGAACAGGTGTGTTTTCACTTGGAGAAAGCAGCAAGGGATATGAAAATTATTTAGCAGCTGGTGAATAAGAAGATTGAAGTTGTGCCAGACGAAGCGTGTGCATGTTTTTTGTGCTTGTTCCCCCCCCCCCAACTAATTATGCAAAATCTCTAATTCCATTGATCATATTGTTCTCTTCCTTCTTCATCTAAAGAATAAATACAAGTTGTATGATAACTCTTTTAGGAAGTTAAAATTTTTATCAATTACTTGTTGTGTGAATAAGAGCTGGGAAACCAGCCTGATGAATAATTTTGCCATTCTTTTTAACACTTGTGAGTACAGCTATGGAAAGACATTGGCCTTGGTTTGCAAGGGGGTTAGTCTGTATTGTTTCATCTGGCTTAGTTCTTTCAGAAGTTTGGATTCAAATGAACACAAAATGTCAAAGCAAAATCACCAACTAGCGTATAGCTTCAAACACAATTGATAATTGTCTGTACCTCGGGGGAGGAAGAAGATCGGCCCCAAATTCATCCCATATTTGTTCAAAATTCAGCTTCTTTCACCTGAAACTTCTTTTGAAAGTACATGGACCTCAGCAAACATTAAGGCAAACCTGGCAGCGGTACAGGCTTTTGCTGAAAACAAGTGAATTTCACCTGGCTTTGAGCTTTGTTACAGAAGTTTCATGAAGCTCTGCATGTGTGTCTAGGTAAGCTTAATTAATCAATACTTTGCCCGTCTACAGTGTCTTTTATCCGAGCATCTCATTTCACTTTACAGCTAAGCCTTCTCAATATTCATTGAGGTTGGTAAATATTACCTCCATTTTACAGATAGATGAAATTGAGGCATGAAAAAGTAAAGGCCCAGATTCCCAAAAAGTACTTAGGCACCTAAACCCCAGACTTAGGCACTTAAGCTCCAGTTCTAAGCCCACTGTGATCCACAAAACTCCTGCTTGGCTGTGGTCTACCGCTGTAGGTGCCTCTAATTTTTCCACCATAAAAGTTCCCTACGTGCCTAAGTTTCTACCCCTGTGGTGATGAGCACTGCAGCTTCACTCTAGGCTCCCAGACACAATCTGTCACTATAGGGGATGTTCACTGGGGATGAGAATGAGGGAACCCCCATGTCAGACTATCCTATAGCTCAGTGATTAAAGCACCCTCCTGAGAGGTAGGGTTTGCACAGAGGTCTCCTTTCTCTTCCTGAGGCAGTGGGGGAAATTGAACCTGGGTCTCCCACCTCCTAGGTAATTGTGCTAGCCACTGGGTTAATAGCTGTAAGGTGGCTACCTCCTCCTCCAGCCATTTTGTGTGGAGTGAGGCGGGTGCCTAACTCATTCTCACAAGAAACGACTTCGGCACCTAAGCCACCTGACTGTACGAGAGGTGATTCCCAGCTGTAGACTGCAAGCAGAGATAGATGCCTCCCTGTATACCGGGCTTAGGTGCCTAACTCCATGACAGGGTCAGGGCTTAGGATGCACCCTTTTTGTTGGCATCTCCCAGTGGCTATATTAGGTGGCTGCCTGTCTAGTGTGCTTGCTTTTTGGGTCCCTTTCTTAGGTACCTGTCTTGCCACATTTGTTGTATAGGGAACCCAGGTGCCATACTCAGGGTTTGTGAATCCCATTACTGTCCCAGTGATTTTCTAAGCTCATAAAAGTTAGGCACTGTAATGCTCAGCATTGCAAGACTTATGTCTCTTTGTGCATCCAGGCCAAAGTGACTTGCCCAAGCTTGCACAGCGAGTGTATGGAAGAGTCAAGAACAGAGCTCAGTTCTCCCAACTTCCAGTTCGTGCTTGAGCCACAAAGCCACTTTTCCTATTCTAAAAACAGTAAGAATTTTAAAACAGGAAGATGGAGCAATTAGATCAGCAAGGAACAATAATAAAAACACTGGATGGTGTGGAGGTGTCATTCAGATCATCTTTCCCTTATAAGTAATGGCACATGGAAAAGTGCAATGAACGATGTGGCAAAGAGGTGAAATTTGTAAGATATATCCTAGGTTACTGCTGCAGTTTTACATTGGTTGCAAGATTAGCTTAATTTTACTCATTTTAAACTGACTTGTTGTCCCATTATCATGACAGTTCTGTCATGATTATGGAACACAATAATGGGACATGACATGATTATTGTACTGCGGAGAGTACAATAATTAGGAACACAGGACAGGATTAGACATGTTTTGTTTATGACTAGCTAACTTCCCAAATAATTGCTCCCCCTTGTGGCACCCCTTTATGTTATCATTCACCTCTAACGTACATCATTAGTGCTACAATCTAGACTTAACTTCATCTGGTAGATGAGGGGGAAGAGATGAAGTGAACTAACTAATAGTTAATTAAAAACCCACATGATTTGTCATTAAACCTGGCCTTCTACTCAGATTTGGCTCCCATTCAGGAAAGTCAGCGCTGTCAATTGGCCTTGTGTTGACATAGGATTTGAGTTCAGAAGATTCCTTTTGACTTTTGTAGCCACTGGTTGTAAACTGATATTACATGTGCCTCAATAATGTCTGAAATTACTGGCATGAGCAATAGTACTGTCCGAATGATGTTCCCATGTCTCTGTGTTTCCCTGTTAAATGTCGAGCACTGAACAGTCTTAGATATGTTGGGCCTGATTCCCAGCTACTCCACTCCTTTGTCTGAGGTAGGGAAGGGAGGCTGGGCCTAAGGTAGCTTTAAGTGACCTTTATTCTCCCTATATTCTGGGGCCTTGCAGGGCCTTACCTAGTTCTCTGGATAATTTAGAGCAGCCTCAGGACTGCTGTAATTCACTCTGCTTCTAATGGTCCTGGGAAGCAGAGAATAGCTATACTGCAGTCTACTGTAGCAACACCCCAAATCCATTGCCTATGCCAGTGATAACAGAAGAGGGTTGATGTAGAGCTCTAATAATTAGTTTTACAGAGGGGGCTATTTCCATCCATGTTACCCTGTCAGAATAGTATAAAAGGGCCTTAATATAATTCATGAACTGGCCCATTGACTTGTTTGGTAACATTGAATTGAAAGTGTTTTAAATAAATGCTAAAATAAGAATATAAAGGCTTTATAGCAGTTACAGCCAAGACAGAACATGTTTTCATTTTTTGAATTCGGTATACAAAGGAATCTGTCCATACAATTAGCAATTTGTCAGTTATAGAGTTTTCCCTGTATTAATTAAAATGTAGCCAAAGGGTCTGTCACACATATGTAACTCCATTGGCTGTTGCATGTATTCAGCATACAGGCCAAATTCTGATCTTACTGCCGACAGTATCGATAGATACTGGGGTAAATTCTGCTCACCCTCCTTGGGCTAAGGGACCCCTGGATGCAGTTGAGACAGTATGGTTTCCCTGCATAGGGGCTGGGGGCAGGATTTCTGGAACCCATCAATTTTCTGGGAGCCATGAGGTGTTTTCTATTGGGCCTTCCTATGCTCTAATGAGAAGGGAGGAGACGCTAGAGTTAGCAGGCTGAGGTCAGGAGGAACTATGCAGATTACTGCAATCAATGGGAAGAATTTCTTCCCTTGCAGACCCTACAGCTGAAAAAGTGAGTCTACCGCAGCTGACAAACATTCAGTAAGAGGGAGCCATTGCTTCTCCTGCCTACAGAGGGAGGCTGTGTGAGAGCCACTCACCCAAATCAGCTGGAGTCAGAGAAAGTCCATAGCACTAAAAAGCCTAGTACTGTACTACAATATTCAGAAAGAAAGTTCGAGTGCCCTTAAAATGGGACAACTGAGTGAAATTAAACAAAAATCATAAAAGTGGCAAAAGTACTTTGTAGGGGAACTTCCCCTCTCCTTAGACTCCTTAGAAAAGATAATAAGAACTAAAGCCAAACACTTGAGTCTTAAAAAAGGTTGTATAAGAGACGAACCATATACAGAGGCCAATTGCTTTTATAAATACTATCATCAGCTAAGGAGCCATGAAAGTTATTTCACCATTTTCACCAATACAAGCCTTACAGAGGACAGCTGAGGATGGATATCACCAGTCCTTCGAGAACAATCCTGAAAAGCCCTGTGCTGTGACTCAAGTTTCCAGACCCCTACATTTTCAAAGTAGTACAGATTTCTTTTTGACCATCTGCCAACATAAACAATTGCCAGTAAGCTTGATGGCTTGGTTGCAGTCAAATAATACAGAAAAAAAGCAGTAAGCACTCAGATTCTAAAGAAATAGATTTTTCATGTTAAGACAGTTTTAAAAAGGACAGAGGAAATGAATGATTCAAAAGAAGAGATACTAGCACTCAGTATGTAGAGAAGTAGCATTATCTGACTTTCAGATATCACTATAAATGTTTAGTCTAATTAGCCCCAGGAAAGTATATCCAAACCAATGAAATCAGGAAGAGTATATACTAGGATTGTCAAACCATTAAAACAATTAATCGCACAATTAAAAAATTAATGGTGACTAATCATGAGATGAATCACACTGTTAAACGATAATAGAATACCATTTATTTAAATATTTTTGGATGTTTTCTGCATTTTCAAGTATCTTGATTTCAATTACAACACAGAATACGAAGTGTTCAGTGCTCACTTTATTTTTGATTACAAATATTTGCACTGTAAAAAACAAAAGAAATAGTATTTTCAACTCACCTAATATAAGTACTGCAGTGCAATCTCTTTATCATGAAAATTGAACTTACAAATGTCGAATTATGTACAAAAAATAATTCAATGTATTCAAAAATAAAACAGTGTAAAACTTTAGCGCCTACAAGTCCACTCAGTCCTCCTTCTTGTTCAGACAATCACTCAGACAAACAAGTTTGTTTACATATGCAGGAGATAATGCTGCCCGCTTCTTGTTTACAATGTCACCTGAAAGTGAGAACAGGCGTTCGCATGGCACTATTGTAACCGGCATTGTAAGATATTTAGCCAGTTGCACTAAAGATTCATATGTCCCTTCATGCTTCAACCACCATTCCAGAGGATATGCATCCATGCTGCTGATGGGTTCTGCTCGATAACGATCCAAAGCAGAGCGGACCGATGCATGTTCATTTTCATTATCTGAGTCAGATGCCACCAGCAGAAGGTTGATTTTCTTTTTTGGTGGTTCGGGTTCTGTAGTTTCCGCATCTCAGTTTTGCTCTTTTAGGGCTTCTGAAAGCATGCTTCACACCTTGTCCCGCTCAGATTTTGGATGGCACTACAGATTCTTAAACCTTGGGTGGAGAGCGGTAACTATTTTTAGAAATCTCACATTGGTACCTTCTTTGCATTTTGTCAAATCTGCCGTGACAGTATTTGTAAATCAAACAACATGTGCTGGGTCATCATCCAAGACTGCTATATCATCAAATATATGGCAGAATGCGGGTAAAACAGAGCAGGGGACATACAATTATCCCCCAAGGCGTTCAGTCACAAATTTAATTAATGCACTATTTTTTTAACAAACATCATCAGCATGGAAGCATGTTCTCCGGAATGATGGCTAAAGCATGAAGGGGCATACGAATGTTTAGCATATCTGGCATGTACATACCTTGCAACCTCGGCTACAAAAGTGCCATGCTCTCACTTTCAGGTGATATTCTAAATAAAAAGCAGGCAACAGTATCTCCTGTAAATGTAAACAAACTTGTCTGTCTTAGCGACTGGCTGAACAAAGAAGTAGGACTGAGTGGACTTGTAGGCTCTAAAGTTTTACTTTGTTCTGTTTTTGAGTGCAGTCATGTAACAAAAAAAAATCTACATTTGTAAGTTACACTTTCATGATAGAGATTGCACTATAGTACTTGTATGAGTTGAATTGAAAAATACTATTTCTTTTATCATTTTTACAGTGCAAATATTTGAAATAAAAATAATATAAAGTGAGCACTGTACACTTTGTATTCTGTGTTGTAATAGAAATCAATATATTTGAAAATGGAGAAAAACATCCTAAAATGTTTAATAAATTTCAATTGGTATTCTATTGTTTAACAGTGCAATTAATTGCAATTAATTTTTTTAATTGCTGTTAATTTTTTTGACTTAATTGCATGAGTTAACCGCGATTAATCAACAGCCCTAGTATGTACAAATATTTTCAGCTGATTTTTCTCTTGGCATGCTCTAACAAAGAATGTTTAGAGAAAGGGGAGACAGTATTTGTTTTTTCTTTTTAAATTCTCCTCTGAATCAAATGGCTGAAGGGTTTTTTTGTTTGTTTTTTGTTGTTGTTTTTTTAAAGTTTTCCCAAATAATTTAGCTTTGGGAAGAAAACAACCCTGGAAAACGACAGCATTTTTCATACAGTCACAAGCATATGAAAAAACATGGATGACAATGGAAAATGGTTTGGATTCCTAACTGAAACAATTTAAAGTGCTACTAGGATGACATTCACCTCCTGGCAGCAGGCCACTCCAAAGCCTTTGCACCAGGTAAATCCCATTTAATCTGCTGTGTTTGGTTTTATCAGTCAAGGAATGGAAATAAAACTCCTGCCCCCTCACTATTGCAATGCCTTTTCCTCAAGGCTTGATTATTATCCACCAAACAATCACAAAAGCAAATCAAGTGAAAAACACAAGACAATAATTTCCCCAGAGACCTCCCCCTTTCCCTTTGATTCACCCTAGTAGCCAGGTATCCAGCTGAAATTTGGTAATCCTTTACAGACTGCAGTATCTTTACCTTCTCACACCCAATTGTGAAGTTTTAAATGGTAAATAGGCCTTGTGCAGGCCCTTTGCATGGGGTGAATTTCACCCCCACAATTGATTTATTGTAACCCACTTTTTTAGCCTCGTCTACACTATTGAATGTACCTGTTGTTGACAATGGGTTCTGAAGCATGACATAAACATGAAGAGTCATCCTTCAAGCAGTAATTAGAGAACTTCCTGACTGAGAAGTTCCTACATTTATTAAACTCTCCTATGCTGCTAGCAAGTAAGTCACATTGCTGTTTCTCTGTGGGTTCTTGCATTGTCACTTTTGCTAGCAAGAGATCTAAGTCTAACTGAAGCTGTGCTGATAAATTGGTGTCTCTTATGCCAACAGGAGCCAACAAAATGTGCAGCTGAGTCAGTGCTGACCATAGTGTAATTGCAAGTGTAACAAAGGACAAACTGTTCAGCATTATTTCAGAAACCATGGTTACAACCTTCCAATCTCCCTCCATTAATTGGGCAGAAAGTTTGTTTTTCTAAACTCATGGATATCCTAAGGAGTTGAGACTGCATTGCTACCTGCTCCTCCAACATCATATAGGATGCTTCCACAGGAGGTTATCATATGTAGGGAAATTCCTGGAAGTCTGCATCAGTGTGACATCACTAAGAGTACCCTGCAACAGAAGGGTGTGCTGCTGCTCCTCGAGGTGGGAAGAAGGGGAATTTTTCCCAGACAGATGCTCTCCTCCATATTCTAATAGCAAAACTCAGTTTGTAAATTTCACTATACATTTTTTTGGTGGGGGAAAAGAATTTTCACTAGAGATAAAATTCACCCAAGCTCAAGGTCTCTAGCACTTAAGTCCCTTTAGAGCAGTGGTTCCCCAACTTTAACAACCCGTGAACCCCTTTCATTAAAATGTCAAGTCTCGCAAACCCCCTCCTAAAAATGAATATTTCTGGGGATTTTCTCCTTTACCTGAGTATAAATTATAAAAGCAGTGATTTTGGAAATATAAAATTTGTTTTTATGACATGCTTATTACACACTATTTATTATTAATTGTTATTTATCATTACAGTATTTTTATTACATTATGAAAACGGTAACACTCTTCCAAGATCTCACTTTTGTAGCTTGTATCACTTTGAATAAGCCTGTTATAAGACAAGGATCCTATGTTTCATCAAGGAGTATCAGATGTGAAACAGCATGAAGGTATTTAAGAAGCCAACTCAAAGAGTTCCTCCTACACAAGCAGTCAGGTCTTGAGCAGTCCAGGCAAACAACACACGTTACAACAAAGCTTAAACTTGTTCTTCATAATAATTTTAAAAAGAATACTAGCTGCCTGTTTAATTTTAAAAACAGCGAAAAATATCCACCTCCCTCTCCATTTCTTGTAAAGAGTCTTGAAGTTTAAATCTCTTCACTGTGATAGATATGCTTGCTTTGATCTGCTTAGCCCTTGGAAGTCCAGGGGCTCCGGGCTGCTGGCCCCGTGATGCCCGGGGTCCCTAAGGACAGCTCTGTCCACCATTAGGGAATTTTTTCCCGAGAACCCCCTGTAACATTTCACAAACCCCCAGAGGTTCACAACCCCAGTTTGGGAACTACTGCTTTAGAGCTTAAATGAGACTTAAGTGGTGCCTAGGTTTTTCTCAGGCTCTCTGCAGAGAGATGAATTACACCCTGTACTTACGTACCATATACATCTAATCTCTATATATTTTATCAAGGTATATACAAAGTTGTCGCTTTTTACTATCAGCATTGTCAGTGACACAGACTTCATGTGAATTTTGGGACCAAGGTTTAGCAACATATTAGATTTTTTCCCCCCATCAAGACAAAAAAAACTAGTTGCAAATGGAATAGTTACATTAGCTCTGAAGAAGCAGCCACTTAAATTAATAGGGCCTGATTCTGCAACCCTTACTCACACAGAGTAGCATTTACTCATGTGAGTGGTACCATGAAAATAATTGGAACTACGCAGAGTAAGGACTGCAGGATCAGGCCCATAGCTGGTTTACAGATTGTCTTCTGCTAAAAGGCTCTGTTGCGGGCAATATCTCATAATGATTGGTTGTTTGCAGCTGCATACAAGGAAGTTCTTAAGTGGGGGATTTCTCAGTGGAAGTTCCCAGCTATCGTCAGTCATAATCAATATAGGAGACTGACTGAGCTGCATTTCAAAATCCTGTTGATAAAGCTTCCAGACTACATAAAAATTGCCTATCTTGTTATTGAAGAAAGTGACCGGAGAAAAATATTCTTAAAGAGATTACTTACAAGGTAATCAAAAACTTTAGCTGCTATAGCTTATAGGCAAAAGACTGCATGCAGTCAAACTGAAATAATTAAACAATGTCAGATTATGATTTTCTCCTATCTTTATTGTCTTACTGTATTGCTATCGTAAGGTTGCAAGGGGAGATGTAAATACTGTAATTGTACTCATCTTTGCCTTATTATTATGGATTACACCAAGGTTGTTTTTTTTTAAACTGCATTTAAAGATAACTGTTGTTTAGCTAGTCTCTGGAACTCAAGCCTTCTGTGCATTTGTGTCTGCTATGAAAATATTCCATGCAAAACCAAAACCAAATTTATGTTACATATAGCTAAAGTTTACAGATTACTACTTTCTCAGAAAAAAAGTTAGTCTCCTCTATCTTATAACAGTTCTACAGATTCATTTAAATTGCTCCACAACTCTTTCTCTTTCTCCAACCCAGAGGTGATACTTTCCATCTGCATCAACGTACTGTAGATCCTCTCTTTAATTCTGACATGTTAATTCTGTGACCAAACTTTAGATTTGGTCTCCTCTCTTAGTCTGATAATTACCCTTCTGTGAATATCCAGAGTAACGCCAACTTCTCAATTCATACAATGCCAAAAGCTGTGTCTGCGCCTCACAATGTACTATGCTTTCCCTATAAAAGTTAATAGTCCTGGGGAAAAACATTAAACATCTGACGTGGGCCACCTAGTGTTTGGAAATGTGGATACATAAAGAAGCTTAGAGAAACATTTTAACCTTTCAGCTTCTGAAAGTTGATTTGTAGAGGCCAATTCATATATGAGCAATAAAACCTCATGAAGGATCATCCTTAAACTAATAGTTAAATTTAATCCTCCTGAAGCCATATTGCATTGCAAACATATGTGTAGTAAGTTCTACCCCACAATTTATTGCTACTTGATTTACAATGGCAGTAGCCTGACTGATGTTATCTACAATAATATATTTTGTATGTTGACCCCAGAGTGAAGTATTTGTATCTTTTTGTTAAACTGTCCTTTATGGCAGGGGTGTCAAACACTCAGCCTGAGGCCAGCTGCAGCCCACTTGAAGTAGTTATGTGGCCTGTCTGACCTATTCAGTTTGTGCAGAATGTGAGCCACAAAGAACAACTTCCAAACATAGACCAAGTATAACAAATAAGACTGCAGGCAGCCTGGAACAACACTTCAGAAATGTGAACTCCCCCACCCACAGTATGTACCACCTTATATATCAAATCATACTTGGGGAAAGAGAAAAATGATGCTAAATATGGATCAAGGAGGAAAGACTAGCTTTCCTTTTGGCATATCACAAAATATTACTGACAAGGTGCTAAATAGAAGAATAATGTACATGTATTTGGTGTCCCTCACCTCTGTTTGCTAGAAGCTGGGAATGGGCAACAGGGGATGGATGATTACCTGTTCTGTTCATTCTCTGTGGGGCACCTGGCATTGCCCACTGTCAGAAGACAGGATACTGTGCTAGATGGACCTTTGGTCTGACCCAGTATGGCCGTTCTTATGAATTGAAAAAAATTCTAAATGGTTGTCACTTTTTGCTCTGGCAGCATTAATAAATTAACATGAAACTTGTACTGAGTGTATTAGAGTTTGAGCAGAGAACTTCTGTTTCTTGTAAAACCAACAGCACATACCCTGAGGAAGCTGTTCATCTGATATTGTCATAGTTCCACTGACATCTATAGCGCTATGGCAATTTACACCAGCTGAATACATACTGGATTATCTTCACTGTTGTCAGATAACATTATTTGATTTATGACACACTTAGCCTGTTTTTAATGTGGCTTAAATTATACTAAATTTAGCACAGCTTGAATTCTGTTATTTCAGCTACTTATTGGGGTCATTTTCATGAGCAGACAAACTGGAGCTGAAGAACAGAATGCAGAAGTACAGACATAGGTGGCAGGACTGAATCGGTACAAAAAAAATCTTGTTTTTTTACTTTTACAAACAAAAAACCATAAAAAGCTTGACATACCCCCCCACCCCCAAATTAAATTGCTTGAGAATTTGAGCCTTCTATGTCTGGTGATTGTTAAAGCCCCGATGGAGGAAATTGAGGGCCTACTTCCCCCTTTCTTGTAGATGTCCAGGGGTCTGTAACGGGAGAGAACCTTTAGCAAGCTTTAGGCGGCTTGTGAGGGCCTCACCTGAGGAGGGCTCAAAGACTAATTAGGTTCCTTGTAGCTGTCTTCATAGCCATAGTAGCACTAAATGGGCCAAAACAGAGTTTTCAGCCTCTTATCAGTAAAAATTGTTTTATCATGGACCAACTAACCTTGTGGGAGACTGAGGGTAGGCCTCCATGAGCCTCCCAAGGCTCAGAGGGGCAGGGGATGGTGTGGGTCAGAGTGGCCCTTGATTCACTTCCTAAGGTCACTGGGTAGCTTCCCAAGAGGAATACGTATGGGACCCAATGACTTTCCTGAGGCTTACGGGGGGGGGGGGGTATCCTCCCCTCCTGCTGACATCAGGAAGGCTAGAGGAAGGAGATTGGGGGATGACCCAGATCTTCTCCCAGGTCTAGTCTCCTTCCCTCCCCCGAGGTCCTAAAAGAGATCTACAGGAGCTGGAGAGAGCAGTATATGGGACAGAGGCAATTCAAGGTTATAATGAGAACTTAGTTGCAACCTTGGCTCTGGAGTGATTACTTATTGATTGGCTTATTTTCTAATGTGATTTTCAAAAAGCGACAGTGCAGTGCAACTTAGAGAAACAGAATTATTTGCCTAAATTAATTGTGTGGAAAAGTTTAGTGTCATCCTAAACCAATACACAGGATCAAAAGATGCTTTCAAATCCTTGGATGAAAGGTGCTCTCTGGAACTGTAATGTATTATAATCTCCATTGGGCATGAAAGTGCAGCCACTTTGGTAGGGAGTGGGGGGTAACAAACAGGCAGAAAATTGGCACATAATACTACACAAAAGTGAATGGAGGAGAGACGGCCAAAGGCACTGAAACAGTCTTTCTCCTGTTCTTAAGGAAAGTGCTACTGGGGATCTTTTAACGTCCACGTTGCAGTACAAAGTGTGCGTTTGCTACAGTGACTAACATTTAAAGTTATGTCTGGTTTAACCACCCAGCAGCTGGTAACCTCTGACCTGGGGGGAAAGGGCAGAGCTGTGATGCTCGCCCGTACGCTGTCACATGGGCTGGGGCCGGTGTGGGACACCACAGGAAGTAAATGCTGGTTCCTGGGTTAAAGAGAGTGAGGCTGGCGAAGAGCAGTCTGCTCCTGCACAGCTCCAGGGAGAGGTGCCGCCGCCGCCGCCGCCGCCGCCTGAGCCCCGAGGAGTTCGTAAGTTTAACTCACTTTTCAGCCGTTGTCTTTGCCCTGCTGGGCAGAGCGGCCGGGGCCTGAGCGGCCTTCGCGTCGCGGCTGCGGCTGTTGCTCGGCTCTGAGCGGGCCAGCCGCACGCCCCCGAAGCCACTCGGCGAGCTGCTCCGCAGCCGCTCGCTCCTCTTCGTTTTATTCTCGCATTTACAGTCGGCTTGCGTCTCCTTCAGCCCTTCGCCCGCCCTCCTCCCCCGCCCCCGGTTTGGGGGCAGCTCGTGCCCCTCTCCCCCTCTGCCCTGAAGCTCGCACACAGGTAACCAGGGCAGCCTGCCTGGGGGGAGCTCTGCAGTCGCCCCGCAGATCCTGACAGAAAGACGGAAGTGAAGCGCCTGCCTGGGGAGGAGGAAAAGGGGGGGGTGGGGACTCGAGGTGCTCGTGAGTTCCGCCAGGGCCCTGTTTTGGGTTTGCCGGGGCAGGGAGACGTGCGGGCTGCTTGGCTTGTCTGGGGCAGGCGCGGGCGAGGGAGGAGTTGTTCTGTGGGGGCTGACAGGCGGGGGCTGTGTTCAGAAGCGGCTGCAGAGGTCCCAGGGCGGGGAGGGTTTGTTCACTGCTCTGTGAGCCAGTCATGGGACAAAACGATCCCCTCCTCCCCCCGCTCCGGTAGCTTCCACAGGTGGCTTATTCTGCAGGGGCTGAGCACAGGTGGCTGGGACAGGGTGAATGAATGGGAGATTTTTCAGATCATGAGGGGAAAATTCTGTTGCAAGAAATATGGGGGGAGGGAATTTCATCACACGACTCTTTTTCTGGACCTGAACTGGGGGCCTGCCTTGTGATTTCTTTGCTCAATTAATTTTTTTAAAGGAACCTACCATAAAATTAATCAAGAGTAACAATAATCTGTATTTATAAGACCTAAGAACAGAGGTCCTCAGCATTGTTCACAACAAGGCAAAGTCACGGCACTAGAGGCTTTGGGTATGATTCCGCTCTCACTAGCAGTGGTGTAAAATCAGGCATTTTGGAGAAAAGAGCCCATCTACAGTGACAACCCCTCAACTCTTTTTGAATGATGACTTCAGCTGCTTCACCAGTTCTCAGTGGTGGTCTGGTTGTGGCAAAGTAATTTTAAAAAAATATTCCCATGGAAGAAAACTACATAGAAAAGTAGATGAAATGTAGAGAAGTGTTTGTTGCTGGAACAGCACCAATATTCTGATGTGAACTTTTTATCATTAAGGGGGTGTGTATACACTCAATTTGATAAATTTGTTTTTAAACATTTTAAGAAGGCTTTTGAGAAGTTGCTGGCAAGGACACTCATGGTGTACATCTTCATTATCAGTATGCTGGAATATGAAGTAATACATATATAAATAGTAACAAACTAAGTTGTTGTTTCTACTTCTTCATAATATGCCGAATGGCTGTCAGTGTAGTGGTACTATGAATGGAACAGCATTAAGGAACATGCTGCTTTCAACAACTGAAATCAATCGGAGTCTCATGTGTGCAGATGGCCATAGGCTCTTGTATCTTTTGTTTCCTCTCTCATAATGTCTGGTGTTGTGCCTGTCACCGTGGTATCTGAGCACTTTCCAGTGTTTTGTTAAAACTATAACTTACTAGTCCTGGTACATGTAGCCATTTCTTATTGTAATATATTTTGCATGATATTGTACCATCCTGTAGCAGAGCAGTGTCATCAGACCTACACAATCATGTTTATGTATTTAAACAGGAAATACTTACCAAGGCCCAACTGGGACTCCATGTAGGTGCAGCAGTTCACCGGCGAAGATTGGGCCTTATGGATGTCACATAGACCTTAACTCCCCCCTCTTCAGCATATGCATTTCAATAAATATTTAATTACATGATCACAGAGTTTGTACAGGGATGTAAAAGTGCTACTTAACACTGTTAGATGATACTGTTTGGCAAATGCAATACAACAGATGCATATGGTGTATGTAGCATTTTGTATTGCTCCCTCTGTGCTGTGATTATATTTAAGGGAGGGGGCATAAACTCAAAGTTTGGAGGATCAGACAAGTATCCAGAACTGTGCATGCTTGCTCTAAATCTTTGAGGGCCCTGTTTATGACTTGTCCTCCTTGTGTCATCTCCTCTGACACCTCCCATTAACACTATTTGGGGGGAAGATTGATAGTAAAAGTGGTCAGTTTCAACAAATTGGCATTTTTTCAACAAAAAAATTGTCAAATTCCAGACCAATCTCCTGACTCAAGCTTTTTGAAATGCATCAATGTTGTCAAAATGTCTTGTTTTGACACTTTCAGAATTAAAGTTTCCAGTTTTCCAGTTCAAAACAGCTCTTTATTTAGAAATTTAAGTCTGTTAGACTGAAAGGCTTTTTTTAAGGAAAATGAGTGATGTTTTGTTAAGATTCAGGATGAGAAATCTTCTCTCAAAAATATGGATTGGACACAAACTGTTTCCTGCCTAGCTCTACTTGATAGCCTTTCCCTTCATGCTTTGAGACCAGAATGAGTCTTCAAGGGAGATTTCTCAGTCCTCCCCCAGCAGCAGGTATCAGTGTTGGTAGAGTGATGCCTCAAAAGGCCAAGATTTCTGAGGTGATTTTTTTTCTAGGGTTCATTAAGTGCTGTCTAGTCTTCTGACTTGAGTGATTAGTTAAATATTAAACAGTACATAAGGAGACTAATCTCAGCTGGTTTAAATCACTGTAGTTGTCTTGACTTCAATGGTGTTACATTGGTTTACACCGGTGGCTGACCTGGCCCCCTACCTTCAATACTTTGTCCTGAATGGTAAGTCTCAATACTTAACATCTCTAGTCATTGTGTTACTGCCTCAGAGAATTAGATGAACTATGCTGCGCAAGAGACTAGGCTAAAGGTATTTTGGAAACAATCAATCTAAAGGGTCTTCATTTTTGTACAGAATGTGAGTCATCTAAAGCTAAAAACCATATCTTCCTGTACTTAGATTTCTTCTGTTCACAATTCTTTCAAACTCCATTAAAACCAGTTGTCTATTATTATTATTTTTTAGTACAAGACATAACTCACAACAGTTTGCCTAAAAACCTGTTGGGTGACTTGAGGGAAGTTACAAAAAGGTATAAAAACAGTTTCATTGTCCTGTGCCAGCCTTTCAGGAACATAAGAGCACACTTTCAGTAATTCTGATTTTTAACAATGCTTTTCCTTTTTGACTTCCTGTAAGTGATGCAGCTAATTGCCTGCCCATCTATAGACTACAGTGAAAACTATTCCATTTAGAGGAAGACTGCTAATCTTTGGGAAGGGGAAGAAATAGTGTACATTACACAAGATGCCTTGGGGCAGTATGCATTGCCCTTATGTTGCATTGGTGGAGGACAATGATGCCCATCATAGCCCACAATCACTCCTAGCTACTTGTATTATTATAATCTTACATCCACATGATGCCTTTTATTCCTAAATATCCGCAAGTACTTCAGAACCTAGTATATAGAAATAGCTTCACCGGCTACAAAAGTGCAGTCACTTCTGGGTTGAAATTCATCCAGTTCAACAGCACTCAGAAGTACTCCACAACAGTGAGAGAAGTGTTACATTATTCAACTTCATGTACAGTGGGAAGTTTATGTAGGCAGAATGTAATTATACACACACACAGCATGGTCACTGCTGTTGTCACCCTTCATTCTTGAGAAAGATACTTGTGAGATTTAATGATCAGATACTGTTTTTCTTCCAATACCTTTTACAGACACAATAATCTAATCTATATTTTATATCTAGAGAACAAGAGTGAGGTCCCAGCAAGGGAGCACCCAGTGAGTCTCTCCTCTTTGGTATGCATCTGATCACAAAATAGATACAGCCTCTACAGCAGAAAAGAGATCTTCTCTCCATTTAAAAGAACAGTTCAAATAAAACAAATTAGAACAGATACAAGATACATAACCAACAGTTAAGGTTTCTGGTTCACACTTCAGCTGAAAGATGACCCTTGAAGCAGTTTGGGGGCTTGTCTACACACACACATTGTACTGCTTTCACTGTACCAGTTATACACCCCCCCCCCCAATATTGGACACAACTATATCGGTGTAAAAGTATTTTATTCCCCATATGGGAAGGGGAAAGAGCTATACTAGTATAAGGAACCTTTATACTTGTATACCTATGTCAACAGGAGGGATTGCACTGAGAACTATTTCAGTAAACGATCACACCCCTGAATTAAGAAATTAGATCAATACAAAAATTGTGTAACATCTGACTACTATGCTGGGGGAATGGTTAATTTACTGACTCAGAGGCAGTAGTGCCACCTTCTGAATTACCAACACCATTTCCTGCAGCACCTGGGTTTTTCCTATCTTCTATGTAAGTACTGACCTACCTTGACCTTATTTAGCTATGGTAGCTGAAGCAACCACAACCGTAGGTGATATTGTAACTTGAAGAGAGAGCTACCATAAATGCTATGTAATGTGTATTTCCTTTCTCTGATACAAAACACAATGTGTGTGTTTGTACCTGTTAGCATATTTGTAATGAAATGTTATTTATATTCAGTGTTGGAGTGACTCTCAGAGCTGATAGGACACAAATATAACGGTCTTAAAAATACTGAGCCAAGTTCTTTGGCTGGTGTAAAACACTGTGGTTCTTTAACTTAATGGAGCTATGCCAGTTTACACCAGCTGAGGACTTAGCCAATATGGCCAGAATTTTCAGAAGGGCTCAACACCCACAATTGTGACAGTCTTAAAGCATTCAAAACCCAGCACCTCTTATTAAGAGCAAGGAGAGCAGCTGATTGCTTTTGAAAGTTTGCCTACTTTATTTAGTTGTCTAACTGGGAGCTGAGATTTTTTTTGAAAACTTGAGATTTTTTTTGTGTGCGCTGAGCCCTGTTGGAAAATTTGGTCCCACATCTACTTGTACTTAATTCCTTTCCTGATAAGACTACTAGCATTCCCCCATAAAGGACTGCAGCACTAATTAAACTGTCCACTTTGTTGCTGGTTGCTCACCAAGGAATAATCACAGAATTGTGATTCTACTTATCACAGTCGCATGCATCCATGCATGTTCTATCCTCCCTTTTCAGGTCTTGTATATATTCTTGTGTATATAAACACAAGAATATAGATGGCCAAAGCATATGTCACCTTTTCAGCCTGCTAACTTGTACAGTTCTAAACTAGTATCCCATTCAATTTATATAAATGTACTGTTTTCTTTCCATGGTAGCATAGCTTAGATGGTCAGATGTTACTAAAAATTCCCATACTGACGTCTTCCTCTTGTCATCTTACTAGTTTCACATCTGTAAAGCCAGACTGTTTTCTATTCTTCTATTAGGAAGATAAGGAACTTTATGATTTTTCCCTAATAAAAGCCTTATATAAAGCATAAATTGTTTGTTTGAAACATTTCTAGTATGAAAGATTACCTTGGGTATTCTGCCTTATCTCCCCCTGAGTCTCCTTGCTTTGAAGCTTACCAGGAGCAGAATTGCTTTGATGTAGCAGGGATTGTGTTCTACAATAATACTTCCACTTCTGTGTTACTGAACTGAAGTTTCATTTAAAGTTTGCCTAAGCTCACTCTTTAACATCTAAAAAGAATGTTAGAAAAGTGCTGTAGTAGCAGAAACGCTGTTAAGTCATGGTCATGCTGAATGTGGGTGTTCTGATTATAAACTGTATTTAGATAGAAACAATAAACAGTGACTCAGGTGCATCTTCTGATTTCCAATTCATTTGAAATTAAGTTTTAATTTTCATGTCATAATTCCTGTAGCAATAGCTGTCATTCCAGCCACCTCATTAACATGAATTTAGTGGAAGACAACTGGCCTAACCCTCAAAACCATAGGATCCGATTTTCTTCCCCAAGCCAGGGGCATCGGTGTAGAGGCCTGCTGCGCTGCTCAAATGGAGTCTCGCAGCAAAGACCCACCACTGTCTCTAAAACAACCACCCCCTTATTGAGGTTCTACTGCATGGAGGGCATGCCACAAAAGAAACCCCCCCAAAAAACACTAACCACTTCAAAATGCAGTTTTTGGTGGATTTCCCACCAAAGGTTCAGTGGTGGGAAAATGCACATCCCTGTTCCCCTTTTCCTGGCTCACCCTCTCTAGGACTACATCCAGATTCCTCCACAAGCTTCAGGAACATAAGTTTTCCTTTAATAAAAATAATAATTGTCAAAGCAAAAGATTTATGGCATTATGTTTCATTCTGTCTGAAATAGAAATCTGCCCTAGTTGTGTCCTGGAAACTGTTGTGTTTGGGGGAGGAGGGGTCACTGATTTTCAGCTCTAAGAATTGGTATTGGAGCTGTTCATTACATACAATAGACATCCTGTAACAGAATTGGCTGCCTCCAGAGAACCCCCTTATGGCCAGAGGTCACTCTGTAGTACCCTGCCTCTGTTTCTCCCCTCTTCAGGGTCCATTACACAGAAGAAGTGTATGTTCAAAATACTCCTCCTGGGGGTCTGGGTTTATTCACAGAAGATTAACTCAAACTCTACCAAACACATTTCTGTTACCCCTCCCAGGCCTTTCCTGCTTTGGCAGGCCACTATGAAGCCCTACCTGGCTGGAGTCTTAGTCCCAATCTTCTGTTTGCACCTGCTCACTCCTAGCAGTCTCTCATTCCTGAACAAACTACATCTTATCATTGCAGCTGCCAGTTACTGTTTGTAGGGGAAATCACTTGATTCCTCTCAGGTGTGCCTCTTTAAAGTAATCAGAGTTGTCTAACCCCTGACCCTCCAGCCCATACAGTTACACATCCCAATATATGGAGAAAGGTCTGTTGTGACAATTGGTCTATAACTTTTGCCTGCTTTTTTTGAATTTACCATGGAAAGTAGATCGTTATTTTCAATAAAGAATGTTGATTAAAAATAGGTGCAAGAAAACCAACAGAAACTAGATTAGTGCAAACAACAAAGCTTAATAATATGTCAGACTGTTAAACATGTCAGATTTTGTAAACAAGGAAATACAAGTCTGGAAATTAATAAGCCAAAACTGCTGTCATATTAGACGTAAGTGGTTGACATATAATGAGGAGATGGGCTATTCCACCCATCACACCCTTTTTAAGCCCTTAAATAAAATGGGGCAGGAAACAAATAGAGGCTACTGGAACAAGTTTCCCCATCGTGGCGGCTGCTGCTCCCTTCTGTTCTCCCCACCCCCATCACCTGGGACCCTAGACCGTCTTTATCTTAATCCTGAGGGATGTCATGACCAGCTCAGGCCTGCGCGAGGGCTCCAGATGATATTGCCACGTCTACCAGCTCCAACTGAATCCCAAACACCACCTAAAATGAAACAGGATTGGATTTTAGCAGCAACAGCTCCAGCTTATGCCAACTAACTTCTCTTTTAACCAAAGAGACAATTATTACAATCTTTAATACCTTCTAAAAGACTGTCAACCAGAGACTCTTTTCTTCTAAGGCTCTCCAGCTAAAGGGAACAAGCATGTTGTTAAAATAAAAGCCTTACTTAATATTTTACACTTCAAATGCTTTAACTGTTTTTACTACTTTTCTGTATCTTTAATAAATGGTTTAGAAAATGTCAATGGCGTATTTGTCATGGCATTCAGCAGACTGAAATCTCTGTACACCAAAAACCCCGGACCTTGTTTAACACCTTTGAATGTTAACACCTCTGACCCACTTATTCCATCTAAATTAATACAGCAGGTCCCAGGTTTTTTTGCTAGATTTCACTGCTTGGTATTGTTAACCTGTAGATAAAAGGTGTTCTGAAATTCATTGTAGTGTTAGATATGACAGGAAAGGGATGTGTCCATGTGCTATTGTTTACGTGGTGATTTTTATTTATTTATTTTTCTGTTCCATAATGGAAAACTTTCTGGTGGTTGGACAATTGAATAATCATTAAAATCCTCAACGCTTTTGTGTGTTGTATATCATCAACTTTCTGATTTCAACAATCACTCAGTCTTGCAAACACTTAAACATGAATAACACAGTGGCACTATGCATGTGCATATATAGCTTGAACCAAAGCCAAACTGACTTCATTAAGCCTTGATTCAGGCCCACACTTACACCCTAAGTGTTTGCATGGGCAGGATCATACATAGTTCATAACACTGGGTGATTTTGATAATTTGTCCCATGTACTTGATTGATGCAAAGTTGTTACGTGACATGATAAAATTACAAATTTACCTTTTGTATGCAGTGTTAGTCCCAGGATATTAGAGAGAGAAGGTGAGTGGAGTAATAACTTTTATTGCACCAACTTCTGTGGATGAGAGAGACAAGATTTCAAGCTACACAGAGCTCAACAGGGAAGAAGAACGGTACTGTGAATGTCTCAGTTTAATAATACAAGGTGGAACAGATTGATTAGTATAAGTAGTTTGGCCACTCTCCACCTTGAATATGTGCTGTTAACACCTGTGCAGTGATGGGACAAAAAGGGGAAGGAGAGGTTAGTTGGTTACAGATTAGTCTAATAAGCCATAAATCCAGTGTCTTTGTTAGTACCTAGCAGAATTAGGAATTTAAGCTCCCAGGCGTATCTTCTGAAAGTGTTCTGCAGGTTTCCTTTGGGGATGAGGACTGATAGGTCAGAGAGTGTGATGGCTTTGTGAAAAGTGTTCACCCACAGGTGATGGGATGTTTTTGTCTTTTTTCATTTTTCCGTGTGAGTTCATTCGAGAGCGTAGTGATTGTCACACAGGAAAACCATAAAAGACACAAACATCCCATCACCTGTGGGTGAACACTTTTTTCACAAAGAAGTCCGATATAAAGTGATCTGTCAGTCCTCATCTTCAAACATGCACAACACTTTCAAAAGATGAGCCTGGGAGTTTAAATTCATAACTCTGCTAGGCACTAAAAATCATGGACTGAACAAAGACACTGGATTTATGGTTTATTACAGCAATCTGTAACCCACTAACCACACACACACCCTTTTTTTTTTTTTTTTTTTTTTTTGTCCTATCACTGCAGAGGTGTTAACGGGTCACTCTACTTTGCATGGTCCCTTTTTTTGGAATATGTGCTAACTACTTATGTTAAACAATCTGTTCCACCTTGTATTTAGCTGTGACACTCAGAGTACCTTCCCTAATCCTGAAAAAGAGCTCTGTGTAGCCCGACAGCTTGTCTCTTTCACCAACAGAAGTTGATCCAATAAAAGATATTACCCTCACTCACCTTGTCTCTCAAATTTACCTTTGTTAATTAACTATCCTTTTTTTCTGATCACTTTTCAGGTCTGTTAATTTGTCCATCTTTTCAGTGATGAGACAGTGCTGGGAAGTATGGATAAAAATATTGGAGAGCAGCTTAATAAAGCTTATGAAGCCTTTCGACAGGCATGCATGGATAAAGACCATGCTGTGACAGAACTGCAGCAAAAAGTATGTGTTGGTTTTGTTTTTAAAGCTATCCATTCTGTTGAGAATCAAAGTAAATGTGGAGACTTCAGTTTTGCTTTACTTCAGCAACTGAAATTTCAGTGCATCTTGTTAAAGATGGAAATTGCAATTAAAAAAACCAAACCACTAAATCAAAGAATAGCACATTATGGTGTGGGGAAGAAACTCCCAATATGTGTGTGTATCATCTGGCATGTCTTTAATCTTTTATTTGTAATTTTGAGGTGGTTTTAGGTGTGGGAAAGGTGTCTCCGGAAGATAATCAGGGAGCTCTTTAAAAATGTAAATGTATCTTTGTAGACAGCATCTTTCATGGAAAATATTAAATCTAATTTATCTTACTCTTATTTTACAACAAATTGATAGGGAAATCTGAAGGTCTTTCAGACAGTTATTTATATTGTTACTTACCTGACACACAGATGTGCCTTATAAGTTATTAATAATTGAGATATTGGGGTCTTTGGTCACTGTACTAGATGCTGTACAAGCACATAGAAAGATAATTAAAAATACTTATGACAGAAACTAACTTACAAGTTGTTTTAATATTACCACTTTTTAAAATACAGGAATCAAACTGTATACTTATATCCTTTTATCCAACAATGAAGCAGTGAAGAGGGAGGTTCAAGGAAGATTCTGAACAGTTTGTAGCATTTTGGGTTTTTCAGGATTTTGGAATGATGTGAACAAGCATTTACAAGGATATATTTCAACCATCATGTTGGACCCAACAACATTTCCATGAGTTGTCTGGAGCTGCTAGCCGCACATGCAGTCCAATACTCTGCAAAAGCAGCAGTTTGTGGCTTTGTGATACTGCCTAGCACACAGGGGTCTCTAGAGCATTTCAAATCCTGCTCTTGAATGAGAGACTCCATTGTTCATCAGTTCACACACAGTTCAATGGAGGTGCTATGGTGCGGGCCTGTCTGGAGCAACATGGGTCCTAAATTAACTTACAGTTCAGAGAGAGGAAGTAATGGAGTTAGGGGTAAGAGAGTGTTTGCCAGAGAGCACACTTTATTCTGAAATCCAGTAACCCTCCCTACCGCCTCCCAAAAATAGTCCTACCGCAGAATAGTCTGGTGCTCAGAGCACTTATTTGGATGTGGGAGACCTCAGTTCAAGTGCATTCTCTGCCTGAGTCAAAGACCAGATGCTTGAACTCTGGGTCACCCACATGCTAGCTGCGTGCCTTACCCGCAAGCTATTTGCTGTTCTGGACTGGGGCTCTCGCTCTCTCAACACAACTGAGAAACTCCTAAACTCTAACTCTCTGCGTTCTTTGAAATTAATTGCTAAATTATAAACTTAATTTTGTCCTCTTTGGATACATATGCTGCATTCAAAACAAGAAAATAAATACATGCTTATGGAACGGCCTTTCTAAAGCTCAGTGGAAAATTGGAACATAAGGAGCAAATGGGTGAGACTGTGAGTATTCTACAGTGATGGAAACAAATTTCTATGGGATTTTGTTGTGCATTTCTCTTTTGCTTAGAGACAAGCAATACACAGATCTTCCATAAAGTGTTCATAATAACTTGTCTTTGCCCTAATCAACCTTCAGCAATCAGATTCTCTGACTGCAGAAAAGAACCATTAAAGGTAAAAGTATTTCCTAAGGGAAGTCAACCTATAGAAACTACAGGTTTTTACCAAACATGAGTTTTTGTTTGTTTGTTTGTTTATTTTGGATGACCTACATATGTTGCTTGCTCTAATGTTTCCTTCCTCTTTCTCTGTTCACTCCATAGCCGTAGCACTTTGTTGGCTTGTCCATCATTTTGTTGTTAACAGTTTACTGAAGTTACTGGTAGGCCACTTGTTTTACCAGTCTCTAGAGTTGGGAGCCATGTCAAACACACAGAAGCCAGAGTCTTCTTGGCCAGATGGTGTTTGGTACAGATGGATAGTTGGTTGTCATGCAGATCTTCTAGTTGGTAACTTGTTGCTGCCATCTGACTCAAAGAATAATTTGTGCACACTGGCTGTCAAAAGCATCTTCTCTTCTGTCTGTTTTAGCTGTCATGTCTGTGCTCTGTACAGAAGTGTTGACAAGACATTGCTGTTGTACATTTTCAATTTGGTTTTCAGTGATTTTTCTGCTTCCTGAGGTCTTTTATAGTTGCTGGAGTGTACTGCTCTATGATCACTTTTTTTTTTTTTTAATGCTCTCACTGCAACAATTACTTGGCCTTTCAGAGTAACCTTTAGTCAGATTGTAGGTTTATTCTTGATGTATGGACAAGTGCGACTTTTCAGTAAGTCCTCTTAACTCTGTGAGACTTCCAATACAGTAGTACAATAACATGAAGTACAATAACAGTGAAGTAACTCATTAAACAAATCTTGCCCCCACTCTCTGTAGAGTAATGTGTATCATAATTTCAGTAAAAATTCAAATAATCCTCCTAAAACTTTCTTCTTAGAATTTCACAAGTTTTCTCCCATAACTTCAGCACTATTAATGTTGTGCCATCAAGAATGGGCTAGTGTCATCATGTATATATTTTAATATTCTTGTTGTTCAGCTACCTGAATGGTAGCTGATTGTTGTTCAGTTAACTGGCTGGCCAATATTCATCTACCTGGAGTAGCTCCGTGGCCTTCTAGGTTCTAACAGGGCAGGGCAGGTCAAGCTAGGGGAAAAGATTAGGCAAAGTTGGATGAAGAATAACCCTGAGCAGCTATTCTTTTCTTTGCTAGTTGGGCCTTCTCCCCATCCCTCTTCCAGGAGCCTTGGAAGGCAAAGTTAGCAAAGACACGCAGTTTGATGTATTAAATATAGACATGTATATTTATTCCTGGTTTGTTTGTTTTTTTTTTAGTTAAACAGCAAACATCAGGTATGGGGAGTGGAACTATAATACTGTTTCAAATTAAGTTTGAAAAAACTAATATCTTTACTTAGACATTTAGATTTATTTCCTGAAAAGTTAAATTGATAGAGTCCTATATAGATATAACTGGGGTAACTAACAGATTCTGTGAAAGAATAAATAAATATCCAAATCCTAATTTTAAAACACATTTTAATTTGTGGTTATGACTGAAAATTGCCTCCCGTATAAACGTTATCCTGACATTTACTACCATCACTGTTAACCAAGAGTTACAGCAATCTTGTTTTATCTAGTAGTTTACCTTTTTCCAATCAGTACAGACTTAAAATTAGACGTGTCACAGGTGAAAACTGTCATGTTTCTGTGCACAAATTGCAGCCGCAGGCATCCCAAAAAGAAAGCTGATAAACTGTATCTGCTAAAATTGAAGCCTTTAATCAAAACAAAATAAGACTAATGCTAATTAAATTATTGTATTTTCAGATAGATAGCTATAAGCAGCAAATATCTGAACAGCAGGAACAGATAGCGTTTCAGAAAAGTACGATTACAAAACTTAAATCACAGTTGGCTCCTGTAAATGCTAACAAAGGTACGTACTCTAATTTGTTGTGCTTTATATGTCTTTCCTTTAATCATGTATTGTACTGCAGAATAGTTTTGACTTGTATATTGCTTCAGATTCTACAATATGTATCCACAAAAGGACTCTGCGGTAATGCTATGCTTAAGGGAAATAACTACTTCTGTTCACACAGAAAAGGAGTACTTGTGGCACCTTAGAGACTAACCAATTTATTTGAGTATGAGCTTTCGTGAGCTACAGCTCACTTCATCGGATGCATACCGTGGAAACTGCAGTAGACATTATATACACACAGAGACCATGAAACAATACCCTCTCCCACCCCACTGTCCTGCTGGTAATAGCTTATCTAAAGTGATCATCAAGTTCACACGGAAATAGTCTTAACATACTTTTGCATTTTCAAATCTTGTTTATAAAATGAAAAATCTTTGGAAACCTTTTTGTTTGTTCTTCGAGAAGAAACTGAAGATTTTTTTTTTAAAAAAATGTCCAGCTTGTTCACATTGAAGCCAATGGACTTTAGGTGAGTAGAGTTGTTAATTGTAGTAACAAATTATCTGCAAACAGGATATGATTTATTTTTATGAATATTTATTACAATTGTTTGAATAATTTGTGTGAACAAGTTTTAGCCTATAGTTTTTTCTAGAACTGGGTACAATAGGTGTTCACTTTTTATGTTGTGTGACGGGTCAGATAAGTTACATGGCACTCTTTTGTTAACTTATTGGGTTACTTAAGCTTTATAAACAGGAGTTTCTCTTTCTGTTCAAATGGTCAGTGAACATTCTTAATTCTCTGAATCAATTCTACACATGATGGAAATAAAGTTTGCAAAATGGCCATTAAAACTCTTTCAGTAAAAGCACTCTTGTGAATATTTTATTTATTTATTCACACTAGTCTAATGCTTTTCCTTTTCACAAATGCCAGCAAAGCTGATGGCTTTATTTTCAAGAATATGTGTTTATTGTTGGATTTGCTCATCCGTCTGAGATTTGAGGGCAGAATTGGGCCTCTGTTGGATTAATACTAGGTCCAATAAAGGAAACTAAAATCAACTTAATATGTATCTGCAGTGATACTTGGCCCAGTGAAAATACCAAATTCATATGATGCATTTAAAAGAAAAAATCCTAACGTGGTTGGTGGGTGGAAAAAAATGCAGTGTTGCTCAGAGAGCTGTTTTTATTTTACAGGTAGCGCACATGGCCGCATTCTAGTGTCTGAAGATAGTGAAGCATGGAGAAATGACACCTCCCCTAATCTAACTTTTGATCAGCTCCATGAAAAACTCAAACTAGCAATGCAAAGAGAGAAACTTTTAAAGGTACACTAGCCTGATTGTCTTTAACGGGATTATTATATTTATGCTTTTAAGCTCTAATGGAGAAATGAGCTTTCAGAGATGCCCAGAACTGCTCCCTTTCCAGGGTCTTATGGACTTGATCCTCAGCTGATGTCAATTTTCATAGCTCTACCAAAGTTGGTTGAGCTGTGCTGATTTCCACCAGTTGAGGATAAGGCTTCACTTTTCCCAGCTCTGTTGCTGTTTGGCAGGGTCGATCATGGAATAATGTTGACTCGGGGGGGAAAAATAAGGGGTGGGGGAACCTGTCTGCTCACTTATTTCTTCACCTCACGTATGTGACAGTCAAGAAGGAGCTCCCCTTTTCTGTAATGAGAATCTGTCACAATGCAGTCATCGGGGTGAGGATGGGGACTTGGCAAGTCTGCGCGGCAGCAAGTGATTGGGGTGAGAAGTGACTTGCTGCGAAAACTGGCTGGATATATTCCTTTCCCCTACCCGCTGCTGGCTGAAGCCACACAAGGGTTTTCATCATAGACCTACTGAGGTTGGCAGGGATGAGAATAGAACAGCAGCGTTCAGGAGGGAGGAAGTGATTTACATGAGGCTCCCACACCCAGAGCAGACCTTGTGCATCAAGCTGATCCTTTCCCTGCTGCGTTTTCTGGGGCTTGCACATCCCATAAGGCTGAATTATCAGTCTGAGCATGACCCCACAGTGTTGTCTTAATAAACCTTGTAAAACCAAAAGCTCAGACTAAAAAAGTTTAATTTGGGGATTTGTTTGCTAAATCTGAGCTATGGGCAAAGTGATCCTGCATTTTGGTGAACTAAGCACATTTTAATCAGAGGTGTTGTTTTGAAAATCATTTTATCGGATTAGTGACAGTTGCTAATTATCTTGTAGGAATCTAATTTTGAGATTTTTTTTTATTTATTTTTTTAAATAAGCATTTTCAGTTTATTGTTATTAGGACATTTTAGAATGAAAGGAGCATACAAGAATCTCCTCCTCATATGGTCTCCGCCTCTGGGTTAGCACTTGTAACCCCACAATATAATTTCCTTGGTAGTTCTTTGTATTTAATTAGAAAATGAGAGTATAATTTAGTTGGAGAGTTAACTCCTTGTCAAAATATCTTTGCAGGTCTTTCCATTTCTCTGTATTGAATTTCATTATTATTATGTGTATTCTGGTAGAGCCTAGAGGTCCAACCATGATTGAAGTCTCATTGTAATCTATATTGTACAAATATTAAGAGACAGCCCCTACCTCGAGGATCTTACAATCTATCTAAATAAGACCGAAAAGGAGTGGGAGAAAGGAAGCTGAATTATCCCAATTTCTCAGATAAGGACCTGAGACACCGAGATTATATGACGTACTTACACTGTCATGGGAAGTCTATGGCAGAGCTGGGAAATGATCTTCTGATCTTTGATCTTCTGAATTCTAGTCCAGTGTCTTAACCACAAGACTGTCTTTCTTTTTGAGGCACAAACTACCTATCGGTACCTGCTCCTAGACTATTCAGGTATCTCTCTGATTTACAAAAAGATGTGCATGAGTAAGAGGTGTATCCGTTGTAAATTTAATCGCTTACTTAATGTGGATCTTTGGTATATATGGAACAAAACTGATCCTCCGTATTGCATTTTTCACCCTGCCCAATCTAAATTGCTTTCTCTTGTAAACGCTGTCTTCAGTAGAAGAACCGATTCTTCATCAACCCAAGTATGGTAGTTCACTTCAGTTTTTTGTTTTGTTTGTTTGTTTTTTTAAATGTCCTATCAAATTTTTTCCCCAAAAACCAGGTAGACTATATCCACAGCCATTGTCCTCCACCACATGAACTCCTTTCTGCTACATCCCTAGCAAAACGGTCTCATTCACTAGCTGTATAAATTCAGCATGGGTAAATCCATGGTGGTGGCATTTAAATTAAAAATAGTTTGTGTCCCCTCATTCTGTCTCTAGTTAGTGTTTAGATTTATCGTGGATCTGAAACTGTGGGTCAGGACCCCAAAGTGGGTCACAATCCTGTTTTAATGGGGTCGCCAGGGCTGGCTTAGACTTGCTGGGGCCTAGGGCCAAAGCCCAAGCCCTAAAGCTTCAGCCCTGGGCGGTAGGGCTCAGGTTACAGGCCCCCTGCCTGGGGCTGAGGTCTTGGGCTTTGGTCTCCTGGCCTGGGGAGGTGGGGCTTGGCTTTGCCACCGCTTTTTCCCCCAGGGTGACGGGGCTTAGGCAGGCTCAGGCTTTGGTCCTCCACTCCTGCAGTCCTAGCATAATTTTTGTTGTCAGAAAGGGGTCACAGTGCAATGAAGTTTGAGAACCCCTGTTTTAGAACATTCCCCAGTTATGTAATTACCCGGGTCTTCCCTAGAACTTCACTTAAATACGCAAATTGTCTTCACCTGGGTCTACTGGAATCTTTCTCTTGGCTCAATCCTGTACCCACTGAAGTTGATGGAAATGTTATTGACTTTAATGGGTACAGCATCAATCCCTGATTTCTAGCGGTTCAAAATGTTTGCTTAGATGTTCAGAGATAGACAGTTGCACTATCCAGGGCTAGTAGTGATTCTCAACCTTTCCAGATTACTGTATCCCTTTCAGGAGTCTGATCTTTGTCTCATGCCTTCAAATTAGCCTTCAAGTGAGGTGCGTTTGCTTACACAATCAGACATACAAATACAAAAGTGTCACAGCACACTGTTGTTGAAAAATTGCTTGCTTTCTCACTTTTACCATATAATTATAAAATAAATCCATTGGAATATAAATATTGTACTTACATTTCAGTGTATAGTATTTAGAGCAGTATAAAGTTATCTGTATGAAATTTTAATTTGTACGGACTTCGCTAGTGCTTTTTATGTAGCCTGTTATAAAACTAGTCCAATATCTAAATGAATTAATGTACCCCCTGGAAGACCTCTGTGTACCCCCGGGGTACTTGTACCCCTTGTTGAGAACACGGCTCTTTCATCTGCAATCTGTTGACATTGTAACCCAAACAGATTTCCCAGATTGGCATTCTTATACATTGATCAAGAGGGGTGACAGAATAATTCCTATACAACCATATCTGAGTGTGCCCTTGGGACATATGAGCATTGCTCAACATATCCCTCTGGATCCTCTTGCAGAGGAAAAACCATAGCCTCTCAAGAGAAATGTTGTCTTCTCTGTTGGAATCTGCAGATGTGTGAGCTATACCTCATAGTCAGCCTTTCACCATTAAGTACTTGTATTTTTAGTTCCTAGGTCTGAAAGAACGATCGTTGATATGATCTTCATACATCCCAGAAGGGGACTGACCAAAGAGACTAGTGCAGTCTCTTTATACCATACCCAAGCTAAAACCAAAATGAAGTCATGGAAATCTGTGGACTCCTTTATATCCAGAACTGCCTCGCCACAGCCTTCTCAACAATCTTCCCTCAGAAAAGGAGATTAGAGAGGGTAATAACTGGCATAATTATGAGGACCCAGAGACAGTAAAGAATGATCAAAGGGACTAGGAGTTTTGTCAATGCTTCCCTTTAGGAGACCAAGGGGTCAACATCCCATTCCATTCCAGGAATGGTCTTGAGTATTTCCCAGTTAGATCTTATCAACTAGGAAGGACATGGGTCCACTTTTCATGTCATAGCCCAAACCTCCCCAGGATAGCCATGACCTTTGTAGGCAAAACTACATGAAACCCAAGCAAAGAAGACCTTGCATTTCTCTCCCCTAAACACAGCTCTCCCCACAAAGGCAAACAGTGCCATGTGAATCAGAGTAAATTTATCTGTGAAGCATGAATACTTGACTCCACAACCAAGACAAAACATCCATATTTACCATGCTCTTCACATTCCTCCCAGAAATATTCCAAGACTTTAGATGCTATAGCAGAGGGGAAGAAATGCTTCTACACCTGAGGCACTGCCAGGGCATCAATCTCAAAAATAATTTTATCCTGCAGTAAGTTACTTTGTGGTCTAGGTTCTGAGCTGTTCAGAGCATAAGCAGAGTGGTAAGGATTGTGCTATAAGTCACCGTTCTGTGCCCCTGATCCTGGGGCTGAAATGCCCCTTCCCCTCACCCCATGTAACTTAAAGCAGCCTGAGAGGCTACTCTAAGAAATGCTAGCTGGGACAGTCCTGTGGAGTGCTGTGTGTTCCAGCCCCTCCCACCCCATTATACCTCCTCCATTCCACCTACCTCTGAGATGAGGGAGCAGCTAATGGATAGCTGATATGCTGGGTTTATACCAGCTGCAGACTCTCCTGCACCTGCCTGTCTGAGACCGCTTTAAGCCTCCTTTTGTGCACCACTGGAGTGATGAAAAGCAGAATTAGTCAGGTGACCTCTGAAGCTGAATGGGACACTTATTGGTAAACTTATCAATAGTCAGACAAAAGATGGTTAATGTTCCATAAGGTCATTGATAGCAGTTTGTCAGCTGACCAGCATTCTTCCTTAGAGCCATCTGAAATTTTACCTGTTCCATTAGCTTCCTAGGACAGACCATTAAAATAGGTTGCCATGCCCTGACAGGAAAGATGTGTCATAATGGAGAGCTCCATGACAAAGGTATAATTTCTATCCCTGTTGCTAATCCCAGTACATAAGATCCAGAACATGGCCAGATATGTTAATTGAGCTAGGTACCATCTAGACAGTCCCATAGCTGTCATGGGATATAAGATACATGAAATATATCATGAGTTCATAAACTAATCTGGGAGAGTCATCATATTGATGTTGAAGCCACCGAGACCCAATCAGTCCTGGTGACTCTAGTTCTTAAAGGTTGAATTGCCACTGTTATAGTGTCTGTAAGATATGGGAAAGGCAATATAACGACTTGGATGGATAACCAAATCGTCAGAGACCCAAAACGTATCCTGCTGTAATGTCATGACCGCGCACCGTGATGCCGACTTTCATCCGTATGTGATGAAATAGCTTCTTCACAACAACATGATGCTCGTTTTAGTACACAGACAGGCTGTTGTGCTGGTATGTAGTGACTCTCCCACTGAATTTCTCTTCTCTCTGCCTTCCTTATGCCCCATTGCCTTTGTCCTCTGACTAGAGGAAGGCCATAGGAACTCCCACACTGCTTCTGGTCTTTGCCTTGTGTTTCAGGGGGCTCTCCTGTAATCTGTGCTCCTCTTGCTTTGCCTGACTTTTGGCCAGAGTAAAAAGAGCACAATCCTATTTAGACTCTGCAAGAGCTGTGTGCAGGGACTGAAGGAGCCATGAGCTAAGTGGTGTTATACATTTGCCTGTTTCTAATGTATGTACTTAATACATTTCATGCTTAACCTTGCTTTACAATTGTTACATTTTTATTCTTAACTTTACTGTGTAATGTTTTTCAGACCTCCTTATGCTTTATAACCTTTACTCTTACAGCCCTTTCCTCACTCTCTAAGTACTTCAACCTTATGCAACTTCTGGCTCCACCATAACTTCCTTCAACTTCAGCACATTCAAAACTGGTAAGAATATCTTAATCCAAAAACACCACCACCTCACCCAAATGGTCAGGAACCTGTGTCTTAAACTTCAGCAAAGTTCTTACTTGCTTCCCAACTCACTAAATGTTTATCCCCTCCTAACCTGATCCACATCAAATATTACCTTGACTACAGAAACTTTTTGTGCCTTCTACTCCTCTCACTTTTGTGATTATTTCCTTTTGCTTTCCCTAAGTCCCTCCTAAGTCAAATTAAGATTTAGCTGTCATATTTTGAACAATCTCATCCCTCTCTGGAAGTTGGGAACATATGACCTTGAGTCTGAAATCTTCAGACTTCCTATCCATTTCAGAACTGAGTACAAAAATCTCTTCCTTCCTAGTATTCATGTCCCGTCAATACTACCCCTTCTCTTGCTGCATCTTTTCTCTTCATCCCATTCCTTGGACTTCTTGGTTACTAGACCTCTTTCTACTCCCTGTAATGGGGTATATAGATCCTAACCTGGACAAGGACAGAGAGGGGTTAATGGCCTGTCCTGGAAACAGGTACTGAAATCTGTCCCACAGTACCTGGCAGAAGCATCAAACCTGAAAGTAGGGTCCTCCAGCTGTAGGAAATAATCGGGAAGGTAACAGCATATATAGATATGAGGATGGCTTTAGAAATGGGTTGTCCTGCCAACTGAGAGCATCCGAGGAACTGGATTTGCTAGGACTTCAGCCAGCCAGGGAGATGAGGGGTTTCCCTCCGGTGGAGAGAACCCATTTTAAAGACTGTTTTGACCACTCAGTGAGTGGAAGAAGCTGACTGTGGCTCCTTGAGGCAAGGGAAGGCCAACTATGGACTAGGTAATTTGCGGTGCGGGATGAGCTGACCTGGAGCACTGACTCTTGGTTAACTGGCTTAAATTGTGAAATTTAAATATAGAAACATGTCGTCTTTAAATTTCATCTCAGAATGTGTCTATATTTTTGACTCTTACGGCAGCCTCTTTGGGACTCTGCTAATGGATTATCTGAATACACTCCCCTCCTTGTATCACCACACCTGGGGCTGGCTCCTTCTCCATTGCCTCCATCTGCCCCCATCCCATGTATACATTATACTTTGAGTTCATTGTATTTGCATGTACAGGCTTCATAAAACATGGTGGGGGAAGGGAGGGGTTGGTTTTTTTGTTTGTTAGTTTGTTTTGGTGAACAGGGTATACCTTGGGCCTAATTCTTTACTCGGTGACTTAAGTTTTATCCTGTTGGAGGCAGATACCTGGCTTAATATGGCTCATCCCTTGAGCATTCTTTATCTGCCTTCCCACTGACCTTGTTTTTAAAATAATTATTTTTCCAGATGGTGTGACTTGCATTTTGGCACATTATTTATCTTGACATTGCATGTGACTTTTCCAGCCCTGGGTCTAAGTCACAGTGTTTCTATTTAACTATTTTGATCAGTTAGATCAATACACTTATAAACAAACAAACATTTAATTTTAGTGGGAAAATAAGTCTCGGGAATGAAACACCTGAATTACTTTGTTATTTGGATAACTTGCAAAGCAATTTGAAATTTGTTTCAGAGAGAGACTTTTGTATCCAATTTCAAAATAAGAGCAGAATATTTGTGGTGTATTTGGTTGCTTTTGGACAAATATAATTTTGAACCAAGTGAATGTCTGTCTCCTGTTTGCATTGTGGCATTTTAAAAATACAGTTCAGTCATCCATATTCAAATAGTTCTCTTCCATAATTTGCCTTTTCTTATTTGACTGCCACAGTGCTGCCTGAATCCCTCCAAAAATAACTGCCCAAATTCCCTCTTACTCCCCCTTTTTAAATGTGTTTATTCATGTAACTGGATAATGGTCATTAGTGCTTCTATTGTCCTCTTCAAACTTTCTAGAAATCCTGTGCTTCCATTGGTATAGAAACTTTGGGTATAGACATTTCCACCACTTTCAAGGAAAGACAGCTTTTTAGCTGTTGTAACTGCATTTCTGTGTCGCTAGCCATATATTCTTTTACTGAGAAATAATTCAAGGATTGCCTACTTAGGTTTGTGGGTTTTTTTTTTTTTGTTTTTTTTTTTTAAATGTGTAAGTCTTCCCTTTTGGTGTCCTGATAGATTTTCTCTGTACATATTTAATTTCTACAAAATTCTGGTTGAATATTTGGCATAGGGCCTACACTTAAAATGTCTAATTCCTTATCTTTTCAGCATTGCATGCAGCTTGGGTCTTTGGAAATCTAAATCACCTAACTGATAGAGCTACATTTCTAACTGCTCCAGAAATTAACTCTGAAGACTTTGTCACCTTCTTTAAAATTGCTGTAACTCAATGTTTAGCATGCTATGAAACTAAATGTTACTGCACACAGTGTATATAAATGAAGTAAGACCATGTCTTCCACTTTTCTTAAAACACTAATGTGAAATCTGCTGGCTTGGCTTTTATAAGCTCAAAACAGCACACAATTGTTTTGAGTAATTGTCCATGATCAGACATATCTGTATATAGCACTAAATGGTCTTTAATTATTTCAACGCAAATTGACATTAGTGAGTAGATAAGACTCATTTCATTTAGGTTGCCAAGACTTAATGTAATATATCCCAGGCTGTTGCATAATGATATTCTTCCTATTCTGGAAATATTAACCAATTGTGCTATTTTTAGGAACAATTGGAAACAGAGGGCATTAAATTGAAGCAAACTGAGGAAGAAAACACTCTAAAGGAAAATAAACTTGTATCTATTATTGCCATTAAAGAAGAAGAAATAAGGTTTCTAAAAAACAGATTAAAAGAAAAAAGTGAAGCACAGGATTGCATAAATATGCCAATATATGAAATGGAGGTAAGTAAATAAAATGAGACACCACACCTTTGCAAATAATTATGCTTATTTAAGATTTTGTTTATACAAATTACTCTGGTTAACAGATTTTAGATTACAACTGTATGTAAGTTGCTAAGAAAATTGTTAAAATATATACAGTAACACTAGCTGTAATGTTCCTTCAGTTAAGCCATAAAATACTTGAATCTTATTTTGTGTACCTTAATTATTCTTCATATTTTTATTTTAAATGGTTATACAATTAAATATTATTATATTGCTGGAGAAAAATTACATAGCTGTATTGTAGTTGGTCTTTACCGTTCAGACTCAAATAGCATATTATACCTAGCTTCAGTCTTCCATTTTTATCCCACTCTTTTTTGGTCAGATTTGGAGTTTCACTTACCAGGAAAAACATCCAGGGTAGAGCAGTGGTTTTCAACCTGTGATCCACAGACCCCTGCTGGACTGTAGACTATGTCTAAGATTTCCAAAAGAGTCTGCACCTCCATTCGCAATATTTTAGGGGTCCACAACTGAGAAAAGGTTGAAAACCACTGGGGTAGCCAATATTTAGTGAACAATTTACAGTCCATGTAATACTAGTGTAATCCACAAGGTGGTAGTCAAAGGTAACAACTTGTTTAAAAGCATGATAGATAATTTATCAGCCTTTAATCTGCTTGTTGAAAATTTTAGACAATTGATTTTTGGAATTTAAAATACATCAGTTCCTTAGAAATGAGCCTATGATCTGATACATGATTAAAACTGAATTGTAATACAATACAACTTCTGTGCATTAGCTTCCCTACCTATAAAGAGGAGGATAATGCTTACCCACATATTAAAGTCCTATGAGAGTCTCAAACATAGGCGCTGACTTCCGCTCTTTTCTGCGGGTACTTGACCCCCGCCCCTATTCCAACCCCTTGCCCAAATCCTGGCTTCGGCCCCGCCTCCTCCCCCCAGCCTGGAGTTTGCTAACACCGCCAAACAGCTGTTTGGCAGCTGGGCGGGAAACACTGGGAGGTAGGTGGAGGAGCAGCGATGGGGCATGCTCCGGGGGAAAGGAGGAGGGGACCTTAGCTGCCGGTGGGTGCAGAGCATCCTCTAATTTTTCCCCGTGGGTGCTCCAGCCCTGAGCACCCACAGAGTCGGCGCCTGTGGTCTCATATGAAAACCTCTGTATAAGGGCAAAATAGTGGCATTACCAAATTTGTACTAGAAGGGATTTTAAAATCAAAGAATGAAACATGAGATTTCTTGTACATTTGTTTTCTAAATGGCTTCTTGGGATACACATAAGATTAGTTGGTTCTGCTGATTGTTGAAGAATGTTGAGACATTTGTTAATCTACCTTTGTGTTAAATCCATGTAAATGTAAGAATCGAAATTCGTACACCAAAACAAGATCCCTAATCCCATGTTTTACTTTAAGATTAAACATACGAAGATTGCTCCAGCTAGACAGGATTTATCTCCAGGGATCCCTGGTATTTTAACTGTGCATGAAAGGTAAATAATTTTGCAGCATTTTTGTAAACAATGTTCACATTTGCTAAAAAGTAATAAGGCCAGCTGCTTCCCTCCCTTTTCACAATACAGAAAGAACAGAAAAGGGCCCAGAAGCAGCGTAGGGAGGGGAGCAGAGCCTGTGTGGCATGTGGATGCATAGCTGGTGTTCTGTGGATATTCAGGGATATATCAGGAGGAAGAAAAAACAACCACATGATGCAGCAGGAGTTTAAGCTCCATGGGAAATAGCTATGGATGTTAATGCTGGTTATTGTATCAGCCTTAACTCCTTTTGAGGGCGATCGTGCAGCCATGCTGGAATAACTAGTGCAGCATAGGAGGGCAGTGCTGCCAGGAGAGGGCTCAACAGATTGCACAAGGGACTAATCCTTCAACTTTATGGTTCCAAATCTGAGTGTTTGGGGCCAGGTTTAGCTATGGAGTCACTGCCCACAATGCAAAGGAGGCCTTGTGATCCCTGAATAATCAAAAGTAGGGCATCATAGAGGTGTATGACACTGAACCTTGCTGTATTTAATGAGTGAGTATTGCCCTTCTGCATGTTTTATGGTGAACGGGGTTGACCAGAGCCTTAGTAATATTCTCCTGTGAAAAGTGCAGACCTAAGGCAGGTTTTTACCAACCTTTGCTGAAGGATCATTTAGAAGGAGATTCTTAAAGGTGTCACATGGGGTGAGAAAAATGGCATTGTGCTTTTTGCTACTTTATTTTTTTTTCTAGATCTTATTTGAAGTGTCTAGTTTTTTGGGTTTTTTTTAAATTATTCCCACTTTTCTCCCCCTCCCACCTGAGCACATGTTCTTTACATTAAAATTCAGCTCTCGTATGCCCAGTTCTTCTTCTCTCCAGGCTATGCATGACTGAAGAATTTGCAGGATTATGACATGGCATCAGAGAGAAGCAAGTGAAATCTGACTGACTGAATAAAATATCTGTGGTATCAGACTATTTAAAGCTTTAAGTGGAGTTTGGGGTGTTTAACTACTAACGAACTGAAACACCTGAGAAACAGTTGGAATGAATACTAAAACCACTCACCAGCTGTCCTCATTCTTCTGAGTGAGTTCCTAATCCACATCTCTGTGTCCTCCAAGGGACACCTCCAGCAAAATAAGGAAGGTAGCACTTAATAGTCCAAACTGCAACAGGGTGAATAAAAACTCACAAAGAAAAACCTTTTGATAAAAGTAACAAAAAAACCCTGCGGCATAAAGAAGCAAAATAAGACACTAACCCTCTGTGTCTCTCCTCTACCCCACCTCAAATCTTCAGTTCACCTTTAACTAAAAGTCCTTTTTGCAAGATCTAGGAACTTATGCTTCATTAGTCTGCATGGTCTCATGTGCCTCAATTCAAGTATTTGTGATGCATAAGTAATCAGAATAATGTAATATGCCATGTTTTTCAAGAAGCCAAAAACTGCGCTTGTATGAAGAGCTATGTTTTCCATTCTTAGCGTGATTTTACTAAGTATTTGACAGCCATTTAGGAACCTGTGAAAGGCCCTAAGGGGGAAAAAAAGCAAGAGGAAAAAAGCTAGGATGTGGGTTGTGCAGAAGGGAATGGCAACAGACGCCATGTCTACACTACACAACTTTAGTGGCATGGCTGTGTTGCTACAGCCATGCCGCTAAAAGTCGTGCTGTGTAGCCGCTGTTTGTTGGTTCTCCTGCTGACAAAAAACTTCCACCCGCAACGAGCAGCGTTAGCATTGTCCGCAGGAGAGTGCTCCTGCTGACAAAGCGTTGTTCACACTGGCGCTTGTCACCCACAAAACTTTTTTGTCTTTCAAGGGTGTGTGGTTTTTTGTTTTGTTTTTAAACACCTCTGAAAGACAAAAGTTTTGTCGTTCAATTGCCAATGTAGACGTGGCCTAAGTGAGGAGTTCTCCAGCCCGCTGCAAAAATGTCACATAAAGCAAGGAGAGGAGGGAGCCAGGGAGCAGCTGCTTTTGCATAGCATATTTCCTTTCTTGCATGGACTAAAGCCCACAGCAAAAATGGGAAATAATGTATGTTCACAACAGCATCAGCTAATTTCTCTGGACTGGCCCTCGCATGAACACAGAAGCACTATAATTGCCAAGGATGTGTTGTACTGCCAGTGCTGGAGGGAACTCAGTGAAACATGAAAGGTCTGTGGCTCACATTTCCTTTGAATCCCTGGCCTATAAAGGTTTATTTCTCCATTCCATCACTTCCATGCAGGGGGCCTATGCATGTGATATGACCAAACAGCTACATATTTCATCATGTTTGACTACTTTCTTCCCTTCCATTTGCTTTTGCAAAGGAGTGTGTGTGTGTGTGTGCGCACACACACACCTTAAGGAGAAGACTACCAGCTAAATGTTTCTGGTGGTCAACACGATCTCTGGCTTACAGTTGTGGAATATTATTATTTTTTTTTTTTTTTAATTCAAGGTCATGAAAGAGCTGAACCTACTGACACTTTTTGATTTAAAATATTGAACTTTTAGGGAAGATCTAGAGATGGTTTTCCAGGAGATGAAGGAAGAATGTCATCGAATATGCACACTAGCAAGAAAGCAAACAGACCAACTCAGTAAACTTAACATAAAGAGAGAACCTGTAAATGGTAACATCTTCCTTTAGCTCTTATTGTGATTCAACTGTTTGAAAGCTTTGCTTTATATTTGAAAATACTGTAAATTACACATACATTGAAAGTACTTCCACTATTTACCATCTGCTTCTTTCAAGTCTGCTCACGTGGTGCTCTGCAGTTCACTAAGAAAATGCACCATGAGTTTTGGAATTGTATGAGGAACATTCCAAATTACATGTGTAAGAGGCAGTCACCATGTAAGAGACTTCTTTTTTTGTCCCTTGAAGTAGATCATTGGCTCTCACTCAGTCTGATGCCCCAGCATGCTCTGAGTGACTGTACTTTTTGTTTTTTTATTTAGCTCTGTTTATAAAAATGCCTGTTATGAATATTTCTAGCCTCACATTTGTCAAAGAAGGCTGCTGGCATGTGGAGAGGTAGAGGACTTTAAGACAAAGTGCCTTGTGCAGACTTGAAACGCCCTTTTTTTTTTTTTAATTTATTTAGTTATTTATTTATTATACAGACTAAAGGTCCAACTCTCACCAAAATCAGTGGAAAAACTGACTTCAGCGAGAACTGGACTAGGTCCTATGAGCCTGATCCTGCTAACACTTATACTGGACATAGTACATAATACTTGAAGTAGTTTCATTAGCTTTTGCATACTATAAGACAGCAGGATCAGGTCCCGATAGGGTTTTATAGACCGCTTTTCAAGCCCTCACAAAAAAAAATTTACTTTACTCTTCCAGCTCCCTGCAGATGTCTCCAATACATATTGACAAACTAGATGTTACAACTTCATATGAAATAAGAGCTAGTGGTCCATGACTTCAAGGGGGAGAAAGGGTACATGAAAGTTGATCTTTTATTTATGTGCCAAATGTGCCCCTCTTATCTCTGATTTGGGGCACTCAGCAAGTTATTCCAAAGTTGATGTTTTGTCTTTTCTTGAGGCAAGTACAATGAAGTGCTGATCAAGACTGTGAGATATATTTATTAATAACGTGACTTCCAGTCCTAATAAGTAGTACACTGGACTCCCTTAAAACTTGTATTCACTGTCTAACTGTTAAACGGTAACCATACTTGTGATAATTTCTCATAGATAACAATTAAAAAGATAAAATTTTAATGGTACCCACTTATTGCTCTACTCAGCTGAAATCAATATGTACAAGTATCTACTTCAGCTATACCTGGACATCAAATGCTGAAAAAAATACTGAAAGAGTCTAAAGTTATGCTCCTAAATCCATATTTTAAAACGTAAATAGGGGACCTGATATTCCAAAGTTCTGGGTATCTGTCAAGCTGCTTCCAGTTAATTAATAGATGCCTGTGAAATTGATTTCTGAGGGTTTTTTTGACAGTACATTATTATTGTGTATTGTTTATTCTATATAAACAATACTATGTCCCCTTTTTGCATTAAAAGATTCTCTGCCTCATTCAGGAAGAGACAAGTTGGGTGAGGTAATATCTTTTATTGGCCCAACTTCTGTTGGTGAGAGAGATGAGCTTTTGACCACACTGAGCTCTTCCCCAGACCTGAAGATGAGCTGTGGGTAGCTGAAAAGCAGAAGTTGGCCCAATAGAAAGATATTACCTCACCAAATTTGTGTGTCTCATATCCTGGGACCAACATGACTATACCTGGTTTTAGAAGGGGCAAATTCACCCTATAATTTTAAAAAATATATATCTGCAGCATAGAAAGCAGTAGACTTACCATGCCGGTTTCTGCCTGTGAATTTATATGGCGTCTATCACCATAGATTGGAGCGATTTCAGGAGGACTTTGCATACATGAAATATATAGTAAAACTATTCCCCAACTTGATTAGAAGTAATATGTAGATTATTATTTGTAGTTCTCGAATGCACTGAGAGCTCTCAAACACAGAGGAAGACCATCCCTACTGTGAAGGTCTATTCACTTCAAATACTTTGGGACTACAGTGCCTAGCACACTGTTGGCACTCCGTAAAACAATATCTTGAGTTGCAACAGCTGCCAGAACACTGTAGTAAATGTACGTGAGTGTGTGTTGAGAATATGGGGCAATCTAAGAGGGATAGAATTGTTAGAATAAATTAATCAAGCTCTGTTATTTCACGTTCTGGTTTTTTTGCCCTGAGGCTATCCTTCTTTAATGGGATGATAGGGGGAGCATCCCTCAAATTATTGGCTTCAGGAAAATATTCTAAAAAAATCAAGAAAGAGAATCAAGAAAAATAACTGATCCACACATCTGTGCTTTAACAATTACTTTGAAATATTCCCATAGATGGCGTCTGACAATTTCCTTTTTCCCCCCTTTACAGAAATTCCGTTTTCCATGCCTATTCAGTGTACTGATAAAACTGATGAACAAGCAGAAGAACTTTTTAAACCTCAGGTTAAACCAGATATAAATAGAGGTGTATCATGCACAACATCTATCACACCAAGAGGAGTGGGCCAAGATGAGGAAGACAACTCTGTAGAATCACTTTCTAAATTGAATGTCAAGTTTCCACCTACAGACAATGACTCTACTTTCTTACAGAGCACTCCAGATAAACCAACAGTTCCTTGTACTGCAATAGCTGAAAATATACTTCAAGATCATCATTTTAACATGAAGCATGAAGACCATACTATGAACTGGAGTAAATTGGAATGTAACCCATTTGAAACTCATGGAGTTGACCCCATAACTATGCAAAACCTAACTACACTTGACAAAACAAAACCCCCAAGCCATACAACCATGCTCAAACAGAATACTCAGGACAAAACACCATGTTTGAAAACAGCAGACATTGGTACGAAACTTGTATATCCGTACACAAATCAAGATGCCATTGAATTAAATTTTCCCTCTTCAGAGGCCACTGGGAGGGCTGTCAGAGGACCTCAGCAGGTATCTTTATATTGATATTGTATATTTTAAAGGTTAATATTTCATTTAAACAAGTGCCGTGCAAAGGTCTTTCAGGCAGGAATGAAACCTATATGAATATCACCATTTTTATGGTGAACATTTGACTTTTATGTAGATCTGCTTTCTGACACTAAATTTGTGTACATTAACTACATTTTCAGTGAAATAATGGAGGGATTTAAATTAGATTTAAGAATATAGATGTTGGCACAAATTTCACTTCAGGAAGATATTAAGTAACTGTTTCTGTATCCATTGCAAAATTGATTTTAATCACAACTATCCAAAAATTCTCTTTACCCAGGTATTTATTCCATAGAATCAAATAGTGTGCATCTCTATACTTTTTAAAAATGTACAACTGAACATTTGGGCATGTGCTATTTTTAAAAAATACCAGATAGATGAGATTTTTTTTTCCCCTGAAGGAATTATCTTTAGATCTAATGAGGGACAAACACAGAACAACTTAAAAGGGATAAAATACTTTAGAAGTACTTGTAGAATAGGAAAATATGTATTTCCACAAATAGTCATAAATGGAAACCTAAAGAAATACAGGCAAATGTATATCTACTTTTTAAGTAGACGCTTGAGGTGTGATTTTTTTTTTTTTTTCAGAAGTATGAACGTCCAGAACTCCAGCTGAATTCAGCGTGAGCTGTAGATGCTCGGTGTCCCTGAAAATAAGGCCCTTTGGCCAAATTCAGCAAAACAATTGTGTGTGTGTGAGTCCCATTGAGTGCTCTGCTTAATCAGAGCCTTTGGATGACATCCTGGTTCCATTGAAGTCAGTGGCAAAACTTCCATTGGCTTTAATAGGGCCAGGATTTCACTTTTTGTCTCTTTCTCGTAGGAGGGAGCATTACCCAAAGGCTAGAGCAGATACTGATATTTAGAATTTTTGCACTTTCTTCTCCGCTCTTCCAGTTATTCCCTTTGACCTTGGGCAAATTGCCTTAACTGCTCTGTGCCTCAACTTTGCCTTTAAAATAAGGAAAAGAGGAGCTGTGAGGCTAAAATAACATTTACCTTGCTCTAGAGATCCTCAGATGCTGTAGATGTATTATTAAAACTGACCCAGCCTCGTTCTACTGTCTACCATAGTCTTAAATTTAATTTCTGAAAATTTTTGGCAGCAAATCCGAGATTTGTAGTGCTGATTTACATAATTTTATTTTTTTTTAATTGCCATAGATTCATTGTTCAAAGTGTATGATTATATTTTCAATATATTGTTTGTGCTGTGGTAGATTTTAATTTTATCCTGAATTATTAATTACATACTCCTTTTTATTGTACTTTATTTTCCTCCAAATTCTCAGTTATAGTTGGGACTGAGTACAAGACATTAAACAACTTTTTATTACGTAGAATTCCTTGTTTTTTCCCCCTTTTTCTCCATTATCTCTCCTGCTTGTTCTTTTACTAGCTAGTCTGTGAATTCATTTTTCAATAGATGGCACCCTGCATTGTATATTACAGTAAGTGAAACAGCTGGTGTGTGATTAAAAGTTGATAGGGAAGTATGCAGCTTTAAAAGTGCAGGAGAGTTGGTGGACAAGAGAGCATAGGGTTAGATAATTGGTATTTGTGAAAAATAAGGAAATTACTTTAGTTTGAGGGTATCATTTTAGAATGTGAATGACCAATACTACAGCTCTATGGGGAGATTTTAATATCGAATGTTACATTTCAAAAGAAAACTGGCAATACAAAATAGTTTCAATATTTAGAAGTCATATCCATGTAGCAAAGTAGAACATAAGGACATTGATTAAAATGTTGCATCTTATCCAGAAGTTTATTTGACAGAAGCCAATATTACTTTAGAATCCATTAAATATACATGTGTGTATATTTAAATAAAGGTGATGTATATTTACTTAACTGCTTCCAAAATGTTTTGGGTGAATTGAATTGATCTGTTGTCTTTTTACTGATTATAGGGTTAGAGATTTGCTCTTAGCTGAGTTCAAGTACTGAAGTATTATCCAGTTAGATTAATACAACTTTGGCAAAACTTAGGGGTGTAATTCTCTTCACTGGTGTAGCTGCAGCAGTTGTGCTCTAGTTTAGACAGTGCCCAGATCTTTTTCACCACCTTGTCGTAGAGGGACTAGTAGTAAACATCCAAGCCCTGTCGACACCTGTGCTGAGTACTGGGCAGCCTGCCTGTGCCCTGTCTATAGTTGCTACTGGTAGCGCTCCAAGAGTGGTGAATTACATGCTGGATTTTTTTTGCCCCTAGTATAGACTAGGACTTTGTCATAGTTACCATATATCTTAACTTATAGGATACAATATATTTGGCAACAATGAACCTCTGGAGCTGTTGCTCTCAGTTTATGTGGTAAATTTAGCTTTCCTGTTTTATGGATATTAAATGGAAAACTCAGTGCTGTTTCCTTAGGGTACAGGGCTGCACAGAGATTTTGGAGGCCTGGGACAAAATCTGAAGCAGTCTCCCCTTCCCTTCCCTTGTCCTGTGGGGCTGGCTACCCACCCTGGGCATTGTGAGCTGCTACACAGGGTCACAGTGCCAAATCTGAGTGGCACTGCAACCCCATGCGCCCGGTCACAATGCCACTCAGTTTAGGGGGCACCCTGCAAACAGTCCCTTTTCCTCTCCTCTCCTCCTCCCTTTTCTCCATCTGGGTGGCCCTGTTAGGATATAGTACCTCTTTGAAAACAATGTGATTGAAACGTGGCAGATTACAATAAACATGCATCTTACTGGACCTAAGACTTTACAGATTTATAGTTAACTGTGTTTGTACATATATGCATACCTTTACAACTTAAGGTCTGATTCCTCAAATATTAATTATTGATGCAGTGCTTTATTTAGTGGGACTGCCAACCCTAGCGAGGCCACAATTCAGAAAACCATTTAAAATGCATAACGTTAAGCACATGAATAGTCCATTGACTGTAATGGGACTGCTATTGCTTGAAGACAGTTAAATAGATGCTTAAGGTCCCAATTCAGCATAATGCTTAAGCATCTCCTTAAATCTGTCCCTATTCAGGGAAACACTTAAGCACATGCTTAAGTCCCCAAGAAGTCTGTGGTATTAAGTGTTTTTCTGGATTGGTACCTAAGCCTGGTAGTTCCAGATTGTAAGAGTAGAACCTTATTTAGTCCCCAATACATTTCAGCAAATTTTACAAGAACCTTTTTGGCCACTTTAAATATCATGCCTCTTTATATGGTTATTAAAAATGCCAGTTTATTCAAGGTGGTGTTGCAAGTGAGTAACCACAAACACACTCCTATAGGAATATTTAAAAGTATGTTAGTGTCTAGACAAATTTCATATGCAACTTACATCAACTACCCATGATATACAATCCATAGATTGTATTGCAGAAGAAACTGATGTAATTTCTAATGAACAACAGCCCCCTGAAATGCTAAACCTTGTTTAGGAAGGGAATTAACTCCTAAAAGAAACTGCATCTGGTTTAGAAATAAGAACTAACCACTGTGAAAGCCAGGTTGGTAGCACAGTTTGTTGCCACTGGAGGATTAAGCACCTGCTTTTTAGCCTGGCAAAGTTTGGGAACACGAAAATTGAAGCTCTTTTATGGGGATGGACAGCAAGAGACTTAACTTCAAGGGAAACTGCTTGCCTTTCTACTGCCAAAATACTCTTAACCTCATGTATGCACAGAAGGGAATAGCAAAAAGACTGTAGCAATCTCTCCTGGGTTGTGCCCCCTCCTGCCACTTACTTGCTGCCATTCAGTTTGAGTGCACTTTGGCTTGTAACTTGATGCCAAGTAGGAAGAAGAAGCAGAGACTCGGACACTTCAGGCCACACAGTCTTTGTGATGAAGAAATGAGGATTGCAAAGGGAGGTTAAGGATTAATTTAATTTCATTATTGTAATATTAGCAACAGATAAAAGGTAAAATATAAATTACCCTACATTGCCAGGGAGATTGCTTTCTGATTAAATTGAAAACTAGATACGTTCCAATAGGGGGAATGTAAAATAAAATCTGCCTCATGTTAAACGTCTTATATAGTAAACCTATGCTGTACTCTAATGTAAAATGTATATTGCTTTTTTTCTAAAAAGGGCAATATTATCTGTACAGGAATGTTTATACAGTATCTCAGTACAGAGACTACAGATGCCATGGTTTAGTTTCCTACAGTGAAATATTTGAAGAGTCCATAAAAAGCCTTAGTATTTATTACACTGACATTGTTGATAAAGGAAGCTTTAGTTGATTCTCATGAGTGTTTTTTAAAATCTTACTTCTATTCTTGTATTTGACACAGTGTTTGCAGATGTAAATGTATAAATGCTTAGTTTCCTTCTGATTCTTTTACTTTGCCAAAATGTGAAGTCTTTTCTTGATTTTAATGTAATGAGAACCAGAGATGCCATTTTTGTTATTAAAATATATCACGTACGTACAAAATCTAACTAGTGGAAAACAAATGCTGGTAACTTTTATATTTAGAACTGTATTCATTTAAAACACAAATAAATAACTTTTTTGCCTTTTTTTTTTTTCCAGCCCTTCTGGAAGCCATATCACACTCAAGATAATAACTTACTGGCACAAGGTTATACAGACTCAGAACTGAAGCAGTCTGGAATATGTGAATTCTGTCAAAAAGTTTTCCCACCATCTACTACATCCAGGGGGGATTTTCTCAGGCATCTTAATTCACACTTTAAAGAACAATCAATGTATCCGGAAGCAAGCTGAATAAGACTTGTAGAGATACTGGGTTACACTTTTGTATATTTTTAATTCATGTGTGTATGTTAACTTCAGAATTAAGACTATGTTCGTAATGATGTCGCTGAAACTGTTTTTTAGTTAAGTTCATTTCATTTTTTTAAAATTACATTTAACGTTTGTAATTTTACATATTTAAGTTAGCCCATAGAAAACTGTAATTCAGTTTCACTTCAGTATGTCATGTTGCAATATGATCTTTGGGCCTGATCCTACAAACCTTTTCTTACGCAAGTTATCTTCACCTGAGTAGTCCCACAATAATTAATGACTACTTATGTAAGTAAGGACTACTTGCATGAGTACATGTTTGCAGAACTTGGCCTTTAATTTGGGGAGATAGTGTGAGCAGTCCTATCCATTTTCCTCAGTGCCCTCGGGCCTGATCCTACTCCTATTGTAGTAAATAGAAGCAGGAACAGGCCCCAAGAACATCTGAAGGGCGAGGGCGGAATGTCTAAATTTGACTTAAGACAGGTTCAGTGTTGTATTTTTATTGCAGATAAGGTTCTTATAAAACCACTAGAGCAGCCAAGTAACAGGTATGTCATACTTAAGATACATTTGTCTTTTGTTTACACTGATCTCTGCCAATGATGTAATAAACAGATTTGTCTCAGATACAAAACAATACTCGCTCTCTGGCTAAAATGAAGATAGCAATGGTATGTATCTTTGGCAGAGGTGCACTATTAAATAATGTATATTGTTAGCATCCATAGCTCATGGAAAATACCTGTTCCTCTGTGGGAGCTGACGCATGCTTTTACATAGAGAGAAGATGAGATGAACCAGGTTACGCTTTCCCCTAAAACTACAAGTTGAAAAGATAATTTAGCATTTCTTGTGGTTCCCTACTGACTGTGTTACTCAACCACAAGGGAATTTTTTAAAAAATTGAACAAAAGTCTTCACTTCAAAATACTCTCTTAAACTAGAAATCACTTTTAAACTATAATTTAAATTTTGATGGCTGTGTGTGTGTATTTTATGAATGCTAGATCAGCTAGCTTGCATTTTGTTTTTAAACAGTTGACTTGCAAAGATCTCTTCCAAGAGAGCTGTCTGCACTTAAGTCTGGACTGGAACTGTTCAGTCAAAGTGGTTGTTAGCATTAATATATTTTCTATAGCTACAGGTAAGCAAGGCCCTAACTTCTCTCTTTTCAAAGATTTATGGGGTGAGGGTCACCATTTTACAAAGCTAAAGGGAAATATAAATCTTGCATCGTTTTTAGAAGTGGATTTTTAAGTCACTGGAGAATGCTCTTACACTAAACGTTTTTCTACAACTATTTACTGTAGTTTTAAGTGCCTGCTGTGTATGTGACTAGCTGTTGGCTACTGATGTACTGTAATAAAGTACAGGGTACAGTGCTTGTCTGTTCGTGTGACCTGGAGAGTGCGTTTGTTACCATAATAGCGTTAAAACCCCTTTTCCTTCGTAGCTCCATGGATGGAAGGGTTTGAGGCAGGCACGTCTTTGGGCGCAGTGGGGCAGGTGAAGTTCCCGTCCAGTTATCGCTGGGAGGTGAGCGCTGCTGGGGGTGGTACTTAGTGTGGGGGAGATAGGGGGAGGGAATCGCTCTCCAAAATAGGCTGACACCCAACTGCCTTGTCCTCTGGCCCGTAAAAAGCAAGACCCACAGCTCACATTGGCTCATATTACCTTTTAATCCCTGCCACCTTTTTTGCGCGTGCCTGCGTTTTCCCTCTCCTGCTCCGAGCCGAAGAGTGTCCGCCCAGGGGCCAGAGCTCTCCTCTGTGCACAGCAGGGGTGGCAGGCCTAGCAACGCCCCTTCCCTCTCCTGGAGGAAGAAGCCAAAGAGGGGGAGTCCTAATCCACCTTGCCTATCAGCCTCGGGGGCCTGACTCCGACAAGAGTTAAATCTGCATTTCAAACACTCCTGCCTGAGGGGCGCCACGTCCAGGGCAGCGAGCGGTGCCCGGACCACAGCAAGGGGCTGCAAGCATCCATTTAAAACCCCACCACCCTCAAAGCACACCCTGGCCAGCTGCGAGCCGCTTGGAGCAGCGGGAGGTGAGGGCGCCGCTCTCGCGCTGCGCTCCTGGGGGAGGGGGCGGCGGCTCACGGACATCGGCTTTACTACGCTCCGCACCAGAGCAGGTTCCGTTGCAGCGATTTCTCCTCTCCCCCGTTTAACGCAGCAGCGGAGGCTGAGGCCGCAGGGGAAGTGCATTAAGAACCCATCACGGGTGGGAGGAAGGAAGCAGAATGAGGGCAGGAGCAGCAGGTTGGTGCCAAGGTGCTGCTTTCCTCCCTCTCTCTACTTCCTGCCGGGCTAGAAGCGTGAGCCGAGTCCCCGCCAGCCCTGGCGCTGCAGAGGCTTACAAGCCTCCACTGCTGTCTCGCTTGCAGTCCTCTGCCCCGCAGGGAGGGCGGTAGGTGGCAACGAACGCACATGTTCAGAGCCAGCAGCCCGTGAAGGTCTTAGTGGGTCTGACCTCCACCCAGGCAGGGTGTTTCCCCGGCCTCTGCCGAGAGGTCTCCCCTGGGGGTAGCGTTGGTGCAGGGGCTGCCTGGTGCTGGCGGCCCGGCAGAACACATGTAGCTCCTCTGCCTCGCGGCTACCGCGACAGCTGCGTGTAGCTCCAGTCATTCGCCTGTCATGGCAGTGCTCGGTAGAGGAGAGGAAAACACGCCTGTGGCAGATCCTCCGAGTCCTCCCCTGTGTGATTGCTGAGAGAGATTCGGGACATTAATTGAGGTCTCTTAGCTCTGGAATCAGTCCCCTCTGCCACACTCCAGTGGGAGCTGTCCCCCCCATCCCCCCCACAGATGTCAGCTCATTCGAGGAGTCTCAGATGAAGCTAAACTCTTTCTCCCTCCGTGCAGAAGAGAGTCTCCAAATGGCCACTGGACTTTCAAACTCCCCTCCCCATGCCACAAAAGTAACTAAACTGAGGCAATGCTACTGCCCCCCCCCCATTAATTGAGCCGGTGTGCCATTCAAAGTATCCTCTCCCCCCCCACACACACACACTCTCTCTCCACGGTGAATTCAGAGGCGACTCGGGAGAAGCTGGTCCCTCAGTAGAAAAGGGCACTAGAGGCTCAAACGAAGCTATTCCTCTCTCCCACCCATGGTGAGCTCAGCAGCTGGGGCTCAGAGGAAGCTCTGTCTCTTTCCCTCCCTGCCGAACATCCTCCTTTCCCCCGCAACCCGACAAGGTTAACTCAGCAGAGGAGTTTCAATCCAAATGGCAACTGGGATTGCATTAAAAAAAAAAACTGGAATAAGGGGGAGAGAAAAAAATCAGAAATAGGGAAAGAAAAGAGAAAAAGCAGCAGGCTGATTACGAGGTGTCAAAACTGCCAGGAGCAAGAAGGTGATAGCAATCAGGGGTGAGAAGAGTGCGCCATTCGTGCGGGGCAGCTAATTATCCGTCTCATTTGAGAAGAGCAGCATTCGAGGCAGCAGCGTTCGCCTGCTGAACGGTGACAGATTGGCGCGGAGGAGAGGGGAGGTGTTAAAACAATGGAGCCGGGCTTGCGAGCGCTTCTGCATGCTAATCAGCCCGGCCTCCTTCCTCCCTCCGCCCGCCCGCCTGCCGCGATCCCTCCTTCCCGCCCGCCGCATGGCAAGCCCAGGGCCCTCCGCAACCACACCACGCGCGCGCCGTGCCTATCGCCTGCAAGCCGGCCCGACCCCCCGGGGGCACCCAGCTCCCGCTGGCCCGGCCTTCCTCACACAGGCCGGCGTGTGGGGCAGTCCCCTGCCAGTGCCCGCTCCCCTCCTAGCCCCGGGATAGGCTGGACCCGTTAGTTCCTGGCAGTGTAGCGGGCCGAGGAGTCAGAGAAGAGGTGCCCAGGCGGGAGAAGCGCACGGCCGCGCTCTGTTACTGGGGCTCCAGCCTCTGCCGCTCCCGACCCGGGGGATCCCTGCTGTCTTTGTGTCTCGCTGGTCGGCTCCGGCAGATCAGCTGCCCGCCCCGGCTCTCCTTGAGCCCAGCCTCGTGCCTTGCAGACCGCTCGGCCTTGCAAGCCTGAAGCGCGGCACATGCCGGTCCCGCTCGCTGGCTGCGAGGAGGCACAAAGGGAGGTGGCCTTCGAGTGGGGAAAAGGTGCTCAGGTCTACATTGCTTTACATGCGCGCACCGCGTCCCTGCGCGGGAAGCCGCCCACCCCACTCCAGGCTGGGGGAAGACGCTGTCTGCCCAGGCCCTGCTCGGCCTTGCTCACTGCCCCCCACTTCCAGCACCCCGGGACTTCACCAAGGCAGCTCCGAGAGCGGTAGCATCTGCACCACTGGTACAGCTAAATGCGCCATATTCCTAGTGTGAGGCAGAAGAATGAGCGTTGGATTGTTTACTGTCAAATGTTTCTCAGTTTCTATTCCATCCTGCCCCTAAAGATTTTGATTACTATACACTTCTCCTTAACATTAAAATATTATTTATTACAGATTTACACAAACTGGATGTTTTTATGTTAAGGGAATAACATATTGATGCTGTATTACTTGCAGGAGTGTATATGAACGATGTAATTTCTGCATTAAGAGGGAGAAGGTGGTTCCTAATAATACACACCCCTTGTTCTCTGGCACAGACAGGAGAAATACCTACAGGAGGATTTTGTTCAGAATACTAGCTAATCCCAAAGTCAGCCCACCACCCGGTTCCTGAGCCTGTCGTGGTTTACCGAAATCCACTAGCCACACGTCTCGGTTTAGTTTAAAACCTCTCCTTTACAAGAGATATTTAAAACCATTTTGGTGTGCCTTACCAGGGGATTTGGAGGTTAAGCAAACAAAGAAAAGTGCTAGTTTTAGGCCTGTGATGAAGACCGTGCTAATCCAGGTTGAACACTACTTTCGATAGCTTTTTAATTGTTTTCAAATATGTATATAGCTAGTTATTGTTGTTGTTTTTTTAAATGATGCTACGCCTTTATTTGAGACTATTTGATGAGACTTTCCATGAGCATACAGATGGTGAGACTTTCATGCGTCTGTGGCTTTCTGACATCCCAGGCTGCAAAATCAATTCTCCAGATCGCTACAATACGCAGGGTGCGGAGAAGTCTAGTACCTCGCGATGCTCAGCATTAGATTTCTTTACATTTTTAGAAATGTTAAAAACGCTAGGTGCACAGTTTTGTATATGTAAATAATACTGACCTCCTGGATACACAAATAGGGGGAGACATTCATGTTAACCTTTGTGCCCTTTGCTAAGTAGGAGATTGTTCATCTTTGCTTCTGAATCTAGCGATGGGGGATGAAATCTCGGCTCTCTTTATAGTTTATCTACATGGAATTTTTGTAAAAAATATTTGCACACAAGGAGACAAAGATGAACTGATATTTGATCCCTAGTGGAAACTGGTTAAGTTCCCTGAACATATGGCTTATTGGGCTGTTGCTTCCTTTGACATAATTTTCCAAGATTGTTTAACATATACATCATCATATGATACACATATTGGCCGGAAAGAGGAATGCTGAGACTGTGGGTTCCACCCTGGCTATCATATTAATCACTTCTTTCATGCCTAAGAATGTTCAGTGGGGACTAACCTTACCTACAGAAGTGCATTGCATTTCTCCAGCTATTTCACTGGGAAAGAAAATCAACGAGCAGTGATTACACTTGTTTGGTTACTATCTGCCCAGAAAATAAAGGCGAAGAGTGCTCTGATTTAGAAGGGATTCTGAAAACTGGCCGAATTACAGATTTATGTAACAGGGTGACATGGTGAAAGTGAACTAAAACGGAAACATTTTGCAGAGACAAGTATATACGTTCAAAAAGGTTATAAATGTTCAGTTGGTGAAGAGAACCACGTACTTGTAAAAACGTGTGTGTTTCCGTTATGCTTAATTTGCCAATCCGAACAAGTTTTTCTTAATAAGCTCTATTGTTTCTTTCTGTTTTGTGAAATTTAATATGTGTGAGACAGAAGGCAGACGCGGAATGCGAATGAAGTCTTTTTGTTTGTTTTGTTTGTTTTACCACTTTCTTTATAAAGATCTATAGGTAAAGGGGATGTATAGAAGAAAAGTGGCGTGACATTTCTGAGGTCACGAGCTGAAAACGTTAAATGTGAATCTCACCTGCTAGCTTTTTCTCTGTATCTGATTGCAATACAAAATCTCGCTAAGCAAAACAGTCGCTGGCTAGCAATTAGACTTTACTCTTAGCAGGGACACGGAGGCTTTGTTAGGGTTTCATTGTTTGAATGTAGTTCATTAAAATACTTTAATAGGAGTCTCGTTGTTTTAAAATCCCCGCACTATCACCCACATACAAACATCTATATTATTCCATCCTGCCGTGTCAAAAGTACAGTCTCTTAGGGCAAAAGGTTATGGAACCTTCATAAAGATTCACACTTGTTATCTGGTCATCCTAGTCAGCAAACACCACCCCAAGCTCTCCAGGTGCTGTGAAAGTGATTTTCTCCCGTACACTCCAGCCCAAGATGCCATCCTCTTAATTACAAGCACTAGAGATCAAGAACGCGATTGTGTTTCCTGAGGATTCACAGAAGATACGCAAAAAGACTCTCTTCTCCTGCTAACTCCCTTTGCCTGCCAGCTGGGACACGATTCGGTACCTGCCCACAAACTGGAAGAGACGGATGCACAAGGGCAGCCTGTGCAGCTGCGCTGCTACCCTTCGGACAGCACTAAAAATGCACTGTCATTACAAGCATCTTTTTTATACTTCAGCGTGAACATTGGTGCGACACCGATAATGTAGCTATTTTCTAACGGACCAAATGCCCTTGTCGCCACCACTAGGCGCACGCACATCGGCTATTAAAAACAATTACTAATTGGAGAGTGGAATTAAACAAGACATTGAGATCCTGGACTTAGAAGCTGTCTGTAAAATGTGTTGTGTTTACAGCAGATGCCTTGAAAAAACATTTAAAGCTATTTCTCGGGTCAATACATGTGCAACAGGAATGCGCATGCAGATTGCGTGTGTGAAGGCGCGTCTGTGAGTGACAATACAGTGCCTCCATAGCATAAACTGAACCCTAGGTAGGATGGGAATCCAATCCAGAAATTTAGTGCATTAGCTCTTGTCCCAGAAGTGTCATCTAGTTGAAAGGGCATCCGAACCATCAACTTGTGAACAGCAGGTTATTTGTGGTGGATTAAAGGAAACTGCAATATCCACGACTTCCTTTGGGAATTTACCCTAGTCGGAGGAGGTATATAATGATAAAGGAGAAGAAAAATATAATCCCAGTTTTATGCATATCAACCAGTACAGCACTAGATCAGTCGAACTATCTGCTTGGAGAGCTACGTTCCAGAGCACAAATAGATCTGGTGTGTATGCGCCCCAAGAGCCTTTGTTAGCCTTGTCAGCCTCAGCAGTGTAGACTACATTTTCAGTATGTGGAAATACAATACACATAACTGTGGACATAAGGGTGGGGGCGTAAAAAGCCAAGTCCAAGCTCAATAGGAGCAGTGGAAAGAAACCTCGGGCTCCATGCCATTCAAGATGTGAAAGCCCACGGAGACTCAGCAGCCAAAACCACAGAAACTGAATTTCTAATAAAGTTCTCAACCATGTGTCCATTTAACTGCAGTTTGTATAGAGTCTACCAAGCACACTCGTTACGCATAGATTCGCAATTGCTTCAAGTGACAACAGAGACTGTGGCAAAAGGAATGTCATCCCTAATTTACTTGCTCATGGAATATCGTGCCCATAGGCATCCAAGAAATGGTAAATATTCTTTGAACATTAGTTCTTGACAGCGTCGTCTGCCAGGTCTAGTCATCTTTCAACACCGGGAATAGGCACGGCAAGTTTTCCTAGTAATCAAAGTGGCTTTGCATTCCTTTGTGCAAATCTGACCCAACACACTAATATCAACATGTTTTCCGAGGGGGTTCTGATTAATGTTTTACTAATATTCTTTCAGTCCAAAGTAATGTAAAAAGAAAACGTGATTGGAAAGTAATATGAAAATTGCTTCTAATTTGGCCTGAAATGTCCTGCAATAATATATTAAGATTTTAAGGCTAGAGCATTTTATTGGAACTTGTTTGATTACAACTTTAAAAATTTTACAAACGTTAGGTATTATAATTTCATTGCAATTGTTTGAAATAATTTATTTCTTAATCCTAGAAACTCATTTATGTAATCACTGCCCCAACCAAGAGCAGTGTGGGCCGAAGTCAATCAATGGTGACATTTCTTTTAAAGGTAAAGCGATTCCACTTGGACTGTAGAAACATAATTGTTTTACTCTTTAAATATGTATATACCGTTTCTAGAGAGCCTTGGCAAAACTCCCCTTGAGGTCATGGAAGTTACCTGGCCACTAAGCGTGTAGGGGGGCATACACATTACACACACACACACATACACAGGGCCACGTGTATATATGCTCAGCTGGTGCCATTCTGCATCCCTTGTGTACCCATCATGACCACTGGAATGAATGGCCTCGATCCTGTTTATTATCCCTGGGAGCTGGAGGTGCATAAAGTGGTGTTCTTCAGCTGATACTTCAAAAGAGCCTGCAGCCCTTTCTCAAGCTCACAGGCCCACAGCAGGCCAAAGGCAAGTCAACGGGTTTGAGTGTAGTAGGCGTTTATTCATTATTCTCATTATTTATTTTATTTGTATCACAGTAGGGTCTAGAGGCAGCAACCAGGATGGCACGCCATTGGGCACGGCCCTCTGCAAACACACAATAAGAACCCATCCTTTCAGCTTTTCTTTGCAGATCTAGAAGAGTAAAGGCCCGCGGACACATGTGCAGTTTTCTCAAAACTCCCACTGGCCTCATCGAAGTCATGTGGCCGCCATCCAGGCAGGGGGACATCCTGTTTTTAGCAGAAGCACACAAACTTTGGACAAATGTTTCTTTAACTTGTTTTTAGGCTGTCTGTTAGGAGAGAAGAGATTGCTGGTGGCATGGTAGAATAGCAATCCCCCAGCTCTTTACCTGAGTGTAACAGGACCAGAAGGCTGTTAAGACTTCCACAACATTTCAAAGAGGTCCATATTTCCCTCTGTGCCTCCTTGGCTTTCCCATGTAAAGTTTAGGAAATGTTAGGAACCAAGAGGCTGGCTACATCCTTCCTCTAATGGGTTAGCAGCCAATACAGCAGACACGTGGTTGACTTACTGGGTCATTGACCTTGAAAATGGTTCACTTTCTGTTTTATTTTTCCAAACTTTTCGACTTTTTCCCAAAGGAAGTTAATCGGTTGTTGGCTTCCTTTAAAAAGTGGAGGACACTTGTTCCACTTTAAATAATCACGTGGAAAGTGGAGATTGATTCTGTGACTTGGGAGTCCTAATTAAAGAGTAAGGAACGGCCTTTGTATTTTTGCTGAAGACGTGGCAGGATGTTTGGATCTGGTCTCTCACACATGTAAATATAGTGGTTACGATTATTCGTAGAAGGCCCCAAAATTCGGACCAGCTGCTTTCAGATCACAGTCTATATAAATCTCCCATGCCAGGAAGGATTTCAAAACGCTTTTGAAAGAATAAACTCATTTCGCCTTTTAGATCCAGAATTGCAGTTTCGTATTGGACCACCATTATAAGTGGGTGGGAAAGGCAGGCTAGTTTACTTTCTGAAAGTTTCAGAGTAACAGCCGTGTTAGTCTGTATTCGCAAAAAGAAAAGGAGTACTTGTGGCACTTAGAGACTAATCAATTTATTTGAGCATGAGCTTTCGTGAGCTACAGCATCCGATGAAGTGAGCTGTAGCTCACGAAAGCTCATGCTCAAATAAATTGGTTAGTCTCTAAGGTGCCACAAGTACTCCTTTTCTTTTTGCTGAAAGTTGACTTCGGTGGCGTTTTCTTAGCTTAATTGTGTTCCCTATGATGAGATGCTGTGAGCAATATTGCAATTCTCAGGGGAACTTGTCCCTCAGAGAGCTGGTCGTTACCTTAGCTGCCATCCCTGGTTTATCAGCGGCTGGGATGTACAGTGGACTGACTTGACTATCTTATTTAAATGTGGTGATTTTCTCATTTGTTACATTGTTTGTATTAATAAGAATATCTTGTTCTGTTTGTTTTGTCTCCTGGGAGCCAATAAAGCTGTGAAGTTTTTCTTTACACCAAATGCAGCTCTACGGGCGATCAATCAATGGGTCGTTTTTGGATAATCTGTGAGAGTGAGAAATCCAATAAAGCAAGCAACTAAAAAAGGAAAACAGCGTCTATTTTCTGTTAGGTTAGCTACGTCAGGCCTCGTGCTTTCCAGTGGGCATTTCAATATTTAAAAAAAAAAAAACATATTTAAGTATCTGAAACATTTAAAGATCTTGCTGAATTCACTGCCTTGCATAAAAAGGAAAGTTTAGACTGTGACCTCAGAAGCAATGCGGGTGACTTAGTATTACAATTAAATTTGCTTTGACACTTCCATTTCCCCCCTCTCCTTCTCACAGTTGATTTTCAAAGGAAGCCAACAGGAAATAGGGACCAATCATAAAGTGAGAGAAAAAATAAGTGAGTTTTTAAAATTACTATTCCTCTGACACATACCAAACCTTATCTTTTTTAAAAAACTGGTCACCCAAAGGTAGACACTGCTGGCTGGTAGGTTCTAGCAGAGTCTAAGGATCCTGACTATTAATTTCAAAGCAGCAGTTCTCTTACCATAGCAAAATGATTTATAAACAGATCAAAATAACAATCTGAATGATCTAACATTAGCAGCTGAACCGAAGAGCCCCAGATTAGTCGATGAATTATTAAATTGCAGTAGCATTGTTTTGGAATTGCTAATTAAAAATAAGTAAACCCCCATGACTCTGGATATGACAACTGAAAATACCCACAAATTATTTAATAAATGAAGCGTCTAACAACTATAACACTTCCTGGTCGCCTTGTTAATAAATGTAATTTGAGGTAGATTTTAAAAATCTCCCATCTAAACAGTGAATTCATTACGCGGCGTTCAGATCTCCAGATGCCTATGGACTCCTCCGAATTAGGTGTTAAATAGACAAAAGTGAACCAAACTGCCTTTAAAAGCACAGCATGACCATGTAATTCTTTTTCCAGTTTGTGGTAAAAAATGATGAAACTTCTTTCCAAGTAGCTATCACCCAGATTTAGTGTGAAAAGTAGTGTAATTGTAATTCACGCCATCAGGGTCTATCACTGATAGACTATCAGCTGTTCTGTAGTTAGGAAGGCTTTCTTTTCAAATAGGAAAGCTGCCAAGTGCTCTGTGATACCTCCAGCAAGCTTATCGGATGGGAGATCGGAGCCAAAACAGCAGCTGCACACATATGCAAATTGGCAATTAATAGTATAACATTCTGCTAAAAAAAAAAGATTTTTGAAAAAAGAAAAATAGAGCGGAGCTACCTGCACATTAGCCTTAACAGTGACAGGGGGCTTCTAGTCTGAATGGTCAGGAATTAATTACCCTCTGGAGAGGACTTTCACTCTATTACCTTCCCTTCTCACACAAAGATCAGACCTTTGTTGTCCTGCCGAGTTTGCCTGTATCGTGAAAGATAACAATAGGATACCCCAGGGGAAAAATACCCAAGGCGCCTCGCTTCCAGCGAGTAGGGGAATCGCTTCTACCGGTGGTCCTGTCCTTTGTTTTTTCGGAAATAACTGCTTACCATCTTTCTACAAAGCAGATGAAATGCTTGGGCTTGTGCCGTGCGAGCCTTCGGACCAGCTCCTTAGGGCGACTTTGCCAATACTAAAGCAATAGACAAGGGTATGGTTTACAAATTTCACCCAGCCTGCCTCAGCAATCCTGGCGAAATTCACTTCGCCAAGCGTATTGGCTCCCAGTTGATGAAGCCTGATTGTTTTATTTCTCAGCGTTTCATTTCTCCGCATTCTCACTTGATCCTTTCCTTGTGCTAGGGGGATGAATTTGGAAAGCCCATCGCAGGACTACTGCATTTCACACCAGACTGTCCCCAGTGCTTTCCCAACGTCTCTCTCTTCCAGCACGGGGATGGGGTGATTAGCTAATGTTTTCCATAATCTGTGAATTCGTAACAGTCATATTTTCACGTCTAAAGCGCTCAGCGTCTCTGGAATTGGGAGGAAAAGGCAGATTATAAAATGCTGCAGCGTGAATGCAGCTCAGAAAATCGCCATTTCTGCTTTCTTTTCTCTGTGCCATCTACGCTCCCACACTTATTAATTGCCATTGCATTGCTAATTAACTATGTCTTTAGTTGAAAACCCTTCCTGTTCTTACACCCCAAGGATACCTGACTCGCAAGTTGAGACAATTTGGGAACGTGATGCAGATGAGATGTCACCATAAAGAAGTCTATTTAATCTATCACCAACGTACATGCTGATCTGTAAAGAGAAACTTCATGACCAATAAAGGGAAGGCTTTACAAACTATCCATGCTTTCTAATAACAACATCAAATCGCCCTCCAACGCTCACCCAGGCGCCCAAAGTAACTTCCCACTTGTCTTCAAAACAAGAGCTTCAGAGCTTCAGACTTCCAGACAGCTCTTTAACTAGACTCAGAGAAGAAAAATAAAGTTAAAAATAAAGGAATAACTATCCATTGCTGCATACTTTTTTTAAGAGTCCTTTTCCCACTAGCCCCCAAAGGATAGGTGGATGTCCCGTTACACCTAGTAAAGAAAATATTTAATGTAAAGAAGTGAGTCATACATTTCGATTTTCATTTGGAATATGCACTCATTTGGCTTCCGCTCATCAGCTCCTTAAAACAATAAGTTATTTGGGGAATTGTAACAATTAAGGAAACATTTGAGCTTCCAGAGTTCAAATTGTGGAATCCTTAACTAAACGGAAAATACCAGTTTGGTCTGACTTCTTTAAATATTAATTTAACCAGGGACATTTTTACAGAAATCCATACACCGAAAATTCAATAAACAATAATTCCACACAGATGAGTTTGTCACCTCGGTGCCTGCCTGTGTATTGACAATGCTTGCCAATTCGCCATAAAGTCTTACTGGGGTGTTCCTCCAATGTACATACACACACACACAAGGTGGATTTAATGGCTTTGTCTCCTACATGAAAAATCTATTATTAAACACTGCCTTGTTAGTGCCACTACAGTTAATAGTCTTCTGACTGCATTTCCATTACAAACCTAATTCTCCAAGTGTGCGCATACCACCTCTTAGCCCAAATAATTTTTAAAGCCTGTATTACAAAGTTTCCACCTCAATATTTTTGTACATTTTTTGTAAAAAGTTATTTAAGAGTCTGATTAAGAAGTGAAAAAATAAAACTGTAAATAAGTGAAATAGTTTAGGCTGCATTTTTGTATTCTACAGCAGCGGTTCTCAAACTTGGGTCGTCAGGGCTGGCTTGGACTTGCTAGGGCCCAGGGCCCAAGCCCGAGCCCCACCACCCAAGGCCAAAGCCTGAGAGTTTCAGCCCTGTGTGTTGGGACTCAGGTTACAAGATTCCCTGCCTGGGGCTCAAACCCTTGGGCTTTGGCTTTGCGTTCCCCCCGGGTCAGTGGGGTTTGGGTGGGCTCAGGCTTCGGTCCGCCCTCCTGGGGTTTCAGAGTGGTAGCTGTGTTAGTCCGTATCAGCAAAGACAATGAGGAGTCCTTGTGGCACCTTAGAGACTAACAAATTTATTTGGGCATAAGTTTTGTGGGCTAAAACCCACTTCATCAGATGCATGGAGTGAAAAATACAGTAAGCAGTATATATATATTTTACAGCACATGAAAAGATGGGAGTTGTCTTAGGAAGTGGGGGTGGGGGTGGGGATCAATGCTAACGAGGCCAATTCAGTTAAGGTGGATGTTTCTCCTGGGGTTGTGTAGTAATGAAGGGGGTTGCAGTGCTATGAAATCTGAGAACCCCTGCTCTATATAAGGAATATAAGGGACATTACATAAAAACGTTAGAAAGGCTAAAATTACTAACGTGTGAAGAATAGTCTGTTTTTGTCCATATTAAAACCCTAATAGTTTTATAGTCTGTAAGTGCTCTTAAGGATTCATAACTATTAAAGGCCTCGATAACTTTCCAATTGAAGGTTTTGTCATTGGCTTCTGTTGGATGGAGCAGGACTGTACCTACCTAATAAATATATACCTTATGTATTTCAATTCATATTAATACCAGACAGTAAGATCAAAGGAGCCATTTCAGTCTCTTTAGTCAACACAATTCCAGAAAAGCATGTTAATAATACTATTTTTTAAAAAAAACCCTAACTCTACAAAAAATAAGCTTGAAGAATTTTTAGGATTCATCTTTAACCAAACAAAGAAATTAAGTGTGAAGTTATGGGACCAAATGCCTGATTAAGGGGAGCAGAATTTGGTCCTCTGTCATTAATTCACTCCAGTATGTGATGATTTTGCAGAACATATTACATGTTCTGTAACAGGGCATGCCCTCCTTCCTCTCTTCTTGCCCCACAGAAATTGCACAGATTACTCATTGTTAAGGCTGTGAGAGTGTCGTGTAGGTCATGGAAGTCATGGATTTTGTGACTTTCTGGGACCTCCGTGACTTCTGCAGCCTGCAGGTGTGCCTGACCCCAGGGCCACCCGAGCATCTGGCTGCGGCAGTCCTGGGCCGGCCCCCACCAGCAGTGGCCACGGCGGTCCCAGCAGGCCCCCACCAACGGCGGTGCTCCCTAATGGCCCCTGTCAGCAGTGGCAGTCCCAGGTCATCCCCCCACCCCCGAGCACCCCGGATCACACCGCCAGCACCTTCCCCCAGCACCAGTGAGTGCCCCGAAGCCCCCATGAGCACCAGTGGGCACCCTGGAAATCCCCCCTCCCCAACACAAGCAGCCCCAATGGCCTGCCCAGCACCAGCAGTGCCCACAGAGACCCCCAGAACACCCAAGATTTAGTCAGGGGTATATAGTACAAGTCATGGACAGGTCACGGGGCTGTGAATTTTTATCACCCATGACCTGTCCATGATTTTTACTAAAAATACCTGTGACTAAAATGTAGCCTTACTCATTGTGTATTCACAGCACCATTCGGTTGAGTTCCCTCCACCAACACTACAGTCCCCATGCAACCATCTCTTTACAATACTGTCTGTGCTCTCAGCCCTCTCCTCAGGAATTGAACAGAGCAGAGGTTGCCTTTCCCTGAAGCCTCTATGAGTATGTCTACACAGCAATTAGACAGCCATAGCTGGCTCATGCCCTGAATCTGGCTGGCAGGGCTCAGGCTAACCCGCTGTTTAATTGCAATGTAGATGTTCACAGGGTCTTAGAACTCAGGTTTCAGCGGAAGCCCACGTCTACACTGCAAGTAAACAGCCCTTAAGCCCAAGCCCCATGAGCCCAAGTCACCTGGCACAGGCAAGCCACAGGTTTTTAATTGCAGTATGGACATACGGTATGAGACTGGGCCCAACTTGCCCTAGCTCTGATCTCCCCAGCACTTCCTTTCTGTGTCTCTTTATCCTTCCGTGCTGATGGGCTAATTGGCTCTTTATCTTACCCAGCCTGCCAGCCTCCCTTAGGGATGTCCTATTTTCCTCCTGGCTTGTGTCTTTAGGTCTCGGGTTTTCTGATTTTTCTATGTCAAGCTCCTTTGCCCTGTTTCTGATTAGCCCTGCTTCCTGTCACAGGCGACTCCAGACTTCCATTTTTCTCTTCTAAGGGAAGGGTTTCCAGTCTGTGAGCAGTTTATCTCCCACCCCTACCAGCTTCCACTTAAATGCCCCCTTGACCTCTAGGGATATCTCTGAATTAGACAGAATCTCTTCTCACCTAAAATGTATGCATTCTAGTTTTAAGCTCTCACCTGGCAGCATCCAATGGGGATTCAATAAATCTCTCTGGACCAGTGAACATCCTGAAACAGTCTCCACCAGTCCCCTCTGATACCTCCTCCCCATCTTTACAGGGATGCTACGAGTTTTTCTTTTCTGCCTGTCTCTGCTAGCCACAGTCCACCCACAAAACTCTGTGAGCCCACATTCCATAACCACTTTATATGCCCTGGGCATCCATATTGGTAGCAAACCATGCCCCACTTCCCTGAATGAGGTCTCCTCATCACCTCCTTTTTCTTCTTGATTGTCATTGGTGTTGAAAAATTGCCCCCCTTCTTTCCTGAGTTCGGTCCCTGAAACAGCTGTAATTCCTTCTTGGGAAAGTCCATGTCCACAAACTCTTTTGCAAGCTTCACTGCTTCCTCTGTGGCTGTTGGCTGCTGCCTCCAGACCCAGAGGCAAGCGCTTTCAGGGAGGCTCTGGAAAAATTCCTCCAATATTAGTGTCTATTATTTCCCCTTCACTTTGGGTGTCTGGCCTTAGCCCGTGAGTTGCCCAGTCTGTTAATTTTTATGCAAATACCCTGGGTTGCACACCTCCAGTCCATCTAGCAGCCTGAAATTTCTGTCTGTATTTTTCAATGGAGAGGCCTACTTTGTCCAGGATGGCCTCCATTAGTCCATAGTAGTCCCAGGCCTGTTCTTTACTCAGGGTCATATAAGCCGCCTGTGCTTCCCCTGACAAATAGGATGCCACTCGGAGAGCCCATGATCTCTTATCCCACCCGGCTTCCATCGCTACCCCCTCAAAAGTGGATAAAAATGCATCAAGGTCAAGCGCTGAGCCCATCTTACACAGGATAACCCTGTGTCTTACTGCTTTTCTCCATTGTGGGACTCACCACACTCTGGATCCATTGCTGTTGCACCTGCACTGATTCCTTCATGAACTCTTGCAGGCTCATCTGCTGCTTAGTCTGCCAGGCAAGGAGGGACTGCTGTTCCATCCAGTGGGACTGCTGGAACAAATGCATGATGTTGTGCATCTTTTATTATTGTTCCATCAACCATTGTAGAGTCTGTTCCATTGCCCGAACACCAACTCCTCCCACCAGCTTCCCACTTCTGGTCCTCTGTCACCACACATGGGGAAAATCATGATCCTGGACAGTACACCACATCTAGTCCTTTTTTCTTGCCTCACAGAAACTGCACAGACTCTATAGGAGGTGCATTCACAGTGCCATTTATTTGAGTTCCCTCCATCAAGCCCACTACAGTCCCCATTTAACAGTCTGTTTATAATATCCCTAGTGTTCCATGTTTTCAGTTTTTACTTGTAAAACAATCTGGGAATTTTTCAGTGTTTATTTTCCAGACATTAAAACTGGGATGAATTCGGGTTAAAAATTAAAAAACCAGGGCAAAAGAAAAAACAAAACAAAAAACCTTTTCTAATATACACACTTTAATATAATATAATTGCAACTTTTTAAATGTACAAAGGTATATTTTGTCTCTCTCAGACCCAGTAGTTTTTCCAGAAATCCTGGTGTGTGTATGCTCTCATAATTTTCTTCAAAGAATCCTCACTTATGTTGAATCTCTTGCTGTCTTGGAGGTAGTCCAACTTTGAAAATATGCAATCCGCATCAATAGACCTAGGGGGTACACTCAAAGCTCACCGTACCACTTTGCTGAAGTTGGGAAATGTGTCTTGAATGTTCCAAAAAGCCAAGACATCTAGTTTCACATTGTCAGGGTTAGGCAAGTTCATGTAAGTAGTAAATTCCCCTTTCAGATTTGAAATTTCATCTTGAGTGGCAAATGGTTGAAACACTCTGGCATAACTGCAAAATTCTGCTGCAAAATTCACCTTGACGAAGGGCTGCATAACCTGGATGACATTTCAAAAAGAACATTTTGGGGTTCAGATTATGGGCAATGGTCATCTCCCATTTCTTGCTGAGCGTTGTGTTGAAGGTTTTGAATGTTTTTTGGTTCTCTCGTGTTCTGGGGTGAGAAGGATTTCCATAAACAGCTGGGGGTTTTGGCTGTATGTTTCTCCTGCAGCTTTTGTGCTCAGTTCAGCTGAGATTTTCCTTGTCAGGATGTGGTAAACATCTGTATTGGCAAATGTGTTGGCAGTAGTTGAAGAAAACTCCAGTATTTTCTGTGTGTCACACAGAGATTCCAAGTTTTCAACAATGAACATTACCTAACTGCACAGAATCTGGTGGTCATTTAGGTTATTTGCCAGTCTCTTCAGAGTTTCTCCTTTAGAACCAACAAACTGAGGATGATCAAGAGACACATTAGAACAGTCCGCTCATTACTTACAGCGAAATACAAGCTCATCTACCTAAGTGGCACAACAGAGGTAGGTAATCAGCAGTTGGCCCTGCACTTGTCTTGCACTGTGTAAAACAAAGCCTTCAACTTGTTTGCATGCTTGAAAATGGCCACCGAAGCCAGTGATGCAAGAATTCATGTCTTTCATTTTTTCTGTAGCAGTAGCTTCTGACAGCGCAACGTTAATCAGATGAGCAGGACAGATAATACATAGCAGCTCCAGTTTCTGATGGAGTTTAATCTCCTGCGTAAATTTAGCAATATAGGAAACAGAATCTGTGTTAGTTGTGGCCACATTTTCCCAAGTTAGTTGGTACATCTCAAACATGTCAGTTATTACTGCGTCGACAAAATGGCTGTCAGCAGAGGAGATGAACGTCACATCAGCACAAAACAATGTGGGTTTATTAAGGCCAAGAATCAGATGGTCCAAAGCATCATAAGGCTCGTCAAAAATCAGATTAGACCTCATATTTTCATCAATTTGTTCCATCAGTTTAGAGACTAAAGCACTGTCATTTTCTTTCAGATACTTACGAGTGAGGTGGTCTGCATTCGGAAGGGGTTTTTGCTGCTGGACTGTACTGTCACACAGTCACCACTAGGCCCTTCTACTATTAATAATAGTGTTTGTCTGGCAAAACAAAAAAGCATGATGCACAAATTCATTGACAGAATTGTGCTGGGTCCTCTCTTCCATTTAAGTCCTGGTGAAAGTTCCTGATACTGACTGTTTATCTCAAAACTCACTGTCTCCTTTAAGCTTTTTGTGTCACTTGCTTTCGACATGCTCCTTTATTCTGTCAGCGGAGGCACTCACCTCACTGCTGCAGTACTTGCAGCGCAAGGCATCATCTTCACTCCTGTCTTCACTTTTCTTGAAAATTTCGAAGCACTGATTTTCTTGCTGGTATTCAGGCACAGATTTGCATTTTTGCCCCGTGTTTACTTTTTACCTTATCTATATGTAACCCCAAGGAATTTACCTAGGTTCCTGGGGCTCTGTGTGCTGGTAGTTCAGGGAGGAGAAGCACACTGTCCCTGGTAGGAAGCGGGAGCCAAGGGCTGACAGTCTGCTAGGCAACCCAGAGAGAGAGAGAGAGGGGAGAGACACTGTGTAGAACAACAGGGGCCCACTGGTTTTGGGAAGAATTGCAGGCGTGCCTGCTCAGAGGGAGGGGCAGAGTCAAATGATCACAAGGGAAAGCGCAGGAAGAAGAGCTAGCCTGAGCAATAGGGAGTGAGATTCCCTCTCCTATGAGCCCTGGAAGAGGGAGAAGCTATTTTGGGGGGTGGTCTGGAGCTAGCCACAGAAAGGGAAGGACTGGCTGTGTGGGGATCCAGAAGAACCCAGGCCAGTCCATCCAAATCTGTAAGGAGACTGGCACTAAAGGAAGTAACCAGGTGGATAAGTGGCATTACATATATTAATCTGTGGAGGACTGATTGCTTAAATTC